>NC_136062.1:288291116-290691116 GCF_964261635.1 Lissotriton helveticus | reverse complement strand
ACTTACAGCACAAGACAAAGGGCAGCATGAGGTGGACGCAGAGAGCATCAAACAGCCCGGGCCCTGACAGTATACCTCTGGCGGTGTTCAAGCACTGCCAGACTTCTGGGTAGAAAGTTTAGCGCAGGTGATAACACACGTCAAAAGCACAAACAATCTCCCTGCGCCATGGAAAGGCTCGATCAGATCTCCAAAGTTCAAGGATGGAGACAGATCCCTTCGAGCAAACTATCGCTTAATAACTCTGATCGACAATGACACCAAATACTTTGGCTGAACTGTGCTAGACGAGTTAACAACAAGGAAATCCAGCAATGCCATCATACCATACATTCAGACCGTGTTTTTAAAACATCCGGTACGATCACAAATATTCTAGTAATCTCTCTACTAATGGATGCTGCCCGCGCCTCCAACACACAGCTATTTTTCTGTTACATCTACTTTAGGATCAATTCTGTTTATTATTAACAATCCGTACTTGATGAACTCAGCATGCCGTCTAAAACCCCGTCCGGGCAGGCAGCATACATATAACGATTTATATCGAGGACACTGTTAAAACAGCAAGCTACCTACAACCCAATAGGGCCGGACGAGTTTATTCTACACAATGAACTGCCATTTGCAATTAAAGGTGTTACATAAGAGGGACTGGTTTTATAGAATAAGAAAACAACCAAGAACAACAAACATAGAAAGAAAAAGGAACAACCTAGCCCCACCCACCTTCCTCTGTCCTTATAAGCTATCGCCGTACCCCGAGATGTGTGTGCGCCCTGTACTTCCCTCCCTCCATGCCCTTCCAAATCCTCTGCCATTAACGCTCTCTATTCCTCAGGGTACTGGGGTTCCGGGATCAGTCTTAGGATACGAAGATATGATGGACAGGACAGCTCTCGAAATTCTTTTAGAGAATTAGGATAAATGGGGCACACAGCTCCACATAGGAGGAGCCTTCAGGTGTCACCCCTATGGATAATCGCTCCATGCCTGGTAGGAGCCACAGATGGTGCAGTCATAATCTGTGTTCTGGCGATTTGTCTGTACCCCAGGATGATAGTATAACCCGGTGAGCTGGGTTCAATGCAAGCACGATCTGTCTCTCTTGAATCGAGCGCAGTGGAAATGACAATGCATTTGGAAGCCCTACGACAGTGTAGGCTTGGAATTGGGGGATAGTAGTGTTAAAATCGATGTCAATCACATCTAGGACTTGGTCCCAGTATCTGGGTAGCTTTAGAAAGTGCCATAAGAGATGAAATAAGGTCCCAGGTTTTCCAAAGCCCTGCCAGCAGTTCCCTGAGCATTTCCCATTCCACTTCCGGACGCGGTCTGGCATATAGTACCAATAAGAGATTATTTAATATGCCGTTTTAGTGTTTATTACTGTGTGTGCAGTGTGGTGGATTCCGTAAAAAAAGTATTTCCTTTCTTTATACATAAAGGATCTACCTATTTAAGCCTCCAATCTCTTCTGGCCAGGGGTTTTGTGAAATATTCCCGCTTTGGTCGAGTAAGCATAAATCTCTGAGACCAACCTCTTGTTATCTGTCGTGAGGACCAGCCATTTTTCAAACAAGGTCATCAGTTGGCTTGCACCATTGTGTACGTCAGGCCTCATCACCCAGTGGCGAAGTTGTACATATGAGAACCGTCCTGCCTCTACTAAGGAACAGTCAGTCTTGAGTTGGTCAAACGTAATCAGTCCATCTAGATCAAAGAGACAACCCATACTTTTACAGTCTCCTTCTGTCCAGCGTCGGAAACTACTCCGTGTCAGGCCAGGCGGGAAGTCTGGGTTAGCAAAGAGGGGGTCATGGAAGATGGTAAGGTATTGAGGCCGCAGTAATGGCCACCTTATCCCCGACTTTAAGAGTTAGGCATGTCACAGGGGAGGAGTAGAGGCCCCCAGCCCTGTGTCGACGAGGTAGCCATACTGCCATCCATACATGCAAGCCCACCACAACTTGATCCATGAATACCCAGTGTTTCTCAGTGAGAAGGCAGTTCCATTCTATAAGATAACAGAGTTGGGTTGCTTGGTAATATCTAAGCAGTATTTTGTGCACTGCAGATGTTTCTAAAGTCTAGGTTGTTTACCTCCCAGATAAGGTTACATCGACTTTAAAGTAGCCTTTCACTGCGTGGACTGGTGGAGCTGTGGTGGAAGCTAGGAAGCTGGAGTATACCACATAACCTGCTGAGTATGCTGATAACGTTGCACAGTGACACATGTCAAGATAGGCGCAGGAACGCAGCCCTCCTGTAAAATCTCAACCACTTGTGGTCTAAAACAAGGAAGTGTTTTGGTGCCATCCTTATTTAACCTCTTCCTGGCTGACCTTACCGAACAACTACAAACCTGCAACTCCCACGCTCCTAAATTAGGCGGCAAAGTAATAAAGCTTTCTTTATGCAGATGATATGGTGCTGGTCAGTCGCACTCGGGTGTGGCTTCAACGGCTGCTAGACAACACAAAGGACTACTCACTTGCCAACGGCTTGACGATCAATCTTGGTAAAACAAAAACCATGGTTTACAATAAACAGAAAACTCAAATACAGTTCAGTTTCTGGAGTGACACTCGGCTGGAAAGCACAGAGGAGTACAAATATCTCGAAGTCATCATTGACAATAAAGGCAATGTCACAACCCAGAAGGAGGCGATACAAAGGAAAGGCCTGGCTCTGGCCACAGCACTTAAAAATCTAAAGAACAATTTGACAGCCTTTCCCTGAAGATACTGCTTGAAGTTGCGAGAGTGAAACTTCTGCCAACAATCTCATATGAGGCCGGGACACCAGCCCTCTAGACACCACAATCACCCGAGCTTACAGAATCATTTTTCCTCTGCCAAGTTACACCTCACCTGCACAGATAAGATTAGAATTTGGGTTGATAAAATAGTCACTAGCCAGGTTCAAACATAATATGTTGGAACAAGATTCCAAAAGTCGAACCAAACACCTTGAACCACATGCTATGGAAAGTACTACTGTGCTGCAACACGTCACCAGCAAGAGTCTGCTTACAAGAGTGACTCGACCTTATGGATGTATGACGTTACAACGCATACTTTTACATCGCATGCCTTTACAACGCGGTATTTACAACGAATACCTTTACAACGCATAGTGCTTTGGGCGCTGGATAGTGAATAGTTTAATTTACTATTCCAACTCCAGTCCCCGTGGACACTAGGGAAGGTGTTGGACAGTAAATTAAACGTATTCCCTATCCTAGAGCGCCCCCCAGCGCAATGCGCTGTAATGTTTGCGTTGTAAAAGTTGCGTCGTAAAGGCACTGCGTGGTAAAAGTTGCGTTGTAAAAGATGTTTCCCGACCTTATAGGTCTTATAAAACTCTGGGATACATCTACTAGTCTTCGACTGGCTATGTAGTCGCTCAAAATGTAAGCTGTCACTGAGGACAAGGCCACGTTATCAATAGGAGCATAAGGGTGGATGACGCTTAAAAATTACAAAGCCACTACACCGCGTATACCACACTAGATACACCCTAAGCAAGATGGGCAGAGCACATCATCCCTATTGCCTTAGAGGATGTGGGGAAGAAGGGACATTCTATCATACAGTGTGGCAGTGCCCCAAGATAGCTGACTACTGGAAAAAAATAATGAGAACGGTGTCACAGACCGAGGGGGTGTCCCTAATCCCAGAACCACGAAGGTGCCTGCTAAATATTCGGGAGCCGAATGACCTCTTGCATCAGGCGAAAGCATGGGTAACGATGGGGCTAATGGTAGCTAAGCGGAACATAGCGCAGGCATGGGGGGTGGCAGAGGTACCATCTCTAGCAGCATGGTGTAAAGACATGGACATGGCCATGATTGCGGAGAGAACGGTGTTTATTAATCGGGGCTACCCTCAGAAATGAAGCAAGGTATGGGGGGCCTGGAATAAATTCCGGGGAGGTATTTGTGAGGCACCGCCAGACCGTGATGAAGAAAATTTGGAGGGGGAGTAATAAAGTAGGTGTCCGAATGAACGTAGAAGACGTGTGGAGAAATGCATAATATCGGAAAGATATGTAACGACGATTTAAAAAAAAAAAAAAATTACAAAGCCATTGCTCTCTCAAAATATTTTGCAACCGGCTACCCAGCCTTCCTCAAGCTGCAGTTCTTAAGATATCCGTTGGGGCTACTAACAGTAAAAGTTCACTTAGCACCCTGGCTGCGCGGAAACCTCCCTGCCGCCTGCTCCTCAGTGGGACCGGTAAGGAAGACCTGTTGCATTTGTTCTGCTCCTGCAATACTATACACCAAGAAAGGAGCCAGCTATTAACAAGGTTTTAATCAAAGGGGAATCCGTTCAAGAAGGCATCCCGCCTGAATTACCACTTTGTTACATTTTTGCTGAAGGTTGAACAAAGACTGCGTCACAATACAATTTCTCCAGCCCAGCCGACCCAAACGGCAACTTAAGGAAACAAGCATTTGCAATGCAATAGGTCTCGCATTTGCGAGAGATTGAGCTATTGGCATTGTAAATGACAATGCCTTTTATTTATGTGTTTTAAAAACCTGCAAGTGGTGCATAAACACGCACTTTGTACTTATAGTCCTTGCTTACGAGAAGCAAGGCTGGCAGTAAAACAGGCACGTTTTCTGCCAGCCTTGCTTCTCGTTAGCAACCAATTTAAGTGCAAAGTGCGTGTTTACACACCGCTTCCAGGGTTCCAGAACACATAAATAAAAAGCATTGTGATTTACAATACCAATAGCTGAAACTCCTGCAAATGCGAGAACTATCGCATTGCAAATGCCTGTTTATGCCTGTTTATGTAGCATTCGGAAATGGAATGAAAGCCTGGAAAGCCTGAGGGCTCAAAAAAACCATGGCTTCCTCTGTGAAGCAGCAGGAGAGGCTGACAAACAGTTTACAAAATTAAAGTCCAAGAAAATAATACATAAACTACTGAGAGAAGGTATGTTTACAAATTGCTAAACTCATGTTATTTTGCAAATGGTAGTTTTTGCCAACCAGGAAGTGGAAACTGTCACATACCAACACATTGAGTAGTGGGAAACATTGCACCCTGCCCCTCAATGTCCACCTGCATCTTTCATTCCAGAATCAAAGCACCATCCAGTAACTACAGTGACCATAAATCATTGAAACTGCAATGCACACAATGCTATGGGAAGCAGAAAAAAGGAAAGACTACTGAAGCCAAGAAACACAGGTGTGTTATTAGTGTAAAGAGATGTGTTGAAGTAACGTGAAGAAATGTATTACCAGGTGCATAGTAGGCTTCAGCTAGGAATAGGCAAATTAAGTGTATAGGTAGGGTATAAGTTGGGGAAGGAGGGTAAAGAAAAATACATATTTGAAGGAGAAGGGGAAAGGGATAAACTCAGCGGTATAAAGAGGGCTCGAGTGAGGAGAATAGAGAAGGGGGCTGTGGAAGGCCACCCTCATAATTAAAACAAGGAGGGTTAAAGGTGGAGATGCTTTTAACGGACCAAAGCTTTCATTAATTTATGAAAACCCTTGTCATTTTACGTGTTGGGAACAGCGAGTCAGCACCACCTTGAATGGGAAACAACCAGCTCCGTGATTCTGTTATAGAAAGAGTAGACACCACTTCCGACATGGAATGCTCTGCCACCACAGGATTAGGAAATGACAAATGAAAAGTAAATTATGAACGCTGTTAGGACAGGCGTTTCAGTTCTGACACATAACGTAGCATCTATAACCGCTGTTAGATTTTTTTTGTAGCACTGGAAATACCAGCATCCGGATTGCATAAACTGCCCATGGGATGATAGTTTACTGCAAGGCGCTAGATAAAATCTTACATATAATATATACGCTTGCACAACTGTAAAACAATCAAGAGTGGATGTTTGTCGTCCGCTACACTTAAAAATGAGCGCTCTCAAACAGCAGTGACCATCGTGATAAGAAATCAAGCAGGGAGCTGAGGTATTCCTGTGAACATTTTATGAATAGAGCAAAAACAATTACATACTTTCCTATCTGACCATGTTATGTTGATATATGATTGCGGCATGTGGCTGTTTCAATTATTATTTTAGATCACGTGAACCAGTTAGCACGGGTAAACGTTTTGGGAATTATCCCACAAAAGGACTTAAAGAAAGATTAAAAGGTGTCAAAGGAATGTTGATGTGGCACTGGTGCGTTGCTGTTACTGGGAGTCGCTGCCATGTCAGTTTTCTAGCAATGATGCCTAATGTCACATATTCCGGCCGGAGGGCATAACTGGAAGCCAGAGATAAGACACGTTTATTCTGCTGCGTAAGGATCACACATCACTAGGCTGCTGATTATTTATTCAGGATCCTTGCAGCGCTGATATCAGGGGACACCTCCACATTGACCGCAGAGCGTGCAAGGAGCAGGCGGCAGGACACAAATAAAAAGAAACAAGTTCTCCCACAGAACACATAAGGAAGAAAGCACAATGAAACTGTACCTCAACCTTGAACGGAAGTGACGTATCGCTAAAGCGAACGACTAAGAGAACAAGACCTAATTCACCACAATTTTAAGTAAACATTTATGCATAATTCAATATCTTGCGATTTACTTACTCTATTGCAATTGAAGAGTTGAGGTTTTACTTAGCTTAGTGACGTGCCAGTGTCAAGTAGGTACATGTTCCGGATTCACTGGTCATTATGCGCATAGTTGCTGCAAGAGGTTGCATGGCCGTGTGCAGAGCTGTGGAATGAATGGGGGCTAGGCAGCTGGCTACCCACATTTAGGTACGACTTGAGTTTTCAGCTATGGCTTGTATCGGGACAGAGACGGAAAAAAAAGCAGAGACGTGGCCTGCAAACGTAGATCAGACAAGTGTAGTCAGGAAACCGAAACCTTCCGTGGGGCGGGACTTCCGTCCCGTCTTTGGAAGTCCGCGCACGCGCCCACGGAGTGCCTGAGAGAGGGGCTCCCATGCCCGAGGGAGAGCCCCGCGGAGGCTGCAGAAGTCCAGAATGGCGGTAAGTGGGGCTTAGTTGTAGGGGGAGGGGATGCGCTTGTGTGTGTGTATGGGTGCGGCGGCGGCAGGGGTGCGGGGGTCTCTGTATGTGTGTGTGCGTGCGTGTGTGTAGGTGCGCTGGTGTGTGTGTGTGTGTGCGGCGGGGGGGTCTCTGTGTGTGTGCGTGCGTGTGTGTAGGTGCGCTAGTGTGTGTGTGGGCGGCGGGGGGGGGCTCTGTATGTGTGTGTGCCTGTCTGTTTAAACAGCCTGCCGGAATCGGAGAGCGTGCTCACTCGCGCGACCTGATCCGATTCCGGCAGGCTACGTGCGCGTGCCAGTCTCTTGTCCAAGTCCTTTTACTCCTTGAAAGCTGACACGATCGCAATAGGCTCGCTTTGCGACCAGGGGCTTCGGCCCTGCAATCGCAGCGAGACCTAAAAAGGACACATTATTCTTTAGGAACAATACAACCTTCTACACTGCTGCAGATTCTGGTCGCTATAACTTTGAACCCACTTCTTCTTTTAACAAACAAATACTTTTAAATATGAATGTAAAGACTAAATTTTAAACCTGTTATTTTTTACGTGAGCCATCGAACTATGTAACTATATGTTGTCAAATTTTTATTGTAATGGTTTTAAGTAACTTACCAATTATTTAATGCACGTAAACTTAAACTAGTGGTGATATAAGAGTTTTTAGGCTATGCCAACTTTTTTGAAGGAAAAAAAAAGAAGCATGGTGTGACGTCTAAAGAATGAAGGGATGTCCATCAAAAGTATTTAGAAAAAGTGGATCCTTTGTTAAGATGAAGAAAACCCCAATCACAGCCACCCAAGACAGGTTGCCACACCCCCACTAACTGCCTTCACAGCAAATTATTTAACAATAAATATTCCAAATAGAACATACCACTAAAGCGTAAAATTTGAAACAAACCACAAGGGGAAAATATGCAAAGTGTAAATACACTAAAGTTACAATATCACAGAGGGATGTTCCAAAAGGAATTTGCGGGATTGCAACCGAATCAAAAAGAGGGGTTGGGGTGTCATTCTTAAGGAACAGAGGTTAGCCATTGCGATGAGGTAACGCTGAATTAACCGAAATAGGTATAGCATGCCTTAACTGTAGTAATTATTGTGTTTATCCGACTGCTGTCTAACAAAAAAAGGTATCAAATTCCCAGTGTTACATTCACTTTTCCTTCAGAAAAATGTAATGCTTAGTACCTGCTTTCAGTAAGAAAATATAAATATAGGCAAATGAAAAAGTTTTAGATGCTTGCACAGAACAAGAAGTCAAAAGTGAAAAGGATTTTTTGCTTGGACACTTACAAAATTCCCAAAACACCTTTAGTTCAGATGGAGGCAGAAAATGAAATCAAGTAAAACTGCTAACATGTATCTTTTGGGTAGAAAATTAAACCTGACTACTTTAATGCATGCTTGACTGTGGTGCAACTTCTAGAATTCCTATTTGCATGCCAGGCACATGGTTTCTAGTCCCAGGACTTCAATTGGAAAGTTAGTACAATCTGGGAGTTCATTTCATTCTACCCATCCCTCCCGACAACTAGGATTTGTAGGGGAAAAATGTAGGATTGGGACAGAGTCCTTCATGCATTTAATATTCTGGCAACTCTAAGAGTGTTCTGTGTTTGTACCAAAGATATGAAGGTACAGAATTGCATTCTTTGTAGGTATGACTAGATCAAAGAGATCTAGGAAAGAAGTAGCAAGCGAAGAGCACTACATTGGAAAGATGACTCTGATTAGAGCATGGAGACCAAAGAATTTCATTACGTAGGAGAAGTATATTTTTTCAAGGAAATGTCAGTGATTCAGTTGACCTTAATTCTGATTTCCAGCCCAGGAGGGCTAAAGATTAAGGCGATATGAGATCAGGATTCAACTGCAAAGCATCCATTCTTCATTCTATTAGTCCCTCCTCACGTCTGTCTGCCTGCTCTTCACGTATGCGCTTGTTTTCAGTATGTGTCACCTTTGTGTATTTCTATGTACTCATTCATACTTGTATGTCCAGTATTCTGTTTTCATGATGAATGCCGTTGTGTTGAGCTATCAGGATGTATACGTTTGTGGGATTTATATGATTGTCTGTCTTTGTGAATGCACCATGACAAAGGCATAGGCAATGCTTCCCATATTTTCTTCTTTTACTTCATATTTTGGAAGTAGGCACTGCCATTAAATATATATAAATATATATATATACCGTTATTTTAGCATCCCAGAAAATAGTCTATGTGCTAGAATGCATGATTGAGTGAACATATGTATAGGTGATTAGTTTAACAAGAGTTTACCATTTACCTAGCATGTTTGGAAATGTAAGACATACTGCATTGGAAGTTAAAGTCCATTAATGGCTCATCCAGATCTAGAACCCCTTTCAGAAGGCCACACGGCATACTGAGCTTACTATGCTCCAACTGTGAGGTTGAGGTCTTTTACACCTGATGTCCCGGGGCCTGACTTACAGTGGATCTTGAGCAACTAGGCTAATTCACCCTTCTACACTGGACTCTCAGTGGTAGCTACAGTAGAGTAGTCCAAGGCTCCCTCAGGGTAGGCATGTCAGTACAACGCGATCTTTTAGATAACGACTTGCGTTGTAATGGCAGCGTGGTAAAGGTAGTGCGGTGTAAACACCGCGTTGTAAATGATGATTCTCCCCTCGGGAGACTATTGTGAATACGGGTCAGTGAACAGGACTCCTAACTCTAAGAGCACACAGCAGTGTCAATAAATCAATGTTTAGTCAAATACTTCTTTTTATAATAAAAAGACGTATTTTATTTCTAACTCTATGCATTCAAAGCAATTTTGTTTAAACTTCTTTTTATTTAGTAGTTGATTCATGACCCATAACAGTTACAACGGATCACATTTGCGTGAACAGGCCCCTCCCAGGGGGGGGCAAATCTTATTTCCGATATCGATTCTGGCTTGTTCTTAAACTATGAGGAACCCACGTGGTTGCCTAGCTAATCCCGCATCCCATTCCTCCCTCACAGAGCCCAGTTTCGTTGACAACCACCCCCCCAATATCGCATCCATTGACCCCATATTTTTTAATTTGCGTGGGAAAATTGGCAGCAGTGTTGCATGTTAGAAGGTTGTATTGTTCCAGAAGAATAATGTGTCGTTTTTCCTTAAATTTCAGTTTGGGTCTGCTGGGCTCAGAAATTGTATTGAGAAGCAGTCTTTGCTCAATCTTCAGCAAAGATTTAACAAAGCAGCAATTCAGGCGGGGATGCCCTGGGTCAAAGCAGGCCAGAACCTCCAGCCTTCCTGAACGGACTCCCCTTTGATTAAAAGTCCTTGTTAATAGCTGGCTCCTTTCTTTGTGTATAGTATTGCAGGAGCAGAATAAATGCACACGGTCTTCCTTACCGGTCCCACTGAGGCGGCAGGGAGGTTTCCATGCAGCCAGGGTGCTGAGTGGTCTTTTACTGTTAGTAGCCCCAACCAATATCTTAAGAACTGCAGGTTGAGGAAGGTTGTGTAGCCGGTTGCAAAATATATCCCCTGGGGCAGTTGGCAGAGTCTATCAAGCCCATTTTAAATATTTTTGCTCTAGGCAGGTAGGATCTGTGCAGTAGCCTCAGCTGCATTAGTCGGAACCTAGCCCTCATCACAATCTCTCTTGGGCTCTGTAACACTTCGCTCCACTCTTCTTCATCGTCTACAGACCCCAGGCCTGCCGACCAGGCCTCTCGAAGCTGGACAAGACTGTCAGGCATATTGTTCATAATCTTTTTTTATGTCAGGGAGACTGCCTTAGAAAGGCATTGGATCCAACAATAGTCTATCTTCTAGGGGAGAGTAGTCCCCCTTAGGAAGATGACTTTTTAGAGCGTGTTGGAACTGTCCATACCAGAATGTTTCTGTCCGTGCCAGGTTGTATTCAGTCTGTAGCGTCTCAAACGTAACTAGGGTGCCTGACCGCCATATATCCCCCAACTTCTCAATCCGTATCATGTGCCACTTCGTATATGCTCTCAATTTCTTGACTTCGCCTAGGTCATCGCTGTCCCACAGTGGGGTTTCTGCCGTAAGTTTCCCTTCCCATCCCAGGCATCTATTGGCTGCTTTCCAAGCCAGTAATACCGTCAACGTATGAGGTGGGAACCGGTTCTGTCCTTTCCTGCCATAGAGGAATGATGGGTTATCTCTTCTCCCCATGGCCAGGCGGTTCATTCTGGATGCAGGTTCCAGTCGGTCCCCAAACACCCATTCGTTCACTACCACCAGCTGGGTGACCCAATAATAGTCTCGGTGGTCTGGGACTCCCCGACCCCATCATAAACTCCCCACTGTAGTTTTTTAAACAAGGTTTGGGCCGCCTCACTATCCCATAGTAGGGATCTCGAGATACCATTAATTCTTCGAACATTGCGTTTAAGGATTTTATAGTCTTTGCTGGAGGGTCATCATTTTAAAGAGGAGCGCTCTTCCCATCAGCGAGAGGGGAAGGGTATGCCAATGGCCTGCATCTGTCTGGAACCATTCGATCTGGGGGACAATATTACGAGTTAAAAATAGATCTTCATCTCTAGTTATTTAAATTCCCAGGTATTTGAACCCATCCGCAGCTACTGGGGCTGGGGACTGATTTGGGGTCCGGGGCGAGCTGGAAGATCAGGGACTTATCCCAATTGATTTGATTCCCCGACACAGCTCCCAAAGAGATTCAAAATATGTAAAATTCTCTGAATAGAGGTACAGTGTTTACTTACATAAAGCAGGATGTCATCATTGAAAGCAATGCTATGACATATATAAACAATACACATTTCCCCTTGAGGTCGAGGCTTTAGTGTTTCGCTAGCAAATCCCTATCTCACCCGCTCTTTTAAATATGGTAAGGGTTATTTCCCATTCACTGGTGGCCACATTCAGGAATTCTCACTAGCAGGATTAATTTCAAGGGTCCACTCTAACTCTTCATAAAAAAAGTCAAGGATGTCTTGGGACCACAGCGCCCTCAGCAAAGTGTCCCGACAGGCCCCGTAACCAGTCTTACTTGCTCCAGAAGCGTGGAGGCTTGCAATGGCCCAGCAAGTACCCCGACCACTGGCAGTCTAACTGCTCTAGTCCTGTTCGGATAGCTGGCTGTACATGGTTCTCTCCAGAGCATACATGGCCACTCCCAGCAGCACTTGGAGGTGCTCCAGTGCTCCTCCCACACATTAAATTTGCCCTTTCCAAAACATCGGGGCAGGGGGCTGTATATGATTGGATTCTTGTGCTCCCAGATGGGGTCCCGGTGATGCGGTGATGCACACCTATCATCTTCCTTAGCTTCACAGGAGCAGCTCCGGTATCAGTCCTCAATTCTCCGTGGTGACCTACGGGTCACCGCTCACATTTTTCAGATGACTGCCTGATACTCACAACCACTTGTGTTGGCATACGGTTCTCCCACAACACTAACAGCCAAGGCACGGCCCTTATAACTGGGTAGTCCATACCACGGCAGCCCATTCTGGCATACGGAGGTCACAGCCATGGTTCGCACAGGCTTCAACCCTTCTTATCTGGCAATAACTTTCACAGCAGCCCGTCCTGGCATACAGGCGCTGCATGGCTTCACACGTCGTGCACGACGCTCTGCTCATTGCTATTTTAACGGTGGTCCCCTCCAGCATACAGGTGGGTGGTCACCAATTGGAATTTGAACAGAGGCGATAACCCCATCCGTGCAGCTGTCCCCTCATACCTTCACTAGGCTGGGCTCCCAACTGGACCTCGCTCCCTTCAGCCCTCTTCTCTTCCTCACTAGGTACACTGGTCTTGGCAAGCTGGCAGGGCTGGTACTCTAGGCTCCAGAGCAGGTGGTCTTGGTTTCCCTGGGTGATGTCCCCTCACCCAGCTAGGAGACTAGCAGGCCTTATGCTCCAGTCCTCGCCACAGGTATAAGCCTTGAAGAGCTTCCTGCACTCCCACGGCCTGTATGGTTGCTTGACAGATGACAATTTGGGGGGTCTGAAGCTCCCCTTCTTAAAGTCCATTTCCAGACACCAAATTGATTTGGGGTCTAGATCTTTGAAGTTTTGTGTTGAGGTTCTGCTTCTTTCGAAGTGTACACATTTCACTCTTCTTCCTCCTGAAAAGCTGTCAGTCACAGCAGCAGAGACTCTGAAGCGGATATTTCCACAACACAGTACCCAACACTCTAGAAAACTGGAAGATTTCAGACAGCGTGAACAGGGGTATCAAGAAAAAATGGAGTCCTTAGAAAATGCGCAAAGGAGGAACAATTTGCGCCTCCTGAAAGTCCCGGAAGGGGCCGAGGGGAGAAATATCAAAGAGTTTGTGGCTAAATTAATAAAACAAACGATCCAGGTAGAGTTGTCAGAAGAAAAAATAATGAGAGACATTCAACGAGTTCACATATAATAAAAGTAGACCCAGGAAGATCTTAGTTCACTTTTTGACTTACACTCTAAAAGAAGAGATACTCAATAGGGCTTTAAAAAGTAGCTCTTTGTCGGTAGATGGCTTTTCATACCAGATTAGATCTGATGTATCTTCAATTACAGCATCTAGGCAGTGGGAGCTTGGTAAACTACTTGATCCCTTTAAACAACTTGGCGCTACTGCTCAACTCAAGTTTTCCTGCATCCCTAAAAGTGATGTACAAAAATGAAATGAAAGTCCTAAAAAGGCTTGATGAGGCGGAAGAATATCTCCAACTACTCACGGATGACAATAAGAGGGAGCAAGGCAATTAATATTTCCGCCATAGAATTATCGTTAAATCCTTAGCTATGTATTTTTAGCTATACCAACATTTATTAATATCCGGACACCCGGGGGAAGGAGCCTCAATGGCCTGAGTTAGGCCAAGAGAAAGAAGGGGGGTTCTCCAGGGGAGCACAGGAGGGTCTGTAGAGGAGGGGGGGGGGAGGCATGGGCACTGGGTGGGGAGCATTCGGGAAAAAAAAAAATCCAAATCGCCAAATTTGATACTTAGTCGTTCATACTCAGTGAAGAAAAAATGTCGCAGGATAGGATAGCTTTGTCGGCTTATATTAAGATCATGTCGTGGAATGTAAATGGTTTAAGGGTCAAATATAGAAGAGAGAGAATATTCCAATATTTAAAGGATGCACCTGAGTATATTTTTATTATACAAGAGACTCACTCTACGGAACAAGAGTTAAAAGACATGTATATTAAGAAAAAATGGATTCAGCATGTGATATCCACTTCGCAGCAAGCTTCTAATAAAGGGGTGGCTATACTGATTAAATCCAATCCGGAATTTACGTTGTTACATTCAAGATCTAATAAAAAAGGGACAACTGTATGTCAGCCACAGTAATATGTGCAAAGAGTTAATCCCGGTCTCACAAGCCTACTCTTTATGATTCTATTATCAGCCCCATCTCCTTCCTAAGATGTGTTCATGCCCTTTCCTTGTAATCCATCGCTGAATCAAAGAGCAGCCTTTGAAGTATACAGGGAACTCTCTCTCCCTTATCCAGTGTCCCACCCAGGTCACAGGAAAGAAACAATACACAAATCTGTCTGGGGGGATTCCTCTACTCATGTCTTTACCAGGCTGACCTGGGCTTCCCAAATTAGAACTCGTGGTCTCCATGTAATTACAGGCACACTTGCACAGTGTAGGGCTATAGCACATACGCTATTTAGTATTATTTCCTCCATGCATTGTGCCAACACAGACACACATACATTCAGCCCACACATTCATGCATTCATTTCTGTCTCCTGCCATGGTGTACTACTTGCGAACACACACTGCCTGTACACACATTCTCCATGTGCGCACTGCATAACACTTCACCATTCATGTATTGTACTTTTGGCAAGCACACAAACTCAGCACATGCTTTCACTGCGCATGCACTGGAAAGCACTATAGCTAATGAAATGAATTAGTCTAAGGTACCCAGTACACGCATGCACTCATGATGCGCACACTGAACAGCACTGCTGTATCCCTGTACTGTGCCCTTCCCAGGCACACATACATCCAGTGAAGAGTCACCACTCTTAGGCTGCACAGCACGCGCCATCTAAGGCCAAGGATAAGTTAAGCACACAGTAGCAGAACTTTTAAACAAGCATTTGCAAGGCAATAGGTCTTGCATTTACACGAGTTTGAGCTATTGACATTGCAAATAACAATGCCTTTTATTTTTGTTTTTACAAAACATAAATAAAAAGGCATTTTTATTTAGAATGCCAATAGTTTAAATTCGCATAAATACGAGACCTATTGCATTGCAAATGCTTGTAGTGTTTAGGCTCGAGTTTGGGTGACTTTTTTGGTCACTGGTTTAATTATATTAAGAATTTTGTTTGCGACCCACCTCTCTGTGTAAGGTAGGCGTATCGCCCTTCCTCTGCTTACGGAGATGGATAAAGTCGTAAAGGTAATAAGTGTGAGCCATCGCTTGCCATCAAAAGTAGGTAAGGGATGGACACTGCCTGACGTATTGGTGCAGTCTATCTTAGGAAACATGTCCAGTTCTATCATCCTTCTAGATCTCTACGCTCGGCCACACAAGCCTTGGCTGTTGTCCCAGCAGTAAAGCGTGCACGTATCGGAGGCCGCTCTTACAGGGTTCGCGCTCCGCAGCTCGGGAACCAGCTCCCCCTTTCTCTGAGAAGAACAGACAATCTCCTGTCTTTCAGGAAAGGCCTTAAGACCTGGCTTTTGGGCCTTTAGTGTGCTATGATGTGATTTGACTCCCTCTACAGATCTGTACAGCGCCGGGACACTCTGCCCGAGTAGCCGTGCGCTATATAAATCATCATCATAACATAACATAACGGCAAGACGGGTGTCTGACAGACACCGGTTTATTGGAATACTCTGATATGGATTGTGTAACCTTACCTTTGCAAAGGTGGGCAGGGGCATTTTGTGCGGCCAGAGGTCTGTTCTGATCTTTTGAAGTGCAACCCTCATGGTTGGCAAGATCAGGTAAATTCGCTGCTCTAATAATGTGCTACAAGTGGTTTGTATTTTCAGAAGATGACTGTGTGGCATGATATGTGCGCACCAAAACCTCAAAAGCGTATTTTGTTACACGCCAGTCTGTTTAAAAGCAGGCCCCTAATTATCAACGGGCTGGCGTCTCTAAGAACAGATTTGGGGGCCATTACTTTGCGGCGTCTTGCATAAACTCTTATTCATTGGGGTCAAATGCAGTATTCGATGGAGGACAGAAGGACTTGTCTCCGGGGAGAGATCTTGAATTATTGTCCAAGGAGAACCTGGTGACATATCATAAACAGCCGCGGTCGGTAGTAGGAGTTCCTGCAGGGCGGTGACGTGGGGAGGGGGAGGGGCAGAGTGGGGGGGGTAGTAATGTATGGATTACGGAGTTTAACAGGTACGTAAACATATTAATAAATAAAACGAATTTCGTTGCGTGCACTGCATCACCAAATGCGATGCAGTGCAGTAGGAACTCCTACTACCGACCGCGGCTGATCTTAAACGCACTGTGACGTGCAACGGATGGCTTCACACAGTTTGTGGGTAGGGGTGCGGCAGCCAAGGTGTCATATTTGGGTGCTGGAGACTTGGGTTCATTTAATTGAAGTGCCGGAATGCTTGTTTGATTTTGCATCAAACAATCCAGGTTACCTTTTGCGTTGTATTTCCTCTGGTAGGTAGTAAGCGTTGCCGATGGGGACGGGGGTAAGATTGGGTTATCCATTATATTTAACAGATATGTAACATTGTAATGTTCTGACCCTCACAGAGGGTGAACATGCTAACAACGGTTGACACAACATTCTGGTGTGTCAGTTCCGTCAAGTTTACGATGCCAGCTTGTAGCAGGGTAGGACTTGAAAGGCCCATCGCTGCATGGGCGCTGCCAGTATTCACGGAATGAGTCTGTGGGGCTCGGACCGCCGACCAGTGTTTGCTCTGGGCTTGTAGTGTAGTTCCTATTATCCCAATAGGCTCTGCGCATTGGAATAATACCTTCAGTAGTATAGGCCTAGACCAGACGTTAACTAGGTCTACTACTGTCGATATTAGACTTAAAGTTTTGGGTTTGCCAGCTAGCTCAGAGTTCACTAGAAACTTTCTCGAATAGGCAAGGAGGAGTTGAACCTCCCTGGATAGACAAGAAGGGATTTAGTTTCTGACAACCATAGAACATGACAACTTTGCTCTCCCCTAATCAAGAGTGTATCTCTAGAGTCGTGTGAAAACAAAAGACGACCTATTTTACTCAGTCAGTACGTGCATTCTTAGTCTCACCAGATTGTAGAGAAAAGGAAGAGACGGGCGTGTTCAATAAAAGATGTTATTTATTGATCAGTCTCTTTTCTCATACAAGAGAAATGGATCGATATTATTGCAATACTTATGGATAAGTAAAGTGCATACATTAAAAGCAGAAGTATAAAATAATACTGTAAAAACATTGATATGGTTTCTAAGCCATATGATGGTTTAAAATGGATAAAATATATACATACACATATACATTTGACTAATCGTACTCAACTGGTGTTTCTAACTACGCCTACCCCGTGTACCTGACCTAAGCCTAATACGTGGGCGGAAATAGAAAGTTACAGTTTAAGTTAAGTTTGTTTTGCCAAGTGACTGACTAAAGAATTCTCTGCAAGGGGTTATTCAGTTCTGTACCTGGAATCTAGAATGAATGAGGGATGGTATCTCTCGTCTCTGGTCTCGATATTCCAGGCTGCCTGCGAGGGCTACCCGTAAGCGCCGGAGCTGGATTTCTCGGCAGGAGAAAGCAGCTTCTCGTTCTCAGCGCGTCAGGAAGGCGGGGCTGCGCCAGCGGGGTCTGCTCTGCTCTGGGCTTCGGCAAGTCTGGCTGCTCCGATCTCGTCACCACCGCGTGTGTTTGCATAGGGCAATATCGGTAATATTTATACCTTTAAGGTGCCGAGATTGACGTAAGGATGGACATAGATACGTCAATAAGGATGTCATGCGACCTGGTCGTTAGCACATTCTTTTGCTGAAGTTCTCGATGAAATCAAAACAATGGCCGCAGGGTTTTTCCCAGGTTGTCATAGGTTTGATTTGTTTTGAGAACTCCGTATGCCTTATCAGGGGCTGGAGGAATATCGCTTGTCTAATTAGATGGCAAGCGTTATGACCTTATCAGATAACACGTTCCTGTGCCGTAGTGTGGCTTAATCAGATAACGGTTCCTGCATCATGGGGGTTTTCTGCCTCATGGGATGGCTGCTAGTTAACTTGTTAACCAGAATAGGGTCAGGAATAGGGCGATCGATACAGAACCTAGGAATACATCACACCCACTCCACGCTAACTATGGACATATTTACGAATCTTTGCATAGTAAAACATACTGAAGAGTATCGTGCATACCTTACCACCCCAAAATACATAAATGCATTTTGAAATTATCAAATATACGGAAAAAACAGTCACATGTAATATATGCACTCAAGCTGTAGAATAATGCTAAAGTAATCACGCATATCTATACATTATCACTAATTGGTATATGAGAATTTACACATGAAATGGCTCTTAATACAGAAAAAAGGTTCGAGACCATTCCATCACAGAATAAAATAATTATGAACATACCAGCGGGCAGCTAATGTCTATAAACTATCTAAAATTAGAAATTTTAGTTCTCTAAGAATAGTTCTTACTTTAAGCAGAAGATAGTGTCCCGAAAAATACGCAAAAATATTATGGGGCTGCTGAAAAAATTGCTGTCCGTGAACTGGAGGGAAAATTGTTCATGGTATTTCGCTTTTCTAGTTGAAGGCCAAATTCAGGGAACGCCGTGTACGAGCTTGCTCAAAAGTCTCTATTTCTGCTCTGGTGAGAACATCATATCATTTAGACTCTCGAAAAAGTTGTCAACAGCTTCCTGGGAGAGTTCCACTAACTCGGAAAAAGGTGTAACCATGCATTCGTGCGCATGATTGTCTCCATTGATATTTTGATTAGTATTGCTGACAGAAGGTCGTACCTGATCAATGCTGCTTTCATCTTGAACTTCACTACCCCTTAATCGTAGTGGTGAAGCTTCCACGAATGCCGTCATCAGGATTGGTAGCCGTTGAGGGCAGCACAAAGCATGAGCCTTTATTGGACTCAACAATGTTTCTGCATCCATTGGCGCATCTGATTGTAGCGTCAGACAGGTGTCTAACACGCATTCTTCTCCGCATAGCAAGCACCTTAATACAGGTAAAACACATCGATGCCACATTGGTCGAAATGAAAGAAACCAAGTCATGTTCAGGTCTCTAAGCCGGGATAGTCCCAGGATTTTTGATATCCGGTCCCGGTATCCAATGGCTAGGATTGTTTCTTCCCTTGTCGCAGGAGTTTTGTCTGTGACATGGTTTGCCATAATGAAATATAAGGACTAAGAATAGGATTCCTGCAATTAGTCCCAAAATGAGGGGAAGTCCGCCAAAAATCGAATGGACGAAATCTGGAAAAATACCCAGTATGGCTTTGAATGGTGTTAATGCCATCGAAAATACTGTCTTAAATACCTTTGAGACTCCACTGGTATCAGAAATATTTAAGATTTCATTCAGGATTTCTGCGAAATGTATGGGGGAATTAGTTGATAGCAATGAGTGAATCTCTGCAGTCGTCCTTGCGACTAGGAGATCATACGTTTCTTTTGATGACGTGAGCTTGGTCGGCGTCTGAAGAAGCACTGTTTTCATTCTGCTTAAAGTATCTATTCGAATAGAAGTAATTTTCAAGTTGGGCCATGCCCTTGCCTCCCTGTCTGGAAGGGAGCTGGGGAACAATAAGCGTCCACAGCACTTGACCTTCGCAGTCGTAGTTACGAGATAAGGAGTCCCGGGCATAAGACTACAACATCTGCGGTCCACAATTAGAACGTAACTCCCATTATAGAGTCTTTGAAAGAATGGTTCTATTTCTGTTGCAGGTGTGCCTAGCTGGTGACATGAAAGGTTATTTGAGTTCCCTTCACAGGCTCCATGCAAACTAATTCCGTTACACAGAAGTGTACCGCTTAGTGACATCGCACAAATATTGCCACTAAGAAACACTTTCTGTCCTTTATTACTGACACATGCATGTGAATAGGGCAGGTTCCATGTTGTTTTAATGTACCCCTTTCCCAATTTTTCGTACATGCCAGCCTGTATATATTTTTGGCAGTATTGAAACCTGAAGGTTGATATTGGAATATTAATTATCCCATGTATTATCCATTCACTGACAGGTCGTTCTGACATTGTCACTGGTAATCTCTCAAGTTTCTCAATGCTCAGGATTGTATAATCAGCACCCTTTTGTGCCATACTGATTTGTTTATCAGTAAGGTTAAAGATATTGAATAGTGACGTTGTGTTGATTAAACGCCAAGGCACATAGCCTGAACTCAGATTTTGTAACGTCCAGCCAAGCTGTACAATAGAACGCAATTGAGACTGACCGTGTTGTAACAACAGTAAGTCTTGCGATAATATGTCGATTGCTGAAGACACAATGCTGTCCAGAGAAAAAATTCTGGAGGACAGAGTCATTAACCCATTGTCCACTACAGAAAGTGATTTTTCCAAATTAATACGGTCAATTTCCCGTATACTTTCCGCTGTCTCAATTTGAGTAACCTTCCAGGCCTCGTTGTATGCTGCATATACAGAGGCTGCTATGAAACGTTTCTGACGCTGTTTGCGCGGTCCCATAATGAAATCACGCAAGTCAGCACCATCAGTAAGTAAAGTTAGGTGTTGCTTAATTTCTGCCAGTGTGGAAGTTTGTAGCCACTGAAGGCATAATTTGCCCACACTGTAGGTGGTTATTATCCCTGGGTGTTGTCTTTGGGAATATCTAGGGTCTGGCCTGGTCATTTTGAACCCCTGTGTTTTGTTCAGGAATCTATCTTGACAGTTATTAGTATCTGTGGGCCAGATCAACCACTGTTTCCAATCAGGATGTGTTCTGTTTTGGTTTAATACATAATTTACGTCTATCTCCTCATCTGTAGAGCTATTGCTGTTCATTGTTGGTTTTGGAATAGACGGTTTATTTAAGTCTTTGATTTTGGCTAAGCCAAGACAGGTGGTTTGTTGAACAGTGTCATTTAAAAATATAATTTGTTCTGGGATCATGCAGGCTCTAAACAAAGATTCTACACCCTGTACTTGCCATTCTTTTGTACCCCAAACACTCTTTACTTCAACATTTTTGTCCCAATAATCAAAACCAAAAGTATTCATTTGTTCAAAGAATGAGTCTGAATATATCAATTTCGTGTTTGTTATCATGGTCTTTGTCCCTGTCTTATTTGACAATTTGAAATAAAATGTTTCAGCATTACTTGTGTTAAAACCTGTGAAGTATGAATATTTGTCATAAACGGTTCTTGAGCTTCCTTTTGGAGGGGTTGCACAATGTTCCCATTGATTATAATTTAAAACATTTCTAGGTTGTGCAGATCTATGTAGAAAATGGTTACCATAGTGGTTATAACAGTACATACTATCATAATTTGTCGAACCCTGCAAATAATCATGTTTGGTAAATTTAGCAGACATTACTAAGTCAGACATCATATTATTTATACTTTCAAAGTCCCAATCATCAGCAAATGAGCTTGGTTTTACAAAGTCACTCAACGAGATCTTAATTTGGTGTGGATATTTCAGGATTTCAACCGGACCATAAATTTCGTAGTCAGTGTTGTCCCATGCTACCCCACCCGGTATAGGATTGGCTGTGAAGTTGACTGAAGAAAGTTCTCTTTTCTCGACGTGTGAAGATGTGTGTGGTTTGAGGATCAAGTTGATTTTCTGACTTGCTGTGTACATTTTAGCATATTTTCCCTCAATGAAGCGTCCCAAAGTTAGTACCATGATGAGCCAAAGTATGAGGATAAATGCACCAAAACCCACCCAAAATTCAATCCATGGAGAAATCAGATATGTTTCTTTCAGTTGTTTCAAAAGTACTTTAACTTTATCTTTAAAGGTTTTTGTTGATGGCTGTGTTTTTGATTCACTTAGGTCTTCAGAGGAATCATCGAAGTTAATGAAGTAGCCGGATGCAGTTCTGTCAATTGTTCCAATTGCTTCAGGATTACTTTTTCTTGCATATTCGTTTGTTACTTCATTATAGATTGGTGTGTCTCTGCTAAATGTTTTTATTTGGGTTTTCAGAGGTCTAAGTTCCATTGCATTGTTGCATAGTCCTTGTTGTTCTTCTGTAGGCGTTTCGAATGTGATTAGCCTCTTAGATTGAACCTCTGTGTTTGTAGCAAATCTTGGTGTTCTACTACTTATCGGGAGTCCACTTGGCCTACTGTTTGTTATCGGCCACATGATTGTGGTTTTACCAGGTCCATGGATACAACTCGGTTCTCCTTTTTACCAGCAAGTGGCGGTAGTACAACTGATCTTGTCCCGTTGATAGACAAGACAGGAACTGCTTTTCTGTAAGAAGGCCCAAATTCCTTCTTTACCGCGATCTTTTCTCTGACTAGATCCCCGACTTTTGGAATCCAGACAGGTCTTGCTGGGACAGGTGGTGGTTCTTCAGTGGTTGTTGGCTGCTGTTTCAACTTTATGTTGCTCAGGTCTTTTCTTGTTTCGTTTAAGTCCTGCAAAATAGCCAAACGATCTTTGATATCAAAGCTTTTTTCCTTTACCACTGAAGTCTGACTGTCGAGGTCTAAGACTAACATCCTAGTTCCAAATAATAATTCGTACGGACTGAGTCCCTTCAGAGAATTTCTTGGCAGGTTATTTAGACTACGTTGGACACTTATTAGATGTTTGACCCACCCAGCTCCCGAACCTAATATCCTTTCTGTTATAGATAGCTTTATGCCTTGGTTTTTTCTTTACACCATCCCGTATCCCTCAGGAAGGAAGTGAGAAGATTCCCGCTGTGCTCTGCTCATTTGGCCATGTTTCCACTCAGGCTGGAGGGCTAGAGTGAGAACAATGGTCAAACGTAGCATGCTCTTAGCGTATATGCCATTTAGACTCGCAAATCTTTGTATAACAGTCCAGACGTCAGCCGAGTGCTGGTGATCTACATTATAAGTGGAAACTAGCCTGTATATGTTAATCGGACGCTTTGCTTTTTACTGTTGATTCTTTCTGGAGTGAAACGACACGGTATTACGCCGTTTCTCTCACCACTGCGATTTCTGTTACAGTTTGGGCAGTTCTTTACAAACATGGTATGATGCAGGCTCATGCCTGGCCACCAGTACCTTGATTGTAATTCTTCCAGAGAATCTTTTAGTTTGAGGTGTCTGAGACCCTCGCCCATATGTGCGTCTGCTATTAACAAGTTTCTCCTGTCCATGTTTGGAATTACTCTATCCCCCACTCCAGGGATTCGAGCAAAGGGGACGGAGTTTGCATCGATTATGTATGTATAATTGAGTGGATAGTTGATCGGTAGTGCTGAGCAGTCGCCTTTTGATGACGTTTTCACCGCCAGCACTGTTTCACCGTCAATATACTTCACTGTACGCTTTTTTCGAGCTACGGAAGCCGATTTAGTTGCTACCGCTGTGGCTGTTTCAGCCAATGAATTCCCTGCAACGTGAACGCCATCACGCTGATGACTCAGTGAGTGTGTCACGTGAGTCTTTGGTAGTTCTTTTTGTAAAAGAGCTATTTGTTCCCAAAGCAGTTTCTGCTTTATTGTTGCATCTGTGTCATCTTTGTAACCGTTTTGAATCCATGTCTGCAAATCCTTGTTATATGATTTGACGCAGTAATATGAATCGGACACTATAAGTGTCGGGAATTCGCGATCCGCATTATCTAGCGCCATTTTCAATGCTAATATTTCAGTCTGTTGTTCTGAATTAGTTTCTACTGAGTGTGTTTTTGTTAATAGAGGTCTTAGTTTACCTCCGCGCCACACTTCTTTTGTAATCTCACATGTGGGGTTGTATGCTTGTTCTCCCCAAACGGAGGGTTGAGCATGTCCGTCTGTATAGATTACGCAAGCGTATTGTCGTAAGGGCAGAATGTCGATTGGCAGAGGGAATGTTCTTTCATATTCTAGATTTTTCAGTTCCTCTAGTTCTGGATAAAAGTAGTAGTATACTGTCCGTTGTGATTGAATTCACCCATTGTATCCATTCCGGATTCAATGTTGTTGTTGGTAAATTACACGGTGTTGGTAATGCCTCAAAGGCTGATTCTGCTGTTCTGACTGTGATATGTCTACCGTCAGCTTGATCTTTTTCTCTAGCTATTGCGGTTTGAACTGCATGAACAATTTTTCCTTTAATGCTGAATTTCTTTTCAGCTTCTGCGTACAAGTGTGATTTGAATGCAATTGGTACCTTTTCTCCCTCATTAGAGGTCAGGTATGTGAATCCGCATCTTCCTGGGATGACTCGAATCACAAGATTGCGTGTGTTATCACGTGTTTCTAATTTTGTTTTAATTAACATGTCTGTTTGTAAGGATCTCAGAATTTCTGTGTGTATTTGAGTCCAATTGGTTCTTTTAAAATCTGGTTTTATTAGATCATAAAGGGGTTTGACCCTTTCTGCGTAATTTGCAATGTATGTTCTTCCGAAATTTAGGAAGCCTAGAATTGACTGTAGGTTTTTTAGTGTTCTAGGTGCTTGGAGTACGGCACATTTCTCTAGGAAATTGTCAGCCAGGCTTTTGCCTTCACTTGATAATTCATATCCTAAGAACAGGACTGTTAGATGGGCAATTCTGGATTTTTTAAAGTTGAATTTGTAACCCTCTGCTGCGAACCCAAGTATTATGGTGTTCACTCTCTTCAAGTGAGTATCCAAGTCATCATCTGTTAGGTATATGTCGTCGACATAAGATAATGCTTCGTCATCATATGTTTGTAGTAACTCTGTTACTCTCGCTGAGAATACCCCTGGGCTATTCTTGTACCCCTGGGCTAACCGACAGAATTGTTTTTGAGTACCATTTATTGAGAACGCAGACAAATATCTGCTCTCTGGTGCTATGTTTTGACAAATGAATCCATTAGAGATGTCTAATGTTGTTTTGTATTTTTTGCGCACTATGTTATTCATTAGTGCAGCACTATGCGAGTTCTGTACTGCAAAAGTTTTGCAACATGAGTTAAGGTGTCGGTAATCCAAAACTAGACGATATGAATTGTCTGGTTTGGAGACCGGAAACAAAGGGTTGTTCATTTGTGAGGTGCAAGTTTCAATCACCCCCTGGTATTCTAATTGATCTAGAATTTCTTTTACCTGTTTTTTAGCTTCTTGCTTAATTGGGTACTGTCTTTGTGCAGTAGGTTGTGATTTTAACTGGATTTTGTGAGGAGGAGAGTCCTCATCCCATCCTACATGATTTTTATATAAAGCAGGAGCTTGAGCTACTGCCCACTTTCTGGCAAGTGTATATCTTTTACGAATTGGGATATGATTTGAGAAGGCAGGCATAATTATTTCTTCGCCATGAGGGCACTCCCTGACAAACTCTGGTGGCCAGTCTTTTTCAGCTAGAAGGATGTCATAGCCCTTGGAGAGATTATCCCAAAATAGTCCCCTTATTTTTCTAGTCTTATCCCCTTCTATACGTAAAGTTATTTCATATATTTTGTGAGGTTTGCTAACTCTGGTGTCTGCAGTTTCCACTTGAAGATATTCATTCGTGTCCACTGTCTCCAGATGATTCATAAGGACTTTGCGAGCTATGCTCACTTCTGCTGCGCTGTCTAGCATTGTCTGAGCCCATTCTCCGTTTTTCAGTTGTGTCCTCAGTATTCTCGGCATTGTTAACTACCTTGATACAGGCTACCTTCTTTTTTGGAAATTGTAGTTTCTTTTTTAGATGAGCAGGTTCCTTGTCTTTGGACTTGGCGTGCTCTTCTCTTTGTTCTGATCGTCCTCTTCTTTCCGATTTCTGAGAGGAAGTCTGAAAAGATTGAGAGGGACGTGTATCAATGTCTTGATATCTATCAGGCTTCTTTATATTATCCCTATTTCTAAGGTTATATCTTTTCCCAGAGGGGTCACTTTGGGGTGACCTGTGTCTTTGGTTCGGAGACTTTTCTCTTCGCCGAGGAGACCTTCCACTGGACTGGAATTTCTTTTCTTTAGGATTTGATTGTTTGTTTCCATCCCAGCTCTTTTTTTGTGATGTTGAATTATTATTAAAAAATATTTTTTCAGGACTTTCAATCAGCTGTGGTTTTACTGGTATTCCACCTAAACTATCTCTACCTAGTTCCTCATAGGACTTTTCTATAATTCATTTCAGCTGGTTGGTCTGCTATATCTGTCTCCTTTAACCTCTGGCGGATCGCCACGTTTGCGGCTTCTCCCTTTATGTTGGCTAATAATATAGCCGAGACCTGCTTGAAGTCTTTTAGTAATTTCATACCAAGAGTTAAGGCAGGTTCTGGACCGTATTCGTCTTGAATTTGTTTTAGCACATCTGGTATTACCGAAATGGATGGAACACCGTGCGTTTTTGTGTAGATGGAAGCAAAGACTGTACCCCAAGTGTCACAGTCCTCCACGTGTGGTGCGATTCCCATTGGAAGACAGATAGTCAGAATCCTGTGTTTTTCTAACGGGGTGGTGTCTGGAAACACCGCCTCTATTTGGGTGATTTTTTGTGCCAACCAGAATGGTATTTGTTCCCGTTTAGCTGGTACTTTACCTAGGCAGGATTGTATGTTCTGTGGTGTAATTTTGTTTGTGTTCCCCTGGTGAGGGGTCAGCTGTGGAATTTTAATTGCTGGTTGAATTGTTGAAGTCCGCATTACATATTGGACTAATTGTCTATGTATTTTTATTAATTGTTTTAGCTGTATCAAAAGCTCTGGTGCAGGCATTCTTTCGATGTCTGGATGTGGTGTGTATCCGGCTAGGACCGGCCACGTTGCTCCTGGTCTACCTAAAGGACCGAGCCTGGTGATGTGATTATTATGTTTTAGGGCGCCATTAAATAAGAGCAGGTGCTCTTGGAATTTAAGTGGTACTTCCACCTCCTCGAAAGGAGTGTACTCATTTGGAGGTTCCTCTGTTTTGTAATAGTGGAAGTACTTTGTTACAGCATTTGCTGCTGGAAAATGTATCCATGAATAGTATACCTCTGTCTGCCGATATTCGTGTGCCTCAATTACGAATATGACTGTGCCACCTCTAGGTGTCAGTCCATTTTCTATAAGTTTTAAAGTTATAGATTTTCTTGTGTTGACCGGGATGAGTATTATATCCTGGTCAGCGTCTTGCAGTGCATTATCAGCTGCTGCGAGTTCAGTTGCTATCCTAACTGCCTCTCTTTCATCATCACTGTCTACCATTTTACCGACAGGAAGGTTATTTCTTTTGTTTGATGATCAGGTTTCTTATGGAAACAAAGATTAGATGCACAATATTTTGGAACAGTGTATCCATTAACGTTGACTAAACCAAGAACCATACATAGGAGTTTCCTCCTGCGAGGTCTGGCGGATATTACCTTTCACCCACTCCAGACGTCTTTGGAGTATTATGGGAAAAAGGGGTCTGAGTGAAAAAGCACGACTGAGTTACTCTAAATGTCTTACGTTAGTTTTATCGCCCTTCCAAACACGTTGGGCGCCATGTAGTGTAGTTCCTATTATCCCAATAGGCTCTGCGCATTGGAATAATACCTTCAGTAGTATAGGCCTAGACCAGACGTTAACTAGGTCTACTACTGTCGATATTAGACTTAAAGTTTTGGGTTTGCCAGCTAGCTCAGAGTTCACTAGAAACTTTCTCGAATAGGCAAGGAGGAGTTGAACCTCCCTGGATAGACAAGAAGGGATTTAGTTTCTGACAACCATAGAACATGACAACTTTGCTCTCCCCTAATCAAGAGTGTATCTCTAGAGTCGTGTGAAAACAAAAGACGACCTATTTGACTCAGTCAGTACGTGCATTCTTAGTCTCACCAGATTGTAGAGAAAAGGAAGAGACGGGCGTGTTCAATAAAAGATGTTATTTATTGATCAGTCTCTTTTCTCATACAAGAGAAATGGATCGATATTATTGCAATACTTATGGATAAGTAAAGTGCATACATTAAAAGCAGAAGTATAAAATAATACTGTAAAAACATTGATATGGTTTCTAAGCCATATGATGGTTTAAAATGGATAAAATATATACATACACATATACATTTGACTAATCGTACTCAACTGGTGTTTCTAACTATGCCTACCCCGTGTACCTGACCTAAGCCTAATACGTGGGCGGGAATAGAAAGTTACAGTTTAAGTTAAGTTTGTTTTGCCAAGTGACTGACTAAAGAATTCTCTGCAAGGGGTTATTCAGTTCTGTACCTGGAATCTAGGATGAATGAGGGATGGTATCTCTCGTCTCTGGTCTCGATATTCCAGGCTGCCTGCGAGGGCTACCCGGAAGCGCCGGAGCTGGATTTCTCGGCAGGAGAAAGCAGCTTCTCGTTCTCAGCGCGTCAGGAAGGCGGGGCTGCGCCAGCGGGGTCTGCTCTGCTCTGGGCTTTGGCAAGTCTGGCTGCTCCGATCTCGTCACCACCGCGTGTGTTTGCATAGGGCAATATCGGTAATATTTATACCTTTAAGGTGCCGAGATTGACGTAAGGATGGACATAGATACGTCAATAAGCATGTCATGCGACCTGGTCGTTAGCACATTCTTTTGCTGAAGTTCTCGATGAAATCAAAACAATGGCCGCAGGGTTTTTCCCAGGTTGTCATAGGTTTGATTTGTTTTGAGAACTCCGTATGCCTTATCAGGGGCTGGAGGAATATCGCTTGTCTAATTAGATGGCAAGCGTTATGACCTAATCAGATAACACGTTCCTGTGCCGTAGTGTGGCTTAATCAGATAACGGTTCCTGCATCATGGGGGTTTTCTGCCTCATGGGATGGCTGCTAGTTAACTTGTTAACCAGAATAGGGTCAGGAATAGGGGGATCGATACAGAACCTATAGGAATACATCACAGGCTCTCATCTTGTCTTCTCCACTTTTAGTTCATGTGCGCATTGCACCCTCGGTCCCATATTGCAAGTGTTGAGAAGCTGGTGTAATTTTTGTATTAGAACCTTGCAGATTTACTTGTCAATATTGTTGGAATTGAGTGTGAATTGGCCTTTGTAAAATGTTGGGACACTTTTCGCTTCTCGACGCTGCCCCTTTAATGAGTTTCGGAATAATATACCCATCCGCTTTGTTCTACAGCAGCCTTCTGTGCTCACAGGATAATTTCTTAGTTGGTTTTGCCCTGTCAGTGTCAGTCAGGTCAGCTTTATACAGTAACAGTGACATTAAGTCAATGTTGGCTGCACACTTGTTGAAGGTAGGCGAGCAAACATTAACTGGGAGATTCGAGCCAGAAGTGAATCAAAATGTTGGGCTAGACTCCAAAGGCCCTTGAATTTGCTGAGACATGAAAATATTTATAATGTAAATCATGTACATGTAAAAACATGATAAACTCCCCTTTCAACAAGCATTTGCAATGCAATAGGTCTCGCATTAGGAAAGTGTGAGCTATTGGTATTGTAAATGACAATTCTTTTAAATATGTGTTGGCTTTGAAAATATATAAATTAATAGCATTGTTATTCACCAAGCCAATAGCTTACACTTTCCTAATGCGAGTCCTATTGGCTATGGCAATGCTTGTTGGTAGCAAGCAGGGACAGTGCTGTTGTGATGCAGCAGTGTGAGTAATGCAGCAGTGTGCAGCAGTGTGAGGCGTGCAGCAGTGTGAGGCGGGCAGCAGTGTGAGGCGTGCGGCAGTGTGCAGCATGCAGCAGTATGAGTAATGCAGCAGTGTGCAGCGTGCAGCAGTGTGAGGCATGCAGCAGTGTGAGGCGTGCAGCACTGTGAGACGTGCAGCAGTGTGAGACGTGCAGCAGTGTGTGGCTTGCAGCGTGCAGTGGCGTGCAGCAGTGTGAGGCGTGCAGCAGTGTGTAGTGTGCAGCAGTGTGTGGCGTGCAGCAGTGTGTGGCGTGCAGCAGTGTGAGGCGGCAGCCGTGTGAGACGTGCATCGTGCAGCAGTGTGTGGCGTGCAGCAGTGTGAGGCGCGCAGCAGTGTGTGGCATGCAGCAGTGTGTGGCGTGCAGTAGTGTGAGGCGTGCAGCAGTGTGAGGCGTGCAGCACTATGAGGCGTGCAGCAGTGTGAGGCGTGCAGCAGTGTGAGGCGTGCAGCAGTGTGAGGCATGCAGCAGTGTGTGGCGTGCAGCATGTAGCAGTCTGTGGCGTGCAGCATGCAGCAGTCTGTGGCGTGCAGCAGTGTGTGGCGTGCAGCAGTGTGAGTAATGCAGCAGTGTGCAGCAGTGTGAGGCGTGCAGCAGTGTGAGGCACACAGCAGTGTGAGGCGTGCGGCAGTATGCAGCAGTATGAGTAATGCAGCAGTGTGCAGCGTGCAGCAGTGTGAGGCATGCAGCAGTGTGAGGCATGCAGCAGCGTGTGCCGTGCAGCAGTGTGAGACGTGCAGCAGTGTGTGGCGTGCAGTGTGCCGCATTGTGAGGCGTGCAGCAGTGTGAGGTGTCCAGCACTGTGTGGCGTGCAGTAGTGTGTGGTGTGCAGCGTGCAGCAGTGTGAGGCATGCAGCAGTGTGAGGCGTTCAGCAGTGTGTGGCGTGCAGCGTGCAGCGTGCAACAGTGTGAGGCATGCAGCAGTGTGAGGCGTGCAGCAGTGTGAGGCGTGCAGCAGTGTGTGGCGTGCAGCAGTGTGTGGATTGCAGCAGTGTGAGGCATGCAGCAGTGTGTGGCTTGCAGCAGTGTGAGGCGTGCAGCAGTGTGAGGCGTGCAGCAGTGTGGCGTGCAGCAGTGTGAGACGTGTAGCAGTGTGTGGCGTGCAGCGGCGTGTGGCAGCGTGAAGCGTGCAGCAGCGTGCGGCAGTGTGAGATGTGCAGCAGTGTGTGGCGTGCAGCATGCAGCAGTGTGAGGCGTGCAGCAGCGTGTGGCGTGCAGCAGTGTGTGGCGTGCAGTGTGCAGCAGTGTGAGGCCTGCAGCAGTGCGTGGCGTGCAGCAGTGTGTGGAGTGCAGCAGTGTGTGGAGTGCAGCAGTGTGTGTCGTGCAGCAGTGTGTGGCGTGCAGCAGTGTGTGGCGTGCAGCAGTGTGAGGCGTGTAGCAGTGTGAGGCGTGCAGCAATGTGTGGCGTGCAGCAGTTAGAGGCGCGCAGCAGTGTGTGGTGTGCAGCAGTGTGTGGCGTGCAGCGTGCAGCAGTGTGTGGTGCGCAGCAGTGTGTGGCGTGCAGCAGTGTGTGGCGTGCAGCAGTGTGTGGCGTGCAGCAGTGTGTGGCATGCAGCGTGTAGCAGTGTGAGGCGTGCAGCAGTATGAGGCGTGCAGCAGTGCGTGGCATGCAGCAGTGTGTGGCATACAGCGTGCAGCAGTGTGAGGCATGCATCAGTTTGTGGCGTGCAGCAGTGTGTGGCGTGCAGCAGTGTGGCATGCAGCAGTGTGTGGTGTGCAGCGTGCAGCAGTGTGTGGTGCGCAGCAGTGTGTGGCGTGCAGCAGTGTGTGGCGTGCAGCAGTGTGTGGCGTGCAGCGTGTAGCAGTGTGAGGCGTGCAGCAGTGTGAGGCGTGCAGCAGTGCGTGGCATGCAGCAGTGTGTGGCATACAGCGTGCAGCAGTGTGAGGCATGCATCAGTTTGTGGCGTGCAGCAGTGTGTGGCGTGCAGCAGTGTGGCATGCAGCAGTGTGTGGTGTGCAGCAGTGTGTGGCGTGCAGCAGTGTGTGACGTGCAGCAGTGTGTGGCGTGCAGCTGTGTGTGGCGTGCAGCTGTGTGAGGTGTGCAGTAGTGTGTGGCGTGCAGCGTGCAGCAGTGTGAGGCATGCAGTTTGCAGCACTTTGAGGCATGCAGCAGTGTGAGGCATGCAGCAGTGTGTGGCGTGCAGCAGTGTGTGGCGTGCAGCAGTGTGCGGCGTGCAGCTGTGTGTGGTGTGCAGCAGTGTGAGGCATGCAGCAGTGTGTGGCGTGCAGCGTGCAGTAGTGTGTGGCGTGCAGCAGTGTGTGGCGTGCAGCTGTGTGTGGCGTGCAGCAGTGTGAGGCGTGCAGCAGTGTGTGGCGTGCAGCAGTGTGTGGCGTGCAGCAGTGTGGTGCGTGCAGCAGTGTGTGGCGTGCAGAGTGCAGTAGTGTGAGGCATGCAGCAGTGTGTGGCGTGCAGCAGTGTGTGGCGTGCAGCAGTGTGTGGCGTGCAGCAGTGTGTGGTGTGCAGCAGTGTGTGGCGTGCAGCGTCAGCAGTGTGTGGCGTGCAGCAGTGTGTGGCGTGCAGCGGCGTGTGGCAGCGTGAGGCATGCAGCAGCATGCGGCAGTGTGAGATGTGCAGCAGTGTGTGGCGTGCAGCATGCAGCAGTGTGAGGCGTGCAGCAGCGTGTGGCGTGCAGCAGTGTGTGGCGTGCAGTGTGCAGTAGTGTGAGGCCTGCAGCAGTGCGTGGCGTGCAGCAGTGTGTGGAGTGCAGCAGTGTGTGGAGTGCAGCAGTGTGTGTCGTGCAGCAGTGTGTGGCGTGCAGCAGTGTGTGGCGTGCAGCAGTGTGTGGCGTGCAGCAGTGTGAGGCGTGTAGCAGTGTGAGGCGTGCAGCAATGTGTGGCGTGCAGCAGTTAGAGGCGCGCAGCAGTGTGTGGTGTGCAGCAGTGTGTGGCGTGCAGCAGTGTGTGGTGCGCAGCAGTATGTGGCGTGCAGCAGTGTGTGGCGTGCAGCAGTGTGTGGCGTGCAGCAGTGTGTGGCGTGCAGCGTGTAGCAGTGTGAGGCGTGCAGCAGTGTGAGGCGTGCAGCAGTGTGAGGCGTGCAGCAGTGTGTGCGTGCAGCAGTGCGTGGCATTGCAGCAGTGTGTGGCATACAGCGTGCAGCAGTGTGAGGCATCCATCAGTTTGTGGCGTGCAGCAGTGTGTGGCGTGCAGCAGTGTGGCATGCAGCAGTGTGTGGTGTGCAGCGTGCAGCAGTGTGTGGCGTGCAGCAGTGTGTGACGTGCAGCAGTGTGTGGCGTGCAGCTGTGTGTGGCGTGCAGCTGTGTGAGGTGTGCAGTAGTGTGTGGCGTGCAGCGTGCAGTTTGCAGCACTTTGAGGCGTGCAGCAGTGTGAGGCATGCAGCAGTGTGTGGCGTGCAGCAGTGTGTGGCGTGCAGCAGTGTGCGGCGTGCAGCTGTGTGTGGTGTGCAGCAGTGTGAGGCATGCAGCAGTGTGTGGCGTGCAGCGTGCAGTAGTGTGTGGCGTGCAGCAGTGTGTGGCGTGCAGCTGTGTGTGGCGTGCAGCAGTGTGAGGCGTGCAGCAGTGTGTGGCGTGCAGCAGTGTGCGGCGTGCAGCAGTGTGGTGCATGCAGCAGTGTGTGGCATGCAGAGTGCAGTAGTGTGAGGCATGCAGCAGTGTGTGGCGTGCAGCAGTGTGTGGCGTGCAGCAGTGTGTGGCGTGCAGCAGTGTGTGGTGTGCAGCAGTGATTGGCGTGCAGCGTCAGCAGTGTGTGGCGTGCAGCTGTGTAAGACGTGCAGCAGTGTGTGGCGCGCAGCGGCGTGTGGCAGCGTGAGGCATGCAGCAGCGTGCGGCAGTGTGAGATGTGCAGCAGTGTGTGGCGTGCAGCATGCAGTAGTGTGAGGCGTGCAGCAGCGTGTGGCGTGCAGCAGTGTGTGGCGTGCAGTGTGCAGCAGTGTGAGGCCTGCAGCAGTGCATGGCGTGCAGCAGTGTGTGGAGTGCAGCAGTGTGTGTCGTGCAGCAGTGTGTGGCGTGCAGCAGTGTGTGGCGTGCAGCAGTGTGAGGCGTGTAGCAGTGTGAGGCGTGCAGCAATGTGTGGCGTGCAGCAGTTAGAGGCGCGCAGCAGTGTGTGGTGTGCAGCAGTGTGTGGCGTGCAGCGTGCAGCAGTGTGTGATGCGCAGCAGTGTGTGGCGTGCAGCAGTGTGTGGCGTGCAGCAGTGTGTGGCATGCAGCAGTGTGTGGCGTGCAGCGTGTAGCAGTGTTAGGCGTGCAGCAGTGTGAGGCGTGCAGCAGTGTGTGCGTGCAGCAGTGCGTGGCATGCAGCAGTGTGTGGCATACAGCGTGCAGCAGTGTGAGGCATGCATCAGTTTGTGGCGTGCAGCAGTGTGTGGCGTGCAGCAGTGTGGCATGCAGCAGTGTGTGGTGTGCAGCGTGCAGCAGTGTGTGGCGTGCAGCAGTGTGTGGTGTGCAGCAGTGTGTGACGTGCAGCAGTGTGTGGCGTGCATCTGTGTGTGGCGTGCAGCTGTGTGAGGTGTGCAGTAGTGTGTGGCGTGCAGCGTGCAGCAGTGTGAGGCGTGCAGTGTGCAGCACTTTGAGGCGTGCAGCAGTGTGAGGCATGCAGCAGTGTGTGGCGTGCAGCAGTGTGAGGCGTGCAGCAGTGTGCGGCGTGCAGCTGTGTGTGGTGTGCAGCAGTGTGAGGCATGCAGCAGTGTGTGGCGTGCAGCGGTGTGTGACGTGCAGCAGTGTGTGGCGTGCATCTGTGTGTGGCGTGCAGCTGTGTGAGGTGTGCAGTAGTGTGTGGCGTGCAGCGTGCAGCAGTGTGAGGCGTGCAGTGTGCAGCACTTTGAGGCGTGCAGCAGTGTGAGGCATGCAGCAGTGTGTGGCGTGCAGCAGTGTGAGGCGTGCAGCAGTGTGCGGCGTGCAGCTGTGTGTGGTGTGCAGCAGTGTGAGGCATGCAGCAGTGTGTGGCGTGCAGCGTGCAGTAGTGTGTGGCGTGCAGCAGTGTGTGGCGTGAAGCTGTGTGTGGCGTGCAGCAGTGTGAGGCGTGCAGCAGTGTGTGGCGTGCAGCAGTGTGTGGCGTGCAGCAGTGTGGTGCGTGCAGCAGTGTGTGGCATGCAGCAGTGTGTGGCGTGCAGCAGTGTGTGGTGTGCAGCAGTGTGTGGCGTGCAGCGTCAGCAGTGTGTGGCGTGCAGCTGTGTGTGGCGTGCAGCAGCGTGTGGCATGCAGCAGCGTGTGCCGTGCAGCAGTGTATGGGTGCAGCAGTGTGTGGAGTGCAGAAGTGTGGCGTGCAGCAGTGTGTGGCGTGCAGCTGTATGTGGCATGAAGCAGTGTGTGTCGTGCAGCAGTGTGTGGTGTGCAGCAGTGTGTGGCGTGCAGCAGTGTGTGGCGTGCAGTGTGCAGCAGTGTAAGGCATACAGCAGTGTGTGGCTGCAGCAGTGTGTGCCGTGCAGCAGTGTGTGGCATGCAGCAGTGTGTGGCGTGCAGTGGTGTGAGGCGTGCAGCAGTGTGTGGCATGCAGCAGTGTGTGGCGTGCAGCAGTGTGTGGCGTGCAGCTGTGTGTGGCATGCAGCTGTGTGTGGCGTGCAGCTGTGTGTGGTGTGCAGCAGGTTGAGGTGTGCAGCAGTGTGTGGTGTGGTCTGTGTGCGAGGGAGCTTTGCTCAAAGCAGTGTTGTTCTGGGGCTACCACCCTGGGCATCTCGTCATGAAGGTGACCCCTGTGCCCTCGCAGGCGGTCGCTCCCTCCACGCTGCTCTGCCGCTCGCCTGCCTGCCTGCTGACTTTCCTGCCGCCTGGCCGCTCCCTGATTGCTGAAGACCTCCGCTCACCTCCTCTACGCCGCTGCCCTCCGCATCTGCCTCAGGTTCGCCTTCTGCCCGCAGCCTGCCGCCTCTGCCCCCGCTCCTCACCGGCCCCGCTGTCCCGTGCTTCCCGCCGCTTTCCCGCCGCCGCTGACCCGTAGCTCCGCCTCCCCCCCTCTCCCATTGGTCCTCCCGCCTCCCGGCTGACCCTCCCTCCCGGCTCCGACTTATGACGCCCCCTCAGCGACCGCGCAGCGGACGCGCGCAGCGGGAGCACCGAATGAGCGCCGAAGGTGCGCCAAAGGTAAGCCCGTCTGCGCCTGTCCGCGCTTGGACCGTGCCCAGTGCCAGGACCCCTGGCCCCCACCGACGGAAGCCGACCCGACGGACCTACGACACCACCGAACTCATCGCTCTCAACACCGGCCGAACCACGGGCTGCTACCGAGCCACACGGAGACGCACCCACGGACCCTTCAGCTGCCACTCCTGCAAGTTCACCTGCAACCGGACCCACGCTACACCAGCCCCCACCAAGCCGAACTCCAGCACCACCCACCTGAAGTGCATCCTGCTCAACACCCGCTCCGTCCACAGACACGCCGTCGAGATCTGGAACCTGCTCGACACCACAGCCCCAGACGTCGCCTTCCTCACGGAAACCTGGATGAACGCCTCCTCAGCGCCCGACATCGCCATCGCCATCCCGGACGGCTACAAGATCATCCGGAGGGACCGCGTCAACCAGACTGGAGGAGGCATCGCCATCATCCACAGGAACACCATCCGCATCACGACCAACACCGACGACACCCTCGCACCCGCTGAACACCTGCACTTCCAGATCCACATCAACCCCAAGACCACCCTCAGAGGCACCCTCATCTACAGACCCCCAGGACCACGTACACAATTCAGCGAAGACATCGCTGACTTCATCATCCCACACGCCCTCCTCTCCGCTGACTACATCCTCCTCGGGGACCTCAACTTCCACCTGGAGAACAACAACGACCGCAACACCACCACCCTGCTGGACAACCTCGCCAACCTCGGACTCAAGCAGCTGGTCAACACCCCCACCCACTACGCCGGACACACGCTCGACCCGGTCTTCTCTTCCAGCAAGGACATTGCCTTCAGTCACGCCACGGGACTCCACTGGACGGACCACAGTTGCGTCCACTTCAGCTTCAGAAGGACCACGCTCCACCATCACCAGATACAGGTCCCCCGCAGAAGCTGGAACAAGATCACTGCAGACCAGCTCTCTACTTCCCTGAGCAAGAACCCTCCCACCAGCACAACGAACCCCAGCCAAGCGGCCACCAACCTCATGAAATGGATCAGCGACTGTGCAGACGAACTCGCCCCTCTGAAGACCCCGCCCAGCAGACCCGGCAGCAAAAAAGCCCCATGGTTTAACGACGAACTCAAGAGCTCCAAGAAGAACTGCAGAGCACTCGAGAAAACCTGGCGCAGAAACCCAACACCAGACAACATGACAGCCCTCAAGCTCGCCACCCGAAAACACCACCAACTGATCCACGCCACCAAGAAAACCGCATTCAAGGAACAACTGGACAACAACGCACACAACAGCAAGGAACTCTTCAACATCGTGAAAGAGCTCTCCAACCCCAACGCCGGAAACAACGACATCACCCCTTCGCAAGACCTCTGCAACTCCCTCGCCTCCTACTTCCACAACAAGTTCGCGGACATACACAACAGCTTCAGCACTCAACCTACGCACGCCACGACTGAACCACCGCCCCCCACCACCACCCTCCGCGCCTGGACCCCGACCAGCACCGAAGACACCGTCCACACGATGAACTCAATCCACTCCGGATCTCCGACAGACCCCTGCCCTCACCACGTCTTCAACAAAGCCGACGCTGTCATCGCACCCCACCTGCGGGACATCATCAACACCTCCTTCGACACCGCGACCTTCCCGGAGAGCTGGAAGCACGCCGAAGTCAGCGCTCTACTTAAGAAACCATCAGCCGACCCCGACCTCAAGAACTACCGCCCCATCTCGCTGCTCCCGTTTCCGGCAAAAGTCATCGAGAAGACCGTCAACAAGCAACTGGCCGCCTTTCTCGAGACGAACGGTTCCCTCGACCTCTCGCAGTCTGGCTTCCGGGCCAACCACAGCACCGAGACCGCCCTGATCGCAGCTACCGATGACATCCGAGCCCTGCTCGACAACGGAGAAACAGCGGCCCTCATCCTCCTGGACCTCTCCGCGGCCTTCGACACTGTCTGCCACCGTACCCTAGTACAGCGCCTCAGCAACGTCGGAATCCAGGAGAAGGCACTGGAGTGGATCACCTCCTTCCTCGCCGGAAGAACACAGAGAGTCCGCCTCCCCCCGTTCAGATCAGAGGCCACCAAAGTCATCTGCGGCGTTCCTCAAGGCTCCTCGCTCAGCCCAACACTCTTCAACGTCTACATGAGCCCCCTCGCAGCCATCGCACGCCAGCACAACCTCAACATCATCTCCTACGCCGACGACACCCAGCTGATCCTCTCCCTCACCAACGACCCCGCCACAGCCAGAGCCAACCTGCACGAAGGGATGACAGACGTAGCCAAATGGATGTCGAACAGCCGCCTGAAACTGAACTCGGACAAGACGGAAGTCCTCATCCTGGGATCATCACCCTCCGCCTGGGACGACTCTGGTGGCCCCCCGCCCTGGCAGCGCACCCAAACCCACAGACCACGCACGCAACCTGGGCTTCATCCTGGACTCCTCCCTGTCCATGACCAGACAGGTCAACGCCGTCTCCTCGTCGTGCTTCAACATCCTGCGCATGCTACGTAAGATCTTCCGATGGATCCCCACCGAGACCAGAAAGACGGTCACCCAGGCCCTCGTCACCAGCTGTCTGGACTACGGCAACTCCCTCTACGCCGGAACCACCGCCAAACTCCAGAAGAAACTCCAGCGGATACAGAACACCTCAGCACGACTCATCCTGGACATCCCCCGCCGCAGCCACATCTCCGGACACCTGAGAGACCTGCACTGGCTCCCGGTCAACAAAAGAATCACCTTCCGGCTCCTCACCCACGCACACAAAGCCCTACACAACCAAGGCCCAGGATACCTCAACAGCCGCCTCAACTTCTACGCTCCCAAACGCCAACTTCGATCGACCAGCCACGCCCTCGCCGCCGTCACCCGCATCCGAAGAGCCACCACAGGAGGAAGGTCCTTCTCCTACCTAGCCGCCAAGACTTGGAACTCCCTTCCGACCCACCTCCGCCTGACCCAGGACCACCTCGCCTTCAGGAAGCAGCTCAAGACCTGGCTGTTCGAGCAGTAGCGTACCCTCTCCCACCCAGCGCCTTGAGACCCTCCGGGTGAGTAGTGCGCTATATAAATGCTTTGATTGGTTGATTGATTGAAGGCTGATGTATTCTTCAGGATAAAATTAGGCACGATGTCTCTGTGCAACAAGCTGCACAAGGGTTGCCGCTATATGTTAACAGAAAAGATGTACGTAAAACAAGAGAAAACTGCAGAACTTAGAAAGACAAATGATGGATTTGAAGACTCCATCTGAGCAGTAGCCATCGATCTGGACGGTCATATAAAGGGAAAATAACTAGATTGCAACATAGCAAACTGCCCTCCTCTGTGCCACGTACAGCTCAAATTCAGTCTCCGATTCGGTCTTTGCATTCAACACTGTACAGCTTCTCCGCTGCCTTAAACATACAACATACATATAAAGAAGCTGAGGCATGGAGATAAGCGAAACAGAAATATCTGGGCTGTGAGGAGACCTGGGAGGGCGGGGGCTGCCCGCGCATGCGCGCCAATTCTAACTTTCGTTATGAAGAGGGAGCCCCGGCGCCAAAGCAAAGTGCGGCAGATTAAGTCCCGGGTCCCAGGAGGGGGCCCGGGTGAAGACCAGCGGATAGCTCTGTGGGGCTCCCATGCCTAAGGGGAGAGACCCGCGTCGTGCTGGCAGAGGAGCTGGAGTGCTCTCGAAAAGCGCCGCAGCCAGCTGCTGAGCTGTTCCCCCCGCAGGCCGGGTAAGTGGGGGAATCTCCATTAGTCTAATGGTTGTGCCGATTGGGGGGGTGGGTGTGTGTGTGTGTGTGTGTATGCGTGTGTGTGTATGTATGCGTGTGTGTGTGTGTATGTATGTATGCGTGTGTGTGTATGTATGCGTGTGTGTGTGCGCGCGCGCTCTATTGCAGGAGGCTGACTTGCCTTAGAAGAGGGACAGGAGATGTGCACGGCGCAGGGCTGTACGTGCGCGCACACATGCTGAAATCGCCGATGGCCCTGCGCGTGCCCATCCCTTGTCCCAGTTCCAGAGCAAGTCAGTAACAATAGAGGCTTCGCTGGACAGCAGCACTTCGCGCTGCTTACACCAGCTCGCCCTAAAAACGTGTACTTCTTTAACATGCGGATGCGTTTCACCACAGTACTTCAGTTTATATTACTGAATTGAAGGCATTTATTAAAAGTGATAGTTTTAAAACAAACTTAGAAATATTCATGCTTCCCACTTCCCAGACAACAAAACCATTAGTGAAATCAGAGGCATGTAAGTAGTCATGTGTACCCCACGTGGGGCCTAGATTCTTACTATAAATGGAGCAACTTTATAGTCTTTGAAATCAAGCACAGAAAGTTTTTCTACCGAGCACTTTCTGAACTCACTCAATAAATAAATGATAGCGTTATCGGTTAAAATATTTGCCTAGGATTACAAAACATTAAGCGGGAAAGTGGGTATAGAACCCAGATTTTTTAATTTCACATCTTGTAATCCAGCTACTAGATGGCTCTCTTTTTCTCCCCCGTTTTCCATCAAAGTTCACTGCTTTGTCTTTAATTCTTGGTGCCTATTGGGTAAAACGTAGGGGGGTACAGATGCCACATGAAAGGTCACCTTGTTCTGGCTAGAGAGTCCAAGAGGACTTCGAGATGAGAATGAGCCAAACATCTGGCTTGAGATTTCAGTAGCTCAGACACCTCTAAGAATGGGTCGGGTATTGCAGAGTGACTTACGAATATGTTTGTGATGTGCAAGCAGTATCAGGAGCATGACTCTGATTGGGCCCCTGCCCGTTACTCGCTCCACATCAGTGTGCCTCCTTCAGGGCTTTAAGGGGGTCAGGTCCAGCTAAGTCTCGTATGGGAGCGTGGGAAAATACAATATACGCTTGGAGGCTTGGGCCGTTCAAACAGTGTCAAGTCAAGGTGCCTGAAAAGGATTTTATTTGAGAAATATGATTTCTGATTAATTATATTGAAATTACTACGTAGTTCAGTCTAATCAGATCTTGAACCACAAATTCCCCAATTTACACATTCAATAAATGAACAGAGAAAAACAGGGGAACCATTGGGATATCTTTTTGTAAATATGCAAATGAATTTTCATATATAAATCACGTTAAGAAGGAAACAGTTAGGACAGAAATTAATTCAGCAATAAATCATGAAGGCGGTATATTGCAACTTATCCAGCAATTAATGAATTAAAAACATCCATTCCAATATAGTCAAAAAATGATATATCTCCTGATATAAATAACAATCACTTAAGTACATTAAATATTAAGGAAGTGGATGATAGAGTCGACGTTTCGGTCTTTCGTGGCGTTAGTCCCTCAAACCATCTACAGGACGATGAGTACTCCATATAGCAAAGACCCTTCTTTTTTTGAGGGGTGGGCGGGGGCAGATTTCTAAAAATGGACCCTGCACGATTAATTCAGTTTCCAAAGAAATCAGATTCACTCCACAGCTTCAGTGTCGGAGTTATCACTTGTTCGGTAGTTAAGATCAGTCCAGCATGGTGATACCAGTTTCAAGGAGGGTCAAATTTGCCTCAAGATTCAACTATCTGGACAATGGATATACTTCCAGATAGCTTGCACACAGGCGTCAGTCAGGTCTCGTATGTGGCAGAAATTAAAAACTTTTAAATATATCTCTATCAAAGGTATCTCCAACCAACTGATAGCGATCTACCAGTAGCTCAAACACATCTTCAGAGTAGCGAGCAGCCTTGAGTTCAATTTTAAATAAGCACAGAGTCATTTTTTCCTTTTAAAGTTAAGGGAAGGTTGTGTTTATTTTACATTATCAGGCTGCAGATAGCAGGATCAGATCATGAGTAGGGCTCAGTCAGATTTATGACACAGACTGGGCCACAGAGCAAAACTTAAGCACTGACAACTCAATATTGGAGCGCGAGAACAAAATGATGTTTCTGAATGCTTTTAAATGGGAAGAAATTAAATGTAAAAGTTATCTTAATGATTACCTTAACTGTTCTTATTAATTGTCTCCCATTTCAAAGTTTTGAATTTACAAACAGCAGACCTCTTGCTCCCAGTGGCCAGAAGACACTGTGCCATATTTATAACTGAAAAATAGTAATTTTTCCAAATGGGAGAAATTTAAAGTGAAGACAAATACTTCTATGAAACATTAAATCATAATGTCTTTGTCAATTTCCAATTAAAACAATTACGTCTTAATGTTTTTATAAGCATGTTTTGTCACCTTAAATTCCTCCCATTTAAGCAAATGCCTGTATTTTGGCATGGCAGCCCGGTCATAGTGGCCCTAATCGCAGTACTTTGTTCAAACCATAGTATGTGGTTCTATAAACATTAGGCTTAAACTTACTGAAGGTGGGATTGTCTGGTAACAATGCACGAGTTGCTTAGCCTTCAGTACCTCAAGATGATTTTCATTGATGAGAAGTAACTCTCACTACAGAAACGGTTGGAAACCCCTGCTCCATTGAGTCATAAATTCCAATCCTTTACAGGCAAAAACGATGCTGCAATTCCGATGCAGATGCAGTCCATAACAGCAGTGTAGTCCAGGTTTACATTACATTTTAACTTCATCTAGCTGTAGGAAAGTGCCTTTTTTTGCATGGTCACCACCCCACACCTTTCGCCTGATTCTGATGCACTTTGAATGTGCACTGGGTCCCTGTAAACAAGGTTTCCAGTCCTTGTATTCTTTCCCAAAACTGTACCTTTGTTTCCACAATTGGATCACCTCTGGCACACATAAGCCGCTTGTAAAAGATTCCATTGGTACCAAGGGCCTTGTGACCAGAGAGTGTCCAAGGGCAGCAGCATGTATTGTGCCACCCTCAGAGACCCCTCACCAAACATACACACTAACATTGCATATTGCATTTTTGGTGCAACTTAAACTGGAGAGGCGACATGGCACACATTCCTGTGCGACATGCTTACAAAACACTGCCTGTGGCATAGGTAAGTCATCCCTCTAGCAGGCCTTACAGCCCAAAGCAGGGTGCACTATACCACAGGTGAGGGCATAGCTGCACGAGCAGTATGCCCCTACAGTATCTAAGTCTATTCTCAGACCTTGTAGGTGCAGTGGAGCCATATTGAGTATATGGGCTGGGTGGGAGTTTGTCATTATGAACTCCACAGCTCCAGGATGGCTTTACTGAATGCTATGAAGTATGGTATCAAACTTCTCAGCATAATAAACCCACACTGAGGCCAGTGTTGGGTTTATTGCACAAGGTACTTCTTGTGTAACGATATATCTGTAAGAGACATTAGCTAGTGATAGATTCCTTACCTTTGAATATCCCCAGGCGTCAGACTGGATCCGGAAAGTTTTCGCTAGCAGTACCTCTGCACGTCAGTAGGTGGCGTCGTGCAGCTCCGCGTCTGTCGCTGGCGTCGTATACACCGAGATGTCATCACGGAATTTACTTATGCGCCTCCCATGCACGCTGACGCCAGTTCTGTACACAACCTTCCGTGCCAGGAACGCAGAGCCATGGAAGACACTGACCATTGGTGCATACAACTAGGGCTGTAAAAGGGATGACCTTAACCCTAGAAATCAGTTTGCAGAACGGGGAGGATGGGTGGGGCGGTAAGGAATCTATCACTAACTAATGTCTCTTACAGATATATTGTTACACAAGTAGTAACTTGTGCATCTGAAAGAGACACGTTAGTGATAGATTCCTTACCTTAGAATAGATACCCCAGCAATACCAACCCCGGTGGTGGGTCTACGAACAAGATTACACCAGAAAGTCACGGAGAACAAAACGGCCAAAGAAGCTGTCTCTCTGGACTTGACTGTCAAGGCAGTAATGCTTGTTAAACGTGTGCAGCGAGGCTTACGTAGCTGCCTGACAAATGTCCTGCACGGGAACGCCGTGTCCCAAGGCAGTAGTGGCTGCCGTTGCCCTGATGGAATGGACACGCAGCCCAACAGGCTCCTTATTAGCCTTGATACAGAGGACAACCCACCGAGAGATGGTCCGTTTGTGCACAGCCCGACCTTTTTTGGCGCCCACGTAGCCAACAAAGAGCTGGTCATCCACCCGGAACTGGTTTGTGCGCTTCAGACAGAACGAGAGCGCACGTTTTGGGTTCAGACAGTGGAGCCTTTCTTCCTCTTTCGAAGGATGCGGAGGAGGAAAGAAGGTTGGCAAAGTGGTGGTCTGCCCGATGTGGAAGGGCGTAACAACCTTTGGCAAGAAAGAAGGACGGGTCCTTAAAACCACTTTGTCTGGATGAACAGAAAGGAAAGGAGGTTTAGCAATAAGAGCCTGGAGCTCACTCACTCTTCTGGCAGAGGTGATAGCTACCAGGAAAGCCATCTTTAGAGTGAGAAGATGTAAAGGACAGTTATGAAGGGGCTCAAAGGTAGCGCACATCAGAAATGTCAAGACAAGGTTTAAGTCCCATTGAGGCATTATGAACGTCATGTGCGGAAAGGTGTGCGTAATCCCCTACAGGAAACGGTTAACAACCGGGGACTTAAAGAGAAGGCTGATCAGGAAGCCTTAGAAAGGCGGAGATGGCAGAAAGATTACCTTTGACAGTGCCCAGAGCAGAGCCCTGTTGGGTCAAGGAAAGGAGGAACAAGAAGGACCTTGGAAAGAGGGGCAGAAAGGGGATCCACAGCCTTAGCTGCACACCATGCCACAAACTTGTTCCACCTGCTGGTGTACACTGTTTTAGTGAAGGGATGCATGGCTGCCAGAATGACATCACAGACTTCAGGTGGAGGATCGAAAACCGCCAACTTTCGCTGCTCAATCTCCTCGCATGGAGTTTGGACAGGTTCAGGTGGAGGACGGTCCCCTGCTGCTGCGATAGGAGATCCTCCCGAAGAGGCAGTCGGATCAGGGGCTCGATCGCCATGCTGAGTAGCTCGGAATACCAGTATCTTCTTGCCCAATCCGGAGCAAAAGAATGACTTGGACCCGGTCACGCCGAATCTTCTTCAGCACTCTGGGAAGAAGTGGTATAGGTGGAAAGGCGTACAACAGACCGCAACTCCACTCGCGGCGAAAAGCGTCGCCAAGCGAGTGTCGCCTTGGAAATTCCAGCGCGCAGATCTGATGACATTGCGCGTTCTCTTCAGTGGCGAATAGATCTAACCAAGGCTCTCCCCACTACAGAAAGAGACCTTGCGCCACGTCCGAGTTCAGATGCCATTTGTGATCCATCATGCACCGGCGGCTGAGTTTGTCCGCCCTGGAGTCCAGAGAACCTGCCAGGTGTTGAACCACCAAGGTAATGCCTAGATGTTCCAGCCATGTCCAGAGGCACGGAGCCTCCTGACATAAGGTCCACGACCCCACCCTGCCCTGGTTGTTGCAGTACCACATGGCGGTGGTGTTGTCCCTGAACACCTGCACTACACTTCCCCGGACAGAGGGTAGGAATGCTGTCAGTGCAAGTGGGATAGCCCGAAGCTCCAAAAGATTGATATGGAGCCAGGACTTTGCCAGAGACCAGAGGCCTCTGGTCTCCACCTCTCCCAAGTGGCCTCCCCATCCCAGGAGGGACGCATCCATCATCACTGTGTGCTCCGGTGGGGAAGGGAGAGGGATCTGCCATTGACCCAATCGCGATTCGTGAGCCACCACTGTAAGTGTCGTGCAGTGCCCTCCGAGATCTGGACATGATCGGACAGGTTGCCCTGATGCTGTACCCACTGGAACTTCAGGTCCCACTGCAGAGCCCGCATATGCCATCTGGCATGTTGCACTAGCAGGATGGATGCAGGAGGCCATCAGGCCCAGGAGCCGTAGGGTCATCCTGACTGAAACCAGGGACGAGGCTGAAAGATCGGAATCATAGCCTAATATCCTGGACTTGCTGCTCGGGTGGACAAACCCGAAACCGCGTCAAATCCAGAACCGCTCCGATGAAGGGGAGCTTTTGAGAGGGACTCAGGTGCGACTTCTGCACGTTGATGGAGAACCCCAGCAAATGTAGGTTATCGGCCGTAGTCTGGAGGAGGGAGACGACTGCTTGGGGCGAGCCCGCCTTCAACAACCAGTCCTCGAGCTAGGGGAAGACTGACACCCCAGACCTGCGCAGGTGAGCTGCGACCACCGCCATCACTTTTGTGACCACACGAGGGTCGCTGGTAAGGCCGAAGGGGAGCACGACAAACTGAAAATGCTCCTGGCCTACCATGAACTGCAGGTAAAGCCGGTGGGCCGGCAGGACGGGGATGTGAAAATATGCGTCCTGCAGGTCCAACGCTACCATCCAGTCTCCAGGGTCGAGGGCAGCCAAGACCTGAGCCAGAGTCAACATCTTGAACTTCTCCTTCCGGAGGAAGCGATTGACGTTCCAGAGGTCCAAGATGGGGCGCAAGCCTCCTTTGTCCTTCTTAGGGACCAGAAAGTAGTGGAAATAACAAACACAACCTACGTCCGGCCCAGGAAGGTGCTCGATGGCCCCCTTGGCCAAGAGGGCCTTGACTTCCTGTTGGAGAAGCGCAAAGGGGGTTGATTCGAAGGGAAGGGAGTAGCCCCTCCGGATAAGCTGCAACACCCACTTGTCGGAAGTAACAGAACGCCAATGGGGAAAGTGATGGCGAATCCTCCCACCCACTAGCGTGGGATGCGCAGACTAGAAAGGCTTCGAGGTAGATGTTGTGGGGGCCGAGGTGGACTGAACGTCCCGCAGGCTCCCAGAGCCACCACGGGCCTCGCCAACGGGACAGCAGAGTCTGGTTCTGAGCAGGCTTTTGGCTGAATGAACGGCCAGGGGTACCTCTGCCATCGCCAAGAAAGGAGTGAAACGTGGACGAGGCCAGGTGTGTGGTAGAAAGGCCCATGGGCTTGGCCGTAGCTCGAGAGTCCTTAAAACGCTCCAGTGCCGTGTGGGCCTTATCACCAAACAGGCGAGTGCCGTCAAAAGGCATGTCCATGAGCGAGCTCTGGAAGTTCAGGGAGAACCCAGTGGACTGCAGCCAGGTGTGGCGCTGAAGCGCCACGGTCGTGGAAAGTGCCCAACCAGGAGAGTCCGCTGGGTCCAAGCCACAACAAATGGTGAACCTAGCCGAGTCTTTGCCCTCAGCCACAGCCTGAGACAGCACAGTCTGGACCTCTTCCGGGCACCGGGATAACACCAAAGCCACGGAATCCCACAACGCGTGGGAATAGTGGCCCAGAAGGCATGCGGTGATCACTGACCGCAGTCCTAAGCATGCCGAAGAGAACAACCGCATGCCAAACTGCTCCAATCTCTTGAGTCCTTGTCCGGCGGAGCTGTGGTAAAGGTACTCTGAGATGTATAAGCTTGAATTACGAGACTTTCGGATGTAGGATGAGTGGTCAGAAAGGCAGGGTTACCCGGCGCCGGGCGATGACGCATGGTGACATTCTTATTCACAGGGGCCCCTGTGGCAGGCGGTGACCAAGTACCCAACAAGACTTCGGTGAGGGCATCATTAAAGGGCAGCAGCGGCCCGAAGAAGTGGACCCCGGCTGGAGCACCTCAGTGAGGAGATTAGTCTTCAGGGTCACCGTGGGGAGATCGAGGTTAAGGACCTCAGCAGCCCGACGGACCACCACCGTATACGAGGCGCCTTCCTCCATAGTGGGCGGGGGGAGGCAAGCCCCGGATCAGAAGAGACATCGAGGCCACAGGCCTCCCCCAAGTCATCCACCCAGTCCTGCTCGGAATCACACTGGCGAGCAAGCGGGTCCTCAAACCCTTCCCAGTCATCCTTCTCCACCAGCCCGAAGGCACAGGCCTGGGCGGCAGGACACGGACCGGTGAAGGAATAAATGGCGCCGGGAACGGCGCGGGCCGGGGCAGAGTCGGCGCCGGTTCCCAATTCGGATCCCAGGTGGGAACAAAGCCCTCCGGTAACCGGGGCAGAGGCGGAACCAGCGGGATCCACTGCAGCGCCGCCGGCGGAGCCAGCAGCAAGGGACCTCGCAGCGCCGCCGGCAGAGCCACAAGCAAGAGAACTCGCAGAGCCGGAGCCGGCGCCGGCAGCATGGGACCTCCTCACGCCGAGGCCGGAGCCAGGGGCGCAGAATCCTGCGGCGCCAGAGCTGGATCCGCTGAAGGGGTCGACAGACCAGTCGGATCCGGACTCGGGTCCGCAGGGCCCTAAGGCGCACGGGCGGGAGCCCGAGGTCTAAACAGGCGGTCCATAGAAGGAAGGAATTCTTGCATTTGTGCGCGAGTTGCTGCGGACCCGGTTAAGGCGGGTAGGCCGCAGGACTCCCAGGCTCCAAAGGGGCTGAGCCGCTGTCCTCCTCTTCCGCATCCGGGTACCGACAGGGGGACGTGGGAGAGCGAAAACGCTTCTTCAACTTATTTTTGTGCCGTCTCTTACCCAAATCCTAAGGGGAAGAGGAATGGAGGTGACTATTAAGCGAGGGGTCACAGTGACGACCCCTGGATCTGGAACGGCGCGGGGACGAGTGCCAAACTTCAAACAACTTCCAGCGCCGTTCCCTCAGGGCCTTCGGGCCATAGCCCTACAATGCAGACAGGACCCGGAGTCATGGTCGTGCTCCAGGCAGTAGAGACAGGCGTCATGAGGGTCTGCCACCAACATATTTCAATGGCAGGTCCCTCAAGACTTAAAACCAGGCATCCCTATTAACACCAGAGAAACCAAAACGAGGCAAAAGTCTCAAAAAGATAGTCAAAAAATTACTAGAGTACGTGTTCCAACCAGATCTGCGCTTACTGGCGCGGAAAAAGAAAGAACTGACAAAAGCACGCATGGGTGGCGCCTAAGTAGTCTCCGTGACGTCATCTTGGCGCATACGACGCCAGCAATGGACGCGGAGCCGCAGGACCCCACCTACTGACGCGCAGAGGTACTGCTAAGCAAAACTTTCCGGATCCAATCTGACGCCTGGGGATATTCTAAGGTAAGGAATCTATCACTAACGTGTCTCTTTCAGATTATCAAATTTAGTAACTGAGGGACACGTGTATCAAAATTATATGCAATTACCTAGAGGCCTATAGGTGCAAATGGTTTTGCATTACCTAAATTGTGATTACCTATTTTTTATGATTACCTAAAGTGGTGACCACAAAGCCTTTCTTACATCATGTGAATGCAAAATAGTTTCATACATGTGGCCCTGAAAGAGAAAGGCATGCAAGAACACATCTAGATGACATGATCAGTAACTTAAAACTAGACTTGTATTGAGGGTATAATTACCTGGAACTAGATGAGCAGGCAAGGTACAGATTTGGCATATGTTGTGCAGCAGAAATCCTGTAGCAAAATGTCAAAAACATTATCAGACCCATAAAGAACTGTATAAATTATAGCAATAATATTCTAGCTTTTAGTAAATCTCACACATAACATGATTATGGTTTAGGAGAAGGTAGTAAACATTTGCCAGAAGCTGGACTCAAAAACAAAAGAACAAGCTGCCTATGTTCGGTAGTGCATTCATTCCCAGAAATGATGGAGCTGAGCAGGACCACATCTGTACGGCGAATTCAGTTTCTTGATTTACTCTTTCCGTGGCCTCAGATGCAACAGAATGTGAAGTATCAGTGCGTAGATCTCTAAATCGGGACCCTTTTAGATATTAAAAAGAGGCCTCTCTACAAAACAAGAAGTTGGGAAATCAGCGAGGAATCTGCGGTAGAGTATCCACCAGAAAGGAATATTTGACGTTACAACACATGCTTTTACACTGCAGTCTTTACATCGCAACTACCATTACATTGCATGATTTTACAACTCATGCCATTACAACGCATTTCTAAAAATTACCATTGCAACGCATACCATTACAACGCATAATACTTTTAGGGCAACAGTAGGGTAAGTATTGGATAGTGTAGGGGTAAAAATTACTACTGCCACTCCAGTGAGTGCAACAGTAGGGTAAGTGTTGGATAGTGTTGGGGTATAAAATTACTATTCCCATGTACCCCAAAACACATACCCACCCTATTACTACAAAAACCTCCATTACTTACGTTATAATGCGTTGTAATAAACAATTGTGACTGTACAAAAGCTGAACATTTAAAGAAAGGTGTTTGGTGTCCCAGTGAGAGTACAATTGAACCTAAGCTAAATTAGTGACATTACAGTGACGTATGAGTAAGGTTTCAATTTTTCAAACAACGTAGGCGACCATGTAACTTAAATTCAATTGATCAACAACAATTTAGACAATTAGAAAATGTTGCTGTTTGGTTTGCCTCTTTGAACTGTCGACGGCGTTTCGACCCAGTCAGGATATTGAGTCTCTTCAGGACCTGTCAGTGTGGAGACACCTAAGGGAAATGATAGGTTCATATTGTCAGCATGTGGCCCATCTAAATGGAGTACTTCGCTTGAAGGAGACATGCTACATGTCAAAGAACTATACATTTATATATATATACCTGAAGGTGGGCCTATGCTGCTCTGTGAATTGCAGTGGCACCGTGAACAAAGTGTCAAAAGAAACTCACAGGGATCCCAGCCGGGAGCTGTGGAGTAATGGGAAAAATCAACTGACTGTACTGACTCAGTGAGAAACTGCATTTGTATAGTATAATGTGGGTTGGACACCAATTCTAACATTTACACTTACCCCTAGTGAGGGTAGTGACGTCAGACACATGGTATGGTGCAGCTGGCCCGGGAGCTCTATGCTGATAAAACCAATAGTTGCTCCGGAATTGCGAGGAACGGGGGGGCGTGGCTAGCCAACCATGATGGCGGTCGGCTGCCGCTAGAGCTCCGGGTCCATCTGGGGGCCTACTCCTGTAGCGGGGGGTCGGCAGGCGGCTAGATTTGACCGGATCAGTGGGGACTACTGCTGTAGCCCCGGTGCGGTCCTGGGACCAGCTGGAGAGATCGACACGGCCGGGAAGTGGTGGCAGCCGAGGTCTGGGCCTGAGGCGGCGCTCGGCGTGAGACGCCGAGAGCTAAAGTACCGGCAGTGCCAGAGACGGCTGGGGATCATCGCGCCGGAAGTGGCCGGATGGCGATCCGGAGAGTGCATACGGCGGCGCTCCCCTGGTCATGGAGCAGGATAGGGTAACGTTCCGCATATATATGCCCTGAGCTGCTGGAACGAACGAGACTGGCCAAACAGCGAGGGAGGAGTACGACATCGCCGGTCTGCCCCGCTCGCCTGGAGCCATTCACAGGGGCGGCGGGCGGCCTGCATCCGCCCAGATCCTGGGGGCGGCTGAAGGACACGTTGCAGACCGCGGAAACGAAGATGCACCTGGTACGAGGTGGGGGCATGGAGTTCCTCTGAACCCCTCTTGCTTGTGACACGCACTGAACCACACCGGAGCGCAGTTGGCGCAAGAGCGGTTGTTGGTGGTGGGTGCTCCCCCTGTTCCGATTACGGCCTCGGCCCGACACAGAGGAAGTGAGAGTGACCATATCGAGGACCAGGCCAGTGGTAGAGGGGCAGGATCGGCGGCTGCAGTGGGGTTGCGGTGACGCCCGGAAGGGTCTCGCCCCCCTCGCTCCTTCTTGGCGTGGGGTGGGCTCCTCCTAGTGGGGCGCACTGTGTGGACTGGCGGTGGCCGGCCTGATACGGTGACGCAGAACGGACGCGGCTACCTGCTGCAGCGCCGGTCTGGACATGTGAGGTGCGGACCTAGTTGGCGGGCCGGGTCGGGGGGGCCCCCGCCCTTACATCATTACCCGATCGGATGGCGGTGGACGTACTGGTTCTCGGCCCCTGGAGTCTGGTGCCTGGCGGAGGACTGCCCTGAGTGGGGGTGCGGCGGTCGGGTGCCGCAGGTGTCGCCCCGAGAGCTCGTGGAATCCCCGACCGCGGGCCCTCCATAAGATCTTCTACATCAGCCCTATTGTGCTTTGGCCCCCCTGTCGTCGTCTGCTGGGTTTTGGGGACTGCTGCCCGGAGGTTGGCGCTACTTAGGCAGAGCTGGACGCTGGACACCTTAGAGTTGAGTACTCCCTGATACAGTACATTATTTGATTAACCACCACAAATCAGGGTTTGAATGGACTTGACCTCCGGTCGTCATGGTAAGAAAAGGGGCGAGAGTGACGGAGGGGCAGGGAAATTCGGAGGCGCTGCGTACTGCGGTGGGTGCCGGAGATGGTCGGGTCCTACCGGGAACCACAAAAGTGGCCACCACCGAGGAACAGCCGACGGACAAGCTGGATCTAATTCTAAAAGAAATAAGGGACTCCAGGTCAGCGATGAAACAACAATTGGGGTCCTCACCATGAATCTGTCACTACTGAAGGCAGATCACAGTACGCTGGCGGACAAGGTGAAGGATTAGAGCCTTGCTCTTGCAGACCTTACTCCGACGGTGGCGGATCACTCAACCTCTATTCAACAATTGCAGCAGCAGGTCACCTCCTTGATGGATCGAGTGGAGGACGCGGAAGAAAGAAACCGCCGCAACAATGTCCGCGTCATAGGCCTGCCGGAGCGCTGTGAGAGGACACGAGCTGCGGACTTCATGGAACAATGGTTCCGGGACCACGTTGCCACCGAAGGTCTGTCGCCATATTTCTGCGTGGAGCGAGCACACAGGATCCCGACTGGCCGACCTAGACCGGGCCGACCGCCACGTCCTTTGATAGTGAAGATACTCAATTACCGAGACAGGGACGTTCTGCTGCAGAAGGCCCTTGAGAAGTCTCTCATACAGTCTGAGAACCATCGGGTGTCACTATATCTGGATTACACGAACGTGGTCCAGAAACAGGGCTCTTCGTATATGACGGTGAAGAAGAAGCTCCAGAAAGCCAAGCTGAAATACGCACTTCTTTTTCCTGCCCGATTAAAGATCATACACAAGGGTAAAATACACTTCTTCGAGAGTCCCTCGGATGTTGAAGAGTGGCTGGAGGTGATGGGTATAGAGGGGAGTCAGGACATCACCCAAGAGAGAACTGCCAGCAGCTCGAGAGGTGATTCGGGACGTGAGGGGGGATCCCCAGAGGCGGGGCGGAGGACCGGCCCCCATGGCCCGTCGCAGGAGCAGCAGTGGGAAGACCAACTTGAAGCGCTGGCAATGGCCGGAACATTCCAGGAGGACACGGAGAAAATTGTAACAGACTCAGACAATAGCACGGTCCACTCTGACTCGGACCACAGTGTAATCCTGTTCCCTACCGTCACACCCCGAGCAGCGGACGATATGATGGATAATTAACTTGAGGAGTCCGACAGACCAACTCGATGCGGACCCCCACAGTCGTGGTTCATGATATCCTTTAAGATGTGAATATTGATTACCGTTCTACATGTCCTTTTTTGCCTTAAGTGTACATTGTGTTGGGGAATGGTTGGATTAGGCCTTTTTTCCCTGCTGGGGGTGGGTATAATGGGAACGATCCAGGTCGGGATTAGCCTTGCCGGGATGCCCGCTTATTCCGCAATCGTACCCTCATTTGTTGCTTGTGACTAGGGGCCAGATGTAGGAGCCAAAATACCGGTCGGTAACGGACGATTTCGGCCGTTACCGACCGGTATTTAAGAATTGGCATGTAGGTGCATTTATTTTACAGAATCGGTAAATTTACCGAATCTGTAAATTTACCGATTCTGTAAAATACCGAATCGGTAATTTTACCGATTCGGTAAATCCAAATGTAGGTGGGACTCTTCTGAGTCCCAAAGGCCTTACAGATTCGGTATTTTACCACCCAATTCAATTGGGTGGTAAAATACTGAATCCAGGTGTGCATGCACATGTGTGCATGCACACCTATGCCATGTGACAGACAGACATGCCCTTAGGGCATGTCAGTGTGCCACATGGCACACATGCCTGTATTCGGGGGCTAGAGGGTGTCAAAGTGACACCCCCTGCACCCTTGCAAAAATCGGTTTTTACCGAATCGGTAAATACTGATTCGGTATTGCCCATTGATTCCTATGGGCTTCAAGGCCCCTAGGAATCAATGGGCATTACCGAATCGGTATTTACCGATTCGGTAAATACCGATTTTTACAGATTCGGTAATTCAATTACCGAATTTACCTAAATCTCCCCCCTTCTATTTTACCGATTCATAAATACCGAATCGGTAAACTTCGGTATTTATGAATCGGTAAAATAGAATTACCTACATCTGGCCCTAGATCCTTAATCCTTGCCCCTGGGCTGGAATACCGTTGAGCCAGTGGTGCCCGGTGTGAAAGACAGGATGGCTGTACTAATGCTTAGTCTCCCCCCCATTGGCGTATGCACCAGACTTTGGACTTACTTGTTTACAGTTCTTATGTTGGGCCCAGCTTTGTTGCCTTGCTGTGCCAAGTTTGTTCTGTTCTCACAGTGGGTTTTGGAGTACGGGGTTTCCTGGTCGCTCTTTACATGTGGTAATTCAATGGGACTATTGCTATTTCCATCCTTGATCAGTATGCATCTGTTCTTGGCAAGTAGGGCTGCTGACATTCATATTTTGTGCATAGATCGCCGCCTAGTGTTGGTTCCGGATGATTGCACTTTGTTGTCCTGGAAGTCTTCGAAGTATCACGAGATAGGTGACTCCTCCCCTGGACTACAGTGCGCATGGACATCTTCTCCATCCTCAGATTGTTTTTCGCCATTATGGCAAAGATGGAGTATAGTAAGTAAGAGATGCCATGCAAAAGAGAATCCTGCAGCTGCAACAGGCACCGGGGAGGAGGGTGGGCAATATGAATGTCAGCAGCCCTACATGACAAGAACAGATGCAAACTGGTAAGTAGCATATTCCGTTCGAGGCATGTGGGCTGCTGAATTCATATCTTGTGGATAGACTGTATAGCAGTATCTCCTCTAGCGGTGGTCACCTGTACCAGCTGCAGCAGTCTGAAAAAGAGTTTTAAGGACAGCCTGGCCTACCGCAGCTTGCTGCTTTGATTGCACGTCTACACAATAGTGTTTAGTGAAAGTGTGTATTGTAGACCATGTAGCTGCCCTACATCTGTCTTCAAGGGGAATATTCCCTAGGAAAGCCATGGATGCCCCCATTTTACGCGTAGAGTGTGCTTTTGGGGGAACTGTTAAAGTGCGTTTAGCTTTTTGATAGCATATTTGGATGCATTTAACTATCCACCTGGCTATTCCTGATTTTGAGATGGGATTACCTTTATGTTGTGGGGAAAAAGCAACAAACAGTTGCTTTGTTTTCCTAAATGATTGAGTCCTGTCCACATAATATAGCAGAGCTCTCCTTACATCTAGTGTGTGTGGGGCTCTTTCAGCCACTGACTGTGGGTTTTGAAAGAAAACTGGCAATTCTATGGATTGATTGATATGGAAAGTGGATATGACTTTTGGCATGAACTTAGGAATAGTCCGAAGTACTACCTTATTTGCGTGTATTTGCATGAAAGGTTCTTGAATGGTTAGTGCCTGTAGCTCACTTTCTCACCTGAGGGAGGTAATGGCAATCAAAAATGCCACCTTCCATGTTAGAAATTGTAATTCACATGAATGGAGTGGTTCGAAAGGAGGTCCCATAAGTCTGGTAAGTACTATATTTAAGTTCCAGACTGGTGAAGGTGGGTGCTTTGGAGGGATTATCCTTTTAAGACCTTCCATAAAAGCTTTGATTGGGGGTACTCTAAACAGGGACAGGTGTTGTCTGTTCTGGAGATATGCTGCTATAGCAGCAATATGTAGCCTTATAGAAGAGTATGCTAGATTGCATCTTTGAAGGTGCAAGCGGTAACCGATAATGTTTTTGATGGAAGCATCTAATGGATTGATTTGGTTATTGTTGCAGTAAATTACAAATCTTTTCCATTTAGCTGCATAGCATGCTCTAGTAGTTGGCAGTCTTGCCTCCTTGATAATGTTCATGCAATCAGGAGGTAAGTTAAGGTATCCGAACTCTAAGACCTCAGGAGCCAGATCGCTAGGTTCATCTGATTGGGATCTGGGTGCCTGATTTCTCCATGGTTCTGAGTTAAAAGATGGGGCGAGAGGCGCAGTCTTTGGTGGGGAACTACTGAAAGTTCCAGGAACGTTGTGTACCATGGCTGTCTTGCCCATGTGGGAGCAACCAGGATCATTGTGAGTGACTGCTGACGTAGTTTGCGTGCCACCAGCGGAATCAGTGGAGCTGGTGGAAAAGCGTACGCAAATCTGCCTGACCAGTTTATCCATATCGCATTGCCCTGTGACAACGGATGTGGGAACCTGGCGGTAAAGTACTGGCATTTTGAGTTTTAGTTTGTGGCAAACAGATCTATCTCTGGATGCCCCCATTTTTGGAAGAATGGTTGGAGAACTTGAGGGTGAATCTCCCATTCGTTTAGCTGTTGACTGTGTCTGCTTAACAGATCCGCTACTTGATTGTCTTTTCCTGGCAGGTGTTCTGCTAGGAGAAAAATGTTTCTTGGAATTGCCCACGTCCATATGTTCTGTGCTAAGTGGGACAGTTGTGGAGAGTGTGTCCCTCCTTGTTTCTGAATATAGTACATGTCCGTCCGGATCAACACAGCCTTGTTGCACAGGTATTTCTGGAATGCTTTTAGTGCCAGAAATATTGATAGCAACTCTAGTTGGTTGATATGCAGTCTCCTTTGTTTGATTGTCCAGAGCCCTTGGACTGTGTATTGAAGTAAATGGGCTCCCTCAACCTGTCAGTGATGCGTCCGCTGTTAGTAGTACTTGTGGAACCGGCTCTTGGAACAGTCGGCCCGTGGAAAGGTTTTTTGGGTTCCACCACTGCAGAGAGTTGTAAGCACGACTGTCTACCAACACTAGGTCTTTTAGTTGTCCCTGAGCTTGATTCCACTGCCGTGCTAGGCATTCCTGTAGTGGACGCATTTGAAGTCGGGCATGATGGACAATGAATATACAGGAGGTCATCATGCCTATGAGCTGAATGAATACTCGAGCTGGCAAAGAGTGTTGTGGCTGAAATTTCTGGATGAGAGTCTGCATGTTGGCTATCTTTGCTTGATTTGGATATGCTTTTGCTACAGAGGTATTTATTGTATCCTCCAGATATTGTTGTATTTGGGAGGGCTGTAGATGTGATTTTGGGTAGTTCATGGAAAACCCAGGCTCTGTAGCAGCTGGAGTGTCTGAGACGTCCAGGTATGGAAACACGTGGATGTGTTGCCTTCTGAGGTGTGCAGCTACTACCGCTGAAGATTTTGTGAACACTCTTGGGGCTGAACCTTGAACTGATAATGTTGACCTTCTATTGTGAACCTGACGTACTTCCTGTGAGCTGGATGTATAGGTATGTGAAAACATGTGTCCTAGAGGTCTAATGTTGCTAGGAAGTCGCCTTGCTGGAGTAACGGGAGTACTTGTTGTAGAGTGATCATATGGAAGTGCTCCGAGAGTATGTATTGGTTTAGAGGTCTGAGTTCCAATATTGGTCTGAGGGACCCGTCCTTTTTGGGAATAAGGAAGTATAATGAGTATACTCCTGTTCCTTGGTGTTGAAAAGGGACTGGTTTTATAGCTCCCTTTTCTTGCACGAATTTGACCTCTTGTTGTAGCAGGGTGATGTGTTCTTTGGACATAGGACGGTGTTTGGGAGGTATGTTGGGTGGAGTAGAAGTGAGTTCCAGGCAATAACCATACTGGATAATATGTCTCACCCACCTGTCTGTGGTAATTGCATTCCAGACTGGTAGGAACTGTTTGACTCTGCCTCCGACTGGTGTTAGATGGTCTGGAGGGAGTGTGATGAAGTCACTGTTTGGCGTCAGTGGAGGCTCTGGTGTTATTGCTGCCACATTCTCTGCCTTTGTTATTATTGCCCCTGTAACCTCCCCTGTTGGAGCCTTTATTAAAGGAGCTTTGGGTGTTGCTTTTGTATGTAGAGGAAGTTTGTGAAGTGTTGCCTCGTGCGGTGCCTCTGTGGGAGGACCAACAAAAGGAACCTCTATGTTGTTGAAACTGCAGTGCGCCCATAGATTTTGCAGTTTCAGAATCTTTCTTCATTTTGTATAAAATGGTATCTACTGCAGGACCAAACAGGAAGTCTTGATTAACTGGTTGGTTGAGGATGGTGGATTGCACCTTGTTCTTAAAACCAGAGATGCGTAGCAACGCGTGTCTGCGTAGTAACACGCTAGTGTTAACTGACCTGGCTGCTGTATCGGCTGCGTCAAGTGCACATTTAATGGAAGAATTAGTTATAAATTTGCCTTCCTGTATGAGGTCGCTAGGCTGAGCTTTGAAAGGTTCTGGCACGTGTTGCAGTAAACCTTCAAGCTGGTCGTAATGCGCTCTATCATAGTGAGCTAGGAGAGCCTGTGTGTTTGCGATCCTCCATGAATTAGCAGCCTGTGAGGCCACTGTTTTGCCTGAGGCTTCCAATATTTTAGACTCCTTGTTAGAAGGTGGAGCGTCTCCTATTGTTTGCGAGTTGGCCCTTTTGCGAGCGTTTGCTACTACCAGTGAGTCTAGAGGCAACTGGGATTTAATGTAAGTAGGGTCTGTAGGGGCCACCTTATATTTCTTCTCAATCCTGGGATTGAGCACCCGTGCGCTGGCTGGATCTTTGAATATGTCTGGCGCGTGTTTTTTAAGTACCCCTTTTATCATAGGAAGTGTCCTGACATTTTTCTCGGAGGTTGGAAAAGTGCAAATAGAAAATCTTCTAATGGGTCAGTGTGCATGTCGACCTTGTGGTATTTTGCTGCCCTATCTAGCAGTTGGTTAAAAACAATGGTGTCGTCGGTAGGCGACGGCTTTGTAGGGTATGGGGAGGTGTCAGGGATGGGTTGTGTGCCATATGGATCATTATGATCATCCCATGTGTCATCCTGAGCCTGTGGATCCTCTGGGTCATTAAAATTCTCCTGAGGATCTTCCACCATGTTATCCTCATCATTGTAGTCTGAGTGTGTAGGAGAGTAGGGCACAAAAGGCATATTAGGATAGAAAGGAGGAGGAGTAAAAGGCCTAAAGGGATATGTTCCGAAGTCCTTTTTCTTCGGTGGTACAGGGCAAGTAGGGTCCGTGTCCAATGGTCTCTTTTTCCGGTAATAGATGGTAACTTTGCCGGTTTCAGGGTTTATATACAGTTTGGATTGCTCCTCCGTTTCTGGATCAGGATGGAAGAGTTCCTCCTCCACTGTCCGTGGCTTTGGCGCCAATGTTTTTGGCTTACTGACTTGCTTGTGACCTTTTGGCTCGAGGGCCTTTGGTTCTGGAGTCTTTTTCGGCTCGACTGTCAGTTTGGGGTCGGTAACCTTTTTTGGTTCGACGTCTTTTATTGGTTTGGCAGTCTTTTTTGGTTTGGCGACTTTGTTTGGGTTGACGACCTGTTTCAGATCGATCCTCTTTTTGTGCTCGACGTGTTTTTGGTCGAGTCGATGACCTTTTTCGGTTCGACTGGCTTTGGCTTATTTGCACTCTTTTTAGGATCGGGTACTGTTTTCGGATCGACGACCTGTTTAGGTTCGAGGCTTTTCTTTGGCTCGATAGCTTTTGACTCGATAACCTTTTTGGGTTGGACGACCTTCTTTGGTTCGACCACCTTCTTCAGCTCGACGCCCTTTGGCTGGTCGACCTTCTTTTGTTCGACAACCTTTGGCTCGACGGCCTTCTTCAGTTCGACGACTTTTGGCTCAACGGCCTTTTTTGGTTCGACGACCTTCAGTTCGACAACCCTCTTGGGTTCGACAACCTTCTTGGGGGGAATGTTACTTGGTCCTGGGCTCTCGGAAGGCTTTGTTTTGGTCTACTCAGCCGAGCCAGAAGGCGGGGCTTCTGAAGGGGTTTTTCGATCTCAGCTAAGGCCTTTAGGCGATGCTTTGACCGGAGCCTTCGGTTTCGGGATGAGCGGCGTTGGGGGCTGTGTACTCACTATTTGCCCCGATGGGATCTGGTCATCGGAGTCCGACTGGTCCTCAGCGGTGACGATTTCTAGCTCCGAGTCCGCCGCTTCTGGGAGGTCGTGTTCATCGTCGAAGATGTTGTCTGGTTCCTGTGCCGGTCGCTGCATGTCTTGCCTAGCGGCCCGTCGAATCCGGATGGTCTTCTTCGAACGAAATTGGGCACGAATTATGACCAGGATAGATTCCTGTATAAAGTAGGTTTGGCATTATCAGATTGGGTCAGTACCCCTGCGTGCTGGGCGGAGACTGGAACATGATATTGGACCTAGACCTAGACAGATTACACCCTCTCCTTCAGGCAGCAGGGACATCTAAGTTAACTGATCTGTTTGCGGCCTGGGCGGAGGGGTGGGGCTTAGAGGACACGTGGCGTAACTTACACCCAACCCATAAGGAGTACTCTTATTATTCCCCCCTCCACAACTTACACACTAGAATTGACCAGTTCTTATGCTCAAGATCAGTGGTCACGAAGGTGGGGGGTGATGAATACCTGGCAAAAACATTCTCCGATCATAGACCTTTGACGCTTACCTTTCTCTGGGGTAGGGTGCCGACCCCGGTACCTACCTGGAGACTTAATCCACTCCTTCTGGAAGATGGCCCCTTCCGGACGACACTGTCTACCGCTCTCACTGCTTACCTCAGGGAAAACTGGGACTCTGCTTCCTCCAATTTGGTGGTATGGGATGCCATGAAGGTAATGATAAGGGGAGCGGCGATAGGGCAAATAGTGGGGGCCAGACAAGAGATTCACAAAAAACTATGTGAGGTGGAGGACCGCCTGAAGATGTTAGAATGGGAGGCAGGCACAGACCCTAGGAAAAAGGGCGAGTTACAGGTAGGATACATTGATCATGCAGAGGTGCTGGAAACACTGCGCACTATTGACCACAGGGAATACCTACGCCGCCAACACACTGAGGCTGATAGGTCTGGCACACTACTGGCCCGACTGATACGAGACCAGCCAGACCCGCCAATCATCACCCAGGTACATAGCCCGTCGGGTACATTAGTCCATACGCAAACCGAGATTAATATGGCGTTTTTTGAACACTTGAGAGACCTATATGCTCCTTTCGACCTGGAGGACACAACACAGGTGACTGCGTTTCTGGGCGACCTCCCCTTTCCGGTCCTGACTGCGGCCACACAGAAGGCACTGGAGGGCCCTATTATGCAGCACAAGATACGGGCTGCGACTAAGACTCTTAACCGTAACAAAACGCCCGGTATGGACGGGCTTCCAGTAAAGTTCTACTCGACCTATTCGGATATACTAGTGCCGGTTCTAGAGAGGGTGTATAAGGTGGCCTTTGAGGAGGGGCAATTACCAGCATCGACGATGCAGGCTTTGGTCACTTTGATACCTAAGCCTGGCAGGGATGCTCTGGAGATCACAAATTAAAGACCCCTTTCTATGCTCTCCACGGAGTACAAGATTCTTAGCAAAGCTATAGCCTTACGTGTACAGCCCCACCTTACCACCCTTGTGCATCAAGATCGGTGTGGTTTCCTCCCTGGGAGGAGTACGTCATTGAATACATGTAGGTTGCATGCATTGATGGCGGCCACTCCACAAGAATTTCCTCGGGCGGGATGTATAGCGCTGGATTTGAAACAAGCGTTTGACTCCCTGTCCTGGACCTTCATGTTTAAATCCTTGCAACGATATGGCTTCCCGGATTCGTTGCTACGATGGATATGACTGTTATATACTAACCCTACGGCTAGGGCGCGCACGGGTCGCCATATTTCAGATTGTTACACTGTGCACAGAGGCACCCGACAGGGTTGCCCCCTGTCCCCGATTTTATTTGTGTTGGCCCTGGAGCCCCTCGCCCTCGCCCTTCGTATCCACCAAGAACGAATGGGCATCCCGGTTAGGGGGATACACCACTTGCTCTCTGTTTATGCAGACGATATATTACTGTATTTACGTGATTTGGAGGTAGACCACACCATACTCTATGACATCTTTCGTAAATTTGAATTAGTGTCTGGATTAGCTATTATTCCAGAAAAATCAAATGTATTCTTTTTCAGGGAGACGCTGCACCCCCCCCTTGATACGTTTTGGGGCACACTCGATACCGGTGGCCCAGACCACATTTAAGTATCTGGGGATACAAGTGTATAGGTCAACGGAGGATCAGATATATGGTAACATTAAAGCGAGCTGTCACACGGCTCCGCAGTAGTGTGGGTTTCTGGACCTCCGTACCCTTATCGGTCATGGGCAGAATTGCGATCTCAAAAAATGGTTATGCTCCCTCGCATGTTATACTTCTTTGTGAATCTGCCAGTGACGCTTTTGCAACCTATTTTTAACACATTGAATATCCTATTGATTAGTCTTATTTGGAGTACTGGTCGGCGTCGCATTAGTCTCTGCCAACTCCAACTAGACACCAGGTCGGGGGGACTTGGAGTCCCGGACTTTCGGAGATATTATTATGGCAGCCAACTTCAATGGCTTTCCTATTGGATAGCGGGTAGGAATCTCCATGAGATTGATTTTACAGTAGATCGAGTGGAACGTGGGGAACTCCACGCTTTGCTGCTACCAAAGAGTCGGATTCCCCCAGACTGTCACCCTCTGTTAGGCACGGCCCTATTGTGTTGGAGGAAGGCTTTGTCTTACACTTCTTCGGCAACCCCATATGCGGCGAATATCCCCCTGCTAGGTATTCCGACACCGCAGGGCAGAGTTACGCGACATGTATTATTGCAGCACTGGACGGAGCATGGAATAGAAGAGGTAGGCACCTTTTTTGGGGATGAGACCCTATTGGACCATGAATCCTTTTTACAGATCACGGGTGCTCCCCCTAGACTCTATTTACTGCACGCTACAGTGATACATTACATTCGAAATACCTGGGCGCCGCAACGGCTCAAACCCAAGCAACACAAATTGGTACATTTGTTATATTATATGGGAACGGGGGGCCACCTAGTACGATGGTTATATACGGGAGTGCAAGAACACGCAGCAATCTCACTTACTACCCTTAAGGTCACCTGGGAGCAGGACACTGACTCGATATTGACTGACAGGGCATGGCAGACTATCCAAGAACATCCCAAATGGGTATCGCGTAATGTGAAATTTAAATTCATACAGACAATGTTGCTCCACAGGGCATACCTAACTCCAAAGCGAATACACCGCATGTTCCCAGACTCTTCACATAGTTGCCCACGCTGCAATGGGGATGATGTGGGATTCCTTCACATGATGTGGTCCTGCCCACGACTGAGGGGCTACTGGGCGGAGATCTGTCAGACACTACATACAATTACGCACCTACCGGTGCCGACGGAGGCTCTGCACTGCCTGGTAGGACTCCACAGACGATCTAAAACATTGAAAGCCAAATTGAAATTCTTGGACTCAGCCCTCCTCTTAGCAGCCAGGGCATTAACGATGAGGTGAAAATCCCCCAGGATTCCTAGGTTAACTACCTGGCAGTCAGACCTGATGCGGTGGGGTCCTGCAGAGGGTGCTGCCCTGAGGAGAGAGGAGGAGAGAGGTCAGAGAAAACATCCTATAGCGCTGGAATGGGAGGCCTTGTTGTTAGAATTTGAAGGGTTGGATTTAACACTATACAGGAAGCAGGGTCGCAATAATCAATCAGGGTAGTGGAGCCTAATTTGGGATGGATCCTGATGCCCACTGAGAAGCACATGTTAAGTACATCACTGTGGTATAGAGTATTAGCCAGTATAGTTTGATTAGGAAGAAGTCCCTGGGAAAGATACTAAAGCGACCAGGAGGGGGGAGGGATTGGGGTGGAAAACGTTGGGGAGGGGGGAGGTTTTTGTGGTTTTTCTTGTTCTCATGATGATAATGAGGTGCATATTGATAACCTCTGTTACAGGATTTATGTTTATAATAGGATTTGAAGGTGTGCGACAAATGACTCGTGCTTTATCTTTTCAAAGATAAGACATGATCTTCTACATAGGCAGAGGTTGTCATATGTATTTATGCATGGGGGTCAAATGGAAAAACTGACTGTAATGTGTATGTTGTATTGAAGAACAGATATTTCTTTCTTTGCTGCAGTCATGAATAAAGAGTTTAAATTAAAAAAAAAGGAATTGCGAGGAACTAAATGGAAGTAAAATATGGCCGTTGGTAAAGTCTGTGCAGGACGAATAGCATGAGGGTGGATAGAATAAAGTGCAATCTGCTCCTTACTTTCAAGAGCGCGATGGCGCTATGAGTACAGGGGAGCGTGGCTACGTTCTGCGATGTTTAGAAGACACTGACTCCGCCAAGGAGGGTGAGAATATACTAGATGTGGTATACGCTGTTGTAAAAAAAATATACAAACAGTGCATTTAAAATGGTGTATTGGGTGAGATAGATATCTCTAGCGGTGTGTTGCATCACACTGCAGATGACATCAGATGGCAGGTGATAGACAAAGTACTGATCCCACCAAGAGGAGGCAAACTTTCCCAAATGCTCCAACAACTGGAATGCCGCTGGATTGAGCGTACTAACTCAATCATGCAGGGGTTGAATTCCGCAGAAGAATGGCGCGGTTTTGTCACTACATTGAGTATTTAAATACCAAACCCATGGTGGCTCCCACACCACAGCCTGTCCGTGTGTGGTAAAATAGCACCGGGTTGACTATCCATAACATTTTATAATACATGTATTGGAGGACACTCTCCCCTGTGTACTAGATGCCCTAACCCTCTATCCATAACATTTTGTAATACATGCAGTGGAGGACACTCTCCCCTGTGTATTAGATGCCTTAGCCCACCCCTACCACAATGTGGCAATCACCACTGTTAATCACACGGGTCCCTTACAAGATAGTTTGCATAACGCAGGGTCCTCAATCCCTTGGGCGCCATGCCTCACTAACTCCCGTCACGAGGGACTACCTTAAGCACATCCTCGGATACAGAAATAACATACACCACCACTGTACGAAAGGAGAGGGTCAACTTGCCCAATAATAGATATACTCAGGCATCAGGGTATTCCTAATGGGTACGGTGCGCCAGACGCCTACACTATGACGGACATTAATCAAAGCATACCCCCAGATGCGATGCAAACAGGCACCAGCTCTTCTTGTACGGACAAGGATACTGGGTCTATTTAAATAAAGACTCTCGAAATAATGTTTTTATAACCGCATATGTGTTGCTCCACGGTGTATATGATGCTGTTAATACGTAACCTATAATTGTTATTATGTGCATTCAAAGAAAATATTGTATATGGAATATAAGATGCTGTTAATACGTAATCTACAATGGGTATTATATGCATTCAATGAAAATATTGTGTATTATTACTGGCACTACTGATTCGCACGATTGGTGGTTCAAGTCCTATACGGGCATCTATTGTTGTTAAATTTCAAGACCACAATTGTCAAAACAACATTACGTAATTATTACTGGCACTATTGATTCACACAATTGGTGGTTCAAGTCATATACGGGCATCTATTGTTGTTAAATTTCAAGATCACAATTGTCAAGACAATATTACGTAATGACCAGCCGCCCTACCCAGCCGGTACAGTACTTTATATCGCAATTTTTCCTTTTTATAAACACTGACACGCCTCAGACAGGACCGCCCCAATTGCCGCGCACTAGGCGCACGCGCAGTCTGTTGTCTCTATCGATCAGAGACCTCATATTCGTTGATGGGATCTTAGCTCCTGATCTAGCAGTAGAGTCTGAGGGTTCCAGCTTTTAGCGGGAATACGGTTATATCTACAGCGCAATACCTCACAGACGCTGTCATCGTACCATCAGGAGATGACGCTCTACTACCACGGTACACAGGGGACGCACCCTCCGCCGCTACTACGCTTATTACAGGTACATAGCACAGTTGCCTCTGGGTATCACACCGCTAGAGATATCTATCTCACCCAATACATAAGTTTAAATGCACTTTATGTATATATTTTTACAACAACGTATGCCGCATCTATTATATTCTCACCCTCCTCGGCGGAGTCAGTGTCTTCTAAACATCGCAGAACGGATTTGCGCTCCCCGGTACTCGTAGCGTGTAACACCTCGGGTTCGACCCTACTCGCTGGGGTCGGTGTAGGCGCTACCACGTTCCCTTCAAACAGACTTACTGACACAGGGACTTTGGGTAACGCAGGCTTTATTAATTTGAAGGTCCTTTTCCTGTGTATCGTTTTCCTGTAGTAGGGCAGGGGGCCTTCAGATTCCGCCGTGTGTCTGAGCTGTCGCTTCTCTACAGCTGTCCGGCGGTCGTCCCGGTGTCTTCTGGGACTTGTAGTCGGGACCTTTTCCTCCACGATGTCGAGCCTTTGTGTCGCTCCGAAAGAAAGAAAAGATAGCACCGTTTTAGTTTGTTGTGCTGCCAAAAAGGCACAGGGAAGGGAGTGAGGGAACACACGTGCACGAAGAATCAACTAGGGTCCGCTGTGTTTGGGTGGTGAAGGAATGGTAGTGCACGGGAGGTGTGAGGTGCTTTTACGGTGGTTTGGCCCACTTAAATCCCGCCCAACTTGAAAACCTTGATCGTACCTCTGGTAGCCACACTTCCCTTGAAGTGTGGCTGGGCGATGCGCCTTCCTGTTGGCCTCCTGGCTTGTTGGGTTCGTCTCCTCTGGATCCTCCGATTCCGCCTCTCCGCTCTCCTTCTCCGGCCGCCGCCTCCTCCCTCCAATGGTCTCTCTCCCGCTCCGGTCTCCTCTCCGCCTCTTTCCTCCGATGGTCACTCTCCTGCTCCGGTCTCCTCTCCGCCTCCTTCCTCTGTTCTGCTCCGCTTTCGCCTCCTCCGCTCTGCTCCCGCCTCTCCTCCTCCTTCTTCGCCGATCTCCTCTCACTTCCGCACTCGTCCTTTTCTCCGTCGCTCTCACCTCCGTCGCCTCCGGGTGTAACACACACCTGTGTGTTTTCTGGGGCTGCCTTTACCTGGGATACAGGGGCGTACCCTGTGACGTAGTCCTCATCCAACTCCGCCCAGTTAAAGAAACAGGGCTCACCACTCTCTGCGGGCTCCTTGTCTCCGAGGATGTCCGTGTTTCTCCAGGCCCCTGTGTGCTGGTTGGAAAGAGGTGAAACCGGTAAGCCTGGCGGATCCGGGTCCTCCCCGTTACATAGCGCTATCGCGCTCTCGACGGTAAGGAGCAGATTGCACTTTATTCTATCCACCCTCATGCTATTCGTCCTGCACAGACTTTACAAACGGCCATATTTTACTTCCATTTAGTTGCTCGCAATTCATGAGCAACTATTGGTTTTATCAGCATTGACTCGTGGGCCAGCTCCACCATACCATGTGTCTGCCATCACTACCCTCACTAGGGGTAAGTGTAAATGTTAGAATTGGTGTCCAACCCACATTATACTATACAAATGCCGTTTCTGCTGACCAGAGAGATGCTGTCTTCTCTTGCGGCGAAAGTTAAATCTGCGTCCCCTTCAGACGTCTGTCCAGCGCCCATCCTGAGAGGAATCTTTCGGGCTTGCCCTTCTCCTCCCTTGACATTTCTGAATGACTCTTTAGAGATGGGTGTAGTCCCAAAGCTTCATAAATCAGCCATAATCATCCCTCTCTTGAAAAAACCTGGTGCTGACCCCGCTTCCTTGACTAATTACCGTCCCATCTCCCTTCTCCCTTACCTGGGAAAAATCTTGGAGTGCCACGTCGCCACTGTCCTCAGCTCTTTTATGGAGGACAGCGGCTACCTGGCCTCCTGCCAGGCCGGATTCCGCCCCCGCCATTCCACCGAGAAGGTCGTCGTTTCGGTCCTGGACAGCCTTAGGGAGGGAATGGACAGGGGCCAACCTCAGGCCTTGGTCCTCCTTGATTTGTCTGCTGCTTTTGACACGGTTGACCACTCCATCCTTCTCACCCGTGTCAGGGCAGCTGGCATCAGGGGGCCCCCCCTGACTTGGCTTACCTCTTTTCTGAGGGATCGCACCCAGGCCGTCCATCTAGATGGGTTTTCTTCCCCCTCACGTAAGGTGCAATGCGGTGTTCCCCAAGGTTCTTCCCTGTCCCCTCTTCTATTCAATCTCTATATTCTCCCTCTTATTTCTGCTCTCCAACAGCTGGAGGTCACCGTCTTTAATTATGCGGATGACCTTCAGTTGATCTTTAACCTCTCGCACTCTTCTGAATCTATTTCTAATTTTCAATTAATTATGATTTTCATCAGGGACTGGATGAACTTTAACCACCTCAAACTCAACCCCGATAAAACTGAGCTGGTTTTGACTGGTGGTGCATCCAGTCCCTGGACCCCTTCGTTTTGGCCCCCTGCACTTGGTCCCCCTCCCTCACCTTCTCGTTCTGTCAAGACACTCGGGATCACTTTAAATCAGAACTTAACTCTGCACTCTCAGATTAGTACGGTGGTGTCCTCTTGCTTCTTTACCCTCCGCACTATTAGGAAAATCTCGAGATTCTTCTCTGTCCCCGCTCTTAAACTCATCATGATGGCTATGGTTTTATCACGGCTGGACTACGGCAACATCCTGTATAACGGCGTCCCAGCCTATGCCCTCCGACGCCTACAGCTGGTACAGAACCAAGCGGCACGCCTTATTTATGGCCTCCCCAAGTTCCATCACGCCACTGCTGTATTAAAGAACTTGCACTGGTTGCCTATTACGGAGAGGGCTCTTTTCAAACTGGTTTGCACGGCGTTCCAGGCCCGAGCTGGAAACGCCCCAGCCTTCATAAATTCGGCAATTTCCTGCTACATACCAGCCAGAGAGCTTCGTTCCTCTTCTCAATCCCTCCTCTCTGTCCCACGTTTCAGGAAGACGAGGATGGGGGGGGGGGGGAGTTTGCGGTCCTCGGCCCTACTTTCTGGAATTCTCCCCCCCCAATGTTCGCTCCATCTCACTCTATCATGATTTCCGCAAGACCTTAAAAACCTATCTCTTCCTGCAAGCCTTCCCTGCTTAGTCCCCTCATAGTTGCTACCTGGGTTCTAAAAGTCCTAGGGCCATGAAACCGCCAGGTGAAAGTGCACTTTATAAGTGTTTTTAAATTCAAATTCAAATTCTCACCGAGTCAGTGCAATCAGTTGATTTTTTCCATGACTCCACAGCCCCCGGCTGGGATCCCTGTGAGTTTCTTTTTACACTTTGTTCACGGTGCCAGTGCAATTCACAGAGCAGCATAAGCCCCCCCTTCAGGTATATATATAAATATATAGTTTTTTGACATATAGCATCTCTCCTTCAAGCCAAGTACTCCATTGAGATGGGCCACACGCTGACAATTTGAACCTATCATTTCCCTTAGGTGTCCCTACACTGCCAGGTCCTGAAGAGACTCAATATCCTGACTGGGTCGAAACGCCGTCGACAGTTCAAAGAGGCGAACCAATCATTTTTTAATTGTCTAAATTGAGATTGATCAATTGAATTTAAGTTACATGGTCGCCTAAGTTGTTTGAAAAATTTAAACCTTACTCATACGTCACTGTAATATCACTAATTTAGCTTAGGTTCAATTGTACTTTCACTGGGCCACCAAACACCTTTCTTTAAATGTTCAGCTTTTGTACAGTCACAATTGTTTATTTGAACACTCGTGTATATATTGTGTTAATTATTTTGATTCGTACATAAATAATGCAATGATGTTTTAAACTTTACACATGTGTAGGCAGCTTTCTTTCTGACATCCTTGCAACCCTTTGCATTGCCATTGTGCGTATTTTACCATAAGGTTTTACATATTATCCCACAGGAGCCATTGTTTTCTTTAATAGTCTTCATACCAAGGCTCCAAGTGAGTAGGGACCCCTTGTTCCCCCTTCCACTCCACAACATAGAATAGAGTCATGACTTTTGGCAAGAAAGTCCATCCTGGTTCTGGACACCACATTTTCTTGAAAAATGGTGTAGAGTGGCTGCACTGAGAAAGGCAGTTTTTAAAGTGAAACGGCACAGCGAAAACTGTGTATGGGCTCGAATGGAGTGCACATAAGTAAAGTGAGAACCGAATTAAGATGTGATTTAAACCAATACAGCTGCTCCTGTAAACTCAAAAGGCCAACATGGCCAACAATGAATCTTTTTATAGTGCCACCTGCTAGGCCTTGCCAGGTCGGAGATAAAACACAAAGAAAAATATCTGACTATTTGGTTTGCAACAGGTCTGTGTTGGGGAATCCACATCAAGCCACACATTTTTGTCAGTCCCCAGCGTAAATTTACTTTGTAGAAAGATGCCTAGATGGGATGGTGACATCCACAAACTCCGCTGGCACATCGAATACAGTTTACCCTGTAACTCAGTCTTGCCTCATGGATTTGCATAATGTGCGGGTTCAGGTGTAGAACTATACCCTGCGGCTGCAACAGAAGCTCCTCCTGCAGCAGTCGCTTGGTCGGAGGACAAATACTCATGCCCAGAAGTCCTGGGTAACGTATTCCCCTGGCCCAATCCAGAGCCACTAGGATACCCTAGGCCCGGTCGTTCCAGGATTATATTTAACTGGGAGTAGGGAAGGCAGTGGCAGAAAGGCGTACAGAAATTCTGTGCTTCACTTTAGCCCGCACTTACCTTAGGTAAAGCCTTATCTGGTAGAGACTATCTAGCCACAGATTCCTTACCTTGGTGAGTTCCCCTGTCATCAGACTGGATTCAGAAACTCTTAAGGAGTACATCTGCGCTCATATAGGTGGCGTCCCTTAGTTCAGCGCCAGCATCATCCACATCAGAAATGACGTGCTGGGGCCTACCAAGGTGTCACCCTAGCACGCTGACATCAGTTTCTTTTCGTGCCATTTCCACCCTAGGTCAGAAGCACAGAGCCATGACTGAATTCTGATGGACCTCTATACAGACACTAAGGACTTACAAGGGTTATCCTATGCAGAGAAATACGTTCACAGAACGGGGAAGATGGGAGGGTCGATAAACAATATATGGTTAGATAGTGTCCCTACCAGATAAGGGTTTACTGAAGGTAAGTAAATTGTTTATCTTATGGAAACCTCCAGTCGCATATTCCCAACATTAGAATAGTTACCCAATCAATACCTCCCGCAAGAGGATCTGCAAATAGATTTTGACCAGGAAAGTCCTGCAGGTCAGTACAATCAGTTGATTTTTTCCATGACTCCACAGCCCCCGGCAAAGTGCCGTCATGATGGACCCGACTGTCCAGAGAGTTATGCTGACGTGGTAGCCTGACAGATGTCCAGGACAGGGACTCCACAAGCAGATGCAGTGGGCTCAGCCTTGGCTCTGGCAGAATGAACATGCAAGCCCTTAAGGGGTTTCTTTTTGGCCAGTGCTTAACAGATTTTAATGCAGAGCACAATCCATCCTGAGATAGTCCGTTTCTGCACTGCCCTTTCTTTCTTTGCCCAGACTTTTACCTTGTTGAGAAAAGCAGTCTCCAGTCCAGTTCCAGGATCAGTGGCTCCTTGCCATTGAATTCGATGCAAAGGTTCTCATGAAAGAAATACAGGATGCTGATGATACTGTGCTGTCGACTGGGACTTTCTTGGGCTGCTAAATGTTTGCGAGCTTGGTGAGGTGATCCTGGCCACAAGGATTGATGTCCCTTGAAGTCCTCTCGATCATTAAAAAAGTCAAGTCACCACTGGACTACCAGTCAACTGGTATGGCAGTTTCAGCAGATTTCTTCTGCCTTCTGGTCGATCTAGCTGAACTCCAACAACTCTCCCAGGTCCGGCATTTTATTGAAAATTCATAAACCCTAAGGACCTAATGTGTGCTGTAATATTCCTTCTTCCTAGGCATTGTAATCTTCTTTATTTATATCCTCTAACATGAAGATAAAATTAGCAAAGTGGTTTTTGCATTCCTGTGAGTTTATAATCGGATCGCCTGGTTCTTGTAAGAGCTTGAGGAGCAATTAACAAAAATTTTTAAGAACCACCTATGTTAGAGCTGTAATAATGGTACAACTGTTATATGAAAATCTTCCTTGAACTGCAATTGCTAAAAAAAGATTGGTGGTGAAATACGGTAAAGTACACCGTCTTTGCTTTTTTTAATCTGTTGTATGTTTTAAAACACACACACTCACAGTAATTCTGAACACTATAATCCAAGGTTAGCACAATAGCAAACTAACGCTGCTTATATGTCCCTACACATAAAACAGCCCAACCAAAATGGTGGCACGCAGCGTGATATATAAATGCTACATTCAATATTCGTCAGACTAAGATGATTGCTCGGTCAAAATTGTGGCACACAGCCTGACAACATTAAGGCTGCGTGCACTGTGGCTCCTCCCCCCCCCGTACTGTTATTTGCCGGATTCAAAATGATAGCACACAGCATGATGATGCTCTAACACTGTGTACACTGTGGCTGCCCAACTCAAAATGGCTGTAAGCGTCGCAATGACATCGCAAAACATGAATAGGAGATGCGCACCACAAGGAGTAGGCCTGTGCCACCCCAAAAACGAATATCCACCATGGAAATAAACTGAGTACAATACCCACAGTTAAGGAAGACCTAGGGGGAGCGGCTCACACAGAATCTGAGACCATACAATTCAGACGTTCTGCCTTCAACCTGAAGCAGAAAAAAGAAGCATACAAGCCAATTCGAGGTCATGGGTTCGTCGGCTGTGCTGCAGGCTGTCGACAAATTGTAAGGAATGATGATCCAATACGGTTGTAAACGGAAGTCTTCTTACGCTGCCCTTGCCAATCATATGGTAGTTTTATTCTTGAAAGTCTAATCTAAATTGTCCTTCAGCACACTAATCCCCTGGAGAAGGGTTTGCTTAACAGAGGGGTCATTAAAGCAATTACTTACTCACAAACAAATTCACGGAGGATCCTAATCCCACACTTAGTCTGGATTAAATTAATAAAATAATATCAAAAAACAACCTACTGGGGGGGCGTGGCTAGCAGCAGGCAAGATGGCTGCTCACTAGAGAAGCTCCGAGGGTAGCGTAGCCCTCCAAGTCTATCCGGACATTAATCCGACACATTTCTGTACCCCGAGGACCTGCACCGACGGCCAGGACCAAGCGGCGGCCACCGACACCACTCCGGTGAAAATCCGACGTCGGGTGCGTGCACTGCTCGAGGGCGAGCTGCCGCGGCCCACCACAGAGCCAAGACCGGGGACTAAATTAGTAGTGCCTCCCGGTGCGGGAGGCGACGGCGGCCGCCTGACCCCTACGGCGACGAGAGGAGCGAGACTGCCCAAGCCTGCGGCGGGAAAGAAGACACCGCGCGGGCCCCACAGGAGCGCATATCTGTGCATTGCGGAGCATGCAGCCCGAGTCCCGGCCAAAGAACAAGCTGGAGGCGAGGTGAGGCCTATGGGCAGGAGCGCAGCAGGGGCCTAAAGTAGCAAGAGGGCCCAACTGCCCGGAGAGCCTGGGAGTGGTCCTACCTATAAACGGGTGACCCTGGCCATCCGGTGACGCCACAGAGCATCGTGAACCCCCCCTCCCCGACGACTCACCAGGCACCGACAACAGCCACACGAGGTCCTGAGCGAGCGCAGGCCGGATCCTCAAGGGAGGGGGCTCACCAACAATCCACCCCTCCTGCAATCAACCTATCGAGAGGGCCTCTCGGGACCTTGCCTGGTTGGGGGAAAACAACGAAGAATCCTGCGGGGGGCAACATGGGGGGGCGAGGCCCACGCAATCAATCCAGGCAGCCCGCGCTGGACAAATACGCCTATGGGAAGGACTTTCCACCACTCCCAGAGGGGCGCACTGCCGCCGGAAAGACCAAGGAGGGCGATGGATCACGCAAAGTAACCTTGGATGACATAATGCCAGCCCTCACAAACGTGCAGACAACAGTGGGATCTATTTCCACGGATGTGTACCTGCTGCGGGCGGACTTTCAAAAAATGGCGGCTAGAGTAACTGATGTCGAACAGGTCACCAAAACCTTGGTGGCGGACACTACCAGTGTAAGCCTGAGCATTTTTCTCCCTCCTGAGGCGGAAGCCGGGAGGTTCTTTGCACTATCCCTTACTCTACTTCGTTTTAGCGTATTGATACTACCTTGTACCCTGCTTGACTGAAAAGGCAGTGTATTTTAACTAGCATTCTGGAGCACTTGTAATTTTATTTTGAAGCTTCTCCTACCTCCTCCGCTACTCGGGCCGCTCTCAGCTGAGCATAGACGCTGAGAGATCGGTCCCGAGTAGTCACAGGGAAACACGGCGGTCATCTTGGGGGTGAGACGCGCTGTGACGCGCTCTAGTCTATTATAAAAGGGCTTCTCTTGTCTCGGCGTCTGTTATAAGCCTGAGCATTTTTCTCCCTCCTGAGGCGGAAGCCGGGAGGTTCTTTGCACTATCCCTTACTCTGATTCGTTTTAGCGTATTGATACTACCTTGTACCCTGCATGACTGAAAAGGCAGTGTATTTTAACTAGCATTCTGGAGCACTTGTAATTTTATTTTGAAGCTTCTCCTACCTCCTCCGCTACTCGGGCCGCTCTCAGCTGAGCATAGACGCTGAGAGATTGGTCCCGAGTAGTCAAAGGGAAACGCGGCGGCCAGCTTGGGGGTGAGACGCGCTGTGACGCGCTCTAGTCTATTATAAAAGGGCTTCTCTTGTCTCGGCGTCTGTTGTAAGCCTGAGCATTTTTCTCCCTCCTGAGGTGGAAGCCGGGAGGTTCTTTGCACTATCCCTTACTCTGCTTCATTTTAGCGTATTGATACTACCTTGTACCCTGCTTGACTGAAAAGGCAGTGTATTTTAACTAGCATTCTGGAGCACTTGTAATTTTATTTTGAAGCTTCTCCTACCTCCTCCGCTACTCGGGCCGCTCTCAGCTGAGCATAGACGCTGAGAGATCGGTCCCGAGTAGTCAAAGGGAAACGCGGCGGCCATCTTGGGGGTGAGACGCGCTGTGACGCGCTCTAGTCTATTATAAAAGGGCTTCTCTTGTCTCGGCGTCTGTTGTAAGCCTGAGCATTTTTCTCCCTCCTGAGGCGGAAGCCGGGAGGTTCTTTGCACTATCCCTTACTCTGCTTCGTTTTAGCGTATTGATACTACCTTGTACCCTGCTTGACTGAAAAGGCAGTGTATTTTAACTAGCATTCTGGAGCACTTGTAATTTTATTTTGAAGCTTCTCCTACCTCCTCCGTTACTCGGGCCGCTCTCAGCTGAGCATAGACGCTGAGAGATCGGTCCCGAGTAGTCAAAGGGAAACGCGGCGGCCATCTTGGGGGTGAGACGCGCTGTGACGCGCTCTAGTCTATTATAAAAAGGGACGTCCACTCTTCGCGTAGCGGACGCGATTTGCGGACGCGCCGGACTCACGCCGGAGTCATGCCAGAGTCCTGCCCGTCTGCGCCCGTCAGCGCCAAGGGCCACGGGGAATATACGACATAACACAGGTCCCGGTATGTCTAGATCGTTTCTTCTATCTCTGAACAATTCCTCTCCGCACTGCCATGAAACCCTCAAACCCGACACATGGTACGGCCCAATTCACTGCCAACACTGTAAGAAAACCTTCTGGCCAGAGTCAACATACAAAAATAAATCACGATCCACCACTCTACGAGGGGGGCTTATCAACGCCAGATCTATGTGTAAAAATGCACAGCACATTTATGATTTGATTACAGAAAGAAATTTGGATTGGCTCTTCATAACTGAATCGTGGTTAAAATCCTGGTGTAACCCAGACATAGTAGTAGCCCTCCCACAAGGATTTTAAATCCAGCGTTTAGATAGACCAGAAGAAACGGGAGGGGGTCTGGCTATTATTCACCGTGACACCATAACCTGCACTACCTATGAACTATCTGATATAAAGGGAGCAGAGGCTATGGCCTTCTGTTTAAATATCCATGATTCCTTGTCATTTTCTGGAGCCCTGGTATATCGCCCTCCGGGGCAACCCCAAGAATTCCTAGAGAGCATAGGGGATGTACTGAGCAATTTGACGCTCGGAGCTGCCCATTTCACATTACTAGGGGATCTAAATTTCCATCTTGATTCCCCTAATGATCCAGGAGTAATGTGTATCACGGAAATAATTAATGTGCTTGGTCTTACCCTGTTGAACAATGAACCTACACATAGCGCGGGCCACATATTGGACTGTATTTGTTCAAATTTTAACCTGTTAACCTGTTCATCCCCAGTAGTCCAAACTTGGTCTGATCACAAACGTATTCCTTTTGAGGTGACCTTAAACTCACCCCATAATACCCACAGAGATACCAAAATAAGATCGACAGGAGGAAAGAAACCTGATTGGAAAAAAGTCCTCGCCCAACCAAATTTTCTAACAAATGTAACAGAGACTAAACCTATACTATCTGGCCACACCGCAATAGATAATCAATATTTTTGTGATTGGATTACAACTCTCAGTAACCAACCAGACCTGTTGAGGGGAAAAACTACAATAGGCAACAGAAATAAAAGAAGTGCCCCCTGGTTCTCCCCCACTTTGAAGAGTGAACTAGGCAAAGTGAGATCATTAGAGCGCAGATGGCGCAGAAAATATGCGGAAGAAGACCACAGGATCTATAAAGCAGCACGTAGGCAGTATCATGCTGCTATTAAACTAGCAAAAAAAGCTCACTTCTCAGAGGCCATTACCTCTTCGGGAAATGATCAAAAAGAAATATTCAAGATTGTAAATAGCTTTACTAATCCTAGGGCACTTGCCCAAGATATTCCGCCCTCGCTATCACTGTGCAATTCCATAGCAGATTACTCTGACAATAAAATTCAAGCCATCATCAAGGAATTTCCACCTCCAACCTTAACTTCAATCCCTATTGGAAACACACTTATAGAAGCGAATGGAATGAACAATCTAAAAAAACCTCATCTCAATGTCTTTGCGCCCATTTCCCTGGAGGAATCACGTCAGGCCATTCTGTCCAGCAAGTCTGGATCACCATTCGATCCATGTCCTCCCATGTTTTTAAGAGCCCTGGCCAATGAGGTAAATCCCATAGTTAATGGGATTATCAACTCATCTTTGGCAACGGCAGAGATTCCATCAGAATGGAAGTAAGCCGCGGTTAAACCACTCCAGAAGAAGCCTTTACCTGACCCTACTATTCTTTCCAACTTAAGGCCCATTTCACTGCTGCCGTGGCTATCCAAATTGACTGAGTCATTTGTTAATAGTCAACTTACTACATATCTAGAAGACAATAACATCCTGCATTCGAACCAGTCGGGATTCAGGTCCAAACATTCGACTGAATCGGCACTCTTATTCTCTGCTGAATCCCTGCGCTCCGCTATGGATCTAGGTAAGAAGGAAGTCTTGATATTACTCGATCTATCGGCGGCCTTCGATACGGTCTCCCACACCATCTTGATTGACCGTCTCCTGAGCGCAGGGATAGGTGGAATAGTGCTAGACTGGTTCAAAAACTTCTTGAGCCAAAGACGACAAATCACTGTGCTGGGCCATTTTAGATCTGAGGAAAAACCAAGTAAAACAGGGGTACCACAGGGCTCTATTCTGAGCCCGATACTTTTCAATCTTTATATGGTACCTCTGATTGAGCTAATTTCTTCGTATCAGATCAGCACTATTTCCTACGCTGACAATACGCAGCTCATTCTGGTTCTCGATAGGGAGTCACTACAAGCGGAAGATAACTTTAAAACATGCCTAACAGCGACATTTGATTGGATGCAGAACAATCACTTGAAGTGCAATTCTGGAAAAACAGAAATACTTCCATTTGGCCCGCAAAACCTGTTTTCCCCCAAGCAGTGGTGGCCTGAGGGCGCTGAAGCTCCCCCAAACACCATCTCCTCTGCCCGCAACCTGGGTGTTAAGTTAGACAATGTGCTATCCTTCAAGCAACAAGCCATTGGGGTAGCAAGTACCTGTTTTCATATCATCAGAATGCTAAGGAAGTTTTTTGACCTCCTTCCTCTGTCCACGAGAAAGACGGTAGCGGTGGCACTTATTACATCAAGACTGGACTACTGCAACAGCCTGTATGCGGGAGCGAATAAGACCGTGCTACACAGGTTGCAGATGGTCCAGCATGCCGCCGCCCGCCTTGTCCTGGGCTGGCCCAGGAAATCATCGGCCTCGGCCGCACTCCGTGCCCTCCATTGGCTGCCTTTCCATAAGCTTCTTTGATTTAAAATCTTGATCATTACTTTTAGAGCTTATCGCGCACAAGGACCTAGATATCTCTCCAAAAACTTCAAACGGCATCTTCCAACTCGGAATCTGAGATCCTCCCACCTTAACTTGCTAGTTGTTCCAAAATTCAGACTAGCGACCAAAGGTGGAAAATCCATCGTAGTGTTAGGCTCCAGAGCCTGGAACAAACTTCCTCCCGCGCTTCGTCAAATTCCATCAGAAGCTCTTTTTAGGAAAGCCTTAAAGACCTGGGTTTTTACGCTTACTGACACTGCCTGTAAGGCTTTGGTGTAAGGGTTATCTGCACAAGATTTGTTCCAGCTTACCCACCTTTTCTATTCTGGGGTGGCTCACAGCGCCAAGATGCTCCTTGGAGTGACAGAATGCGCTATACAAAAGCCATTTTACATTTTCATTTACATTTACCACACTGCAACAAACAGTGTCGCGGCTCCAGCTGGAAAATAAATTAATGGCGGAGAAGTTGGACGACCAGGAGGGACGCGCTCGAAGAAACAACGTCCGCATCCTTGGGATTCCAGAGAGCCAAGGCGCGCTGGCGATGGACCTCTATGCTGAGGAGCTGATACAAACGAGACTGCAGCCTAAAGGTCTATCCACTTTCTTCTCTGTGGAAAGGGCCCACAGAGTCCCAGGCGGCAAACCCAAACCAGGAGCACCCCCCAGACCGGTGCTCGCGCGTCTATTCAACTTTCGAGACAGGGAAGCCATCTTACAAACGGCGAGAATATCCCCACCGATCCGGGTCCAGAACTCGACAATTTTATTCTTCCCGGACTACACGGCAGCAGTCTCGCAACGCCGGAGAAGTTTCCTGGAAGTCAAAAAAGAGTTACGGGCTAAAGAACTACCCTACTCCATGTTGTTCCCCAAAAAGCTCAGAGTGGTAGCAGAGGGCAAGACGTGGTTTTTTGAGAAGCCGGAGGAAGCCCACGATTGGCTCGAGGGGTGGCGGCGAGTGGACGGACCACGCCGAGGGAATAAAGCCCATCGCCACAGGACTGTGACGGGAACCTTTGTCAGCCAAGATTCACTGCAACCGGACCTGGAAGACTCACAGCGAGCAGACACGAACGAACCCAACCACGGATGACACCTACGCTGATCAAGCAACCACAGGGGACCTACCCACGTATAACCATACAGGTGGTCACGTCGGCCTTGGACACTGGTCGGCAGCAAGACTTGGAAGAGAGGGAAGGTCTACTACCCCCCCCCTTTGGACTTCTCACCCCCAGCACGCAAGTACAATGACTTTGGGAGGGACAAAGCACTCTGCTGAGTTGGGGTGGCGGGCGGTTTTGAGTTCGTCAGGCAGGGAGGCAGGGTGGATGGGTGGGCTACGGGGAAGGGAAGTTCAGATTCAGTTTTTCTTTGTTCTAGTTGGTTGTGGCACACATGACAGGGTGCACCATCCTTTGATTTACGAATTCCCCAGGGGTCACAATTGGGAAATGGTACATGCTCACCAATCATTACCTCTATGGCGACGCGCTCCCCGGCTGATCTAACACAGGGCACTCCCCCCGAGGCACAGGTGACCCCTTCACGTTGCTAACCTGGAATGTCCACGGGCTAGGAGACAAAATTAAGAGGGGGTTAGTGTTGCGGGCCCTAAGGCGCCAGGCTCCGACACTGGCTCTTCTGCAAGAAACCCACCTCACGGGCACGGCATGTAAAGCGCTGGACAGGTGGGGATATAAGATGGTGATACACTCAGAATTTTCCTCAGGCTCCAGGGGTACAGGCATTTTGGTTCAGAAGAACTCTTCCTTTATAGTGCTTCAAACCAGGATGGATGACCAAGGTAGATTTGCTGCACTACAGGGACAGTGGGAGGGTAGACTGATCAATGTAGTTTCAGTTTATGTCCCTCCGGCGCTCCACGCGGTGGCTCTCCCGGCACTTAGTGAATTCGTACTCACCCTACCGGGGGGAGAACTCATTATTGGAGGAGACTTTAAAGCCACAATGGACGCTGACTTGGATAGGTACCGGGTCAGGACACTGACAACTGGGGTCTCACGCCTCAAGAGTTACGCGGAGGCACTGGGACTGGTCGACATTTGGAGACACACCCATCGCACAGCACGTCAGTGCACGGTCCACTCAAATCCACACAATAGTCTATCTCGGATAGACTACTTTATGACGGTAGAATCCAACCTGCACAATGTTGAATACATTGCGATTAAGCCCAGAGGCATACCAGACCACTCACTGGTGGTGTTGACTATTTCCTATCACCATAAAACGCAACGAAGACTATACCCCATCTTCCCTGGGTACATACAAATCCCCAAAATTCGGAAACAGCTCCGGACAGACACTAAACATTTCTTTGCCGAAAATGCAGGATCGGTCAATTCCCCGTCAGTGGTATAAGAAGCATATAAGACAGTCATTAGGGGGCAAGCAATAGCAACCATTACGGGGCATAAGCGAGACAAACAAAAAGAGTTAAGGGACCTGGAACTAGACTTACATAAAGTTGAGGCAGATCATGCGGCAGACCCCACACCTGAGATTACACACACTCTACACCTTAAGCAACAACACTATAGGGAATACCTGAGAGATGCAACTGTGTCTGCCCACACAGCGACCAAACACTGAATCTATGATCTGGGTGACAAGACGGGGAAACTCCTAGCATGGCTAGATAGGCGAGAAGGAGGCGGTAAAGGCATATTGCAAATACGGACGGAGAAGGGGCAATTAACATCAGACCCCCGGGAGATAGTGAAAGAATTAGCCAAATACTTCCGAGGGGTGTACACGTCCACATCAGGGGTGTCTGAGACAGAGGCAGCAGCGTTTCTCGCCATTATAGCAATGCCCAAGCTGACACAGGAAGCCTGTCTCGAACTAGAGGCGGATCCTACAGAAGATGAGATACAGGTGGCAATAGGCTCACTGCAGTCGGGAAAGGCACTGGGACCTAATGGGATCCCGATAGAATTATACAAACAACTAGCGCAAACTATCAGCCCTCATCTGCTTAAAATGTACACCGAAAGTCTGGAAAAGGGCGAACTCCCACTTGATCAACGTGCCGCCATGATAGTAACTATCCCAAAACAAGGAAAACCGCCATCCGAGGGCACCTCCTATCGCCCAATCTCACTACTAAATGCAGAGGCTAAAATTCTGGCTAAAGTCCTGGCAAACAGACTCATGACTTATCTCCCGCAATTAATCCACCCGGACCAGTCCGGCTTTATGCCCATTAGAAACACCGCGCTTAACCTTAGACGCCTTCATGGGGCACTGGCTAAAGCGCCGTCACTGTCGGACCCAGCGGTTTTCGTGTCCCTGGATGCGAGGATGGCTTTTGATATGGTGGAGTGGACCTACCTTTTCGCAGTCCTAGCACACCTGGGACTTGGCCCTAGGTTCTGCGCATGGATCCGCCTTCTCTACACAAAACCAATGGCATGCGTAACAGCTAATGGGCACATATAGAAGGCGGTGCTGTTGTCGAGGGGTACACGTCAGGGTTGCTCCTTGTCGCCACTCCTCTTTTCTTTAGTGTTGGAACCCTGGCGACGTGGATCAGAGGTACACCGTTGCTGAGGGGCATACAATGGGCGGAGGGATGGGAGGACCGCATCTCTCTGTACGCAGATGATGCCCTGGTATATCTTACTGACACCGAGAACTCCATACCAGTGCTGCTAGAGACATGTGATAGCCTAGGGAAGATATCAGATTACAATATTAACTGGTCGAAGTCTGTCTTATACGTCCTAAAGGGCCCCGCTCCACGACTCCCGGATAACTGCCCCCTGATGGTCACACAAGACTCATTTAAATACTTAGGCATACACGTTACGGCAGACGCAGCGGACTTCTTCGCCAAAAACTTGGCGCCCCCCCTGAAACGCCTGAAACGGGACGTGAAACACTGGGAAACCCTTCCCTTGACACTGTTAGGAAAAGCTGCACTGTTCAAAATGATGGCACTACCACGTTTTTTATACGCCCTTGAAAACACACCATATCCAATAGCACCAGCATATTTCAAACAGATAGCAGCACAAGTGTCTACACTACTATGGGGTAACAGGCCAGCAGGCATTGCGCAAGCAAAGTTGCACCGTAGATGGTATGACGGGGGAATAGCACTCCCTAACATCCAGATGTACTACTGGGCAGCACACCTCAAAATAATAAATCAGTGGATACACGCATCGCAAGCGGACCCAGCTTATAGGGCAGACAGGGCCCAATTAGGCACAGGGAATATGCTCGCAATACTATACAACAAAGTACAAGCCACAACACTGCTGGGTCCCACGAAACACACGGTTATGATTTGGCAAGTAGCACAGACTCGGATGGGTTGGAAAGGGACAATTACAAAACTGACACCTCTTTGGAACACTAAAAGGTTAGGACAACTGAGAAATAGCAGAGGATTTGACCAATGGGATAATATTGGTATTTCAACAGTGGGAGACCTTTGGGACAAGGGGGGAGTACTGCCATTTGATCAGCTCCGGCATCAATATGATCTAGGACCGACGGAGACTTTCCGTTATGCTCAAATACGCCACGCATTGATGGCGGCAGTACCACCAGACTCTGAGGTCCCTGAGGTGTCCCCTTTAGAAGATCACCTGCTTACAGACCACATGCCCAGGAAGGCCCTGTCTCTTACGTATCGTAAAATACTTAATAATCTATCAGACCCAATGGTACCATTAAAAGTGAGATGGGTCGAAAATGTGGGCGACATGGATGAAACTGAATGGCAGGAGGCCCTTGCATCACCTAGAGAAGTGGGAATACCAGCCAGGCTTCGCTTGGTACAATTAAAGATCCTACACCGCACATACCACACTAGGACCACGCTACACAAAATAGGGAGAGCACAACACCCGTTTTGCCTCAGAGGGTGCGGGGAAGAGGGATCCTTTTTCCACACAATATGGGACTGCCCAATGATAGCAGAATACTGGCGAGCAGTAATACGAACAATATCGCAAGCAATGGCAATGTCCCTTCTGCCAGAACCGCGCAGATGCCTTTTAAATGTATTGGAACCAAATGATTTAACATGCCATGGGCAAGTATGGGTCACACTGGGACTCATAGTAGCAAAACGTAATATAGCGCAAAAGTGCGGAGCGAGAGAGGTGCCTTTGCTGGGGACCTGGTGCGGGGATATGGACCTTAGTATGCTAGCGGAAAGAACAGTCTACATAAACCGTAAGTGCCCACGGAAATGGACCAAAATATGGGCCACATGGAATGCATACCGGGGGGATATATGCGATCCGATATCAGACTCTGATGGAGGTAGTTCTGACGAAGACTCTGGGGAAGACTAGAGTGTTAATTGTAAATAAATTGCCCAAGGTCATGAGTGATATTATTCAAATGTATGGAGAGGTGAACTCGTATAAGTGTATTGGGTCAAATAACCTAATTGTGCATAATACATGGAAAAAACCTGTGATTTGTGCCGATGTGTTGTATGAAAACAATAAAAACAGTTTAAAAACAAAAACAAAGAGGAGGCGCGTAGCTATAACCTGGATGGGTCAGAGGATGCCCGAGATTTCCCTCTGGCTGAGAGATGCCAGAGAATGGTCCCTGGCTGAGGAGACGCACATGCAGCGCACTCGCCGGGATGGGAAACTGCAAGATGAGAAGAATGATGTGCATGGAGGGGTTGACGGATGAGGATTCTGATGCCACCAGCGCTGAATTATTCACCCCTGATGAGTCTGAGACCAAGAATATTGGGGAGGGAGCCGGGTTGGAGGGCCCGGGTCCGTTGTAGTACTCTACCGCTTGCACGATAATATTCCTTGGTGCATATGACTGTGATTTGCTGTGATCCCTACAGGTCCTTTTCCTGCACAATAATGACTACGCCCTGTTGGTCCTCACGTTGATAGTCTGATTTTTGCGATGCTTTCCTGATGATGCCATGCGCGGGGGGGGGGTTGTTTCTTGTTCTTTGTGTTTAACAGTAAAAACGAAAAATTAGCGAATACAAAGATATAGGCGTATCCTTAATGCACGGCCGAGTTTCTCTTGGCCCGAGCTCTGATTTTTCGCCGCCCAGCCTCCGGGATGTGGGCCTCTATGGCTGTGTATTGTCCTGGAATTTACAGGTCTATAATCTTGCATTTAAGTGGCTTGGTTGGCCATGAGAACCTGTGCCTTTTTCTGATTTGCAATAAAAATATATATTTTTTAAAAACCTGCTGCCTTTATACACGTTAGCAAATACTCCTCGATTGCAGTGGAAGATCTTGATTAGGAATACTTTAACCACTAACAGCAGAATATCTGACACTTTAGATTCATAACTCAACATAACCCAGGGGTAATTTTCATCTGCCCTGGCACAAAGTTGTAAACTTATGTACTTGCGATTACATTTTTTCTACAATCCCATTGTTTGTGGTCGCATGCAATGGAATGCAATCTACTTAACAACAAAAGCTTCCTGACTGTGGTTTCAAGGATGAAACCAGTGAACACATATTATGCATATGTGCAGCACTTTTCGAATTGAGGAATGAGTACTTGAAGCCACTATTTGTCTCCAGGAATCTACGCCCACTCAGGGAAAGAGGAATGCACTGCTTCACAACATAAGACTGTCATGTCTTAGGGAAACTAACCAAATTCTTAGACTTTGAAGCCGCTTGGTAGGAAAAAAGGCGGTATGCTAAGTGTCAGACAATGTCATGTGTCAAAATTACAGGTCATGCACCGTTTGAATTCTCATTTTTCTAATGTTATATAATTTATTTAGTTAATGCCATGAACTGCAATTATATCTCATTTACAGTTTGACTATTTATTGCTCAAACATTTTTGTTGTCTGTTGGTAATCCCAACCTTTATTGTACGGATATATAATATATCGAATACAATAAATAAACCCTTGGCCATGCCACATCGCCTTGGAATACTAGCCTCCACTTTTATGCCACTTGCTTCTAGAAGGAGTCTGCAATGTAAAGAATGTGTTTTCTCTTCTTTTTATCCACCATGTACTCTGGGAACATGGAGTCTGGCAGAGCTCAAACAGAATTGTGGACTGAACAGATCACACATTCAACAACACATGCTAAAGGACAGGAGGCATTGCTAATCTCTCTTGCCACTACAGTCATAAAAGTTTAGTCATAAAGTCTGAGATAGGAGCTGATAACAACAGTGGGCGGTTTCTTTCGGGAGAGTGCCCTGATGACGCATGACACTTATGTGAGGGAGCACAGAGCGCCGGACACACTGTCCCTTTTACACGCTAGTGTATCTTGCTACATCCGCACTAACTGGGCACCTGAGGGTGTAGAACCTACCGCACATACACTGATCACGATGCAACATTTGATGGGCAACGGTAGACACCTTACAAGATGGCAGCGGTGTCTCTCCAGACTCTCCGAGGCAAGTGGGAAGAGGATGTGGGGAGGGCACTCGAAGATAAGGAATGGAATATACTGTTAGAATACCCTAGGAAGGTGTCAAGAAGAACAAGTGTTACTTACCTGTAAACAGGTGGTTCTCCAGTATTGGTGTCTTTCATAGATTCACATGCTTGAATATTCCCCGTCGAAGTGGGAGTCCCACGGTAAATAAAATAGCAATAATGCTAAAGATATATATATATATATGAAAAAACATAATACATAATAAAAGAGGGGAAATACAACTGAAAACCTCTAAAACAATTCCTACTTAGGAATGCATGGTAAAGAGAAAAAACTATTTGTAACACATTAGTGTTATTATGTTAGTCCAAATTACAGCCAATCAGGCGCTAGCACCCTCTAGAACCTTCTCCTCAGAAGCTCAAGCCCTCAGATTTTCGTAGCACCAAAGAGACAAAGAGTCCATGAGGAGAAGAGAGCCTCTTAGGGGAGGAGGGTGGGTCGCATGTGAATCTATGAAAGACACCAATACTGTGAGAGGTGTGGCGCCGCGGCCAGGGCGACTGACGCTGGAATCTGGGGATCAGGGTTCGATCCCCGGCTCCGGCGGCAGGTTAGCCCAGCACCATGTGACTCTGGGCAATAGCTTGCTTAATCTTTCCAACGGCCCCCAGCGCCTAGAGACCCTTACGGGTGATTGTGCGCTTTACAAATGTGGATTATTATTACTGGAGAACCACCTGTTTACAGGTAAGTAACAATTGTTCTTCTCCAGTATTAGGGGTGTCTTTCATAGATTCACATGCTTGAATAGAATAAAAAGCAGTAACCTCCGAGAGCTGAGATTGCTAAGCACATATGGCAAGCAAGACAGTAATAATAATAATACAGTTATGTAAAACATCATAGCAATCACAGCAAAAAGAGCAAGGAGGGGGGAACAGAGGCTCACCTTAATGGAAAAGATGGCGAAGCACTGCCTGTCCCACAGCGGTATCCGCTTCATTGATGGCATCCAAACAGTAATGCTTGGTGAAGGTGTGCCTGCTGGACCATGTCGCTGCACGTCAGATCTGATGAAGAGGCACACCAGCAAACAAGGCGGTGGATGAAGACATCGCCCTCGTAGAATGAGCCCTAACTGAAGACTGCAATGGTTTGCCAGCTTGTAAATGGCAGAAGGTAATGGCTGAAGAAAGCCAACGGGCAATTGTTGGTTTGGAAACTGGATGCCCCTTACGCAGTTGTCAGTAAGCAATGAACAGTTGATTGGACTTGCGGAAGGAGGCAGTTCTGGCAATGTAGAATTTAAGGTATCGTTTGATGTCCAAAGAATGTAAGCGCTGTTCCGCCGGAGAGCTTGGGTCCGGAAAGAAAGTTCGTAGGAACACAGGCTCATTTAGATGAAAATCCGTAGGCACTTTAGGTAGGAACGAGGGGTTGGTGCTAAGTGCCACTCCATTAGGTTTGAACTGTAGGTAAGGCAGCTTGACAGTAAAAGCGTGAAGGTCGCTCACGTGACGAGAAGAAGTCAAAGCTAAAAGAAGTGCAACTTTCCAGGTGAGGAATTTGATATCCGCCTTATGGTGACTTCATAAGTTGAGATAAGACAATATTGAGGTGCCAAGATGGAGGAGGGCGCCGAACAGGTGGGAACTTGCGGAAGAGCCCTTTGAAGAATTGCCTTATGATTCTGGACAGAGGGAAGAAGAACCATCATGTCGAAAACGAGAGATTGCAGCTAGGAAAACTCTCAGGGTAGCATGTGAAAGTCCTGACTGAGCGAGACTCAAGAAGAACGGAAGAAGCTGCTCCGGAGTGGAATGGATGGGGTGGACATTCGCTGCTACGCACCAATGACAACATCTCTTCCACTTGAGTTTGTAAGTTTTGATGGTAGACGGAGCCCTAGCCTGAGCAAGGATGTCTCTTCACGGATTGGTGTCACTATAACGCTGATTTTTACAACGCATTCCGTTACATCGGAATTTTTACAACGCAGGATCCATTACATCGGATGCCATTACAACGCATGGCATTACATCGCAGATGCTATTACAACGCATGGCATTACATCGTAAGTATAGGTAAGTATACTTTTAAAAAAAATGTAATTAAGTTAATTTAATTAATTTAATTTATTTAATTTAATTAAAATACATTTTAAAATAGTAATTAATTTAATTTAATAAATTTAAATCTATTTATTTAATTTAATTTTAATAAAAATTGTAATTAATTTTAATTAATTAATATAATGAAATTATTTTAATTTAAATATGTTTAAAATTGTAATGAAATTAAATTAATTAAAATAATTTATTTAATTTAATTAATTTAATTAAAAATGTAATTAATATAATTTAATTAATTTAATTTAATAAATATATTTTAATTAATTTATAAATGGTAAATATAATTTAATTAGCCCTAAGCACAAACCCAACCCTAAAACCTAAAAACACCCCTGTACCCCAAAACCCAAACCCTACCCTGAAACCTAAAAACACCCCTGTACCTCAAAACCCAAACCCTACCCTGAAACCTAAAAACACCCCTGTACCCCAAAACCCAAACCCTACCCTGAAACCTAAAAACACCCCTGTACCCCAAAACCCAAACCCTACCCTGAAACCTAAAAACACCCCTGTACCCCAAAACCCAAACCCTACCCTGAAACCTAAAAACACCCCTGTACCCCAAAACCCAAACCTAGCCCTGAAACCTAAAAACACCCCTGTACCCCAAAACCCAAACCCTGCCCTAAAACATAAAAATACCCAAACACCCCAAAACATATACCTCAGTACACCAAAACATATACTCCTATACTCATACTTATTAAAAAAATTACTTACATTAATAAATTTAATTTATAATATTTAAAAACATAAATAAATATTTTTATTTATTTTTATTTATAATTAATAATAATTAAATCAATTATATAATATTAAATAAATTTAAAAAAAACGTATATACTTACCAATACTTACAATGTAATGGTATGCGTTGTAATAGCATCTGCGATGTAATGCCATGCGTTGTAATGGCATCCGATGTAATGGATCCTGCGTTGTAATAGCTGCGTTGTAACAGCATTACGACGTAAAAGTTGCGTTGTAAGTGATACACACCCTCTGCACTCCTGAGATATGTTCAAGTTTGCGAATTCAAGGTGCTCAGGTTCCATGCCGACAACTGTAGCGTGGAGGGGTCCGGATGGCACACCTGGCCCCTGTCCATCGTTAAGAGGTCTGGACAGGGTCGCAGAGGGATGGGCTCGCACTGGGAAAGCAGAAGCAGTTCCGAAAACCATGCCTGTCTGGGCCAGCGAGGTGAGATCAATATGATGTGGCAGGGCTGTCTCCGCATCTTCCACAGCACCCGCGGTACTAGCGGAATCGGCGGAAAAGCGTAAGCGAATAGATCGCACCAATCGATCAAAAGGGCATTCCCGCACGACCCGGGGTGGGGATGACAACTTGCGTAAGACGGGCATTTCCGATTCTCCGGTGTCGCAAAGAGGTCTAGAGCTGGGTGAGCCCATCGGTGGAACACAAGATCCAGAGTTGGCTGGTGCAGTTCCCATTCGTGCGTTGAGGAAGTGGACCTGCTCAGAGAGTCCGCCAGGATGTTGGACACACCCGGCAGATGGACAGCTGTCAAGGTGATCTGATGTTGGAGAGCCCAATCCCAGATCGACTGGGCCAAGCGAGACAGTTGTGGAGACTTGGTCCCTCCCTGTTTGTTCACGTAGTGCATGCTGGTGGTGTTATCTGTTTGGATAAGCACTGACTCCGTGTGAACTACAGGTATGAACGACTTGAGCGCAAGGAAGATCGCCATCAACTCTAGCCTGTTGATATGCCACTTGCGTTGGGGCGGAGTCCACTTGCCTTTGATGGATAGGCCTTGGAGATGAGCGCCCCACCCCTCCAGAGAGGTGTCCGTCGTGAGCGTGAGATCTGGTGCGTGAACGAGGAACGACGTTCCCGTCTCCAAATTGGTTGGCTGCGCCCACCAAAGCAAGGTTTTTCTCATGTGGGGCGTGACCGCGACTAGGTCGTTGAAAGACCCGGAGACCTGACGCCACTGTAAGTCCAGTTCCTCCTGAATGGGACGGGTTCGCAATCTGCAATTTGGGATCAGTGCGATACAAGATGATGCCATTCCCAAAAATGACTTTAACGTCCGAACAGAAACAAACTGTTTTCTTCGAATGAGAGAGACCAGACGAAGGATCTTCTGTCACCGCTCCTGAGAGACGAACGCTTTTGAAAGTCTCGTGTCTAGGATCGCTCCCAAGAAGTTTCTCGTTTGCAAAAGCGCAAACTGTGACTTTTCGACGTTGATGGTCAACCCCAGGGATTGAAACACCTGCTGGCAAAGACGAGTGTCCTGACATAGTTGATGGTGGGATTGAGACTTGAGGAGGCAATCGTCCAAGTAGGGAAAGATTTGAACACCCCGGAGACGCAGGTGAGCCACCACGGGGGCCAGTACTTTCGTGAACACACGAGGAGCTGATCGCAGCCCGAAGGGCAGGACCTTGAACTGATAGTGCATTTGTCCCACTTTGAAACGCAGGTACTGGCGATGTTGTTGGATAATTGGGACATGAAAGTACGCGTCTTGAAGGTCTATGGTGGTCATGAAATCCTCGCTGGATAGAAGACGCAGGATTTCCAGTAATGTCAGCATGCGGAAAGATTGACACTTTAGGAACTGGTTGAGAGCCCTCAAATCCAGAATGGGTCGCCAATCTCCAGTCTTCTTGAGTATGAGGAAGAATCGAGAGTAAAACCCTTCTCCCCTCTGATGTTTCGGGACCACTTCGACTGCCCCTTTTAAAACAAGAAGACGGACTTGATGGTAGAGCTCCTCGAGGTGTGGAGGAGGTGGGCCAAAAGGTGGCGTACGAGGAGGAATCTCGACGAATTCCAGGGTATGACCCCGCCGTACAATGTCCAAAACCCAGCAGTCCGAGGTGATGGAGGACCACTGAGAACAAAACAGAGAGATTCGACCTCCAACACTTTGGGGATTGCAAAAGTCATTGGCGCTTAGGAGTGGAGCCAATATAGGAGGACTTTCCCCTATAGGGTCTGGAGGGCTGCTGACGAGTCTGCTGAGTGGAAGTGTAACGCTGGTTTCTCTGATTGTAGGAGCGGTATTGTTGCCCTCCTCGAAAATTGGAAGAAGTGCCTCGTCCGCGCGCACCTCGAAAGGACTGCTTCCGGAATTGCAACGTGCCCAAAGACTTTGCCGTATCAGTGTCTTTCTTAATTGACTCCAGGGCATCATCGATGTGAGAACCGAAGAGCGATTCACCATCCTACGGCATATCCAGTATCTTGGATTGGACTTCCTGCCGGAAAGAGGTGGATTTTAACCAACCCTGGCGTCGGAGGGCAGCAGCACTTGCAAGCAGACGGAAACCTGTATTCGCAATATCGACTGCACAGTCGATCATTTCTTCCGAAGCTCTCTGCCCATCATGAAGAATCTGCTGTGCGTCCGCCATGGAAGCTTCCGGTATAAGTTCCATTAACGCAGATATGTCTGACCACATCTGCCGTTCATAGCGTCCCAAAATGGCCAAGGCATTGGCCGCACGGACAGAAGTAGAAGCCATGGTTGAAAACTTGCGGCCAATAGCTTCTAGGCGTCGACCCTCTCTATCTGGAGGTGCGGAGATTTGAGACGCTGGGTTCCGGGCTCGACGCTGTGCAGCTTGAGTGACTACTGAGTCCGGCTTAGGGTGAGAAATCAAGCATGCCGGAGAACCAGTTGGGGCCTTGTATTTTTTCTCAAGGCGCTGTATTTGAGCAGGTAACGAGTTTGGAGCTTGCATGAGTTTAATCCCCTCCTTCCAAACAAAATCGATGATTGGGATCATGTGGACCTGCTTATAAGGTTTATCCTTAAAATCGTAGAGGAAACAGTCCTCCTCACGTTGCGACCTAGGCAACTTGAAACGCTGAGCCGCTTTGTCCATTAGTAAATGAAAACTGGTGATATCTACAGGAGGTGATTCACCAGAGTTTCCTGGCTGAGGAGAGGGCGTCTGTGCTCTATAATCGTCCCACTCTGCCATAACTTGGTCACCTGCATCTTCGTCCGAATTGTCAGGGACCTCTCCATCTTCACATTCTGGGACCGCCTCATCATCTGCATCGTGCGGATAAACAGTAGTATGGATCCTGATAGACGTCTGAACCTGAGACGAAGTTGTAGGTGGCAACGTTGGCGGAAGAGACGGTGGTGGCAGTGCAACAGCAGCAGGATATGGTACGGGAGTACCTTGTGGCGTTGCTGGAAAGCGACGGTTGTAATCGCCCAACATATGTTGGAGATTTGAGATTAATGTCAATGGTATCGTAGCCATAGGCACTTGGACCAACTGCTCCTCAGGATGAGGTTCTTACTCTCCGCCATCTTCGTCAGTGTCTGAGTCCTGACATTTTATAATCAAGTCAGAGGGGCTATGGGCTGCCCCAAACGTGTCACCTTCATTTTCAGAGTCACTCTCATGTTCGGAGGTAGTGGCGAACATTGGAGAAGGTGGTTGCGGCTCTGGAGCCGGGATATGTTGGCACGGAGCCTTATTGCGACGATGGGTTGAATCAGCAGAGGATCCTGAAGTCTTCAAAGGCACCAACGGCAATGAAGAAAATGAAACCGGTGCCACCGTCGACGGAACTGATTTTGCTGTCGACAAGGATGATTTTGAAGAACTCATCGTCGACGGAGCCGCCGACGGAGTCGTCGACGGGCGATCCATCGTAGACGGAGTCGTCGACGGAGCAGTCGGCGGCGGTGTAATCGTCGACGGAGCAGTCGTCGGCGGTGTAATCGTCTGTGGTAAATAAATAAATAATACCTCTCTTTTTGACTAGACATATATCATAACAGATAGCTCAATAAATAAGAGTCAAGATTCGAGGTAGTAGGAGTTTTGCAGGTTTAATACAGCATAAGGACAGGAACAGGACAACCTGCATAGGAATAGGATGACAGGGCCCAGCAGCTGCTGGGGCTGGATCTGGGATGAGCGCGCTGACTTTTAATAACAATACATGAGCATATATACATAACGCAAACACATAGCATTACATTGCAGTAGGCGTAGCAGTGGGTGGAGCAGAAGGCGTGACGCGTAGCAGTCGCGAAAGATAAGGGCGAAAAGAGGTGTAACGGGGCGTATACATAGACATGTGATGCAAACGTAACAGAATATGTCATGAATAGGGCGGAAACCATGGAGGGGGCTACCTGAGGAGCCGGGACCTCTAACCTGATGGTGCGCGCAAACTAGCAATGACGTATCACTAGGAGAAGCTGGGGGCTATGAACTCTGTGCTAGGAGCAGAGACTGAAGTCTGGAGAGTCAGGGCGACATGTACCTAAACAGTATCTAGTATCTGATGTTTAGAGAACATGTTGATATAAACTAGAAGTTAGGGGGGGAAAGGCTAACTTGATTCTAAGACTGGACCATGCATTATTCTACATGTAGTGCGTGATGAAGAATATTAAATGACCATTAAATGCAGTATTTCTCTAACGTGGAGACGTGAAGGCTAGACAATGACGGAAACTATTGATGCAGTTCAGTAGCTTAGGAATGCAGAGAAGGAGGACTGAACTGATAACTGGAACTATAACATATTCTTGGCAGACTCAGAGACTGAGCCAGGCTGGGCCGGGCACTGCGAGGCAGGAAGTAAGTGAAGGGTCGAGGATACAGGTGGGGGCTGTATCGCTCCTCAGCGAAGTTTCAGGAGACAGGAGCTGAATCTGGTGTCCAGGCCCTTTTGAGGCCTAGAAACGGGGACTTTACAATGGAATAACGTGCACACTGAGAAACGTGGCAACGTAGCTTTACATAGGCCTGATATTCGTAGTATTCACGAGGACTAGAAACTGGCATATTAGAGGTGGACACAACTATAATTGCGTCATGAATCGAACATGGGGAATACATATGCATATCTAATCATGCACACATAACATATGATGGATGACACGTAGGGACACAGAACATGGCAAAATTTACTTTTCCACATTCCCTCCTTGTCACTACGTTTCCATCAGGAAACATCAATATTCATTATACCATCTATCATTTCATACAGTATCATTTGCTCGTCTCGAATTATCCTGGAACGGGATTTAGAACGGGGCTTGGGACTAGGAATACAAGAGGTAGCACAAATGCCGCAAATCGCAGGGCCACATTGTATACAGAGGCAGCAGCTAAATATGATCGCTACTGCAATACCTAGAAAGGACAATATTTTCCATCCCCATGCGGAAATTATATTCCAGAACCAACCGGACCATGTCCAGGTGCCTGGATCTTGGTGTAACAGATGGGCAATTTTATGGAGTCTGGTTATAGCTGAATAAACAGACGGCGCGTTATTTGGAATGAAAATGCAGCAACTAGATCCGATGACTCTACAGGCCCCGCCCCTATCGGCGAGTATGACGTCAAGGACGAGACGATTCTGTAAAACGACAAATCTCATAGCAGATTGCTCTTCAGTTAAATTACCTAGAGCAGAGGCAGTCTCATTTACTACAGCTTCGAGGGTTCTGGTTAACCTACGGATTAGCTTACTATTCTGGATAGGTCCTATAAAGAAAAAGAAACCTCTGTTGAAATCTGTATACTGGTCTAGAGCAGTTTCAGTATAATCGACAATTGGGGACTCCCTTCTATGTCTAATGTGTACTAGATGTGTATTTCTATGATAATCAGGTGGGGCTAGGAAAACTGGTGGCAGTAGGAAGGCAATGTAACAGGTTCCCTCCCAATCGAGGGGCAGACGAACATATGCGGTTTGACCACAAATAAAATAAGAATGACGTGAAGCTTTGAAAATAGATTTCCCACTGTCACTATACTTGACAATAGTAGTACAATCACTATGTCCTACGTGTATGGAACCCTTATTTCGGACACATAATTCGCCTCTGACTGGTAGTACTGAAATAGCAGGTAAGTCTGGAGTAGTATCAGACTGAACATTCAGGACCATGAAATTCGACGAATAATTACCTAAATTATACACTTCATTTTCTAGATCTAAACCTGTTCGGTGGGGGAGACCTTGCTTGTCTGGAAAACATGTACTGTTAAGAAAAGACATATCTGTTGAGGATGACGTTAACGTGGACCATGCTCCACACGAACCATTATGTGAAAATGGATAAGGAAAAAGTGGCAGAACTCCCTTCGGTGTCTGGAAAGGGGGGAGTCGACCACACACCCAACAATTAGTGGCATTGCTGGTCTGATGTGAGTAATGTAACATGCGGATGAATGAGTTATTTCGCATGGCGAGGCGGTAAGAGAGTTCATGAGGAGGCAGATCACTAAACGTGTGCTCTACTGTAGCATTAGCAGACTTATTTACATGAAGAACTGGGAAATACAAGAAAAATGCATAACTGGTGCAGGAAATCATAATGCTGAGAAATAATATGAAACTTAGAAAAACGATACATCGGATTGAGTTTTGACTAACTCTCTCACTATGGGGGTCTATTTCATACATGTCAGAAACAGTCTAACCGTTTCACCTAGGGGAGGACTTAGACAATCAAACTGACTGACTTATTTTACTAGACCTTAATTTCTGTTTATACTCCTGCTGCGGAGTTTTCTCTAACAGGGGAGGGGTTGTAGCAATGTCTTTTGCGGGACAGTCCTTGAGAACAATATTTTGGCAATCCTTCAAATCCTGGGAAATGTTCTTTAAGACGGGTTTCAGTCCATTAAAAAGTTTAACATGAGAAAGGTGTACCCAGCCTTTGCGTCCTTCCAACTTCACGGCTGTACGGGTGGTGAGGAGGACCTGTCGGGGCTCTTTCCAACGAGGCTCCAGCGGACTTGATCTGTCAAAGTTGCGGACCATCACCATGGATCCTGGAACGATTTCATGCGGTGCCACCTCGGTATTGTCTGGAAATGCGGCAGCAACCTGTGAACGACATGAGTTGAGGGCAGACATCAAGGAAGCTAGGTAATCTGTCAGCATATTACTTGAAACATCGGTAATACTTCGGGGTCTAGGAGTACCCCACATATTAGGGGGGCGGCCGAAAACGACCTCATACGGGGACAGACCTGATCTGGAATGTGCGACCATGCGCATATAAAATAAAGCGACTGGTAGAGCTACTAGCCAGTCCACACCTTTTTCTTTACACACTTTTGCAATACGGATTTTCAGAGTCTGGTTATGTCTCTCTACGAGACCGGCTGCTTCAGGATGGCGTACACAATGGAACTTCCACTGGTACCCTAACAACAGGGAAACATGCTTCATGAGTTCAGATGAGAATGGCTGGCCGTTATCAGAATATACGACTCTAGGGAGTCCATAACGAGGGAAGAACTCACGAACCAACTGCTTGGCAGTGGTCGCGGCTGTGTAATCTGGAACTGGATATGCTTCTGTCCACCTGGACAAAGCGCATACAACTACAAGGACATACTTGAAACCTCGACATCGCTCCATCTGAATATAATCCATCTGGAGGACTTCAAAAGGGTGGTCAGGGGGCTGGAATCCACCTTGTTCCACCGGGACACTTTTACCTGGATTAAACTGACAACATATAATACAGGTACGGACTTTCTGCTTGGCTGCAGCTCGTAAATGCTTGTTGAACCAAATGTTCTGGATACTGTCTAACATAGCTTTTTCTCCTAAATGTGCTGGACTATGTGCGGTATTAATAATGACTCGAACCATAGAGTCGGGGAGAAACCATGTGGCTCTACCCTTCGTTAACCATCCTTGATCTGTCTGGACCCCTCCTTGTTCGGACCATTTCTTGATTTCTTCGGGAGTAGCATGTAACTGGATATCTATGACATCTTGTGTAGGGTCCTTAACTGTCATACATGTAATCGGATCTGGAGTATGTGTCTGTGTCGGATTAACTTGAATGTCTGGAGTCTGTGCTGTAAGCTTGGCTGTGCGATCTGCTAGATCATTACCTTGGGAAATAATGTCAGTAACTTTCGTATGTGCTTTGCACTTCATGATAGCAATAGATGTCGGCAAGTGTATGGCATCTAACAGAGCTTGAATAAGGAGACCATGCTGAATCTTGGTTCCATGAGAAGTCATGAAACCTCTCTCCTGCCAGAGCACTCCGAAGTCGTGTACAACTCCAAATGCGTAACGTGAATCTGTGTAAACATTAACTTTCAAGTTCTTGGCGTGTATGCAGGCTTGTGTCAGAGCAACTAGCTCTGCTGCTTGAGCAGACAGGGTGTCAATACGGTGTGTCTCAATAACTTCGGTGTCAGTAGTCACTGCATACGCGGCGACTAGTTCTCCTGTACTTGTTCTCATACATGAACCATCCACATAAAGTGTCAGGTCGGGGTCTGGTAACGGAGTATCTGTCAGATCTTGTCTTGGCTTTGTCGTAATGTTAACTACTTCCACACAGTCATGTGGGTCAGGATTCGAAGTAACTGATGGTAACAGTGTAGCAGGATTTAAAATGTTGCAGCGTCTGATTTCTATGTGTGGCTGGAACAGTGTCAATTCATAACCTGTTAAACGTGCAATTGTCAAGTGCTGAGTTTGTGTTCGGTTTAAAAGAACTTCCACGGAATGTGGAACTTGTACTGTCAAGGAGTGTCCTAAGACTATGGAATCACTTTGTCTGATAGCTAGGGCTGTGGCTGCAACTGACTTGAGGCACGCAGGCAGAGCCTGGGCTACAGGATCTAATGTGCTCGAAAAATAAGCACAGGGCTTGTATTGTCCTGCTTGATCTTGTGTGAGAACAGATAATGCTGTACCTTCACGTTCAGTGACGAAAAGTGTAAAAGGCTTACTGTAGTTCGGTGTAGCTAGAACTGGAGCTTGGCATAGGGCTTTCTTTAACTCATTGAAACTAAGTGTATGTTCAGATGTCCAAGGGAGGACAGTCGATACGGCTGCCTCCTGTGTCGTTAACTGTATCAGTGGCTTGGCTAGAAATGCATACTGAGGAATCCATTGTCTGCAGTAAGAAGTGAGGCCGATAAAAGCACGTACCTCCTTCTGGGTCTTGGGCTGAGGAAGACTCGCTATTAACTGGATACGGTCTGGTGTCAACTGCCTACCCCTCTTGGACAGCAAGTGTCCTAAGTAGACCACTTGCTGGACACAGAATTGAAGCTTAGAAGGGGACACCTTGTGCCCCATCTCGGCCAGAAAATACAAAACTGTAAGGGATGCTTGCTCGCAAGCACGTTCAGAACGGGCTGTGATCAGTAGATCATCGACATACTGGAGCAGGGCAGTGTCAGTTGGCATGTGAATGTTGTCTAGTTGTCTCTTGAGTGCTTGACTGTAAATACTAGGACTTTCTGTGAAACCTTGAGGAGCTCGTGTGAACATATAGCTCCTTCCATTTAAACAAAATCCGAAAAGGAACTGGCTGTCTGGATGAATAGGAACACTGAAAAATGCGTTCTTGAGGTCTATGACAGTGAAGAACGTGGCTTCGGAATCAATGGCCGTTAATAGGGAAGAGATGTCTGGGACAACTGGGTACTGAGGAATAATACATTTATTAAGCTCTCGTAGGTCAATCACTAATCGATATACTGGGGGTGCATTTGGATCAGTACGTTTCATGACTGGAATGATCGGAGAATTACATACATTGGAGTCAGTTTCTACAACCACTCCTTGAGCAATAAGCTCGTCAATAATTTTGGATAAGGCTGCTACAGCCTCTGGTGGCAATCTGTACTGTCTGATTCGTGGTAACACTACACCTGGCTTGAGAGTCACACGATAGGGTGTGATTTGCATGTAACCTACATCAGTTGGACCTTGCGCCCATAAGTGTTGCGGAACATTAGACAGTCTTGAATCAAAATCTCGTAATACATAGTGACCCTTAAAGTCACGTAGGAACAATCGTATTCCCTCTGGGGAACAGCATATAACTGCACCTAACTCTTTCAGTGTCTTAATGCCTAATAGATTTTCTGGACATGACTTAGTAAGTAACAGATCAGTAGTGCGGGACAATGGACCTACTTCTAGAGTAACTGGCTTTGAAATCTCATTTACGATAGGTTTTCCTGAAAATCCAAGGGAAACATTTCTTGAGCCTGAGAGCGGAGCCCCTGGAACTTCGGCGTGACTAATAGTGGTCCTACTTGCCCCTGTATCAATCAAAAACTTTCTGTCTTTCCCTAATACTTGACTATGAACATAGGGACCTTCTTGATCTACAGGTATCTCGATGAGAGGCAAGCCTACCTCCCTCTCTAGGCTGTTTCATGAATACTGCTGGTACTCTGGATACTCAGACTGTGCATACTGGTACATCTGCGATGTAACGTGCTGTGTTGCAGCAATAGGCTGCGGTGCGGTAACTGTCTGTGGTGCATTCTGTGGCTGAGGAATCTGTGAAACTTGTTCTTGTCTAGGCGGACGTGGTCTTTCTTTAGTCTTACCAGTAGCTATGTTGTGTTTCAGAACTGCACACTCATTTATGAAATGACCTGGCTGTTTACAATAATTGCAGTTCCCTTTAACGGGAGCTGCAGGATGACTGGCTTGATTCGGACCCCTCTTCTGACTGTCTTGAGGAACAGATTGTGCAACTAGTACTTTCATTTTCGTATCTTTCATACGTTTTCTTTCGTGTTCTTGCTCTTCCCTGATTCTGTTCTGGTGGTATTGGAGCATCTGCAACATCTGGGACGGGGTATTAGCTTGCCAGGTACTTTCGACTTTCAAAACTCGATTTTTAATTTGTGGACTTGAATTCTCGACTAATTTAGTAACAAAAAGGTGAGGGTATGACTCACTACTCGTCTTGAGGCCACTGTTGATACTGAAACATTTTTCAAATCTAGAATAAAAATCACTAATATCCTCGTCTTGTTTCTGTTTACAGGCTGAGATTGCATCCCAGTCCTCTTTTCTCGTTGTCAATAATCTGGGTAAAACTTGTATTAATAATTCCGGTAATTCTTTACATTTATCTCCAAGACCGGTACCTGGTACTCGTGCCTTATCTTCAGCTTCTAGAACTGCCCAATCGATCTTTTTCTCTCCCACCTCCCATTCTTTTTCCTTGAGCTTTTCATACACCCCTGCGGGCAGCAGAACCTTTAACATTTTAATTATATCTGGATATGTGTATTCTCCCATACGGAGCATGTCTTTTAATTCTCTATGGAACCCTGCTGGATCTTTGTCATGACAGGGAATTAATTTCTTCATCTCGAGGAGTTCCATCTTTGTAATTGGAGTGTAAACAAACACTCGTTCTAGTTCGCCACCCGTTCCTCTGACTGGGTGGACTTCTCGTAACGGATTCTGTCTCTCCATGTAAAAGGGTTTACTTTCTGGAGGTGAGACATGAACAAAATGCGGGTTCAAAAACGTTCTATATTTGTGACGCTGTTCTAGAATGACACTAATTAAATCGGTACCTAGACCTTTCCATCTATACTGGAGTAACTCGTTCAGGATATCATGTAACGGGCCTGGATCAGAGTGCTGACCCTCATACAATGTAATGAGGTGCTGGATCATATACATACCCACCATTCGTTGCTCGGCTGGGGGCATTTTCAGAAACATTTGTGCCACTATTTCGTCTGGAAAAGTGATAGAATCAGTAATCCATCGGACTGCTGATCGGGCTAGTTCTTGTTCATGCATGGTACTTAACTCACTGTAACCGATTCGTGATTTCAGAATGTGATCGGTAGCTTGGAATACTTGTTCTAGTGAACCTTGTTCTGGTGCTGGATGATGGAAAATAGACTTGTGTTCTAGGCGTAAATGGCGATCTGGAAATCTAGATTTTCCTACATACGCTATTCTGGCGGGATTCTCGTCCTCTACCTCTTCAGTATCAGAGTTACTTTCTTTCTCGCTTACTTGTGCTGCTTTACGTTGTTCGTGTATCTTTATTATTTCTCTACGGATTTTCTTGTACATACTCTCCATAGCACCGACGGTCTTGTGCTTACCCTCGGCTATATTATCACTCCACCTTGTCAGGGTTCTCATTTCGGCCGGATCTTTAGACGGGTAATCTTGTTCTCTTATTAGACAATTGATCAGAAACTTTAATATCATGAGCTGGATCTCGGCTTTCCTTTGAGACATGGCCTCGCTAATACTTTCTGGATCATCCCCTGTACGGATGAAACGATATATTCTGTCTAGATCTTCTTTCATATTCGGTAAGGTGACTAGATACTCGGCCACCTTTCTTACGCGGAATGAATATAAAACCATATTATCCTCGCCTGGGACTGGATCATAACCGCATTCGGCAAGGGTTTTTCTTATTTCTGCTACAGTCTGATGTCTGGGCGTACGCTGTGACGCTTGTGCATGTAATTCGGCTGTCGTTAAACGCTTGTGTGGCGGCGGGGTTTGAGGAGTACCTCCCCCTGCGGCCCCTAAACTGGAGTCGTCTACTGAGGCTCTTCGTCCTGGCAGAGTGGGAAATGGAAATGTAGGCTGGACTTGTATGGCGGGCTGGACCGGGGGTACCGTAACAGGTACTCCGGTGTCTGGAGGAGCGGGAAGTGCCTGATTTACAGGGACTGGCGGAGCGGGATTTGCATATTCTGGGACTGTGTCGTCCAAATAGGACGAAATAAAAATATCAGCTGCGGTCTGTTTGTGACGTAGCTTGGTCGGAACTAATGGTGGCGGGAAATTACTGGATGCCTCTGGGGTCGCTTTTGGCAAGCCCTCGGCAAGGAGAGGATACATACCCCTAATAAGGGCATGCCTCTGTCTGTCTGACTGTTCGGCTTTGACTTGTTCACCTATCTCGATTAGTTCTTTTTCTTGTGCTCGTTCTAAGGATTCTCTACTTAATTCTGACTTTCTGATTTCCTTTTCAGTTCTTTTATGAGCTTCTTTGCGCCATAACTCGATGGCATCTTTCTGTGACTGTCTGGCTTTCTTTTTCCATAATGCTTCTTCTACTCGCATGATGCACTCGGCATCCCATGTACCCGATACGGGCCATCTATACTTTTCTTCTAACTGTTTGGTATACTCTACCCATAAATCTAGATACAATATGGCGCTTATGCCATGCTTCTGATACATAAAATGACCTGGACTGTCCCTCGGCGGAACAGGAACTGCTTCTTCTAACAAACCCTTTCTAGTTTTTAGCTGACGTAATCTCGAAAAGAGAGACATTGTAAACTTGAATCGGAACACAATACAATACACGAGGAAAAATAACAATTGGGAGAACAATTCAGGCATACCACGACATTGGAAATACATTGAACAACATCATAACATAACAGTTTGGACAGAATATTACCGGGAATACTGAGAACAGAAACACAAGAATTTCTCGAGAACGGAACAGACTAGAGTTACTGGATGCACTGCTGAAACAGTACGGAACATACCGGTCCCATAAAGGGACGCATCAAGACCCGTATCCACCTAGGTGAACACTTCGTTTGTGAGTCTGTGTACCACCAACCCACGGACCAGAGTCAATTTAGATTGACCCTGTCTAGATACTACCCCAGTAATGGTACTCACCGGGCAGCAAGAACGGAAAGCCTCGGACTGGACTGGACTGCTACGGCGACGACGGACTTCGGACTTCAGTTACGGGTGGACCTCCGGATACCTCGGACCTTGGACTCTTGGCTTGGGCTCTGGTCGGGACTCGCCGCGTTCCTCCACCGTCTCGTTTGGATGCTGGACCGCCTCCTCCGTCTCCTCCGTGGGCCTGAGGGATACTTGAAGCAGAAATATCTGCCGGTGCGCAGAAGAGTTCCGTCACGACTGCAGAGGGTCAGGGGGTCGGCGTGGCTTCACCGACGCGTGGGGAAAGGGCAAGTCCCTATTCGGGCGCCATTATGTGGTAAATAAATAAATAATACCTCTCTTTTTGACTAGACATATATCATAACAGATAGCTCAATAAATAAGAGTCAAGATTCGAGGTAGTAGGAGTTTTGCAGGTTTAATACAGCATAAGGACAGGAACAGGACAACCTGCATAGGAATAGGATGACAGGGCCCAGCAGCTGCTGGGGCTGGATCTGGGATGAGCGCGCTGACTTTTAATAACAATACATGAGCATATATACATAACGCAAACACATAGCATTACATTGCAGTAGGCGTAGCAGTGGGTGGAGCAGAAGGCGTGACGCGTAGCAGTCGCGAAAGATAAGGGCGAAAAGAGGTGTAACGGGGCGTATACATAGACATGTGATGCAAACGTAACAGAATATGTCATGAATAGGGCGGAAACCATGGAGGGGGCTACCTGAGGAGCCGGGACCTCTAACCTGATGGTGCGCGCAAACTAGCAATGACGTATCACTAGGAGAAGCTGGGGGCTATGAACTCTGTGCTAGGAGCAGAGACTGAAGTCTGGAGAGTCAGGGCGACATGTACCTAAACAGTATCTAGTATCTGATGTTTAGAGAACATGTTGATATAAACTAGAAGTTAGGGGGGGAAAGGCTAACTTGATTCTAAGACTGGACCATGCATTATTCTACATGTAGTGCGTGATGAAGAATATTAAATGACCATTAAATGCAGTATTTCTCTAACGTGGAGACGTGAAGGCTAGACAATGACGGAAACTATTGATGCAGTTCAGTAGCTTAGGAATGCAGAGAAGGAGGACTGAACTGATAACTGGAACTATAACATATTCTTGGCAGACTCAGAGACTGAGCCAGGCTGGGCCGGGCACTGCGAGGCAGGAAGTAAGTGAAGGGTCGAGGATACAGGTGGGGGCTGTATCGCTCCTCAGCGAAGTTTCAGGAGACAGGAGCTGAATCTGGTGTCCAGGCCCTTTTGAGGCCTAGAAACGGGGACTTTACAATGGAATAACGTGCACACTGAGAAACGTGGCAACGTAGCTTTACATAGGCCTGATATTCGTAGTATTCACGAGGACTAGAAACTGGCATATTAGAGGTGGACACAACTATAATTGCGTCATGAATCGAACATGGGGAATACATATGCATATCTAATCATGCACACATAACATATGATGGATGACACGTAGGGACACAGAACATGGCAAAATTTACTTTTCCACATTCCCTCCTTGTCACTACGTTTCCATCAGGAAACATCAATATTCATGATACCATCTATCATTTCATACAGTATCATTTGCTCGTCTCGAATTATCCTGGAACGGGATTTAGAACGGGGCTTGGGACTAGGAATACAAGAGGTAGCACAAATGCCGCAAATCGCAGGGCCACATTGTATACAGAGGCAGCAGCTAAATATGATCGCTACTGGAATACCTAGAAAGGACAATATTTTCCATCCCCATGCGGAAATTATATTCCAGAACCAACCGGACCATGTCCAGGTGCCTGGATCTTGGTGTAACAGATGGGCAATTTTATGGAGTCTGGTTATAGCTGAATAAACAGACGGCGCGTTATTTGGAATGAAAATGCAGCAACTAGATCCGATGACTCTACAGGCCCCGCCCCTATCGGCCAGTATGACGTCAAGGACGAGACGATTCTGTAAAACGACAAATCTCATAGCAGATTGCTCTTCAGTTAAATTACCTAGAGCAGAGGCAGTCTCATTTACTACAGCTTCGAGGGTTCTGGTTAACCTACGGATTAGCTTACTATTCTGGATAGGTCCTATAAAGAAAAAGAAACCTCTGTTGAAATCTGTATACTGGTCTAGAGCAGTTTCAGTATAATCGACAATTGGGGACTCCCTTCTATGTCTAATGTGTACTAGATGTGTATTTCTATGATAATCAGGTGGGGCTAGGAAAACTGGTGGCAGTAGGAAGGCAATGTAACAGGTTCCCTCCCAATCGAGGGGCAGACGAACATATGCGGTTTGACCACAAATAAAATAAGAATGACGTGAAGCTTTGAAAATAGATTTCCCACTGTCACTATACTTGACAATAGTAGTACAATCACTATGTCCTACGTGTATGGAACCCTTATTTCGGACACATAATTCGCCTCTGACTGGTAGTACTGAAATAGCAGGTAAGTCTGGAGTAGTATCAGACTGAACATTCAGGACCATGAAATTCGACGAATAATTACCTAAATTATACACTTCATTTTCTAGATCTAAACCTGTTCGGTGGGGGAGACCTTGCTTGTCTGGAAAACATGTACTGTTAAGAAAAGACATATCTGTTGAGGATGACGTTAACGTGGACCATGCTCCACACGAACCATTATGTGAAAATGGATAAGGAAAAAGTGGCAGAACTCCCTTCGGTGTCTGGAAAGGGGGGAGTCGACCACACACCCAACAATTAGTGGCATTGCTGGTCTGATGTGAGTAATGTAACATGCGGATGAATGAGTTATTTCGCATGGCGAGGCGGTAAGAGAGTTCATGAGGAGGCAGATCACTAAACGTGTGCTCTACTGTAGCATTAGCAGACTTATTTACATGAAGAACTGGGAAATACAAGAAAAATGCATAACTGGTGCAGGAAATCATAATGCTGAGAAATAATATGAAACTTAGAAAAACGATACATCGGATTGAGTTTTGACTAACTCTCTCACTATGGGGGTCTATTTCATACATGTCAGAAACAGTCTAACCGTTTCACCTAGGGGAGGACTTAGACAATCAAACTGACTGACTTATTTTACTAGACCTTAATTTCTGTTTATACTCCTGCTGCGGAGTTTTCTCTAACAGGGGAGGGGTTGTAGCAATGTCTTTTGCGGGACAGTCCTTGAGAACAATATTTTGGCAATCCTTCAAATCCTGGGAAATGTTCTTTAAGACGGGTTTCAGTCCATTAAAAAGTTTAACATGAGAAAGGTGTACCCAGCCTTTGCATCCTTCCAACTTCACGGCTGTACGGGTGGTGAGGAGGACCTGTCGGGGCTCTTTCCAACGAGGCTCCAGCGGACTTGATCTGTCAAAGTTGCGGACCATCACCATGGATCCTGGAACGATTTCATGCGGTGCCACCTCGGTATTGTCTGGAAATCAACTCTAGCCTGTTGATATGCCACTTGCGTTGGGGCGGAGTCCACTTGCCTTTGATGGATAGGCCTTGGAGATGAGCGCCCCACCCCTCCAGAGAGGTGTCCGTCGTGAGCGTGAGATCTGGTGCGTGAACGAGGAACGACGTTCCCGTCTCCAAATTGGTTGGCTGCGCCCACCAAAGCAAGGTTTTTCTCATGTGGGGCGTGACCGCGACTAGGTCGTTGAAAGACCCGGAGACCTGACGCCACTGTAAGTCCAGTTCCTCCTGAATGGGACGGGTTCGCAATCTGCAATTTGGGATCAGTGCGATACAAGATGATGCCATTCCCAAAAATGACTTTAACGTCCGAACAGAAACAAACTGTTTTCTTCGAATGAGAGAGACCAGACGAAGGATCTTCTGTCACCCCTCCTGAGAGACGAACGCTTTTGAAAGTCTCGTGTCTAGGATCGCTCCCAAGAAGTTTCTCGTTTGCAAAAGCGCAAACTGTGACTTTTCGACGTTGATGGTCAACCCCAGGGATTGAAACACCTGCTGGCAAAGACGAGTGTCCTGACATAGTTGATGGTGGGATTGAGACTTGAGGAGGCAATCGTCCAAGTAGGGAAAGATTTGAACACCCCGGAGACGCAGGTGAGCCACCACGGGGGCCAGTACTTTCGTGAACACACGAGGAGCTGATCGCAGCCCGAAGGGCAGGACCTTGAACTGATAGTGCATTTGTCCCACTTTGAAACGCAGGTACTGGCGATGTTGTTGGATAATTGGGACATGAAAGTACGCGTCTTGAAGGTCTATGGTGGTCATGAAATCCTCGCTGGATAGAAGACGCAGGATTTCCAGTAATGTCAGCATGCGGAAAGATTGACACTTTAGGAACTGGTTGAGAGCCCTCAAATCCAGAATGGGTCGCCAATCTCCAGTCTTCTTGAGTATGAGGAAGAATCGAGAGTAAAACCCTTCTCCCCTCTGATGTTTCGGGACCACTTCGACTGCCCCTTTTAAAACAAGAAGACGGACTTGATGGTAGAGCTCCTCGAGGTGTGGAGGAGGTGGGCCAAAAGGTGGCGTACGAGGAGGAATCTCGACGAATTCCAGGGTATGACCCTGCCGTACAATGTCCAAAACCCAGCAGTCCGAGGTGATGGAGGACCACTGAGAACAAAACAGAGAGATTCGACCTCCAACACTTTGGGGATTGCAAAAGTCATTGGCGCTTAGGAGTGGAGCCAATATAGGAGGACTTTCCCCTATAGGGTCTGGAGGGCTGCTGACGAGTCTGCTGAGTGGAAGTGTAACGCTGGTTTCTCTGATTGTAGGAGCGGTATTGTTGCCCTCCTCGAAAATTGGAAGAAGTGCCTCGTCCGCGCGCACCTCGAAAGGACTGCTTCCGGAATTGCAACGTGCCCAAAGACTTTGCCGTATCAGTGTCTTTCTTAATTGACTCCAGGGCATCATCGATGTGAGAACCGAAGAGCGATTCACCATCCTACGGCATATCCAGTATCTTGGATTGGACTTCCTGCCGGAAAGAGGTGGATTTTAACCAACCCTGGCGTCGGAGGGCAGCAGCACTTGCAAGCAGACGGAAACCTGTATTCCCAATATCGACTGCACAGTCGATCATTTCTTCCGAAGCTCTCTGCCCATCATGAAGAATCTGCTGTGCGTCCGCCATGGAAGCTTCCGGTATAAGTTCCATTAACGCAGATATGTCTGACCACATCTGCCGTTCATAGCGTCCCAAAATGGCCAAGGCATTGGCCGCACGGACAGAAGTAGAAGCCATGGTTGAAAACTTGCGGCCAATAGCTTCTAGGCGTCGACCCTCTCTATCTGGAGGTGCGGAGATTTGAGACGCTGGGTTCCGGGCTCGACGCTGTGCAGCTTGAGTGACTACTGAGTCCGGCTTAGGGTGAGAAATCAAGCATGCCGGAGAACCAGTTGGGGCCTTGTATTTTTTCTCAAGGCGCTGTATTTGAGCAGGTAACGAGTTTGGAGCTTGCATGAGTTTAATCCCCTCCTTCCAAACAAAATCGATGATTGGGATCATGTGGACCTGCTTATAAGGTTTATCCTTAAAATCGTAGAGGAAACAGTCCTCCTCACGTTGCGACCTAGGCAACTTGAAACGCTGAGCCGCTTTGTCCATTAGTAAATGAAAACTGGTGATATCTACAGGAGGTGATTCACCAGAGTTTCCTGGCTGAGGAGAGGGCGTCTGTGCTCTATAATCGTCCCACTCTGCCATAACTTGGTCACCTGCATCTTCGTCCGAATTGTCAGGGACCTCTCCATCTTCACATTCTGGGACCGCCTCATCATCTGCATCGTGCGGATAAACAGTAGTATGGATCCTGATAGACGTCTGAACCTGAGACGAAGTTGTAGGTGGCAACGTTGGCGGAAGAGACGGTGGTGGCAGTGCAACAGCAGCAGGATATGGTACGGGAGTACCTTGTGGCGTTGCTGGAAAGCGACGGTTGTAATCGCCCAACATATGTTGGAGATTTGAGATTAATGTCAATGGTATCGTAGCCATAGGCACTTGGACCAACTGCTCCTCAGGATGAGGTTCTTACTCTCCGCCATCTTCGTCAGTGTCTGAGTCCTGACATTTTATAATCAAGTCAGAGGGGCTATGGGCTGCCCCAAACGTGTCACCTTCATTTTCAGAGTCACTCTCATGTTCGGAGGTAGTGGCGAACATTGGAGAAGGTGGTTGCGGCTCTGGAGCCGGGATATGTTGGCACGGAGCCTTATTGCGACGATGGGTTGAATCAGCAGAGGATCCTGAAGTCTTCAAAGGCACCAACGGCAATGAAGAAAATGAAACCGGTGCCACCGTCGACGGAACTGATTTTGCTGTCGACAAGGATGATTTTGAAGAACTCATCGTCGACGGAGCCGCCGACGGAGTCGTCGACGGGCGATCCATCGTAGACGGAGTCGTCGACGGAGCAGTCGGCGGCGGTGTAATCGTCGACGGAGCAGTCGTCGGCGGTGTAATCGTCGACGGCACGGGCGTCGACGCTGCAGTCGTCGACGCAGGCTGAACCTCCGTAGACGGAGTCCTCGTCGACGGGGCTTTGGTCGACGGAGTCTTGGTCGACGACGAAGATTTCTTGGAAACTTTCGTCGACGAGGATTCTTTCTTTTTCGTCGACGAGGTGATGGGAATCGTCGACGGGACAGGCTTGGAAGGCCGAGAAACTCTCGTCGATGTGTATGATGTCGACGAGACCGTCGACGACGAAGTGAAAGCTGACGCCGTCGTCAGCGTCGTCGTCGAGGATGCAGTCAGTGCGGTTCTCGTCGTCGGGACGCTCGTAGGCGGTCCCGTCAACGACGGAACTCTGAGAGGCGTGGAAACACCCCGAGAGGCAGAAGAAGACGCCTGAGAGCCAGATCTCGTGGGCGTAGTGGTAGTAGGACTGGTAGGAGACACCAGAGAAGCCAAAGGCAGGGCCAGTTTCTTCTTTTTGAGGAAAGGAGATGGAAAGTCCTGAACACTACCACGCTTAGAGGCAGAAGAAGGAACAGATTGAAAACTTTCTGCATCTGACAGGGCAGAATCTTTGTCCTTTAGACGTTGAAGCCAAAGGAGAAGACGGCCTTCTCTGTCCTTAAGAGTCTTAGTAGAAAAAGTTCTACAGAACTTGCAACTGCCAGCCTCATGATCTGGGTATAAACAATAAATACAGTTCTGGTGGGGGTCCTTTTCAAAAAGGCGCAGCTTCCCACAAGAAGAGCAAGGTCTGAACAAAGACTTCTTACTTGACATGTTGAGAAAAGTCTGGAACTAGAAGTTTTGAGGTGAAAACTGAGCAGAGCTCAGGGAGACTCCCTTCACACGACGTGCGGTATAAAATCTGAAGGCTTGAGCTTCTGAGGAGAAGGTTCTAGAGGGTGCTAGCGCCTGATTGGCTGTAATTTGGACTAACATAATGACACTAATGTGTTACAAATAGTTTTTTCTCTTTACCATGCATTCCTATGTAGGAATTGTTTTAGAGGTTTTCAGTTGTATTTCCTCTCTTTTATTATGTATTATGTTTTTTATATATATATATCTTTAGCATTATTGCTATTTTATTTACCGTGGGACTCCCACTTCGACGACGGGGAATATTCAAGCATCTGAATCTATGAAAGACACCCCTAATACTGGAGAAACCCAAAATTCAAATTCATACAACTCATGCTTTTACATAGGGCCTATTTGACGCCAAGCAAACTGCGGACCATGTTCCCAGATGTCTCGGATGCATGCCCACGTTGTCAAATGCAGGCAGCGGACCTAGTCCACATGCTGTGGAATTGTCCACGACTCCGGCGATACTGGGCGACAGTATGCAGGATCCTAACAGCTATAGCCCCGGTAAGGGATAATGATAGGATGGAATACTGTTTGTTGGGACTGGGCTCCAAGGGAAAGAAAGGTAGCCCGGTCACTAAATTTAACAACTTGGCGCTCATCTTGGCCAAACGTAATATCACAATGAAATGGAAAGCTGCTAGACCACCAACACTGAAAGATTGCTATGATGAGCTATTACGATGGGGTAGGGCGGAGGGTGCTGAACTGAAGAGGGAGGAACAACGGGGACTACATAAGACGCCTATATCTATGGAATGGAATCTGTTATTGGAGTAGCTTGGTGCTATAGACATACTTGAGTATTGCCCCTAACATGTGATTTACTGAAACTTGGGAAGAGCGGTACCACAGGAGAGTGGGGACTCTGTGGAATCCGCAAATTGTTAAAGGAGAGGCGTGATTGATGTAAGCCATCTTATTAACACCTGTATATATACTGATCCGGTCTATGTATAGAGATGTACAATTTTTATCCGCTGAGCCTAAGGGGGGAGGGAACGGGAGGGAAAGTTATTGGTTTTTTGGTGTTTCTAAAAATCTAATGTAAGGTAACACACTGATGCAGTGCTATTCAAACAGATGTACGATACACGAATGTCACGTTGGGATAAATGTTGGAAGCGGTAGATTACCATATGATCTGTATTGATATGTGAAATATGACACGGACTAATAAGATCAGTAGATATATGGTGCTCTACCCCATGATGTACTGAACTGAAACCTTCTAATAAAACTATGTTTAAAAAAAAAGTCTGAGATAGGAGCTGGTATCCCCTTCATCCTCGGGGTGGGTGTGAGCCACTGATATCGAACAAACAAATTCTTATATATGGCTCTGGTAGAAAGCCATTAGCATGAATAACTAGATTCAAATCCAGTTAGTCGCTGCTATAACGTAACAATCATTGTTACCTACTGTTGCTATGCAACGTAATTCCAGACTGCTCTGCAGGATTCTCACAGAGTCTACCATAGCTGCGCTGAAAAGCAGGGAGCACAGTTTGTGGAGGAAAGGGCACAGTGAGTGGTGCGAGTGGGTGGCAGGAGAGCAAGTATTTTTTTAATTTTACATTTGGGACAGAGTGGAGATACCATGTTGTGTATGGCTCCTACATTACTCCTCTGCCTGTGCATAGCAATTGAAAGCAGACGATTTTGGGTGCATACAAAACACAATTATAGATAGGTAAAAAGTGAATTACACAGATGTTTTTCACCTCTGGGTTTTAGGTGACAACATAGTCAAAGTGTGCTTCGTTCTTGTTGTCTATTTGATGTCACTCAGAACCTCTTGGTGAAAAATATCCCTGTAATTCACCATAACCAATCTATAATTCTTTATATAAAATGCTAGATTGCATATCCAAATTTAATGCATGAGAGTAGATGTGTTGTAGTCATTTATCATTTTAAAGCAGACAATTTCTTCATGCTTAATACTGTTCCCATGAAACACTGCAGTGCACCTGGTGTAAGTGAAAGTTGCGCAGTTAAAATAACCATACCAAAATCTCAAGCTGAAGAAATTAATTTTTAATCCTTTATGAGGAAAACCCACAACTTCTCTTAAGGAGGTGAGCTCACCAAGCTCACCGAATCTTAGATTGATCCAATCTAGGAAATCCAGTCCCATGACATAACATTCTTAACATTCAAAGCAGCCCCTTGTTTGGGCAACTGGTTGGCAGAGTTTACGCCCTGTTCAGGCAAAAGCCATAATCCTAGTCAGGTTAAGTCCGATAAACACGCTCAATTAACCTGAACTAACCCTCTGGTAGCTTGGCACAGTCAGGCTTAACTTAGGTTATGAATCTGACTTACCCTGATTAGGAATGAGCTCCTGCTTGGATTGGGTGTATACACGGCCAACCAGAAACCTCAATTTCTAACATTGGTGATCCGCGGTAAGGATAGGACTTGTATTTGTGCAGTACCTTACAGTAATTTGGTGTACACTACTACCAGCATCTAGACCAAATTGAATCAATTGTCTCTGATCCCATTGGCATTTTTCTTCCTACTTTTAATTGCTATTTTTTAGTTCCCCCCGATTGGCATTTTGTGATTTTTATTCTGAATTACATCCCTGATTGGAGGTCCCATAACTGCACCTGCAAGCATGGATTTTAAGTTGTCTGAGTTGAAGAAGTACACAGTACAGCAACTCAAGGATTTTTGTAAGGAGTTTGAGGTTTCTACCAAAGGCTTCACCAAGGAGCTGGAGTTGCAAAAGGCATTGAGGGCCTGGGTAGACGCTGGGGATGCAGCACATATGATCCCTGAGGAGGAGGATAATTAGGAGGACCAGGATTCACCGGAGAATCTGGTACTACCTGTGAGCCAGGGGGGTGATACCTTGTATAGAGAAGTGGTGCCTCCCGGGCCAGGAAATAGCATGTCTTCTAAAGGCCAGTCCCCATAGGAGCTGGCATACAGGAGGGAGGAGAGGAAATTAAAATTGCAGCTGATTAACCTCAAATCAGAGGAGAATGCCTTAGAGGGAAAGAAACAGGCATTGGATGAGAAAAACTGGCCACAGAAAATGATGTTGTCTCAGGAGAGGAGCCTAAGAGAGTTGAACATTTGCATGGAATGGGGGCTGGGCTCTCACAGCTAGATTAAGTGTGCCTGGATCAGCCTTTAGCCTACATGTGTTGGAGGCTACTTCCCCGGGAACAGAGGGGGAGTTCAATTGAAAGGGATGCCTTTGCTGTGGTATTGGCACTGAAAAAGCTAAGGCCATATTAGTTTGGCACTGACTTCCGGGTTCAGACAGACCACAGGCCCCTCAGATGGCTAATGCAGATGAGGGGTGAGAATACCAAACTGTTGAAATGGTCCATTTCCCTACAGGGAATAGACTTTACATTGAAACACCGTCCTGGCACAGACCACAACAATTCCAATGGTCTTGCCAGGTTTTTCCGCCTTAGAGAAAAGGACTCCCAAGAGGTTGGGTAGCTCTCCCCACCTTCTGCTGGGGGGGGAGGCGCGTGTTAGACTTGGCTTCCTTGGCGAGGTTTTCCTTGACTTTCTGCCTTCTGACCTTCTGTTTTGCTGGGTATTCTACCTTTACGCGGTCATTACTTCGCATTACCATTACTATGCATATTTTAGTTCGCAGATGCCAATATTTAGCATGCATTTACTTAGCATGCATTTACTACGCATGTTCCATTACTTAGCATGCACTTACTATGCATAAAGGAGTTACTGGGCAAATTAAGTTGCGTCTAGGTTTTGGGGTGCTTGGCTTATTTTAGGGTCAGGGTGGGTTAGGGTTTTGGGACGTGGGGGTAATTTTAGGGTTCAGGATGCTTTTAGGTTTTGGGATACTAGGGTATGTTTAGGGGTCAAGGTGGGTTAGGGTTTTGGAGTTTTGGGGTATTTTGAGGGTTCAGGCTGTGTTTAAGGTTTTGGGGTGATGCAGTATTTTTGGGGTTCAGGGTGCGTTTAAGTTTTGGGGTACTGGGGTATTTTTAGGGGACAGGGTGGGTTAGGGTTTTGAGGTGTAGTGAGTATGTTTAGGGTTCAGGGTATGTTTAAGGTTTTGGGGTGCTGGGGTATTTTTGGGGGTCAGGGTGAAATAGGGTTTGAAGTTGTAGGGGGGATTTTTAGGGTTCATGGTGCATGCCAGGGGATAGGTTACTATTACGATTATTTTTTTGTTTTAAAGTACCAATAACGAATTGTAATGGTATGCGTAATAATTAACTGAGAAGTAAAAGCATTTTTAATGTATTTGTATATATTTGCGAAGTAAAAGCATGCGCACTAAAGTCATGCATAGTAATGGTATTTGCCAAGTAAATACTTCGAAGTAAATACCTGGGGAGACTACTGCGGATTTGCAAGGAGGAGAACCCCTGTGTACAGCTTTCCCTCTGCTGGAGGAGCATTTTGAAGGGACACCTCGCGGTACCCGCTGCGCGGGTCCCGCTTCGTTAGCGCGTCGAGGCGCTTTCTTTGTGGATTGAACACCGGGGGCAGGAGGAGGAAGCACAGGGCTGCGAGCGCCAGGTGAGGGACAGGGACTCCATTGCCCAGGAGTCCCTGCGCTGTAACTACCTCCACCTGGTCGCTCTCCCTGTTTGCCCCGCCCTGAACGCCGAGTGAAAGGCGCCAGTGAGCTGCTGCTCTGTGGGAGACTACTGCGGGATTGCAAGGAGGAGAACCCCTGTGTACAGCTTTCCCTCTGCTGGAGGAGCATTTTGAAGAGACACCTCGCGGTACCCGCTGCGCGGGTCCCGCTTCGTTAGCACGTCGAGGCGCTTTCTTTGTGGATTGAACACCGGGGGCAGGAGGAGGAAGCACAGGGCTGCGAGCGCCAGGTGAGGGACAGGGACTCCATTGCCCAGGAGTCCCTGCGCTGTAACCACCTCCACCTGGTCGCTCTCCCTGTTTGCCCCGCCCTGAACGCCGAGTGAAAGGCGCCAGTGAGCTGCTGCTCTGTGGGAGACTACTGCGGGATTGCAAGGAGGAGAACCCCTGTGTACAGCTTTCCCTCTGCTGGAGGAGCATTTTGAAGGGACACCTCGCGGTACCCGCTGCGCGGGTCCCGCTTCGTTAGCGCGTCGAGGTGCTTTCTTTGTGGATTGAACACCGGGGGCAGGAGGAGGAAGCACAGGGCTGCGAGCACCAGGTGAGGGACAGGGACTCCATTGCCCAGGAGTCCCTGCGCTGTAACCACCTCCACCTGGTCGCTCTCCATGTTTGCCCCGCCCTGGAACACCTTCTCCCTATAATAGGAGTAGTCCCTGCCGCTGCGTGGGAGCGCGCCGGGAGAAGCCCGGGACAAGGGCGGGACCGTCTGTGGCCGTCAGGGGCCGAAGGAGGCTGGGCTGGGCCCACTTATTTTCGCCTGCACCCTCTTGATACTAACTGAACCAGGAAATAGGCCACGGCCATGCCCTCACCGGCACCATGTGAAACTCCATCAAGGGTGGGCGGAAGTAATACTGGGACTTTGGACAATTATTTTAAATTTGCAAAGGGTGAAGGGGGAAAAGAAAGCTCCTTAGAGAAGCGAAGGGTAGAGCGTCGCGCTCTATTGAAATTTTGAAATGTAGACCCCTGAGTGAGATAATTCCTTACCCCATCTCCCAAGAGGAAGGCACCCCTAATGACAGTCAGGATCCTTCAACTCAAGATGGTGTCCCCCTACTACTAAGAGATAGCATTACCATCCCCGGTACACTGTCCAAACAGATCATGGAGCCCATTCCACCCTCAATCTCTACCTATATGACTGTTGATTTGGTCACCCAAACCCTTCCCCCAGATAAAATCAACAAAACTAAGCCTAAGCAAATTGTAGTGGCGGAGCTGCACGGCCCCCCACCAAGCAAGCGTAGAAGGAGGACGAGGGGGGGACAGGGGAAAACCAAAATATCACATTCAGACTTCGGCAAAAAACACAAGCCTGCACCTACCCTAGTCAGGGCTAGAGAGAATGTGCATATTGAACCCCTTCCCAAGTATATAAGCACTATCACTGCTGTTACCAACAGTGATTTAGGGGTTAACCCGTCTAACACAGCTGCCTCCATTACATCCTTGGGGAGCATAGAATTCCTACTCCGTTCACTTTTGCTGCCCATTAGCGAAAGCTTGAAAAAAGTCGAGATTAGGCTTACTATCCTAGAGGCAACTCTAACCACCCTGAACACCTCGGTTAGTAAGCAGACCAGAAATATGGGGCCTAATCCACCCTTGGGAAATCCCCCTAACAAACAAAACCCTCCCTCTAATATAGGAGATTCACAGGGCCCTAATGTAGGAGCTCTGAATGGCACTGTCACTGCCCCCTCTTTGCAGCCACTTATGGCTATCCCTGTTCAGACCCCACGTAGCATCTTAAATATTATGCCTCCTCAGATAACAGACCCTGCCCCCCACAGTCTAGAACCAGGCATAAATCCTGGGTCATTTCCCACTGTCAATAATTCCTCTTCCACTCTTGATCGGCCTGTACAAAGACTACGGAGACCTGATCTGCCACCGGAGGCTAATAGTCTTATGGTGGTTTTAGCGGGTGCCCCCCCCTTTACAAAGGGGTGAAAACAAAGATTTCCAATCTCTTAAGAAGAAAGTCATTAAATGGCTAAATTGGAACAGACCCCTACCACCACATTTTAATAATGAGATTATTATGGTCAGAAGGGTGCCATGGTTGGGGAACACGAGGAAAACAATAATAGGGGACTGCATAATGGTGACCTTCAGGGACCCCGGTACTGTCTTACATATTTGCGCTGGGTCAAACAGATCATTGGACTCTACCATACAGACCCTCCCAGTCTCTTTCTTTTTTCCACCCATTCGTATGCACTATGACCCGCCGCAAGGCAATTGGACAAGGGTGGAACGGAGACCTTGGCATAAAGAATATGTTCGACGTTCTAACTATCAGCTACCTGAAACACCCTATTTCCACTTCAATCGCTTTAACTGCCTGAGCGGGCTTGATGGGGTTGATTGACTGTCCTTCAATAATCTTGCGATCCTGGACAACGGCCCCCGTGATCCCCCTAAGCCATCTGGATTCACTGTTGATAATGTCCCCGATGCAACAACTGGTGTAACACCTGGAATTGACCCCTCTTATTCTTCCATCTCGGCAACTCCTGTCATTGAACATTTGAGACTAATCTGGTGGAATGTGGCCGGATTGGCCAACAAGTTGGCTGCCCAAGACTGGGGAACTTATATTGAGACTGGGGATGTTTGCATGTTCCAGGAAACCTGGGCAAGGGAAGACTATGGGCACCAAGGCTATCAGTCATTCTACATCCCGGCCAGGTGGGAGGGTAAAGGACGCCCTTCTGGTGGGCTCACGACCTGGGTGGCTTCCCACCTAGGCTGTGAGGCCACACGGTTACTGACCCCTTCCGACGATATTCTTGTGGTTTTACTGTCCTGGCCAAACCAAGCGAAACTCGCCCTAATAAACATCTACTCTAGGCCAGTTGGAATTGCTAGGGAATCGCCCACCTTAGACGAACTCTCGGATTATTTGTCCGAAATACCAGGAGATCTACCCTATGTAGTGGGAGGGGACCTAAATTCCCATTTGGAGCCACTGCCAGGCCTTTTAGACGGCTTTCCAATAGAAGAAGAGCTCAGGTGGTCAGTGCCTTCGGTAGAAGCCCCCCCTCCGAAGGCATGGACTCCTGTAGCATTGCAGATCACAGCTCTTACTCTAAGGTTTGGAATTAGGGCCTGTAACGGGCGTATTAGATCTGACATACCAAGCAGAACCACCTATAACAGAGTGGGAAGAGAATCTCGCTTGGATTATGTCCTGGTACAGATAGCGAACTGGTCAGCTATCCGGGATTTTAGGGTTGTGGAAAGGCTAGACAGCGATCACAATGCCCTCGAACTTGACCTCATTCACCCCGGCTTTCAAACCTGTATAATAGGGAGCAAACCTGAACTCCTACTGGAAAACAACAGGAGAAGAATCAGGTGGGAACAACTGGCCTCGAGTGAGGAGAAACTCCCGAGGCTCTACGCAGGCTTGATTCCCACTTTAGAAACTGTGGGAGACCTAGCCACCGGGGTGGGTAACAAAGATTCACAGGCCAAATTATATCAGGCACACGATGACCTTGTAAAGACTGCGGCCCCCACCCTCTTCACCAATGCACAGAATACAAGGAGGGGGCAGCCACACAAATCCTCATGGTATAACACAGCCTGTAGAAAGGCAAAAGGGGAACTCCTTAGATCCATCAAGGAGGGTCTGGGCGGAGAGCAGTTAAGAGAAAGGAGATGGGCATATAAAAAACTAATTGCCCACGCTAAAACTGAATGGGAGGAGAATCAATGGGAAGAGCTCACTAAGTCCTTAGCAATCAAGGATCATCGAATGTTCTGGAGAATAGTAAACGGGGGGTCGGGGAATCTCCTTTCGGCAATTGAGCCAAATATTGCACCAGAGGTGTGGCAGGCACACTTTCAATCCCTTTATAGCTCTGAGCCGGGAGAACCTACCAACGACACCGGAGCTAGCTGGCCCGATTATGAGGGGGATCCAATAAGATTGGACGAGGTCAAGGCTGCAATTGCTGGACTCACCTCGGGAAAGGCGCCCGGATTGGATGGCCTACCCGGGGATTTGTTCAAGCAGGAGCCAATCATCTGGGCCCCCTACCTTGCCACCCTGTTCAATGGAGTTCTTAGCGGCATGGAAATCCCCAGTACTTGGCTGGGGGCGGAGGTGGTCCCCATATTTAAAAAGGGCTCGCCTCTTCTTCCAGCCAACTACAGACCAATCAGTCTAATCGATGTGTCCCAGAAGCTGTTTGGTAGGGTATTGCTGAACCGGCTTCAGGACTGGGCAGAAGAGCTGGATGTTCTTAGCCCGTACCAAGCGGGATTTAGAAAGGGAGTCTCCACAGTGGACCAGGTTTTTCGATTGAATATGATCTACTGGAGGGCAGCGATATTCGAGGGCGGCAGTCTATACACAATTTTTGTGGATCTGCGGGCCGCCTTCGACCTGGTGCCCAGAGGGAAACTTTGGAGCGTTTTGGCCGAGATGGGCGTCCCACCGGACATCCTGATAATCTTGCAGAGATTACATCACAACAACTATGCTCGTGTGAGGTGCGGGAGGTCCGGGGCATTGACGGATAGATTCCCCGTTGACCGAGGGGTTAGGCTGGGTTGTGTGCTGGCACCAACCCTGTTCTGCCTCTTTGTCAACGGGGTTATCGCCCATCTAAATGCCACTGAATATACTGACGCCCCTAAATTGAACGGCAGCAGGGAGCCTGCAATCATGTTTGCAGACGACACCCTGCTGCTGTCCAAAACCCCAATGGGGATTCAGAGGATCCTTGACTCATTCGTGTCCTTTTGCACTGACAGGGGCTTAGAAATTAATGTGGCTAAAACCAAGTTCATGGTCCTGAACCCAAGGCAAAAACTGCGGCCGAACCCATTACTGGGAGCCTCACGGCTCGAGAGAGTCTCCACCTTTGAATATCTTGGTGTAACTCTCAATGAAACTATGTCTTGGGGATCACATCAGAGCCGGGCCAACCTCAAATTGGTTCAGACCACAGGGGGTATCACGCGGATGATGAACTGCTCCACATACCGCCCGCTGGGGCCGCTCATCCAGATCTATAAAGCACAGGCCAGGGGCGCTACTATGTATGGTGCGGAACTGTGGGGACATACATCTTGCCGCAGTTTGTCCTCAACTGAGAATAACTTCATCAGGCAGATGGTTGCGCTTCCGGCCAGTACCCCACTCCTCCCTTTGAGGCTAGATCTGGGTTTGCGACCAATAGCTGACTAACTAGGGTTGAGACCCATAGCCTTCTGGCGAAGGCTGTGGAGTAGCGAAGATCTTCTTGCCTATAGGGCGGAATTGATGGAGCTGTTAACCCACCCGAAAGCGCTATTGATCCCCTGGATAAAATATATCCAGAAATCCTGTATGATCCTGGGGTTTCCTGACCTTTGGTTCAACCCGGCTAATGCCTCATTAAACATCTCTAAGAGAGCTCTGGCCATCGCCTACCATGAACAAAAATTAGCCATGGCCTTAGTTAGCCTGGGTGAAGGGTCACTTACCTCTGTATTTGTGCAAAGCAAGGATTCGTACAGGTTGGAGAGAGTTTTAGACGCTATTTCCCCTGTGCTGGCCAGGAAGCTGTTTCTCCAATGGAGATATGGCACATTGCCCTTACGATCTTTTACCAGCTCCTGGTCAACACCCCCTTCCACAAAGCAGTGCCCGGCCTGCGCAGGTGCGGAGGAAAGCGATCTACACGTGGTCCTGTTTTGTCCAGTGTATAAGGCAGCAAGGAAATATTGGCTCCTACCATTGATTAGAAACCTGGGTTGTAGGGAGTACCTTCCAATGTATAGAATTTTAAAAACTGATGCTTCCACCCTAACTGTGTTCGCAATAGCAAAATTTCTTACCAATGTCTGGCACACTCGCACTCGTATTTTGAAGACGCAGGCCCTCTCCTAATGTTAAGGTTCACAGTTTTAAATGTAATTCTTTTAGCAAGTAATTTTAAGGTTTTATATTGTATAAGTATGCATCGATTGATTATGCATGTTGATTTTATACTGATTTATATGTTTTATTGTATATCTTTGGTGGCCAACGGCCGAAATAAAGATTGAATGATGATGAAATACCTGCTGAGTAACAATATTCTAAGTAAGGAGTAGTTTCTGTCCTGTAACTCCAGTTCTGTAGTCGGGGTATCTCTGTTATAGTCATAATCTAGTGAATATAACAGAGATCCCCTACTACAGAACATCATATATTCGTTTTGCTGACTTCTATTATGCTGGCATCAGGATTCTGGGCACTTTACCGCTGCTAGACAGTGCTAAAGTGCCTGTACTCTGTACTCAACACATGGTAACATTGGCGTATCCACAATTGGTATATTTAATTTACTTATAAATCCCTAGTAAGTGCACTATAAGTGCCCAGGGCCTGTAATTAAGCACTATTGGTGGACCCGCAGCACTGATTGTGCCACCCGCACAACAGCCCTTTCAACATGGCTCAGGCCAGCCACTGTAGAGCCTGTGTGGGCAGTTTTAAATTGCTATTTCACTCTGCAATGGCAGGCCTGAGCCATGTTTAAAGGGTTACTGGGTGGGTGGCACAATCAGCACTGCAATTCCACTAGTAGCGTTTAATTTACAGGCCCTGGGCACATATAGTGCACTTTACTTGGGACTTAAACGTAAATTAAATATGCTAATTGTGGATAAAACAATGTTACCATTTTGAAGTATAGAGCATATGCACTTTAGCACGAAGTATCAAAGGTAAAATACCCAGAATCCTAAAGCCAGCAAAAATAAAGTCAGCAAAACAAAAAGTCAGAAGGCAAAGAGTGGGGAAACCACACCAAAGATGCTGGGTATCACATTACTTTATAATATTTAAAGTGCTATAATAAAATCATCTTTCCGTTTAGAAATAAATAAGTGTATGAAGAAAGACCCAATCAAACTGAAAAAGATTGTACAAAACATCAAAAAGGTACATAGTCTTTAAGCCTTACAGGTATAGATTTGACTATTTCTACTCCTCATCTCAAACTTTGTAGGTATTGGTTGCACTCCAGCTGAAATACCACCATCTGATGGTACAACACTACTTTCACAATTGACCACCACATAGGCTCTATCTCTTTGATAGTGAGAATTTGTTAAATAACAATATCAACCTGCAACAGTCACATGAGTCCAATCAGTTCAGTCAACTTGACTCTTACTCACACTAGCACCAACATTGCTCTTCATGAAATAATTTTACAATTCCACTCTCATTCCATCATCCTTTATCTTCTGTAAAACAGAAGATTTAGAAACTTATGATTTTTTTATTTTTTTTATTGGGAAGCAAAAACTTTCATTGCATCATTTACAGTACACTGCGGAACGCCTACAACCCGATGGGCCGGCCGCTATAGTGCATTCGAGTCGTCAATATAACAGTACAGTGAAATCAAAGGGCTATCCCTCAATGCAGAATACAGTATACGTGTCTCAATGGTAGGGCGTGGTAATTAATCGCAATTCACAAGAGATAAGTGGTCTTTGACTTCCCATTTTCGTAACCAAGAAAACAAACAAAGTAACTGTGTGGAACACAAGTGTGGTCATTTCCATTTAAATAGTGATCAGCTATAATTTAACTGTCCTAGGTTTCCCATGCTATAACCCGGTGGCTGTACCGTAAGCCCTGTAAGGGTATAGTCCATAACTAGACCTGTGTGCTTTGAGATCAACATCCTGTCTGTGTCCGGCCTCAAAACCTGGTAAGGCCACCCAGGAAGGGCGTCTTCCTCCAAATCCCATCCCTCTAGCCCTCCCGGAATTAATCACCATACATCACTCCTCCCCGTCTTCGTCGGAGTCATCCAGATCAGTTTCTGGCAACGGGTCACATATCTCACCTCTATACATATTCCATTTAGACCAGATCTTATTCCACTTCCCCGGGCATGCACGGTTGGAGTATACCGCCCTTTCCGTCACCATCACCTTATCCATATTTGCACACCAATGTGACCTGGTTGGTACCTCTGGCACCCCCCAGCGCTGCGCAATATCTCTCTTTGCCACCATCAACCCCACCGTAGCCCAAATCCGTCCGGGTCTGGAGACATCTGTAGGTTCCCACACATTAATAAGGCACCTCTTCGGGTCTGGCACTAGTGTAGTTTCTAGTGTTTGTGAGATCGTGCGAAGTATCTGTTTCCAGTATTCTTGGATCCTGGGGCAGTCCCATATAGTATGGAAGAATGTGCCTTCTTCCCCACACCCGCGCAGGCAGAAAGGGTGCTCTATCCTGTGGATGCGGTGTAGCAGTGTTCTAGTGTAGTATACTCTATGCAGTATTTTCAATTGCACTAAGCGTAATCTCGCAGAGATGCCTACCTCTCTAGGCGATGCCAGTGCCTCATTCCATTCATTTTCATCCATCTCGCTAGTGTCGTCCTCCCACTTCAACTTTAACGGCAATGTAGGGTCTGGGAGATTGTTTATTAGTTTGCGGTACGTGAGGGATGTTGCGCGCTCGACCATGAATTCTGTAAGAAGGCGATCCTCCAGCGGGGACGCTTCGGGCAGGTCGGTGTCAGCGGGTAAAACTGCTAGTAGGGCATGCCTGACCTGGATGTATCTATACAATTCCCTCTCATTGAGATCATACAGTTCTTTCAGCCTGTTGAAGGGTAGTATCCCTCCCTTTTCCCAAAGATCTCCCACTGTGGAGATCCCTATAGTGTCCCAGTGGGAAAATCCTTTGCTGTTTCGTAGGTGCCCGAGGACTCGAGAGTCCCACAGTGGAGTTAACCTGGTGATGGTCCCTTTCCAACCCAGTGCAGCGGTCGCTGTGTGCCAGATTGTGACCGTTAATCTGGTGGGTCCCACCAAAGCTCGAATTTTACGGCGGTCATAGAGCGGGGTCAACATGCTGACCATGCCCAGTTGTCCCCTGTCGGCCTGAAAGGCTGGCTCGCCTTGTGAGGCGTGAAGCCAGTGGTTGATGGGCTTAAGGTGCGCTGCCCAGTAGTATAGCTTCAGGCAGGGCAGAGCAATGCCACCCTCAAACCATCCTCTATGTAGTTTCGATTGGGCGATGCGAGCAGGGTGAGTCCCCCATAGAAGGTTGGAGACTAATGCCGCGACCGCCTGAAAGAATTTGGGGGCCACCGGGTAAGGCGTGTTTTCTAGGACATATAAGAATCTGGGCAGAGCCATCATCTTGTAAAGTGCAGCTCGTCCCAGGAGCGTCAGTGGAAGTTCCGCCCAGAATTTGACATCACGCTTGAGCCTATCCAAGTGGGGTTTCAAATTTTTGTCAACGAATTCTGCGGGGTCTCTAGTGATGTGGATGCCTAAATATTTAAATGATGAGCCTGCCATCCGTAGAGGACAAGTCAGGTCGAGGGCCGGTGGCTGCCCCTTCAGTACATAGAGTTCTGATTTAGTCCAATTCAGGGTGTATCCCGAGATCCTGCCATGAGCGTCGCAGAGCTGTAATAGGGCTGGCACTCCTTCTTCGGGGTTAGTTAGGTAGATCAGCATGTCGTCTGCGTACAGCGACAGCCGATCCTCCCAGCCCTCCTTCCAGCAGATGCCCTTAAGCAAAGGGGAGGTCCTAATGAGCGTGGCGAATGGTTCCAGTGAGATCGCAAATAGCAAGGGGGAGAGGGGACATCCCTGTCTCGTGCCTCTTCCCAGCGGAAATATTCGCGAGGTATGGCCATTGGCCACCACTCTAGCCACCGGGTCAGCATACAACAGCCTGACCCAAGCAATAAACCGGGGACCAAACCCCAGGCGGGACAATGCCTCAAACAGGTACGGCCATTCCACCAGGTCAAACGCCATTTTGGCATCCAGGACTAATATCACGGCCTGGGACGGGACCGAATCCGCTCTGGCTAGGACCCCGTGTAGGCGTCGTAAATTCAGCGCGGTGTTTCTGTGTGGCATGAACCCTGATTGGTCCGGGTGTATCAGAGAGGCCAAATGAGGCAGGAGTCTCATCGCCAGGAGTTTAGCGAGTATTTTCGCTTCTGCGTTGAGCAGCGAAATGGGGCGGTACGATGAACAGTCATCCGGTGGTTTGCCTGGTTTGGGGATAGTCACTATGGTCGCTATTCTCTGGTCTGGCGGGAGCGTGCCATTCGCCTGACATTCCTGAAACATTTCCAGCAGAAATGGACTGAGGGTTTCAGGTAGTGCTTGATACCATTCTATCGGTATTCCGTTAGGCCCCATAGCCTTACCCGGGTTCAAGGCACGAATAGCCAACTGGATTTCTTCCGCGGTGATATCGGCCTCCAGTTCACTGGACACCTCCGAGGACAATGTTTGGACCTCGATCGGCGCTAGCACCTCTCTGGCCATTTCCGGGGTGATTACTCGGTCAGGGGTATATACCTGTTCGAAGTGGTCTGCTAGCAGCCCCACAATTTGGTCCGGGTCAGTATACAGCGTACCATATTGGTCCCTGAGATGTGGGATTCCCCTAGAGTTTCCTTCCCGTTTGTCAAGCCACGCCAACAGTTTCCCGGCCTTATCACCCACCTCATAGATCTTGTTTTGTGTGTCAGTCAGACTCCCCTTAACATGCATTCGTAAGTGGTCATTATAAAGCTGTTGTTGCAGAGTCAGTGCATGTAGAGTGGAAGGAGTGGGGCCCTGTTCGTGTACCTTTGTTAATTCCTGCAATGTCAGGTCTATCCCATCTAGTTCTCGAGAACGTTCGCGCCGGTGGCCTGTGATCGTGTGTATGGCTTCCCCCCGCAGGACTGTCTTGTATGCCTCCCACAGTACCTCGGCTGAGCTTACTGAGTTTACATTTTCAGCAAAGTACCGCGTCGTCGCCTTCTTCAAAGCCTTACGGACCCGGGGAACCCTGAGGTAGGAGGCCTGTATGGGGTTCATGCGCCTGTGTGTCCGAGTCCGTGTGGAGAGTGTAAGTGTAAGCGGGGAGTGATCTGAGATCCCTCTTGGGTGAATCACCATTGTATCAATCTGTTGGAGACCGTCTCCCAGAGTCAAAAAATGGTCAATTCTCGACAGACTCCCGTGTGCCGTAGAGTGAAAGGTGTATTGTTTGGTGCTGGGGTGGAGGTGCCTCCAGACATCCGTCATGCCTAGGGCTGTCAAGAACTGTTGGAGGCGGGGGATTCCTCCCGTGGAGGTCGGTACGGGGAACCTGTCGAGTTGGGCGTCCAGAATCGCGTTGAAATCCCCTCCCAAGATAACTTCCCCTTCAGGGAGGGCCAGAATAAAATCTCCTAATTTAGGGAGTTGTACTGAGTGTAGTGCTGGTGGGATGTATACTGAAACCAGGTTAAGTAGTTTCCCCTCCCACTGCCCCTGAAGGGCCGCAAAACAGCCTTGGTCATCAGTTTTCATAAGCAGGGGGATAAAGCTTGTGTTTTTCTGCATTAGGATACCGGTCCCTCTGAATCCCGACGTGAAGTCTGAGTGGACTATCATCTTGTAACCTCGCCTGTCTAAGGCTTTAACCGTACCCCCTGTTAAATGCGTTTCCTGTAATAATGCTATCGTGGGTTTCTGTCTCCTAATGGCGGTAAGGACCAACCCCCGCTTAACCTTGTCCCCTAGCCCTCTCACGTTCCAGGACATAATACTCAAAGCAGGGCAGCGTGTCTCTACATCCCCTTCACCCCTTTCCGGTAGCAAAGCATTCGCCATTGGAAATCCCTGTGCAAACAATGTAGTGACGGGGACGTGTGGTGCGGGTGCCGGGTATCAAACCGTCCCCAAGTGTTTCCGAAGGCCATATGCGAAAGTCATCCACCCGATTCTCCCGTTCACCCTGGGCAGATCCATTGTCTAACATCCCGCTAGGAGTCGTACCCTCCTGCTCGTAGCTTTTACTTAGTCCAGATTCATCTGGGAGTCTAGGTACCTCTTGTGACCGTAAAAGTGTGTTCCTAACTGTAACAAAACCCATCCCTCCCCAAATCCCCCTCCCTGCATCCCTGCCTAACGGACCTTCAACTGCCCGCCTCCCCAATTGAGCAGAGCGCTTTACCCATCCCGCAACCAGAGTACTTGCGTGTAAGGGGGAGAGTGTCTCCCCGAGCAGGCGGCATTCCCGCTAGCTTCCGGGATAGTGTCACCAGAGTCCAATTGCAGCCGCCGAGCGATGCTTCGATGATGATCAGCAATCTTCACCCGTGCCTATTGTCCGGGGCCGGGGTCATTCCTCACCGCCAGTCCCTGCAAAACCATGTGAGGGTGATCCTTCTGCTCCACCTCGATTGGAAGACTGCGAGCCCGATCCGGCGGTACCTCCACGTTCGTGCTGTTGTCTTGGCGGTTTCTTCTGTTTGCCCACAGTATGCCATCCCTCCAACCAGTCCCGGGCGGCCTCGGGAGTGTCGAAAAGCCACACTTTTTTGTCCGCCACCACTCGCAATCGGGCTGGAAATTGCATCGAGTATTGTAACTCCTTGTCCCGCAACGTTTTCTTGACCTCTAGAAATGTCTTCCTCCTCCTAGCGACCTCCGCCGTGTAGTCTGGGAAGAACGCTATCTTTGAGTTCTGGACCTGGATGGCCGGTGCCACTCTTGCGGCTTGAAGGATGGCATCGTGATCTCTGAAATTGAATAGTCTAGCCAATATCGGTCGAGGTGGCCCTCCAGTCCTAGGCTTCCCCCCCGGCACCCTGTGTGCCCGTTCCACTGAGAAGAAATGGGAGAGCCCCTTAGGTTGGAGCCTGGTTTTAATTAAGTCCTCCACATAGAGGTCCATCGCCCCCGTGTCTTCCCATTCCGGTACCCCCAAAATTCGGACGTTGTTGCGCCGAGAGCGCCCTTCTTGGTCATCCAGCTTGCCACGAAGCAACTTATTGTCCGTCTGCAGACGTTCCATCGCTGTCTGCAGTTCCGACACGTCCTCGACCAGGGATTTAGTCACAACTTCCACCTGCTTGACCCTTTCGGACATTTTGTGGAGGTCCGCCCGGATCAGGGTGACTTCGGTAGCTGTAGCCCCCACTGTCGCTTGCACTTGTGCCAGAGCCGCCAAGACGTCTTCGATAGTGGCTTTCTTGGCCCCTTCCGTCTCCGCCAGTTTCCCGGCTGTCTTGCGTTGTTCCTGGGGCGGAGAGTGTCGCTCATATGCGAATTTGTCAAGTTTGGCCTGAGCGGCAGTTTGTCGGGGGCCTCTGTTCGACATCTTCTGGAGCGTATCCTGGGCAGGGCAGCCCGATTAAGCCTCGGGTAGTGTGGCCTGGTCCGGTGGGGGATGTCTGGTGCTCTCTTGCTTGTCCGCGGCTGCCGGCCCTGTCCTCCGCCTCCAACCTGGACAATGCAGGGCGTCTACAACTGCGATTGGCGCGGTTTCTTCCTCCCCCCCGGGTAAGGCCCGGTCATTCACTGCTCCTGTGGCCAGCTGGACGTAGTGGATCTGAACTGGTGTCGGCGAAGGACCTGGAGTGTCGTCAGCAGGAGGTGTACCTCTCGGAGATGGCACCACCGTCGGAGTCAGCGCCCCGAATAGAGTCACAGTAGATGAGAGGGGGGGGTGGGTTGCTCTACCCCCGCTGCCCGCGTCCACCGCCGCAGTCCCACTGACCAGGTGCAGCGACCGTAGTGGCAGAGCCTTGTGTAGGTGCCCGCGAACCCCGCCTGGTTACTGCCAAGCCGGGGCTGCCGTCCCTGGAGCGTGATGCACTAACAGCGCAATGAAATGGCGGCGCCCTTTTCAATTACTTCAGTCCGCGGCGAAAGCGGAAGCCGTGGGTCCGGCGCTGCCGTCCCCTCGGTCGGCGCCTGGGGTCGCGGGGCTCCGTCCAAGTCTTAGGGTCCCAGGGTGAAGGCCACGTAAGGCGCTGCAGCTCTCCCGGCCAGCCGGCACTTCCGGCTAGTCGCGGCCGGCGAGAGGTAATTTCCGGCCGGGCTGCGGGATCACCACAGCTCCGCTGCCTCCCGGCTGTCGTCGGGCCCCACCTTCCCTCAGGCCGCGTCGTCTTCCGAGCCCGCCGCTGTGCCGGAGCCGCCTCAAAAGTGCAGCGCTGAACGCCGCCGGGACTCCGGGACCAATCCACCCCTTCAGCCACTAATTTAGAGCAGGATAGGTGACTCGGATGTGTGCGGGAATCCGCTTCTGCTCGGGAGCCTCTCTAGTTTGCGGCCGCCATCAACGAGCGCTAGCCACGCCCCCCCCGAAACTTATGATTTTGACAGAACTAGAAAATGCTGAATTCCCTTTAACAACTTTGAAAGGGTCCTTAATTAAAATCCAATCTCCAGCACTTACACACACATTCTTCACACCTCTTCTTTGATCACAATAGGTTTAGAAATTCTGCCTTGATGAACCTTCCTTTCGAATTTTCTGTAAATTCAAACTCTTATCCCAAATTCCCACTCTATCCTTCATCTACACCAGATAGAAACGTGAAGCAGATGTCCTATGTCTTAAGAAAACAATAGTTAAAACACCTGTATTACAAAGTGGAGTTGTATTATAACTCCACACTTTCTTTCAAATAGTTGAATACAATAAAGCCACGGATAATTGATGTTTATACACCTTCCTTTAACAAACTATTCCCCCTTTCAACTAAACAATTAGGACTAAAAAAGAGTGCTTTTATAGGCTTAATTGTATTTCTCTCCTAAAATCTCAACGGAAACAAAATGTTTTACATTTTCTGTCACAATTGTCTGTGGAACTCCTTCCACATGAAAAAGTGGTGTTCTAGAAACTTTACAAACATTGTAGGTGTCAGAAGACTTAACAAAAGGATAATACATCAATTTGGAAATGTAATCCACAACTACAACCATGAACCTACAATCTAAAATATTATATGGAAAAGCAAAATCCAGACATAACTTCTCCCATGGACCTTCAGGCCAAGCTGTGAAAACTAATGGATTGCTCTTAACTCTCCAGTGTGTGTCAGACTTCAAACACTCTTTATACTTATTAACTAATTTCCTGATTTGTCCATCTATATATAGCCACAAATAAAACCACTTGATTGTAAGCACAGTTGCTGAAATCCCCATATGTTCTTCACGAGCTAATCAAATAATCCGATCTGAATCCGATACAGAATGCTGGGCAACAAGATCCTGTCTAAGAATTATGACAATAGCAAGTTTTGACTCTACTATAGAAAAATACATTCTCAATTAATTTGACAATGCGTTGTGATGCAACCAACCTTTCCTTAACCTTGCATTGAGTTATCATCTTCCATATAACACTCATTCCATTCATTTTCAGGAATGTTGAGTTAGCAATTTGCATTGACAGCTCTAATTGCATTGACGCATTCTTCTTCCTGAATTTCAATACACTGATCAACCTCATCATCAACAGGCAAATGTGAAAGGCAATCAGCCCTATCGTCGTTCCCTCCTGGAAAAAACTTTGTCAAAGGTAAATTACTTCAAGCCAGATAACAATCTAATCAACCTAGAATGGCATATTGGAATGTCTGCTTCCCAATATATACATCAAAAGCTTATGGTCTACGTACAAATCAAATCTAGTACCCCAAATACACATTTAAAATTTCTCATCTGCCCATGAATAGGCCAGAACCTCTCTTTCAATAGCACTTACATTCAGCCTCTTTCAACATATGTGAAGCAAACGTTTGTTCTTTACAAATCAGACATTTGGCTAAGAACGGACCTCAAACCATATGCACCTACATCAACAGTAATAATGCTTTAAGATCATTTATTTATAAAGTTTGATATAGCGCAAACCAGATCCCGAAGGATATCAGAGCGCTTTACATGAGGATCAATTGAATCCCAAGTTACACATTACATCCAAGCATTGTAAGACACAGGCACAGAGACAATGTAACACTAATTCGTCGGAGGGAGGGGGAGGAAGATGACACAGTAGAGAGACAGGGAGAACTGTGCCCAATGTCCAGCTGGGTAGATGATGGCCAAGGGGAGAGACCAGGGCCGATCTCCTCTTTAGCTGTCTAGCAGATCCACCGGGAATTAGCCATGATGCTCAGGTCATATAATGGTAGGTTTTTGGGGAGTTCAATGAGAGAAGAATTAGAGGGAAGATTTATGAGATAAAGAAAAGTCTAAGCATACTAGGATGGTACCATCAGGGCCTATTTAGCATGACACTTTGGCTAGGTAGAAAAGGTAAAGTGTCAGTGGTGTCTGAAGGTGATGCGTCTGTGAAAGACAACATCTGCTTCAAATCAGTTTTCAGTGGAAAATTAGACAAAATCAAGGGGTTTAAGCATAAAATGTGTCAAGGCCAGCGTCAATCCATGATTTATACGGTTTGGTAGCCAGAGCATCACCAATCAAACTTTAAGCATGTTAAACGCCTCATTCGCTTCTTCAGACCATTCAAACTTAGAATCTTTTTTTTTAAGTTTACACAAAGATCGGATAGAAAATGCATAACCTTGGACAAAGTGCACATATTATTCACTAAGCCCTAACAAAGATCTTAGGGCATCTACATCCTTAGGTACAGGTGCATTTTGAATGGCATCAACCAAGGATAATGTTGGTTTGATATACTCCTCAGTTATACTATGGCCTAGATAATCAACTTGTTTGGTTGGAAATGTGTATTTATCTGTGTTTATGGTCATGCCATGTTTCAACAGATTCAAAAGCAATGTTTAATTTCTTATTATGGTGTTCCACACTCTATACCAAGATATCATCCTGGAATGCTTTGACTACCACTATGATTAGTAAACATAATATCCATCATGCTTTAAAAGACACTAGCGGAGGGCTCTAATCCAAATGGCATCCACAAATACATGTATGTACCATAAGTTGTTAGATGCTGTGACTTCTTTGCCAAAGGTGTTTGGTGATAAGCAGATTGTAGATCCACAGTTGAATAATACTTACAACCACTTAGATTAGATAACATGTCTTGTATCTGAGGTAGGAGATAACAGTCAACAAATATATTTATATACAATGGCTGCGGAAATCCACTCTGAAGACTCTACCGTTCTAATTATTTATTGGGCAGATTAATGATCTAATAAATGTTTCGATTCACAATGAACAGACAAAGGAACTGGTCTAACGTTTTGTACAACTGGCATGGCATTAGCTTTCAATTTTATCTAGTGTTTAAACCCTTTAACTAGACCAACTTTATCCTCAAATACTTCTACATACTTGGCCAGCAATGATTCAGCCACACCAGTTTTCCATTTGTCTTCTATGCACAATACTGGCAGATCACACAAAACGGGAATTTCTGAACCAGGTTTCAGCAGAAGACCTATTTTCATCACTTCCTGCCAACCCATGATATTTCGCCTTTTCTCTGCAACATATTTTTGTAAAAATGTCTCTCCCTATACATTTCAAGACATCCTGAAAATAGCTCAGGATGATGATGTCAAAGTCCCCAAATGTCTTAGGGTTACTATCTGTCTGCTACAAAGACCTTTTAAACCAGAATTTTAAAAACATAATAGCCGACAAAATAGTGACTTTTGATCCTGAATAGGTCATTGTGTTTAAATATACTGTAGCAATATGAACATCATGAATTTGTTATTTGAACATTTTCTAATAAATTTATCATGTTTACATTAACAGTTAAAATATCTTTTTTTTTTACTTTTTATTGTCAATTCGTATGTGTACAGTTACAATCTGCTGAATTATCATGAAAGTGCAATCCTCTCCATTTACACACAATTTGAGCAAGTCACCTCTCATAGCACACATTACTGTCCAACCTCGGCTGGACCACATTTCCCCAGTCCTGCGGTCCCAATCTTTACTGCGCCCCCCTCCCCATACCATCGCATGTGATGCTGTGGACCTGTCCCTGGAAACTAATACACGTTCATGGGCTATTCTCTGGGGTGGAAGTGGTGTGTGGTGGGTCGCAGATACTTCCTCTTGCTTCGTTCCACTTGCCCCATATTCTGGACCATTTTTTGGGGCAGCCCCTGTGAGTGTATACCGCTTTTTCTGCTACCATGGCTACGTCCATGTCGGTGCCCCATTGTGCCAGTGTTGGCGGCGTCCCTGACCCCCAGTTTCTGGCTATGTTTCGCTTGGCAATGGTCATGCCCAGGGTCGCCCAGTTTTGCAACGCTAAGTTTAGGTCAGTAGGTGGCCAAATGTTTAAGAGACAACATCGCTGGTCTCGCCGGACCTCAGCCCCTCCCACTTCCGATATTTCTTCTGTGACCTGGTCCCAATATGATTGCATCTTGGGGCAGTCCCATATGACATGATAGAATGTCCTGATTTGCCCACAACCCCTAAGGCAGAATGGGTCGGATGTACGTCCCAGCTTGTGTAGGAGAGTGCGGGAATAGTATACCCGATGCAACACCTTGAGCTGTATCAGCTTGAGTCGGGATGGGATCGCCGCCTCTCGAGCTGAGGCTAATGCTCCCAACCAGTCAGTATCATCTATGTCTCCCAGGTCTGTTTCCCATTTGGCCCGAAGAATCAGCGTGTGGTCTGGTTTATGGTTGTTGACTAGCTTTCGGTAAGTGTGTGAGATCGCTTTTTTGTCCATGTGATCTGTCAAGATTCTATCCTCAAGGGGTGAGGAATCGGCTAACTTGGTGCCCTGGGGGATCGCGCTTTGGAGGGCATGCCGAATTTGCAGATAGCGATAGTGTTCTGTGTCTCCCATGGCATATTTGACCTGTAGTGTTGCAAACGTGAGTATCTCTCCCCGTACACAAAGGTCTCCGATCTTTGAAATACCAATGAGGTCCCATTGTCTGAACCCTTTGGAGTTCACTAGAGTGCCCAGCCGCTGCGTCTCCCAGAGGGGTGTGGCGAGTGTTAGTACTCCCTCCCATCCCAGCGCCCTCTGCGCGGTATGCCAGATCTTTATGGTGTGCGCGGTGGGACCTGTGAGTATATGCTTTCGTTTGTTAGTGTAAAGCGCTTTCATTAGGTTTTAACAGTTAAAATATCTGATAAATCCTTGCATAGATTTTTTTTCAAAATCATTTTGATGATTGACATTAATATTAGCTTTGGCTGTTCAAAACACTGCCTGGAAATGACCAACTTTCTTGCAATAGTTGCATTTTTTACCTTGTGCTGGACAAGAAGAACATGTTACCCAAATGATTTTTTGATCTGCATCCGTACCAGCTGTTGTATACATTTCTAACAGGACTTTTAGTCGTTTTGCTTGTGGGAGGTACCACACACTCATCCAGATCATCCGCATCACTGCCTTTCCACAGACTGATTCATCTTTGCATCATCAGACAAAACTTTACTCTTCAAAACTGAACGTTCTATACTGCTTGCTAAATCCATAAACATCAAGTGAAAGGTTTTCACAACTCAAAATCCTGTGCTATATCTTTTTTCGAGCTGCAATTAAAGACTCATTTATCTTGAAGTTATGACAAGATTGCTGCCAATTTAGCATTTTGCAGCCACAACTCTCAAATTTGGAAGATAATCCTTTACAGTCTCCCCCATATTCTGATTCCTCTTGAAAAAAATGGAATCCTCTCAAGCATGACTGATGGTTCATTGGAGTACTGTTTAGCCATGCGAGCTACTGCTTTACTGTACTTACCCCTAGCACCAAATGTTGATGCTAGCGCATCTATTTCACATAACTTATCATAAACTTGTTGCCTAGCATCTTCCAGATGATGGAATAATAAAATTGTATGTCTTACAGCATCGTATTTTGTGGCATCAATCGCTACCATGTAGTTCTCTAACTCTCTGGGCCATTTAATCCACGTCATCAGCGGTTTACCTGGACTTTGTAGAAAAGGAGAAGGTTGAACCACCAGGCTACCATTTGCCATGTTTGTCGGTGGAAGAAAAAGCTAAATCCCAAAATAGCATCACCAATACAATAAATAGAAAATGTGACTGTCAAAATCCAGCAACAAACAGTTTCTAATTTTGTTAAATAGTGTTCAGACTTACTTCCACTTGTAGTAATCGTGAAACTGGAAACTGGTGTAACTACAGTAAACTGCCACAAAGCGAAGCTGCCATTCAAAGAAAAAAATGCCACAAACCGATTGATCGAATAGGACCTAATCTCCCGATCCAGTTCCTCGCTTGTATTGCGAGCTTGGAATTGCCTGCTGAGAGTACACCCGAAAGGCTGTTTAGGGTTATTATTACCCTTTCAGATTATGAGCTAGACTACGAATGACCCGAGCAGGATGCAATAATTATTGCATCCAATTAAAATCTGACACTGAGGTGTTCTGTATTTATCGGATGAGATAAATATTGCAGGTTGCAAGCTTTTGGAGAATATTATGTAGCTTTTGGTGTTCACCACACAAAAATCCGCATGTTACACTAAATACAATAACGTTTTTCCCATTTAAATTCCGATAGGTTTGACCTGCTGAATTTTAACTATGGGTTAGGTATTTATCACACCGGTAATTTCCAGATTAAGTAAATACTACACAATTTGGCATTACAGTCATTGTGCAAACAGGTTTGCGCAGTAATCAGAAAAATAAAATTCACTCATTATCAGGGTCTATACCTTTAATGCAGTAAATGTATCAAGTTTTCTTAGGTTTAAAGAAAAAAATCAATATAAATATTCTAACAAAAATACTGCCAGGCCCCAATGTAAGTGGTTGTACCTAGTAGTCCTCGTAGAGTGCAGTAAAGGTCACACTGTCGAGTATCTGGAAAGAAATCCCTGTGCAGAAGAAAACAATCAATAGTTCCCAGTCAAAGTTTGCACTAACCTCTGCTAATTTAATATCCCACACCCAATTATTTTGTTGTGCAAGTCTTTTAATTATAGACAAACTACAGCCATGTCAATCCTACAGCACAGCTCAAGAGGCCAATCTTCATTAACTTGCCATTGTCGAAAGTATATAAAAAAAACAGTAGTCACATCAGCTGATTGAGCATTTAAGAAACAAGTGCATAAGTTAAAAAAAACAGGAGCTCCTTTTCATCCAATTACCCTCTTACACAACTCACCTCCCACCGCCACTCTCCCAAGGAAAGAATCCACCGCCCATTCATATTACACAGGCACACATCCAGAAAAACATCATCCCCCCAGTGAATTCACCCGACCTTCAACTTTGTCTCTGTGCCAAACAGTGCATTTTTTCTATCCAAAAATAGGGGTATAGACTTTCAAAGGGTTAAGAGCACACGGTTCAAAAGACCTCTGCTCATTGTCTTGTATAAGTGTCTTCAACTGGCCTCAATTTGTGAATGCGTATGTAAGTGAACTGTGCCTTAGCAAGAAGAGACACGTGGTAAGGGAGCTGAATGATACAAATAAGAAATAACTCAAAGAAACAACAATATTTCAGGTCAACAGGAATTGGGGATAAGGTGTGGTTAACTACAAGACCTTCACTGCCCATGGACTCTTGTGAATTCAAGTTAGCGAGTCTCATGAAGAGGAATCTCATGACTCTTCGGATTGCTGGTTATAACAGTACTGCAGTCATGAGAGAAAGAGAGAGCCCCAAAGGTAAGCTGCCACAGTAGAGAAATGTACAAAAGATCTTGGCCAACTAAAGTACTCAAAATTCTTAGAGACACAGGAGAAAGGCTTGTTCCTTCGAAACTCCGGGCAACAAGTACCCGTGGATGGGTTGCAGAGATAGATGATGAAACAATTGATGAGGAGGAAGGCAAGTGACACGTTATTGAGGAAAATAGGTGAACATAAAAGGTATGAAGTAAAAAATATGGCCCCACAGGCTGAGAAGTACAAGGAGACACCAAAGAGCAGTGCCGAGGTCTACGTCATATAAAGATCAGAATAGGTGTGGCGCCAAGCATACCTCTGGTACTGTGAAGACACAGATGGGCATGTATAAGGAAGTGGACAACATGACTGAGTAAAATGAATAAAGGCACTATAACTGCAGAATCACACCAGGAAGAAAGGGAAAAAAGGCACAAAGATTATTTTCTCCTCAAAGAAGGACCACAGTTAAAATGTGTGATTTCCTATTCCACTGTAGAATGCTTTTGTGACAATATTCCACAATAAAAAGGCAGTCGCTTTCAATAGGAAACATGTCAAGATGCTTGTGTAGTTGAATGAAATGATGCTTACAATGGGAAAACTGTCAAGTTAAGCAATACTTTTGTGAAGGTGAATTAAATTATGGCATGTTATAAAGCATGGATAAAAAAGCAGAAAATGAAGCAAAACTGAAATAAAAAAATAAAGATCATGACTACTAATGCACACATGCTGATAATTCCGAAGGAGAGAAAGCTTCGAAGCAGGTGGGTTTCCTAAAAAGTACCAAACAAAGGAGTTGTCTTTGTAGAGCCACCATACTGAAGCATATTGGGCATAGAAGCTACAAACCTGAAAGACACCCGTAGTAATTCTAAAAAAGTCCCTCGGATAACAACAGTCTGAAATGCAGGGGTTGAGAATGATACTTTCCATCACAACCACATGGTGTGGGCCTAAAAAGTATCAGGCGTTTTGGACTGAGGTGGGTGGCGAACTCTATGGTCTTGAGAGGTCACAGAAGATGCAATTTAGAATCCTTGGTATGGCATTTACAATTATGTAAATTGGTCAATTGCTCCTTGAGACTGATGATCATAAAAAAAGAGGCATAGCAAGGGAATGGGGGAACTTGTCTCGCCCTGGAAATATAGAGATAGTTTCATATGTGGAGGAATCATTGTAAGGAAGCTGAAAAAACATCTATGAAGGAAGGAGAGGCCACTGAAAATTTCTAAAAAGAAGAGGTCCTTGGTAAAGATAATACAGACCGAATGAGATGGGGAGTGAGAAATGATCCCTTAGGTCATTTAAAAGAGACTGTACTTTGACTTCAGTAGTGTTGGATAAGTGCAAATCCTTGACTTGCTTGCGTCCTACAACACAATGCAAACATTTTAAAGGGTTTGGTTTGGTTTGTAAAAACAAACTCCGAACAGCCAAATAATACATTGTTGATTCTCATTAAGAAAGAAAATTATTTTAAAAAGGAGACTCCAAAGTGTGGGTAACATGAAGAACAGAGCAAATACTATGAAGCCAACACTGAGAGGTGTCGACATCTCCTATTGTGCAGCATCGCATAAACAAAGCACAGCTGATAGAGCTCGAAAAGCACAGTTGGGCGTAAAATAGGGGATTAATACATCGCCAGTTACTACAAATGCAGCAGACCCACGCTAGTGAACTGCTCAGTGAGGCCCGGCTGGTATGGCTGGTGTCACGCAGTAGGTTCTACCAATCGGTGGACAAGTCCAGCAAGCCATTGCACCGACTATGTCAAGGGGCACTGCAGCCCCAGTCTGTTCAGTGTGGCCGGCCTAGATGGGCAGATGCTCAGTGACCCCACATTGAGTGACACAAGCTTTGCAGAGTATTTCACAGAGCTATATGCCCCCAGAGAACCCCTGGCAGAAGATACCATAGAGCGATTTATAGATGATCTCCCGCCACAGCCCCTGTCCAATGAAGCATGAGAAGCGGTTGACGCCCCCCTCACTGTAAAAAAATTAAGTGCCGCATAGGGAGACCTGAATTCGGGCAAGGCGCCTGGCCTGAATGGATTCCCATGCACATTTTTTAAGAAATACTTTTCTTAGGTCCCCACTTTATCGCTGTAGTAGAGGCAGCTCTAGAGTGAGGTAGACTCCCAGGGCACTGGTGCCATGCAGAGGTAATGGTATTTCACATACCAGAACAACACGCATCATATCGCCCCATCTCTTTATTAAATGTTGACGCCAAAATGTTGGTTAAGGCACTCCGTAATCGCCTACAGCCACATATAGCGCAACTTGTCCACCCGGACCAAGCCGGATTTATGCCCCAAAGAGCCACGCGTCATAACATCCACCGGGCCCACAGCGCAATCGCGGCTATCAGCGCTTATGAGGGACTGGCTGCGGTGCTACTGGCAGATATGGACAGGGCTTTTGATTCCCTCAGCTGGGTTTACTTATTTGCTCTGCTGAGCTGATTGAACCTGGGGTCCCGCTACCTATCTTATCTTAAGTTGCTCTGCACAGATCTCACGGCATCGGTGAGAGTGGCAGGATCTACCTCCCATACATTCCTGGTTGGAAGGGGTACGAGACAGGGGTGCCCCTTGTCCCCATATTTATTCGCCTTAGCAATGGAGCCCCTGGCGGCCTCGGTAAGAGTGGATGTCCAAGTGCAGGGATTTGAATGGTCAGATGGGATATTGGATCGCATCGCATTATATGCGGATGATGTGCTGTTCTTCTCAACGAACCCCAATAGGACGGGCCCTAGATTGCTCCGTATCATGCAGGTTTTCGGGGACTCTTCAAGGCCTCTTTATGACTCCCCCTATTCTACCCTGTGGTCACTGCAGAAGGGCTAACAAACGGGGTCTTTGGGCCTTGGAGGTGGTGATGGTAACAGACAGGGACAAATATCTAGGGGGTTTTCTATAGGCCTCGCAATCCACATCGTGGGACAGGAATATTGTTCCAATATGGGCACAGTGAGGGAGGAGATGAAAACGTGGTCACACATGCCCTTTGCTATATATGGTAGATCAGCAATTTTTAAATTGTTTTCCCTCCCTCGTCTGCTCTACCAGATGCAGAACCATCCATACCCAATAATACAAAGCTGGTTCAGACAGGCAAACGCGGCACTGGGTCAGTTTTTATGGGGTGGGGGAGCAGCCAGGGTGGCTCTGCGAACTTGTTTCCAATCGATGTACTACGGGGGTCTCGCCACCGCAGATTTCCAATCCTACTATATGGCCTCGCAACTATTGGTGCTCAAGGAGTGATGGTATGGGGATAGACGGAACCCTGCATATGCAAAGGTGGCAATTGGGGTGAGACCCTCCATACCATTTTATATTCCGGCTCAATGCTCTGACCCTTACCGCCCGCAAAACAAGTGGTCTTTAGGCAGCAGAAACAATCCCTCTATAAGATCGGTTGGTGGGGCAGGTTAACCAGGGAGACCCACTGTGGCACAACAGGCGTTTGCCACAGTTGACCACGTTGGTGGGTTTACAGGGATGGGACAATATAGGTATCTCTACATTAGGGTATGTCATGAGAAGATCAACCCTAAAATCGTTCCAAGACCTCCAAAAAGACTATAAGATGCCCTAAACCCAATTCTTTAGGTATCTCCAATTCAGACATGCTCTCTCCCCCAGTATCGCAAAGTTAGATGCCCTCCCTGAATATAATCTGATTGAGGCAAAAATGTTCATTGGGGACGTAAGGGAACACAAAATAGCAAACATATATCAGTCTCTAGTCACGAACAGCCCCCCTGCAATAGACAAACAGAGAGGCATGGGCATCGGACCTGGGTCAACTGGACAGAGATGACTGGGCAGAGGCGTTGGCTTCTCCGCGGGGTGCAGCGATAGCCACTTGACTGCGCCTGATCCAATTCATGTATTTACATCGGGTATACTATACAAGGCAGAGCCTGTGGAAGGCGGGCCTTTTGGCGTCTCCGGATTGTCTGCGATGTAGGCACGCGGAGGGATCCCTCATACATACAATATGGCATAGTTTAGCGATTACTAAGTTCTGGAGGGGGTCATGGCATGCCTCTCGGAGGTTCTTAGGTGGGATGTCCCTGTCTCACCAAGATTGGGTATGGAGGGCATCGGAGGTAACCTTTACCAATGACATCTACTACTATTGGGGCTTACACTGGCGAAAAGGGACATCGCAAGACTGTGGAAGGCAACTGCCTCACCATCGTTATTGACCTGGAAAAAGGGGCTAGATGTTTGCATGGGCATGGAACAGTCAGTCTTTAAGGCTAGGGGGTGCCCGCAGAAGCATTCCAAAATATGGAAAAGATGGGCTTAGTACCGAGGCCTGTTGTTGGAGCCGTCAAGCCCAGAGGGGATGGATACACTAGCATAAACACCGGGGATAACAAGACAGTGGGGTGAGTGAGCAGGATATATGTGTTACATGGGGGGTGGAAGGAGGCTCAAAATGGTAATGGTTTATTGTATTACTTGTTTTGTTTCTACACTGACTGTAAACGAGTGGTCAACTTCATAATATTGTATTTTACTATTGGTCGACCACTCCCTATGTTCGCTTGTGACTATTGACAAAAAAAAAATTGTATATTAAAAAAAACCTAGAGCAAATGTGAGCCCTTGTCAAACAAGCAGACCTGAAGAGGAGACATCTACAGATCGGGGATCCTCCCTTCACTTTTTTCCAGATGTGTATCTAGAGACAGGAGAAAGGCAATTCAGGGAATGATAAAGATTCTGGCATTAAAACAAATGAGGGCCTCCTCAACTTGACAATAACCAAAGTAGTAAGTGGTAAAAAACTGAATATTTCATTAAACCTTGAGGAGGTTCAAATATAGAGGAGTTCAGCTGACCTATACTCCATCCACCGGTTTAGACCAAACCCTGGTCCTGAATGGAAGGGAATAAACTCACAATAAGTGACACAACTATTAACCCTTAACCCCCATGTAAATATGTAGAATTGCATGTAAATCACAGGCTTACAACCAGAATTTCGAGGAACATATGGGAAACCCCATCTCACTAGTTTAGGCCCCCTTCTAGATTTATTTAATACTTTCAACATCTACTTCTACTTGCTCTATTACTACAGGACAATCATGCGCTCATCATGATATCACAAAATAGTGGAACCCTTCACATCCCTCTCTATACATTACATGAGATATTGGTTCCAACAAAAAACAAGGCTTGGACATCTGCAGTTAAAAGCAGTATCATGCACATGGTGGAACGCCTCTCATGGTGTAAGATTACTTTGAAAAATTAAATCTACTCAGCAGTGGTAGCAAATGTCAACAGGAAATATCTATGCCCTGTTTTTTCAAACATTATTCAGAAAATAGTACTTGGAAAAACATTTACATACACTGTGAAGAATGTGGGTAATTAAAGAAGATTCTAAACAATTTTTTGAAATATAATACAAAAGATGCATACACTGAGGTGTGTGCTGACACAATCTGCAGCATTTAAATATAATGGGTTACCTGAGTCCTCTGTGCACGGTATTTATAGGTAGGCACTCAGCAAAAACTGACTAAAGAAACAGTATTCTGGTACATTCTATGTGAACCATTAAGCATACTCTTCTTTGACTATTGTTAATATGCATGTAATACACAAAGTTTTTTCTTATTTTTTTTTTGTTTTATATAGTTCGAACTCGACCCAAAGGTATCAGAGCGCTTTACATGAGCACGAGTTGCGTTACAGAATGACACATTCATACTTTTAGGCACAGGGAGATAAAGTGATTTGCCCAAAATCAAAGGATGTTTAGCATCCCTGACGAGACTCGAACCTTGTTCCTTAGCTTCCGGGTCAACTGCTCTAAGGTTATTTCCAATGTTTACGTAACAGTACTGGAACTTTAAGGCATGGCACAAGCTTCTCTACCCCTTCACTTTGTGAGTATTGGTGTGAGAATACTGCACACCACAGGTTGCAGAACGTATGGGGGCTATATTCTGAAATGAGTACAGTTAATTTACAAGCTATTTAAACATTGTGTTAGAAAAGAAACTCAATAACAAAGTGGAGCTTCAGAGAGAAAAATAATAGCCAGGTCACCCCCCACTCATAAAGCACTGCACAACAATAGACCTGGTTATGCGGGAAAACTTCCACTTTCTTACATAGGACTGGGGTGTGGGTGGGTGTCCACCTCAACCCGACCGCTGGTCTGAACACTTTACCAGTCTAACCCAGTCCTAAACAAATGCTATCTTAAATGTTCATAAATGTAAGTTTTGGCAGTCTACTCATTATAACAATACCTTAAACTGAAAAAGTGTGTAAAAACACAAAAAGTGTGTGTGAAGGTGAGAAAGTCCCTCACGTGCGCTACACCAGAGGAGCTACTGGCAGGTTCTCACCAGCTTGCCCACGTTTTTCATCATCAGTAACTTTCTCACCTATAGAAATTAAAGTGTTTCCAGTATAAAGATAAGAGGAGAAAATAGTGATATGTATATCAAAGAAAAAGACCCTGTGTCATGCAAGAGATAATGTATATTTCTAATTGAAATGGAGTTAAGCCTCACATATATAACGTAACTCTTTTATTCAAAATCGTGAGCTTACTCAAAAACCAGCTGCATGTTACAGGTGGGCCTACCTTGAATCGGTCTGGAACATGCAGTTGGTTTTTATTTTTGAGTAAGCTCAAAAAATTCAAAAGAGTTTGCGGGGTTTGTTCTTGGTAATTTCTAGTTCTGACCTGAAGAACTCTTTTTTGGACATAGGGATATTCTTGTTGTAGGTATTTCTGGCCTGGCGTAGAAGTTTAAGTTGGGAGGCTGAGGGATGCTATCTCCAGTTCCTTTCTTTGAGTCCGAAAGCTCTCCTTTTGCTATTGAGGGGTCTGCTGAACCAGGGGTTTTTGTCTTTGGTTAAGGACCTTTTGTGCTTTAGCGGGGATAAATCATCCAAAATGTTGGTCATAGTCGAGTAGTAGTGCTCTGTGAGGTTGTTGACCGTAGATAGATTGGGGATCAATGATCTTAGTGTCTCTGAGCCAGCGGTTAGGTTTTATGAAGGTGATGGCGTGGTGGTCTGACCAGTCGCAAGGCTCTATAGAAATCAGCCTGACCGCCGATGCCTTAGCGATTATCCAGTCCAAGGTGGCACCTTTTGAGTGGGTGGGCAGGGTGCATGCCTGGGTAAGTGATTGGTCAGTGAGGAAGACTTTGACTGCGCTGACCTGGGAACCATTGCAATGACAACTATTTATGATTTATATTTAGGTTTTCCTGTTTTCAGTTTCTATTTTTGGTAAATTTGAGAGGTTTTTTTTTAGTGTTTCAATACCTTAAAAAAACAGTGATTATCAGTGATTACACATTTCCTCACCATTAAAAACAACACAAACAGTGTTTTTCCAGCGTTTATGAAACGTTTTGCTTTTATTACTGCTTGCTTTCTGCACTGATAGCGCATGGCATACAGACCATGTACATACAGCGTATATGAGGTCCAAATAAATTTTTTCAAATCAAACTTATTATACTGCACCATACAATACTTCTTCAGAGAGTCTTTGGTCATGCGTGATCACTTGAGACGGGCAATGCCAAAATAGCCAGTACACAATTTATTAACTCCGGCCACCTACATACATTTCCATGCAAATACTGGTACACCTGAAGAATGTGATTCTGTGGGACAGATTCTGGAACATATGCATTGACTGGACACATATGCACTCAAGACTCAAAAATTAAGCAGTACTTTTCAAAGTCTGGACAAAATTCCCCTTCACGGAAGAGATCTAGAACTTGTGCAGAGTACCACACTGAGGCTTCAATGACTTCAAATACCATGGATGGGGAAGGGACATTCCTATGCATCACTGCAAGCCATTTCTCATGCATTGTAAATATACAATTCCTGAATTCCTCCTCAACATTTCTTTGCTTTCCAAGAGGCAAGCACTCTAACATGGAACATGTTGCAGTTCCAAAGTCACTACAAGTGTCGCCAAGCCTACTATCAATGAGATGATTCACATCTACGCCAAATACGTTGAACCCTTGGTAGACAAGGGTGTTTTCAGACTCTAGTTTTTTTTATTATGTCTACTACAGCAGTCATGGTTTCCTGTAAGAATTTAAGAATGCAGTAGAGTGTAAATTTTTTCAGATCACTGTCAATATGCGACCGAAGACCCTCACATTACTTGCCTTTGGCATCATCACTACGCAATAATTCTGAAAACAATTGCCATATGGATAAAATAGCATTCACGGCCTCTAGGACTGCGATACACTGGCTAAATGACACCGTTGGGATGAATCTTTCTTTGATGCCACACAAAGCACAACATGAGAAATACTTGCATTTTAGTGCCTGTGCATAACAAAACACTGCACCAGAATGAACCAAAAAGTCAATAGCATTCTTTATTAATTCTGAAGTTTGTAAATATGCTTCCAGCATACCATATAGAAAGTGGCAAGGATATCTTGCAGAAAAGCACTTCAGCTTAGGTATCGATTTTGATAGGTCATCACACAACTTTTTCATATACATAGCTGAATCACTGCAAATACAAACCCTATCACTCCAATCTTTGTTGAATTTGGTAAGAACTTTTTGCAGCAGCTTTCAAAGTGACACTGTGCTCATGTTTTCCAAATGTCTGGTGCCAAAACTAACCCCGATGCTTGGTGAAAGCACTCTTTTCACATATGCCTGTCACTGTACTTTACATTGAATGTTTAAAGCCTGGGGTATTTGACAATTCACCTACTATCAATACTGACTCGTTAGAAAAGGGGACTGATGTATCAAAGTGTTTTACCCATTCTCTGTCGGTGGGTAAATGTGATGGTATATAACGGGAATATTCTTATGAAACCAGCCATTTTACCTATCAGTGAGAGAATCAAACGTAGCCAAAATATTAAATATGATTTCGATATTTCCTGAATCTCCACAGTTTATAAAATAATCAAATATGACCAAACATGCTTCTAAACCCTGCAACTTTAGACGAAAGACCACAAACTGAAAAATGCAAATGAGACCTCCCTAAAAAGCAATACTCATGCAGAATAATGTTAGCCCAGTCTTTCTTGCTGCTACCTTGTATAACAAAATTACATTGTGTTGGCACCTTCAGGAAGACATAAATATGACTCTTTCACTGTCCTTTTCTTTGAATGGCATTTAGTTTGTGGTTCTGCAGGTGTTTTTTCAGTGTTTATATGTTTACACCAGCGAAGGCTAATTCCCTTTCGGTGGGGGTTTATTAGTTATTCTAGATTTAAAACTTAAACAGGATAGCATAACTATATTGTTCATGCTAGAACAGAAATACTTATGTAAAAAGGGATGGGTCAATGCTGCCTTCCTGTAATTTCTTTTCTCTGCTTCATACTATGGTAGTACAGCATGCGATTTGGGATGAGACCTATGTACAGAAAGTGACTGAAAACTTTGAAACTGAAATAGATCAGCATAAACAACTAATCATATTAAAAAAGATCAAGAAGAACCACATCACCATGGAGGGTACAAACAATGACTCACTGTTGTTTCTAACTGAGGCTGGCTCTAAATGAAGAAGACTGGGGTGTGACTACCGGGTGATAAAGGAGATAAATTAGATGTGGGGTGCCTTTCCGGCAGGGATCAGACATAGCCTGAAGGGCAGCAAAACACCGAAGGCCCCTCCTCCCTCCGGGTCACAAAAGAGATGCAGGACTTGGTGACTGAAGGAGGGTCGGGCCCCCAGAGTGGGAGAGACAAGCAAAGGCATGGGGCCTTTGGGTACAGACAGCAGAATATAGAAGCCTGATAAAATTGGTTGACAATCTACAAGGCGGCTTAAGGGCAGACAGGTCTGAAAGCGGCGAGTTACATGTGGTGGTCCCTCAAACGCAATCCTAGCAGCATCAGTGGAGACAGAGAGAAGATGAAGGGGTACAAGGGAGAACCCGCTGGGTAGGTCCCAGAAGCGGAAAAAGCCGTAAAAGACACCAGAGACATAATGCTGCTGTTGTGGGGACGGCAGAACCCACATGGATGCTGGAAATGCACTGGGCCTACTAGCAGGAGCCTATCGCATGTAGGGTACTGCTGGAGTCGTAAAATGCACAGATTCACCGCTGCGCTATTACCTCACAATACCAAATTATTTTGGGTGTTATGGTGAAAACGAACAACCCTCAACAGCAAAGGATCATATTCGAGACCAAAAGGGCCAGACAGAAGCGGACACGAGACCAAGAGCAGGCAGCGTATGTAGCGGAAGCAAAGACCGGCACCAGTGGAGACGCCAATTTGAAAACTGTGCTCCACAGCATGCAGCAGAGCCTCCAGTGCATAGATCAGAAAAAAGGCACTCTCAACCGCCGCATAGACAGCTTACCCACATGACTGGACAAGCAAGATTCTCGACTGGCGGAAGCTGAACATGGAGTGTTACACATTGAAGACACTCAGCACAGAGAACACCAAAAGCTGCTTATTATGGAAAAGGTGCTGGCACTCAACAAAAACAAAAATGAGGACCTGGAGGCCAGAACCCAAAGGAATAATCTTCATATAGTGGGTGTGGCAGAAACCACGAACAGTAACATGGAGACATATGTGGAAAAGCTACTGACTACATTGATGGGTGCCAAAAACTACAGAGACTGGGACCATGCGCTTCAGCTAGTTAGAAAAAAAGGGGATCTTCAACATGACGGCAGCAAAATATCACTGTACCCCAGCTTCAAACTAGTGGTGCAGGGGGCATGTTGAGTGTACAGGGCAGTTAAGATTAAGCTTATACAACTGAAGATGCCATACTCCATGCTGTATTGTGTAAGACTCCAGATTGTACACCTTCAGAAGCCAGTGATCTTTACAAGTCCGGAACAAACTTTTGAGTTTCTGACACGAATGACGAAGGGGATGTATGGAAACAAACAATACCACAGAAAAGTGCGACGCCAAGTTACCCATGAAGACACGGAATGAGACACAGCATGCCGTGCCCCTTGCTAGCACATCTGAAGTTGATTGTGGTGCTGGGGTCGCTGCCTGCCGGACAGATTTGGAGAACGAGCAGGGTGGCCTACAACCTCCCGAACCCAGCACAGAATCATAGTATCCTCATCAGATTGAGCTAAAACTATACCATTGCTAAAGGCAAAGGAACTCACAACTGGTAAATTCTGGGGTACATGTTCCTTATAGGTATAAAGGTTAGTTGTTTTTGATGATTTTGGTTAAGACACAGTTGTGTAATAGGGAAACAGAGAGAGTGCACCAAGCTACACCAGCAAGTTTGAGGGCTGGTGTGGGAGAGGGGTGGGGAGATGTGCCACAGAAGAAACACTGTACAGTGCATAGACGATGCCATTGGCTGCGATCACCCGGGCACAAGGGAGGGGCCTCTACTGTGGTGGTGGCCTGTGCAACTTACTTCATGATGCTCCTGACGTAAGACCTAGGCTCAACATGGTGAAATGCAGCTGACACTTGGAACAAGGGAGGCCTCAATAATCCCAGGAAAAAATAGACAGGTATTAGTTTTCCTGCAATGCCAGAAAGCAGATTAACTACCTCCAAGAGACACATATACAATGTTAACAATGACTATATGGCCTGTAAGTGGGACAGTGATACTGGACATCATACTTTGCATATGCTAGAGGGGCAGTGACACTTATAAGGCAGGGTGTTTTATTTCAAAAGATACGATCGTACACAGTCTAAATGGCCTTTATATCATAATACATGGACTATTGCACTGGAGAAATGTCACTATGTTCAATGTTTATGGACCCGTATAGATGATCCCACATTTTTGCTGAAATGCGGGCAAAAATTCAGCAGATGGAACTCAGGTCAGTCATCTTAGGGTGCCTCAACATCCCACTAGACCCACAAATAGACAGGTTAAGTGCAGACACACTAAGCTTAAGGTGCACCCTTAGAGAACTGATCAGTATTATTAAATACAACGATCTGGTAGAGGTGTGGAGACTAAGGTATACAGCTCACAGGGAGGAAACATTCTACTCTGCACCCAATAACATGTGGTCTAGAGTAGACTAGTGGCTTATCACAAGGACTAATCAGGCGATAGATTTATCACGCATGCAGTCTGACCACTCTGCAGTTCTATTAAAGTTTACAATACCAGTGGATGGGGTACACAGATGTTGTGGAGGCAGTCCCCTAGAGCATTAGATGAAGCATTCAGAGAGGAGATATGGCAAAATTAATACAATACTTTGAGAATAACCAAAGAGGAGGAGGATGAAGGCGTGGCCGCTATTTAGGATCACTAAAATAGCGGCCACGCCTTCATCCTCCTCCTCCAGCTGCGCCGTTTGGTGCACACAGAGAAACAAAGGTGTATTGACAGAGACCCTTTAAATAGCGCACCCCCAGTAAGATACATGAAAATATTCCCCGCCTGATCAGAAAACATACAGACAAATAACAAAGCCCTGATGAGGGTTTGGGAACTGGTTACCCGAACCTGAAACGCGTCGGCACATCCACAAGAGCTAAATATTACATCAAGTGTCATAGAAAAATAGGCATATGTTTAGTTGCTCTTGTCATTTGCTTTGTATGATTTTTGAATAAGAATTGATTTGGAAATAGTGAAAAACGGAAATTGTAATGTCTATTGTCATTTGGATGTTTTTTGCTTTATTTGTAATTTTCGTAATGTTTGCTTTGTCCAATATGTAATGGTTATATATGTGTAAATAAGTGACTTATGTGTTTTGTATATATGTATTCTTCTTTTGCCAAAAAAGAAAGTTCCCCAAAAAGTTTTGCTAAAAAATATAAGTGACAAGTATAAATAAAAGTACCCGACCAGATTTAATGAATTTTTTCACTATATAATAATTGTATCATAAACAAAGAGAGTTTGGGCATCTGTGTTTTTTGTTACGATACCTTTCTATTTAAGGCTCAGAACTTAAGTTGAGGAACATCGCACAAATTATGCTCCCTCTACCACCATTCCACCGCCTGGAAAAAACAAACATTATTAACAGTAATTTCCCCTTTCATTTATTGTTTAGCTGGAATTCAGAATGCCTTCAATATCACTGTTTCCCTGAACATCTAGAGCTCCCAGCCAATCAGCCATCAAACTACTTAATGTTTTAGTAAGTTACTTTTCCACTGTGCAGAGTGTGATGCCTATCAACTGAATCAGTGAGCCTTTGCACAAATTCTTCAAGATCTCCATTTTAGTCATTATTTTAGTACCACTGTTCAAAGCAATTGAAGACTAAGACTCATTAGTAGTTTGGTGTATGCAGGTCTGCAAGAAATTGGGTTAGTGACTAAGGTTCTCATTTAGAGTTTGGTGAATGCAAGACTGTAAAAAACTGGTTTATAAGTTGCGTTGCATGCGAGTACTTCACAACTAATTGCTCAGCAATTGTCTTATTACTGGCAACCAAGTACCCCAATGCAGCACTTTACTCTCTCATGGTAGCGTAGCAGAGCATTCCAAGGCCTACCCAGGGGAGGTGATGAGAGCTAGAAATCCCAGCTCACTGTTATCCAACAACACTAATTATTTTCCAGGCAGTGGTTTTTGTTTTAAAAACGAAGAGTACACATAGATACTACTAAATACTATGCATTCAATAACAAAGATATGCAACAGGTAGAGAGAAATACATTTGGTGACATGCTAAGGGTCCTGAACCCAATAATCATAGTACCCTCCACCTATACCAGATACAACATTTTAAATATTGCAGGCCTTCTGGCTTGTCAAGCAGTCACCACATTAATAATAAACATATTACAGTTTGTCAAGGTAACACATTATAAAGGATGTCGCTATATACAAGACAGGCCTACTGGCTTTGTCAGAGTGTCATCATATTAATAGAATCAGCTTAGTGACCCAACTCGGAAACAGCGTTTACAACGCTGTCTTTACATCATGCTACCATTACAACGCGGTCTTTACAACGACTACGTTGTTAGTACGCGATGCATTTACATCGCAAGTCATTACTACGACTTGCACTAGGGGGCGCTGAGGTATTGGAAATGAATTCCAGGACCTTCCCTACTGTTGCGCAAACTGGAGTAGAAATAGTAATTAATAATATTCCTAGGTCTAGCGCGGCCCGAGTGTAAGTTATTATAATGACTTGCAATGTAAATGCATCTCGTACTAACAATGTGGTCGTGGTAATGACCGCGTTGTAAAAGCACGCGAGGTAATGTATTGAGACGTAATGAGACATATTCGACTTAACTGAACTTGCTACAGGTCACACATTTCTTGTAACATCATGAAGAAGCATTGGCCACCATGGGGGGGGCGTGGCTACGAGCCGAGCATGGCGGACGCGATTTGAGCTCGCTCCGTCCCATGCCCTAAAAACGAGCTGATTATCCTGGGAGCCCTGCCTCGAGCTGGCGCCAACTTTCGCCTGGTTGCCTCTGGCCCCCCCGGGTGCCGGCGACTGTATCCGTGGTGACACCCTGTGTCCGGAGGCGGGACGACGACCCCCGGGGCCTGTGTGGCCTAGAGGAATCCTGGAAGCCGCGACCTGGAGTGAGGGAGGGCCGGTTGTGTGTGGCGCGCGATCAGGCTCGCAGACAGGAAGCCTGAGTTCGTGTGGGCCGAGACCCACCTGCCGCACGACGCTGGCACCCCCCGAGATCCTGGGGCAAGAAAGAAGAGTGGTGGCCGATTGTGCCGACGTTTGAGGGTGCCTCTGCGAGGGGCCCGGCTCCTGGAGGGACACTAACTGCTGGTGGGTGGCGGACTCAGCGAGTCGCGGAGGAGTGCGAGGACGACGGCGTGAGCCTGTGTCAAGGGGTGAGGAGAGGCGCTGCGGGTCCCTGTCACGCTGAGGCAGCCCTGGTGGACGGAGACAGGGGGAACTGCTCCAGTGATCGGAGCTGCCGATTGAGAGCGCAATTTTGTGCTGCTGAGGCCTGGATGGCGGCCTGAAGGGGGCCCATCGATCGTCTGCTGCCGCCTGCCTGGCTGAATATAACCACGAGTGAGACCAGCAGGGGCGGCCTGGCAGGGGCCGGAGAGACACGGTACCTCACGCAACAGAGCGGGTTCCGCTCCTTATACTCGCATATGGAGGGAGAAATGCTGAACTGGTAAGCCCTATAATCGGGCCACATTTAGGGGTGCATGTGTGGGAGAGCACACGCTGTTTTGGTGCCGAGACCAGCCTTGGGGTCCCCTACGGACTATATTGCTGCAGACTTTGTATACCTGCGCTGAGTGGTGCTTGTGCCTAAGACATTGGCCCCCCTGCGCCGGCTCGGGTCGGTGAGACGAGGCACCGACGCTGTCCTGTTGGGAGTGAAGCACCGGGCTGGCTGGGGGCGCCCCGCACACGCGGTCATGGGTAGGACCAGACCCAAAACCCAGGATCCTACGGCGGATGCAGACCAACGCTCCACTGGCTCGGAAGACCCACTGGCCTCGTCTAATGTGGAACTTATTCCGCCGACGGGCAAGGACACGAGGAGGCCAAGCTAGACCTGATTTTGATGGAAATACGGGCCTCAAGGGAAGCACTGGAATCCAGAATGGACGCCATGGCGACGGGCATGTCACTCCTGAGGGCGGCACAACAACTTGGCGGAGAAGGTGAAGGAGCAGACACTTGCGTTAAATGATCTGATCCCGCAATCCACTGAACACTCTACGAAACTGGAGGCCTTGGAACACCAACTGAAGTTACTACAAGATAAGGTGGATGAGGCAGAAGGACGCTCCCGCAGGAACAACGTCCGCATTTTGGGTATGCCGGAGCGCAGCGAGGGGAGAAATCCCACGCAATTCGTGGAGGACTGGCTAAGGAAGATGGTGGACACCACGAACCTCACCCCTATGTACAGTGTGGAACGAGCACACAGAATCCCAGCGAGACCACCGCGGTCGGGAGCCCCCCCAAGGCCTCTGATTGCGAGATTGCTACATTATAAGGACAGGGGAAACATTTTTTCACCAGGGCAGCCGGGATTGCCGTTCCTTAGCCAAGGATTCCTCCTGTGGGGACTGCCACCGCCTGCCTGCAGCAGCGGCGCCTTCTGCACCCGGGTGCCGCCGCGGAGCGGAGTGCGGGAGCCAGCGGGAGCCAGGGGTCGCTAGACTACATCCCCCAGCATTCCCTGCGGCCGGAAGCCGCGCACCGCGATTTGGCGCCAGGCGGCGCTTGAAAACCAGCACAACCCCCGGCAGAGCGGGGGAACCATTTTGTGCTCACCAGGGCAGCCGGGATTGCCGTTCCTTAGCCAAGGATTCCTCCTGTGGGGACTGCCACCGCCTGCCTGCAGCAGCGGCGCCTTCTGCACCCGGGTGCCGCCGCGGAGCGGAGTGCGGGAGCCAGCGGGAGCCAGGGGTCGCTAGACTACATCCCCCAGCATTCCCTGCGGCCCGAAGCCGCACACCGCGATTTGGCGCCAGGCGGCGCTTGAAAACCAGCACAACCCCCGGCAGAGCGGGGGAAACATTTTGTGCTCACCAGGGCAGCCGGGATTGCCGTTCCTTAGCCAAGGATTCCTCCTGTGGGGACTGCCACCGCCTGCCTGCAGCAGCGGCGCCTTCTGCAGCCGGGTGCCGCCGCGGAGCGGAGTGCGGGAGCCAGCGGGAGCCAGGGGTCGCTAGACTACATCCCCCAGCATTCCCTGCGGCCGGAAGCCGCGCACCGCGATTTGGCGCCAGGCGGCGCTTGAAAACCAGCACAACCCCCGGCAGAGCGGGGGAAACATTTTGTGCTCACCAGGGCAGCCGGGATTGCCGTTCCTTAGCCAAGGATTCCTCCTGTGGGGACTGCCACCGCCTGCCTGCAGCAGCGGCGCCTTCTGCAGCCGGGTGCCGCCGCGGAGCGGAGTGCGGGAGCCAGGGGTCGCTAGACTACATCCCCCAGCATTCCCTGCGGCCGGAAGCCGCGCACCGCGATTTGGCGCCAGGCGGCGCTTGAAAACCAGCACAACCCCCGGCAGAGCGGGGGAAACATTTTGTGCTCACCAGGGCAGCCGGGATTGCCGTTCCTTAGCCAAGGATTCCTCCTGTGGGGACTGCCACCGCCTGCCTGCAGCAGCGGCGCCTTCTGCAGCCGGGTGCCGCCGCGGAGCGGAGTGCGGGAGCCAGCGGGAGCCAGGGGTCGCTAGACTACATCCCCCAGCATTCCCTGCGGCCGGAAGCCGCGCACCGCGATTTGGCGCCAGGCGGCGCTTGAAAACCAGCACAACCCCCCGCGACGCGGGAGCGCGCGGGGCCGCGCCGGGCTAAGCCCGGGCAAAGGGCGGGCCCTCTGTGGCCCTCTAGAGGCCGAAGGAGGACGGGACGGGTGCAGCCCTCTTACGTTCTCATTTTAAGGTATCTGACTATATATTTAGACTCTGTGTGTGGTAAATTGCACTAAGGACTAAGGAGTAAACTGCTAACACCTGGATTGGGAGAAAGAACATAACAAATATTACTTACCTGGTGTGACTTGTTTTACCGACCACGTGGCCATGTATAATATGTCCTAGGTATCCGGGTACTTGTATAATTGATTGATTTTTGAAGTGCCTAACAGGTTTCTATTTCCTACTACGTGACTGCATCAGTTTACTACTACTTATTGTCAGCATGTCTCCAAGGGGGAGCCGTAGTAGAACAGCAGCTGCTGGGGGAAGTTGCAAAACTGGCCCTATCGACAACTTTATAATTAAGGCCAATGATGCTATAAACCAGGGTATATCTCTTCTAGAATGCAGGGTTTCACAAGATCTTGCCCATGCCAAACGTTCTTCCCTGGGACTTATTGCTTCCGCAACTACCCCTATCCAGGTTTTGCCCTCTAACATTAGACCGTTATTAAATACGTGTGTCTATATTCATACCATCCCAAATGAAGTAAATCTATCTGCTTCTATTCCCCTCATAGATTCCGACACAGACATCAGTATGGATCTAGAGAAGACCCCTGATTTACATATTACCCCTTCCCCTGAAATTATATCAGTAGAAAATACTAGGGAAATAAGGGGCAGAGGAGAGGGTGCCATTCGAAAACAACAACAAAAACAATATGCACCTAACTGTAAATCTTCAAAGACTAGTAAACATGTCCCGCCCCAAAATCAAACGGGGGAAGATGCTAACCCTAACTCAAATCCGAATATAAGTAGGACTGAGGAGACTACTAAGGATTATGAGGACAAAGAAAGAGAAGAGGAGCAGCAGGGTGGGAAAGTAGAAAAGGATGGTAAAACAAATGACCGCATCGAAATAGCAAACGATTACATGCTGGCAAAACTGGGTGAACTTCTTGGTATTTATCTATCGCCCATTGAAAGCAGGCTCACCCGGATAGAAAAGCAAATAGCTGAACTAATCACCCCCATTCAGAATTTATCTAAAATAAATGCTGCAAATGATGCAACTAAATCTATTTCCACCAAAACAGTAGGTCCTGATTCCAATACCTCCCAAGCACTATCTACAAATGTAGCTATCTTACCCAAACCAGCCCCAGTTCTACCGAAGGGGATAAGTGCTAGCCAACCAACAACTAACTGCAATAATAATGCAGCCTCATCTATAAGGAAGGACCAGAATACCAAACAGACAACCGTGCCTATGGCGGGCCAGCCTCCCAATTCCATAGGTGGCTCTACTCTGGCCCAACCACCACAAAAAACAAATAGACAGGCCCCTTCCCGCATTAATTTACCACCAGAATGCGGGGCTTATGTCCTTGTTTTAGTTAATGTTCCCAAATTAAGGAAGGACCAAGAGGAGACTCTTCCATCCCTCAAAAATAAAACCCTTCACTGGTTAAATGCAAATTGCAATTTCCCCATAGAAGGAGCCAGGGAGATTATTAATAATCAGAGGGTGGGATGGATAGGCCCACTCAGAAAAAAGTTTGAGGGGGATTGTGTTACTATCAACTTTAAGAACCCTAAATGGGCAGAGAAAACACTAGCTAGTGCCCCATCACCCTCAACTTGGGAATTCAACACCACACTCCTTCCACTAGGCTATTTTTATAGACATTTGATACCCCAAAAACAAGTCATGGTGAGCCACCCCACTACCTCTTTTCAAGATTCGAATTTTGGTGCAAGGATCAAATCACCGCTCTTCTTACAAAATCAGGATTTTGGTCATCTGAACGGCCATAATAATTGGCGGAACCAGATCCCAATGTCAGCAGTACCCCCTTCTTACCCCCTGCAACATTTTCAATTCTCAAACATGCACCAACACAACTATAGAGATGGGTCTTATCCTGCTTCTGACCCTTATCAGTTTCAACCGATAACCGAAGTAAGGTCAACATTTAACATTCCTACGTACAATCGTTTTGAATATTTTTCCAACCTAGATGACCAGGATTGACTGGATTCAATTCCCAACATAGACATTCACAGCCAAGTCTCAGTCAGTACACAAGAGGGATATTCAGCATTAGCTGTAGACTGTCAGGCTTTGAATGGCACATTGGAAACCATGGAATTGATGCCCGTTCATAGTAATGTCCCTGTTGTTGTTAATACTACTTTTGAAAAAGCAGGGAGCATTAGGGTAAGTCCTGGTAACCAACGTAATATTCATGGGTTATCAATCTTAAGCTGGAATGTCGCAGGACTGGAATCCAAACTATCGGATCCTGCATGGATCGAGATAATTCGTGATGCAGATATTCTTATGTTTCAGGAAACATGGGCTGTTGACAACCTGTATATAGAGGGCTATCACTGTTTCAGCCTAACATCGCCTAAACCGAGTTTTGGCCGAGCAGTGGGTGGCCTCTTTGTTGGGATTAAGATTCTCGCAGGCGGTACAATTAGAAACCTGCAGAACGATGGTCCTGGTAATTCCAATATCCAGATTCTTGAATATAAGTTGAAGTCAAAGACCACAGTTTATTTAATTAACTTTTATAATAATGATTTTTATCATGTACCGAACAAGAATTTTTTGGCATTATCCAAGGTTTTAAGTAAATTGGAATGCTCCATTTCAGTAGACAACAAGTCAGGTATTTTAATAGGGGGTGATTTCAATGCAAAATTAGCAGTGAGTGTAGGAGCTGCTAATCAGATTTATTCTGATCTAGCTGAGCGTAGAGGTTCGGAATTGTCCAAATTACTCATTGAATTTGATTTAGATGATGCTCTGAGAATAGGACATAAATCTGATTCCCCTTATGCTCCAACATTTATTGGTAGAGATAGTAGTTCTACCATTGACTATGTATTCACATCACCACTGTTAACAGATTGTATAGTAAAAACTTCTGTGGTACAAACACCCCTTAGTAATCCATTGGTTGTAATTTTGGATCTTGCTCCAAGTGCGAATTTTGCTAAGTTAAATGGTGCAAGGGACATTACCCCATCAATTGATGGCCTTCGGTTAAAATGGAGGGGAGTAGATTGTGAGGCTATTTTAGCCAGTGTGCAAACGCTATACCCACATCTGATTGACTCTTGTTTGTCTCCAAGTGATAATTATGATCAAATAATTGCCAATTTTGAAGTTTTGTGCTCAACTATCAAAACTCTTTTGTCTGTCCCATTACCCAAGGAAGGTAAAGAGCCAAGGTGGTTCGATTCATCATGTTCCCTGGCAAACAGAGAATTAAGAAAGGCTCTTTCTATAAAACCAAGGTGTAAAGCCACCGTCCAATTAGCCAGGAAAAACTACAAACTCAAAATAACAGAACGGAAGGCTAACCTACTTTCTGATCAATGGGACTCTTTGGTAATCAGTGCAAACTTGGGTGGCAGCGGTCCCTTTTGGTCGGCTGTCAGAAAGACAAGGGAAATGGGAAAGAAACTTACCCAAATTAGTTGTAATATAACAAGTGCAGCATGGGAGGCCCATTTCTCTGGTATTTATGCAGCCCCCTTAGAGGAGCATCCTCCTCTTCCTACCTTTGGCCAATCAGGTGGTCTATTAATCCTAGATCATGAAGTTAAAACAGCTATAAAAGAGAGTCTGGGAAACAAGGCACCCGGACCCGATGGTCTCCTCATTGATATTATTAAATATGACGCTGATTTGTGGACACCCATATTTCTCAATATTTTTAATAGTCTCCCAAAAACAGCCATGCCGACTACATGGGCTACTAGTATTATTGTCCCAATTTATAAAAAGGGAGATAGGTCTGACCCTGCGAATTATCGCCCTATCTCCCTTTTGGACAATACTTTAAAAGTATTGGGTCGTATAATTTTCCATAGAATACTGGAATGGGCAACTGACATTGACTTTTTAGATCCATGTCAGATGGGGTTCCGTAGTGGGGTAGGAACAGTGGAGCAATGCTTAAACTTAAAATTGATAATTGATAAATATAGTATTGCCCGCTCCTCCCCCACTTATCTCGCGTTTATGGACCTTTCATCCGCTTTTGATCTTGTTAATAGATCGAAGCTCTGGTCCATCCTTTCAACCAATGGCCTTGATATCACTCTTGTAAATTTTTTAGCCTATCTACATACTGACCTGAAAGCACGGGTACGTATTGGGATGGGCGGTGAGGTATCAGGAGCCATTGATATTGGAAGGGGGGTGAGGCAGGGGTGCGTTTTAGCACCCCTGCTATTCATCATTTATATTAACGGTTTATCCACCTGCCTGAAAAAAGTTACCACAGATGTCCCAATCATTTTAGGGAAACCACTTCCAGTGCTCCTATATGCAGACGATGCGGTGCTTATGGCCCGCACTCCTAACGCTCTTCGTCTGCTTGTACATAGTTTTGTTAAGTTCATGGAGGATCTGGACTTGAGGGTCAATTTAAAAAAATCTTTTATCATGTCCTGTGGCCCTGGCAAAAGGAAACTCAATACTATATAGTTAGGTACAGACAAATTGGAATCTGTCCCTATATTTCCGTATTTAGGTTTGGTCTTCGCTGCGAACGGCTCGTGGAGTGGGCATTTGGCCCACGCCACGAACAAGTTCTCGAAGGCCAACAATTCTGTTTTGAGTCTCCCCCGCCCAAAGAAAATAGGTGCCACTAAGGCTATTTTAAAGATTTTTAAATTACAGTGCTCACCTGTTGCCACGTATGGAGCAGAGGTATGGGGATCGAGAAACAGCCTCTGCATCCAAAGGGAGGAAAATCGCTTCTGTAGGAAAGTGTTGGGTGCACCGATCTCCTCATCCAATTTTATCTGTCATAGTGAATTAAATCTTCCACATATAAGCGATTTTATTAGAGCAAGACCTGCACTTTTCTGGATTAGAATCTGGAGGAATGATGCTGCTGCTCTTACTCAAAATATTATAAAGGACTGCTTAAGTAGTGATCACGGAATGAGGATCCCATGGCTGTCCGAAGTTTTTAAATCACTAAATGAAGTTGACAGAGGCACTTTGTTTAGCGATCCCATGACTATAGAATTAAAGGATAAAATTGAGGTCAGAAACGCGCTATATGCACTTTACAATAGTGAAAGGCTAAGAAGTGAATCGCAAAAATCAACTGTAATGAAATTTATAGGGAATGGACTGTGTAGACAGATTTTGCCGCCCTATCTCTCCCTGCCTATGACCAGCTGGGAGAGATCATTATTGTTTCGTTTAAGGGCAGGCACTGTAAAATTTATGTTGTCCTTTCCATTAGGTTACTGTCACAGTATTGACTCTATCTTATGTCCCTGTGATGGTGTGAGTATTCAGGATGATTTGCACTTTTTATTTTTTTGTACATTTTATCTTAAATTTATTAAATGGTTTTTAGCTCCGTATTTTAAAAAATCCAGACCACTGACTCTCAAAGACTCATATAGTATGTTGATTGCTCTGGATAGTGATGAATTAACTTTTCGCACCAGTTCTTTTTTAAGATTGGCCATACGAGCACGCAAGTCGATGGAAAATCCCTGAATATAGTAATCAGTTTTCATTGTGTTATTATGGAAATGTAGCATATTGTTCTGAAATATATTGTATTGTCACTGTATGGAATGTAATGTCATATGTTTTATTTTTACTAATCATTTGTATGTATATATATTATCATGGTTTGTTGATGTTATGATCGGTACTTTTATGAATTTTAAGAAATTCGAATAAAGGTCTTTTGAACTTTGAACTTTGACAGGGACTCGGTGCTGCGGGCAGCCAGGGAGAAAGCTCCCCATGAAATTTGAAAATACAACGATATCTGTATACCCGGACTTCACCCAAGCAGTGCAGAAGAGCAGATCAACGTTCCTGGGAGTGAAACACAAGCTCAGAGAACACAATGTGAGATATGCGCTGCTCTTCCCAGCCCGCCTAAAAATCATGCACGGACCCAAGCCTTATTTTTTCGACTCCCCTGAAGAGGCCCTGGAGTGGATGGAGGTGACACTCACGCCGCTGAACACGCAGGACCCGCTGGCGGAGGATCCAGAAGAGGGGACATCTAGGATAGGAGAAGACCGCCCCCCCCCACACGAGGCGACACTCTGGAGACAACCACTGCGAAGGGACAAAGGACACCGGGCCGATTACGCTCCAGTAAGGTGGTGTCTTTGCTTACAATGGACGCTCTGGCGGAACACGACGCAGGTGGCGAACTGGACGTGGGTGGCGGATCGGACTCCCGCACGGACTTGTCAGGTTCAGTCTCCAGCGTGCTGTTGTTTCCAAAAATTACTGCACAGGAGGCGAACGATCTTTAAGTATATCTGGTGAAGGCAACTGATGGTAATGTATGCATATAATGTGTAATGGCAGAGGTGGGTGAAGCGAGGCAGGGTGCTTTATGGGCACAGGGCACCCTAATGTACCTGTACACAGTTGTTAGTGTGTGCGCGTGCTCGTTCGCACCCCCCCCCCCCAGTGCGCAAGCAAGGCCTTGTTTGTTGTTGCCCACGTTGGGCGGAGATGTTTGGTCCCCAGCTCCTTTTAGATGGGGACCTTCAAGTTAAGGGGTTTATTCATTCAATGGCACTTATGATTTTTTTCGATCCACACTACATGGCAATGACCTTGGGTCACACACATGCATTAGACGAACGCTCTTATGGCGACTCCTACCACGTATAAGGTCTGCACCTGGAATGTGCGAGGTATGGGCTCCGTCCATAAAAGACATAGAATATTGGCGCAGTTGCACAGGAGGCAGATACACGTAGCATACCTACAGGAGACACACCTTAATGGTGCGGAAAGTGTGAAACTGCATAAGAAATGGAAGGGGCAATTGTTTGCCACTACCTATTCCGCATTCTCAAGGGGAGCTGCGGTGTGGCTCAGGAACATTGTTCCATTTAAAGTTGCAGAACAGCGAGTAGATACGGAGGGTAGGTACGTGTTTGTGAGGGGGCGTTAGACGGTATACCCATTGTTTTTGGTTGTATAGATGCCCCTAACACGAATCAAGCGGCTTTCCTGGCCTTGATTGGTAGAGTGCTGTCTGACTGGTCAGAATATGCCTGGGTAATAGGAGGTGACTGTAATGCAGTGATGGATATCTCCCTCGACCGGTCGCACCCCCCCCCCCTGCATGTGGTGGACAGTAGGAAACAAGCAGAGGCACTGGCTCAGTAGGCCACTGGCTGGGACCTGACTGACGTATGGAGGTACAAAAACTTGCTACACAGAGAATAAACGTACTATTCTCCGCCTCATAAACTACACACCAGAATAGAAAGGATCTTCTGCTCTAGGCGCTTACTGGGGGATATGGTGACTGCAGAACATATGGGTAAAACGTTCTCGGACCACAACCCGGTAGAAATCACTATGCAGTCGGGCAGGGTCGCAACTCCCATACCAACATGGCGCCTGTCACCGGAACTGTTGGAGGACCCAGTTTTTAGGTCTACACTCTCTGAGGCTATTACCCAATACTTTACCTTTAACACAGGCACGGCTAGCTCCCGGCAGATTGAATGGGATGCATTTAAGGTGTCAATACGGGAGGTTGCGATGAGCACGAAAGTAAGCATGAGGCTCACGGTTCTGGAACAACTGAAAGAGGTGGAAGGGAGGCTGGCGATGCTTGAATGTGAGGAGGCAGGTTCGTATGACAAATCCACGCAATTACAAGAGGCACACATACGACATGCTGAACTACTAGAGGAGTTGAGAGTCCTGACCTTCAGGGAATATACATGCAGACAACATGCACATGCAGATAGGTCTGGCCCCTTGCTGGCGAGGTTGGTACGCGACACACCTATACATACCCCCATTTTGGAAGTGTATAACCAGCAGGGTACGCCAGTCCAGTCCCAACTCGACATAAATACTTCATTCCAGCGTTACTATGAGACGCTGTACGGACGGCACCCGCAAATGTCAGTAGAGAGTTATGAGACATTCATGACGGACTTTACTATGCCGAGACTCACGGCGGAGCAGAGTTTGGAGTTGGCTCGCCCCATTACAGTGTGGAAATAAGGCAGGCAATACGGGCACTACCTAGGGGGAAAGCACCTGGGTCTGAGGGCCTACCGGCTGAGTTCTATGGGGCGTTCGTGGATATCCTTGCACCTCATTTGCACACACTCTATGTAGAGTCGCTGAACGCCCATGGGCTCCCAGCTCCATCACTGTAGGCACTGATAGTTTCTCTTTTGAAGCCGAGCAGGGACGGGCTGCACCTCGCTAATTACAGACCTCTATCGCTGTTAAACACGGACTACAAGATCCTTAGTAAGATCTTGGCGGCAATGTTGGCCCCTTTTGTACCTCGACTGATCCACTCGGATCAATGTGGTTTTGTACCAGGACGCAGCACGGCCATGAACCTGAGGAGGCTCAGCCAGGTGATGCTCCATGAGACTGCGACTACTGGAGTGGAGGGCTGCATCTCTTTGGACCTGAAACAGGCGTTTGATTCCCTCAGATGGGACTACATGTTTGCTATACTCGGCATCCCACCCGAGTTTATAGCATGGGTAACTCTGCTTTATACTCGGCCGACTGCCCGGGTACGCACTAATAAATGTATCTCCGGCCCCTTGCATATAGAGAAAGGCACTAGGCAGGGTTGCCCGCTGTCACCACTAATGTTCATATTGGCATTGGAGCCGCTGTTGCATAAACTACGGACTGTTGCCCGTCACAGGGGAGTGCGGAGGAATGCTGCGACGCATGTAGACTCGGCGTACGCGGATGACATAATATTGTATGTAGGAAATATGCAAGGCAGCCTGGACCCGATACCGGGGATCTTCGAAGAGTTCCGGGTCTTATCGAGCCTTGCGATTAATGACGCTAAGTCATATGGGTTCTGTTTCCGTAACACAGGAGAGGATGCAATGTTGCGGTTCCCACTGTACTCTCTACAGATCGCAGATGCGACCTTTAAATACCTAGGAGTACAAATATACAGGGAGACAGGGGACATGCTGGATGGGAATTTGGGGAAAGCGATCGCCGGCCTGAAGAAACAGGTACAGTTCTGGAATACTCTGCCGTTATCGGTGGCCGGAAGGGTGGCCATTTCTAAAATGGTGGTCTTGCCCCGTCTTCTTTATTTCTTTACGAACTTGCCGCTCATGATCCCCGCACATACGTTCCAGGCGCTAAACACTATACTGATTGAGCTGGTGTGGGGCCCGGGTAGGAGACGTATCAGCCTAGCTAAGATGCAACTGCCAACCACCCGAGGGGGAATGGGAGTCCCGGATCTGAGGGCGTATGGGTACACCTGTCAACTGCAATGGCTGGCCTACTGGCTGGCGGATCGCAATCTCCATGAGATCAATATGACCGATAAGGCAGGGCAAACGGTGCAATCCATAAATTATTGCTCCCACGGGCTAAAATACCGAGTGCAGCGCCGCTCCTGCTTAGACTAGCCATAGGCTGCTGGAAGAAGGCGGTACGCTACACGAGTGCGATGACTTCTTATGCCCCCGCAATACCACTATTAGGGCTCCCTCTTGGGACGGGTACGTTGACGGAGCATGAGCTACATGACTGGCTCGACGCAGGCGTTAGGCAAGTGGGTGACTTATTTCATGATGGCGCTATAATGACATACACAGACTTTAATAGATTACACGGAACCCCTGAGAGGTTGTTTCTCTTGTACGCCAAGGTCAAACATTATGTCACATCAACGTGGGCACCACTAGGAATAGAACCATCTGTGAACTCACTCATACCTATGCATTATTTAATGGGAGATGGCGGCCATTTGACAAAATGGATAACACATGGTATTAGAACGGGCAAGGCCATCTCACTTTTACCCATCAGGGACAAATAGGAGAGGGATGTGGGTAGAGAGTTTAGAGATAAGGAATGGGACAGGATCTTGGAATTCCCTAAAAAAGTATCAAGGAACCCCAAATTTAAATTTATTCAACTCATGATCATTCATAGGGCATACCTCACACCGCACCGGCTTCACGCCATGTTCCCTGAGGTGGTAGATACGTGCCCCAGAGGCTGATGATGCAAGAATGGTACACATGATGTGGGACTGTCCAAAGTTGGGGTACTACTGGACCACAATCCATGACAACCTAGCTAGGGTGGCGCCAGCGAAGCCTTATGCCACTATGAAGTACTGTTTATTGGGATCACCTGAGAAGGGGAGGAGCGTAGCGTCCCGATTTGCTGACCTAGCCTTGCTACCGGCTAAGAGAACAATCACAATGCGATGGAAATCAGCCAGACCGCCGGACCCCGATCTTTGGCGGGGCGAGGTACTGAGATGGGGGCGGTAGAGGGCATGGAATTGCAACGAGAGGAGCGCAGGGGCCTGCGAAAGACCCCCATTTCTACGGAATGGCATGCACTGTTGTTGGATTTTGAAACTGGTGATGACGTTAGCATGACTCCTTCTGGTGCAGGGGGCAGTGGGGAAATACTGTGAACGGGGGAAAGTTGACTAACGTGAATGCCGTTCTAAGTTACTGCTAGTCGTACATACATACAGTGTGACTCTCACAATATACGTGATTATTGTTGTGCATGTCTGTATTCTTCCCCCCCGCCCTCTCCTATCTCGCCCCCCCTCTCACCCCCCTTCTCCCCCCCTCGCCCCCCCCACCCTTCCTTGCCTCCTTGCCCGGCCTTCTTCCCCTCCCCCTCTCCCCCTCCCCCACCCACCCTGCCTCTTCCACGGCACTTGCCCCAATAGATGTACGGAGGTGAACGCACGGAAGGGTACAGACGGACTGCTAAGTTTCGATGATATACGATTACTGCGATTTGGGTGAATAGGAGTATAATGTCATAGAATGGGTACTATTAGGCCTAATTGCCGTGCGTGATTATAACGGAAGCAAACACGACATGGGTCGTTCTTAACTGAATGTTAAAGTGCCGGGGACGTTAGTGGGAGGGGGGTGTTACAGTATAGACGGGGACTGGAACAAAATGAAAATTGATTTATATGTATAATATTCTGTGTTCATGCAGGCAGCATAACACTGTTGTAAGTGTTATACAATATCTGTACTTACCAATGTGCATGACTGAATCCTGCAATAAAAACATTTTCAAAAAAGAAAAAGAAGAATCATTGACCACCATAACATTCTTCAAATCAGACCTTCTGTGACTCTTATGCCTCGATGTCCAAAGCTTAAGTATTAGTTGTTGGGACTGATTGGAACAAATAAAGAGTTTATTCTGAACAAAAATCAGATCGTTTGTATTCCTTACCTGAAAACGAGAAAAATATTTTTCGAGTTTATGGTGATGAAATAGTTTGGTTTCCTGGCGAATTGCCTTAAGAAATGTGTAAGGTGTTGCAGAAATTAAGGGGTCAAACGGCACGAGGGACTGACAATGAGGAAACCTGAATGGTGGTCCATGCGGTTCCTTGGGGTCCAAAGGTGCACCATTGCGAGCCGTAAGTGAGCTGAAAATCTGAAACATGGACTCTTTTAAGGCCTCGGTCTGTTACAGCATCACCGATGGCCCAGGAAACTTGAACGCCCAGGGGTCAATTGGGGAATCAGCTCCTAGATTTGGGAATCCTGAGAAGATTGACTGTCAAAGTGACAATCTTGTGCCTTCAATTTGTATACACAATGGCGAGATGGCTCAAGCCCTATTTCGCTATTTTTGAGTGCACATCTGAAATTCGATTTAAACTTAAGGAGGGCTCAAGCCGTGAAGTATGATTCTCACTGAACAGTGATGGGAACAGGACAGAGTCCGTAACTGTGAGCCGAAGCTGGACTTGCACAAAGGCTGCCACTTATTTCTTTATATATGGCATGGTACAACTTTGCTATTTGATCCTTGTCTTTTTCTGCATGAGGTCAGACTGATCACGTGACTTCGAGTGGTGTCCCGAGCACAAACACCATAGACACACAGACATCCAGGTTTGTACCTGACATCTGTAATCCACAGTCCTCCCATGGTTTGAAACATACTATTTCAAGAGTGCACATTTTTCCCTAGCACACTGGATTTTAATTTAGGAATTATTGGTAGGCGGACAAATTTCTGAGTAGAGTTCCAGAACAGTGTCAGAGTACAGGGGAAAGGAAGGAAGTGATGTCAGTGCACAAGGGTAGCACTTTTATGTGGCTCCATTCCGTCACGCATGGGTGATACAAAGTCAGAGTAGAGCCACAAGGTGCCACCCAGAGGCATGCGGAAACACAGTTGAAAAACGTTTCTCCAGCCAGTCTGGGACCTGAGGAGTATTCTAAGATAAAACAATCTGCAGTTAGAAGTATACATCAGAAAGATGCCAGTATCACTCACATTAAAATTAACTCTATCCTTCTGGGCTACCTCACAGAATATCACAATCATGCAGTTCATGGGATCTAGTTAGCATAGTAAAACTCTTCTGGTCATGCCATCATCAAAACCCACCCTCTGGCTGTAACTCAAATACTATATACTCCCTAACTTGAAAAGAGCACTTCCTATTTCACAAATCCATGTCCAGCTACGCTTTTTACAGCTGTTTGTATTGAGAAAAAACAGTAACCGACTACTACCCATTATGAATAATTCCATATTTGATAACCCAAAAAATTAGCCAGTAGGCTATTGATTGTGGGGCAGCCCTACTGCCTGAGGTATTCATACTGTGATCATACAGATTTCAGACCTCTCGGCACTGTTGCTCTTTAATTTCATGTGTTCTCTTTTAATATTATAAACAAGCAGGTTCTTCCTGGCTCAGCCTGATATTGACAGACTGGACTTGAAGACAATCACAAGTAACTGACCAGCCAATTATAGGGCCTGTAGGGCAGGGCTAAGCACTAATCATTCTCAGAGCTCTAAGCATGCTGGTGAGAAATTGAGCCTAGCTCATGTGCTGTGGACAGTGAATGTGCCGAGCCATGCTCGTCTCTACATCCTGCTTTTAAGCTGCCTCGAAATCGGTAAGAAGATCTAATGAAGCGTTCATTCGTCAGTGTGCTCCCAACAGGGGGCTTGGAAGAGGTAATGGAATTTTGTCCCCTCCAAAACATTTCCAGGCCCCCCTTCAAAGGACTATTACTCTGAACCCTCAAGACATATGGAGGTATTCATTGTCAGTTTAACTACAATAGTAACTGGGTCATGAAAGGAAACCACTTAACTATTTCCTTGACAGCGTCTCACTTGCCCCCACTATAATTCACTTTTCTAAGCTTGGTATGATATCAAGGGGTGCACCACTGACTTTGGCCAGATGCAGGACATCCATTAAAATTGGTAGATGTCTCTTTCACTTTATTTAGAGCGTACATGGCCTATATCTACTCCAAATAGGACTGAGGGGACACCGATAAAACTGCAAATATGGCTCAAACAGCTGGCATGTCTTCAAACCAAAGTGACACAAAAATACAATTTGTAAAACTAAGCACTGGGTAGAGGATGTGAAGGGAATATCCAAAGTGTAAAGAACTATAGGACAAAGCAGCTCTCGGGGTCCTCTGTCAGGTTCGATAAAAAATGAAAATTGAAAGCAACATCCAGTTAGCACTACAACTGTAAAGGGGTGACGAGACAGAAGTGTTTGCAAGCCACATACGAATTGAGAAAGGAATATGCTACTTACCAGTCTGCATCTGTTCTTGGCATGTAGGGCTGCTGACATTCATATCTGTGCATAGATCGCCGCCTAGTGTTGGGTCCGGATGATTGCACCTTGTTGTCCTGGAAGAGTCTTCGAAGTATCACGAGATAGGTGACTCCTCCCCTGGACTACAGTGCGCATGGGCACCTTCTCCATCCTCAGATTGTTTTTCGCCATTGTGACAGAGATGGAGATAGTAAAGTAAGAGATGGCCATGCCAAAGAAAATGCTTCAGCTGCGACAGGCACCGGGGAGGAGGGCGGGCGATATGAATGTCAGCAGCCCTACATGCCAAGAAGAGATGCATACTGGTAAGTAGCATATTCCGTTTGAGGCATGTGGGCTGCTGAATTCATATCTGTGCACAGACTGTATAGCAGTATCTCCTCTAGCGATGGTTACCTGTGCCAGCTGCAGCAGTTTGAAAGAGTGTTTTGAGGACAGCCTGGCCTACGGCAGCTTGCTGCTTTGCTTGTACGTCTACACAGTAGTGTTTTGTGAAAGTGTGTATGGTAGTCCATGTGGCTGTTCTACATATATCTTCAAGAGGAATATTTCCTAGGAAAGCCATGGATGCCCCCATTTGTCTCGTAGAGTGTGCTATTGGGGGGACAGTTAAAGTGCGTTTAGCTTTATGATAACATATTTGAATGCATTTGACTATCCATCTGGCTATTCCTGACTTTGGTATGGGATTTCCTTTATGTTGTGGTGAAAAAGCAACAAATAATTGATTTGTTTTTCTAAAAGATTTCGTTCTGTCCACATAATAAAGCAGAGCTCTATTTACATCCAGTGTGTGTAGGGCTCTTTCCGCTACTGACTGTGGATTCTGGAAGAACACTGGCAGTTCTATTGATTGATTAATATGAAAATTGGATATGACTTTCGGCATAAACTTAGGGTTTGTTCTAAGAACTACCCTATTAGCATGTACTTGCATGAAGGGTTCTTGAATAGTTAATGCTTGTAACTCGCTAACTCGCCTAAGTGAGGTAATTGCAATCAAGAATGCCACCTTCCACGTTAGAAATTGCAGTTCGCATGAATGTAGATGTTCGAAAGGAGGACCCATAAGTCTGGTAAGTACTATATTTAGGTTCCAGACTGGGGAAGGTGGGTGTCTTGGAGGAATCACCCTTTTAAGGCCCTCCATAAAAGCCTTGATTGCTGGGACTCTAAACAGTGAAAGGTGTTGCCTGTTTTGAAGGTATGCTGCTATAGCTGCGAGGTGTAGTCTTATTGAAGAGTATGCTAGGTTGAATCTTTGAAGATGCAGGAGGTAACATATAATGTTATGTATGGAAGCATCTAATGGGTTGATTTGGTTATTGTTGCAGTAAATAACAAATCTTTTCCATTTAGCTGCATAGCATGCTCTAGTAGTTGGTCTCCTTGCCTCCATAATGATGTTCATGCAGTCTGGAGGCAAGTTAAGGTATCCGAAATCTGATTTGGATCTGGGTGTCTGATTTCTCCATGGTTCGAAGGTGGGGTGCGAGGCGCAGCCTTTGATGAGGAACTACTGAAAGTTCTAGGAACGTTGTGTACCATGGCTGTCTCGCCCATGTGGGAGCAACTAGTGTCAGTGTGAGTGACTGTTGCCGCAGTTTGCGTGCCACCAGCGGAATCAGTGGTGCTGGGGGAAAAGCGTACGCAAATCTGCCGGACCAGTTCATCCATATCGCATTGCCTTGTGACAACGGATGTGGGAACCTGGCGGCAAAATACTGGCATTTTGTGTTTTCGTTTGTGGCAAACAGGTTTATGTCTGGATGCCCCCACTGGCTGAAGAATGGCTGGAGAACTTGGGGGTGAATTTCCCATTCGTGTAGTTGCTGGCTGTGTCTGCTGAGCAGGTCCGCTATTTGGTTGTCTTTTCCTGGGAGGTGTTCTGCCAGGAGAAAGATGTCTTTTGGAATTGCCCACTTCCATATGCTCTGTGCCAAGTGGGACAGCTGTGTAGAGTGTGTTCCCCCCTGTTTCTGGATATAGTACATTGCTGTCATGTTGTCCGTCCGGATCAACACAGTCTTGCTGTACAAGTATTTTCTGAATGCTTTCAGAGCTAGGAATATCGCTAGCAACTCTAGTTGGTAGATATGCAGTTTCTTTTGTTTAATTGTCCAGAGACCTTGTACTTTGTAGTGAAGGAGGTGGGCTCCCCAGCATGTCAGTGATGCGTCCGCTGTTAGTACTAGTTGTGGAACCGGCTTTTGAAACAGTCGCCCCTTGGAAAGGTTTTGTGGGTTCCACCACTTCAGAGAGTTGTGAGCGTGACTGTCTACCAACACTAGGTCTTTTAGTTGTCCATGAGCTTGGTTCCACTGCCGTGCTAGGCATTCTTGCAATGGACGCATTTGAAGTCTGGCATGGGGGACAATGAATATGCAGGAGGCCACCATGCCTATGAGCTGCATGAAGACTCTCTCGAGCTGGCAGAGAGTGTTGTGGCTGAAATTTGCGAATGAGCATCTGCATGCTGGCTATCCTTGCTGTGTTTGGATATACCTTTGTCACTGAGGCTTCTATAGTAGCTCCCAGCTATTGTTGTGTGTGGGAAGGTTGTAGATGCGATTTTGGGTAGTTTATCGAAAAGCCTAGGCTGTGTAGCAGCTGAAGTGTGTGAGACGTCTCTCTTGCACAGTGTTCGTACGATTTTGCTTGTATTAGCCAATCGTCTAGGTATGGGAACACGTGGATGTGTTGCCTCCTGAGATGTGCAGCTACTGTCGCTAAGCATTTTGTAAACACTCTTGGAGCCGTGGTTACCCCGAAAGGGAGAACCTTGAATTGGTAGTGTTGACCTTCTATTGTGAACCTGAGGTATTTCCTGTGAGCTGGATGGATGGGTATGTGAAAATGCGCATCCTTGAGGTCCAGTGTTGCTAGGAAGTCTCCTTGTTGTAGCAACGGGAGCACTTGCTGTAGTGTGATCATATGGAAGTGCTCCAACAGTATGTATTGATTTAGGGGTCTGAGGTCCAATATTGGTCTGAGGGAATCGTCCTTCTTGGGAATAAGGAAGTATAGGGAGTATACTCCTGTCCCTTGGTGTTGGAAAGGGTCTGGCTCTATGGCCCCCTTTTCCAGCATGCATTTCACCTCTTGTTGTAGCAGGGTGATGTGTTCTTTGGACATAGGACGGTGTTTGGGTGGTATGTTTGGTGGAGTAGAAGTGAGTTCTGGATAATTTGTCTTACCTGTCCATGGTAATTACATTTCAGACAGGTAGGAACTGTTGAAGTCTGCCGCCGACCGGTGTTGGGTGGTCTGGAGGTAGCGTGATGAAGTCACTGTTTTGTGGCAGTGGAGGCTCTGGTGTTATTGCCTCCACGTCCTCTTCCCTTGCTATTGTTGCCCCTATAACCTCCTCTGTTGGAGTTCTTGTTAAAGGAACCTTGTGTGTTGCTTTTATATGTCGATGAGGTCTGTGAAGTATTGCCTCGTGTCGCTACTCTGTATGAGGAGCGTCGAAAGGAACCTCTGTGTTGCTGAAACTGTAATGCACCCATTGATTTTGCAGTTTCTGTGTCTTTTTTCATTTTATCTAAAATGGTGTCTACTGCAGGGCCAAAAAGGAAGTCTTGATTGACTGGCTGGTTAAGAATGGTGGACTGCACCTCGTTCTTAAAGCCTGAAATACGCAGCCATGAGTGTCGTCGTAGTAAAACGCTAGTGTTAATAGACCTGGCTGCAGTGTTGGCTGCGTCAAGCGCACATTTGATGGAGGCGTTTGTAATACATTTTCCCTCCTGTATGAGGTCATTAGCTTGGGCGTTAAAAGGCTCAGGCAGGTGTTTCATTAAGCCTTCAAGCTGATCATAGTGTGCCCTGTCGTAACGAGCTAGCAGAGCTTGTGTATTCGCAATTCTCCATGAATTGGATGCCTGTGATGCTACCCTTTTACCAGAGGCCACTAGTATTTTGGACTCTTTCTCAGGAGGAGGAGCCTCCCTTGTCGTTTGTGAGTTGGCCCTTTTGCGTGCATTAGCCACTACTAGTGAGTCTAAAGGTGACTGACCTCTGATAGAGGTAGAATCTGTAGGGGCTGCTCTATATTTCTTTTCAATCCTGGGATTGATTACGCGTGCTCTGGCTGTATCTTTAAATATATCAGGCGCGTGTTTTAACACCCCCTTTAGCATAGGCAGTGTTTTTACATTTTTTTCTGAAGTAGGGAAAGTGTCAAATAAGAAGTCTTCGTCTACAGGGTCATTGTGCATGTCTACGTTGTGGTACTGCGCTCCCCTGTCTATCAGTTGGTTGAAGACAATAGTGTCGTCAGTAGGTGACAGCTTTGTTGGGTATGAGGGGACGTCAGGGATGGGATGCGTGTCATATGGGTCAGTTGGCTCTTCCCATGGTTCATTTTGGGGGTTAGGATCCTGTGGATAATATTAATCATGCTGAGGATCTTCCTCTGTGTCGCCCTCATTGTCCCCATGGTGAGAAGGAGAGTAAGGAGCAAAAGGAGTAGTAGGCATAGTGGGATAGAAAGGAATGAAGGGTCTAGAGGGAGAAGTCCCAAAGTCCTTTTTCTTTAGAGGAATGGGGGAAAGAGAGTCTGTGTCCAGTGGTCTCTTCTTCCTGTGTAGTATTGTGACTTTACCAGTCTCAGGATTAATATATATTTTTGCCTGGTCGTCTGATGGATCCGGATGGAAGAGTTCTTCTTCCACTGTCTGTGGTGGTGTCCTTGGCTTTTTTGGCGTAGTCTGTTTTGGATCGACTATCGCCTGTGGTTCGATATCCCCTTCTGTATCGACGACCTTTGGTGCTTTTTTGGTCTTTTTCGGCTCGGACTCTGTCTTTGGGTGGACGAGTGATTTCGGATCGACCGGGTTGTTCGGTTCGACACGCTTCTTGTGCTCGACTGGTTTTTTCGGTTGACTGTCCTTTGCCGAGTCGATGGTTTCTTTTGGATCTACCGGTCTTTTTGGAGCACTTGACTTTGGTTCGATAGCCTTCTCCCGCTGGGTTACAGGCTTCGATGCAGCACCCTTTACGCCGGCGACCTTCTTTAATTCGGCAACCTTCGGCACAGCAGGCTTTTTTGGGTCGACGGCCTTGTTCGGGTCGGCGCCCTTCGGTTCTGTGCGCTTCTTTGGCTCTACGGCCTTTTTATGTTCGGCGCCTTTAGGCTCGACGGCCTTCTTTGGATTGGCCCCCTTTGGGTCCACGGCCTTCTTCGGCTCGACGCCTTTAGGCTGTACGGTCTTTTTTGGTTCGACGCCCTTCGGGTCGACGACCTTCTTGTGTTCGAGAACCTTCTTTGGGATCACGTTACTTGGCCCTGGGGTCTCTGAAGGCTTTATCATTGGTTTCTGAGCCGAGCCGGACGGCGGGGCTGGGGAATGTTTCTTCAAATCTTGGCTAAGGCCTTTTGGCGATGCCTCGACCGGAGCCTTCGGTAACGGGCTAATCGGTGTTGTTGGCAGTGTACTCACGATTTGCCCCAGTGGGATCTCGTCGTCGAAGTCCGAGTAGTCCTCGACGGTGACGATCTCTAGGTCCAAATCTGGAGCTTCTGGTAGTTCTTGGTCATCATCAAAGATGTTGTCAGGTTCCGGTGCCTGTCGCTGCATCTCTTGTCTAGCGGCCCGTCGAATCCGGATGGTCTTCTTCGACCGGAATTGGGCACAGGCTGGGCAGGTTTCTTCCTTATGGTCTGGTGATAGGCACTTGTTGCATACTGAGTGTTTGTCAGTATGCGGGAACTTGGAGTGGCATTGTGGGCACCTTTTGAACGGGCTCCTTTCCATCGACAGCAGGCCCACGTGGCATCGAAAAGGCCCAATGGCCCGCGTCGACGACCGTTCGAGATGGAAAGTACGATCGGTTTAATAATTACCGAGCGAGAACAATACCGTCGAAGTCGAAGGCCTTTTGGCCTTTAGAAAGTTTTGTTTTCAATTCCGAAGTTGGAGCATAGGAATAACATCCGAACCCAATGGTGGAAAAAAACAATCTGAGGATGGAGAAGATGCCCATGCGCACTGTAGTTCAGGGGAGGAGTCACCTATCTCGTGATACTTCGAAGACTCTTCCAGGACAACAAGGTGCAATCATCCAGACCCAACACTAGGTGGCGATCTATGCACAGATATGAATTCAGCAGCCCACATGCCTTGAACAGGGAGTTGTAGATTGAGAACTCCATCAGTACAGCCACCTTCCTGGAAGCATGGAAAACCGCCACCATACTCTCCCAGTGAAGAAACCTTCAGTACATCAAAAGAAGCTGGCTAACTACGAACCGATCTAACTGCCCTACCCTGTCAAAATTCTTGGGGAAATCATAAACAAGATAGTTTAGAAGCTCTGAACCGACTGGTCGATCACCTGAACAACAACCACAACCACCTCCTCGACCCAACCCAATCAGGCCCAACCACAATGCGAGACCGCCTTCATTGACTCGACTAAGGACATCTGACTAATTCTGGACAAAGCAAACAAACATCACAGCTCTCATCCTACTCGACTTATCGACCGCCTTCACCACCGTCTCCAACCCCATACTCATTGCATGCCTCTATGAGTTGGCGTAGGCGGGCCCACTCTCCTCACTGGATGCACCCCATTGGTCAGCCTATCCCTCTACACCTCAGCTGCCGCCAACCTCATCTGAGGAGTAGCCAAAGGCTCATCTTACCGCCATATGCTGTTCTACACCTACATGGCACCGCTTGCCAACATTACCCAATTGCATTGAATACATATCATCTATGGCGAAAATACCCAACTCATCATTTCCCTCTCTGACAAAACATTCAATTCACGATGAACTTCAGCTCCTGCATCTCCGTAGTAGCCAAGTAGATAAAGACCAACTGTCTGAAACTCAACAAAGATAAAACCTAAGTGGTACTCTTCGGCAAGAGCACTTCTCTATGGAATTCTACCTGGTGGCCATCATATCTCTGATCAACACTATGGCTGGCCAGTCAAGCTAAGAACTTAGGTATAGTGGTGGACAACCAACTCTGATGACCAGCCAAGTCAACACGGTCACCTCCTTCTATTTCAACAACCGATACTCTAAAAAAAAAAAAATTCAAATAGATTCCAATCAACACACGCAGAACTGTTACCCAGGCCCTTATCACCAGCAAAGAGGACTACATCAATCCACTCTATGTCGGCATCACAGTCAAACTGACCAGAAGACTTCAGGTCATATAAAACATAGCAGCAAGACTCACTCTCAGGCTCCTTCCCCACACATACATCACCTCGCATTTCTAAGAGCTCCACAGTGTCCCTGTCCACATACGTGTACACATCGGCAGCATCTGCAGAACCAGGCTGAGCTCTATCATAGCTCACACCCAAGGCCTTAAACACAAGAGCCTCCTACTCAGTACTGGAGTTCGCAAGAAACTGAAGGCATGGATCTTAATCGCATTCAGACTAGACCCACATACATCAAAACAACAGCAAAATGGCAGTAAGCAATAACTAATTGCACAAACCGCTCTATACACCAGAGTCACGGTAAATTGTTTTTACAAATGCTGCCCACCTCTTAGGTTCACCGCCAAGGAACCATAAACATACCAGCAACAAGAGAATAGAGAGCCAACAAAAAAATATTTGTACAATTTTTCTCAGAGCAAGTGATAGTCCTTCAAAGATATACACAAATCACTTTTATTGCATCCTTGAAAGTATTCTTGATTCAAGATTGGGCTTCCTCAGGGCAGATGCTCAGAATCACCAATGTAGCGGTGTTAGTCTGTAATTTATCAGCAATATGATAGGCTTTCAAAATAGAGGTATCCAGTACTTCAGAAGGAAAGACGTCATATGGACATAATATGTTAAGTTACCCCGACAATGAGCACAGTGTTTCTTTCATAAATTCATTTTCTTCAGGGTCTCTCAACTCGCCAACAGCACCCTGAAGAATATGAATTTATGAAAGAAACACTGTGCTGATTGTCGGGGTAACAACATGATAATTTAAAAGATTTTTAACTAAATATCTACTCAGATTTAGACCTTAAAAATGGACAAAAGTAATGTAAGAGATCTAAGCAGTTATTAAAAAATCATGTAATAAAGTTTTACAGGAAAGAAAAATGTTGTGTTTTAGACTTATATATAGTTAAAGAGGAAAGAATGTTAAGGGTGGCCATCCTGGTAAGAATGCGAGGAACTGAATTCTAATTCAGTGCTCTAGTCTATGGCATTTGGTTCTATACTACCAAAGATTACCAATAAAGTAGATGCAGTCTGGTTTCCTTCATTTCCTAACCGGTTTATTTACACTTTTTTTCCAATTTCTCAATTTAGTGACAAGTTACAAACCACCTACCAGTGCCCCGAGTTGCAAAAATAAATACTGTGGAAAACAAAACAATCTGAAACAGCTATCAGTCCAACAACTGCACATAGTAATAGCAAAACGAACTGGAGAATGCGAGAAACACACACAAGTAAAATGTAGAGTGGGAACTGAATGTAGTGAATATGCTACTTACCAGTATGCATCTGTTCTTGGCATGTAGGGCTGCTGACATTCATATCTATAGCATAGATTCCCGCTTAGTGTTGGGTCCGCATGATTGCACATTGTTGTCCTGGAAGAGTCTTCGAAGTATCACGAGATAGGTGGCTCCTCCCCTGGACTACAGTGCGCATGGGCATCGACTCCATCCCCAGATTGTTTTTAGCCATTGTGGCGAAGATGGAGTGTAACAGTGTGAGCGATGACCATGCTAAGAGTAAATTTGAATTCTGCAGCCGCTACAGGCGCCGGGGAGGAGGGCGGGCGATATGAATGTCAGCAGCCCTACATGCCAAGAACAGATGCATACTGGTAAGTAGCATATTCAGTTCGAGGCATGTGGGCTGCTGAATTCATATCTATAGCATAGAATATATAGCAGTCCCTCCATTAACGGCGGCCGCCTGTGCCAGCTGCAGACGTTTGAAAAAGTGTCTTAAGAACAGCCTGCCCCACAGCTGCCTGCTGCTTGGAGTTGTGGTTCTGAAATTCTGGACCCTACCGTTGTCCCGGTATCGAGGTCCAATACCCGTGTCCCGAAACATCAACGTACCATGCCGAATTTGGTGTCGACGAACCGATAATGATTAGGACATCATTCCTATGCATTTGCGTCATGATTGAGGTATGCTAACACCCCTGAATCGTAGTTTCCGTCCCGACCCCTTAGACTCCATTTTGTAAACGGTATCCATCTTGTGTCTTGCCCTCATGATAAGTCAATTAAAGGTCGAGCTTGATCTAAAAGGACACATCCACCTTCCCTGACTTCCCCCTGACCTGTCCCAACTGACTCCATTGCCTCCAGCCGAACCTGTTTGGGCAGCTCCTCGCCCAGTGGCCTAATACGATAGCATCAATGCATAACATGCCCCAAACCATTCACTACATCCAGATCATGTTTTCTACACACATACTCACCTGTCCACGCTCCCTGTTTATGGCCAGTTTTATGACTAGGAGGTGCCTTCTTTTATTGGGGCTTCACCGATGTCTGATGGGAGTTCCGGGCTTGGCTGGGTAATCTATCACGAATTGGACGTCTAAAATACGGGCTTGCCCACATGACTTCGCTCTTTTGTATTATTGTAGAAATATGTGTATAGCCATATCATAAACTCAAGAATTCTTGCTTGCAGCTATTATTTTTGTATATAAGGAGAAGGCTGGTTCTGTAAAAACGAACAGTCTCCTGAGAACACATGACCCGTGTTTGTCGTGCTTCTAGGACACCTGTTACTTGGTAGCTGCCAATAAAATTCGATCTCTGACTGCGACTAGAAGACTCAGTGTTTCTGTTGTCCGGAACAAGGGAGAACTCAGAGGTCTTCGGGTGTTATCCCCTGGCACCAAACGGGTTCCTAAAAACCCGTTACCTCAGTTGGCGCCCAACTCGGGGCGGTATCAAGCGGCGACGGTCCAAGCCAGATGTTCGTGAGGAGCTTCGTGTGAAAATTCCAGAGGACGGCCAGCCACTTCAGCGACCCCTGTATGTCGACGTGGTTCCGAAGGTCTTTGCTGCGAGGTTCCCCGCGTCCCGACGGCTACGAAGGACTGCTGCCCTGACTATCGCCTTGTTTTGGACCCAGTGATCCTTGGTAGAGCGAAACGATAGACGAGTCTTCTAGCGACGTCACCGATCTTCAAATACTTCAGTTAAGTATAAGTGGAGCGTCTCCCAGTCCTTAGTTTGTCCTTAGTTTTTGGTATCCTTGAGATACGCTTTGATTTGGTACTTGCAAGCCCCAAAGCCGAAGGACTTGTGTATTCACGAGAAATATCGTAACAGATAATCCTTTGAAGTTTGAAGCTAGACTAGTGAGCAAAGATGTCTGGTTTTAGCAGACTTGGAAACTTGTTTTGTCTTGGTTATAGTAAGGACTCCCGATTAGAGGATTCCTGTCCGGTTCCTCCGATTGGAACTCCAACATATGAGCTCTATGTAAAGCATGGCGTAGGTCCCATCACATATAATGAAGTGTGGATAAAATACACCCGCAAGGATGGTGTTTTAAAATGGCCCCAATATGGTAGTTTCGACTCAGAAATATTAGATAACCTAGAGGTCAAATTATTCAAGAGAAAAGCCTGGCCGGCGATGTTTGACTCTTTCCGCTTATGGCGCAAAGAAGCCAAACAGAAAGAAATAAAATTAGCAAAAAAGAATAAAAGAGGAATGTCGATGGTGCAAGCTGCCATAACATACAGGGATAACGAGGAAGAGCAGGAAAACGAACAAATGTTTAGGAGCAAGAAACTAGCAGTAGATAAATGCTACCCGATGTTACCAAATAAGGGACAAGGTCAAGAGGAGAGATCCGAGAAAGATCCATTAATGTCCCACTTATTAAGCTCACCTCCACCGTATGCGTTAGACGCTACTACAACGCCAAAGCATTTTACTATACCGCGCCCCGGCGCACGGAACACAGCTATTGCACAAACTCCAGCTACTGTACAGCTGGTTCCTACTTCTCCGGCGCAGCCTTCTCAAAGGCCGCCGTCTCTGCTACCTACTCCATCTACTTCTACGACTTTGCCTACAGCTCCAGCTATTGTCTATGATACTACGTCTGCTACTACTTCAACTTCCTCTGCTATTGCCTCTACTTCTTCTTTGCCTCAGCCTGTTTTTTCCGAGGCACTTACTCCTCCGCAAGGTTCTCCTTCTATTAGACAAAGAGTAACAGGTACCGTCACTAGTCTATTTTCACCTTTCTTTGGGTCGCCTAAAACAACGCCTAAAACAGAACATAGACAGTCCCATAGTCAACTGCCTGATTACGAGGAAAGAAGAGTGCTAAATGAACTAGCCCGTAAATGGGTTACGGATACTGTTAGATATGATGTTCAGTCTGTTATGGACGTTTTCCGTCAATGGAATGCACCCACCCAGAGATACGTATTCGAAGAAATGTGTGTATATCTGTGCGAAGATGTGAAGACAAATGATTCCAAATGCACAATGAACGAACTATGGCGTACACGCTTTAAGTTCTATGAAGGTATGATTATAGGTGTAGAAAGCGATAGAGTTATTGCTCTCTTATAGGAGTAAGGGAAACGTCTCTAGATCATGTCACGAAGACGATGCACCAGGTGGGAAAAGAGCGAGACCCCATGAGAGAGGTTCCTCCGGTTTGGAGGGAAGGTGATGCGAATGCGAATCCACCAATTCTGCCTCATTTCCAGCCTGTATGGGTACATGTCCCCTGGAAAAGATCCGAAGTCTTAGCACTCAAACAGACACTGCCTGATCCTCGTAAAAACCCGACTGGGTATTATAAGGAGTTATCGCAAACTGCAAGCTCATGTATAATGAATTTAGCGGATATAGACATGTTGTTTGGGAACGTTGTTCCACATCCTTTATGGAGCAAAATCCGTCATACGAACCATGACCAAGAACTAGGTGACTCATGGGCGAACATTACCGCTATGGATGCTAGACAAATAGGTGGTTTTAAACCTGAGCCGTTAATAGCTGAACTTCCCGGTAGGATTATCGCGTACATGAAAACAATAATGCCTGAAGTACGCGTAAACTGGGACAAGCTATCTGCGTGCAAGCAGAAGAAAGATGAGAATGTGTCTGACTTTTTCACAAGATTTGAGGAGACTTTCACCGATCATAGTGGTCAGGATATGGCTACCGAGGGTGGTCAAAGATTGTTTGTAGACAAATTCGTACATAATTTAATCGCTGAACTGTGTAATAAACTGAAAGATTCAGAGAGTGCTTGGGCTGTCTCTACGTCAGCGCAAATTTTAGCTACAGCCCAGTACTATGAAAATAGGCGCAAAGACGAGCTAGATAAAATAGACAAAAAGACGAAAGATTTAAAAACTAAAGTTCTTCTCCAGCAAGCCTATCCGCCTCGTACGGCTAGTCAGCCCAATTATCAACAACAACAGCAGTATTCGAGAAACGCGCAAGGAAACGAGTTTTCCCATCAGCGTATTGCTTATGGCCCGAATCAATGTGCGTATTGCAAAGAAGAGGGTCACTTTAAAGGTAATTGTCCGGCTCTTGCGCGACGTTTGAGCGGTGCTTCAGGTGTAAGGGGAAGAGGTGTTCAACATGCCCTAGAGGTAGGGGCCGTGGAAATTTCACCCAGAATACAACTTCTTTTCCGCCTCAGAATTCGATGAACTGCTTTGACCAACAGAATAATGCATCGTCTAGGTCAGCTCAGTACTATGCTGACGACTATTACACCGAACACGAAAATGAGGGTAACGATTGCTAGGACAGCCATGGACAAAGAGAGGGAGTTGTTTCAGTTCCAGTAGATCAGAATGGACCTTATGTCGATGTAATTACCGCAGGAGTGTCAGAGCCATTTCTGCTGGATACTGGTGCTACAAAAAGTTCTATCATGCACTCGAAACTTCCTGGCGCACCTTTGTCTGGCGAAATGAATGTTTCAGTACGTTTCTCTGGCGCCCCTGTTAGAAACCCGATCTCTAGTCCTATATCTCTTTCTATTGGCCCGTGCGAATTAGAAGCACCCCTCATTCTTACAACAGGTTGCGGTGAAAATTTGTTAGGTTTGGATTTGCTAAAAAGGTTATATGCGACTTTGTACTGTTCCCCCTTGGGAGTACAACTTACTTTAGGTAAGAAAGTCATTTCTCCAATGTATTTGTCAAAGGACAATATTCCGACTGAATTGTCATCACTTCCTGATATACTTTGGGCTAATGGCTCTAATGATGTAGGTCGTTTGGAGATAACACCGTATGTCATAACTTTGAAAGCCAACGTTAGGTTGCCACGTATTCCCAATACAAAATATCTAGCGAATGCGAAAATGCATTGTTGACGATCGTTTATGATCTGATCGATAAAAATGTCATCGAAGAAACAACAGGCAATGTTTGTAACAGTCCAGTTCTGCCCGTCTTAAAGCGTACTGATCCTTTACAACCGCCTGTGTATAGGTTCGTGATTGACCTCAGAGAAGTAAATAAGGTAGTTATCCCACAGTTTCCAGTTGTCCCCGACATTACTGCTTTATTGACAATGGTTCCAGCTTCAGCAGCTTGGTTCTCGGTGATTGACCTGAAGAACGCTTTCTTCAGCATCCCGATTGCCGAGGAAAGTAGAGACATTTTTGGCTTCAATTTAGGAGGACGAAGCTTCCGCTTCAAGTGTGCTCCTCAAGGCTACTGCGAAAGCCCATCAATATTCAGTCAGGCCCTGAAAACACAACTAGACACGATTGTTCTACCGAATGGCTCAACTCTGATTCAGTACGTAGACGATCTGCTGATCGCTGCAGACACTGAAGAGATTTGCAAGAAAGCTACGTTATCATTATTACGTAACTTATGTGACATGAAGCACAAAGTCTCTCTTTCCAAACTCCAATTTTGCCGACAAGAAGTAACCTACCTAGGTCACATCTTGTCGAAGGAGGGAAGGAGACTGACACCAGAAAGAATACAGGCAATTGCAGAACTGAGTGCCCCAAGGACACAGAGAGATGTTCGGGCCTTCTTGGGCATTACATCGTACTGTAGACAATGGATACCGAATTTCTCACTACTAGCTAAACCCTTGCTGGCACTACTCTGCAAAGACACGCCAAATCCTATGCCCTGGTCTGAAGATTGCCAAACGAGTTTCCACAAGTTGCGTGATGCATTATGTTCGGCCCCTGTGTTGGGAAACCCCAACTACAGAAAGCCTTTTACATTATATGTCCATGAGAAGGAAGGTTGTGCATTATCAGTTTTAACACAACATTTAGGGGACAGACAGCGCCCATGCGCGTATTTTTCGGCAACTCTAGACCCTGTGGCTAAGGCACTACCAAGTTGTCTGAGAGCCACCGCCGCAGCAGCTGTCTGCATTCGACAGTTCGCTGGATTAGTCATGAATAATAATCTGATCGTTATGGTCCCGCATGCAGTAGACATTTTACTAAACAGGACGAAGACACAACATCTTACTAGCGCTCGACTATCCAGTTATGAACTTACACTGCTAGCAAGTCACATCCACATAAAGAGGTGTGATACACTGAACCCCGCAACGTTATTACCCATTCCGACAGAAACAGACAAGATTGATAACCATGACTGCTGTTTTAGGACAGAAGAAGAGACAAAAGGGAGAGTAGACTTACAGGACACTCCCCTTCCTGAATGCAACGATACTTTATGGGTTGATGGTTCATGTTTCAAGCTGCCGAATGGTGATACGACTGCAGCATATGCCGTAACGACATTACACACCATTATAGAGACTGCGCGTATTTCCCACAATTCTGCACAAGCCGCAGAACTGATTGCGCTTACCAGAGCATGTGTGTTAGCGAAAGGAAAGCGAGTGAATGTGTACACTGACAACCAATACGCTTTTGGCGTGGCTCACAGTTTTGGGAGATTGTGGCGTGAACGTGGGTTTCTTACGTCACATGGTGCAAAGATACAACATGGTCAGTTAGTTAATGAACTCCTCGAGTCACTGACCTTGCCACTACAAGTTGCAATTGTAAAATGCAGTGCACACAAAAAGATTCAGGATGATGTTGGCCGCGGGAATGCATTTGCAGACGAGGTTGCGAAAGAGACTGCAAGGAACACGATGAGTCGGATGTATGTTGTAGGTCCCGCTAGATGGATTACGGATGTGGGAATGTGTGAGGACACCATTGAAAGCGTAAAATCTATACAAGCCGAGGCAACTGAGAAAGAGGTGAATGAATGGAGAGAAAGTAAAGGTAGACTAGACGCGAATGGTTGTTGGGTCGAACTGTCAGAACACCAGCGATGGCTATTACCTAACGCATATGTACTTGCAGTAGTAACAATGGCTCATGGAGTTGCGCACATCAGTTCGAGAGGAATCTGTAAAGTATTGGCCCTAGTATGGCAAAATGGTAATATCCCGAAATATGCAGAGAATGTGGTCAGAAACTGTATGGTGTGTTTGAAGTACAATCCCGGTAGGGGAACCCCAACTCCAGCTGGTCATTTTGCGCCTCCAACGTATCCGTTCGAGGTTTTGCAGCTCGATTTCATTTACAGGGAGAGATGCAACAATCTGAAGTATGTGCTCGTTGTTGTTTGCGCTTTCTCCAGGTGGGTGGAAGCGTACCCCCTTAAGGACAATACTGCCTTGTCAACTGCCAAAGCCCTTGTCAAAGAGTTCTTCCCTAGATTCGGTATGCCTAGAATCGTCTGGAGTGATAATGGAAGTGAATTCGTAGGACGCGTGATGAAGAGAGTGTGTGAGTGTTTAGGCATAAAACAAAAGTTTCACTCTGCGAATCACCCCCAATCAGCTGGATTAGTAGAGTGCTACAATGGCACTTTAAAGCTCAAATTAGCCAAGATCCAAGCCTGTACAGGTCTTAAATGGCCTGACGCCTTGCCCCTAGCACTCTTGTCAACCAGAATGACCGTCCATTCCAGGTTAGGACTTAGTCCTCATGAGATAGTGTTTGGCCGCCCAGCCAACGTCTGGGGCGTGCCAAGGCCAAAGAAACTCAGCAAAATAGAGCACCCCGTACTGCTTGACTATTTGTGCGAATTAACAACTAAATTGCGTGTTTTACACCAACAGGTTCACAGTTCCTCTCCGCCAGCCTCTGACGATCCAGGTCACTCCATCAAACCCGGCACGTGGGTCTTGGTGCGGAATTTCCAGCGCACAAACAACGGACAGCCGAGGTGGACCGGACCGTACCTGGTACTTCTTTCCACGAGATCAGCTGTTCGGGTGGAAGGCAAAAAGAACTGGGTGCACGGGACCCATTGTAAACGGGTCCCTCTACCGCTCCCATACGACCGGTGGGTCAAGGAAGGACTTGCCGACTGTGAGACAGAATCCATACCTCGCTTCCTCCCTTTCAGCAATGCACGTTTGAAAGAAACTGGTACCGAAAAGGAGAGTGATCATATTTTACAAGGACTTGTGCCACCGTCTATGCAGTTGGACACTACCGAACCTGAGACATTGTTTGAAGACCACACCGTACCAGGAAAACGACGGTACAATTTAAGGTCTAAACAAAGAGACTAATAAAAGCAAACTAATGTGATTTTCTTTTCCCCTAAGAACTATTTTTGATTTTTCAGCTCTCTCGCCCAGGGAACTTGCTCATTTTTGATTTTCGAACCGCCATCCGGTTCTGCTGCTAGGGCCGCGGTTGAAGTCTGGGGAGTGCAACTGGGGACGTTTAGGTCAACGGTTCTGGTTAGTCCAAGGGAGTTACCCCGGACTGAACAGAGCGCACTCCCTGGCAGAATCAACCTACCACCGCGGGCAGCAAGTAGAGTATGGAGTTTCCTAGGGTAAAGAGACTTTCCAGACTCACGGACTTTGAAAGACAATTATGCCCGATACTGGCCAAAAGAAGTTTTTTGATAAAGTGTATTTTTATGTTGTGTAGCATAGCAATGTTCTTGACTGGTTATATACCCTATTCGTCTTTCAAGTTTCCTTGTTCTCAAATGACACTCGGCCAACTCCTCCTCTCACTCTCTCCACACACTCCTTTCACCCTCTACCTGAACACGAGTCTGCCAGAAGACTCGAATTTGTAAATAACTCATTCATTCAACTTCTACACCAACACCAGTCCATAATGAACACATCAAACTGTTGGGTATGCGGACTCATGCCGCACACGACTGATAAGGGTATCCCATACTTCATCCTGCCTTTCAGTTATTATGGTTCTCTGTGGGCTTTCCAGACCATGTTCCTATTCGCCCTAGAACCATACCCGACCCGTTCTACTGAGAGTGATTCCAGTAACAAGGCACTAGTAGCAGGGATAAGAAATATGAGTAGAGAGTTCGACACATATCTAACGATTCCCAAAGATGAACTCACTCCGTACACTCGTTGGAACGTAACTAAATATGGGGTTTACCTGAGTAAGAGCCAGACAGCAAAGAAATCCCGCCCAGTTTGGATAGTACCCAACCGAGGTCACTTATGTTTACAAGGTATCGGCAGGGATCCCAAAGCACAATTAGGAAAGAGTATATGCACGGAAACCTATGTGTTCGCTTCCCGAACTTCCCCTATACTATTAGCAGCCAAAGGCACGTATTTCGTCTGCCATGACCAAGCCTACACCTGGTTGCCCCCTGACTTCTCAGGTACATGTTTTATCTCATTTCTGCTGCCTCCCACCTACACGGCCAGAGCAGATTACCATCGGACAAGGACAGCTAGGGGTGTCGTGAGTAATGACGACACCGCGGGTCAGGAATTAGCTGACTTCGCAAAGGGTTTTCTGCCATTTTGGGGGCCTATGGTGAACAGCAGGAATATTCGCCAGTTATCAAGGATAGTTGAATCCGCCGTGATTACAACGGCCGGAGCCCTTGGAAATTTGACGACCGAACTTCAGTCGGATCGACTTATGACCCTTCAGAACCGAGTTGCCCTAGATATCATACTCGCCGATCGTGGTGGTGTGTGTAGAGTGATCTAATCCAGTTGTTGCATTTTCATCCCTGATAACGCACCGACAGTGTACCAGGCCATCTCTAAGCTACACGAGATATCTGGTTCCCTTCACGTAGAAAAAGGGGACTGGTCCTTACTAGGGTGGTTCTGGGAACTGATCGCTACCTGGGGATGGAAAACACTGATCTTCATTGGGATGATCTTAGCACTTCTGTTTATGTTCTGCCTGTGTGTACAGTGAGCTCCTGCACTATGTGGCCTCTGTGCTACCTCATGTGTACGGAAGCCTGTGTCAAGGGACGAACTGAGCAACAGAATGATGCTACAGCAGCATCTCCACGAATTCCTTCATACAGACTTAGACTCGGATTAACATGAATTATTGCCTTATATGAGGGCAAAAGGAGGGTCTGTGGTTCTGAAATTCTGGACCCTGCCGTTGTCCCGGTATCGAGGTCCAATACCCGTGTCCCGAAACATCAACGTACCATGACGAATTTGGTGTCGACGAACCGATAATGATTAGGACATCATTCCTATGCATTTGCGTCATGATCGAGGTATGCTAACACCCCTGAATCGTAGTTTCCGTCCCGACCCCTCAGACTCCATTTTGTAAACGGTATCCATCTTGTGTCTTGCCCTCATGATAAGTCAATTAAAGGTCGAGCTTGATCTAAAAGGGCACGTCCACCTTCCCTGACTTCCCCCTGACCTGTCCCAACTGACTCCATTGCCTCCAGCCGAACCTGTTTGGGCAGCTCCTCGCCCAGTGGCCTAATACGATAGCATCAATGCATAACATGCCCCAAACCATTCACTACATCCAGATCATGTTTTCTACACACATACTCACCTGTCCACGCTCCCTGTTTATGGCCAGTTTTATGACTAGGAGGTGCCTTCTTTTATTGGGGCTTCACCGATATCTGATGGGAGTTCCGGGCTTGGCTGGGTAATCTATCACGAATTGGACGTCTAAAATTCGGGCTTGCCTACATGACTTCGCTCTTTTGTATTATTGTAGAAATATGTGTATAGCCATATCATAAACTCAAGAATTCTTGCTTGCAGCTATTATTTTTGTATATAAGGAGAAGGCTGGTTCTGTAAAAATGAACAGTCTCCTGAGAACACATGACCCGTGTTTGTCGTGCTTCTAGGACACCTGTTACTTGGTAGCTGCCAATAAAATTCGATCTCTGACTGCGACTAGAAGACTCAGTGTTTCTGTGGTCCGGAACAAGGGAGAACTCAGAGGTCTTCGGGTGTTATCCCCTGGCACCAAACGGGTTCCTAAAAACCCGTTACCTCTGAGTGCACATCTACACAGTAGTGTTTAGTAAATGTGTGTGGTGTAGACCATGTGGCTGCTCTACAAATGTCTTCCAAAGGGATATTACCAAGGAAAGCCATGGAGGCCCCCAACTTGCGGGTGGAGTGGGCTCTGGGGGGGACCGTTAAAGTGCGCTTAGCCTTGTGATAGCAAATTTGAATACACTTAACGATCCACCTGGATATACCTGCTTTGGAAATGGGGTTGCCTTTGTGCTGGGCTGAAAAGGCAACAAAGAGTTGTTGTGTCTTCCTAAAATCCTTGGTCCTATCGATGTAGTACATCAAAGCTCGTTTGACGTCAAGAGTGTGGAGCATTCTTTCGGCTACAGTCTCTGGGTTTTGAAAGAACGCGGGTAGTTCAATGGTCTGATTGACATGAAACTGTGAAACCACCTTAGGAAGAAATTTCGGGTTAGTGCGCAGCACCACCCTGTTTGAGTGAATTTGTATGAATGGCTCTTGGACAGTGAGCGCCTGGAGCTCACTAACACGGCGCAGAGACGTAATGGCTATTAGAAATGCCACTTTCCATGTTAAAAACTGAACCTCGCATGAATGCAGAGGCTCAAAAGGCGGGCCCATCAGCCTGGTGAGGACCACATTAAGGTTCCATACAGGAGCTGGCGGAGTCCTGGGAGGGATGACCCGTTTCAGCCCTTCTAGGAAGGCTTTAATGGCAGGGACTCTGAAAACGGAGAGATGCTGCCTGTTTTGGAGATAAGCTGCTATGGCGGATAAGTGTATCCGAATGGAAGCATACGCCAGCTTGCATTTGTAAAGATGTAACAAATAACAGATGATGTTGTGAGTGGATGCATCTAGCGGGTTGATGTTGTGTTCTGTACAGTAAATTACAAACCGCTTCCATTTTGCTGCATAGCAAGCTCTGGAGGTGGGCTTTCTTGCCTCCCGTATGATATCCATGCAGGCGTGAGGCAAGTTAAGGTAGCCAAATTCTAAGACTTCAGGAGCCAGATCGCCAGGTTGAGCTGTTGCGGGTCTGGGTGCTGAATGTCGCCATGGCTCTGCGTCAAAAGTCTGGGCGTGAGGTGCAGCCTTTGATGCGGTACCACGGAGAGTTCTAGAAACGTGGTGTACCATGGTTGGCGTGCCCACGTTGGAGCAACCAGGATGAGTGTCATCGAGTGTTGCTTTAGCTTTCGTGCCACCAGCGGTATGAGAGGTGCTGGGGGAAAAGCGTACGCAAATCTGCCTGACCAGTTCATCCATATCGCTTTGCCCTGCGACTGTGGGTGAGGGAGCCTGGCGGCAAAGTGTTGGCATTTTGCGTTTTCCCTTGTGGCAAACAGGTCTATCTCTGGATGACCCCACTGCTGGAAGTACGGGCGCAGTACTGATGGATGTATCTCCCACTCGTGCATTTGGTGGCAGTACCTGCTGAGCAGGTCCGCCATCTGATTGTCCTTGCCCGGTAGGTGTTCCGCCATGAGGAAGATGTTTCTCTGAATGGCCCACTTCCACATGCTCTGAGCCAGATGAGACAACTGTGGAGAGTGTGTACCTCCCTGCTTCTGAATGTAGTACATGGCTGTCATGTTGTCCGTCCGGATCAACACGACTTTGTTGCATAGATGTACTTTGAATGCCTTCATTGCCATGAAGATCACCATCAGCTCTAGGTGGTTGATGTGCATCTTCCTTTGCTGAGTTGTCCATAGTCCCTGCACTGTGTAGTGGAGCACATGAGCTCCCCAGCCCTGTAGAGATGCGTCCGTCGTTAGGATGATCTGTGGCACAGGCTCCTGGAACGGCCGGCCCTTGCAAAGGTTGTGTGGATTCCACCAATGCAGAGAGTTGTATGCCCGACCGGTCACCAACACTAGGTCCTTTAACTGTTCGTGAGCCTGATTCCACTGACGTGCCAAGCACTCTTGAAGCGGACGCATATGTAGCCTCGCGTGCGGGACTATGAAGATGCAGGAGGCCATCATGCCTATCAACTGCATGAACACTCTTGCTGGCAGCGAGCGTTGCGGCCTGAACCTGTGGATGAGCGACTGAATGCTGTTGATCCTCACAGGATTCGGCTGAGCCGTGGCCGCCAGAGTATCTATCGTCGCGCCCAGATACTGCCGCACATGGGCTGGCTGAAGGTGCGATTTGGGATAATTGAGTGAGAATCCCAGACTGTGAAGAAGGTGAATGGTGTGGGACATGTTGGCGGCGCACAGTTGGGCCGACTTTGCTTGGACAAGCCAGTCGTCCAGATAAGGGTAAACGTGAACGTCCTGCCTTCTGAGGTGCGCAGCCACTGTCGCCAGGCATTTTGTGAACACCCTGGGCGCCGTGGTCACTCCGAAAGGTAGGACCTTGAACTGATAATGCCGACCCTGAATGGTGAATGTGAGGTATTTTCTGTGTGATGGATGTAGAGGAATGTGAAAGTATGCATCCTTGAGATCTAAGGTTGCGAGGAAGTCTCCCTGGGTGAGCAACGGAAGAACTTGCTGCAGCGTCAGCATGTGAAAGTGTTCTGAGAGAATATATTGGTTCAGGGGTCTGAGGTCCAGAATGGGTCTGAGGGACCCATCGTTTTTCGGGATTAAGAAGTACAGGGAGTACACTCCTGTGCCTTCTTCTTCCACCGGCACGAGCTCGATTGCCCCTTTTTGCAGCATGACAAGTACCTCCTGCTGCAATAAGTGCAAATGCTCTGTAGACATAGGACGGTGTTTTGGTGGCATGTTGGGTGGAGTGGACGTTAACTCCAGACAATAACCGAACTGTATAAGTTTTCTGACCCACCTGTCTGTGGTGATGGATTTCCAGACTGGCAGGAACTGCTGGAGTCTCCCCCCGACAGGTGTTGTGTGGTCGGGGGGCAGTGGCAGGGCGTCACTGTTTGGTGGTGGCACTGTTGCCCCGATAGCCGCCTCTACTCTGCTTGGTGTAAGAGGACTGCGCCCCACCTTTAGTGTATTGCGTTTGCTGGGACATCTGGCCTCTGGAAACACCTCTATTGCCTGAGCGACGAAAAGTATTGGCCCGAAACTGTTGGGACTGGAGAGCTCCCATGGACTTTGCAGTCTCGGTATCCTTCTTTATTTTTTCCAGTGTGGTATCCACCTGAGGACCAAACAACCTATCAGGGTTGACCGGCTGATTGAGGATGGTGGTTTGTATCTCCGGTTTGAAACCGGAGATTCTGAGCCGTGCCTGACGTCTCAACATCACACTGGTGTTAATGGCCCTGGCGTCCGCCACGTCCAGCGCACATTTAATAGAAGCGTTGGAGATGAGCTTCCCTTCCTGAATGGGCATTTCCGCCGCCTCCTTATACTGATCGGGTAGATGTTGTAACAGGGTCTCTAGTGTGTCATAGTGCGCCCTGTCATATCTGGCCAGGAGTGCCTGAGTGTTTGAGATATGCCAGATATTGGCTGCTTGAGCCGCCACCCTCTTTCCTGATGCCTCCAGCACCTTAGATTCCTTGTCCGGGAGAGGAGCATCACCTGTGGTTTGCGAATTCGCCCTCTTCCGGGCATTAGAAACGACCAGAGAGTCCAATGGCAACTGGCCCTTGATGTAGGTAGGGTCTCCAGGTGCCGGCTTATATTTGTTTTCAATTCTTAGGGTTGACCACCCTGGCACGTGTGGGTTCCTTAAAGATGTCTGCAGCATGTTTGAGAACCCCTTTCAGCATTGGGAGAGTTTTGACAGTCTTTTTTGCTGTGGAAAAGGTATCAAAAAGGAAGTCCACGTCAACAGGGTCAGCGTGTAGCTCGACGTCGTGGTTTTTAGCCGCCTTTTCAATGAGAGCATTAAATGCTGCAGAATCCTCAGTAGGAGATGTTTTAACATTGTACACTTGAGTGTCTGGGGCAGTCTGCGGATCCCCTGGGTCCCCTGCATCTGCCCAAGAGTCCTGGTGATCCTCAGGATCAGTGTTGGCAGGAAAGTTATACCCTTCGTCATCACCTTCCCCAGCCTCCACATCTGAATAAGTGGGTGAGGGTGTGGCAACTCTAGGAGTCTGTGGAGCAAGTGGCTCAACCAGAACCAGGGAATCCGTAGAAGGCTTCTTGCGCTTCAAAGGAATAGTGTAGGACTCCAAAGGCTGCGTTGCCGTGATTTTTCTTTTTTAGAGGGTAAGTTTACCGGTGTCGGCGTCGATAAAGTGTTCCGACTGCTCCTCCATCAAGGGTTGTCGATGCTTTAAGTTCTCAAGCTGCGGAGAAGGCTTCGACCCTGCAGACCCTTGCACGGGCGCGTTGGCGACCGACCTTGGTGCGAAGGCCTTTGGTGCCAACTTCGGCGGCAACGTAAACAGGAGTGGCGTCGAAGACTTTGGCGTTTTGGCAGCCGGCTTCGGGGTGGAAGCATCCTTCGGATCGACTGCGGAGGCCTTGATCCTGATGCGTTGCAGTGAGTCCGACACCTGCTTCGTAAAGGAAGCGGACGGTTTCGTCAACCCGACAGACGTCCTCGGTCCACCAGCGTGTGAAGACTCGAGCGTCGATGTCTTGGTTTTCTCCGGCCGAGGCACAGGAGCAGCTTTCGTAGGTGCGCCGTGTCCTCCTTCCGCGCCGATGACTTTGGGTCGGCGGCCTTGACTCCCGGGGTTGGGGCCCCAGTCTTCGGCCCGACGCCCTTGGTCGATTTTGGATCAACGCCCTTGACCAACTTTGGCTCGACGCCTTTGGACGACTTCACCGGGTCGACAGGCTTCTTCGGCTGCGGCCGCCCCGACATATCGGAAGACGAGGAGGCGGCCAGAGGGACAGACGTCTTCTGTTTCGTTGGCATGTCCATCACTTTCGGTTTCGTCGACACCGAGGGTTTTACTTTCGGTTTCGTTTTGACGACCGGCGGCTCCGCAGAAGTGTCCGTAGCCGGGCCCGTAGGCGAGGCCGTGGATTTGGGTGCAAGGTCTTGGGTAAGGCCGTGTGGCGATCCCGCGACCTGAGCCTTAGTGATTGTTCGAACGGGGCATAGCTCTTCGCCTGAGCTATCTTCCATGGCCCCATAGGCCTCATCGTCGTTTCCTACCTCGTCGACGACTTCTTCTGCATCGAGCGCCTCGACATCCGCGTCGTAGTCGATCTCCTCCGCAGGAGGTGAAATTTGCAGATGAACTTCTTGTTCGTCGGCTTCTTCTATCATGAAGATGTCCACCGGTGCCGGGGCCGACTGCTGGGCCTCCAGTCGCGCCAGGCGCCGAAGCCGAATCGTCTTCTTCGATCTAAACCGGGAACAAGCCATACAGTTGGCTTCATCGTGGTCCGGCGAAAGGCACTTGTTGCACACTGGGTGGACGTCGATGTGGGGATACTTCGATCCACACACGGGACATTTCTTGAACGGGCTCCGTTCCATGATGTGTCGTTGAAAGTCTTGCTGCGTCGACTGGGCCTCAAGCACCAAAGAGTCACGCGACTCCTCGGGACGTCCGACTCGGGGACTGAGCCGGAACAGAGTTGGGCACCGAGAGCAAAAACAATACCGACGGTATAGGAAAAGGCCTTCAGGCCGATAGAAAGTCTATATCGATTCCGAACTGGAGATAACGAATACACATCCGAACCCAATGGCGGAAAAAAACAATCTGGGGATGGAGTCGATGCCCATGCGCACTGTAGTCCAGGGGAAGAGCCACCTTTCTCGTGATACTTCGAAGACTCTTCCAGGACAACAATGTGCAATCATCCGGACCCAACACTAGGCGGCGATCTATGCTATAGATATGAATTCAGCAGCCCACATGCCTCAAACTTACTGTTTACCTTCGCAGATTCAATGTCATTTGTTACTCTAATTTTTTTCTCACTTTTGGACGTACTGCCATGCGCACAATGCTGAATATTAAAGACAAGCGACATGCAACCCCGGCCTACCAACATAGCCTCAACGTTATATTTACCACAAAAAAGTGTGTTGGTTGCTTGCGAGTCGCATGTTTTTGTAAGTCTTTGAAAAGTTAAATAAAATGTGTTAAAAACAGAGTTGGATATTTACTTTGAGGTGTGCATGGTTTAATTGAAGAGTGAAGTGAAGAGGGCGTTTAAAGGCAAGCGCAGTGCATCAATAGGAAACCAAACACCACAAGACGATAAAATCTCAACGGCCATTTGTAGAACCAGCGAGTACCATAAAAATAAAAAAGGAAGCCATTAAAAAGTCAGGTAAATAGACAGTCAACAAAAAAAAATCACACAATTTACTAAAGTGTGAAAATCAGCGAAATTAGGAACAGACTGAATATAAAGTTAATCTGCTTCAAGATATTTGCCAAATATAATGAATTAATTAAAAAGAATTATGACAGAAGAAAGTGACGTAGAGTTAAAGAATAAAATTTGCGATAATGTATTTACAAGGGGACGCCCGTGAAGCCCTAGCTCAATCAGGACCTACTTGCTCTCTGCCAACAGTCCCGGGGGGACTGCAACGTCTTGTCTGCCTTGCTCTAACAGTCCCGGGGGGGGGCTGCATCCATCACTGCATCTTGCCTGCTTTGCTGCCGTCTTGCGGAGGGGGGACTACAATTCCCAGTGTCCCTCTCGCCACACCCACCACTGCGTCAGAGCAGCAGCGCCAGGAGGCGCCATAAAATCCCTTGTGGGCCCCCGTGGCGCGCGGGCATGCCCGGGCGCTGCGCGGGCCAAGCCCGGGCCAAGGGCAGGCCCGTCCCGCACCCGTCAGCGACAGGAAGAGGCAGGGCAGGATCACCCCCCCTGGTCTTTTCATTATACATTAACCCCCCAAAGACTACTCCCTTGGAAGTTACTGCTGGACTACAATCCCACTCCACCTAAACAGCAAGTAGTCCATTCTTTCTGGGGGATTTGGAACTATATTAACTTTTGCAATTGTCAACTTAGACTGCGCAGCTATCTCTCCGTCTAAATAATGATGGGTTGTGAGTTAATTGCCCTTGGGGATTTTTTGTTTGGAATATCCAATTGCTGCGAGGAGTGCCTGGGTCTATTGAACTGTATTTTAATCTAGAACCGTATCTGTTTAGCAACTAGGTCGAGGGGCGTTTCTCATAAACAAATATAGCTTTGAAATGGGGAAATCCACCAGTATCCCGAAAAAAAAGCAACTCGGGCTCAACCCGCCACATTCACGCCACCGCCAGTGACATCAATTGATAAAATGTTGCAAAGGGCTCTAGGTGGTGTCACTTCCGAAATTCAATGTACCGAAAGGCGGCTTTCAATCACCCCTGATCTTTGTTTGCCCACTTTAGATTCACCTATTGAAACCAACCTGTCTGGTACACTGATATCTCCTGAAGATGTGATTATGTCTCCTTCACTACAAGTGGACCCTGATTTAGATTTAACTTTACCGTCAAATAAGGGTATGGACACTCGTAAAAAGGGGAATAGTAAGCAGACAGTTGGGAGGGCGACCACTAACAAGAAGGCAAGAATAGGGTGCGACCCAGGAGTGGAAGTTCCTACTGATCGGGACCTCATAGTAGAGCTCCCAATTATTCCTAGTGCTGCAACAAAGTACCCAGTCTGGGCCCAGTCATTAATAGCTGACCTCTTGATTCAACGTGGCGACCTGATTAGGCAAGAGGTTGCCCCATTAGTTGAGCAACTAAAATCACTGACAACCATGGTAACTACAAGGCAAATGTAACCTGCCCTTATTGAAACACCTCATGGAGTAAAGGGGGAAGCTCAATTACCAACCTAAATCCGTGCCCTGGGGTCTCCACAAACAAAAATGTGACCATTAGCAGCCAAAGTCCCACCACAAGACAGTCCACTAGCCAGGGCCATAGTAATATACCACAGCCCTTGGTTGCACAGCGTGAGAACGACCGAACTACAAATACTATACTGAGGCCAGCTCATGCTGTGACAGAGAGTCGTCAGCCAATGGCCTGCCCCCCTCAGAAAACCCACTAGTACAGGGCAGGCTCGGTATACAAGGAACAAAGAGACAGGGGTAAGGGTGATGCTGTTTTGCCAACTATAAACCTTCCTCCAGAAACATTACCTTACGTAGTTGTTCTAACTGGGGTCCCTCCCTTAAATGGTTCCCAGAGGGAGTCGCAGCTGGAACTTAGGAATAGGAGTTTATTCTGGCTAGCATCACACAGATACTTTCCCTATGAGAGGGCAGGGGAAATTTTGATGGTACGGAGAGTGGATTGGGTGGGACCAAACAAAAAAAATATTTTGGGTAATTGTGTGGTCGTTAATTTCAAAACCCCCCAGATGGTAAGCTCTTTACTCAACAATAGAAGTATTCCTGTTGAGAACCACACAGGAGTGAGAGTGCTCCCTCTAGCTCACTTTTACTCCAACTGCTCCAACCTTGATAGGCCAATGACTCTCCTAGGCCACACCAAACAGAGGGAGGAGGGACAGCACCTGACCCGTAGACATTTTACAGATAGGCCTCTCTTCTATGACTTGTCGGTAAATAATCGTTATGGACCCTTAGAAGATGTCGATTGACCATCCACCGTAGAAGCCTTGGGCTCTGCCAAAAGCAGCAAGAAAAACCAGGAAGGGAATGTGTTGACAACTATAGGGAACCCGCAGTGGACATCGTCTGTTGTTTTAAGTACCGAACTAGGGACACATGTGCGGCTGACCTCGAGGAATGGGGCTTTGTTATGTCAATCCTCCCCCTCTCCATCGGAGATTATACTAACCAATCCCATTAATCTCCCTAATGACATCGTAAAATCGCGAAACTGCCGAAAGCTAACCAAAATTCCCCCTAAATCATTGAGTGGAGCATCTAGTTCTGGTAGAGATTTGAAGAGGTTATCCTGGAATGCGGCTGGCATCAAAGGTAAACTCTCTTCTCCTGAATGGGGTTTGTTCGTCGACCAGTTTGATGTGTGCCTGTTCCGGGAGACATGGGCAAGTGAGGATTGTGCAAGGGTGGGCTTTGTCATATTTAATATACCAGCTATCACCAGAGGGAGGGGAGGCCATCCGGTGGACTATCCATTTGGGTAGCTTCTCATGTGGGCTGTAATCCTACCACTCTAAACTGCTACTCTCATGATATCCAATCGGTATTGCTCACTTTTCCCTCCAAACTGAGATTCGCAATTATTAACATTTATTCGCGGCCTGTAACCCTGGCCCAGGAATCTAAAACTCTTGAGGAGTTAAACCTCTTCATTCCGTTGGTGCCGCTTAACTCGGGATTGATAGTTGGGGAGATCTAAATTGCCACTTTGAACCCCTCGCAAGCACTCATGATGTCATCACTAACAATGAGGACCTGCAGTGGGCCATACCTGATCGACAAACTCATCAAGTTAAATCCTGGTCTCCCTTAGTTCTTCAAAGCAAGGCCATCTTTTTAAATCACTCCCTGAGGGCCTGCAATGGCTGTACACCCTCGGATAGGCTGAGTAAGCCCACATTTAACAGAACCGGCCAGACTACATTATGGTAGAGAGTAGGTCATGGCATAGGGTTATGGATTTTGAGGTCATTCCACGTGTTGATAGTGACCATAATGATTTGACATTATCTTTGAAGGTCCCGGATTCAGGTATATCTCCTGCTAGCGAGGCCCCTACTGATGATAGGTTAACCCTCACTAATAATAGAAGAAGAATAAAGTGGGGGACAATGAAACAATCTCCAGAGAAGTTGAGAACACTATATGAAATGGTTATTCCAATCCTGCAGGAACTTGGTAGTGCTCTGACTGATGGGGATAATCCAGCCCACACTCACTTGGTTGCAACACTCCATAAGCAGCTGATAGACAACTTAGCTGATATTCTAAATCCTACTAGCCGCCCCCCAAAAAAAGTCACCATATATGTGGTTCAATGACAGATGCCGCAAGGCTAAACGAGTGTTGCTAGCGGCTATCAAAGGGAAAAATAAGTCCCTAACAAAAATCAGGCGGGCCCAATACAAAGAAGTTGTTTCTAGCGCTAAACTGTCCTGGGAAGAAAATAAATGGTCGGACATTAAAGCCGCCCTGTCGACCCGGGACATGAAAACATTCTGGGCCACAGTAAGAGCGGGTAGTAAGGAGGGTAATCTTGTGGATGAACCAAATCTACAAGCAGAATTGTGGACTGAGAACTTCAAAGCACTGTTTGCAACTGATTCAAAACAGGACGCACAAAGAGAACCCATGGGCACACTTTGCTTACAGACTAGCTGCGCAGAGGATCAACCAGTATTAGCTTATAGACAGGTACAGGAGGTCTATGAAGGGATAACACTACGTGAGGTCATTTTAGCGTTAGAAAAGCTACCAGCCGGAAAAGCACACGGTTTAGACAAACTCCCCTGGGATCTGTTTTGCGAAGAACCAACCATCTGGGGCCATTATTTGTGGGTGCTATTTAGTGCCATTATGAACGGTATGCCCATTCCTGACACCTGGGCTGGGGCAGAAATAGTCCCAATCTTCAAAAAGGGCTCTCCATTACACCCTGCAAACTATAGACCGACCAGTTTGATCAATGTCAAAAACTGTTTGCTCGGGTAATACTAGAACGGATGCAGGGCTGGCTGGAAGAAAATGACATCATTAGCCCCTATCAAGCTGGAGTCAGGAAAAACAGCTCCACCGTGGACCAAGTATTTAGATTTCAACTAATTACTTGGAAGACGGTATCAATAGAGGGTGGCAGCCTCTATTTGATATTCGTGGACCTGAAAACGGCTTTTGATCTGGTGCCCAGATCCAAACTTTGGGGGGTCCTAAGAGACATGGGGATTCCATCTCATCTACTTGACCTGCTTATCAAGCTGCATGATGCCACCTATGCTTAAGTAAGATGTGGAAGGGGCGGAGAATTAACCAATAGGCTCCCAGTTGGCAGCGGCATGAGACAGGGCTGTGTGCTTGCACCGACCCTGTTCTGCCTCTTTGTCAACGCAATCTTCCCACTACTTGCAGAGGTCGTAGACAACGATGCCCCGAAGTTAGCAAACATCAAGGTGGCAGCATTGATGTTTGCTGACAATACCCTCTTGTTATCCAAGACGCCGATGGGTATCCAGAGGCTATTGGACAGGTGTGCCGTATTTTGCAACAGAGGGGTTTGGCGATTAACACCACCAAAACCAAGTTTATGATTGTTAATCCGCCTAAGACAACACAGCCCAACCCACAATTAAATGGGATAGCTTTGGAAAGGGTGTCTGTCTTCGAGTATCTGGGTGTCACCCTTATAGAAGACATGCAGTGGGTGGCCCAGATAGCCAAAGCCAAGCTCAAGCTAGCCCAGATCGCTGGGAGTATAGCCAAAATGGCAAGGGAATCATCAACTAAACCCATTGGCCCTGTGATTGAGATGTATTATGCGCAAGCGAGGGGAGCCACATTGTATGGGGTGGAACTCTGGGGACACTCCTCGCCCGCTCCTCTAATTGCAGTGGAGAACAGTTTTCTTAGGCAAATTGTGGATCTTCCAGCTAGTACCCCGCTAATTCCCTTGCGATTAGATCTTGGCATCTCCCCGATTGAAGACGAGGTCGCCCTAAGACCTTTAAGCTTTTGGCGAAGACTGTGGGCGACCCCTGAACTAGTAACATTCCAGGCAGAAACCAATGAGCTACTATCCTACCCTGGGCTATTGCAAGAGATCCCTTGGTTTACACATGTAAAGTATGATTGTGAAAAGCTAGGTAAACCAATGTTGTGGAGTAGACCAGGGGAGACTACTCTTTCGTTCCCTCGAGCTATATTACCGAGGATCTATCGAACCCGAAAGCTCCAGGCCATTCACTCAAACCCAAAATTAGGCACTCTCACAATTCAGTTTCTCACTGTAAAGGATAACTATAAACTTGAAACCTTCATGGATGATATCCTACCACAGGTAGCAAGGAAACTGTACATGCAGTTCAGACATAGTACCTTACCCCTACATGCTTTCACTAACAAATGGGTTGCGCAATCTGAACATGGGTGCCCTGCATGCGATAGTCAAGAGGAAACAGAACTGCATGTTTTATTTTTCTGCCCAGGATACCAGGAAGCAAGGCGATATTGGCTAGCACAACTCTGCCGGAATTTGGGGATTGGGCACTGTAGGGAGGCATTTCGAGTCCTAAAATATGATACCTCCAAACACATTGTCTTTGCCGTCTCTTGCTATTTAAATACAATGTGGCGAAGGAGATGGGGCTTTATTGAAAAGGAAAAACAATCTCAAATTGCCAATCGGCATGCACCATTAACATAAAGTGTCCAGCAAGAGATTAGTATATCTGAGATACAGTTTTTTTAATTGTTCTTTTATATAAAAGCTTTCATGATGAATGTGATTTTAGTGTAACCTGTGTATTTTTAATTATTTATTGAAATATTTCTACTATCTCTTGTCCGTTGTGTACACTAACATTAATTGAAATGATTGCTTTTCACTTATGCCCATTTTTATGTCTTCCTTGTCCACTGCCCTGTTCTACTTGGCAAAATTCTTTTTTTTCATGATTTTATAAACCAGAAACTAAAATATTTGTATTTATTATTTTTTTTTTGTCCTCATCTCACCCTTGGCAAGTACAGGCGAACACTGGCAGCCCTAATCCATCCTGGGCGCCCAGGGCTGAAGTTCTTGCTTTGCCTGGAGCCATCCCGGCTGCCCCTTTATTCCAGGGCCAGGTGTAATCATAGGACATTCTCAGGACTTTGAACCAGCCTCATTTCTACACCCCAGTCTATCAGGGGTTGCCAAACAATATTATTGGTGTTATGTAGCATTCTAGATTCGAAATGTGCCATTCTTAATACAGCCCAGAGCCAATTTTCATACAGGGGAGGACTAGCATCTTTCCACAACTTGCAGATTTCTCTACGTGCAATGAGTATAAGAGTAAAGAATAAAGCAACCTGCGTCCCCCTAAATCTGCTAATAAGGTCCGTGTCCAGACCAAACAAGACCCTTACAGCGTTCAGTCTCAATGTCACCTTAAAAATACTCTCCAAAGCCTTCTCCACAGTACTCCAGAAATTACACAGAATAGAACATTCATAAAAGACGTGGATATCGGATCACTGAAATATTATCGACGGTCACATTATCGACTAGCAATAATATCATTGAATAATTATCGACTACAAAAATATCGACTTTGTATACTTATTACACAAAATACAAAAATATCGAATAAAAAATATCGATTATTTAGAATATCGAGTACATAAATATCGTCTTATTAAATATCGACTACTAATATATCGTTGTTCATGAAATTACACCTAACACTACAAAAATATCGACTACTAAAATATAGAGTACAAAAATATCGTTTCTAAACAAATATCGAGTTATTTTTTGTACCCTTTCATGTCTAAAATACCATATTAATGGTCTATAAAAGTCATTGCTCTATACAAAAAACATTTTACATATAATACCTGTTACTTTTATAACATTACTATTTATCATCATTTGCTATACATTATATTAAATGCGTTCTATCATTTGAAAAAGAATCTTTACATGTAACTAAAATTTTCATAATATTTTTACACTTACACATCTATTTTATTTAACAACTAACCTGCTTTAATGCGGAAAGCACCACATACCACCATTCTCACATCAACAAACACACCAATTAACATTAAAAAAATTCAAACTAGCCTATACAATCCTTCCTTTCATCCTACAACCAATCAAATCTAAGCACACAAAATACACATACTATAAAAGGGATACATGCATTCTACCATTTGCTGCTGCTAACTCCATAGAAAGAAGATGCCAACACTCTGAAGATTTTGTTCCTGAACAAACATCTTTAAAGATCCAGCTCACTAGCTAATCATTCAAGTAAGTTACATTCCATTATTTAAAAATCTAAATTAGTAGTCTATTATTTTACTTATATCTCCTAACTCTTCCACTTATTTAATTTTTATCTCCTCCTACTTTTCTGATAGAAACTACTACAAAAAAATTCCTAATACATGCTCCTATTTCTTCCCCTGCAAAATAAGATAGTAAGTATATATTAATGGTCTGTTATACAACAACAGCTGTTTTTAAACAGTATTTCACAAGATTCATACTTAATTTAAAACATTTTATTCACAGATATTCAGCGATTTTCCGATTTCAACACTACAAATGTATAGAACTACACTAATTAAACATGTAAGTATATATGTTTTTGTTAGTAAACAACCAATATTTAAAATGCTATTTTCTAAACAACATATCTTGCATATTACATCTTCCCTACAGATCCAATAAAAACATCCTACATCAACTATACCAAAAGACAAGACTACCCTTGTAAAAAATGTAAGTATACTTCAATTTGTCTAAAATTTCCAATAAAAACAAGAACTATGTTCTTAACACCATGTTATGTATTTTATATTTCCTCTACAGATATTGTGAATACATCATACATCTATTCTACCTACAGCAAAGAAAAGTACATATTCAGAAGTTAGTATACTTTTAAATATTTCCAATTTCCCAACGCTTCAAAATAATTTTTATCATATGTGACATGTATTTATTCTATCTTCTCTACAGATCTAAACTTTACTACCTTGATGTACTCCACCAAATACTACAACTCAACTATTTAAACAAGTAAGTATATGTAATGTTCACATCAAATGTAGTACTAAGCAAATTAAAAAACTGCTTTTACCTAGGAAAAACGTTTGTTATGTACAAACATTAACTTAGCATTTCTATATTTTCATACCAACAGTAAATAAAGAAATACATACAAGAAAGTCCTTCAAAATACAGTTCTGCATTTGTGATTACAACTTTTAGTAAACGTAAGTATAAATACAACATTAATTATGTTAGCACCACTAAGTGAAATATATGTTATTTGATTTTGTTTCTTTCTACTCTTTCCTAGAACAAGTAAAACAAAATGACAGAAGGTGCAGAATTTGTTATGTCACAGAAAAATAAATTACTGTTATGTTATATGGGTTATGTTTATAGCCAGGAAAGACAAAGTGGTAGAAAAGTTTTCTGGAAATGTACAAAATATTACTCAAACAAATGTTATGGAAGGGCTACTACAGAGGAAACTAATGTGCTATTTACCAGGGAACACAATCATCCCCCCAATGTCACAGAAATTGAAATAAGAGATGCTTTAGAAAGTATAAAGTATGCTAGCACACAAAGTGATAGACCAACAACACAAATCCTTAAAGAGGAACTGTTAAAAGTCCCAGCCCATGCTTCAGGTCAACTACCCTCTATTGACTCCCTAAAACGCACAATTGCATACACTAAAAGACGCACTTCCACAACCCCACCCAACCCTACTACTTTTGAGGATATTATTATTTCACCAGAAATGTCCATCACACACAATAAAGACAAATTTATCCTTTTTGACAATGAAAGCAGTACAAACAGAATCATAATGTTTGCAACTGCAAGTAATTTAAGAAAAATCCAACAGTGTCCCCAATGGATGATGGATGGAACATTTAAACCATGCCCAAAACCTTTTTATCAACTATATTCCATCCACGGGTTATACCATAACTATAACATCCCTTTCATTTACTGTTTGCTACCAAACAAACAGCAAAACACTTACACAGAAATATTAAATGTTCTCAAAAATGAAATCAATAATTATTTTCCAGAAAAAATAATTATTGATTTCGAATTAGCTATGATTAATAGCATTTTGAAAATATTTCCCCACACAGCAATCTAGGGTTGCTACTATCATTTCAATCAGAGCATATGGAGACATCTCCAAAAATCAACTTTAAGTATTTTGTACTCAACAGATAGCACCTTTGCCTATCAAATTAAAAAATTGATAGCACTGGCCTACGTTCCTGTTACCGATGTAGCGGAACACTATAATTTATTAATTGACAGCACATATTACAAGAGGAATGAAGATAAACTAACCCCATTACTGGATTATTTCGAAGATACTTGGGTGGGAAGGTTGCACAGATCTGGACATCGACGCCAACCCAAATTCCAAATCCCTTGGTGGAATGTCTATCTTAGTGCTTTAAACCAAGAGTCTAAAACCAACAACAGTGTAGAAGGGTGGCATAATGCTTTCCAAGCTACCACAAGCAGAACAAGACCCACATTCCATAACCTACTAGAAGCTTTGATAAAAGAACAAAGCTATCAAGAACTAAGAATGGAACAATCTGTGACCCAAATTGGTCCAAAACTAAGTAAACAAACTAAACAAATGTTCCGACTACGGCAAAGTCAAGTCACACTATACCCTACAACTAGAGGATTAGAATATCTGGCAATAATAGCTAAAACCCTACTATAAAAATGTCGACAAAATATACTAATATCTTCTTACAATAATGATACATATAACAATCATAAACATTTCTAAACAATTATAAATAAGACATATTTGTTTTACAAACTTATCAAAATTTTGCACATTATTTCTGAACAAATATGCAATATTTATAATTACATCACACATACACATTACATAAAGATCGACATTTCCCACCCAATACATAGAAATATAAAAATACTTACAATTTCTGTAGATGAAAGAGACGTAATGAAGCAAAATACAATCCATACAATCCATTACAAAGTACGAAAAATCCAATATGGGAAACCATCAAAAACCCGAAAATTATGTAAAAATAAAATAAACGCTCCAGGAAATCCCGAAAACAGTAGTGTGGACACTTTAGTATTTAAAGTGATATACACACAACTTTAAAAAAAACGGTGACGCATACCAATGTATCAATCCAATACGAAACCCTCAAAAATCCCGAAAAAAGGTTAAAATTAATAAAATCCGCTCCTGGCAAACACGAAAAATAGGAGATACACGTAAAAATATAACCATAATAAGTCATACATTAGTATCTCCGAAAAAAAACACGCTTCCTTCCATGTAGTTTTCATGCGAGGAACCGGAACCTGTAAAAAAACATACATAACGAAACCCACCCACAAATAGCCCATAAAATTTGTAAATACACTCACAATTAACATTAACCATGTAAGAAGACATTTCCTAACAATTCAAATAACACTAGAACTAAAACATACACGACGCATCTATAACGACGACATTACACCTAAACGCTACATTAACAAATCATACATACACACAAAAACACTACACAGTTCGATTATACCCTCAAACATTACCACTCAGTCATAAATTGTATATAAAATTTACCTTACCTCTCTCCACACGAAGCAACTCCCAACCGCGAGCTTCTCCAGTCTTGAATGAAGCGCAATAACCTTACGCGGTAAAAAAGTAGTCCCCTTAAACCAATTTTGAAAAGGTATCATAGAAAATACAATGTTATAGTATAAAAATATAATACATACACATTGTTATTGTAACAAATTAATACAGTAGACTCATTATAATTTAAACTGTTAAAAAAATTAAATTTCTTTAATATTAATTAATATATAGTAATTAATATATATTAATAATATTAAATAAGTATGTAACACTTGAAATAATATATGTAAAAAATTTATTTTTGTGTACATTTATAGGAATAAGTTTGTGTTTGTTTATAACTAAACATTATTAATTGTTTTGTAAATAATTAATAATAATAAATAATATAACTTATTTATTATTATTAATATAAAAATTATAACCATTTACTATATAAATAATGCCCTTAAATAATGTATTTTTATTTCTCTGAATGTATGTATTTCTGAAAAGAAAAGATAAATGTTTAAGTTTATTAATTAATAATAATAATAAATATATTTATTATTATTTTTATTAATTTAATTTTTTTTATAATAATGTCTAAGTATTATAAAAGTATATAATTGCATAAATAATCTTTTACCAATACCAGATATTATTATAAAACATATTATTCCCCTTTACAGTTATAAAGTTAACAACATAATATATTTATATGTATAATTTAAAAACAACATTGTCAGAAATATGTGAAAAAGAATGTCTTAATTAGTATTTCCATATCTTGATCAAATATAATAATTGTCATGTTACTTTATAAAAATGTATATATTAAAATTAAATATTTTATAATATTAATATATAATATTAACATTATTAAATATAAATGGAAGAAACAGAAAAATAACTTGAATTTTATTTAATTCAATATAAATACTTGTTACAGAAAGTGATTGATATTAATATTTTGTTTTGACATAAAACAAAATTGTGAAAAAATTATGTGTGACAAATTAAAACATGTACATAAATGATAATGTGTTATTCTGCAAATACAACATTTCCAAAAATGTTTATGTTATATTTGATAGTGATTGTATTGTATGACACATGAAAAAATTGGAAAATTGTAATAAAGTTTTGTGAAAACATCCATTTTGCATTGTCTTGTAATATAATAACACACTAATGTAAAATTATATGCAAATGTGCTGGACACTGACCAATTAATAATTGCTATTCCTACTCCAGTCAAAGTATTATCAGAGAAGTTGCTGGACACTGACCAATTATTATTTACTATTCCTACTCAAGTGAAAGTAATATCTGGAAAGGTGCTGAAGACTGACCATGTATAAATTAGAATAGCTACTTTAGTATAATGTTATAGTGTAAAATTTGTCAAATATTTATATATATTTTATAAATATTATTAACATATATTAGTAGTATATTTTTTGCTGAGTAGTTCAAAAAATTATTATTAGCATAAAAATGAGCAACTTTTTTTCACAAAAATCTTTCAATTATTTGTAATATTTATAAAAAAAAATCTCACACTTTATATACACAAAACAGACCCTGAACCCTAAAAATACCCCTTTACCCTAAAACTGAAAAGTGTCCATGAACTCAAAAATATACTCCTTTACCCAAGAACTGGAAACTGACCCTGAACCCTAAAAATACCCCTTTACCCAAAAACTGAAAACTGACCCTGAACCCAAAAAATTCTCCTTTACCCAAAAACTGAAAACTGACCCTGAGCCCTAAAAAATACCCCTTTATCCAAAAACCCAAAACTGACCCTGAACCCTAAAAATTCCCCTTTACCCAAAAACTAAAAACTGACCCTGAACCCTAAAAATTCCCCTTTATCCAAAAATTGAAAACTGACCCTTACCCATTAAATATACCCCTTTACCCAAAAACTTAAAACTGACCCTGAACCTAAAAATATACCCCTTTACCCACAAACTTAAAACTGACCCTGAAGCTTAAATAAACCCCTTTACCCAAAAACTGAAAACTGACCCTGAACCTTAAATATACCCCTTTACCCAAAAACAGAAAACTGACCCTGAACCTTAAATATACCCCTTTACCCACAAACTGAAAATTGACCCTGAATTCTAAAAATACCCCTTTACACTAAAACTGAAAACTGACCCTGAACCCAAAAAAATCTCCTTTACCCAAAAACTGAAAACTGACCCTGAGCCCTAAAAAATACCCCTTTACCCAAAAACAGAAAATGGACCCTGAACCCAAAAAATTCTCCTTTACCCAAAAATTGAAAACTGACCCTGAACCCTAAAAAATACCCCTTTATCCAAAAACCCCAAACTGACCCTGAACCCTAAAAATTCCGCTTTACCCAAAAACTAAAAACTGACCCTGAACCCAAAAAATACACCTTTACCCAAGAACTGAAAACTGACCCTGAACCCAAAAATATACCCCTTTACCCAAAAACTGAAAACTGACCCTTACCCATTAAATATACCCCTTTACCCAAAAACTTAAAACTGACCCTGAACCTAAAAATATACCCCTTTACCCACAAACTTAAAACTGACCCTGAAGCTTAAATAAACCCCTTCACCCAAAAACTGAAAACTGACCCTGAACCTTAAATATACCCCTTTACCCACAAACAGAAAACTGACCCTGAACCCTAAAAATACCCCTTTACCCAAAAACTGAAAACTGACCCTGAACATTAATTATACCCCTTTCCCCAAAAACTGAAAAGTGACCCTGAACCTTAAATATACCCCTTTACCCACAAACTAAAACCTGACCCTGAACCCTAAATATACCCCTTTACCCAAAAACTGAAAACTGACCCTGAACCTTAAATATACCCCTTTACCCACAAACTGAAAACTGACCCTGAATTCTAAAAATACCCCTTTACCCTAAAACTGACCCTGAACACTAAAATTCCTCCTGTACCCAAATTTAATTAATATTATTTAATTAACTATTAATGATTAATTAACTATAATTAATAAGTTAATATATTAGCAAAATAGCTGTAATTAATTAAATATAATTATTTATAATATTTATTCCCAAACAAATATTTAATAATAACAATATATGAAAAATTAAATTATTTATTAATAATTAAATCAACTAATTAATATTAATTAATTACTATTTATTTACTAATGATAAATATGTACCAAATTATATGAATTAATTAACAATTTAATATTTATTGTTTACCAATTAATTGATAATTTAATTTTCTCACAAACATATGATAATTAATTATTTCTTTTTAATTACTCCCCACCCTTATCCCCTATTAACCCAACATCCCGCTCCTAAACATTAACTACAATTTATACCAATAACAAATATGAAAATATTTTAGCACATTAGCTGTAATTATTTTCATGTAATTATTAATAAATTTTTCCCCAATTATTTAATGAACTATAACAAAATTTTATATATATAACAATTACTCTAAATAATGTAATTAACTAATTAATATTAATTATTTACCAATTAATTACTAATACAAAATTTATACCAAATTATATTAATTAATTAACTAATTTATATTATTTATTTTCCAATTAACTAATTAATAATAATTAATTACCAATTAATTACTACATAAAATTTTATTACCAATTATATTAATTAATTAAATAAATAATATTATTTAATTACCAATTAACTAATTAATAATAATTAATTACCAATTAATTACTACATAAAATTTTATTACCAATTATATGAATTAATTAACTAATTAATATGATTTATTTTCCAATTAACTAATTAATATTATTTAATTACCAATTAATTACTATTAAAAATGTTATAGAAATTTATATAAATTTATTAACTAATTAATATTAATTATTTCCCAATTAATTAAAATATAAAAATATTTACAAACATATATTAATTAATTAATTATTTTAAATTACTCCCCACCCTTATCCCCTATTAACCCAACATCCCGCTCCTAAACATTAACTACAATTTATATTACTATTACAATTTATTTATATTTTTTACCTTTTTTCAACATAATATCGATATTTTTTACTTTCAATATTAATCGATATTTTGTCATGTCGATATTTTTGAGTCGATATTTTTGGACTCGATATTTTATTATCATTATTGTAATCGATATTTTTAACAACGATATTTTTGTTCTCGATATTTTATTATATTCGATATTTTTTACTCAATATTTTGTCCATTCGATATTGTGGAGTCGATATTATGTCTGTGCACCGTGGATATCATCCGCCTCTAACATACCACATCTGGGGCACAAGGAGGGTTGGCGTATAGTAAAGCCTATTTACAACATAGAAGTGATTCTTCTTAAGAGAGGCAGACCTAACATATTTATACAGGTATTGGAGAGATGTATCATAAAGGGTGTCCGAGACAACATCCAAACTAGACAAGCTCCAAACAAAATGTAATGAGGGTGCCTGTGATTCATCTGCCTCCATCAGTTTCCTATACCATAGTCCCACTTCCCTTTTCCTAAAACCTGAGGATTGGAGAGCAAACTCAATGTCCCAGTTACCGTCGATGTTCTCTTTCTCAGCGGAAAACCAGGAACCGAGTTGGATATATTTAAACCTAGAAAAGGAGTCTCCGATTTTTGATCTCAATATCTCCCAGGGGAGTACTCCCTCTGATGTTACCAGGTCTGACCAAGTTGTTATTCCTGCTCTCCTAACAGGAAGGGACAGAATATTCTGGAGACAAGATGGTGTGCCGGGGGAATCCCATATTGGGGCAAAATCTGAATAGTATTTTATACCCCAACTATCTTTTACTCTACTCCAAAGCAATAGGGCAGATTTTAAAACCTTGAGGCGTACCTTTTTGTAGAACCTCGGTGCGCCGAATTTATATAAACTAAAATATTTTTAGAGTTGATGTTCTGTACTGTATGAATTGCTCATGGTTGCTTATTATTGTGTTGTTTTTTGTATACTTTTACGATCCTAGTGACCGAAATAAAGGTTTTCGAACGAACGTATTTACAAGAAGAGAACACCTTTCCTGTGAAATTCCACAGACCATTGCCATTTGCGAAAACGGAGCCCTCATTATGTGTTTCCTGGTGAACAGGCTAGATTCCCCTCACTCCCGGAATTACCAATACCAGGACTATCAGTCACTTTGACAGTGGGGGGAATCTGGTCTTTTACAAGTTGGACCCTAAGGGTTCACCAGGAAATTAGGAATTGCCAGGGGAATCAGACATTCTGGTCACCAGGTAATTCCTAATTTTCCTTTATCATCACACAAATTATAGCTGTTTTCAACACCTGAAATCTCTAGGTTAAAGTAAAGAGATTTGTAGTGTTCTCACAGGTCTCAGAATTTTGATGAGTTCAATGAGTGCTATTACTGGACCTGTCAGGATTAAGCGGACTAAGAGGAGCTAATTATGATCTCTCCAAATATTAAATATCTCAATGAAAGATTTGATCCTCTATGAAACCTAGGTTTTTAAAGATAAACTTTCAATTCAGCTTGTCAAGCGTAAGCGGAATCTAGGGCTCATTATGTGACAAGACTAAGAAAATTAGCAGAATTTTGTGAATATGATGCATTTATAGAGCATGTCATAAGACTAAGGATAACTAAAGGTTATAATTCAACAGAAGATAGAAAGAAATTGTTGGAAAAACTTATGATCTACAAACTATATTGAAAATTACATGGACAGAAGCAATAGCAAAGAAGTATGCAGTAATCATAGAACAAGGAAGAATTGAAATTGTTAGAGAAGGTCAAGCAAGTGACTAGACAAAAATTTAGCCAAGGATGACAAAAAAGAAAATCAGAGAAGATAATGTTATAGATGTGAGTTTCAATTTCCACAAGTGGGAGCATGCCCAGAATTAGGTCAGTGTCAAAATTAAATAAATTTAGCAAATTTACGTAGGGCAGAGATTCCATTAAGCAAAAAGAGGGTGGACTAGGAGCCAGCTTAAGGTAAAATACTTGTGCTCCTCACTATAATTGACACGTCTAATCAGTGTGGGTACTTGTTCCTATGTGGAGAGGGTTTAGAAAATGTTAAAGAAAAGGTGTGGTTGGAATATATGGTTCCAGGAGGATTTTCCTTATTTGGAAGTGTTGCCCTCATACACCCTTGTGGGTGTCATGCTTCATCATTTGGTGTTTTGCTCCTCGTGGGGTCGGCACCCATAGGCCACACGAGAGGGCTCTTTGTCAGAGATCTTTTCTTGTATCAGTCGTGATGGTGCATGCAATTGTGTGGGGTATAATGTGTAAGGTGGAGAGTGAGATCTTAATATTACCTAAAAGAGATAACATCTTATTCGGAGACCCTTCGGTATGGTTAAAAAAAGGATGTGGTAGTGTGTGTAAAGTTATGATACGCCAGTACTCCGTGAGTACGTTGTAGTGAACTATCGCTGTTTCACTATTCAGGTCGACACGTTTCAAGCTATGTTGGTCCAGTATTGGATTCCTAGCATTTCTTCAGGACCACAAAATATGTTCCCTACCCCTGAATTAGGATGGTTATCTAGACTCTTATTATACTCAATCACTGGTAGTGATACAGTGGAAGCTAGGAATCCATGAGTGCTCACACCAATACTAATCCATTAATCAACTTCATATGCCATAATGTGCCCTAGGTCAAGGCAGGGGACCGTAAGATTATTACCGTTTAGTTCCATGCACGGTCAGCAGCCTGTCACCTACCCCTCGCACTGTCTGCCGGCAGAGTTTTCAACAACAGAAATATACAGTGTTCAAAAATGGAAAAGACAAAAAAAGAAAATAATAAATATGCCAAGCAACTGGAAGACCATGAATGCAATTACAATTCAGAAACGGCAAGAGAAGGAAAGCTTGCAGGATAATTATACTTGATGTCTAGAAGTAGAACAAGAGATGAGGAGTTGAAATATATCTGATACAAGGATAATGCATAAACTGCTTCAGTCGAAATGCAATGTCTCCAAACAGTACCATTTGTTTTACACATTGGGGAAACCTGCTAGACTAACTGCATCAAAGAATATGAGAAGTTGGCACAGACACCAACTTTAAATCAGTCAAATGTAAGGTTGTTTTTCCAATCGGGAGCCATACTCCTGTACCCTGTGTACAAAATGTTCATGTCTTTAATTGGAAGGATTCAGGGCCATGCTTATTATGGAATGCATCTGCACAAACAATGGTTTTCATCATAATGTAATTTGATTTAGAACACAGCATCACCATATTAATAAAATGAGTCCATTAACTTACATGTAAATTAGTCAATTAAATAGACAGCACACGCACATAGACAGGTGCCAATATATTTCCAAAGTACAGTAGAATGAATAAGCATTTGCCACAGGACAATATTAGGTAATATTTTTGTTTGATGTCATGGGTTAAGTTGCTACAATAGTTGTAGTGCACAAAACAACACAAATGTTAGTAGAATATCTGTTGAATTGAGACTGCCCAACACAGCAACTGAGAAAGAAATACATCCAGGAACACAAGTTGATAATATAATAAATAATGTTAATGGTGCAGTATTGTTTTCGAAATTAGATTTTCATAATGGTTATCAGTTAGAAATAGATGCACAATTCAGATACATAACAGGGTTTTCAATACACCTGGGGTTGTTAATATTGAAAGGATTGCATTTTGGAATATGTTTTGCTGTAGAAATCTTTCAAGAGACAAAAAGCATCATCAGACGTGTAAAAATACTTTGACAGTGACAATAAATTAATTTTTGGCAAAACGTAAGGGTTGCATGAACATGATACTCTAAAGGAAGTTTGTAATTGTTTAGCTGCTCCTAGTTTCACCCTGAATGCGGAAAAGTAGGACATTCACAAGCCAAACCGGACTTTGTATGGGTATATCTTCTCGTAGAAGGGCATGTTTCCAGATATAGCTAAAATGTTTGCACTTTAATCTACAACACACTCAAAGAATGTGGATGAAATCCGGTCACGAGTCTCACTCCCAAAATGTGTGTGGTGAAAATTAGATTAATCTCCAATGTCTCACTCAGAATGGCCATTGGGTTGCAGGATACGTTGAGGGAGGTATTCCCAGTGGAGGGCAGAATAGACCAGAATTCATTTTTCAAGTCCCCAATCAATGCAGTTACGCCCAATTAGGGCTCAGTATCTGAGGAGTGTCACAGAAGAGATCGGGGCCCATTACATCCATTAATTTCGTCTCAATCAACAGTCAGGCGAGTCTGGGCCTGTGACTTTTTGGGCCCATGTTGCTATGGGGTGCAACAGTGAGGAAGCACTGCCGCTGCTTCGTAAAGATCATTGAGGGGTCCTTCTTGGGTCACTAGTCCCAAGCAAGATAGGGAGAAGTCGGATGAACAATTGCTCTGGGTTGAGCAATTGATCAGTACACGTGCAACCTCAGTGGGGACGCTTACCTTCGGGCCTCTGCCTCGTTTAAGCCCAAGATGGTGATCGGTCCATGACGAGGATGGAGTGCCCAGTCTAAACCCCGGATTGGGCCCACACTGTTCGGCCAGTGTTGTTAGCGCCTCAAACCTTTAAAGTTATCTTTCTCCAGACAGATCCTTTTGGACCGACAGTGGATCGGTAAGGCCCGGTTATTAATCAGTTTAGGAAATTGCAAGTTGAACCACAACACTCAACAGCTGCAGATAATGACAATGGTGAACATATTCACATTCATTGTGGTACACTGGTTGTATCATTTGACTTTTTTTATTTATTTTTTAAATATTTTATAGCGCGAACCAGATCTCAAGGGATATCAGAGCACTTTATAAAAATATGAAAGGGAGAGTAATACTCCAGTAAAGAATGTCAAACAGTTGTAATCATAAAAATCACGTACAAATGATACACCGCGAGAAGAGAGGGAGAATACAGAGCCAGTAACGATATCATATGAGAATACCAAACAGTTACAGTCACAATAAACACAGACAGGTGGTACACAGCAAGTAATAAAATAAGCAGGTAAATAACAGGCTGCTACAGGGGGCAAGCCTTACATCCGAGAGGAGCATGGAGCACAAACACAGGATGGACACAACACAGGACTTTTACACAAATACTTTTATTTCGCAATAGCCACATACTTTTATTCCCGCAGAATGATAAAGACAAAAGAGTTTGGTCCTAACGAATGCCAAAAACCTCATTGTAGGGTTTTCAGTTTGGCAGAAACAGGTCGACCCTTTTCTAACTATTAGGTTGAAGTCACATCAGGCTTATATTTTAATATACCCCTCGGGGACAAATAATAAAGCAAACACCATCAAGAGGTATTTTTAATTTTTGCACTACCTACACTACCTTTTGCCACACTCCTACTGAAACTAATGTAGGGCCATACCTCAAATAAAGGACCATCAGAGCTCCTCCCCAACCAGGAGTTGTAGCAGATGCCAACTACCTCCAGGAAGTGGTGTGAGGAGAGTCTATGGCCTGTGATGGAAAACATAATATACATACCATTCCCCTTTGTTGATAGCTTACTTCCCACCGAGGACACGATGATTGGAGCATTGCAATCATTGAAAGCACAATACAACAGCTCAGAGAGATAACTGTAACAGGGTATGTAAATAAAACTCATCTCATGCCATGGAGACATCCAGAGCTCCCCAGTCCATATGATGTCCACCTCCCCTCACACCCAACATCAATTCCTCTGTATTCCTGCCAGTCATCCAAGATTTTAACACGTTTATGTGGGCAGCCTCTAGATCCGCATACAGGAAATTCAAGGTCCACACATTGGCCTACCCCTTTTGCCCATCTCTCCAGGGACAGGGAAAACGTGCCCCTACCACTCTCTCGCAATCACCCTTTTAGCCACCAACAAACCCATGTGGAGAAAAAATGCCTTGTATTTATCAGAAGTGAGATTTTCTATAATGTGAAGCAGGGCAAGCTTGCATTCAAGGCTCAAGGGCCATTTCAACACCCCACTCAGGGTTTGTCAGCACTCCATTTCAGAAGTGCTATAGTACCGGGCAGGACCAAATTGAATGAAGGAAATCACTTTCGCCGTTCCCACATCTAAGGCACTTGGGGGAAGAGATCTCCCAAAGCACCAGAGTTTACAACGGGTGAGATGGACTCCGGTGTATTATCTGTATCTCTATTAGTTTGAATTGCATGGCGATAGCTATCATATTAGGGGCCATCTTTGCGTCTCTCCAATGCTCATCTGATAGGTCACCGAGATCCTTCTCCGACGCTACGTTAAACAGACCAAAAGTGTCAGACAAGTTAGTCAGAATAGTTATGTAAATTAGCGAGATTTGTTTACATCCAATTTTACCTGTCAGTAGTTGCGGCTCTAAGCTGCTGAATTCGGGAAGCCGAATACACTTTTGATATAGGATATAGGACACGAAGGAATTTGAGTTAGTAAATAAACTGTAAATTGCACATAATATTAGAGTCCTGTAGGTGGACGAAGGAGGACATATAGGTCCCTCTCATGATGTCCCCCAGCGTGGCCGCCCATCACAGCCCAACCCCAGAAGCCTTCCAGAGCCAGGACTTCATTAAGTACAGTTCCTATACAAAGAGGGGTTCCCTTGGTAAGTCTCTGAGCCAACCCAGGTCCCTAAGTGTTTCTTCCCAGAGCATGGTTCATCATTAGAGGAAGACATGTCAGTGCCTGAGCTCCATAATGATAATGGAGGAAGTGGGTGTCTCCTGTTGCCGTCTTTCAGTGGCAAAAGCAAGATCAGTTTGCAGAAAGTGCAGTCAGTTATCAATTACTGCAATGTGTTGCTATGTAGTAGGACTGAAAAACAACTACACCAAGAAAGCAGTCGAACGTAGCTGTATAGTACTTACTCGTGGCTATTCTTGGTGCTCTACCACCCCAAAGAAAGCCTGGGATCAGTTAAGCTATGTGTTTAAAGGCGACGCTGAGGATCTTAAATGGATAGTGCTACAATTCATTAAGAAGGTGCGGCATTAGGGTGTGTATTTTGAGTGTGTGTGTTTGCAGTGAAAGTGTAGCATATATATGGTGTTTGGACTGTGTGGTATGAGTGTTAGTACTGGGGTCATCGGCATCCATTTTGGATGCACCTGGTTTAGCATGGCACAAGAAAAAAGATAAGGACATCTTTGCCAGACAGTAGTAGTCTTTTGTCTTCATGCCTGTGGCTTAGGGCTGAAGTCACAGACAATGTAGTGAAAGAGGATGAAGACAGGACTTACATCAGAAATTCAAGGAGTCTTGTTGGGAAAAAGCTGATGATTAGTTCTTCTTGAGCAGTGCCAATTCATATATTGCCAGGGACTGTAGATTCTGTTGTTCAAGTGAGGAATTTCCTAGGAAGGGCCTGCCCATTTGTCTGTTACGGATTGCTGCTTCAGGATGGCTGATGACAGCCAGGTGCAGAGATCTCACACTTCATTGTGTCCATGTTTTGGATACACCTGCTTGGAGATAGCTGCATTGCTACCTGCAGTGAGGGCCTCACGTTTTCCTAAACTGTGTCTGAGGAATAGCCTGAAAATTACATCTGGCACCCAGTTTGCAAGCCTTAGATAATGGATCTACAGCCCCTGACTGGAAAATGTGTATAAAACATGGAATTCTCCCGCCCCACACACTTTCTTCCTGTATAAAATAATTCTTGCCCAAGGAAGGAATTGCTCCACAGAGTACTCAAAGTGATGCCCTGTGACCAGGGCTGGTGTCTGTCTAACTGCCACTCTACCAGAAGTAAGAGGCCGTCACCTGACTGACCAGTACTTTCTGCTGGAGGATCTGTGGGTCTGACTAAAGGACAAAGAAGCCTGCCTGCCTCTCTAATGAGAGGAAAGTAGTGTGCCTGATCCCTGCAGGCAGAGGCGCTGTTCAAGAGGAGAGTGAGTGTAGAAGGGGTTGGCCCTTAAAACTCTAGACCTGGGTCCATAGATCAGTACAAAAGAGAAGCGGTCTGAGTTACAGGTGTATTAAAATCATACAATACTGTAATATTTAATTAATCGCACAATCACCATCAAATTCAAAATGATTGGAAGAAAATTTGTAGATTATTCATTTCATTTTCATTGGCATTTATTCATGCAAAGTCAATGTATGATCAAATTGCAGCCAATAGTCCATTAATAACAAACAGAAGTACTGATACGTAATTGTCAAATCATTACAATCGGTATTCAAATTAGGTGCTCTCAGTGAAAAAGGAGGGGGTAAGTGAAAAAGTGAAGGGGACAGGGTAAAGGTGTTGTGACATGATTATTACATCATATTAAAATCAGAAAAACCTCTACAAACAAATTAATGAGCAAAGGTTCCCAAGTAACATCACTCATAGACAAGGAGAATTAATCTCGTATTAGAATCCTATGGTGTGTAGAAAAGCAGCGTAGTTCTACGTTTCGACCCCTGGTTACGCTAAAGGGTACATTGTGGCCTCATGTTGGGGTCTTCGTCAGGAAGGAGGAGAGAGCATCATGTGACGGTCACCACTTATTCCGTCTAAAAACGGGCTCACACAAAGCTCCGAAGATTGTTCCGTGACGTGCACGCAGTCACTAAACCATTTTGGACAGGCAGTGAGATCCTCTCAGCTGGGGTCGTGATGTGCTTCTTACTTAAGCACTCTCAGTCTGGGACCGTAAAGTAATCCTGGTTTCAGTGTACTGACGATTGAGCTTCACCGGTTTAAAGGGAATACAGGATAATGGTGAAAAACGGGCCAGGGATGGAGGCGCGCGCTGCCTGTGATGCTAAATTCAGCTCTGAGAGAGCTGAATTTAGCATTAATGGACTATTGGCTGCAATTTGATCATACATTGACTTTGCATGAATAAATGCCAATGAAAATGAAATGAATAATCTACAAATTTTCTTCCAATCATTTTGAATTTGATGGTGATTGTGCGATTAATTAAATATTACAGTATTGTATGATTTTAATACACCTGTAACTCAGACCGCTTCTCTTTTGTACTGTTCAAGAGGAGAAGCTCAGTGTGCTCCAGGTGTACAGGAGCAATCAGAAAAGGCTATTCCTGAAAGCAAAGTCAAGAGCTATTCCTGCTGTGAGGCGATCCTCAGGCCTTTCTGAGCAGTTGCAATGTGAACTGCACCAATACTTCCAACAGAGCCTGTGTCAACCAGCAAATGACAGTGAGCCTGAGAGACTGGTGCTGCCGCTGCCAACAATGAAGACAAGAGCTGTGCTGCTGCCAAAGCAGGAAAGTCTCAATTGGCCAGTAGGCTGCAACTGAAGAAGACATACCTTCATGGATGAATTGGCCTGGAGGCCACAAGTGCCATACCAGAGCATGTGTATACACCGGACCAAAGAGGCCACTCCTGACAGAGGTGAGTTCCACTGCGTACGGCTGCCATGTGGACTTCCCAGAGGGTTGCCTTTTTTTCAATGTGATGTCACCACCATAGCCCGTGCAGAATTCAAGCCGCCAATGCGAAGTCAGGAAAGGAACCACAAACACAGCATTATTAGAAGTGCAACACCAACCAGCAGATACAAGTGAGGCTTAGCCTGCAACTGGAACAAGAGACAAAGAGCTTGCAAACAATTCTGCCCTGTGGACTTGAGACTTTGTATACTGAGAACTGTAGTCGCATGGTATCTTCTATAGTGGGAAGAGAGAATACTGAAAGTGAGGTGTAGCACTGGCCTGGTCAAAGTGTTATTGTGTCTGCTGGTTGACTGTTGCGTTCTGTGCTTTTGTTAGCTTATGCTACCTCGCTGAGAAACCTTGGACTACTCGTCCTCGCTCCCTTGAGAGTGAAGTGCGGAAGAGGTTTTACTTGGCCTTGTTTGCAGAAGCATATCTGGATGAATACCTGTGGCAATCAACATTAACCACCACATTGGGAGTCCAGTAGCGAGTTTCCCCTATGCTTGCCTACACCAGTGAATGGGGTCTGACAGAAGCCGCCCAACAGCCATTTTCCGGGTATGTATCTGTGTGTTGTGTTCCAAAACTGTCTATACGAAAGACCTAATAGCTTTATCAGCAGAATTCTATCCAGTGTATAGTTAGAAATAAGAATGAGGGACACTTCAATTGCCTAGGAGTCAGAACATTATTGCTCCAGCTCAGTGTGGTTTTGAAATTGAGAAGGTCGCTCAGGAAGAGAAGAAATTATTTAACTAGTTCGACTGGAGCCCCCGTTCAGTCCAAATAGAACAATGGCGACGAATGATTTGTGAAAGCGGGCATCTACCGTCTCCTCTCCTTTTGTGTCCTCCACACTTTTGTGATGCCGAATATTGTAGGATTCTCCTGGCGCACTTCTTAGGAAAAGGTACTATGCTCTGGATTATTTGAAGTGTTGTGCAGTTACTTGGGATAGCTTACCTTCACCATCTGTGCATCAACGCTACTTCGCTTGCCGATTGGGAGCATGAGTTAACCTCTGCTTGGTTTGCTGGTGATCCCCATGCTATATTGCTTCCTTTCGCAGTGTGACCGATATAGTTTTGTGAACATATGCACTTGAGTAGCATATTTTGTCCTGTGAAGGCTTTTCAAGCGAGGGAGTGGTGAAGCTAATTGGAAATCCAATGCCAATTCTGACTGGTTCAGCTGCTTCGTTAGCCAGTCCTCAGAAAGCGGTGAGAGAAGTGGTTAGCCTAATCCTCTGTTAAACACAAATGGTCCGCTCCCGGTATTGTGACCGAAGGTGCTCAAGGTACAATTGTGAGTGTGGACATCTCACAAAAAGTGAAGGACTAGCCTCACACACCACCAGGTGTCATGCTTCATCATCGTCCGTCCTCACCCTCTAAAAACTTAGTATGATGGAGGGCGGGCATTCACCTGATGACAGGGATGCACTTCTAAACTAAGGGGGGCCCAAAGTGAGTAAATGAAATTTAAAAACCATTACAGTTGCCAAATGACATTTTTAATGGAGAAGGTAACTGTATGGTATTAAAAAACAGTGGATAGTGATATGGGGAAATGTACTATCCCCTCGCCGTATTCAATCGGGTCATTATAAGCAAAACAGGTGGTATAAAGGAATAAATACAAAACAGTTATTCGGTAGAGCACATTAAATTTACCCTCACCGCACTTATTATTCATAGTGAATATATCAAATAGTTATATCCTACATGGACAATAGCACCTAATCAATGAAAAACACAAAAAATGACATATATATTACACCATTCTATACATGAACAAGAACAACATGTAAATATAACAAAATAATCCTACAAATAAAGCTTTACTAGTGTCTTCCATACAATTCTGGAAAGACCACTCGTAGGTAGTCCATGTGATACACTTCAAAGTTAGTCAACTGATCCAATTTATTCTAGTGTGACACCTTATAGTTCTAAAGCATCACTATAGTTCTATTGACTCCTCCTTGTCGTCATCGTGACCACGTTTCAGCCTATCATCTTCTTAGGCCTCCTCAGGACAGGATTAATACATTACTGTACAAAACACAAAACCAAAGCATTACTAACTGAAGTAGATAACCACCCAAACATGGACCTCATGCCAGTATATAACTTATCGAAAAAAAACCTAACTGAAGTAGAAATGAAAATACTCAAAAAAGGTTTATCCTTTGTTCCGACTGTGCTGCAAGACCCAGTCGACACGAAAACAGAAGTCCTCCAATTTCTAAGAAAAATTAGGTTGAAGATTTTCTTTTCTGAATATAGTGAGAGCAGTGAAATTAACATCAGTGGGTTAAAGAAAAAATCTTCGTTTTGCCCACAGAGTATGGCTATGCCTGATGAAGTCTTGTTATTTGAAGAACAGACCCTACGAGAAATAGATCATTTGAATTCTAAATAAATCACGTTCAGATCTATTTTCTCTAAATAAGAACAAATGGCTTTAAAAGAACTATCTTGTAATCCCCTCACAGTAATCAAGCCAGCTGATAAGGGAGGGGAGAAATTGTTGTGCTACAATGAAAAGTATGATGCATAGATTATGCGTCAACAATAGGATAACCTTCAAGCTCCTCACCCACGCACACTCCACAACACTGGACCAACGTACCTCAACAGGCGACTCAGCTTCTACAACCCCACCCTCCAGCTCCGCTCCGCCGACCTTGCACTCGCTACAGTCCCCCGCTTCCGAAGACCGACCTCAGGCGGCAGATCGTTCCCCCACCTCGCCGCCATGACCTGGAACACCCTCCCTATCCACCTACAGCAGACCGAAGACCTGCTGACCTTCAGAAAACTTCTCAAGACCTGGCTTTTCAAGCAGTAGCAGCATTCCCCACCCCAGCGCATTGAGACCCTCACGGGTGAGTAGTGCGCTTTACAAATTATATGATTGATTGAATGATTGATGCGTCAACTTAAGAATACGGAACACTATCGTCCGATTACAGACAATCCTACATCTAGATTGAGAGCACAGATCATGCACCTTACTACAGAAGCCATGGAACTAGGTTTCCTATGTAAAAAAGAAAATGAGTATTTAAATTTTACCGATCAGAGGGTACCAAATATATATGTACTTCCAAAAGTGCATAAGAATCTATCCCAACCACCTGGTAGGCCGATCATTGCAGCCTGCGGCTCACTTTTGGAGCCTGTAGCTAAATATAGTGTTGTATTTCTCAAGCCATTTGTATCCCAAACTAAGGCTTACGTTAGAGACACGATGGATCTCATCTCTAAGATTTTTTGTGTTTTTCATTGATTAGGTGCTATTGTACATGTAGGATATAACTCTGTTTGATATATTCACTGTGAATAATAAGTGCGGTGAGGGTAAATTTAATGTACTCTACCGAATAACTGTTTTGTATTTATTCCTTTATACCATCTGTTTTGCTTATAATTACGTTCTATGCCCAGGTATATAAGGGTCATTTGGGTATACCCCTGTTGTTTTTGACGTATTCTAGCGGGACAACGTTTTTGCCTAGTGTCCTAAAATGGTACATGGCATTCATCAGGACCTATATTATACAGTGCTCTGTCCTTACCTAATTTTTGGTGAGAAAACCACAAAGTGGGGTGACCTTTGCCACTCTCCACTTCCAGGGGCTCTCTGTAAACCCAAGAATTTCAACCTACGTGCTCCATGGGAGGAGGAATAAAGGGAAAGCCCTGTAGTCAAACCTGCATCAAGGTGAGCTCTCCCCGATATCACCTAGTTGTATTCAGGTTTACTGCCCGGTGATTCTCTCACTTCGATTCCGCTGACAGGCTCAGCTGTTTCTGGTAGCTTGCGTAGAGTTACTGCAGCACTGTGCAATCTGGGAGTTGGTTTTGATTCCGCTGACAGGCTAAGCTGTTCCGGTAGCCTGCTTGCAGTCACTGCAGCGAGGTTGAACCTGGAACAGGCAGTGGTCTTCCTGACCTAAGGCGGGAGCGTCTGGTGCCTGGTCGTTTTGCTGACGGGCACGGCTTGGGTGTTCCCATCCTGTTCTCGGCAAGGTTGCAGTTCCGCTTTACCGTTGGGCGAGCCAAGGAAGTTCCCTTAATCCCTCCTGCTGCAGTTTACTTCTCCTTTTCGGGGTAGAGGTTGTCAACAGAAGGCTTGTACATCTGTTTCATGGTGGTGATGCATACACCTTTTGTTATCATTGCTGTGTTCTTGGACATTTTTGGTGCGCCAGCCATCCATTATTCCTCGGTGATGCACACACCTTCCTTTTAGTCTTCTATTTAAAGTTTTTTGTTCATATCTGCCTGCAAATTTCCTGGATCATTTTCAGCTCATCTGTTCAGAGGAAATTTAGCAAATGCTTGTCTAGTCATTTACATACTGACAGGTAAAGCTATTTACATCATGGTGAGTGTCTGGAACTCGGTAAAGTTTGTTTTTGATTACATTGCCGGAGAAGTTTTGAAGGGCTGTCTTGTCATTTTCACACTGACAGACACAGCTATTAACTGTCAGGGGTGCTGTAATTTAACCTTTCGGTTTTATTATAAAGTGTTCTTATTTCTACTGATGTAGTGGGGGTCTTTTTTTAAATATTTGCTTATGTAGCGTTTTTATGTCGAATACTAGATATGAATAAGTTTTAAGTATCTTCTTTTACTTCAGGTGAGGCATTTCTTTCTATTTCAAAGGACTATTTCTTTATTTTAAGACCTTGTACAATTTTTATGTATTACAGTACTACTTTTCAAAACACTCCAAAACATATCTTAAGTACTAGTGCCTGTATATGTATTTTTATAGCATTTACTTGATAATTGTTGCAGTACATCTTAATTTTTAGCATCTATGATGGCAGCGGCAGGTATGTCCCAGCCTGTTCCATTTTTGAATGAGGTTGGGGAACCAAATGTTCCATGCAAGGAAAGGGTACAAATCTTTGAATCCTACTTGATAGCAATGGGGGGTGAGAAATGTAGCCCGATAAGAAAGCAGAACATTCTTCTCCATAATTTAAGCATGCATGGCAGGAAAATGTAGGAATCTTTTCCTGAGCCGGAATTGGAGGATAATGATGATGAAGATGAACCCAATGTGTATAAAATCACAAATCTCAAATTAGTAAAGCAATTTGGTGACAACATTAATATAGTTCTGGAGCATCATGCATTTTTCTGCTGCTCGCAAGGTAAACAAGAATGTATAACAAATTATGTTGCTGCTCTCAGAGGATTGAGTCATCTGTGTAATTTTAGAGAATTGAATGACTCTCATTAGAGATCAAATTGTACGCTGTACCACTAATAATAGAAGTCAAGAGAAGCTACAACAGAAACAACCTGACTTGCTGGAAGCTTTTGAGATCGCTAAGTGCATTGAATATACTGTTATATGCTTGAAAGATTCGATCTACCCCTACTGCCAAACAAGTGTCTGAGGTTTGTGAGGAAACTTTTGCAGACGAGGTGTTTAAGATAAAAAATGCTAGTGCTTCCAGATCCAAGACAGACAGAGAGAACAGGCTGAGATACTACCGTTGTGGTAGTAGCAATCATTTGGCCAATTCCACAAATTGCCAGGTCAGAAGAGCTACCTAATAGTGTTGATTATGCTCGATCTATCGGCGGCTTTTGACACCATCTCTCCCACTCGGATAGTTTAACGTCTGAAAGAGGTGGGAATCTCGGGTAAGACCCTGCAGGTCCTCCACTTCCTTCCGACAGAGAGAACTAATGGGGTTAGCTGTGGGGGTTTTAGATCGAAGGCATTCAGCCTACCATGTGGCGTCCTCCAGGGCTCATCCCTGAGCCCACCCTCTTTAATGTGTAGGTGTACCCGTTGGCCAAGCTGGTCAGATCTTTTGGGTTCCAGGTGATTTCGTACGCTGACATCACGTAGATCATTGTTTCCATCTCTCATGATCTGCAGTCGGCTGCTGGGAAATTTAACCAGTGCATGGCCAGTATTATCAGATGGACGCAGAATAACTTCCTTAAGATCAATACAGAAAAAACTGAGATCCTAGTTTTTGGTCCTCAGACTTCAATCTGGTCGAATGGCTGGTGGCCAGGAGATTGCGGTCCCCTTCCTGTTCCCGCCAAGACAGTCAAAAAATTGGAGGTTATTTTTGACGTAGGCCTGACCTTCGAGTCTCAGGTCAGCCGCACTGTCAGCACTTGCTCTTACATTTTTAAGACTCCCATAAAGGTGCTCCGCTATATTCCATCAGCACTCCATCGGCCCACGATCATTGCACTAATTACCTCCCAGCTTGACTATTGTAATGCATTGCATCTGAATATTAGTATGGCCTCTGGAACAGGCTTCAGGTTGTACAAATCGCAGCTGCCAGGCTGATCCTTAATATCCCTAAAAGGCACTCAGCAAAGGAGGGGCTTTGCACTCTGCACTGGCTCCCTATTAGGTAGCGAATCTCTTTCAAAGCCCTGCATAATAAAGGTTTGCAGCAGCTGAAAACCACATTTAAATGGTATATGCCTGGGAGGGCTCTGAAATCTTCCTCCCAGAGAAAATTGATCATCCCTAGAGTCCACAAAGCCAGATGGGGCGGCCGTTCCTACTCGGTGGCGGCCGCAAAACTTTAGAATACTCTACCTTCCTCTATTTCCCAGGTAGAATTGCTTCCAGTGTTAAAAAAACTGCTGAAGACTTGGCTTTTTTCAGGTTAGTCAACAGCCCATCGTTCTCCTCTCTTCTTCTCCACCACCCAGCGCGTTGGCACCTTCGGGTATTAGTGCGCTTTATAAATCCTCATCTTATCCTATCCTACCTGTAGAAGTGTAGCAAGAAGGGTCACTTTACAAGGTTGTGCAGGGACATATCTAGAAAGGACAAACTTATAGATAACAAAAATGTTGAGGAAAATACCCAAGCTGAAAATAATTTTACAAGTAAATGATGAGGGGAGTGATCCATTCTATCAATTACCCTGAATGTAATATTCACACAGACGATAATCGCGTACAAGTTTTTGGTGATTCATGCTCACCCTTTACGTTTATAAACATTACATAGCTTAATAAAATGATGTTGTTAAGGAGGTTAATTTACTTGATCCAGCCATTGCCCCCAGTGGTTACAGTAAAGACCCCATTCCTCTCAAGGGTATATTCAAATCCCTCATATCTTTAAAGGATAGGTCCACAGCTGGTAAGGTGTATGTGGTTAAAGAAGGATCCAATTTGATGAAAGAGCTGAGAATCAAATTAGAACCTAACAACCCTGAACAAGTTTTGGTTGTGAACTAGTCTGTCAATGGTGAGATTTGTAAGGAATTTCCAGAGACCTTCAGTGATTAGGCTTATTAAAAGATTTAACATAAAATCTAATTAAAGTCAGATTCCAAACCTGCCATACATAAAGCCAGACCTATACCCCATCTCATGAAAGAACCTTCAGAGAAAGAACTCTTCTGATTTAAAGCACTCTGTACTATTTAGCCTAAAGAAAGCTTAGATTGGATGGCCCCCATCGTTATTGCAAAGAAGAACCAGGGTAATGATATTAGAATATGTGTGGACTTAAGCAATTTTTACAGAAGCATTTATTTATTTATTTATTTTTAACATTTCTTAAGCGCGAACAATTGCCCGCAGGCGTCTCGGCGCTGTAATGTCAACAACTCTCCTGAGATAAGTAGTGGGTACTAAAGGTTAAACAGCCATGTTTTCAGTTTCTTTCTGAAAACAAGAAGGTTAGGACTGGATCTGATGGATTGAGGGAGTGTGTTCCATAGTCTTCGAGCCACAACCAGGAAACGTCTGTCTCCCCAGTTGACTAACTTGGTCCGTGGAACAATCAGATCATTCTGTTTAGCTGAACGGAGTGGGCGAGAAGGAATGTATGGAACCAGATGATTTCTCAGAAATTGAGGTGCTTGGTGATGTAGTGATTTATAGACAATACACAAGGTTTTGAATTTAATTCGATTTCTGATGGGCAGCCAATGATAGCTTCTCAAGACTTCAGTTATTGGTTCAAATTTGGGAATGTTAGCAAGAAGTCTTGCTGCAGCGTTCTGAACTGTCTGCATTTTCTTGATGACTCTAATTTGAGTATTGGCGAACAGGGCATTGCAATAGTCCAGTGCTGACAGGACAAGAGCGCTGACTAATGTCTTGCCTGCACTTTTAGGAAGGAAAGGCAGAACCTTCTTTACCAAGCGTAGTTTATAAAATGCTGTTGCAGCTATTTGGTTGGCATGTGCCATGAAGTTCAGATTATCATCAAACATGACGCCCAAATTTCTCACCTTCGTAGAGGGTTTCGGCAAAGTTCCAAAAGATGACGGCCACCATACCTGAGACCAGGTGGGGCTGAGGTGGCCGAAGGTTACCACCTCGGTTTTATCGGAGTTCAATTTTAAGCAGTTTGCCGACATCCACTGTCCGATAGCCAACATACCTGCCCTAAAATTCTCCGCTACTCTATCCCCATCGTCTCTGACGGCCAGGACCAACTGAGTGTCATCCGCATATGAGGTAAGGTTCATCCCATGTGCTTTGATAGTCTTAGCAAGGTCCGACACATAGATATTAAATAGTGTCGGACTCAGGGATGAACCTTGAGGTACCCCACATGGCAAGGACAACTCAGCTGATTCGAATTGTCCTAAGATGACCGCCTGGGATCTGTCCGCCAGAAAGGATGCCAGTAATTTTTTAGCCAAACCTTGCACACCCATCTGCTTGACACGGTTGACCAAGATCTTATGGTCAACCGTGTCAAAGGCAGCCGACAAGTCCAGTAGCACCAGCAGTGCTGCACCTCCTTGATCCCGGATTAGTCGGATGTCATCTGCCGCTTTGATGAGCGCCGTCTCTGTACCGTGAAACTTGCGGAATCCAAACTGGGTTTCATCGAGCAGATGGTGTTGCTCGATGAATTCCGCAAGTTGATTATTCATGACCTTTTCAGCTATTTTAGCCAGGAGTGGAAGATTGGCTATAGGTCTGTAATTTTTCAACTCCGTTTTATCTAATCCCGTTTTTTTCAAAAGAGGCTTTAATAGGGTTTTTTTGAAAAGGCTGGGGAAAATTCCTGTGCGGAACATTGAGTTACAAATTTGCGTTATAACAGGAATCACAGTGTCCATTAGTGGACGGAGGGTTTGCAGGGGACACGGATCCAGTGCTGAACCGGATTTAATGGCTTTAAGAATGTCGTGGGTTTGAATATCTGTGATTTCTATGAATTGGGGAAAAATATTATCAGAACGAGGCATTGTCGTATCCTCAGTGTCTAGTTTATCTGCAGCGGTAAATGCAGAAAAAATATCATTCACTTTAGTGAAGAAAAAGGATGCTAGTGCATCACAGAAACTTTGCGAACATGGAGGGTTCAAGTCGGGAACGTCTCCTGCAAGCTGTCTAGTTATATCAAAGAGTTTTTTAGAGTTTTTTGCACTTTCAATTTGTTCGCAATAATATCTTTTTTTTGCCTCCATAATCATGAGTTTATATTGGTTCTGGAACTCCTTGTATTTATTTTTACTTTCATCATCGTAATTTTTCCTCCATTGCCTTTCTTTGTTCCTACATATCTGCTTATGTTTCCTAAGTTGTTCTGTGTACCAGGGTGCTGATGGAGAACTTCTATTCCTAGACATTCTTTTGACAGGTACCAGTTCATTAGTGGCTTGTTCCAGCCAAATTTGATATTGTTCTGCTGCTATTTCTGGATCGTTGGACAAGGTAGGCTTGGAAGTGTCTAATACAGCCTTGAGATTAGGGATATTGACGTCTTTCCACACCTTAAATGACTCCTGCTTAAGGGTAGGCGTTTTATCAGTGTGGGTCTTATTGATTTCTATCATACCTAGTACCAGGTAATGGTCCGTCCAAGTCATTGGCAAGACCTCCGTGACTAGCAGATTATTTAGATTAGAAAATATTCCGTCTAATGTGTGTCCTCCATTATGAGTGGGACCCGTCACTAGCTGTGATAAGCCGAATACTTCCATTTCTGATTGTAAGGACAAGGTATCTTTATCCTGGGTGCAGTCTAAATGGAAATTGAAGTCTCCTAAAATTGTCATGGCTTTCTCTGTTGCAAAATCTTCTAAAATGGTGGCGATTTCTAGAAGAAATCCCGACCGACTTTCAGGCCGTCTATACAATAGTATGCCTTTGAAATTATACGAAGGAGACAGATAAATGTCAAATTGGAGCGCTTCGCATGCAGTAGAAGGTATTGCCTTAATGCGAATTTTAAAAGTGTCTCGAGCAATAATGGCAATCCCACCTCCTCTTTTGCCTATTCTATCCAGCCTATAGGCTTTGAACCCTTTTGGTATGGCTATGACCAGATCCGGGTCTGATGCTTTGTCCATCCATGTTTCTGTCAGGAACATTATATCAATGTTCCTGTCTTGGATTAGATCGGCAATTTCCTGCCTATGTTTAACCAAGGAGCGAGCGTTAATAAGAGCTGTAATGAATTTTTGTGTTTTCTGATTTCCATTATTATTGCCAATAGGCTTGTTGAGTAGAGGAATGGTGGTCTGGCAGTGATTACATTTTAAGGTAGTGGGAGAAGAAATTAAGTCCGGACTATACCTGGTGCATTCTTCCCTTAACTGTGGACGCAGGCTGGTGAGCATCGAGTCAGAGTACGATAGGGGGCGATTGCTGTTTGTAGAGCCAGGGGTAGTGGCCCTAGGCCCGTGTCCGGCGCGGACGGGCGCAGACGGGCTTGCCTTTGGCGCGCCTTCGGCGCGCCGCCGGCGCGCCCGCCCGCTGCGCGGACGGGATAGCCTCCTCATTAAATGCTCTGTGGAGGAGGGTGGGAGGCGTCCTGCCACTGGACCGCCAACCCTTCCTCCCTCCAAGATGGCGCCTTTACCCCGCGTCGTGAGCCCTTGATCGGCCACGCCGGGAAGGAAAAGGTGAGATTAGCGTGCCTCAGTGCAATGTAGTTCTTGTACTCGAGCAGCGCTTCTAAGCAGCAAATTAAGAGTATCAATTAAAATATTTACACAATTTAAAACGGTTGCCGAAAATACAGCGCTAGTTCACCTAACAAGGGATAGTAGAAAGAACCCCCGGCTTCCGCCTCAGGGGAGAGTAAACATCTGGATTAAAAGACACCCTCTACCCTACGTTCATGAGATGTTAAGCACCATGGATGAAGCTGTATGTTTTTCGGTCTTGGATCTTTCAAATGCTTACCATCAAGTGGAGTTACATCCATAATCTAGATGGTTGACAGCATTTCGCACACCTATGGGTTATTTCATGTTTTGCAGGATGCCATTCGGGTTGGTGTCTGCTGCTGCAATCTTCCAAATAATTATCCAGCATCTTTTAGATAGAATTCATAAAGCTTTATTCTTTCAGGAAGATCTTTTGGTGTATAGGGCCACAGTGGAACAGCATGATAAATATTTAAGGGTTGTTCTTGACAAACTCAGGGAGGCTGGGCTCACGCTAAGAAAATAAGAGTGCCTGATTGGTATAAATGCTGTTGAGTACTTAGGCAATACCATTTCTAAAGATGGATTCAAGCCCAAAATCTGCTTATTGGAGGCTGTTAAGAAAGCAAATTCTCAAAAAAATAAGTACAAACAAAAATCCTTTTTGGGTCAAACTGAATTCATCGCAAAGTATCTTAAAAACATTTCAGATCTTACTTACAGCCTAAGAGACTTAAAGAATTGTGTTCAGCACAAATGGTCTGATGACCATCAGTTGTCTTTTGATAAAGTAAAAAAGAAAAGCTATGTTGTAAGCTATCTATGTAATTTTTAAAAAAAATATTTTTATTTTGTATTAACATTGCAAACAGGACAGTTCTGCACAAATTCTTACATCATATATATGAGTACTTTAGCGGGTACAACACAATTACAGTCAGTTTCAGATCATAAATATCGAGTATGACATTCTGAACACATCATAACCTCATCCGCATTCCTTGACCAAGTTCTACTAGTCCGAGTCTACACCTTCCTCAGTGATACATGGTGGTTCGCAAATGTTACCCCTAAATGCGTTCCAGGCCCCCCAGATTTTACCCCACTTTCCTGGGCAGCCACGGTGGATGTAGACCGCCTTCTCTGCCACCATCGCCTCATCCACATCCCTACACCAATCGCGAAGCATTGGCGATATTGCCGAACCCCAGAGCCTGGCGATGTTACGTTTTGCTATCAACATGCCCAACATTACCCAGTCTTGTTGCCGGTGGTTCAGGTCATTGGGTTCCCAGACATTCAGCAAACAGCGGCGAGGCTCCGGGAGCAAGGAGATGTCTATTGTTTGAGAAATCGTGCACATCACTGCAATCCAGTAGGTCGTCATGTATCTGTATTCCCAGATGGTGTGGAAAAACGTTCCCTCCTCCCCACAGTCACGCAAGCAGAATTTTTGCGTGGCTTTTCCTATCCTGTGTAAAATCGTTCTAGTGCAGTATGTACGGTACAGTATTTTGAGCTGTATCAGTTTCAATCTTAAAGGAATAGCGGCTTCCCGGGGTGAGGCGAGGGCCTCCTGCCATTCGGAGTCTACAAAGGAGCCCACCTCCTCCGACCAGTTCTGTTTCAAGGTGGCCGTCAAGTCTGGGAGGTTATTTAAGAGCTTTCTATATGTGAGGGAAGTGGCCTTGTCCTGCATGTGTTCGGTCAGGAGTCTGTCTTCAAGAGGAGACGATTCCTGTAGGACGGTACCTGTCGGTATTACCGACTGTAGCGCATGCTTAATTTGTAAGTATCTAAACTTCTACGTTTCTGACAACTCATACTGTGTTTGTAGATGGGCAAAGTCCACCACCCTACCCTTCTTCCAGAGATCACCCACCACCGATATACCAATGGTATCCCTGGCCTGGAATCCCTTGCTATTACGGAGGAAGCCCAACTTGCTTGAGTCCCACAACGGTGTCATTTGGGTGATATTTCCCAAGCACTTAAGACGCCTGTTGGCCTTGTACCATAACTGCACAGAGTTCTGTGTCGGGCCTATCAAATCTGGAGGCGGGCGAGGGCTGTAGAGATTACTTAGTAGTCCCCTGCCTTCCAAGTAGTGTCTGTCAGCAAGGTATGCCGGCCCAGTTTGTGGGGCATGTAACCAGAAGTTAATCTGCTTTAGATGTGCCGCCCAATAATATAGTTCTACATTTGGGAGTGCTATCCCCCCATCGTACCAGTCTCTGGTTAACTTATCTTGCGCGATTCGAGGTGGCTTCCTGCCCCACAGTAGATGGGATACTGTTGCAGCGATAGCTTTGAAATATTGTGAAGGGACCGCAGATGGTGTGTTTTCAAGCACATAAAGGCAGCGCGGGAGCGCTATCATTTTATTCAACGCTGCCTTGCCCAAAAGTGTGAGAGGGAGAGTTTGCCACACTTTAACGTCACGTTTAAACCTCTCTAGAAGGGGGTGGAGATTCAGGCTGTAGAATACGTCAAGATCTGGTGTAATAAATATACCCAGGTTTTTGAATGTCGTTGTGGTAGTCTTAAGTGGGAAGCTCAGAGGCAAGACAGGCGGGGGACCGGCCAGTACAAACAGAATTGATTTAGTCCAGTTAATCATATAACCTGACACTCTACCGAACTTCTCGCATACATTTAATAGCTCAAGAATAGATTTTTTGGGGGAGGTGAGATATAGAAGGATATCGTCCGCGTAGAGGGATATACGATCCTCCCATGAATCGGTCCAGCAGATCCCTTTGATGGAAGGTTCCCATCTGATCCAGATCGCAAGAGGTTCCAAAATCAATGCAAAAAGCAACAGAGATAGTGGGTATCCCTGCCTTGTGTGCCGGCCAAGAGGGAAGTCTTGTGAGATGTGCCCATTTGCGACAACATGCGCTAGGGGTTTAGTGTATAATAAACGAATCCAGGCGCAAAATTTGGGACCAAATCCCATATGTTGGAGCACTACAAATAAATAAGGCCATTCGACTGTATCGAACGCCATAGTAGCGTCCAGTGAAAGGATGACAGCAGGCTCTTTGAGGTATGGTGCACGCGCCAGGACCGCATGAAGCCGGCGGAGGTTAAGGGCTGTGCTCCGATGTGTCATGAAGCCTGACTGGTCCGGGTTAACTAGTGACGTTAGGTGAGGAGTAAGGCACAGCGCAAGCAATTTGGCTAGTATCTTAGGCTCCGGGTTGATGAGTGAAATTAAACGATAGGAGGCACAATCTGTTTTAGGTCTACCAGGCTTGTGGATCGGGACAATTGTGGCCAGTCGCTGATCCCGCGGCAGCTCCCCAATTTCAAGGCCATGGGATAACATACTTAGAAAGAAGGGGGCTGTCGTTTGCACCGTTCTCTTATGTATTTCAACTGGGAGCCCATTTGGCCCCAGCGCCTTGCCGGACGCCAGTGCGTAGGTAGCCGCCTGGACCTCATCAGTGGTAATGTCCGCCTCCAACAGAAGCGCTGCCTCCGGGGAGAGCTTGGGTATCGAAAGATCCTTAATATATTCATATGCCTCTGCGACTGTATAGGTTGTCCGGGGAGCATATATTTGTTCATAGTGGTCCGCTAGGAGATTGACTATACCATCAGGGTCAGAGACCAGGGAGCCCGCAGGGGATATCAGTTGTGCAATTACTTTATTCGCTCTTTCTTTCTTTCTTTCTTATCTAGCCAGGCTAGCATTTTCCTTGCCTTGTCTCCCAGCCCGTACACCCTATGCCTAGTGGCTTGTATCTTGATTTGCGCCATTTCCCTTTGGCGAGCCAAAACTTCCGTTTGTTTTAAACGGACCGCACGAGCAGTTCCCGGAGAAGGGTTGGCCTCCTGCTCTGCGATAGCCTTGCTTAGTTCAGCTTCGAGTCTGTCCAATTCCGCCCGCCGTTCCCGTTTGTGACCTAAGATGGAAGCCATCGCCTGACCCCGGAGGACCACTTTATATGCCTCCCAAAGCATACTAGGTGAGTCCACTGAGCCCTGGTTTTCTTCGAAAAATTGCTTAGTAGTACGTGTGAGGGCCGTTGCAACCGGTGCCATCTGGAGGAAGCCAGCATGCACCGGGAACATGCGTCTTCTGCAGGCCTGGTGATGGGTATTTTTAAACAGTATCGGGGAGTGGTCCGATATGCCCCTAGGGCGGATAGTGACCTCCTCTATACCTTGCAGGTCGTCTGCAGATGTCAGGAAATAATCAATGCGTGTGAGACAGTTATGGACTGCCGAGTAGGAAGTGTATCGTGTCTCATTCGGGTGCTTGAATCTCCAGCTGTCCGTTAGTCCCAGGGCATCTACGAGACCAAGAAGACGTCGCCCACCCTGCGTCTCCGGCTTAACAGGGAATCTGTCCAGTTTGCCATCAATTATGTCGTTAAAGTCACCCCCTATTAGGAGTGTCGTCACCGGATGTGCCAATAGGAATGCCGTAGAGCGGAATGGGCTTGCGTGTGAAGTGCCGGTGGTATATAGACAGAGACCAAATTAAATAACCGTCCTTCCCACTGACAGGTCAGTGCCGAGAAGCGGCCTTGGTCGTCAACTCGTGTTTGCTGCACCACCAGTGGGAAGTTTTTTCTAATAAGTATCCCCGTGCCTCTGGAGCCAGAGGAAAAGTCTGCATGGGCTACAATCCGGAATCCCCATCTGTCCATAGCTCGAACCGTTGACCCAACCAGGTGCGTTTCCTGCAAGAGGACCACTGCAGGGTCATAACGCTTCAAGTATTGCAATACTAGGCCTCTCTTTACTTTGTCTCCCAAACCCCGAACATTCCAGGTGAGTAGAGTGAGGGTGGTACGGGGAGCCTGTAGCCCTAGTGCAGCAGTTTCAGCCATCATCTAAAGTGAGGTGTGTCAAACATCTAGAATTGCATTTGGCCCGCAAAGCTAAAGTATCATCCAATATTGCTGTCATATCCAGTTTGCATTCAACAAAACAATAAAGAAAAATCAAATATGTAACAGAGTCAACAGAATTTAGCACTTCAGTTACCTTCCCATCCCAAGTCCCACCCACCCTCCCTGCCTCCCTGCTTAGCGAACTTACAACTGCCCGCCACCCCAACTTTGCAGAGCGCTTTAGTTTCCCTCCCAGTGCTGCAATACTTGCGTGTCGGGGGAGGAGTCCTACGAGGCAGCAGCCTTTTGGAGTCCTTCAGGCCCCCCTAGTCCAAAGCCTCGAGTTAACTCAAACATTAATGTCTTTAGTGCCGCATCAACAACTATAGAGGATTGTTCTCAATACGTCCTACCTTATTCTTCTTCAAGAGGTCATTCGTGGTGTGGCTCCTGACTGCCAGAGCCCATGTCTTCTGGGGAGTCCTCCCCCATTCGACGGCAGCGCGGCCCCAGTCTCCGGTCAGTTTTGTTCACTGGACGCCATCCCTCCAGCCATTCGTGTGTCGCCTCCGGAGAGTCAAATAACCAGGTCTTCCCTTCAGCCACTACCCTCAGCTTCGCAGGAAAAAGCATGGAATACGGCAACTCCTGCGCCCGGAGCAGTTTTTTAACTTCGAAGAAGCTGCGACGTCTCCTAGAAACGGCTGCCGTGTAATCCGGGAAGAAGGAGACGGTTGAGTTTAGTATCCGGATAGGGGGGGAGATCCTTGCCGCTTGTAGAATTGCGTCTCGATCTCTAAAGTTAAAGAGACGCGCAAGAACTGGTCTCGGTGGCGCCCCCCGCTTCGACCTTCCGCCAGGCACTCTATGAGCGCGTTCAACCGAGAAGAAATGTGAAAGTCCCTTAGGCTGTAATCTAGTTTTTATCAGTTCTTCTACATATAGGTCCATTGCCTGGGTGCCCTCCGACCCCGGAATACCTATAATTCTGACATTGTTCCGTCTTGCGTGCCCCTCTTGGTCTTCCAGCCTGTCAATTAGCATTTTGTTGTCCTTTTCCAGGAGGGTCACTGACAGCTGAACCAGACGTGAACAGACGTGTCCTGAACCAAGGATTTTGCCACTATCTCCACATCCTTCACTCTATCTGCCATTTTGTGGAGGTCTGCCCGCAGCAGGGAGACGTCTGTGGATATCATCCCGACCGTTGTCTGGACATTTGCAAGCGCCTTCATGATGTCGTCCAGCGTGACCTTCTTTCCTCCGTTGCCTTCCTGCGTTTTGCCGTGAGTCGGCGTGGTGTTAGATCCTTTTTCATAAGCGAGCTTGTCCAACTTAGCCTGGACAGACTGATTTCTAGGCCCTCTGCCCGCCATTTTACCTTGGACTGTCTGGCGTACAGCTGGTGAAGACCGGGTGGATCAAACAGTTATACTGTTATTATATGCCCAAACTGTTCCACTCCCAGTGTCCTGGACCCCAAAGCTAGTAGCTGATGTAATGTGAAAGAATCCGCAGTGGTGTGAGTCGGTGGTCGGGGGAAGTGGGGGGGGGAGGCCCGGCAGGCGGTGGAGCAGGTGTCTCCCCTGCAACTGTGTACACGATGGGTCTCGTAGGCCGCCACACCCAGTATAGACTTCAGGTCAAACCCCCCGGGAGGCAGAGGAACCGCCGACGAACCAGCAGGATACGGCAGATTCACCCCTAAACCACGATGTTTCTATCTGGCCAGCCAGAGGCTCACTCGTAGTCAAAGGCCGGAGTGGAAGGCCCGCAGCGCAATGTTCTTCCAGACTCTACCTGGTCACTTGTGGATCTGGCGTGTTCTTAGGACTGTGTAATAGCGCTACCCAGGGCAGAAAAAGCGCATTCTCGGGGAGCCAACCGGCCGCCACAGGTCGAAGTGGGAGGCGTCAGGGAGGACAAGGCAGATCAGCAAGAGCACCGCACCTCGTCCAGGCCGCTGCTCCCGCCGTCCCCGAGCCCGTGTCAGATTCTGAAGCAGAAGCCGGTCACAACAAGAGTGCCAGAGGGAGGGGCTGTAGTACGCATCCGGTTCCTGGCTGGCGGGATTGGACACCACAGGGGGCAACAAAGGCAGCGGAATCGCCGTCCGAGTTTCACGAGCGTCGTTGTACCCTGCGCCTCCGCAAGCCCACCGGCGGCCGCTTCAGTCACTCTAGTCCCCGGTCTTCCAGGCCCTGCTAGGCCCTGCCAATTCAAGTGGCGAGAATCGCAGATGGCGGCATCGGATTAAGATCTGGATGCGACCGATGTGTGTCGGGAGAGTTCCGACGTCGGGGGAACTTCTCGATGGACTTCTATTTAACGGATTACCATGCGGATTTCAATTTGAGGGCTGGTACGGCCCCGGAGCTCCGGGTCTAGGCGGCCATTTTCCACGGCCGGTAGCCACGCCCCCCATCTATGTAATTTTGAACACTATTTGAAAACTATACTTACGAAGGATGCCAGCAATAAAGGCTTAGGTGCTACGCTGTCTCAGATCAAAGACAGTAGAGTAAGGATTGTCTAGAGAAACGATTGTCACATTCGCGTCTCGGGCCCTAACCTACCTGCTTGTGGGAAGAGAGGCTCTGGCATGTTTCTGGGCTGTTAAGTACTTACAATTTTGTTTGCGGAGCATACAATTCGACATCCACACCTACCACAAATCTCTTATCTATATGTTTTCAACCAAAAGGTTGTACAACAGTAATCCCCGGATTGCCAGATGGGCCTGGGTTTGAAAAGCTTCTTTAACAAACTCGAATATGTACCCGGTATTCAATATACGGCAGCCGACTTCTTATCATGAGCCCCATTGACATAATGGAAGAGTTTGAAACATCTGAGTATCCTGTTCTGGTAGTCAGTTCCCCTTCTATTACTAATGATGAATGGATGATAGTAAGCTCTGAGGATGGGGCACTGGTCAAACTCAAACCATATGCTCATCAGGGTGGTCCATGTAATAAAAGTAAGGTAGATGATGAAAAAGGTTATTGGGAGGTTCGGTACAAAAGCAATGAGAAGAACAGCTTTGTCCTCAGAATGATAAAATTATACCTCCCTAGAATTTGAGAAACAAAATTATTGACTTTACCCATGAAGGCCATCTGGGTAGGAGACTTACCAAATCCCAAGTTAGGGAGAGATACTGGTTCCCTAATATGGATTACATGGTTGAAGTGAAAGTTAAGGATAGCTTCATGTGTGCAAATAGCAATACATTTAAAATGGTCTACTTAGCTCCCATATCACCTGTTCCAGATAAACAATGGGGAAAAACTATCTCTAGACGTAATTGGTCCCATAGTGGAGTGGTAAAACGTTTTGCATTTATTTTAGTTGATTACCATTCTCATTGGGTGATCACCATACTGGTCAATCAAGTTACCACAGAGTCCCTTTTTACATTTTTAAAAGACACATTTTCAACAGAAGGTATACCAGCTACCTTAATTACTGATAATGGGGAACAACTGACCTCTCAGGCTATTGGAAAATTACTCTCCCATCTCAACATTGCTCATCTTGGAACTACTTTGTATTGTCCATGTCCCAAAGGCATGGTGGAGAGAGTTAATTGTATGGTCAAAGAATGCCTTCAATTGGCTAGCATTAATCACTTCAAGATGGAGAATGCTATTCAGGATATGTTATAGGCGTACCATACCACTTCCAATTTTGTCACTAATTGTATCTCCGTTCTCTGCATTGAAGTGCACAAAACCCAGCACCAAACTACTTCTCAGTTGGTTGGGAGGGGGTGACAGAATGGAGTACTAGTCTACTCAATAACAAGGTTGCCCTAATCCAGGCAAAATATAAGAGTTATTACGATATCAAACAAGGCACAAAACATAACCTTTGGCAAGCTGGGGACTTGGTGTGTGTTAAAAAGCAGGTGGATAGAGGTGGGAAGGATTCTAAATATGTTGAGCCTATGCGTATTGCGAACACCAAACTGAGTGTGGCCATAATGGACTATGGGCAATGATGGAGCATGGACTGACTGGTGAAACATAACGCTACAGCTGTACCCACCATGATTAGCACCTCTAGTCAAGTAGATAGTGGTGCCCACATAAGAACAACATCTAGAAGGCAAATCAGAGCACCTGTTTGGCAGAAGAAAGTTTTCCTCTTTTTTATTTTTTTTCAGTCATCTGGTACAAACCCATTCTCTTTGTCTACCTTTTCTAGTGGTATTTTGCTTTAGTACATAGTTTTGTTTTTGTTCTTCTTTCAAAGTTATGTTGTGGAGTTATATGGGGACTTTTGTTTTTATAAAAACCTTTGGAGGGATGATGTGTTGCAATATAGCTGTTTTATTATAGTATGTTCCTACACCCCTGTCTGTCCCTTTAGAACCTAGGAACATTTTGACAGTTGCCAGTGAGCTTGCCTTGGAATGCTGATAAGGCTCAACTGAGGCAAGATAGTTGAGGTGTTGTGGAGCAGAGAAGGCATTGAATAAAGGCAGTTCTACTGGAACCAGCATTCTGTCCAAAGTATGAGAATGGAGTCTGACAAGGGCCGTCCAACAGCCGTTTTCTGGGTCTATATGTGGGTGTTGTGTTCCCAAACTGTCTGTACGAGAGACCTAATGACTTTATCAGCGGAACGTTATCCAGTGTATAGTTTGAAATAAGAATGATGGACACTTTGATTGCCTACGAGTCAGAACATAATTGCTCAAGCTCAGCCTGGCTTTGAAAATAAGAAGGTCGCTCAGGAAGAGTAGAAAGCATTTAACGATTTTGAAGTACCATTTTTATACTTTAGAGATGGTATTTTATCAGAGATTTTCATGCACACTTTGACCTGTTTAAGTTACAGCCCAAATCTGCAGCGTAGACAGAAAACAGAAAGAAGAGCTAGAAAAGTTGTGTTTGGATTAGAGACAAAAGTTTAAGGACATTAGTGTAATGTGTTACCTTACATGCCCACTGTGCGCTTGGATGCCCAGCATTTTTTTCATTTCGTCTTTAACGTACATAACGGTTTAAGTCCTAGAAAAAATGACCGATCAAAGACGACAGATTAGAAACTGATTGCTCCTATGAAGGTCTCAGGGGCATTACATAGGGTCATTGCAATAGGGAAGGGTGGATTTAATTCAAATGTTTACAGTACATGGCGGTCTATTAGGATGGCGGTTGAAAAATCACTCCGACCACCATGGTAGCGGGAAAACACTGCCCGCCAGGACCGTGGCATAACTGCCGGTCCAATTAGGATGCCCCGCAGTCGAAATCCGACCGTGGCGGTCGGTTTCTGGCCTTTATCATTGCGGGGGTCGCTGCTGCCAGCAGCACTGCTACGATGTTAACAGGAGCATGTCCTGCATCTCCCTGCACTGCGTGGCAGGCACAGGGAAATGTAGGGGGGACCATGGCTACCCCCCCAGTAAACCCACACCCCCCACAACATTGGGGGCTCGCAACGGGCCCCCAGAACATGTATCCGCATGCCTTTCCATGGCGGTTCCACACCCGCGGAAAGGCTGGCTACCGCTGGCATCATAATTGTGCCAGGTGGTGTTTGGCCCTGATCCACAACAATTGTAGAGGTCTAGCTCCGCCCGCAAGGCAAGCGGGCGGACTGCACCTGGAAGGGAAAAGTGGTGGGCAGTAAATCACACCACCGCAACCGCGATGTTAATCGGACCGGTGGTGTTCAGGGTTTTGATTGTGGGCGGATGGCCGCCGCCGGTATGGCAGTTGCCACCGACGGACCGGTGGCGGCTAACCGCCCGCCATCCTAAAAGACCCCTAAGTACAACACCTGGTTAAATGACGTTTTAGCATCTAAAGAAATTGCTGCAGAAGGATTTTAAGATAAACTAGATATATTTGCCAAGTTATAATATGTAACACGGCTGAAAACTCTGTTTTCAACGCTAAATAGTTTATTTCAATTAACCCTTGGGATGAATGGCTTAATAGTCAGAGAGATGAGTTGACATCATTCTAGACAATAATTACGATCAGAATTTAGAAGTGAAAGCCAACTGCATTCTACAGGTCTTTGTTTTGTTGGGTATGCAGACAAACGCTGTTCGTCATCTCAGCAAAATATTTCAATGGCCAGTCCTCTTTTAAAATAGTGATTTACCAGTGAATTAACGAAGAAAATGGCAATAGCCGGGAGGGGGGGGAGGTGATGCATGGGGGTGAGGAGGGGGGAGGTGGTAAGGTTTCGCGTAGGAAGACATATTGTTTATTGTCAAAATGATTCATCATTTCTTACTGGGTTATCAACGTGGTCTCTGTTACACAGAATAACTAAGGTTAGTTTGACTGTCAAAATAACTGTTATCTGCCTCTTGTTTAGGGGATTGAGACTGCATTAATAGAGCTGCATATAGGATTTCCAGAATGTGTTTTGAGTTAGTATGTAACCAATGGATTCATTAAATTAAGCAAAGCAAGAAAGCAACAGGTTCTTTTGATCATGAGATCATTTCTTAACATACAGTACATGTTGTGAGAGGCTACAGTACGACTATATCTTGCGGTTACAGCTGCTACCATGTATTCTTACTCATTAGTTCTTTTGGATTCGTAATTTTGGGGATTTTAAGTGTAAACCTGGAAATAATATGGCACGTTTCATGTTTTTTATTTTTATTTTTAAGTACACATTGCAAAATAAATTCTTTTTTTTTTCGCTGAATCCCTGCTATTGGTGCATTGCTGGGAGATGTGTTCATAGAATTCCATAGTAAGCTTTGTGTGACTCCTCCGATTTCGTTTTCAGAGATACACTGGAGAAGGCCAGATTCCACCTTTAACATTGACTGGATCATTCAACGTCTTGGGCTAGTTGAATCTATGGTCAGCCAGGAGGTAGCAGTGGGGTGTGTGGTTCAGTTACAGCTAGTTCTGCAGCTACAGAGCGGATGTGAGAAGGAAAAGAAACTGAATTTCTGGTGTGAGGGGTATATGGATTTTCCACACACCTTCAAAGGCTGTGTGTTTAAAGTCTTCGATGGGGCTCTGTAATTTTATTACAAATGCATATTATGGACAGGGTTTGAGAGCCCAGCTCACCATTAGAATCCAGTATGTCGATATGGTTAGGAATTTCAATGTCACCTCTTAACAAAAGGTGGAAGAGTCTTACATGGCACTTTAAATCTTCATAATTGAAATGCCCTCTGCTCACAAATGGAAATGCATGGACACCCATCTTCCATAATGGTCTTTGTTACAAGGAGAAACGTTTAAGGTTGTATAATTTAGAGAACAAACAAGTTATTTGCAATTGATCCGTCTGTTGTCAAAACTATTCATGATAGGCAAATGTATCAGGCAGCATTTCCCCTTTTCATTAATGCTCTTACTCGATAGAGCTGCTCCCCATCCTGATTTCCATTTTGATCACATCCAAACAACATAACAACCACCTCCAATACCAAAATAATCTCCCTCTGTGCTGCTGATGATGTGCTGCTGGTCATTACCGACCCTGCCATGGTCCTGACCAAGATCATCCCCACTGCAGAAACGGTCTGCTACTCCTGGCCAGTATAGCAACTATTTGCACGTAGGTAGGTTACCCAGGAGTCTGTATCATTGCGGCCATTCATAAGGCCCCATGAAGGAAATATTACCTAGTCATACACATTGGGGATTTGTGAAAGAGGTTGTGGACTTCAAAGCTCCACTGGAGACACTAGACAAAAAGGTATTGTTAAGTAGAAAACGTTCTTTCTCTCTTAGGTAGGATAGAGGTTTTTACTAATATTGTAATCCTGTAGCTCTTCTATATATTCCAAAAGATCTCTTTTGTTATCCTGACCTACTGGATCAAGTCTTTTAATGGCGTACTCCTCGATGCACTATAGGAGCAAGGCCCCAATAGTGAAACTGATATCCAAATGTAACTTAAACACTCTAAATTAGAGCCAATCCCTTCTTGGCTTTACCAACTGACCTCCCTGTTCTCCATCCCTGTCCAGATCTAATGGGATCAAGCACACCTCCATCTAAAATTACTTGCTTATTTCATCAAATTCCATGTAAAGAGACACAGGGGACTAGTAGGCTCTTTACACACTGATTGGCATGAATCACTATCTTGTCTCAAACTCCCCAGAGTGTGCTTTATAACACAAATTGTCTGAGCACTCCAGAACAGCAAAATGTGAGTCTTTAGTCAGTCTTCTTGTAATTTATTCACACTTGTCTTAGATGTTTCAGCCAGCATGTGTTTCGTCTTTAGATCTAATTGCCACTGACTTCTTCACGGCTAGAAAAGGTATAATATAGTGACCAGTGGAGTCTTACGAGAGGAACTGTGAAGAGCAATTGCAAAGATCCAACTTGTACGTGCATAATGTAACTAGTTCCTTTAAATGAACATGCTACAAGTCAAGTAACCCAGATAATTACATCAAATTACCTCATTTGACACAACAGTTTGCTCTTCAAGTTAAAGGGAGTATAAAAAATACTGGAACTGCCAGTATGTGTAATAGTATTACAGAGTCCAATATAAGGTATACAACAAGATAGATAGCAGGGTCAGAGGAATACAGTTGTAAAAGGATAGGTGCTGGCTCTACATAACGGATGAATACTGGACCTCAGGCCAATATTGCAAACTCACACTATGAAGATGGATGCTATTTTACTTTATTTTTACGGATAGCAAATATAACTGGTTGTTATTTCTTCCATACGCTGAAGATATAACATTCAATGCTGTAAGCAAGTAAAATGGGTGAGTCATTTGTCCCCCGATTAAGCTATCCTTCTTGTAGTGCAGCTGACACTGGACTCAACACTAACTTTTGTACACATTCTGAGAGGTCAGAATCTATTTATACTCACTTTAACTTTAGGAGCTAACTGATTGTTCTGTAACATGATGTGATTTGATCTAGCTACCTGAAGTATAGCATATTTTTAAAGGACTCATTACACTATACATGTACAAGTTTTTTCTTTAAAAATTGCACCACACAGTTCCTCTTGTAATACTCACAAGGTTAGTGAGACTTTGGTGAAGTTTTATGATAAAATACTTAATACATAGAGAAACACTATATTACACTGGCTCTATGTTGGAACCACGTAAGCCATTACCACGCACGCTTTTATAACGCTACCATTACAAAACAAATGCCTTTACCATGCATGTCTTTACCGCACTTTCTTTTTAACACAAATATACCTTTACCATGCATGCCATTAAAACAAAAATGTAAGTATTACCCAGGTAAGCATAATGTGTATATATGTCATGTTTGCTTTCTTTTACAGGTCTTACCATGTACTGGTTTCATCAAGTACAAACATCTAATGTATTTATTTTTCACTTGAACCATGCATTTACTAGGACACTTGCCAGTAATAATAAGTAATTTACAGTTACATGTCATTGGTTGGCACTGATAACATGCTGAAGTCATGCCTTTCCTTCTTGCTCTTAGTATGTGTTCAAATGAAAAGTTAAATGTTTTCACTCAGAAATGAATTTAGTACCGTATGAAAAATTGTGGAACATAATCCCTTGCAGTTACTGCATCTTGTTTTCAAAAACCTGCTGAGACAAAGTTTTGTTATTTGGGTGATTTCTGTCTTCTAGGTCTATGGCATAGTAGCTGAGGGCACACTGTACTCAGGTTTGGGCGTGACGAAGCCCGGTGCCGGGTGAAACGTGTTGTTGAAAATAAATCTTTATGGATTAAACTGTGGAGTGCAAAATCTTCCTTGAAACAAACAAGTTCTTGGAGGTTTCTTAATATATTATGGGCCCTGCACCCATATGCACGCACCAGCCCTGCGAGTGTGGATGAGTTTGGTTTCTCTGCAGGGTTTCCCTTAAGCAATAAATACATAAATGGGATCACTGACAGAATATAGAATACAATAATATCGACTTACCAGAATATCGAGGTAAAAATAAAGAATGACAAAATATCGACTCCCTATCTACAAACAGTTAAGTGCAAAAATATTGGAAAAAAAATATCGATGTTAAAGTAATATAACATTAATTAAATAATAAATATAACTAAGTAAAACACTCAAAATTATTTAAAAAAGGTCAAAATTATTCAATAATAGATGTAATCTAAAAAACAAACATACACTTATTTGTATATATATATTAATTTAATAATATTAAAAAGTAATTATTTATAATTTTAAAATGTTAAAAACAGATTTAAAAATATAATTACATATATATATATATATGATAAATGTTAATGTTAAATGAACTTGTAACGCGCACGGCTGCCCCAGCCAAGGGGCGTCCCGGCGCTAGCTGCAAGATGTACAGGTAGAAGATGTTTGTGCTGTCATAGTGGGGCAATTATACGTCAACAGAAGAGGTAGGTTTTTATGGCTTTCCGGAAGGGTAATAGCTCCTCGATTCTTCGAATTTGAATAGGGAGTTCATTCCAGAGTCTTGCAGAGAGGTATCTAAATGACCGACCGACCATTCTTGTTAGTTTGAAGCGGGGCACTACTGCCAAGTTCTGTCCTTCTGAATGCAGCGTGCGTCGGGGGACGTACGATATAAGAAGTGGACATAGCATGGGGGGGGGAGGCAGTTTTAAGGATTTTAAAGGCAAGACAGCGGGTTTTATAGTGGATCTTTTTTCCACGGGAAGCCAATGGAGTTTCGTAAGAACAGTGGACACTGACTTATAGCGTGGGGGACCAGTTAGCGCTCTGGCAGCGGCGTTCTGAACACGCTGGAGTCTAGCTTTCTCTGCTACATTTGTCCCTAACAAGAGGGAGCTAGCGTAGTCCAGTCTTGACAGAATTGCCGACTGTACCACAATTTGGCGGGTTTGGTGGTCAAAAAACTTTAAAATCGGTCTAAGATTGCGTAAAATACCAAAGCAGGTAGCTGCCACCTTTTTGGTATGAGGTAAAGGTCAGGGCGGTGTCCACCCAAACTCCCAGGTTTCTTACCTGTCCTTTGCACTCAGGAGGTTGGCCGAGTGTTTCTGGCCACCAGTTGTTTCCCCGGTATATATATATATACCTATAACATAAATATAAAAATAAATTATATATAATAAGTTAAAACATTAAAAATATATTTTTTTAAAGTAATAGTTTACAGTACATTAAATATAACAATAGTGAAAACGTTGCATAACGTAGGGGATAAAATTACTATTCCCACTCCAGTGAGTGGTACAGTAGGGAAAGTGATGGATAGCAAGAAAGTAAAAATTACTATTCCCACTCCAACGAGTGCAACAGTAGGGAAAGTGTTGGATAGTGTAGGGGTTATAATTTCTACTCCAACTACAGAACGTGCAACAGTAGGGAAAGTGTTGGATAGCGTAGAGGTAAAAATTACTATCATCACTCCAGAGAGTGCAACAGTAGGGAAACCCTTGGATACCGTAAGGGTAAAAATTACTACTCCCGCTCCAAAGAATGCAACAGTAGGGAAAGCGTTGGTATAGCGTAGGGGTTAAAAATAACATACTTAAATTAAAACATTTTTGTAATTAAGTAATGAACTTTCATTAATTAACACTAAATTAATTAAAAATACCAATAAATAAAAATTAATAATAACTTTACTAACATTAAATTACTTTCCACCCTATTCCCCAATAAACACACAACCCACTCCACATAAAATTTCACATAATTAATATAATTATCAATTAATCAAGTAATATAAATTAATTAATAATTAACACATTAATCAATACCAATAAATAATACATATTAAAAATTACCAATTAATATAATTATCAATTAATTAATTACTAAAAAGTCATGCCCGATTAATAATTAACAATAAATTAATTATAAATACCAACAAATACAATTTAATAATTACTTAATTACAATTAAATTACTTCCCACCCTATTCCCCTATAAACCCACAACCCTCTCCTACAAAAAGTACACTTTTAACATATTGACAAAGTAATTATTAATATGTAATATCAAATGAATAACTATTTAATATTTGTTTATACAATAAACATAATCACCAATACATTATTATTTATTATTAATCAAATTATAATTAATAAATAATAATTATTTCATAAGTAATTAACACAAATAACTATATAAATTATTAAATACAATATTATTAATTCAATAATTTATGAATTCAATAATGTAAATTAAATTACATCCCACCCTATTCCCCTATAAACCCGCTACGGAATAAAATTACACAAAGATTAATTAACATATAATTAATTAATTTAAATAAAATCTTAATCAAAATATTATAATTACATTACTTCCCACCCTATTCCCCTATAAACCCACAACCCGCTATGGAACTAAAATACGCAAAAATAATTTCACATACAATTCATTACTTTTAAAAAACGTCCTGCATTACAAAAGTACTATACTTTTAACACATATATTAACACTTAAAACACTAAAAAAAAACGATATTTTTAACAACTATATTATGAGTTTCGATATTACTAACTTCGATATTATTAAAAACGATATTTCTTACCTGCATTTCGATATTCTGCACCATTATATTTTTGTAAGTCAATATTTTGGCAATTCTATATTTAAAATGTGATATTTTGGCAACTTGACATTTAGAACATTGAAGAAAACAGTGAATACGCTACAAGAAGACTCACTAAAGACTAAAGACTTTCCCCATATGCTGTTGTAAAGATCAAAGAGCCTATTTGATATTTTGGACTTTGTTCCAGTTGAGGTCTCTTGAGCACCAACCTGCTGAACTATTATTGGCTACTAAAATATTGTAATGTCAGATCGAACCCAGTCACCTTGTATCCTTTTGAGCCTTTTACTAACACCACTGGCGGTAAAGGTAACTTTTGTATCCCAATAATAATACATTCACTTTTTCAACTAAAATCTAAATAAGCCTCACTTTAATGCGTATGGTCAAAATGTTTACAGAAACAAACACTCAATTTGGATCAGCTTGTGGTAAAAATACTCATGTGCTGCTACCGCTCATAGGGCATTTGCAGAGAGAGTTATGGAAACATGTGTTTGTGAATTGGCACGGAACATACTATACCCCTACTCATTTGTAGTACACACTGCACACAGGTCCTGTGCCTCCAGGTCACTGCTCTTTCCACCACTGGTTGATAACAGAAACAATCATGCTACCGCAAGGCTAATTATAAAGTCGGCAAAATGTATATCTGCTGACTGCACTCCTGTTTATTTCTTGTGTTTAACTGAAAGTACAAATACAATGAATAAGTGCATAAAGTGAGCTAGAGGTGTAGTGAGGGAGCGGGGCTAGGGGCGGGGCTAAAGGCAAGACATGATACTTCATGACTTCTATATTAGTTGCAGCACACACCAAAGCACATGAGAAATGTGTTTATATAAACAAAGCAAGTTAACTCATTACACAAAATTAACGAGAAAGGCTTTAATATGTTAACATGTCCTTTAGTGTTTGCTGCAGAAGTGAAGAAGTTAAGAACTGAAAACGTTTCAGCTACATACCTCGGTTTGTCCTACGACAAGGACGTTTTGCCATACCAACTTATCAGCAGGCGAATAAATGCGTATCAGCATTTTCACAGAAAGAATTCACATTAAATTATTTTTTTTTCCAAAATGGTTAAAGCTGCACCTGACCTTTGAGCTGCACTTGCTTTACTCTGTTAGTACACTACAATCCAAGTGGTCTATAGAAAAGGGTCACAGTTGTTCTTCTACAATAAATGTAAAACCACGGAGAATTAACTACTGCAAAAAACAAGCTCTGTTGTAGGTCCTTACAAGAGACTATCATAATTACCTTGGCATAGTAAATTCTCAATTACATTTATCTGATAGCCTCATGTGAAACACGCATGCTCACACACACGCATACAAACAGGGGCATGTGCATACACACTTTTTGTAAAACTGTGATGTTTTAAGGAAAATGATGGTGGAAAAATATGCTAACTATATCTGTTGTTGAAATGTATATGAGGCTAGAGTACCATCAAGTGAAGGCTGTGTTTTCGGTAATATACAGTGCAGAGGAATGGTTTCTGTCTGCTTACATGAAACTTATAAGAATAGAAAACAAGATTTGAAAAGTATTTTTGGTCCTTCAGTAGGGAGCACCATCCAATGTGGTTTGTCACAAATTGTATCTCTCTCCACGGCTGCTAACGCGCTACAAACTAAATTTTCTAATGATAATAAAACGTTTATTGCCTCATCAGGTTCTCCATGAAAAGTTGTGACTTGTTGTATCATGCTCTTTTTGACCACTCCCTCGGAAACCTTTGTCATCTGACACTTGCACAGGATAGTGTGACTGTGATTGACAGCACAGGGGCTGAACGGACCCTGCTCTGTCAAACACAGCGTGATGTTAAGCACCTGGCAATTATTCAAATGAACCCTGCTGAATAGCTCAGCTGGGGCTCAGATGGGGGATACCGAAGTGGCGCCTTGGCTGCCAGGGAAACCTTCCACTCCAGCTCATCAGCACTCACAGCTAATAAGCCTACCTTTTCATGAATACTGGTACTCTCCTCAGCAGAAGAGAAGTGCCGGTACTCAGAGTGATAAATCTAAGAAGTGCCGGTACTCAGTACCGGTGAGTACCGGCCCATTTAAAGCACTGGATACAGCCCTGCCAAATACCAGACATCACATTAGACTAACGCATTTCAGTGTGGTGATTCGCATCACCGCACTGTAATGCGAAGTCCCGCATATAAGCGCCTCCTCAGCTGTGCCTGTCGAGTGCTGCAGCACAGAGAGGCTGGTTAACTATTGTAATAATCGTTTGCTGGAGTCGAGTTATGGCAGGCAACGCACGGTGCGCACCACTGGATTCTAATCGCTAATAAATATTCATGCCCCCACCACCACTGCCCTGACAACGATGCTACATGACCAAGAGAAACGTTACCTGTATTCTTCCCGCTGTATGTGGCCAAGGGCAGTATTATAAATGGAGTAACAATATGTTTTGTTTTGTGCAGCCCACACCTTAAACTGATGTATTTCAAGGTGCTCTCATTTGACGAAGGAAATGAAAACAGTGTGAACAAAGTAAATGCAAGTAAATGAGGTCTAGTGGAAGCTGAGATTGATGCAGTATTTCCTGGTTTTACGTTGTGTGTTTCAGATAGTCTCACCTGTTTTATAGGTTATGCTATATTGTAGAGATTTGTAGAGGAACTATCGCCCGGGATGGTATCCTGGCGAAGAGGAGGTGTGAGTTTGATTAAAGTTTAATGCTCTACATTTATTTCTAAGAAGTGCTAAAACAGTGCACTGTGTTTACTACCTCTAGGCTATGCATGTTTTATAAGGCTTGGTGGCTGCAGTGTTTGGGGAGGGTGATGTATTAATGCAGAAGCTAAAATAAAAACCAGAGCACCCATCCATGGTCAGTGTATAGAGACCTTTTGCTCTATGTAGACTTTTAGCTTTATTCATTGTCATCCATTCTTGAATAAATTCATCCACCCACTCGTCTCCATCTAACTATTCATTCATTCATTGAGCCATGGAGCCTGCCTCCAATTCCACTCATCTGTTCAGTGACTGGACAAGATACTATAATAAAAAATGTGTTGTAAAAGGCACCATATATATATATATATATATATATTTTTAAAATATCTTGGGGGGGGGGGGGGGAGGACCCACACCTCTCCCCACAAACCCTGCCGGCGGAATGGTCTGGCGCACACAGGGAACCAAATGGTCGGCCGTTGGGCACCAAGCCGAGCAGGCAGCACCCCGGCCTGCCACACAGGTAATCGAGACGGGCCGAGGGGAATAATAGAAGCTGAGGAGAGAGGAAATGCAGGGAAGGGTATCCACAAGGCCAAGAGTCAACAAACGCCCACCCGGAGAAGACCAGGAGATGAGCACACCTTGTCAGACATCCCACTTGGAACAGGACCCAAACAACAGAGCCAGCTCAAGCGCGGCGTGCTTTCTCGGCCACCCGGAGGAGAAGCGAGACACAAAGGAAGCCCTCAGCCACCCGGGAGAGGAGAGCACACCCTGCCAGAGCCCACCAGCCAACCCACCAGAGGTGCCTACCAAGGAGACGGCAGGGCCCAAAATAGACAGCCCGCTACAGCAGGGCAGAAAGCAGAAAATGAAGGGGGCGCAGGGCAGAACTCCCAAGAGCCCGCAAGCACTAGGAGCCCGCTAGAGCAGAGCTGTGAACCCCAAGGGATAGTGCGAGGGCCAGAAGGCGGGGGAATCAGAGAGTGAGCCCGCTGGAGCAGGGCCTCCCCCTCAGGCACCGGGACCTGCTGGAGCAGGACCACAGCCCAACTTACCTGAACAGACGCTCTGGAGAATCTGCAACGTAGAACTAAAAAAACAGGCTGATGGGTTGGGCCGGCCCGCTTCTTATAGAGGTCAGGGGTGTAATGGGTCGGTCATATTGGGAAGGGATGGGAGGCATGGGAGGCTGACTTTTTGCTTTGGAGGGTTCCAATGTGGAGCTGAAGCTCACTTTGTTGGTCATGTGGCGAGGAAGACTAAAGAGGAGGTAATACAAAATGTGTTGTAAAAGGCACCATATATTTTTTTTTCAAAAATATTTTTGGGGGGGGGGGAGGGGAAGGACCCACACCTCTCCCCACAAACCCTGCCTGCGAATGGTCTGGCTCCCTTGCTCCCTACATGCAGTATGGGAGCTGGTCTCATCCTGTAGGTTTCGCCTGCATGGCTACTAAACAAGACAGTCACGAGTGCTTTTATCTAGCAGACACTAGGGTCATGATTTCAATTGTGCTGCAGGTGTAGTGGCACTGGGGCCAAAAGTTGCCATAACGTTTCTAAAGACCAAATATTGCCATTTTTAACTACTAAATAAGCAGTCACAAGTGCAGTTACTTTTCAGGCACTAGAGTCATGATTCCATTAGTGCAGCAGGTGCAGTGACACCACGGCCCAAAGCTCTAAGAACCCCTCAAAACACCTAATATTGCAATATTTTACTATTAAACAGGCAGTCACACGTGCAGTTACCTTATAAGCAATAGGTTCATGATGTGAGTGGTGCAGCAAGTGCAGTGGCACAGGACCCAAAAGTTGTGAGAACTCCTCGAAACACATAATATTGCTATTACATCAATTAATTCTATTATTACCCTCTTTCGGTTCATTTTTCAAAATGTTGCTATTACTTACCCTCAATATACCACTAGTAACTATAACCGTCGGCACAACAACAATCAGCAACTCACTGCGAAAGGGCACCTGCGCCTGAGCTTTATTTCTATAATTTGCTCTTCGTTACCTCCCCAAATACCGTCGATATTCGCATTGTGTCAACGAACTAAACCACGATTTGAATTATGAACTTTAGTCTTTCGACCGATTGTCCCGCCCACTACTTGCACTCTTATAAACAGCAGCTGCACAATCGGAACAATGGAAGCGCGCGGTCCCCGCTCGCTCACCTCGGTAACACAGAACACCCGCCGCATCCTCTGCTTCATATTCCTTGGAGAGGGGGCTCTCGGCGTCACCGATCGCCAACACCGCGCGTTGCTCTGCACTGAGGCAGCGCGTGCTGCTAGCAGGAAACGAAAATAAAACGAGGAAGTGTTTTCGAAGAGGCAGTAAACCAAACAAGTTTATGAATGGATAACTGTTGGTGTAAGGAGAGCCGCCTATTTGAATCACGTAATAGTAAATCCCCGTGCCTTATGCAACTTCAATGTTTTCTTCATAATGGAATTTATTACTATTCTTTAAGCCGTCACCTTCCTACAGAAACAGTGTCAAGAGGAAAGGAAAATGAGTGGCACCTAAAAGGGTCGTCCCCTCAAACGCCCTGTCATGACGTGCAGGGATGACGTGCGCCACATTTGGTAACGGTGAAGGTCGGGCGAGATTACATCTGGTAGTAGGTCTTGTTAAATTGTCATTGCCTTTAGTTGTTAGCCAGTTGCGCCTTAAGTGGCTGGAATCTTAAGGCGCTCACATTTTGTGGGGTGGGGCCATCATTTTTGTTGGCAACGCTGACCAGGGCTTCCCACTGTATTTTATATGCGTACTGAAAACAATACATTTGTCTTTTGTAAAATGTGTAAACTACATGCACACAATGCACAGACACAAATATTCAGGCCTGTAGGCACACAGCCCCCCTACAGTCATAAATTCACATGTCAACAGGCACCCAATATGCGGGCACCTATGAATACAAACAGAGAAGGCGCACAGCCATTTAGAGATACGAATATAGGCACCTAGCCACACACGGCAAGAGATTTAGTGATGTCCAGACAGACAAGGCAAATAGACATGCAACCACTGATGAATTTAAGCAAATAAGTAGTCCCTCATGCACAGACTAAGTCGCACATAACCCTGTGCAGTCAGTGGTGATGCACAAGGGGGAGCACAGGGCGAACACCGTCAAAGTAGTAAAGGTTGTTGTACTCCACATTGAGTAATGCGCTTCAGGGAGCACTGTTTGATGTACCTGAGAGACAACCTATGTGATTTGCCTCAGAGGGTCACTGCCTGATGTGCCACAGATGACCACTATGAATTGTGCATCGGGGAAACCCCTTTGTGATGTGTATCAGGGTGTGCTGAGCGATGTGCAGTTCACGGGCTCGGCTATGTGCAGTTGGAGCCACATTGTGATGTGCCTTTAAGGCACAGAGTTATGCTCAGTCGAGGCAGGAGGTGACGTGCTGCAGGGGACACTTGAAGATGTACAATAAGAAGCTCAAGTGGATGGCCAGTAGGTAGCCAAAGGGTAGTATTGACAAGCATTGGTAAATGCAATAGGTTTCACCTATGTGATGAATATTTTTTGTTGCTGTAAGTTTTAGCTTGGCGAGCAGTTTTGCACTATAATTTAAAGAAACTTCGTAAAAGTGTTATGGCTTGTTTATTGAAAAAGGCAATATACTGTGCAGTAACAGTAAGGAGTAATATAAAGTGCTTCTCTACGAATCTCAGTTATGCTGCATAATCTTACATTTTGATCTCAGACATGCTTTCGGCAGCCACAAGTGTGACGTTTGTCTTTAGCGGACATTATTAGTGGCCTGTTCTGACGAGTTTTGGCCCAGCTTTGCCATGTATAAAACAGCAAATAAAATTGAAGCCTCTCCCCTAGCACCGGGTGTCGTGTCCCTGTGCAATGCAACTGGTGCTTATGCAAAGCACTCCAATACCTTTGTCTTGTCTGTGCTATATAAAATTGCAAACAATTTCAACAAGCAGCCACTGTAAGTAAGAATAAAGCAGAATAATAATGCGGTGCATTGCAACCACAAATTAGACACAAATACACGGCTCACAAGCTGCCGCTATCCCGAAAAGAAGAAAACAACATGTGGCACCACAAGCACCGTAAAAGTAAGTAATCACAGTGGAACTTCCCCACCATGAGCAAGGATGGTTGGTTCTCACTTTCTCAGGTCAAAGTCTGATTAAGTCAGGACACGGCATTAGTGATCAATAGGAGAACTGCCCGGGAAGAATCCACTCTGCTCCGTCACATGAAGAATTCCTCACTGGGTTCCGCTTCTCCACGCATGAAGCAAAATTGACATGGCCGGGGAAATCGGGTCACGCGGGGATACACTAATCATCACCCACCATCTTGGTGTAGAGTAAAAAGCCTAAACGTGTTTTAAAAGCAATCTGTGAAGCGTTCTAACACAAAGCCAGTGTAATTAAACATACGTATGTAAATGTGATAAAGCATACCACATTAATCACAAGAGGACCGCCAATGATCTAGATGCCAGAGTTGCATCCTCCATTGTGTGGGGAAACGGGTGGCACAGAGGCTTTCTGAAAGAAAAAAAAACAGAGCCATGCTTGAAATGCGCGCAGCCACGTGGAGATTATATAAACAAGCAGGCAAAACATAAAAATAAGCAAGAGCTGTGCAGGGTAAAAATAAAAAAAGTTCCTGAAAAGCTGATGAAAACAGTACTCGGGATACAGGACATTAATAAGATATACACATGAAAGAAAGGAAATAGTATGCTACAGCCATTTGAAACAGATGAAATTAACTGGCAAGCACACAATCCATTGAAAAGTATGGGCAGGATGTAAGCCTGTAGTGAATAAAAGATAGTCCAGTTCCGAATAGTTTCCATGAAGGTTTATTCAAGATCAGATGTTGCAGCGTAGAGCCCCACCAAGAGCAGCCTTCCTGCTGCTCAGCCCATCCACCAACTGACTAACACACCCACCAACATTCTCTCACTAGTCACACTGGCTAAGCAGCAGGTATAACACATCTCCTTTCTTTGTAATAATTACAGAAAGACTCTAAATGGAAAAATATTAACTCTGATGCAAGTAGAGGATGGTATAGAAATAATAGCATGCAATAGAGTGACAACAGAACCATTGCCACACTTAAGCAAAATAACCATGATCTGAAAAGTCAGTATTAGGATAATACATGGAAAGTATCCAGAAGAGAGAGCAAAGGAGGGAGGGGTCTTTTACCTCAACAGAGGCTGGACAATAACTTCTTCCCCTGGGCCCTGGATGAAGAAAAATTGGTGAGGGCACCACCAAACTCTCGCAGCTGGTCCGCTGTGTCCCTGTTTGGGTTAAGACTCGCTCTGATCCGCCTTGTTGGACAGTTCTTTGCAAAGGGAAGAAATTGGAACACTAATTAGATCAAAAGGAATAGAGGGGCAGATACTCTGTGCAAATTGGTACCAGGAAGTGTGCATAATTGTGAAATTGTGAACTCGCCCCCTTGGTTGTGGTGCTATTGAGCTTTGCAGTGTAATTTCATTTTTGCAATCTAAGGGAAATTCTAGCCCACTATTTTATTGATTTTGGTAGCCTATTTACCCTATCCTACCTTATATTCTTAATAATTGGTCTGATTGAATGATGGGTAAACGCAAGACAACGCCAGTTGTAAAACCCACAGGTTCCATAGTGTGGAAATGTGTAATATTTTGTAATAGCATAAGCAACATCTATTTTGGCTGTGGCTTCCATTTTGTTTCCTTCGTCCTCTGCTGTTCGCCTATTCACTCTGCTTGTGTCATCAAATTTAGTGGACCTCTTTTGACATGGCTCAGCCATGTACGTGCTAGGTGGTTTGTAGCTGCTTCTGCACCTGGTCTTAGAGGCTATCTAGTGATCGTTTACTGCTGCCATAAGCATTCCTGCTCCCCCTCCCTATTTGCTGACCAAGTGGTCATCCATCTGCCCTTGTTTGCCGATAGCTATTCCTGTGTTTAAACTTGCTCTTTCCAATTCTGTCCATATGCTTACATTGCAACAAAACTGTATATAAGGACGATGGTTTGTGAGTTCAGGGTACCTCCTCCCACAATACTTGAGAGTGCTATGTGGACTTGGTCCCGCTCCTGAGTGATTAATAAACTTGTTGTTTTACTTCAGCTCCAGTGCCGAGCTCTCTTTTGTTGGTCTTTGGACCCGTGACGAGAGGGTGACCCCGCACAAGTGTGCTAACTTTTGGGTACATTTCTACAGTTGGCGCCCGACACGTGGGGCCCCATTGGAGACGCAGCCGTCTCGGGGGAGGATCGAAATATTATTGAATTTGCACACAAGGCCGACTTGACTTTTCCTGTTTTCCCGATTTGACCCTCCGGGTGGTGGCTGGTCTCGACTGGGGCTTTCTTTGCCGTACTTTGCAGTGACCATTAGGTCGACCAGAGATTGGCAGGTGGGAATTGGAGACTTTTGCTTGGTAAGGTCGCTGAAGCGGCACTCTTGATTTGCTTGGTTTGTATTTTTGGTTTGGTATTCATTCTTTGCAAAGACTGAAGGCAGGTAATGTGGAGATTTTTCTCCTTTTGAAATATTTGTTTAGAGTAGTAATGTTTTACATATACTTGTGAAAACATGCCTGTTCTCAGCACAATCCGTAAGTGGTGTTGCTGCTCTGTGGTACCAAGAATGCTTTAGAACAAAGTCAGCCGGCTCCTCCATAAGGGATGCCAAATAGAGAGATGTATATTAAACATGGTACTTGTCCCATAATTTATGGTTCATTGTGGAACAAATACACAAAGAAAGAGTCCGATTTACAATGACCAGTGAATGGGAAATTCGATGTTAAGAAAGTTCAGTATGTAGAACAGTGTTTATTTAAAAGAGAGTAGACAGGATATGTTTGATTGTATACATATGTGGGATACAGAAGTGCGAGAAGGAGCAAAGAGAGCGGAAGCTATAGCAGAGAAAGAGCAGCGGAAGACGATATATCAAAAAGGGGTGGAATTAAAAGACAAAGGAACGTAGGAAAGAATAGAAAAGGAAGATAGAGAACGTCGATTAGGGTTAAATGGCCACTATCCAATTAGGCGCCCTATCTATCCACTACGAAATACGCCTCAGGATGATTGCATCCTATTAGAACGACACCCACCCCGTATAAATTTACCGGTCCAAGTGCCCCTGAGGATGAGGCTTCTAATGAGGAGCTCTCTTCCTCAGAGGATAAAGATAAAGACATGCAACTTGGGTGACAGACTCACTATACTTTGACTGAAGCAGAAAAAGATACATTTAAAAGAAAGCACTGCTAAAGAGGAAGCTCTTCGGACTACTACAGGGACAATCCTCATAAATATGGATCAACCTTGGAAAAATATAGACCAGTTATATTTCGTAGAAAAGTTCTGTTGGGAGGTAGTATATGGTTGGCGGCATATTTTTGACAAAACAGAACCAGCTGATCTAAACACTGATTATAATCGGTTGGTAGATGGGACTTACCTTTTTTCAGATATAACTGATACGATTAGGCGAATAGTTAAATTACTAAATGAAACATTACGTTTACGAAAGGAACACAAATTAGCTAGAAAGAGTTAAGTCGTAGAAGTAGTTCAGTCCCAGGCGGAGAAAACAGATGTTCCGATGAAAGAAGGCAATTCTGGCAGTAATAAAGTTACTATGAAACCAATGCGTGAAGCTGCACCCCTGTATGTTCCCCCGAAGGGTGCAGGAATAATGATGATAAAACTTCGGATGATGCAAAGGGATATTTTATATATAATTGGATTATACTCCTTGGAGCAGAGCAGATGTTATGGCTCTTAAGGCTGCTTTGCCCGAGCCTCAGAAAAATCCCACCGCCTTCTATGAGGAGGTAGAAGGAGCCATCAGCTCCTGCACTGTGACCTTGCCAGATATTGATATGTTCTTTGGGCTTATTTTGCCCCCCGATATGTGGAAAACAATACGTAAAATAGATGACAATGTGGCATTTGGTGATATCTGGGAACATTTAGAAGAAATAGATGCAGACAGGGAGCCTGCGCAGAAACCTCAGAAGGAGATATTAGATCTTCCTAAAGCTATTGTGACTAAGTTAAAGACTCTCATATGTAGGAGAGTAGGGTCTGCTTCCTATGGTCACCCCCACTTTTTGCTGTGATTTTCTGGCTTTTCGACTTTAGTGTGGCTGTGGGCCTGCTAATCAGACCCACAGCCCAGCTGTTCTCTCTCTAAATTGATACCATGTACTTTAGGTACATACCTGATTGGGTATTGGGTCACCTTTGTGAGCCCCTGTATAGTGTACCATAGGTACCCAGGGCATAGGTACATCCAAGGCCTACCAGGGGCTGCAGCATGTATTATGTTATGTTATGTTATTTATTACTTATTAAGCGCGCGTACGCCCAAGAGCTTCTTGGCGCTGAGGAGAGAATCAAAACATAACAAAGCATAAAAGAAAATCGCTATTTCAAATAGGCCTGTGTAAAAAGGAAAGTTTTAAGTGCCTTTCTAAAGGCGAGAAGATCCCTGCTATGTCGCAGAGTCAAAGGAAGGGAGTTCCACAAGGAAGCGGCTAAAAAATGAAAACTGCTACCTCCCTGTCGTTTCTTTTTAAAACGGGGGACCACAAGTAGGTCTTTGTGAGCTGATCTCAAACTTCGTGAGGGACTATATCTCCCTATCAGTTGTCTGATAAACATTGGGCCCTTGCCCTCCAAGGCCTTGAAAACAATGCAGCCTACCTTGAATGTGGCTCTCTGTGCCACGGGCAACCAGTGCAAGTTCTCAAGTCCAGATCGAATTGATTCCCATTTAGGTACCTTGCAGAATAGTCTGGCAGCTTGATTCTGCAGGTATTGCAATCTTCTGAGTTGACCAATGGGTGCGCCCAGATAGAGGCCATTTGAGAAATCAATATGAGAGAGAACTAAGGCACTGACTACCTGAATTAAAGCCAAGTCAGTGAGGAGGTGTGCTATCTTCCTAATCTTCCTCAGTTGGAAAAAGCCAGAGGAAACCACCGTTCCAATATGAGATTTCAGGGTAAGGTCCTCATTGAGAGTCACTCCCAGGCATTTTACTGTTTGGGATTTTTTTGGAGGGGAACCCATGTCAGGCGGCCAGAAGCGTGGGCTCCAACTGATCTCGCTCTTCCCAGGCAAGATCAGTTCGGTTTTCCCGGGGTTTAATTTGAGATGATTTAGAGACATCCACCTTTGAATATGAGACATGGTTGCCTGAAAATCCTCGGGCGCATTTAATGAGTTTAATACAAAAACCAACTGCAGGTCGTCTGCATAGTTATATACAGTAACCTTGTGCTCTCTTAGGGAGAACAGAAGAGGCCGCATACATAAATTAAATAATAAAGGGGATAGGGAAGATCCTTGAGGAACCCCACACAGGGAACTGTTTTTTGGGGCTGTGAAAGATCCCAGCCGAACAGACTGGGTACGTTCTGATATAAAGGACTTGAGCCAGGCCAAGGCTGAGTCTCTGAGACCGGCCTGTTCGACACGGTTGACTAGAATGGTATAGTCAACCGTGTCGAATGCAGCAGACAGATCCAGAAGCACCAAGGCCTGGTGCAAGTCCTTGTCGGCATTAGACCTTAGAGTATTCTGAACGGCCAGTATGACTGCCTCGGTGGAATGGCCAGGCCGAAAGCCTGCCTGGTTAGGTTGTAAGTAACCAGAGTCTTCCACAAAATTTGAAAGGCTGTTGGTGACATGAGCCTCCAATATCTTAGATAAGTAGGGCAGAAGTGATATTGGCCGATAGTTAGAAAGGTCTAAAGAGTCAATACCTGATTTCTTTTTTAAGGGAATCAGTAAGGCCTGTGTGAAGCTGTTAGGGACTATCCCCGACGTAAGGGAACTGTTAAGCAAAGGGATCATGCTATCTGGGATTGCCCGACCGATTTCTCTCATTATTTGGGGGGGGCAAACATCCTCAGGAGATCCAGATTTAACTCTAATGAGTAAATCTAAAAAAGTTTTGTCATCAATTAAAGAAAAGGAATGCAATGTTGAAGGATTAAAAAAAGATATCATCCATAGGGGCACAAACTGGAAGTTTGGATAAGTTGTCCCTAATCAATAATATCTTATCACTAAAAAAGTCATTAAGCGAGTTGCAGAGTATTTGTGAGGGGACTACCGGAGGAGAGGTTCTATCATCATTACACAGCTCAGTCACAATCCTGAAGATTTCTTTCGACTTATTAGTCGCATTTAAAATTTTTGTAGAAAAATAATCAGTCTTGTGAGTATGCAGTGTTTTTTGATAGGCTTTCCTAATTGAGCAATATGCAATCCTTGCTTGGGGGCAGTAATTAATTCGCCAAATTCTCTCCTGCTGCCTCACTTCTAGTTTTAATTTCTTTAACTCTGGCGTGAACCATTTGTGTGCGTCCACGCCATGTGAGTTGCAGAAGCGAGTAAGAGGAGCGTAAATGTTGATGGCCGACGTTAGCCATTCTTTAAGCCTGCAGTCGGCTGTCTCCACATCAGAACTCTGTACAGGCAAAGTAGTCTTTAAGAAATTTAAAAAAGCTGACATGTCCATAGAGGACCATTTTCGAATCGAGTTAGTAGCTTGCAGCTTAAATTGGGGGGTTTTATCAACACAAAAGGAGAAACTAATACTGAAATGGTCAGACCAACTACAGGGTTTAATATCAATGGAGTGTACAGGTAGATTCAGAGACCAGATTTGGTCAAGACTATGGCCCTTCTGGTGAGTTTTAGTATCAATATATTGTATTAAGTTGATGTCATTCAGAAGGTCCTTCATCTCAGCTGCTTGTGGGTCTAATGCTGTATTATCAAACCAGAGGTTCAGGTCCCCTATCAGAAGTAGTTTGGAATTGTTTGTGGCAAGCCTAGCCAGTTGCTCTGCAAGGGTGGAAGGAAAAGTGGTCATAGTTTGAGGTGGGCGATATAATAGGACCACAGCGAGTGTCCCATTAGCAGTGTCTATGCCCATAAGTGTATTATGCCACCCCTGGCTGGCCATCCAAACTGACACCACAGGCTGATCACTCAGCTTGGGTAAGGTGGTGTAATCACCCCTTACTTAGATATAGTATATCTATATCTACCTTATATATAGACACATATGCACCTATAAGTCACTCCTATGGTAGGCCTCGACAATCATGGAGGCAGAGTGCTTGGTTTTATGTGAGAGGGTGCTCTAGCATGAGCTGAGCCCTTCTGCAGCTTTCGGAACCATGTCCTTATAGCTGTTCTATGATACAGCCATACCATATACTCTTAAGTACATTATAATCCTCGCGGTTAATGCTAACTTTGGTTTAACTTCATCAAAACATGTCGTGTAAGGTGTCAAACACTTTGGAATACTACCCCCCCCCCCCGCCAGTTCTGGCAGTGGGGGTAGCATTCCACCCTTCTAGAGGGAGAAGACATGTAGTTACTGCTTTAACCAGTTAAAGTTAAACAGAGCCTCAGCATCACAAAATAAATGCTGCTGCCACAGACACGAGTCTGACCTCCTGCAACTGGACGAAACTCCGGCAAGGGAGGCCTGGACAATAGGTTTCCTGTCGAGGTAGATGCTAGCACCTCCCCAGACAGCCTGTAGTGTATTGGGGCAGGGTGGGTCGAATGGAAAGATGCTTTTCCAGACACTGCCTGGGGCACACAAGGTGCTCCATGCATAGCCCGGTTCAAACCAGTTGCTGGGGCACTCCAGCCCCACTCTGGCGCGAAACTGGACAACGAGAAAGGGGTGTAATCACCCCCTTCTAAGGGTCCACCCATAGGAGGGACCTAGCAGGTAATCCAGCCCCTAAGATTAGTATAAAGATAGGAGCTGTGTTTAGAGACATTAGATTATCCTGGACTGAAACTCTGAAACGGAACTCTTGGACCTTCGACGTTCTAAATCGACTATAAGACTGAAGACATCTCCCTTGTGGTCAAGGAGTGACCACCCTGTGCAAACAGGCACCACCAGTAACTTGCCGGTTTGCTTTGTCGACGCTCCTGCCGGAACCCGAAGACTCAGCGACTCAGGAACTGGACTTCCAGACTTCTCCGACTCCGATCCACATCCACAGCAAAGCTGAGGCCCGTGGCGGACATGAGAGACGTGGGACCGGACACCCTGGACTACCTGCACTTTGCTAACAGTGCAACGACTGAGGCACCCTCTAAGTTGTGCATTGGGGTTTGAGAAGCCCCAGACCCGAGTGCCATCTGCCCCGAAGCTCAGCCCTCCACACTCCACGAGTGCTGCATGGGGCCTGCTCTTGCATTTCAGCTTGACGCGTCTTCCCGGTTGCTAGCCCGTTGGCTAGTTAGCCCTCCGAAGACTTCCTTTTAAAACGACACCACTTTCCTGGTTGCTCCAGGCTTGCTCCAGCTTCCCTGCGAAGGAGTAGCTCCCCAGAACATGCTAGTCTGAACTAAAGCCCATCTTCCTGTCCAAGGCTTGTTGGGTCCAATCCGGATACCGACACCGCAGTCAACTAGATCCTTCGTGGGACAGCTCGAATCCAGCTCCTGGTCGTCGTCGACGCCTCCTGGTCCTCGTAGCTGCAGAGACAAGCTTCACCTTCTTCACCTGAAACACTCGACATCACCCGGTTCCTTCCTGGTTCCTTCCTAGTCACTGGCTAGTGACCCAGACTCTGTACCCTCTGCTTTCAGGTTCTTCTCATCTTCGATCCACCCTTGGATCCATCCGGACACTTTTCTCCTGGTCGCCTGCAGCACTTCTTTGCAGCTCTCCATAGGAAACAGCGACTAAACCCGACACGAAAAGACACCTATGCACCCGGCTTCCCTGGGTGAGGTAACTCAAGTACTCCGGTGCTCCCGTGGGTGTTGACTTTCGAAGTGCCCTAGTTTAAAAGGGTTTTACCGTAGTCCATCCAGAAGTATCCTTAATCAACTACTTTGTAAGTTTTACATTCCAATTATAACTCTATGGTAACTCGCGACTGTGTTCCCACACTGCACGCGTCTCCCGTGGGTCTCCTACTCCCTAACCTTTGGTTCTGTAGTGTAGCCCAGTGATTCTCTAGGCCCTAGGCATATTCACCATTCCTGAAGGGGTCCTTATACCACTTACTTAGTATATGGTTCGTGAGGTCCCTAGGGCAGAATTGTATTTGTGCAACTTATAGTATGCTTAATGAGTAACTTGTAACGTATCTCGAACTCTGACCTCATAAAGAGTGCAGAGGGGTTGTGTTAGTAATAAATACATATATATTTGATATATACCTTGTGTGGTGTCCTTTCATTTGGCATTCAAGGGATTATATATGGTAAAACAGCTGGCTTCACATGCTCTATGAAGTTTTAGCCTAAGACTGCTGGTCCATGCTACCACTAGGATAGCTTGTCCATAAGGTTGACTTTACAACCACCATCAATAAGGGTCGTTTAGACTGGTGCAAGGTGCCCACTAGAATAGTGGACATCATATGCTAGGCTAACTTCTCACATTGCTGTGCAGCGGATGGGATAAGAGCGTGCTGTTGTTTTACCATATAATCTCAAGATATCATTTGAAAGATCACATTAAGGTACCTGAAGGTACATATAAATCTAGGTCTTATCATACTTAAGTTCTACTGAACTTAGTTGTTGTAGAGCAAAGGGCTTAGCACACCCTGACTACAACTCCTAGAGAGGTTCTAGTAGATAACACTTAGTGTAGGTAGGTGCACACACCACACCTCACTAGAAAATGTCCTTAGGAGGAGAGCCTAGTGTGTCTCTCCCCACAGAAGTTGACCCTCCCAGGGCACCTTCTAACTATGATACATTTACTAATAATGAACCTAGAAGTTTATGCTCACTCAGGAGACTGAGACAAGGACAGAGTCCAACCTTGAGACACCTAATAGATCTGTTAGTGGAGTATGATGCAGAAAAGGCAGCAACCCCAGATCAGACAGGTAGTGGAGGGGGGCATCCCTCAACAGATGACAATCAAGGGGGTGCTGATGATGAAGAAGATGATGATCAGGTCTAAGTTGGAGAACTGAACCAGGTCAACCTAAGGCTACATGGGGCTGGAGGGGAGAGAATCCAAACCAGACCCCCAACTAGGCTTAACACTGAGCACAGAAGGAGGAGATCACTTTCCAGTGAATCCAACCACTCTGGTGACTCAATAGGGTCAGATGCCCCAGCTCTCAGGAGAATGACTTCCCCTGAGGGAAGAGACCATAAGGCGAGGATGAGAGAAACCAAGCTTAGAATCAGGAGGCAAGAAGTTGCCCTTGAGAAAGAGACCCTGGCTCTTGAGAGAGAGAGAGAAAATTGAGTGGGTTAGCACCCACTGGTGGCAGCAACATGCCTAGAGATAGGGAAAGGTCAAATGACCATAGAAACCTATGTAAGATTGTCCCTCCCTACCAAAATGGGGATGACATCCACAAGTGGATAACTGCTTTGGAGAGGGCCTGCAAAGTACAGCAGGAACCCCAAAGTCAGTGGGCAGCAATCTTATGGCTCTCCTTTTCAGAAAAAAAGTAGAGACAAGCTCCTCACAGTTAGTGATGAGGATACTAACAACTACACTGTCCTGAAGAGTGCTCTGATAGATGGGTTTGGCTTAACCACTGAGCAGTATAGGTTGCTGTTCAGAGACACCCAGAAGACACAGACTCAGGACTGGACTGACTTTGTAGATTGTACCACTAAGGCTCTGGAAGGCTGGTTACTGGGCAGTAAGGTCAAAGACTGTACAGGATTGTATAATTTGATTATGAGAGAACACATTCTTAATAATTGTCAGAACCAGTTGTTGCATCAACACCTGATTGACTCTGATCTGACCTCTCCCCAAGAATTAGGAAAGAAGGCAGACAAATGGGTCAGAACCAGGGTGAAGCAGAAGGTACAGAACAAAGGTGGTGTTCAGAAGAAGCAAGACCAAAAGGGTGGGGAAAAAGCAAAAGACCAGAAGTCTTCGCCAGGTCCCCAAAAAGCTTCTAATGAGGGGGGTTCCAAGAAATTCAAAAAGAAAGAAGGTCCAAATAAACCATGGTGTAATTTTTGTAAAAGTAATACTCACTGGACCAGTGATTGCACCAAGAAGGAGGCAGCTCCAGCCACCATTGCCCCTAAGGCAATTGTTATCCCTAGTTCAGCTAATAGTGGTGGTTCTCAACAGAAGAGTGTAGTAGGGTTAACCCTGGGAACTGAGATGGATTCTGGCCTAGTCAGAATACCAACTCAAGCTGTTCTTGTCTGTGATGTGGACATGGCTATGTTCTCTACAGTGAGCCCCAGTAACTTGGGCAAGTACAAACTCCTTTAATTAACAATCAAGCGGCTCAGGCCTACAGGGACTCATGTGCCAGTGTCACCATGGTGATACCTACCTTTGTGGACCCTGGACAGTTTATACTAGGTGAGAATTACCTAGTGACCAATGCAAGCAATGTCACTACCACCCATAGTATGGCAATTGTTAATTTCTCCTGGGGAGGGGTAACTGGCCTCAAAAGAGTTGTTGTTAGTTCAGACCTCCCTGTAGAATGTCTTCTTGGCAATGATCTGGAATCTTCAGTCTGTTCTGAAGTGGAGTATAGGACTCATGCAGAGATGTTAGGTATATCAGCACCTGTCCTTGCTGTGACCAGGTCACAAGCCAAAAAGTGCAGAACTGAACAGGCCCTGGATCCTAAAACTATGGACCAGTTGCCTACCAAAAAACAGGGCAGTAGGGTTAAGGCAGTGCCTTCCCCCTTGCCTCAAGATGAGGATCAGTCTTCAAAGGAAGCTGACTGTGAGACCCAATAAGGAACTGTCCTAGAAGAGCTTGAGCCTGATCAGGTTGAGTTTCTTGGGACAGGGGGACCTTCAAGGGCAGATCTGAGGCAGACACAGTTGGACTGCCCCTCTCTTGAACCCCACAGACAGCAAGCTGAGGCTGCTGGGAATGCTACAGGTACCCATATAGTGTATTGGGATGAAGGGCTCCTTTATTCAGAGGCTAAAGACCCCAAGCCAGGTGCTTCTAGGAGGTTGGTCATACCTTTGGCATTCAGGGGCTTCCTTCTTACCGTAGCCCATGATATTCCCGTAGCAGGACATCTTGGCCAGAACAAGACTTGGGACAGGCTTGTCCCTCACTTCCATTGGCCCCACATGTCAGAAGATACCAAGGAGTTTTGTCGCTCCTGTGTCACCTGACAAGCCAGTGGCAAATCAAGTGGCACCACAAAGGCCCCCCTAATACCACTACCTGTAGTGGGGGTTCCCTTTGAAAGAGTTGGGATTGACATTGTTGGTCCAATGGATCCCCAAACAGCATCTGAGCACAGGTTTATTTTGGTGATAGTGGATCATGCCACCAGATACCCAGAAGCTATTCCCCTAAGGACCACAACAGCCCCTGTTGTGGCAAGAGCCCTCCTGGGAGTTTTCTCAAGAGTGGGCTTTCCGAAGGAGGTTGTCTCAGACAGAGGTGCAAACTTTATGTCTGGATATTTGACTGCTATGTGGAAGGAGTGTGGAGTGAACTATAAGTTCACCACACCCTATTATCCACAGTGCAATGGTCTGGTGGAGAGATTCAACAAGACCTTAAAGGGCATGATCAAGGGTTTACCTGAAAAGCTTAGGCGAAGATGGGACATCCTTCTGCCCTGCCTTTTGTTTGCTTACAGAGAGGTCCCACAGAAGGGAGTTGGCTACAGCCCTTTTGAACTTCTGTTTGGGCATCCTATAAGAGGACCCATTTGTCTGGTGAAGGAAGGATGTGAGTTACCTCTCAAAAAGCCTAAACAAGACATTGTGGACTATGTACTTGGTCTCCGCTCCCGGATGGCCGAGTACATGAAAAAGGCATCCAAAAACCTTGAGGCTAGCCAGGAACTTCAAAAAGCCTGGCATGACCAAAAGGCTGTGCTGACTGTTTACCAGCCAGGGCAGAAAGTGTGGGTGTTGGAGCCAGTGGCCCCAGCAGCACTCCAAGACAAATGGTCCGGACCCCACACTGTTGTTGAACAGAAGTGAGAGGTAACCTATTTGGTTGATCTTGGAACTCCCAGAAGCCCGCACAGGGTGCTTCATGTCAACAGATTGAAACCTATGTTGACAGGGCAGACATGGGCTTGCTCATGGCTACAGATAAGGGACAGGAGGAGGAGAGTGACCCTCTCCTAGAGCTGCTTTCTCAGAACCCTGGCGATGGGTCAGTTGATGGTGTAGCCTTGGCAGGCAGCCTCACTGATCAGCAACAGAGGGACTGCAGACAAGTTCTCCAGTCCTACCGACATATGTTTTCACTGCCTCCAAGTCAGACAAGCTGGTGCACCCATGAGATGGACACTGGTGACAGTCTGCCTGTGAAGAGTAAAATCTACAGGCAACATGATCATGTCAGGGACTGTATCAGGACAGAGGTCCAAAATATGTTGGAAGTGGGAGTTATTGAGCCCTCAGAGAGCCCCTGGGCCAGTCCTGTAGTCCTAGTGCCTAAACCTCACACCCAAGATGGTAAGAGAGAGATGTGGTTTTGTGTGGACTACAGAGGTCTCAATGCTGTCACTAGGACAGATGCCCACCCAATACCAAGAGCAGATGAGCTCATTGACAGATTGGCTTCTGCCAAGTTTTTGAGCACATTTGACTTGACAGCTGGCTACTGGCAGACCAGACTAGCTGATGATGCAAAAGGCAAAAAAGCATTTTCAACCCCAGGAGGACATTATCAATTTGTGGTAATGCCCTCTAGTCTGAAGAATGCACCTGCCACATTCCAAAGGTTGGTGAACCAAGTCCCCTCAGGTCTGGATGACTACTGTGCCGCAGCACGGAAGTTTGCTTGCCAAAACTCGAAATCCTTTGAGGGCGATCCAAAAGGAGAAGATTTGTTGGTCTTTCAACTGCGGGCTCTGGGAGAGTGACGTGGGGCTCTTACCTGCATCCTGGACTCTGTGGACTTGTTGAGTGACGCCGGAACACCAGAGGCGGACTCCAAGTCCCAGGATTCCGTGCCTGATTACACCTGGACCGGGAACGAGTAACGCCCACAGCCTCAGGCGCTATAATTGACCTCGCCGCACCCGCTTCGCGGGTGCCGCAGAGCGGTTTGCTTGCCAAAACTCGAAATCCTTTGAGGGCGATCCAAAAGGAAAATATTTGTTGGTCTTTCAACTGCGGGCTCTGGGAGAGTGACGAGGGGCTCTTACCTGCATCCTGGACTCTGTGGACTTGTTGAGTGATGCCGGAACACCAGAGGCTGACTCCAAGTCCCAGGATTCCGTTCCTGATTACACCTGGACCGGGAACGAGTAACGCCCTCATAGGTTGTCACTATATAATCCTCCTATAATCCCCGCGTCGCGGGAGCATCCCCGGAGAAGCCCGGGACAAGGGTGGGTCCGTCCTGGGCCGTCACAGGCCAGAGTAGGCCGGGCTGGGCCACCACTCTAATGTGTTGCCTACCAAGGCAAGAACATTCTCAAGTGACTGGGACTGATAACATTGTATGCTGCACCTTATCCATGGGTACCGGTGTTTGCCCTCTCCCAACTGAGTAAGCTTTTAACTGTTGAGCATGGCCCTGTTATGTGGGAAGGGAAGGAAGACGGTGCAAAACTCTATAGGGGGCAGCGTGTCAGGGACATTAGACAACTTTATTACCCGAGCAGCAGTTGTTTTAGAGCGCGAAATAGTCCTCACAGAGAAGCGGTTATCTTTGGAACTATTGAGCACAAAACCGTCTTCGCTGGGTAAAATTATGAATGCCATCACGCCAGAAAAACCTATTATCATGAGAACCAGCGGGACTAGCCAGAGAAGCATAAGTACAGGACTAGAAGAGTATAACACTATCTCCTCCCTGAACACCTCACTAGATAGTATTTTATCACCCGAAGAAATCCGCCCCATAGTAATAACTACAAAGAAGGCGATTGTTCCAGATACCCCGAAAACAGCAGTTTCTTGCCCAAAACAAACGGGGAAAAGGAAAAGGGGTGGGGGTCGACAATTGGGTAGAAAATCAAAAGTTCAATAAATAAACAAGTAAAATTATTCCCACCCAAAGATATAACACCTGCTAACGCACCCACCGTCCAAATAAAAGAATTGCCAAAAACCGCATTTAATGCTACTCCCCAGCCTTTTATACGCGCTACCCCAGCTCCTAGCGATGCCGTAGGGCCTATAGCACAAGTGGAACAGCTGTTAAAGTCACTCATGCTCCCACTTCTAGAGAGACTGAAGGTAATAAACCTGAACATGGGAAAGTTACAACAGGCAACCTCAGAAAATACTCTATTGCTGGAAAGTCTAACAGTCAGCATCCATTCGGGGGGCCTCCAGTTATACCCCAGTAAACAGACCATAAACTCACCTTCAACATCTTGTTCGGCCCCAACCATAGCAGATGCTTGGAGTAGGAACACTATCAACGTGGGGAGCGGGATAGAGGAAGGAAGAATTAACACTCTGGGGGTCACAGATAAAACAGGCATCGTGGGCGACAACAACAAGCACTTAAAACATAACATTCCAACATCCACACAGGTTGAGGGTAAAGGAAAGATAGATGAAATTACCAGAAACGAGGTTAATCTTCCTGTTATTGACCTACCCCGGGAAGCAACACCTCTGGTGGTAGTATTGGGTAACGTATCACTCCTTCCCGAAGGAACCATAGAGGAATACAGCCAACTGAAAAACAAGGTTATGCATTGGCTGCACTGTAACACCAGGGAGGGACATAGAGCTGGACACCACGTCATCATGGTTCGATGGGTGTCCTGGTTAGGCAGCTCACGCAAAACCAGAAACGGCGACTGCATCGTGGTAAATTTTTATAGTCCAATAATAGCAGAAAGGATTCTTAGGGATGTGGAGTATTCAGGGGGGTATAAGGGCCAAGGCATTGAGATTCTGCCATTAGGCTTCTTTTACAGGTTAACGACCCGAGTCCAACTTGTTACTCGGAACAGGGGACATTACGACAGAACATCTTATAATAGGGGACAACAGGGAATGGGCCAACCAATGCAGAGTTCATTAAGGGCACCCATCTGGGGTGGATATGGGTTTCCCCCTCCCCTAGAGGGATCAAACCGATATGCAGTTCTTTCTGGTCTCAATGACTGTGACTGACTGTGTGGGAATCGATTTATCCCCAACCATACCACCAGTAACATTCTACCTAAAATAATCCTCCCCCCAGCAGACAGCCTAGCGCATGAGCCTGTACCCGTGGTGGTCAGATTAGTTAATTCTACTTTTATCCTAGCTGAAGGGGTCCGGGAGAATAACCATCATGTAGCAATCCCGCCTGTCCCTCTAAGGGAGGTTACCCTGGGTTCCAAGGAGAAGCCTCAAGACCACAATGTATTCTCATGGAATATTGCAGGACTGGCAGGAAAGGTTACAGACCCCTTATGGGTGCAGTTTGTCAGTAATTATTCGCTAATCTGCCTTCAAGAAACGTGGCTTGTGAATTGTAATATCGCGCTGGAGGGGTATAGAGCTTTGTTTGTCCCAGCAACCAGAGCAACCAGTGGTAGAGCGATTGGAGGTCTGGCCATTTTTACGTCTTTAGCTCTAAGATGTAGCATCAGGGCCATCCCCTTAGACAACAGAAATATACAGGCCATTTCCTTGGGTCAAAAAAAATAGCACCCTCCAGGTGATACATTTTTATAACTCTATTAATAAAGAAGAAGGGTGTGGGATCTCTGAACTGAATAATTTTGTAAAGCAGGGCTGTGGTTCTAACACAAAGAACTTGCTCATCGTAGGAGACTTTGATGTTCACCCATGTGGTGATCCCAAGTCGAATGCTTTGTAGACATTAGGTTGTCCACTGATATCGGGACTCCACTTCGAGCAAACTAAACAAGGTAATGCCCTCAATGATATGCTTGATGAGCAAGACTTATCTTCCGCACTGAGTTTTGCCCCACCACTAAATAAATAAAGGAAACCCACTTTTAAGGGCAGAGGCAACGGGTCCTTCATAGATCATATTCTTCTATCCAGAACAATTCTACCTCTCCTTCAGGGATTTTCCATAATCTCGAGCGTACATAGCGATCATAATCCCATCTATGTGACTTTAAGAGGGAGTATCATGAAGAAAAAGGTAAGCGCAGAAGGTAGTAATAATCTGCAACCTGTTGATGGAGGGCGGCAGATTAAATGGAGCCAAGTAATTCCGTCCCTCTTTCATGATACACTCAAGGTTGCCTGCGAAGCAGAATTTTCCTGTTGTCTTAATGATGAATCTCTAGCTACAGGAATCCTAGAATCTTTTGAGGGGATTGCATCTACAGTGTGAAGCATGCTATTTGCCCAAGGGAGAACCAGCAAGTCTAGTGAACCTAAATGGTTCTGCCGCTCATGTTCTACGGCTGCAAGAAAACTTAAGGCAGGCTTGAAATTAAAACCTAGGGATAGACCCCAGATTTGCACCCTTCGGAAAAACTATAAAATTGCTCTGGCCAAACGTAAGGCTGAAATTAAAGAAGCATTATGGAGGGAGCGCTTAGATCCCATGACCCTAGCAAGCAGCTCGAGATTCTAGAGCACCATTACTCGATCACCTTTTTTAGCGGGAGGGGTCAGAGAAGTGGGCTCCAACATAACAGAGGATGAATGGGTGTCCCACTTTGTCAATATATTTAAAAATACGTCTATCCCGATAGACTATCCCGATAAAATTACGGATAAGGAAGTAGTGGTGTTTTTAGTTAATGAAATAGAGGAGGGTATTAACAACCTTACAAATAAAAAGGCCCCGGGCCCGGATGGTATCCCTCCGGACCTTTTTAAATAAAACCCCATCTTCTGGGCTCGGATTATGACCGCAGTGGGTAATGCTGCGTCCAAGGAAGGATGCCCAGTGTCTTGGGGAGTCTCAACAATCGTACCTGTTCACAAAAAGGGGGAGTATAATTGTACGAAGAACTATAGGCCAATCTCCTTGATCGATTCTGTTGTAAAGGTTATTGGGGGAGTCATTTTACAGAGGTTGTCCACCTGGGCGGAGGAGAATAAGATCATCTCAGATATCCAATATGGGTTCCGCCCAGGTCACTCGACTATGGCTCAGTGCCTAAACCTTTATTTGATCCTAGGAAAGTACGCCATCGCCCGCTCCGGGACAATCTACATGGACTTCATGGACCTTTCATCTGCCTTTGATTGTGTCAATCGGGAAAAATTGTGGCAGTCCATGGAGACCATGGGAGTGGAGCGAAACTTGGTGGACTTTCTGAGGGATCTTCACAGAGACACCAAGGCCAACATTAGATACACTAGTAATTTGAAGGTATCCAGGAATTTTGACATTGAAAGGGGGGTTCGGCAGGGGTGCATACTAGCCCCCTTCCATTTTAATCTTTATATTAATGATCTAGAAGGATCATTGCTAGATACAAGGGTTGACTACCCCTATGTGGGACGACGAGGACTGCCCGTCCTGCTATATGCGGATGACACAGTCCTCTTGGCCCGCACCCCAAAAGGGTTACAAACCCTACTTGATGCATTTCACGATTTTATGGCCAAGCGAGATCTGTCCATAAATAATACCAAATCTTAAGTGATGCAGGTAGGGCAGCGCCCAAAAAGACAGTACCCTTTTGTGGTGAATGGAGACAGGGTCCCAAATTGTACAACTTTCTCTTACCTGGGAGTACTACTAGATCACCTGCTCAACTGGGCTGCTCTTTTAAATAAAAAAAGGGGTGAGGTCACCAGGGCAAATGCCGCGTTATTTGGATTTGCAGCCAAACTGGGTAATCGACCCGTTGCAGCCTTGTTAAAAATCTATCGGGCCAAATGCTTATCTATAGCCAGCTATGGGAGCGACTTATGGGGATACTCTGGCCTCGACGGTCTTCAGGTGACAGAAAATAATTTTCTTAAATAACTATTGAGCGTCCCAAAGGGGACTGCGAATCTGTCAGTACATGAAGAAACTGGTATGCCCTACATAAGTGACACCTTGGCCTTACGTCCCCTTACCTTTTGGTTACAATGCTGGCTTAACAAGCATTTAGGTATTACACATGATCTCCTAAAAGAGGTTTTGAGTTTAGATCATATGATCAACATCCCTTGGATTAAATACTTAAAAACTAGTTTTAGTGAGTTGGGACGTCTGGATCTGTTTTTAAAACCTGAAGGTATTACTAGAATGAATGTAGCGCTCGTAAAGTACTCCTTCACTCAAATTAAAAAAATGGAAAGAGAGGAGAAGGAACTGCTGAAGCCTTGTGTGAGGTCACACCTGATGCTAAAAACCTCCCTAGGCCTGGAATCTTATTTATTATGGCCATTACCAGCATACGAGCGATTTTTATTAATCAGGTTCAGACTAAATCTTTTTCACTTTTTATTAGCTGTGCCAAGGGGCAGTTACAAAGGGAAAGTGTTAGCACCCTGTGGCTGCGACAATAAGTCTCCTCAGGATCTGCTTCACTTTATGTTCTTTTGTAAATATTACGAAATGCCCAGGACATTTTATTTAAAAGTTAAATTTTGTGCAAGTACGTCTCGCCGTTTTTTATGTGCAATTACTAAAACCAGATTGCATCCCTTTTGTGGCCGGATTTCTGAAATGTGCAATGAAATATAGAAAACATCTAGATTTTTAAATGGTTATGGTGTTTTTAAATGGTTATGGTGCTTTTATGGTTTTTATAGGCCATTTAAGACCCTCTCTCTCTCACGTCAATGTCAACATTAATTCACCACTACTGTTTTTATCCAGTGTATGTACATCCTGTGTTTATATTTTGCTATCGTGTTGTATTTTATAAGATGTAACTTTTATGGTTTCTTACAAAGTAAACCGAATAAAGTATTTAAAAAAAAGAAAAAAGACTACTGTGCAGCTTATCTTGATGATATTGCTGTCTTTAGCTCCACTTGGGAAGATCACCTGATCCACCTGAAGAATGTTTTGGAGGCCCTGCAGAAGGCAGGCCTAACTATCAAGGCTGCCAAATGCCAGGTAGGGCAGAGCAAGGCTGTGTACATGGGCCACCTTGTAGGTGGGGGTCAGGTTCAACCACTGGAGAGTAAGATCCAGACCATAAAGGACTGGACTCCTCCAACCACCCAGACACAGGTCAGAGCTTTCTTGTGCCTGTCTGGTTACTACAGGAAGTTTGTTAAGAACTATGGGTCCATTGTGACTCCTCTTAATGACCTCACCTCAAAGAAAATGCCAAAGAAAGTTCAGTGGACAGTAAGCTGTCAAAAGGCATTTGATGACCTGAAGCAGGCCATGTGCACTGCACCTATTCTGCAAAGTCCAGATTACTCCAAAGAATTCATTGTCCACACAGATGCTTCTGAGTTGGTTGTGGGAGCTGTTCTTTCACAATTGAATAACGATGGTCAAGACCAGCCAATAGCTTTTATTAGCAGAAGGCTGACCCCTAGAGAAAAACGTTGGTCAGCTATTGAGAGGGAGGCCTTTGCTGTGGATTGGGCCATGAAGAAGCTGAGGCCATACTTGTTTGGTACTCACTTCAAGAATCAGACAGACCATAAGCCCCCCTTGTGGCTAAATCAGATGAAGGGTGGAAATCCCAAACTGCTTAGGTGGTCCATTTCCCAACAGGGGATGGACTTTACAGTGGAACATAGACCTGGGACTGACCATGCCAATGCAGATGGACTCTCCAGATATTTCCACTTAGAACATGAAAACTCAACTCGTCAAGGTTAGTTTAATGTCCCTACGTTTGGGGGGGCGTTGTGTAGGAGAGTAGGGTCTGCTTCCTATGGTCACCCCCGCTTTTTGCTGTGATTTTCTGGTTTTTCAACTTCAGTGTGGCTGTGGGCCTGCTAATCAGACCCACAGCCCAGCTGTTCTCTCTCTTAGTTGATACCATGTACTTTAGGTACATACCTGATTGGGTATTGGGTCACCTTTGGGAGCCCCTGTATAGTGTACCATAGGTACACAGGGCATAGGTGCATCCAAGGCCTACCAGGGGCTGCAGTATGTATTGTGCCACCCCTGGCTGGCCATCCAAACTGACACCACAGGCTGATCACTCAGCTTGGGTAAGGTGGTGTAATCACCCCTTACTTAGATATAGTATATCTATATCTACCTTATATACAGACACATATGCACCTATAAGTCACTCCTATGGTGGGCCTCGACAATCCTGGAGACAGAGTGCTTGGTTTTATGTGAGAGGGTGCCCTAGCATGAGCTGAGCCCTTCTGCAGCTTTTAGAACCATGTCCTTATAGCTGTTCTATGATATAGCCATACCATAGACTCTTAAGTGCATTATAATCCTCGCTGTTAATGCTAACTTTCGTTCGGCTTTATCAAAACATGTCGTGTAAGGTGTCAAACACTTTGGAATACTACCCCCCTGCCAGTTCTGCGGCAGGGGTAGCATTCCACCCTTCTAGAGGGAGAAGACATGTAGTTACTGCTTTACCCGGTTAAAGTTAAACAGAGCCTCAGAAACGAGTCTGACCTCCTGCAACTGGACGAAACTCCGGCAAGGGAGGCCTGGACAATAGGTTTCCTGTCGAGGGAGGTGTTAGCACCTCCCCAGACAGCCTGTAGTGTATTGGGTTGCATGGAAAGATGCTTTTCCAGACACTGCCTGGGGCACACAAGGTGCTCCATGCATAGCCCGGTTCAAACCAGTTGCTGGGGCACTCCAGCCCAACTCTGGTGCGAAACTGGACAAAGAGAAACTCTGAAACGGAACTCTTGGACCTTCGGCGTTCTATACCGACTAAAAGACTGAAGACATCTCCCTTGTGGTCAAGGAGTGACCACCCTGCGCAAACAGGCACCACCAGTAACTTGCCGGTTTGCTTTGTCGACCCTCCTGCTGGAACCCGAAGCCTCAGCGACTCAGGAACTGGACTTCCAGACTTCTCCGATCCACATCCACAGCAAAGCTGAGGCCCGTGGCGGTCACGAGAGACGTGGGACCGGACACCCTGGAGTACCTGCACTTTGCTAACAGTGCAACGACCGAGGCACCCTCGAAGTTGTGCATTGCGGTTCGAGAAGCCCCAAATCCGAGCGCTATCTGCACCGAAGCTCAGCCCTCCACACCGCACGAGTGCCGCGTGGAGCATGCTCTTGCATTTCAGCTTGACGCGTCTTCCCGGTTGCTAGCCTGTTGGCTAGTTAGCCCTCCGAAGACTTCCTTTTAAAACTACTCTGCTTTCCTGGTTGCTCTAGGCTTGCTCCAGCTTCCCTGCGAAGGAGAAGCTCTCCAGACCTTGCTGGTCTGAACTGAAGCCCATCTTCCCTTCCTGCGTGGATTGAGTTTGCCAAGGCTTGTTGGGTCCAATCCGGATACCGACACCGCAGTTAACTAGATCCTTCGTGGGACAGCTCGAATCCAGCTTCTGGTCGTCGTCGACGCCTCCTGGTCCTCGTGGCTGCAGAGACAAGCTTCACCTTCGTCACCTGAAACACTTAACATCGCCTGGTTCCTGGCTAGTGACCCAGACTCTGTCCCCTCTGCTTTCAGGTTCATCTCATCTTCGATCCACCCTTGGATCCATCTGGACACTTTTCTCCTGGTCACCTGCAGCACTTCTTTGCAGCTCTCCATAGGAAACATGGACGAAACCCGACACGAAAAGACACCTATGCACCCGGCTTCCCTGGGTGAGGTAACTCGAGTACGCTGGTGCTCCCGTGGGTGTTGACTCTCGAAGTGTCCTAGTTTAAAAGGGTTTTACCGTAGTCCATCTGGAAGTGTCCTTAATCAACTACTTTGTAACTTTTACGTTCCCATTATAACTCTATGGTAACTCGCGACTGTGTTCCCACACTGCACGCGTCTCCTGTGGGTCTCCTACTCCCTAACCTTTGGTTCTGTAGTGTAGCCCCAGCGATTCCCTAGGCTCTAGGCTTATTCACCATTCCTGAAGTGCTCCTTATACCACTTACTTAGTATATGGTTCGTGAGGCCCCTAGGGCACAATTGTATTTGTGCAACTTATAATATGCTTAACGAGTAACTTGTAATGTATTTCGAACTCTGACCTCATAAAGAGTGCAGAGGGGTTGTGTTAGTAATGAATACATATATATTTGATATATACGTTGTGTGGTGTCCTTTCATTTGGTTTTCAAGGGATTATATATGGTAAAACAGCTGGCTTCACATGCTCTCTGAAGTTTTAGCCTAAGACTGATGGTCCATGCTACCACTAGGATAGCTTGTCTATAAGGTTGACTTTACAACCACCATCAATAACGGTAGATTAGACTGGAGCAAGGTGCCCACTAGAATAGTGGACATCATATGCCAGGCTAACTTCTCACATCATACCCCCTAAAAAAGTAGATTGGACTACGTTAGCATCTTGTAAACAGAAAAAGGAGTAGTCAGTATCTGATTTCTTTTCACGAATTCAGGAGACATTCCATGATTTTAGCGGCCAGTCATTGGCCGATAATACGCTTAAGCATTTGTTTGTCGACAAATGTGTTGCTAATATGTTACCAGAAATAGCTAGTCACTTAAAATAGAGGAGGTGCAGGAGCTCCTCCCAGTTTGGAGGCAGTTTTACAAGGACTTTTACTCTAATACTTTTGATAGGAGAAATCAATACCAAATGTCTGATTATTCTGCTGATGCACTTGCAGATTCCGATTCCGAATAGGGATGCCTAGGATGGGGTAAGGGACCGGCTGAGGTGCCAGTAGATCAAATGAGTCCTTATGTTGATACAAATGTCTTGGGATCTACTGTTCCGTTTCTGATTGATGCAGGGGCTACCAGTAGTGCTCTGTCTAAAAGATTGGTTCCTAGGACTCCCCTGTCCGGCACAATGATAACATCAATATGATTCGATGAAACACCTACACCTAGCCCGCTATCACAGCCACTTGAATTCGGACTTGACAAATTCACTGCAGCATGTCCATTTATGCTTTCCCCTAGCACGCCGGACAACATTTTGGGTCTCGATTTGCTTATATATTTGCATGCTACAATAAGTTATTCTCCGGGAGGTGTGCATGTTAATTTGAATGACAATTATCCAATGGTTGAGAGATCCTGTCTTACCAATGAGGATGCCGCTCTGGCGTCCCTACCTTGTACCTTGTGGGCTAGATCAGATACTGATGTGGGTCAAATGTTTATTCCACCTGTAATATTCAAGTAAGGGAAGTTATCACACTGCCTCGTTTGCCACAATACAAAATATCCAGAGAAGGTGAAGAAGCATTAGCACACTTTTTTTCAGGATTTGATCAAAGTGGGGGTAGTGGAAGAAGTCCCCTATAATACTTGCAATAGCCCTATCCTTCCTATTTTGAAAAAAGACACTGACACTAAAATTTACAGATTCATTAATGATTTGCGGGACGTTAATAAAATTGTAGTGCCCGAATATCCGGTAGTTTCTGATATCACAACCCTTCTCACTATGGTCCCTCCCACTGCCACTACATTTTCGGTGATCGACTTGAAAAGTGCATTTTTCTCAATCAACATTCACCCTGAAGGCTGTTATCTGTTTGGATTTATGTTCAAAAATAGATCCTTCTGGTTCTGTAGAGCTACACAGTGCTATACAGAGAGTTCTAATATTTACAGTCAGGCATTAAAAAGACAGCTTGATTCCTTTCCTGTACCAAAAGGGGTGGCCCTTATCCAATACGTCAATATCATCTTGTTAGCTGCAGAAACCCCTGAGCAATGTGAAGAAGGTACACTGTTATTGTTATCATTTCTTGCCTCCCATAATCACAAAAGAAATTGTAATATTGTAGACAGCAGGTTACCTATTTAGGTCACCTCCTGTCTAAGGAGGGACGTGCACTCACACCAGATGGCATTCAGATCATATTAGATACTCCTGTGCCCCATACTCAGAAGGATGTCCGTGCACTGATTGGCCTTACTTCTTTTTGTAGGCAGTGGATCCCGAGTTTTTCGCACATTATTAAACCTTTGTTGGCCCGTTTAACTAAAGAAACTCCGATGCCCCTCCCATGGACTGCTGAATGTCAGAGTGGCTTCCAGCAGTTACGCCAAGCTCTTTGCTCTGCACCAGTATTATGAACTCCAGACTACACTATGACTTTCACATCTATGTACACGAGAGGGAAGGTTTTGCTATCTCGGTGTTAACACAGATATACGGTGATAAACAACATCCTTGCGTATATTTCTCAGCTGTGCTGGACTCAGTCACCCGCACGCTGCCTGGATGTTTCCGAGCGGTGGCAGCAACAGCTGTATCTACACGTCAGAGTGAAGGAATAGTTTTGTCACACAAACTGCTTGTGTTAATACCCCATTCAGTTGATGCTTTGCTAAATCAAACGAAAACACAGCATTTGACTAGTGCTCGCTTGACAGGATATGAATTGACACTTTTGGCCCCCCATATCACATTGAAAAGATGTTTGACACTAAATCCTGCTACACTACTACCATTTCCAGCTACTCAGCCTCTGTCGCAAGCACCACATGATTATATATTTCTCACTGAAGAGCAAACAAAGGGTCGTGTTGACCTACAGGATACTCCTCTCTCTATTGTTGATGGGGAGTTATGGGTTGATGGGTCATCTTTGAAATTACCCGATGGCACTACATCTGCTGCCTATGCTATTACAACACTTCAGACAGTAGTTGAGACAGCTTGCATCCCACAGAAGTCTGCCCAAGCGGCCGAACTGATTGCACTGACGTGTGCATGTGAGCTTAGTACAGACTTACTTGTCAATATTTTCAATGACAGCCAGTACGCATTTGGGGTGGCACACAATTTTGGCCGCTTACGGAAAGAAAGGGGTTTCCTCACCTCAAATGGGACACAGATAGTGCATGGAGAATTAGTGCATAATCTTCTTACTGCCCTAATCTACCCTAAGAAAGTGGTAATTGTTAAGTGTACTGCACACAAGAAAGTGACTGATAAAATAGGAGCAGATAATGCCTTTGCGGATCACACAGCCCGTGAGACCGCAATGCAGCAAAGCACCACATCTATATAAGTGGTTAAGTCACAAGCTGAACATTGGCATGATGCTAGACAGGAAGTGCTGGACATGCAACAATCTGCCTCTGCTGACGAACTAGACCAATTGTCTAAGGAGGGAACAAAGATATGACCAAATGGAGGTTACCCACAGCATACTTATATCCCTTGATTCGCATGGCACATGGGCCGGCACATGTTGGTGCATCCTCAAAGGCAAAACAACTCATGCAAGTTTGGAATCATCCTGATATTGCTGGCACTGCTAAAATGATAGTCCAGTCTTGTCTGGTCTGTCTCCAGTATAATCCTGGAAAGGGAATGTGAACTCCAAAAGGAGGGTTTGCAACACCATCTGCACCTTTTGAGGTCCTGCAAATGGACTACATTCAGTTTGAACGCTGTAATAATCTGAAATATGTCCTAGTAGTGGTTTGTGCCTTCAGTAAATGGGTTGAGGCGTATGCTACAAAGGATAATACAGCTCTCACAACAGTGAACGTCTCTTAAAGGAGTTCTTTCCCCGCTTTGCCATTTGTCGGGTCCTATGGAGCGACAATGGACCTAATTTCATTGGGCAAGTTGTAGAATATGTCATGAAAGGGTTGGGGATTAAGCAGAAATTTCATGCTGCTTTTCACCCCCAGTCAGCAGGCCTGGTGGAGCGTTACAACTCCACCCTGAAACTGAAATTGACTAAAATATAGGCTTACAGGTCTTTGAAATGGCCTGATGCACTACCCCTAGCCTTGATCAGATAGATACCACATACACTATCTGGCCTTATGCCCATGAATATATGAATATCTAAGACTCGCCCTATACATGAAGTTCCCCACATGTTGATGAGTGACTGTTTGTCCCAGTTAACTGACAGCTTGTCTTCTATTTATCAGCAGGTGCGGGAAGCTCTTCTAGACAGGTCACAGGGTGATGGTCATGATCTGCGACCTGGACATTTTTTCTTTACAAAATCGTTTCAAGGGACAAGTTGTCTGGCACCTCGCTGGCGTGGCCCAGAGCAGGTCCTCCTTCCTACCAGAACTGCAGTCCGAGTGACCAACAGGAAAAACTGGGTCGACGTCAGCCACTGCCGAAAGATTCTGCATACCTCTGTGAGCCCTGCTGTGCTGACAGATCACCGCAACATTTTGGTCACCGACAGAGGACGAGCTGCGTCACCTGAAGGGCCTGAGGAAGTTTTCCCGGACCATACGATCCCTGATGCATCTAGATACCTACTTCGATCCAGGAAGAGAGACACTTCATCGCAAAAAGAGACTGGTTTGAGCCATTGTCCTGGGTGGTTAAAGACGGACTACAAAGGGGGGGGTAGCCTTTTAGTGACTACTCGTCTCAATGTTAGTAAAGAAACCAACGCCTGCCCAGGACCTTAGGGCATCATCTGTTTTGTTGTTTGTTGACGAGATGAACATGCCTGAGGAGAAGAAATCAAATGCTACAAAGATCTGTAGGGGCTGCACAATGTTTATTTATGGATTGACTTTCACTGCTGTCATCATTGCTGTAGTAATGTGGGTTGTGGAGAAAGTAACTCTGACTTGAAACTTACTGCCTGCTACTACTCCTGTCTCGTTGGAACATTATTACTTCACTCTTCCCTATCATGAAAGGAAGCATCGAATCTCATATCTCAATAACACTTTCATACAAAGGTTGCATCATACTCATAATGCTTCGAATACTACCAACTGCTGGATATGTGGAATGATGCCAGCTCATCAGAAGAAGGGAGGAACTCCTCTCATTCCCCTGTCATTTTCACATAATTGCTCTTCTAGAGCCTGGTTGGCACAGTTGTGGGCCTCTGCTGTGAGTAATATTGTTCCACCGGATGTAGGAAGACTTAATGTACAGTTAAACAAGGTTTTTTACCCTGATGATGAAAGCCTACCACAGCCCAAAGGAACTATATGGGAAATGCAAGCTATGTTTTTCCGAACACTTGAATGACCAAGGGCAACGTGCCTCCTGTTATCGCTGTTACTAGAGCCCAAGCAAATCTTTGTGTGAGCAGTTTTGGCAGTATCCAAGTTGGAAAAAGTGACTGTACTACAGTATTGAATATCACTGGAACGAACAATAGCAGTTTTCTATCCTCACAAAACACTTATTTCATTTGTGGAAGTAAAGGTTACTGGAATATGCTATGTGTCCTTTTTGCTTCCCCCTGTGTTCTTAGCACCTGCATCCTATCATAAACACCAAATTGTTTAATGGCATTTCCTTGAACTGATTCAAAAGAACTATAAATAATGACAAAATGGATCAAACTGACACTGCATTACAACAATATGTTGACTTTTATTTGGAACTCTATTTCTTTGTTGGTGCAACTTTGAATAGTAGAAAAATAAGACGCTTGACCCGAGTGGTAGAGGCTGTGACTAATCAAACAGCAATGGCTCTTGGAAATATTATAGAAGAACTCAAAATTACGAAATTGTGACTTTGCAAAATAGAATGGTTTTAGATGCAATATTAGCTGATCGTGGGGGAGCATGTCGCATTGTCGGAAGTAGCTCTTGCATATTGATCCCTGAATACGCCCCTTCTGTTTATGATGCCATTTCCAAACTGCATAAAATAGCCACTGAGATACATCAAGATCCAGGAACATGGACTTGAACTGGATGGTTCTGGAACTTATTTTCTGTATGGGGTTGAAAGTATTGTCGGCATTATTCCTAATTATTGCAATTATCTTCTTTTGTCATTTATGCATACAATGTGGAACAATGCTCTGTTCCCTCTGTATGTCCACTTGTACTACTTGTGAACCATCTAAAACGAATGTCCAAAATGCAAATGCCTGTTTAGCAATGGAACGAGAAATTTGTGAAATGTTGTTAATTGATGATCACCTTGTATATCAAACCCCTTAGAAGGGACAAGAAAATATTAGCTTATGCTATAAGGGCGTCTGTGGAAACGTGCAAATGGCTGTTGCTTATATTTCGTTTACTTCGTGCTCTGCTGTTTGCCTTTTCACTCTGCTTGTGTCATCAACTTTAGTTGACCTCTTTTGACATGGCTCAGCAAAGTACATGTTGGGGGGTTTATAGCTGCCGGTGCACCTGGTCTTAGAAGCTATCTATTGATCATTTACTGCTGCCTTAAGCTTTCCTGCTCCCCCTCCCTATTTGCTGACCAAGTGGTCAGCCATCTGCCCTTGGTTGTCGATAGCTATTCCTGTCTTTAAACTTGCTCTTTCCATTTTTGTCCATATGCTTACATTGCTACAAAATTGTATATAAGGACGATGATTTCTGAGTTCAGGGTACCTCCTCCCACAATACTTGAGAGTGTTGTGTGGACGTGGTCCCGCTCATGAGTGATTAATAAACTTTTTGTTTTACTTCAGCTCCAGTGCTGATCTCTTTTGTTAGTCTTTGGACCCATGGACAAGAGGGCGACCCTCCACCACTGTGCTCACTTTTGGGTACATTTCCACAATAGGTAACACCCTGGATGGTTTTCTACAGAAAGCAGTTGGGGCCATCACGAAGGAAATAGAACAAGCAGAAGGGAGACTCTCACTTGGCCCTGCATGTGATTCACTTACGCTAACTCCTTCAGACTCCAGTAGAGTCGTTAACATAGAGAGAAGTCAACCATAATTTAGAGAAGAACAGGCCCCCGCAAGCAGGAGTTGGAAAGAGGAAGAGAATGGAGGGGGTGGGGCTTAGAGCTACATCAAAGAACCATTTGCCTGTAACAAAAAACAACAGACAAGTCCCGCTACCAGGAGGTAGGACTAGAAAGGGACCGGGCAAAGGGATTACACTTGAGGGGGTGGATATTCCTCTAATAAAATTAATAAACTGATAACTGAGGCATTGGCACCAATTGTAGATCGATTAGATCGTATTGATGACCAGCTCACCCTGGTACTTCGAGAATTCAATAAGTCGTCGGGCCAGGCCTCGCAGAAGGCCGAGAACACTAATCAGAGTAGCACAGCGGCTATACCAAATGCTAGGATTACCTCCCAAAGCACATTGACCATAAAAGAAGCTCCTTGTGTGGCCCCATTATTAGAGCATGCAGCAAATATTTGCGAAGGGTCCCATTGGGTAACAGTCCCCCACAGGCAAAAACGTAAGGTCAGCAAGGAGCAACTGTGACCTCTCATTTGGGTCCAGTCAACGACATTGACTTCATGCTCCACCCCACACCCCAAATCTAGAGTGTACAGGCATTACATTATGTCTAGAGACAGGGAGGGTGAAAAAGTTATTTTGAACCTACCACCAGATTGTACCCTTTACACCCAGGTATTCACTGGAGTCCTTATTAAATCAAAAGGAGGGAGAAGGAAGAAAATGTGATCCACACGGCTTCCTAATTTGTATATCCAAAAATCAACTGGGGTGTGGATCACTTGTCCTGCATAACTAGGGTTTTTAGAAAAATGTTTTGTGATCTGTACCGATAAAAAACCCTCATTCACGTACGGAGGTCGATGGTGGCGGTATATCTTGGTTCTCCACCTTATCCCTTAGGGACGTGACAGCATCATCATTGGGTTAGTGGTCATGCTTCCTCCACCCGGAGGTAATCCCTGGTTAGAACAGTAGTGATCAGTAATTTTGGGGGTTTTGTGATGGATCTCACAGAGGGGGGGTTCTTCGTAAAAAACTCGTATATCCAGATTGACAAATAATTTTAATAGATCTGGCTTCAGAGTTGGTATTAAAATGTGTTCCGTGCATAGGGGGATTAATTAGGAATCACCCACACTTAAAAATGTCCATATGGACATTTTTAAGTGATTAATCCCCCTACGCTCGGAACAGATTTTAATACCAACTCTGAAGCCAGTTCTATTAAAATTATTTGTCAAACCCTCTTAACGTCTGCCTTGAATTAAAGACTCAAGAAGGAGAGGGCGTTGATCGCACGTTCAATTTCCATCGCAACAAGGGTGTCAGGTTGAACTGGGGCAAGATTGATCCCCTAGAATTTGAGAGAGATATTGTAAAAAGCCATCCCTACTTAATTTTGGGGTGTCTACATTCAGACTCACCTCCTGAGGATGTTGTGAAGGAGTTTGGCTCACTATGTGTTGAGGTAGCCGCGAGGCTGACAAGGAGCCCTAAGCTTAGAGGCCTGGCTGTTTAACCCAGATTGTCCAAGCCTGCCCCCGTAATAGGGAGCAAATCAGAGTGACAAGGCTTAACTATAAAACAATAATTGAGGGGAGAAAAGCTGAATTAAGAAGCCTTGCATGGGAAGAACTAGAGAGAGCTGGAGACATACGATCCAGTGATCTTGGGAGATTGGGTTGCACATTTTAATGGTATTTTTATTCCTAAAAATAAAAGGGTGGAGGAACACTCAAGAGACCTGCCTGTAGACCTAGGGGCAGCTACAAAATTCAGTAGGTCATTCACAGTAACAGAGGTGGAATTGGTGTTAGCCTTGGGGTCCTGCCTGAAAGCCCCAGGTCCAGTTGGGGTCCCTTTTGACCTTTTTAAAAACAATCCAAACCTGTGGGCACCCTTGCTAATGAATGTATTTAGGGCAGTAATTATTGGCTCAATGCCCGTGACCTGGAAGCAGGCAATAGTGGTCCCCATTTTTAAAAAGGGAAATAGAAGTGAAGTGGCCTGTTATAGGCCAATATCGCTCATTGATGCCACAGCCAAGATACCGGCTGGAGACATGGGCAACGATAGGAGCGATATCCAATAAGCAATATGGTTTCAGGAAGGGGCTTGGTACGACTGTACTATGCCTAAACCTGTCCTAAATACGTGAAGGCCAGGAAGAGTTCAATCCACCTGGCCTACATAGATTTGTCTAGTGCCTTTGACACTGTCAATAGAGAGAAACTGTGGGTTATGCTGGAAAGCTTGGGAGTGGAACAAGCCCTGATTTCGCTTATTCGTAGGATACACTTTAATACCACAGTTTTCATAGATCTGGCACTCAAGGGGAAAAAACGGAGCAGATAGCTTCAACAGAGGGCGTCCGGCAAGGGTGTATTTTAGTTACTTTTTTATTTTTATTTACACTAATGGTCTGGAGGCCGTCCTATTAAGCAAAAGGCTGCATTTCCCCAAGATTGGTAGCAAATCTCCCCTTGTTATCTTATGCTGACGATACGGTGCTAATGTCCACGACAGCAAATGGCATTCAGAAGTCCCTGGACACTTTTCTTGATTTTATGTCGTCTCTTGATCTTAAAGAGAATTTTATGAAATCAAATGTCATAGTCTGCGGCCCAAAGAGCACAAAGACTAAGATCTTTGTAGCACGGGACAAGACAATAGAAAAGGTCAAGAATTTTATGTACCTTCTTGTGACAGCGAGAGCCCATTACACAACTAGCGCGGTGGATGGGCTCTTCCGGTTCGCCTCTAAATTAGGTCACAAGCCTGTGAGGGAAATTCTTACTCTCTATAAAGCCAAATGATTGAAACTTAAGGCGCAGGGGTGTGGGGGCATCATAACACATGTGAGTTACAAGTGGTGGAAAATAAATTTACTAAAAGGCTGCTGAAGACGCCCAATAGTGCACCGAACCGCCTAGCTCACGATGAATTAGGCCTACAGCTGTTGGCAGACCTATAGCTGGTGCCCCTCTTTTATTTTGTGCAAAAAAAATGGCTTTCTGAAGAACTAGAATTCATAAAAGATTATCAAAATCTGGCCAGCTCTCTTAAAATACCATGGCTTCGGTTCTTGAAAGACAAATATCATGAATTAGGCCTGGGCCCCTTTTATGATAACCCTGAAAGTCTAATTAATAAGGTTTCTCAGTGCACTCGGTAATCCAAATATTCAAAAACAGTAAACACAATTTAATTGTGTACTACTCCATCCGTTGCACTGTGTCTTGCATTACCTTAGGAGACCAATTAAATGGAATCCGATGGATGTGTGCACTTTCAAACTGAAACTACTAGAGCTTCTAATCCAAAGTTTAAAAAAATAATATCTCTTTAATAAAATAATTCACTTGTTTCTTCTTTGATTAAATCATAAATGTATTATAGATTCTTCTTTAGTTTGTTTTATACTGAATACATTCAATAATTCATCTCGATTCCATCATTGCCAGTTGTTTTAACAAAGCTCAATCCGTTTCGGGTCTATGTTGACCCATCATCTGTGGTCTAAAATGATATGAAAACAAGAACCACATCAGTCCATCTTCTTTTCAAACAAAATTACACAACCGAAATTCAATAAACATTACAGAATGATTAATTTGCCGAAAAAGTGGTGCTACGATGTCATGCTTGTTTCTTACAGTAACCTGATTTAACTACTGCCATTTATATGCGTCCTACTTGCCATTGGTTAACAGGGAAAAACTAAAACTGTATCCTTTTAGTGTGCTATGCCCACCATTAAAGGCATCGGTATATCCGCACAGACTTACTCGCTAAATGCAAAATCACGATGAAACCTGCATCTGTGTATTCCAGGCCCTGCACGCACTCACACTTCCTGGTATACGTAGAAACCCAAAAAGGAGAAAGTAAATTTACAAGCACAGAGCAGCGGCAACTATAAATCGCAGGCACTGTGCAAGCCAGTCATTTGATAATTCCTTTCCTGGTTGTGTTGTTCCCATTAAAGGATCCCCTCGGCCACTCTCACCACATGCTACGCCACCCCCCGAGTCCCCACGCCAACCCATTCGTTACTCAGCCGTTATCAAGCAGGTATAATCTCAACAGCTCCCAAATGTACCTTGGCCTCGATCTAAGAGGCAGTTCCTCCGCATAGACATTAAGGTTATCACAGCAGTACACCAGGTCAGTCAACCATACCTTGAGAACAGGCCGGCACCCCCTCCCCCACATGATCGCCACCCTGCGCGCAGCCATCAGCAGCGCCAGTCGCACAAAAGTGCCTTTCTCCCCTTTCACATGCGGCACACAACACAGGAGGCACACCAGGGGGGTACAAAGAGGGTCTACGGCAACCATCTCCCGCAAGCAAGTCACCACCGCAGCCCAGAAATCTGCCACTGTCCTACAATTCCACGCTAAATGCATAAAGTCTGCATCATCTTGTCCCCACCTGTCACATCTCGCCGACTCTCGCAGCCCATACCTATATAATCGTGCCGGGGTGTAGTACACCTGATGTATGTATTTAAAATGAATAATCTTAAAATTACCATTCATACAAAGTTTCCCCGTTAATCCACAGACATGCTTCCAATTATCTTCAGAAATAGCCGCAGGCAAGCATTCATTCCATTTGATCCAGCTCTTGTCCTCTACGTCCACCGTTTCATCTTTAATAAGTTTATACAATTTAGATATCAGCCTCTTATTGTTGGATACTGTGAGAACAGATCGTAGAGACAGTAGGAGGCTCAATCCGAAAGGTGGTGTAATGTGCCCGGGCCGCATGTCTTAGCCTATGAATCGCAAAGCGAAAAAGAAGCGACTGGTTTGTAATATGCTGTAAGTCCTCTTGCGTGACAAATGCACCATTAGGCTATACATCACGCATGTGGGAGAGACCCGCCTCCCTCAAATCCCTCATAGATGGGGCCTCGTGCGTGACCGACAGTTTTGCATGATGTTCCAGACGCATATCCGGCGCATATAACGGCAACTTCTGCGCTAATTACCCGATCCTCTGCCAAGCCGAAACCGTCGCGTCAACCGCATTGATCTCTGATTTCATAGTGCCCTGTGAATGATGAGTGACCACACTGTGTAGCTGGATTGGGGCAGCATCCCCCTCCTCCACTGCGACTTGCGGAGTAAATGCGTGCGGCCTATACCAGTAATACAGATATTGAGCCTGCGCACTGAGGTAATATGCATGAAAGTCCCGCGCCGCGAATCCCCCCTTCTCATACCCTTTGGTGAGGACCGACAACTGCACTCGCGCAGCCCTGCCCCCCCCCCACACCAGCCTTAATAAGTGGCTACGGAGAGTCTTAAAAAATTCCATATTGAGCACTATTGGCACATTTGCAAACAAATAAAGAAAATTAGGTAACACAACCATTTTTATAAGAGCATTACGGTCCGCCAGCGACAGCGGCAATAGAATCCAGGTCTCAACCATAGTCTCCAGTTTCGAGCATGCCCTGCCGTAGCTCTCCCTAATCACACTGTGGGGTCCCGATGCACCCCTATGACCAGATACTTAACAGGGTCTGTGGACCACATCAGCGGAAATCCCAGTCCAGGCCATGCAGTCCCGGCCGTTAGTGGAATTATATACGACTTTTCCCAATTTATATGTTAGCCGGAAATAAGTCAGAATCTTACATACTCCCGCAACAATTGCGCCAAATATCTGGACGGCTCGTGTACAAAAAGAACCATGTCATCTGCGTACAATGATATTGATACCGGCCGGTGCGGTCTCCCTGTGATGCGGACGGATGACACAGGCCAGTGGTTCCAGAATGATCACGAACAACAGAGGCGAAAAAGGAAATCCCTGTCAAGTGCCTCTCTCAATACACAGTGACTCAGATGTAAGCCCGCCCACTCGTACTCTCGCCGATGGCGCCGTGTATAACACCGTTATCCATTGGAGAAACATTGGGGGAAACCCCATACGACGCAGCACCTGATGCATATATTGCCATTTCACTTAGTTGAATGCCTTGGCGGCGTCTAGTAACACCGCCGCGGCTTCCAGAGTGGTGTCTAAGACATGGAACATAGAGAAGAGTGTGCGGAGATTATCGAGGTGGACCACTCCGGCACAAATCCCGACTGATCAGGCAATATCAGCCCCTGTAGCAGCGGCTGCAGTTTGGTGGCAAGGATCTTTGCCAAGATCTTGGCGTCTATATTTATTAATGACAGCGGGCGATACGACTCACAGCGATCCGCCGGTTTGTCTTTCTTAAGCAAGGTGACAATTAGTGCCTCCCTTAGTGACGGGGGAAGCATCCCCGCGTTGTACGCTTCCGCATAGACTTCCAGCAGGTGCGGCGCGATCAGGTCCACGTATTTCTTATAAAATTCCACCAAGAGCCCGTCCGGGCCGGGCGCCTTACCATTAGATAGTGCCGCTATAGCCAGTTTTATGTCCTGCTCGTCTATGGGAAGACAAAGATATTTACGCTGCACGTCAGACAGCCAAGCGCATGCAATATCTTCCAAATACGCGTCAAAATCTTCCACCGGCAGTGGACCCCTCGTGGCATATAAATCCGCGTAGAACACACGGAACTGCTCTGTGATAGCCTCCGGAGTGCAATGCTCAACTCCCGCGTCATCTACTATCCTGTCCACGCGCTGTTGCTCAAGTCGCTCCTTAATCTTAAATGCCAGCGTGCGGCTCGGTCTACCCGCCTCTCCATACCGTCTGGCTGTATGCCTTCGGGACAGATATTTAATCTCTGTCTCGGCAAAAGAGTCATATTCCCCAATCAGTTCTTGTATCCGAGCCAGCTTAGTCTTCTCAGGCTGACTCGCATACTCACGTTCTAAATCACGCAGTTCATTTTCTATTCGCTGGAGTTGCTGCCGTATATCTCGGAGTATGCCCGCAGCAGTCCCGATGCACACCCCTCTAATGGTGACCTTAAAGGCCTCCCAGAGCGTCGCTGCCTGGTCGACAGTTCCCTTATTCAACGCTAAGTATTGAACTATGGCCTCATGTATGGTCTTCTCGTACACAGGGTCCAGAAGTGCCTCGGAGCGCAACCTCCATGTGAACGGGCGATACACACCCTTCGGATTTCCCAAAACCAATCTCACCGGGTTATGATCTGACAGCGTGAGAGCGAGTGGCACCACCTCATCATTTCATTCCATCAACTCATCACTAATCAGCCAATAGTCTAGCCTAGACCAACTCCCATGCATAGGTGTCGCATGCGTGCCCTCTTGCCTCTGCGGATTTCGCACTCTCCAGACATCGCACAGCCCGAACTGTTCCATAGCCCTCATCACTCTCCCAGCAACTCTAGGGGTGCGATGTGTCACAGGGTTCGACTTATCTAGCTGCGCATTCAGGTAAGTGTTCAGATCTTCTCCCCAGATAACTGATGCAGCCGGCCATTCTCGCAGTCGTCCACAAATGCGGTCAACACACACTGGATCATCCGCTTTCGGCCCATACATGTTTATAATGGTGATCAACGCGCCTTGCAACTTCCCACATACCATTGCACACCTCCCATCATCATCCGTATATGTGTACGCCTGGAAGTCTACACCTTTCTTGACCAATATCATCACACCTCGTGCATATGATGAATACGAAGCAGCCAGGCGGAACCCCGCCCACCTTCCCATCACCCCACATGCAGCAACGCAAGTTGTGTCCCGTGTCTATTTATATACGCGAGTACCTGCCTCACCTTTTTGGGAGAATTGAGGCCGCGGACATTGCAGGTTAGCATTGCACATCTATCTTAGGAGTCCCAGTAATTACAATTTGCGGCACAGAACCCTGAGGGGCACAGCATAAGTAACAGTAGCACAACACAAACACTCCAATAGCATCATATCCCAGCACGCACAGTTGACTGGATTCAATACTGAAAAAATACAAAACATATAAAAACTTCCCAAACCCAGCCACCCCCCCCCCACCTCCCACTCCAACCTCCCAATCAGGTTGAGACCAGAATCCCCCCCACCCTCAATACTACAGCCATTTGGGTGATACCCTCTCGGGGAAGAGGAACAGCAGCGTGTACATGCACCGAAGTGCGGCCACCGGAGCTATATCAATGTTGCACCTGCCAGGTCCCAAGCAAAATGACATTTTGAACAACATACTGCAGCCCCCCCCTGAAACACCCGAGGAAGCATTAAGTAGGACGGCCCCCCCCCCAGCCCCAACCCCGCAACTGACTTGAGACATCCTGACACAGGTGAGACCCGTGTAGGCACATCAGATTAGGCACACAGACGGTCACATATAGCATCCTGTCTCTAGTCTGCATCGTTTAGTCCTGATACCGCCTGCTCATCCACCGCCTGTTTCCGTCGCGGCTTTGCCTTGCAGATATGTTTTGTGAACTTTAATGCAGATTTCGCATCTGTAAAGAAATGAGACTGCTCCTCATGGGTGATTTTCAGCTTCGCCGGGTATAGCATGGCATAAGGCAGGAGCTTTTTTACCGGCACAAACTCCCACCACACTGATTGCACAGCCAGCGTGTAGTCCGGAAAAAATGATAACGTGTCCCCCTTATACACCACCGGCTCCTTCGCCCTTGCCTCTCTCAGGATAGCGTCCCTATCGGCATAATTAGGCAGTCGTGCAATGATCGGGCGCGGTGCAGCCCCCGGCTTGGGCCTGGGCCCCAAGGATCTATGCGCTCTTTCCACTATCAACACATTTGAAAGAGCAGGCCCAAAGAGCTCGCGCAACATGCCATCAATGAAGGGCTCCATTTTAGAGATGGGAGTGGATTCCGAAAGGCCAATAATTCGGACGTTATTGCGCCTGGAACGCGCTTCTAAATCCTCGTTCTTTGCACTGATCACCTCAAGAATCTTTTCCATTTGGAGGATCTGTGTGCGCGCCTCAGCATGTGCGTCATGTCCATCAGAAACCCAGTTCTCAAGAACGTCTAAGCGGTGTTCATGTTTGTCCACTTTCTTTTTCACGACATCCAAACCAGTCGCCAAGGCATCTATTTTGCTATCTATAGTTTTCATCCCTGCGCGCAGCTCTAAAAGTATCAGTCTGGTGTCGTCTTCTGCGTCGTCTGGTAGACTCAAGGAACCACGCGGGTCACCCTGCTCACTCGATCCATCGGTGGTGCGCGTCAGCTTTTTATTTTCAAAGGTCAGTTTAACTTGTTTAGGCTCTGACTTGCCCATGGCGGTCTACTATTAGGGCCAGCAGTCCAATAATACCAGCAAGCAGCAGTGAAGATCAGCAACACTACAATCAGGCCGTTGCCCAGTCACGCCAACCGCCTCCGTGGGCCCTGTAGGGTGGCTCCGGAACTCAATGGCATGCAGATTGCCACGAGGACAACTACACTTATTTAGGGCCCGGCTTATCCATGGCGGTCTGCCCCTAGGGCCGGCAGTTCGAGAACACCAGCAGGCCAGCCAGAGAACAAGCCGCAGTATAGATCTGCATCAAAACAAACAGGCAGCCGCCCAGTCACATGGAGCGCCTCCGCGTGCCCAGTAGGGTGGCCCCACAACTCAATGTCACGCAAATCGCCAGGAGGTCAAGAATTCCTAATGTAGGGCCTAAGCACCACTCCTGATATCACCGCCATTTCACACGGCCAGGTCACCTCCATCCAGTTTCTCCGGCATGCGTCTCAATCGCCGGGCGTTGAGGGCAGACACTCGCAAACCAGCACGGGCCCTATCGCCGTCCCCGGCCGCCTCGGAGCCCCCCCGCGGCTCCTCGCCCGCTCGCAGCCGTACCCGGCCCAAGAGCGAGTCAAGATGGCCAACAGGAAACACTCCACTGGCTCCGAGAATAGCTCAGCACCCAACTAGCAGCAATGAGCAGCGCCACTCTGGCCGCAGCCCCCCTGGGGCCCCGCCACCTAGTGGGCACAGCACCTCGCCAGCCCCACGCTGCCCGGCCCAGTAGGCCCGACCATCCCCGGCGCCTCTCTCACCTCTCCGGCACACCGCGTGCCGAGCCCGTCTCCGTGCCCTCTCTCCACAGCCTCCAGTGACTCCCGGCCGGGTAGCCTCTCTCCGCAGATCCAGGATGCAACGGCAGGCCGATAGCCGCACGCCAGACAGTGCAGGTCGGTGTCCACCAGTAGGATGGGGTAGCGCCTGTAACCAGCAGGGGCCCACCACCTCAGCCAGGCCTCTTCAACCCGACAGGCCGCAGCGCGTCGGCAGGTCGTCAGCGACAGTCAAGGATCCGTCCGCCAGGGTGCGCCGGGACCTCCGATCTTGTCCCCACGCAACAACCACACGAGGAGTCCTCTCAGGCGAGGGGTGCTCAGATCGCTCGTCACGCCGCCGCCATTTTCTCGTGTGTACTGCAGTCCACTGCCTCGCGAAGTTTGGGGTGAAGCGCGGCACACCAGCCCTCCACACCGCCTCAAAACATGGCACAGGCTTCCAGGGGACCTCCAAGGTTTTTTCTTCGGTTCCCAGCAGATTAGAAGAATGGCATTAGCCCGGTATTATGCTCCGGCGCGCGGAGCTCCCCTACGAGGCAGCCATTCCGCTACGCGCCGTAGCCACGCCCCATGGATAGCTTTAAAACCTATGTTATGCAAAAACAACAAAGTTTTCATTGAGAAATGGTGTTTTCTAGATCTGATCTTATTAATAGTGGAAGAATTATCAAACATCCTTAAAACTTTGGAAGAAGAGTTATCAATGATTAAAGAGGAACCGAGCAAACTTGAAAACTTACAAGAGACACTGTATGACATCAATCAGAAACTGGAAATATATCCGAAAGAAATTCACGATCGAAAAATTAAGAAGTATCGCAGGGATACAACCGATTATAAACTTGAAGAAGTGTACACATGGGCAGAAGTATATAATCTAAGAAAATGTCAACAAAAAACCATCATTAGTTCATCTCAAGAACGCATGGTATCAGATTTGGATGTTGCTCAAAATAGAACACTTATGATCAGCATCGCAAGCAAATCAACACAACCACCGAGTACATCAACAAAATCAACCAAAGTGTCTTTTTTTAACCACAAGCCTGGCAGCAAACAATGCTCTCAGTTCAGAAAAACCCGCAGGGGCAAAGGAAACAGATTAAGAAAAAAGACAAGAGAACCTTGAGGAGCATGACAAAGACACCTGGCTTTGGGTCATCCAGAGCAAGAATTCTGGAGGGCACAAGGTTTGATGCATAACCCAGCTTCATGAAAAAGGAGAATAAGAGCTACCTTTGCAAAGTAGCACACTGACAAAAGAAAAAAAACAGATGGTTTCAATTTGCATCTTTGCGATACCGGCTGAGAGTTGTAGCAGGTGCACAAGTGTGTGAGTAAGAATGAGCTACCTAGTGAGAAACATTTTGGCAGTTTTAACTTGTGAAATAGATTGTGTTAGTAATGCAGACACTGTATATTTCACATTGTTACATCACATAGAAGGAGAGAAGGATTCTGAAAATAGGAGTAGATGAAACGCAACCCGCAGTTGGATTCTTTTATTTTTAGCCGTTATCACTCATTAATGTGCAGTGTGATGGTCTACAGCCAACACGTGTTTTGCTGCTAGGCCTTTTTTTCAAGGCACAGATTCAGGATCAGGATCAGTTAAGTAGTGACAGTTGTCGGTCTGGATGGATACATCATTAACGTTCTATAATTATTTCTTTACAGTTTTCGTCCGAATCTCAAAAAGACGTATGTATTATGTCCTAAGAAATGGACAAAACATTTCCTGGAAGGGATATGTTTACGTTCCTAAAGTGACTGTGTGTGTTCCTAATGTGTCATGTGGGTGTGTTGAGGAGTTTGTTCATGTAGCTGCCATGTGGTATGAAACAAATGTCTGTAGTAACTGTGGATTGTCTTTGCAAGTCCCTCAAGTCATATCCAGAGTTGGCATTTAAACCTCCCACAAAATCATACCTGGAAAGTGAGGTGGTTAAATATTACTGTTAATCAATTTATATACAACTGCAAGATACATTCTGGAGCTACTAGTAACAGAAATTTCCCTGTCTGCAGGATTTACTCCGGGGTGTAACTTTCCTACCCCCTCCCACCCTCCCCGAGAATAGTTGTGGTGAGCAATCTGTGTATCAGTGTTTACATTGCGGCTACCGCAGCAAAGTTGGGGCAGCGCTAGATACAATTTTGCTTCTGGTAAGTATTCTGTGTGCAATGTTGCCTTAACTATGGCTTTTTTGATTAGGATATCAATAATAAGATTTTTAGCGGTTGCTACGTGACCTAAATCACTTTCAGTTTCCCGTCCCTCCTGAATAGCTTTTATGAATCCTTCCTCGGCAATGCCCAGATTTCTCTCTAGTACCATCATTTTTTGTTTAGCCTCCTTATTAAAGTTTAATGAAAATCGTAGCATCTCCCGTCTGGGCGAGTAGAGAAAAGAGATCGAAGGGAGTGCTGCTGTGCGTGTTGGGAATCCCTTGCCCAGCAAGGAGGACGCCGAAGATTCCAGAGCTCATTCCAAAGGATCCATGGCAGCACGAGGAGCTCGAAGCAAGACAAGCTCGGCAGTGCAGTCGCTGCCCATGAAACTGACTCAAGATCGGATACAGACCCAACGAAAGGTTAACCACGTACTGGTAAGGGATGCAAAGTGGAGGATTCTAGTAAAAACCCTGTCCAGTGGGGCTCGACAGCAGGAGAACAAGGGAAAAAGCAGGTTGCTATAACGAGTCTGTTTTCACCCAACGGCTCAAATGGGAGCGCAAAAGAAAACGAACTGCTGGCTGATTCAACTAGCACCCATACCGGCGTGGAATTACCAAGTAAGGAGAAAGGACTGTGGAGTTCAAACTACGAAAAAACAGTGCTAGGGGTGCTATGGGTACCGATTAGTGTCCTCCATTAAAACGATAAAGCTAAAGACCTAAATGGGAGCGCAAAAGGAAAAAACTGCTGGCTGATACGACTAATACCCATACCGGCACGGAATTACTAGAATTAGCAGGCTCACACACTGCCACACAGGCTATGTTGTAAGAACCAAGTAAAGAGCAAGTATCGTGGGGCTCAAACTGCGAAAATACTGTGATAGGAGTCCCAGGGCTACCTATTAGTGCCCTCCAAGGAAGCGATAAAGCCAATAAATGTATCCCAGATCAGTGTAGCCCACCATGGAAGGCATGGGCAAATTTGCAAATGAGATGAGTAATGCTGAGGCGAGTAAGGAAAAAATGCAACCTTCATCTATAGAAGAGGGTATACAGGATGGAAGACCTGAGATGGGATACCTATCCCCCGACCCCATGGAAAACTTTTACTCCCTGAATGATGAATCCGGTGAATCAGACATTGTGGTATTAAATAGTAGTAGGAACGACGATGAAGGTGGGGGCATCTCCACAAGCAATTACATCCAGCAAGGGGCAAAAAGGATACCCGGGAAAACAAAGAGGTTATCAGAAGCAAAAAAGAGTAATCACAAGCGGGATAGGGGAGAGGAAGCGGGAGAACTCAGATGGGACTATTCAGCCACATAGCCGCTACCCTTCAATGGAGCACACAAATTGGAGAGGATATCTAGGAAACAACTAGGAGATCTAGCAGGACAGAGAATTTCTGAGCAGACTCTCGAGCCATACCGGTCTCTGATCCTACAGTCCGTCAGATCATTTCTAGAGGAGGTCAAAATAGAAAATCGACAAGCCAGTTTGGCCTCAAGAAAACAACAAGGTTCAATGCGTAAAATTGGCAAAACCTGTACTGAGATTGCAGAGAGACTAAGCATGGTGGAAAATCGGACATAAGCTCTGGAAACCACGGAGGATGCACTAAATGCAAAGTCAGTGTCTCAAGAAAAACCCTTGAAAGATGTAATCTGGAAGCTAGAGGAAGCAGAAAACCGCCAACGGCGTAACAACCTAAGGTTTCTAGGGATTCCAGAGAACAGTGAAGGCAGTGATATTAGGAAATTCACAATAAATTTACTGAGAAATTCTCTGCCCGAACTTGCACGATGGGATTGGGATAAAGAAATCCAACAGGTACACAAGATTCCCTTTAACAATACCCAGGTGCCCTCCAAACAGTCAGTCATGTCCAAGGGTAATCTTAATTTATTTTGGAAACTTTCTCCTTCGATAGGCTGTTTATGACTTGGCGAGACCCAACAAGAAAAGGAATCGGGAGAACGTCTCATTTTTTACTAGACCAGACTTCGCGCATGCCACAGTGGAAAGAAGATGGAGGCTCAGGCAACTGATTACGCTATTCCAAAAAACAGGAGCAACAGTGTTTTTACAGAACCCTGCTAAACTAAACGTTATTTCGCAAGGTCAATGCCATTATTTTACCACTGAATTTTAGCAGGAAAACCCGTGATTGATCATTGGGGTGGCGATCTGGTTGTTACACCTGTTTTTACTTGCAGTCTGTATCACGGTCTGTATTTTCCCCTTCTTCTGTTTAGGCCAGGGCTATCTTGATGTTGTGGGTTTTTTTCTTCTTTTTTTTCCCTACAGGAGTGGATAGGGGAGTACTATGTAATACAATGAGTTTTGATTATGGGGACTAATAATATGCTTATACACGGATGGGAGTGAGGGAGGTGGAGAGTGGGCGAGGATGGGTCATGCGCTATCACACAGGCTCAGGATTGAGCCTGAGTGCCTAAATAATGGTGGGGGAGGGGGGCGGGAGGGTGTGAGGGAAGAAGGGAGAATCTCAGACAGGTGGTGGGTGTTAGAGGTACAACTAGGTGGGACCATTGTGGATATTGGAAAAAACAAGCAATGGTTAAAAACGTATAACTGGAAGAAGACCCGTGAGTGGAAATATTCACAGTTGGGGATTGTGGAGTATCAATATGGCTAGATTGAAACTTCTTAGCATCAATATATGCGGTCTCAATGATATTAAGAAAAGACAAAGAGTTGTCCGTTGGACTGCAAACAATAGGAGCCAATATTAACTGTTTGCAAGAGGCACACATAGAGGGGTCACAACGGTATCTACTTAATTCTCTCGGGTATAGATTGATAACTGCTACATCTCAAGGAGTAAGGATTAGGGGAGTGGCCATTCTAGAGAAAGGGGGAGGGATACAATTTATTCGATCATCATCTGATAAATTTGGGTGGTGCGCAATCACAGAATATCACTATAACAATGATTAAAAAAAGACACTATGTTCACTATATGGTAACATCCGTGATGACCCCCCCAATCCGGCTTCATACCAGCTCGCTCAACAGCACATAACCTGCGCACCATATTAGCTCTTCTACATCAGCTAAACCCGGAATTGCAGGCTGTGGCAGTGTTCCTAGATGCGGCTAAGGCCTTCGACTCTGTCGAGTGGCCTTATCTGTTCGCGATATTACAAGCAATAGGTCTTACCACCCATGTTCCTCAACTGCATTGCCCTATTAATATAGCAAACCCACTTCCCGCATTAAGGTAAATAGGCATATATCAGACACATTGGTTATACAATGCGGCACCAGACAGGGCTGCCCGCTGTCTCTGTTACTTTTCTCCATTGCACTAGAACCACTGGCCTGTAAAATCTGTCAGAAATATGCACATGCAGCACTGTGGTTCAGCCTGAGACCTATTATCATATCATTATATGCAGATGATATAGTGCTATATCTACGTGACCCGGAAGAGAACCTCTCTGCAATGCTGCGGGAATATATAAAATATGGGCGCATCTCGGGACTGCACATCAACTGGAATAAATCAGCTGTCATACCACTAACAGCACACACTAAAGCACCACAAATGGAATTCCCACTTGTTTGGTATGAAGATCCAATCAAGTATCTCGGTATCTGGATATATCGGGATGCGGAATTAGTACTCAGATATAATTATGGAACTACAATAGACCGCATAGAAATGCAAATAACTAGATTGATCACGCTGCCTTTATCATTAGCTGACAGAATATCACTAATAAAGATGGTGCTGCTACCCAAGCTGTTATATCTTTTTTATTAATATACCAATAAAACCACCTGCACCAATTTTTAAACGGATACACTTGAATTTCAGTTGGCTGATATGGGACGGGAAGCAAGCCCGCATAAGCCTCCAAACCATGTCACTTCCGTATGCCTCGGGAGGTTTCACACTCGACATCACCTATCGCCGTGATAAATAAACACAGTTCGGACGACATCGCAAGCCTGGCATAGCATTAGTCAAAAAGCGAGCAAGGCCCCGATTTATGCCCCGAATCTACCACTGGCCCACCACCCCGCTCTGTCATTCACGCAAGAAAAAAACAGCATGAAGATCCTAGAACAAAATGGCATCACACAGATGAGTGATTTATACCCAGATGGTACCTTCATCACATTAGATGACTTGTCCTACATCAGCAACTAGTCACTGCTATTCAGATTTATTTATCACAGATTAAGGGCAGCCATCAAGGAATTGTACCCCACATTCCCAGCAGAACCTCCAACGCTCCAGCCACTACAGACATTGATAACAGCACCTACTCATACTAATATAATCTTGAGGCTATATAAGCTAGTTCAAGCGGAAATTGGGACACAAACGCACAAGGCCAGGACAATTGGAACAAACTTCTAGACGTCCCCCTGACAGATGAAGACTGTCATCATGTAGTGCACTTATTACACTGCTCATTCCTAATGGTAACCTCCGTATCATTCATTATAAATATATACACCAAGCCTACCACACCCCAGCCAAGTTACATAAATATGGGCTACGTGACAATGCGCGATGTAAGAGATGTGGAGCTGATCAGGCAGACTTCGCACACCTAGCATGGAATTGTGATAAGATAGGGAAATTTTAGGAAGCAGTGACTCATTTGGGTATATTAATCTTGAGCACGCTAGCATGCACACCACAATTATGTCTATTAGGCCTGCATACACCTTTGAAATCGATGAAAAAAGAAACTAATTGCCATACTGCTGCTCTTGGCAAAATTACAGGGTGGCGATACATTGGGACAGTAAGCAAACCCGAACCCTAACGAACTGGCTACAAGACGCTGTGTATTGCAGAGACATTTTTTTAACATATGCGGAAGAACTACCAACAGCGTCAAAGCCATCAGATATCTGGGAGCCACTTACAGCATATCTGCAAGACCACCCTAACCTACTACAAACTAGCCATTGACTTACTTTCTTGTATTGTAAATACGACGCAATAGTGCTGAGAGAACGCTGAATTGTGTATTATTGGGAAATTTGATTTAAAGACATTTGTATTGTACTGTTCCTGCAGAGATTGTCCTGGATTTGACGACTGTTATATACGTTTATCAGAAAACTTCAATAAACAAAATAAAAAAAAAAACAGTGATGACTCGGATGTATTAGACTATATTTCTAATGAGCTTGCTCATTGGCCTCTTCCCCTAATAGTTTGTGGCGATTACAATCTAAATCTTCCCTGTGACTGGTCATTGGACTCAGGATACAAATATCGGGGTAGGAAACCAAGAGTGTTTCCGGCTCTAAAAAATCTTTGTCGAACTCCTGAATTATTCGATTGTTGGCAAACAGGGCACACAAACGGTCCAGGTTTTACCTATTACTCCAATCCACACTCTAAACATGCGAGACTGGATTACATATTTGTCTCAAGTACTAGAAGTTCTAATTGTACAATAGAAAAACTGCTCAGGGTGTTGTCTGACAACAATCCTCTTGTCCTAAATATCGAACGTGGAGCATTGAACTCCAATATGAAAACTTGGACGTTTGAAAGAGCACTGTTGGTGAAAGAGGAATACTGTCATCATATGTGGAATTGGATACCCGGGTTTCTAGAGGATAATATAGGCAGCCCATCAATTGATATAGTGTGGGATACCCTGAAGGCCCGAATTAGAGGGGAGACGCTACGATTTTCATTAAACTTTAATAAGGAGGCTAAACAAAAAATGATGGTACTACAGAGAAATCTGGGCATTTATTTATTATTATTTATTTATTTTTTGCACTTATAATGCGCGCAGATACCCACAAAGGGTTTCCCGGCGCCAGGACGGAGAGGCCGAAAGCACAGAAAGCAACACAGTCAAAGACCACAATTATTTATTGAAGAGCCAGGTTTTAACGTTTTTCTTAAAACTGGCGAGGTTTTCCTCCTTACGTAGGGCTGAGGGAAGGGAGTTCCAAAGGACTGGTCCCAGATGGGAAAAAGATTTTCCCCCCACTCGGGCCAGTTTAAATCTAGGAACCACAAAGTTTGCTCCATTTGAAGAACGGAGGTTGCGTGCAGGAGCGTAGGGCCTAACCAGTTTTTGCAGGTACTTAGGTGCGGTCCCTTCCTTGATCTTAAACATATAGGTCAAAGCTTTGAACCGGACCCGGTTCTCAACTCTGAGCCAGTGCAGGGCATTGCCGAGGAAGGATTGATAAAAGCTATTCAGGAGGGATGGGAAACCGAAAGTGATTTAGGTCACGTAGCAACCGCTAAAAATCTTATTATTGATATCCTAACAGAAAAAGCCATAGTTAAGGCAACATTGCACAGAGAAACCATATACAAGGTAAGTGAACAGGTTGGACATCAATTAGCGGTACGTACCCGACAACAAAGTACAGTCAATCTAATAAGGATAATCAAAGACCCAGAATATGGGCACAGGTCTGAACCTAATGAAATAAGATCTGCGTTTCAACGGTTTTATCAAAAGTTATATGATGATTCAGACATACAACAGGAAAATAATTGAGGAATATTTAGATCAAAATGTACCATTAAGACTGGAGGTAGAGAACCAAGACAGCTTGGATGATATACCGCAGTGGGAGGAAATTCTCCTCTTAATGAATAGCTTAGCCACAGGAAAAGTGGCTGGTATGGATGGGATACCAACAGAATTTTATGTTAAATTTTCTTCGCAGTTAAAAAAAATAATGTGTGACCTATTTTTTCCAGGGGGGGCGTCCTCCGGGATCTTGGTCTTTAGCCAAAATCGTAGTGTTTTTAAAGAAAAACAAAGACCCTACAGAACTCGGGTCCTATCGCCCCATTACCCTGATAAATGGGGACTCAAAGATATATTCCAAACTATTAGCTAGCCGGCTGGCACCAGTAATACACAAAATTGTATCTGACTGTCAACATGGATTCATCCCAGGAACATCCACAACAGATCATGGTCAAAGGGTGATCTCAATGTTTGACATTACAGAAGTTGCAGGAGACCCTATGGCACTTATGTTACTAGACGCCGAAAAAGCCTTTGATAGGGTCTCCTGGAAATATCTTTGGATCATAATGTCAAGAAATGGTATCGGGGAACAATTTATAAAAGCAGTACACATGCTATAAAATGAACCAGCTGTAGTAATGGTAAATGGGTCAGTGTCAGATAAAAATAGCTATTATTGGGGGACAAGACAGGCCCCTGCTCTCCTCTTCTATTTGCGGTTTTTATTGATCCTTTCATCATTAGACTCGAGAACAACTTATCAATACCACCGATATGGGCACGAGATTGGTCCACAAAAACATTGGAATATGCGGATGATATCGCTCTTGTTACCAGTGACCCTATCAACGTGATAAGCGCAATAGAAGAGGAGGCTAAAATCTTTGGACGGGTGTCATGTTATAAATTGAATTGGATAAAACACAGGCCATCCTCAATAGTAAAATAAAGATGAGAGACAATCGGGTAGTGGATAAAGCTGCATACCTGGGTGTTAGTATAACTGCTAAACTGGAGAGTTTAGTTAATAATAATCTCGAACCATTTAATGCAACACACAAAAAAAAAGTTGAGCAGGCTGAATAATTTACACTTATCCATTGGGGGCAGGTGCAACTTGATTATCACGTTTACTGCGGCTGCGATTTTGTGGAACTGCTGCACTTCCGCAAAACGGGCGGGGGCGCGTCGGCCATTGGCCGACGGCAGCACTGGGGAGGTAATTGGCCGACGGCAGCATGGAAGGGGTTAAAATGCTTTTTAACCTACATTTTTTTTTTTTTAGAACAATCTGTTTGGAACCTCAACTGTTTAAGCTATAAACAGCATGTTCTCTCGGTTTATATGGAGTTACAAAAGACCGCGTAGAGCATTAAGATTTATTACGCTACCTAATGCCAGAGGTGGATTGGCACTGCCTAATTTTAAATTGTATTATTGGGCTACCACATTAAGGTATGTATTCAATTATTATCAATACGGACGGATAATAGAATCAATAGCAACATCTCAACATCGCAAGAACTTATATTAGGTGATGAAACCCAAGGAAGCCTTTGGCGCCATTTAAACAACAGTTATTTTAAGAAAGTCAGATTGAAGACCCTCTCTGGCATCTATAAGGTCTGGAACAATGTACGTAAAACACTGGGAATCGGGCGGCTAACTTACTATACATCTATAGTTAAAAGTGATGACTTGCCATCTTTAGAGATACGTGTATGGATAAATCGGAACAGGGAGGGGTCACACAGTTAGGCTGTTTTTATTCCACTGTAGGGCTGAAGTCTTTTGAGGAGCTGCAAAATGATTTTAAAATAGGATAGAGGGATTTCTTTAAATTTCTACAGGTCAGAGATTTTTTGTGGAGGAAAGGGGGTGGTGGAGCAAAATTCCAAGCAATTCAAATCATGGAGAAGCTGCTTAAAAATATAACAATAACAATAGGAGAAGTCTATGAATGTATGAATGCTTCCTATCCAGATGATATAGATAAGTGTGTGTTAAAATGGCAGTCTAAACTGGACTGAGCTGCCCTGCGCATCCCCTGCCTTCAGCTGGGCCTACCTGTCTCCCCCTGACTGAACTGTGTGACAAGCGCTATAATTTGCCCCCATCCTGCCTGCAGTTCTGACTGACTAACTTGTGGAGCGCTGTAATCTGCCCTCCTGCCCAGCGCTATGTCAGAGGCTGCCTGCCCTGTCAGGGATCGTCGAAATTGCCTCCCTGCCCTGCCGGCACCTAGCGCTGAGAAGCGCCCCCAAGCGCTGTACCTGACTGCCTGAGGAGGCCCCACGTCACCGCGGCATCAGCGCCACCCACGCGACTCCGTTGAGGCGCTGCCGGCCTGCCCTGGGGTTGCCGCCTTCGCGCTGTGCTCAGCGCCGTGTTTAACCCCCCTCGGTGGCCCTCGATGCCAGGAGAGGGCCGCCGCCTTGAATCTGACAGGCCGCGCTAGGCCTGAAGCCGCCTTGGGCCCACATCACGTGACGGGGGGAAGCGCCGCCGCGTCATCGGCCGCGCCCCCCCGCCCAAGCCGCGCAGCTATTGGCTGCCGGAGACGAGCCCCTGCCTGTGAAGCTCAGTACCCGGCGAAGTTTCGATTGCCGCGGAGGGGGGTGGAGGACCACGATAGCCCCCTCCGCCTACTGCGCACCACGCCAGAAAACCCCCTGGGGGGCCCAAGAACCACCACTGCCCCCCTTTGCCGCCGAGGCCCGAGTGAGAGCCCCCGCCTCGTCCCCAGCGCCAGTGCCTTGAATCTGCGACGGCACTGCGCTGGGTCGAGTGAGGCCTCGAGAGGGTCAGAGCGCCCTCTCCCTCCCCGAGAACCACGCAAGGGCCCCAGAAGGCCGTAGAAGTGAGGTAACCCCCTGGGGAGGAGGGCGGTAGGCCGAGTGAGGCCCGAGGTCGCCCCTCCCCCGGGATGAACTGTGACTGGGCCCTGTTGGCCCCTTTCTGAATGTGCCTCATTGCATTGTTTTACCTACAGATTTACCAGCCTGAATTATTCTTCGTGAATCATATTTACAAGCCTGAATTATTCTTCGTGAGCCATATTTACAAGCCTGGAAGGGTAAAAGTGTACCATGTTTACAGGCCTGTTAGAAGAGAGGGAGAGTCACTTCACTGTACTGAATTTTCTTGCAGAGGTGGACTTCCATAACATTCTGTTGGTCTGATCTGGGTCGCAGCCGACCCGTATTCACAAGAAGAAAGGCTTGTCACAAATGACTAAAGGCAGTGTTCTTTAAAGTTCTTTGTTAGACTGATAAGTACTTGCTGATATGTTTTATTCCTTCTAAGAAAAGCGTCCATGAGAGGTTTGATGTGCTATTTAGATGCATTATAATTGTCGCTTCTGTCAACGTCATGACTTTCTGGAAGTAAAGCGCCGACTACGAGAGGCAGGCCTCAAGTACTCCCTACTCTTCCCCGCAAAGCTCAGAGTAGTGGCGCGAGACAAGACTTATTTCTTCAACAACCCTGTGGAAGTGAGCGACTGGCTCGACAGCGGAACGGACACGACGCCGAGAAATGCGCAACGTAGGCGAAGGAACAGAGGCCACGCAACTGTCCACCCAGGCGACGCGACCCACCACTCCCCGCCAATGGACCAAATACTTCAGGAACAACAAGACGCCCTCAGGAGAGTCTCCCAAATCAGCACTTTGCCAACCTCGGAGAACACGCGAGCCACGAGTCCGCCTTTGGCACACAGCGAGGACGATGAAGCCATCTACGGAATTTCGGATTCTCAACTTTCGGTGGAGCTTCCAGATGTCACGCCACAAACGGCCGACATGCTACATTGACTTATGGCATGTGTGACCGATAGCTGACACCGGGGCGGTGGAGGCGGGACTCATGGGCGAACATTTGCTGAACTGCTGCGGTCACAGCCGCACATGGAGAAACCCCTCACCGCCCTGGAAACAGACGGAGAAGTCCTGACGCTGTGAGTACTCACCTGAGAGGTATGGACGCTAAAGCAGGCGATTGGAGGGTGGGATTGCTGCGACCTCCGTTCTTATCATGTAGCCACACTCCTCTCCCGCATGCTTGGGGAACTTGGCCCGATGTCAATAATGATTCGTACACAGTCACCCAGGGGCAGAACCACTGGGCCAGATAAGGCCTAATCGGAGGTTGCAGTAGACTGTGTGGCGGGAACTATTGATGGCCCGGGGAAGGGCAACAGTCCGGTATCCCTTGACTGGACTTTGAGAGACTACCTTCTTGATACCTAGCTAAAGCTGCCCCCTAGACTTGAACGCTAAACTTTCGCCTATTGGCGTGTTTGGACGGCAACATGTTCTGTTGCCGACCTCTTGGTATTTTTTACTGTTTTGCACTATTAGTGACCCCAGTTATATTCCTTCTTCCCCACCTCAGAGTACTGCCTATGCCCTTGTTGAACATGTCGATATCTGTGCCTGCGGGGGGTGGGCGAGTGGCCTTGGGGGGGGCGGTCGCCTGGGGTATGGGCGGCGAAAGAGGCGGAGGCCCCGCACCGAGATAGTGGGTATGGCTGAGATTCAGATCTGTACATGGAATGTGAGAGGTATGCACACACCCTCGAGGCGTTACCAAATATACTCATACTTGCGCCGCCACAAATTCCATGTAGCCGTATTACAGGAAACACATCTCAATAAGGCTGAGGTACACGCGCTGCGCAGGAGATGGCGCGGACAAATCTATGCTACCGAATATTCCTCCTATGCCCGTGGGGCGCTCATATGGGTAAGGCCGGGCACTCCCTGGGCAGTCATGGACACGCAGATAGATGTGGGAGGCCGGTATGTGATAGTTAGGGGTAGACTCGATGGACATCCGATAGTACTTGCCTCCATGTACTTCCCTAACACTGAACAAGGCGGTTTCCTCGACAGCCTCTCCACAGCGCTGGCGCCCTGGCATGGGCTTCCATGGATACTCGGAGGCGATTATAACAGTGTCCTGGACGTGCACTTAGATAGGTCCACTGCTCCCCCACCTAGCGCGCAGGCACACGTTACATCGAAAGCTCTCCTCAACTGGGCCCAACAATGGCGGCTGCAGGATGCATGGAGAACCCGCAACCCCACGACACGCACGTACTCCTACTGGTCAGGTGCGCATGCGCTACATGTCCGCTTAGACAGGTACATGGTTTCCCCAGACATTCTCCCGCTAGTCCTAGATTCCCAGTATATGGGCCGCACCCACTCGGATCACAACCCTCACACATTGACCATTGCATGGGACGTCCCACATCCCCCCATTCCCACCTGGCGCCTTCAGCCGGACGTTTTACTTGATGCATCGTTCCGAAACTCACTGCTCACACAATCAGCCCAATACTTTGAACTCAATGCTGACTCAGCATCCTCCCCCCAAATCGAATGGGATGCTTTCAAAGTGGTGACACGGGGGTATTGTCTAGGGACACAGGGTCACATGAGACGCCAGCTTGAACGTGATCTGACGCGACTGGAATCGGAACTGCTTGACCTCGAATGCCCTGCGGATGGAGGTGAGAGCGCCCGACTGACTGCAGCCCGTGCGGAACATGACCGCCTGTTGGACCGTTTGAAATGTGTCAACTTTGCGGCACACTCTGCCCGGATGCATAGACAAGGTGATAGGCCGGGCAAACTACTGACCTGGCTGATCGCACGGGAAGACCGATCAGCTCCGATATCGAACATACAAGCCGGGGATGGCAGGACACTATACTCTCAGCGCCAAATACACGAGGCATTCACGGAACACTACACTGATCTGTACTGCTCCCGCCTCCGGGTCTCCCTGCCCACCATTGTCAATTACCTGTCTGAACTACGGCTACCCACCTTGACTGCGACGCAACAGGGTGAACTAGGGGCACCGCTTGACCCCGAGGAACTCCGAGACACCATATTTAACCTCTCGAACGGAAAAACTCCGGGCCCGGATGGCTTACCGGCCGAGTTTTACAAGGCCGCCTCGGTCATCCTGATCCCACAACTGGTGAAGATGTTTTCCGCAGCCACTGACGATTTCGCCCTGCCCCCGACCCTCAATGAGGCGACGCTTATCTCTTTGCCCAAGCCTGGAAGGGATAGCACCCAGCTGGGCTCCTATCGCCCTCTCGCGCTTTTGAACACGGACTATAAAATCCTTGCCTCCGCGCTTGCCCGCAGGCTGGCCCCCTTCGTGCCTACGTTGGTACATCACGACCAAAACGGATTTGTGCCGACGAGACACACATCACACAATATCCGACGATTATTTCGCCTGCAGGAGTACGCCACGAGACAATGGCCGAGAGCGGGATGCCTTGTGCTTGACCTGGAGAAGGCTTTTGACTCGGTGGAGTGGCCCTACCTGCGTGCGGCGTTGGAAAAGTTTGAGCTGGGAGATGACTATCTGATGATGGTGGGCCTCCTGTACCGCGAGCCCACGGTCCGGGTCCGCACAGGGACATTACTCTCTGATTCCATCCGCGTACAGAGAGGCACTAGGCAAGGTTGTCCACTGTCACCCCTGCTGTTCTCCCTAGCTGTGGAACCCCTAGCCGAGATGCTCCGGTTGCAAGGAGCCGACTGGGGAATACCGTTGGCGGACGGATTGCATGTAGTATCCTTATACGCTGACGACCTGCTTCTTTACGTCAGGGACCTCACCGATGTCCCGGGATCCCTCACCGACATTTTCGGCACCTTCGAGGAAATGTCGGGACTGCGAGTGAACTGGGCCAAATCGGGGGCCTACTCGTTCGACCCGAACGTTCCCGAATGTGACATACACATCGGGGGTGGAAGGTTGCAGTGGTATCCCAGCACGTTTAGATATCTGGGGATATACGTCTACCGAGACCCGACAGACATCCTGGAAGGCAATCTGATGAGGGCGATCGCCTCCACCAGAGCGCAGGTGGGGTTCTGGAATACTCTACCACTCAATGTCCCTAGTCGCACTACCTTGGCTAAAATGATAGTACTCCCGCGGCTGTTGTACTATTTCGCGAACATACCAACATATGTGCCCACCCGGGTGTTCCGAGACATTGAAGTTCTGCTCCGAACCCTGATTTGGAACAAAGGCCGACCCCGGGTAGCGCTGACGAAGCTCTACATGCCTACTACGGAGGGCGGACTGGCAGTTCCCAACATGGAGTTATATTATCTGGCTGCACAAATGCAGTGGGTGTCGTGCTGGCTGGGTGGTAAGAACCTGAGTGACACGGCGACAGACACCGCCGTTTGGTCCCAGCCCCAAATACAAACACTGTTCCACCCGCTGACTCGGACTCCCAAACCATCGCAACTACTGCTCGCAGTGGCGCGCAAATGCTTCCTCCGATGTTTGCGCCTAACGCGAGCGACGACGCCCTACGCGCCGATCTTGCCACTATTAGGCACCCCGACGACGGCGGGGACCCTGACCGCTATGCGGTTGAACAGCTGGGTCACCGCGGAGGTGGAGACTTTGGGTGACCTTTACTCCGACGGAGCCCTTATACCCTTTGCAACCCTCGCGGAGGACACGTCCCTCCCAGCTGGTCAGTTCCTGACACACGCGTCTCTCGTTCACGCGTTGACCGCCGCCTGGGGAGACATGTCTAGTGAACCACCGACACACCACTTCATACAGTACTTACATGTCATGAGCAACGGCACCCACATCGTTCATTGGTTGACACAAGCACTTCTCCTACATACATGCCCGGCGACTGTACGCCTACGGGAAAAATGGGCGACGGACAGAGGGCGGGACTGGACGGACAAGGAATGGGCTATGATCCTCGTTGGCCCAGTGAACATCCCCCGCAGCCCCCGTTTTAAAATTATACAATTTTATATCTTACACCGTGCATACCTCACCCCTGATAACATAAATAACTACTTCTCTGCAACTGACACTGCCTGCGGCCGCTGTTCCCTCATAGGCGCGGATCTCCTTCACATGCTATGGCTCTGCCCCGCCCTACAGCAGTATTGGGAAGGTGTGACTAAGATACTCCGACACTGTACTGGGGAACCTGTACCGAACACATGGGAAGCCTGTATACTGGGGCTATATAAACGCACCCACCTAAATAGAGTCCAAGCTAGATTCTGGGACCTCGGACTTATCACGGCCAAACGACGGCTCACCAAGAGATGGAAGGCTGCCACACCCCCTCACCTCCGACACTGGTGCCTGTCACTGACTAATTGGGCACGAGCTGAAAACTCTGTTCTACAGCGGGAGGAAATGGCGGGGCTCAGGAAGTTCCCCATTGCACACCAATGGGAGGGCATACTACACTCCTTCCTGCAGAAATGCGTGGAACAGGGAATCACGTGAAGACACATGCACTCCCACTCCCCCTTTCCTGCTACGGCACCACACTGATTACACACGACACTCCATATGACTCCCTATTGCCGTCGGTCTCGGCATACTGTCTGGCTGCTGTTTTCATGTTTCATACTGCCACCACTAACCCCAACCCCGAAGACATGCCACCACATGACAACGGCGGCGAAGGCCCGGGCAATACGCCGCGACGCCGCACCCTCCGACCGCTCGGAAGACCCCCCCACTAATGGCCTTGCTCCACGGAAGACACGCGCTCCCCTGGGCCCCGGCCCCCCCCCCGCCTGCCTACCCCGCAAGACACGGTTGACATACTAACACGGGCTTCTACCTACCAGGCGCTATGGCGGACTCTGCACACGCCTACCCCTACCCACCTTCCGTGAAACCCTTGTCCCCCCTGTTTTATAGTTGGTTGTTGATCTGAGTTAATCCTCTGTTAGACCATGTCCATACGCATACAACTCCATGCTTTCTATCCTTTCACGTCACAGGACATCCTCAGGTGTAGCGGCCGAGGATTGGACACCCCACATGGGCACTGAGGTGCAGTACATTTCTCCCCGCTGCTGCGGATACACATGGAGGTTACACGCCCCATTCACCTTAAGTCGCTGAACACCCTCTATGCTCCCTCACACGATGATGCACCCGTCCTACTGCAGACTTCCATAGAAACACCCGCAACCGACACGTATTGGTAGTGACGGACACGATCATCGTTACAGGCACAGATGGGGGTAGATTCAGCGCACCCACCTAGAACCACTGTATCCATGCTGAAAAACCCATAGACCGCACACATACTAAACACTAACGATGTATGCGTCATGATGTAATGTGAAATGTTGTTATACGCTGCTGGACCCCAGGGTTGCCGGGCTTGAAGCTGTGTTTATTCTCTTTACATGCTCCGAACTCCACTGACTGCAGCTGGCCCGGCTGGGTTGTAAGCAACGCAGATGTGTACACTGTGTATTGGACGAATAAAGGTCTTTCTTAAAAATAAAAAATAAAAATAAAAAAAATGAAATGCTTACTCTTCACAGGAAATTCAACCTGTACGTGATACATGAAATGTCTTAATGAAATGCTTATCTGGAATGCTAGTGAATTATTAATGCCTTGCTCTAATTGAAAGCCTATATAAAAGATCTTGATTTTTCAAATACAACATCTGGTGTGGTCTCCATTATTGTGCCACTGTGTGTTTCATTGGATGTGCGTGTTAAGTAGCTACTTTACACATAAGCCCCTGGCCGCCTTCCTGCTCGAGCCATGCTACCCCCCGGAGAACTGGCGGTCCCAGTTCTTACATTGGTGTCGAGCGGTGGGATCTAGGACCTGTAGCTACCTAACACCCTCCAGTGGGACAGGGTGTGCTGCAATTGATTGGACACCTATCGTGCTTCAAGCAAACCCAATTGCTCACCACTGTCTAGCCTGCAGCAAAGTGTGTTGAACCAGTATTGTTGCCTACGTCCTAGAATTTTTCTTCCAGGTTATCTAGGTCCTCACCTGACAGAATGGAGTTCCAGCTGGCTGACCTTGATAAGTACACGGCAGTGCAGTTAAGGGAGTTTTGTCAGGGGATGGGGGTGCCTGTGGGGACGAGAGCTGTAAAAGAAGAGCTCTGTACCGCCTTAAGGGCATGGGTAAGGGCCCACCCAGAGGAAGAGGAGGATGGGGAACAGGTCACACACGGGGAGGTGGATACTCAGGAATACCCAGGCCTGCTCAACATTGACATGTCAGATAATGTGTTGCCAGGACCACGTTCCAGGGCAGGGAGCAATGCATCTGGGGATGGTGTGTCACCGCAGGAGTACGAGGACAGGAGGGAAGAGAGGCGATTGAAGTGGGAGCTTGCCAAGTTAGAGCACGAGAGAGAGAGAGAAAGGGAAGATAAGAATCTGGCTTTAGAGAGAGAAAGGGAAGATAAGCAGTTTGCTTTGGAGATAGAGAAATTAGCGTTGGAGGAAAAGAAGATGGCGCACGAGCTACAGCTCAAGGAAATGGAGCTGCAAGCATTGCAGTTGAGTGCGCCAGGAAGTCCTAATGGTGGCAGCGGACCAGAGGCTCAGCAGGAGCCCAGATTCTGGTTACCCAAGGAGGTGATAGCGAGCTACACCAAGGGGGATGACATTGCCAGGTGGTTGGAGGCGTACGAAGTGGCCTTGACTGCCCATGGGGTGCCTGAGAAACACTGGGGAGGTGGTTTGTACCGGTATATACCTCCTGATGTCAGGGACTCACTCCTGTATTTGGAGAAGGCAGACCAGTTTAGGTATTCCCCCATGAAGGAGGCGCTTATCAAACATTTTGGCCTCAACCCTGAAAGGTATCGCCAGAGGTTTCGTGGCAGCCATAAGCTGTCCACGCAGAATTGGGTGGATTTTTTTGAGTACGCCCGAAAGGCTCTGGATGGTTGGGTGCATGGCAGCGAGGTGCGTGATTTTGAGAGCTTGTATAACCTTTTTTTGAGAGAGCACCTCTTGGATAAGTGTTTTCCGGAGTTGCGCCAACATTTGGTGGTCCGCAAGCTTACTGATTCCCGTGAGCTTGCGGAGGAGGCGGATATTTGGGTTAGCACCCGGGTGTCACACAAGGGCCCCGGGGGAGATGGCCCGAAAGGCGGACAGGGCGCCCCTCAGAAGAAAGAGGGTGACGATAAAAGACAAGAGTTCTCACGAGGCCCACAAACTAGACAGTTTGGGAAAGAAGTAGGTACCCCACCTCAGAACCGTTCCCCAAAACCCACTTACCCTGACAAGAGTCAGCAGCCAAAAGTGGTCCGGTGCTATGAGTGCGGAGAGGTCGGACACTACAAGGGAGATCCCCAGTGTCGCAAATGACCCCCAGCCCCCACTGGTGGCAAGAGTCCCGGGGTGGCTAGTATAGCGCTTGGGTTGGAGCTGCCCCTAGATAGGGAAGGGGAGTGGACAGGCCTGACCCTGGTTTCACTCGGGGATAAGGAGATGGTCCCAGTGAGGCCCTTACCATCGAATACTGCTAAGTACCAGCAGAGGGTGAAGGTCAATGGAGAGGAGGTGGACGCTCTGAGGGACACAGGAGCCAGCATGACCACTGTAGTGAGGCAACTGGTGTCCCCTGAGCAGGTTGTTCCTGATGTGTACCATCCAGCCGTGTTGGCTGACGGCAGAATGAGCTACTATCCCGTGGCTCAAGTTCCCTTTGATTGGGGAGGAGTGTCAGGCCCGTTGAGAGTTGCGATCAGCCCTGCCTTGCCTGTGGACTGTCTGCTCAGTAATGACCTCGAACATACCGCCTGGAAGGAAGTGCAGTTTAAGGCCCACACTGAGATGCTGGGATTACCAGGGTGGACGTGCGTATTCACGCGGTCCACGGCTGCCCGGCAAGAAGCTCAACCCGGGTTGGAGCCTGAAACAACGGCCCAACCCACTGTCGGTCCAGAGGAGAGTGTTGTGGAAGACACACCCCGTGTGACGGATGGGGAGCCCACGGAGGTAACCCCGGAGTCCGTGGAGGTGGATGTCGTTCCCGTGGGGGATTTGCCGACCCTTGCCGAGTGGCATGTGGAAGAAGGTCCTACCCAGGAGGAATTCTGTCGGGCGCAGAAGGAGTGCCCCACGCTTGAAGGCATGCGGTGACAGGCTGAAGCCCACGCGATGAACAAGGAGACCGGCAACTACCACGTGTATTGGGAGGATGGCCTCCTGTACAGTGAACCAAGGGTTCCGGTGCATGGGTCCTCGAGGGCCTTAGTGGTCCCCCAGTGCTACTGAGCTTTTTTGATGGAACTGGCGCATGAGATACCTCTAGCCGGACACCTGGGCCAGGACAAGACCTTTGCGAGGCTAGTCCCACATTTTTATTGGCCTAGGATGAGAGTTGCCTCTGACACCTATTGCAAGACCTGCAAGACTTGCCAGGCCAGTGGCAAGACTGGGACCAAATTGAAGGCCCCATTGGAACCACTCCCAGTGGTCGGGACCCCTTTCGAGCGGGTCGGTATTGACATCGTTGGGCCATTGGACCCTCCGACCTCTGCGGGACATCGGTTCATTCTGGTGTTACTGGACCACGCCACTCGGTACCCGGAGGCCATTCCTCTGAGGACCGTTACTGCACCTGTGGTGGCGCGGGCCCTAATGGGGATATTCACCCGAGTGGGATTCCCCAAGGTCGTGGTGTCGGACAGGGGCACAAATTTCATGTCGGCCTACATGCAGGCCATGTGGAAGGAGTGCGGAGTGACCTATCGGTTCTCCACTCCTTACCACCCCCAGACTAACGGGCTCGTAGAGCGCTTCAACAAGACCTTGAAGGGGATGATCCAGAGTCTGCCAGAAGACCTGAGGCGGAAATGGGACATCCTCCTCCCTTGCTTGCTGTTCTCGTACCGCGAGGTACCCCAGAAGGGAGTCGGGTTCAGCCCCTTCGAATTGCTCTATGGTCACCCCGTTAGGGGACCCCTTAGTCTGGTCAAGGAGAGTTGGGAGAAGACTTCGAAGAAGCTTCCCTGGGATGTTGTCAGCTACATGCTGGCATTCCGCAGCCAGATGGCCAAGCTGTGGAAGGAATCCTCAGACAATCTAGAGGCTAGCCATGCCGTCATGAAGGAGTGGTATGACCAAAACGCTCGGACGGTGGAGTTGGATACTGGACAGAAGGTGTGGGTCATGGAGCCTGGGGAGCTTAGTGCCCTCCAGGACCGGTGGACTGGTCCGTACGAGATTGTGGAGCGTAGAGGCCAGACTACCTACGTCGTGGACTTGAAGACCCCCCGACAGCCCCACCGAGTGCTCCACGTCAACCACCTGAAGCCTCATCATGAGCGATCAGAGCTTGCTCTCCTCATGGTGACGGATGGGAGCGAGGAGGAGGAAAGTGAGCCTCTTCCTGACCTTCTAGCGGCTCAGGAGAAGGATGGTTCAGTAGAGGAAGTTGTCCTCTCTCCATCCTTGACCCCAGAACAACAGAGGGACTGCCGCCAGGTTTTGGCGCAGCACGCCTCGTTGTTCTCCCTCACGCCTGGAATCACACATCTGTGTACCCATGATGTGGACACAGGGGACAGTCCGCCAGTGAAAACCAAGTCTTACCGGCTGTCCGACAAAGTAAAGAACAGCATCCGGGGTGAAGTGACCAAGATGCTGGAGCTGGGAGTGATTGAACCCTCCAGCAGCCCGTGGGCTAGTCCGGTCGTACTAGTGCCAAAAGCGGCTCCACCGGGCACCACACCAGAACTTCGGTTCTGTGTGGTTTATCGGGGGTTGAATTCTGTCACCAAGACAGATGCTCACCCGATACCACGGGCAGACGAGCTGATTGACCAGCTGGGAGCAGCCAAGTACCTCAGCACCATCGACTTGACATCAGGGTACTGGCAGATTGCCATGGCCAATGGAGCAAAGGAGAAGACAGCGTTCTCCACCCCCGAGGGCCACTTCCAATTCCGAGTGATGCCTTTCGGGCTCAAGAATGCTCCGGCCACCTTCCAGCGGTTGGTGAACCAGGTATTATCTGGCCTGGAGTCCTTCTCAGCAGCTTACCTGGATGACATAGCTGTCTTCAGTAGCACCTGGGAGGACCATCTGCAGCATCTCCAGGAGGTGCTGCGGGCGTTACAACGTGCTGGCTTGACCATCAAAGCTAGCAAGTGCCAGATTGGACAGGGCTCTGTCGTGTACCTGGGACACTTGGTGGGCGGAGGTAAGGTGCAACCCCTCCAGGCCAAGATTGAGACCATCATGGCCTGGGAGCCCCCCAAAACTCAGACTGAGGTCCGAGCTTTCCTCGGCCTCACTGGCTATTACCGCAGATTCGTCAAGGGGTATGGTACCATCGTGGCCCCCTTGACCGAGTTGACGTCCAAAAAGCAGCCACGTCAGGTTATCTGGACGGCTGCTTGCCAGGAGGCATTTGAAACACTGAAGCGCGCGATGTGCACCGCTCCGGTGCTGGCCACTCCAGACTTCCAAAAGGAATTCATCGTGCAGACCAATGCCTCAGAGCATGGCGTAGGCGCCGTGCTGTCGCAACTCAACGATGATGGTCAAGACCAACCTGTGGCCTTCATCTCCCGAAGACTCCTTCCTCGGGAACGGTGATGGAGTACCATCGAGCGAGAAGCCTTTGCTGTGGTCTGGGCTTTGAAGAAGTTGAGGCCATACCTCTTTGGCTCTCACTTCCTGGTTCAAACCGACCACCGACCCCTTCGCTGGCTCATGCAAATGAGAGGCGAAAACCCCAAGTTGCTAAGGTGGTCCATTTCTCTACAGGGGATGGACTTTAGGGTGGAACATCGGCCCGGAGCTGACCACGCCAATGCTGACGGTCTCTCCCGGTTTTTCCGCCTTAGTGACGAGAACTCCCTAGAGGTTGGGTAGCTCTCCCCACTTTCAGCTGGGGGGGACGCATGTTAGACCTGTCAGCCCTAGGGTGGTCTTCCCCGGTGATTTTTTGCCCTTGCCTCATTTTTCCCACCTACTTTTTGCTGGCCCTTAGGTCTTCGGGCACCTTCTCATAGCTAATCTGTGTTAGGGTGCAGGTGCTCTCTACTTTCAACATGGCTGCCACTGGCCCCTGCTACTGCAGCGTGGTCTTTTTAGTGTAGCACCCTAGTTGCCAGGAGCAGGCTGGGTCCCCATACATTGTTGCAACACCAGCCACCCAGACCCTGTCCATAGTTAGAGTGGGGAAGCTCCTGGAACCTTCCAGAAGGAAGGCGGACCTGACTTTTCCCGCCTTAGAGAGTGGTCACCTGACCTGGGCATATATAAGCCAGGGAGGGAACTTTTTCTAGTCAGTTGGGGCATCAATGACCTGGGGAACCCACGCAGGAGTTTTAGGCGGGAGGGCCTAGAGAGGAACCTATGCTACTGGGAGTGACAGGATCTAGGTGCTGCCTCTTAAGCTGGGTGTCCAAAGCTAGCCCCCTGATCTGGCCCAGTGGTAGGGAACCCCAGGGCCCATCTGCAGTGACTGAGGAGAAATTCTTCAAGCCTTCAACTCATCCCCACCCCCCCTTCTTCAACCTCAAGAAACAAGCAACTAAGGGCGCAGAACCATTCAAGCGCCAAGAAACCTACTTTCTGAGACCAGGTACTGGACTGAGCTGCCCTGCGCATCCCCTGCCTTCAGCTGGGCCTACCTGTCTCCCCCTGACTGAACTGTGTGACAAGCGCTATAATTTGCCCCCATCCTGCCTGCAGTTCTGACTGGCTAACTTGTGGAGCGCTGTAATCTGCCCTCCTGCCCTCCTGCCCAGCGCTGTGTCAGAGGCTGCCTGCCCTGTCAGGGATCGTCGAAATTGCCTCCCTGCCCTGCCGGCACCTAGCGCTGAGAAGCGCCCCCAAACGCTGTACCTGACTGCCTGAGGAGGCCCCATGTCACCGCGGCATCAGCGCCGCCCACGCGACGCCTTTGAGGCGCTGCCGGCCTGCCCTGGGGTTGCCGCCTTCGCGCTGTGCTCAGCGCCGAGTTTAACCCCCCTCGGCGGCCCTCGATGCCAGGAGAGGGCCGCCGCCTTGAATCTGACAGGCCGCGCTAGGCCTGAAGCCGCCTTGGGCCCACATCAAGTGACGGGGGGGGGAAGCGCCGCCGCGTCATCGGCCGCGCCCCCCGCCCAAGCCGCGCAGCTATTGGCTGCCGGAGACGAGCCCCTGCCTGTGAAGCTCAGTACCCGGCGAAGTTTCGATTGCCGCGGAGGGGGGTGGAGGACCACGAGAGCCCCCTCCGCCTACTGCGCACCACGCCAGAAAACCCCCTGGGGGGCCCAAGAACCACCACAGCCCCCCTTTGCCGCCGAGGCCCGAGTGAGAGCCCCGCCTCGTCCCCAGCGCCGGTGCCTTGAAGCTGCGTCGGCACTGCGCTGGGTCGAGTGAGGCCTCGAGAGGGTTAGAGCGCCCTCTCCCTCCCCGAGAACCACGCAAGGGCCCCGGAAGGCCGAAGAAGTGAGGTAACCCTCTGGGGAGGAAGGTGGTAGGCCGAGTGAGGCCCGAGGTCGCCCCTCCCCCGGGGTGAACTGTGACTGGGCCCTGCTGGCCCCTTCCTGAATGTGCCTCATTGCATTGTTCTACCTACAGATTTACCAGCCTGAATTATTCTTCGTGAATCATATTTACAAGCCTGAATTATTCTTCGTGAGACATATTTACATGCCTGGAAGGGTTAAAGTGTACCATGTTTACAGGCCTGTTAGAAGAGAGGGAGAGTCACTTCACTGTACTGAATTTTCTTGCAGAGGTGGACTTCCATAACATTCTGTTGGTCTGATCTGGGTCGCAGCCGACCCGTATTCACAAGAAGAAAGGCTTGTCACAAATGACTAAAGGCTGTGTTCTTTAAAGTTCTTTGTTAGACTGATAAGTACTTGCTGATATGTTTTATTCCTTCTAGGAAAAGCGTCCATGAGAGGTTTGATGTGCTATTTAGATGCATTATAATTGTCGCTTCTTGTAGGATACTCCAGGTTTATACCATTACCCTTTTGCCTGTCAAAGAGTCTGACGTGACAGGCGGGGTTAGTTAATGTTTTACGACATAGATGAGCTGGCTGTAATGTTAATGAAAAGCCTTAATGAAATGCTTACTCTTCACAGGAAATGCAACCTGTACGTGATACATGAAATGTCTTAATGAAATGCTTATCTGGAATGCTAGTGAATTATTAATGCCTTGCTCTAATTGATGCCTATATAAAAGATCTTGATTTTTCAAATACAACATCTGGTGTGGTCTCCATTATTGCGCCACTGTGTGTTTCATTGGATGTGCGTGTTAAGTAGCTACTTCACACATAAGCCCCTGGCCGCCTTCCTGCTCAAGCCATGCTACCACCCGTAGAACTGGCGGTCCCAGTTCTTACACAGCCCCACTGATCTTAAGTGGATTGCCCACCTCTAACTGGCATATATTTGACATATTAATAGGTTTAACAACCTTTAACAGCATTGCATTTGCCTAAAAAGGAGGGCATGCTGCAGCCCCCTCCCCCCCCCGCCCGAAAAACAAAAACAACGAAAAACCCGAGTTAGGATACAAAGGCTGAAAAGGAGACACGTATCAGGAAAGTCAAATGCATTCTGTGCTTGTGAAGACGCTATCGGAGACATTCTTAACACTCACTTCACTGACAACAGCACGCCCCGAAAACCAAATGTCCTGAACTTGGGATACGTGCGGCCATGCGTTACGCTGTGTCCTCCAATTTGAAAACAAGCATTGGAAATGCAATAGGGCTCGCATTAGGAAAGTTTGAGCTATTGGTCTTATAAATAATTATTTTTTTAATTTATGTGTTATTTTTTAAAATTGTTAAATTAATATCTTTGTCATTTACAATGCCAATAGTTATAACTTTCGCAAATGTGACACCTATAGCATTTGTAATGCAACGTGTTTTGTATTTACGTGACTTAGATGTATTGATATTACAAATAACAATGGCTTTTAATTTTTTTAAATAATTAATACTTAAATAATTTATTTAATTTGTAATGGCAATAGCTTAAACTTTTGTAAATAACTTTTGTGAAGATTATGTTCAGTGTTTTTTATTGTGACGAAAATCCAAGAACAGAAGTGAAATATCAACATCTTTTTGTGATTTGTAATAAAGTGTGAAAGCTTGAAAACAGCTTGACACATTGAAAGAACATATTTGAACCAGTGATGCTGTGGTTGCGCTGAGTGATGCTGTGGTTGCGCTGAGTGATGCTGTGTTGGTGCTGAGTGATGCTGTGGTTGCGCTGAGTGATGCTGTGGTTGCGCTGAGTGGTGAGTGCATCGGTGGAGCTTAGTGGGTGCATTGGTGGAGCTGTGTGGTGGGTGCATTGGTGGAGCTTAGTTGGAGCATCGGTGGAGCTGTGTGGTGGGTGCATCGGTGGAGCTGTGTGGTGGGTGCCTCGGCGGAGCTGTGTGGTGGGTGCATCGGCGGAGCTGTGTGGTAGGTGCATCGGTGGAGCTGTGTGGTGGGTGCTTCGGTGGAGCTGTGTGGTGGGTGCATCTGTGGAGCTGTGTAATGGGTGCATCTGTGGAGCTGTGTGGTGGGTGCATCTGTGGAGCTGTGTGGTGGGTGCCTCGGTGGAGCTGTGTGATGGGTGCATCGGTGGAGCTGTGTGGTGGGTGCCTTGGTGGAGCTGTATGGTGGGTGCCTCGGTGGAGCTGTGTGGTGGGTGCATCGGTGGAGCTGTGTGGTGGGGGCATCGGTGGAGCTGTGTCGGTGGAGCTGTGTGGTGGCGCAGCGGTGGAACTGGCTGGTGGGTGCATCGGTGGAGCTGTGTCAGTGGAGCTGTGTGGTGACTGCATCGGTGGAGCTGTGTGGTGGGTGCATCGGTGCAGCTGTGTGGTGGGTGCATCGGTGGAGCTGTGTGGTGGGTGCCTCGGTGGAGCTGTGTGGTGGGTGCATCAGTGGAGCTGTGTGGTGGGTGCATCGGTGGAGCTGTGTGGTGGGTGCCTCGGTGGAGCTCTGTGGTGGGTGCATCGGTGAAGCTGTGTGGTGGGTGCATCGGTGGAGCTTAGTGGGTGCATTCGTGGAGCTGTGTGGTGGGTGCATTGGTGGAGCTTAGTTGGAGCATCGGTGGAGCTGTGTGGTGGGTGCAGCGGTTGAGCTGGGAGGTGGGTGCCTCGGCGGAGCTGTGTGGTGGGTGCATCTGTGGAGCTGTGTGGATAATATGCATTGGTTGAAACTTCTTATTTTTAAATTGAGAGCGCAGTAAATACAAAGGCAGTTTACTGTTTTGTGAAGGGCGGAAGTGCAGTAGATTAATATAAGCCTGCAAGCTTTATTTTCAGATACAATGAACTTAAATGTTTTCCTATTTGGTTTCAAACATAATTCAAACAAATAACATTTGTGTAACAATCTCGCACTTTTTATAAATCATTAGTAAAAGAGATCAATGAAAATTCAACTAAAACCCATATATAGCAGAAGAGGAGAAAGCTCTAGTAACGGGATTCAGGATGAATGTATTCCTTTGAAGCAAATCGCCAGCATGTGAAAGGTGTAAAATAGCAATAAGCATAAAACGAAAATGCCAGCAAAAGACTTTATAAAATTCTGTGTGGCACTGATAAAATAATTAGAGCGTTTAATTATATCATGACCAACAACAGTTATTGTTTCAAGAGCAGCGTGCGAGATGGTTAGGCTGCAATATAAAATATAAAATTCTGTGTGGCCCTGATAAAATAATTAGAGCGTTTAATTATATCATGACCAACAACGGTTATTGTTTCAAGAGCAGCGTGCGAGATGGTTAGGCTGCAATATAAAAAAAACAAGCATCAGAGAGCATAAAAGGAGACACGGCCTGGCGGTTCGTGAAACTGAAAGTACGGCCGGCCGGCCGTGAATAATTAGGGGATGAGAAATGCGCTGGGAGGAGAAATGCAGAGCGCACGCTGAGAAGCTTGTGGGAGGGAGGCTGGGCAGCCTTTGATGTGGTAATGCGAGGCAGGCAGGCAGGCGGCTGGTGGCATTGTGCACGCGCTTTTTAGGGCTTGCGCTTGCGCAATGACCTAAAAAGCTCACATGCACTGCATGGAATCGCCAGTGGTTAAACTCTGGATAAGCCACTATAGAGCTTCGCCAGCTATGCGCAAGCGCATCAGCAGGCGAGCCTTAAAGAAGCACACGACGGGTGGGCGGGGCCTATGGGAGATAGGGCGTGCACCAACTCCACGTCCAAAGAAGCCTGACAGAAAACCAACGACAATAGATCTCGCACTGCTCAAGCAGCGCATGCGCTGCAACGCAGGCCTAAAAACGCAGACCTAAAAAGGGGTAAGACTCCGAGACTGCATTTGTTATGCTGATCGTTGGTTCTAAATAGAATAACTCCTCTCTATTTTGGCTTTAGCTAAAACCAACTGTTTTACATCTGACAACCAATATGGCAAGACTGTGTTGCAGTTTTAAAAATTGGCCATAAACCTGAAATGCTGATATAAGAAGTATGCCTATCTGTTTCTGAAATCAAAATACAGAATATAGCGAAAGCTCTGTCTGACTTCATGCTAACATTTTGAGTGCTTGGAATCAAGAGACGTCTCACAGGCGTATGGCCTGACCCCATTGGAGTGAGCAGCACAGCTTGTGAAGTCCGGTCGGCCTGCCGCCTTCCAGCTCCATCCTGAGGTATCCTAAAAAGTAAAAACCCCTGCAGAGAACCCCCCAAGTGAGCAGAGTGGAACACAGTTGCTGAGGGTGGCGAGAAACGCTCCTAACAGCCAGAGCAGGCGGCCAAACAGTGGAGCAGAGGCTGCAGCATAGAGGATCCCCAAATTGCGGCGCCATCTGGAAGGCACTGAGGGCACGCCACGGAATACATCGGACAAGTGAGCAGGACGGCGGGACGCTTGGTGGGGAAGAGGAGCGCCCACCGCTCTGGCCTGCAAAAAAGGTCGCCCTCCTATACCTTGAAGCAGATCGACCTCCATCGAGGAGACAAATAAGGACATGGCTTGGGCAGCGTAGAGACCTACAGGGCAGTCCATGAGTCTCTCCTGAAGTAGACCATGGGGCTGAAACAAGAAAGACGTGCCGCCGCGGCCAAAGCCCCGTGAAGGAGTACGAAGGGAGTCGGTAATAGCGTACTCCCAGACTCCTCGGCGCTGCGAGGTGGGACTGACTGCATATGGGGCTGAGAGGAAAATGCTCCGACGGCAGAGAATCAGGCCTGACATAGCCAACACGTGCGATGCTGCAGCAACGGCAGTCGCTGAGGGGGGCAATAAAGCTACGGGGGAACCAAAGGGCATAATAGTGCGATGAGTGTGGAGAAGCCCTCCACGACTGTTCCAACACGGCCTGAAGACTGACAAAAGGGAGGAGACGGGCCACCTGGAGATGGGGTGTAGAGGCTGCCAGAAGTGATAGAGACTCTCCCAGAATAAAGAGCCCAAGTGAGAAGAGGTGGCTAGAGAGGGAACTGGACCAAACAAAGTGCAGCCCTACAGGAGATAGCAAAGTGGGCTGAGTACAAAACCAGCGCCAGGGCCTAAAAAGAGGGGTGAAAGGGAGAAGACATAACGAGCGGTAGAAGGTAAGCCAAATCCCGCTGCTGAAGGACACCCAGGGACATATACCTGCGCAGTACTAACTAATAATACTCACAAAGGGTGGAAGCGAAATTCCGTCCCTTAGCAGCAAGCCCTCCCATGCAGCAACTCATCCTAAGAGGTCTAGAATAGACAAGAAGACCTGGCGACACAAAAGCTACCCACTGAGAGCAGGAGGGCTCCGATAGCAGACCTCGCCGGCAACTCTGTGCCCCAGTGAAGAGGCCCAGTGCTAGAAAGACGAATATAGCATATATACAGGTTAAACCAGCCTTGAGTCACCCATAAGGTGAGAAAACTGGATTCACCAATTGAAAACTCCCCATGCGAGTACGAACTGGACAAACCGCAGCAGTAAGGGGTGTCAACATCTTGGGAAACGAAACACCCCTGATATAAAAGTGCGCACACTTGAGTCCTGAGCAAAAGACGCCGAAAACAGATCGCGCAGGAACAATCTTCGCTTTATGGGCCTGTCTGAAAAAGCAGAGAGATCTCGCATGGTGGACTATCATGAAAAAAGGCTACACTCAGAAGTGGCTTTGGAAGGACTATCAGAGTACTACAGGCTGGAGAGAGCCGACCGAGTACCGGTGAGACCGCCTATACCAGGAGCCCCGCCACAGTTGGGAACAGTAAAACTACTCCACTATAAGGACAGGTACCCTATTTTAGCCCAAGCAAAACAATAGAAAGACATAAAAGTGAACAATGCAATCGTACAAATCTTACCGGACTTCTACAGAGAAGTGCAGAGACAAAGTAGCTTTTTCCAGAGCGCAAAGGAAAAACTGAGTCAACTGAACTACAAGTACATAATGCTCTACCCGGTCTGACTGCGGGTGACCAATTAGGAGGGAACAGAGTTCTTTCAAACCCCACAAGAGGCCTGGGAATGGTTGGAGAGGCATGAGAGAACAGGACCTCCTCGAGAACTCGGACAAAGACGACAAGGAGGAGGAAGATCCCACAAGAGATGCTTTGGCCCCCACACTGGAGGAAACACAACTGGAAAGACCGAATGAGATGAAGGTAGTGGCGCTGATGAGCGGGAAAGAGATGGAGCACGCACCCCCTGAGGATAGCGATGCAGCAATTGAGTCCGGCTCTGAGCAGGGATCCAGTGAGTCTGAGGCGCTGAGCACGGTGCTCTCCGACGTGACACCACAAACAGCATTATTACACACATGGTCAATGTTTCTTCTAATTCTTTTCCACGGTGTGCGGTAGTTTAAGGGTATGTGCAGAAAGAAAATTACCATTTATGCGAATGCCAGGTGAAGCTACAAAAATCAGTAGCATTTGCCACTCTAAACTTCAGTTTACAACTAAAGCAAGAAATTGGTATTTTTACAAACATTGTTCCTTGTAATAAAGTATTATGCCCCTTTTGTGACGTAGTGACACACCCCTAAGACATGACCGGTTACGGAGCACCTACATTCCAGTTAGAGAACACAAGAACCATTACAAAATGTTACTGTAGTAACACACCGGAGAGCCTCTCTCAAAGCAATAATTGTGGTGGACGTTACAGGAGCTGCTACATCTTACAAATTTGCCCGCCTCTGTAACAGAGGCATTAACGAACTTAAATAATGGAAGCAGGTGTAAAGCGTTTTTATATAGCGCAATGTGCAAACCTAATGTCGCTTCAAAGTGTGGAGTGCAGGGTGAGATAGTTAGAAAAGAAGGACCAGAGAAGTAGAGTGCAACTGCCCGCTGCACACGCAGTGCACTCTTTAAGAGTATGGCCCCTTAGTGCCGCATTCTGGCACACGCACCTTCAGGCTAGTCTGCGGGACCCACGGGGGAGTCCCTCTTTTCCAGCGCTCACCCATGTCACGTCTGGCGCGCTGTGGCCAGGTACTAATATCTGCCCACACAGTTGCCGCCCTCTTTGTTTTCCCGCTGGCACCCACTCTGTCCCGTACCCCGTGTGCTGGCAGAGGAAGTGGTTTTATGTTCTGAATGACTATCTGCCTCTAAAAAGGCTTGAGTAATAATCCTGTACTAGTAGTCCATGGTATTTAAGGGAAAAAAACTCCACACATAAAATTGTAGCACCAAATGGGTTGGCCCATGGTGCCGTTTGGCTCGTCAGGCAGGGACACAGCTTAGGTTACTCATCGCTGCCTGCCCTTGGATCGCCTGCAAGTTAACCCACCATTATTATTATTATTATAATTACATTTGTTAAGCGCGCAGCTACCCGGAGGTTTCCCGGCGCTAAGGCAAACAGAACGGTAAACAGGGTGAGAGGAACATCAGACCAGAAGTTTAAGTATTGAAGAGCCAGGTTTTAATTACTTTACGGAATGTCAAAAAGCACATTTCAGAACGTAGAGATTGGGGTAGGGAGTTCCATAAAGAAGGTGCTAACAGGGAGAACGAGCGCCCTCCCATTTTAGCTCTGTTGACACGCGGTATCCTAAACTTATTCTGCGTGGATGACCTAAGTGTGCGGGGGGGGAATATATTGCTGCACCAAAACAGATAGATAGTGCGGAGCTCTTCCAGTCATAATCTTGTGCATGAGACAAAGTGCTTTGAATTTGACTCTGCTCTCTCTCAATTCGCAACCAATGCAGTTTATGCATATGAGACGCGGCCGAGGTTCTGGCGGGCAGGTTACAAATAAGGCGAACTGCCATATTCTGTACCACCTGGTACTTCCTGGTTACCTCCTTGCAGGCACCCAGGAGTAGGATGTTCCCATAGTCCAGGCGTGAGGTGACAAGAGCCTGGACTACAGTCCTTAGGGTGTCAGCAGGCAGCATCCACGTGATTTTCCTCAGCCACCTGATGATGGTAGTACAGGTGGCGGAGACTTTCACAACGTGTTGCTTGAAGGATAGTTGATTGTCAAGGAGGACCCCAAGATTACGAGCAGTCACGGTTGGAGTAGGTAGAGGGCCCATCTCCGGCGGCCAATGTTGTGGGCCCCAGAGCGAGGTATCTGAGCCAAACAGGAGCAGTTCTGCTTTGTCCCCATTTAATTTTAATTTGTGCTTAAGCATCCAATCAGATATTTGTTTCAGTCCAGATTGAAGAGAGGAAGAGGGAAGATTTTTATTAGTAGAAAGTGAGTAGATAACTTGAGTGTCATCAGCATAGGAATAAATTGTAAGACCGCCTGTTCTGCCAAAAAAGCAAGAGGTCTCACATACAGATTAAAGAAAAGAGGGCTAAGGATAGACCCTTGGGGAACACCGTGAGTGGAGGGGAATATTGACGAAACAGATGTAGAAGAAAAAACTTGAAACGTGCGATCAGAAAGGAAATTAGCAATCCAGCCCAGGGCGGAGCCACCGACACCCACAGATTTCAAGGTGGACAACAAGATGGAATGGGAGACGGTGTCAAATGCGGCACTCAAATCAAGCAAGATGAGTGCCACTGTCTCCCCATTGTCCACCTTTCGTCTGATGGTCTCCGACACACCAAGGAGAGTGGTTTCAGTAGAGAAACCAGCCCTGAACCCGGATTGAGAACCATGAAGAAAATTAGAAGTTTCAACGTGGGAATTAAGCAAGGAATTGACGTGTTTCTCTAGAATCTTAGAGAAACATGAAAGCAAAGAAATAGGGCGAAAATTAGATGGGTTGTTGGGATCTGCGTTGGCCTTTTTTAATAATGGGACCACCATTGCGTGCTTCCATTCATTTGGAACAATTGCTTCAGTTAATGAAGCGTTCAAGACCTCCAAAATAATATGGAGTAGGGCTGGGTCCAGGGAACTCAAAACTTGAGGAGGCATTGGGTCAAGGGGGGAACCAGATTTTATGTCTTGAAGATACTTTTTTAGAAGCGCAGGGGAAATAGGATCCCAAGCGTGAAGTAGGGGAATAGCGGATATAGAGCAGGGGATAATAGCAGGAAGGGAATTGCGTAAGGCTTGATTAGGATGAGTGGACGCAGCGGGAGTAGAGTTAAAAATATCATAGATCTTATCAATTTTTTCAAGAAAGAAGTTGGCTAAAACATTACACTGGGCAGTGTCCAGACAGGGGTCCTTAGGTACAGTGGACGCACCTGAAAGCTCTTTGACTATTTTAAACAGGGCCTTGGGTCTGTTTTGCGCCGTAAGAATAGTGCTATTAGCAAAATTGGCTCTGGCGATATCACAAGCCGAGTGATAAGCTTTAAGGGCAGCCTTGTATTTTACTTTATGATCTGGGTTATAGTTGGAACGCCATATGCGTTCCAGTTTTTTACAATTGGATTTTTCTTGGCGAAGGGCGTCATTAAACCAAGGTGCCGGTGGATGATGGATTTGTGATTTATTTCTTTGAGTCGGAAGACAGGAATCCAAAGCTGTTGTCAACCACAATCTGACAGCAGGTAGCTCTTTAATAGTCATACTGGAAGACGTAGGTTTTGAGTTGGCAAGAAAGGAGTTTAATTTGTCTACGTCTAGACGTTTCCAGTTCCTGCTGGCTTTGTGAGGGAGAGCAGGATTAGAGGAATTAGCCACAGTCATTTTAATTGAAAAGTTAACAATAAAATGGTCCGACCAGGTGACCGGCGTTGAAGATTGATAGGAAATGCCAGTAAGATTAGAAATAATGGGGTCTAAAAGATTACCGGCCATATGGGTAGGGTCGGAATTATGAAGGTGAAGATCTATGTTGGCATATTTCATTTATGAAATAAATCCACAGCAAACTGTTTCCCACCAAACCGTGTGATGTGATTTACTTGATTCATTGTGTGTAGCCATTTACCACTTTTCAGGGGAGGGTTGCCAATATCGGCACTATGATAATTACAAGACACATCATGAATTAAGTTCTGGGGTATGGGGGATCTAGAGAATGGGTCACTCTGTAAAAAAACAAGTTAAGAAAGGAAAGTATACATAACATAGCTGTACAGCATAGAAGTAAAGGTAGCTCGACATAACTGAATAATAAAGTATTGCATTTCTCAGAGCACTTAAATGCCAGGTGTATTTTGTGGTTGACATAGCCCTGCACAGTAAACATGCCACAAAACAAAAGTGTAATCGAACAAAAAATCATGCAAATCTTCAAAAGCTTTGCCCTAGGATCAGTCAGCCTGATGGTTTTCACTGCCAAACGATGCAGACTACCTGTTGCTGCAGCATCCAAAACTCACTTGTTGGATCGCCCTTTGCTGCTCCTGCAATCAGATTCTATGGCAGGACCAGAGGCTTCGGATTATGCCTTCTTCCTTCGCTTTATTCTTACACAGCAGCAAGAAAACAACAATAACAAAGTACATTTCCCATGAACACTTGGGAAAACAAAACAGTCTTATCGGGAGTCCTTCGTCTGTCTCTGCACTCTGGCCAACTCCCATCATGCACTGCTGCTGTTTCCTCTTCCTCTTTCTTCGCTGCTCAGCAGCAAGTTAAGTCGATTTTTGCCTTTCTCCTGGGGTTTGGGGATTCTATGATGCTTCTTGTGCTGTTAGGGTTGAGCGCTTGTGTGTGCCTTTTTTTTTCAGAGTCCCTGGTAATGGCGGGACGCTTTATGTGTGCCTAATGCGATTTTGGCCCCAGCAAGCAGCGCGGTGTGGTCCTCCTGCCGCCAGGGGGCAGTCTTTGCTCTCTCTGGTCAGCGCGAGTTTCTCCACAGAAAGCGGCGATTTTTTCGAGTGTGCTGACTACAGAGAGCTGTGCTGCCATCTGCCACCCGGTGTGACACCGTGAGGGGTTGATTTTGCCCGTTTTTCAAGCGTTGAACGCCTTGGTGGGGCTGTATGTAATTCGCCTGACACCCTGCGGGGTCGCAATTTGTGCTCCTTTTAGAGGTGCTGTGGGACACTGTCCCAGGTGTATGCCCTAGGATTGAGAAGGGCTGGAGTGTCCCCTGGGCTTAGCCCATACATTGTGTGCCTGTGAGCCACCCATATTGGTCTGGGCTTCCTCCCAGCGTCAATTGTGTGCCTGTCAGGGCTCATTTAAAATTCACTGCCTGGAGCTCTTGAATACCTGCTGAGCCTAAGTTACCTCATCATGCAGCGAGAGCAAGGCCAGTACCAAGATGAGGACCCTCTTAATTACGTCCCCTGGGACGATGATTTTTATCAAGCAGTGGACGATTCCATTTATAAGGCGGTAGATCAGGCCATGATCCCCCTGCAGCAGCGCCTCACAGCGCGTTTGGATGAGGCTTATGCGAAGTTGGCAGCCCTTATTCCCTCTCAGACCCCCTCCCCCCCAACCCCCTTCTCCCACTTCTCCTCCTAGCAAGAAGCCCTGCACTGAAGGGGTTGATGTTGAGGTATTTCCTCATTTAAAAAGCGCATTTGAGGCGCAAGAGCCTCCCCAGCCGGCTCAGTTTCCCCCAGTTGATATGTTCCCTCCTACTCCTAGGACCGCTTCTCCTGACCCTCCGGACGATGGGGATTCCCCAGATACGGATGAGGAAGCGTGTTTCTCTAGGTCCTGGCTCCCAGCTTCAACTCAGGCCCCTGCTGGGATGTCTGATATGTTGGACCCGGATGACATTGTCCATCCTCGGTCTTCGGACTGGGTACCCGGGGACAAGGTAGCCCACTATGTTGCGAGCCGCCTGAGTAAGCCCGTTGATAAGGACGCTCGCAACCGCCTTAGGGCGGAATGCCCACGCCCCACCTTAGAAGGCAAGGTGGCGTTGACGCCTGACATTGACCAGAAGATGGCGACTTTTCTGGCGAAATTTATCAGAGACCCTAAGAAGGGGATAGATCGCTCATGGTGTAGCTGCCAAGATAAATTGCTTGACGCGGTAGGGCCAATGACCAAGATCTTGGACATGGCTGAAGAAGCCAAGGTGTCGGGGGATCTTATATCCCTGGAGGTTCTCTTTAACTGGGCGCAGAGGGCGATTGTGTTCCTCGGGAACGCCAACTGCGTGCTCTCCACAGAGAGATGGAGGTCGCTCCTTATTAAAATTGACCCCAAGTTGAGTGACCTCGCCTCTTCGGAGGCTGGTGCGGTGGCGCAAGAGGGCCTATTTGGGGACCCCTTTGTCAAGGAGCTAGGCAAATTTGTGGCAACTTTTACCTCCCTTGACAGGGCACAGTCCAATATAAAAAAGGTCTTTACCCCTCGGGTTTTCGACAGGGCTGGACGTGGCAGGGGCCGCTCGTTCGGCCGTGGCAGCAACTCTGATCGGGGGGCAAAGCTCCGGCCGCGGGCAGTTCCAGGATAACACCTGCTTCAATAACTTCTACCCGACAAGAGGACAGAGGTTCCGTGGCAGAGAAGGTCAGAGAGGCCAACAGCAAGGTGCTGGTAGAGGTGAGTGTACTGCCCTCGGCGAGCTTGCAGGTAGGGGGCGCTTGGCGCAGTTCTTCCCGGCGTGGGTTTCCCTCACAAACGATGCTTGGGTGTTGCAGACGGTCCAGGGCTTCCAGTTGGAGTTTCATGGCTGCCCATGTCATCACGGGCGCGTGGAGGGACCTCATAGGTACACTGCTACCTTAAGCCTGCGAAACTAATATGTTTCTAACCCTGGCCGCCCCTCCCTCATCCCGTGCTGCCCTATGACCCTCCATTAGGAGTCTTTTTTTGGTAAACCACTTTTGGGTTATACCTTTACTTGTACTTTTTTGCCTAGCACCACGAATTTTGTTGCCAAGGCACAAGGAATTGCAGGCACGGCAGGGCGTTAGTGTACCCTGACCACCCTTTTCCTTGATCTGGTCCTGAAGAAAAACCGGTAATTCCTATTACGGTTTGAAACATGTAGACCCACCACACATTTTCCAGATACTTTTGGTCATAATTATACCATTAACTGTATCGACACTTACATTTTATTATTGTGCAGTAGCCTTAAGAATAAAGTTTTTTCATATAAGTCACACCAGGACAATTTTTAACTCACCTACTTCTTTTTCACATTCATCACTCACATACCAGCTCCACTGTAGTTCAGGTGTCGAAGCACACCTTGATGGCACTCGGCCATCAAGGTGGCCCCGATGATGAAGCATGTCACCGACCAGGTCGGTGAGTGAGGGGTTATTAATAAGCAAAGAAGGACTTTCTTCTCTTTGATAGTGAATCATCCCGCAGAAATCGCTCTCAGAGCATTTTTTCTGGTGGTACTCCTTATTATTTTTGTTAATTTAGATACCTAACCTAGGGGACTAGGAGTATTGTTCCGTCCACTTTGGTGGATAAAATCCCTTAACTCTCTCCTACTGTTTATGCCCATGTCAACCTCAGTGCCCCCGCCCCATTTCCTTCTCGCAGCGAGATGCATACTTAGTGTGCAAAGAGGTCTTCGTCCTCCTCCAAAAAGGGGCGATTTGTTGCACGCACGAGCATCCGGGTGGTTTTCTCAGCAATCTCTTCTTGGTCAACAAGGTCGACGGTGGCCGTCGGCCAGTTATCAATTTAAAAGAATTCAACGAGTGGCTGGTGCACCGCCATTTCAAAATGGAGGGCATACACCTCCTTCGGGACGTGTTGCGTCCGGCGGACTGGATGGTCAGACTCGACCTGAAGGACGCATACCTGACGGTTCCTATATTTGCCCCCATCAGCGTTTTCTGCAGTTCAGGTGGGACGGTCAGGTCTTTGAGTTCACCACACTCCCTTTCGGGCTCCGTGGTGCTTCACAAAGGTCCTGTGGCCGGTAGTGGAGTTCCTGCGGGCACGGGGTACGAGGATGATCGTTTACCTGGACAACATGCTGTTTTTGGACCAATGTCCCGAACGGCTTTTGCTTCAGTTGCAGACGGCGGTCAACCTCCTTCAGGGGTTGGGGTTTGTCATCAACGAGAAGAAGTCCCTCCTAGTTCCGGTTCAGTGCGCATCCATTTTGGGGTTCAATATAGACTCCATGGCCTCCACCCTGAGTCTTCCTGCCAAGAAAATGGCAAAGATCAGGCACGAGCTATGTCAGACCCTGGCAAGGCATCAAATATCTCTCCGTCAGTTGGCACGGTTGGTCGGCCTACTTTCGTCGTCAATTCAGGCCATATTTCCCGGTGCCCTTGCATTACCGAGCCATGCAGCGTCTAAAAGCGTATCACCTCAGGCAAGGCCTGACGTATTCTCAACTGATTCCACTGACGGTGGAGGTGAGGGACGAAATGAGGTGGTGGCTTATGCACATGGAGGCCTGGAATGGCCGTGCGATATTCGGTTTAGCTCCAGACATGGTGATCGAGTCGGACGCCAGTCGTTCCGGTTGGGGGGGCCCGGTGCGGAGAGTTCTCCACAGGTGGCGCCTGGTCCACTCATGAGCAGTCTTTATACATCAACTGCTTAGAGTTACTAGCGGGGTCCTTTGCTGTGCAATGCTGGATGAAGGACAGAGTGCAGTCATTTGTCCTCCTCAGGATGGACAATGTCTCCGCTGTCCGGTATATCAACCACCTGAGGGGTACCAGATCCAAGATGCTGGCGAATCTGGCCAGGGAATTCTGGCACTTTTGTCTGGATCACCAGATATCGGTCACGGCGGAGTACCTACCGGGACAGGAGAACAAGGTGGCCGACTGGCATTCCCATCACCTCCTGGATGCCAGTGTGTGGAAGTTGGATCCTCAGGTGTTCTCCCTGCTGTCCGAGAAGTGGGGTCCCTTCTCAATGGACCCGTTTGCTTCACGCCTGGACCATCAACTTCCGAGGTTCTTCAGCTGGCTCCCGGATCCCTTGGTGGAATCGACGGATGCTTTCCTTCAGGACTGGTCGAGGGAGCAGGGGTATGCGTTTCCCCAATTCTCCATGATTATGTGAGTGTCGGCACTCTTGAGGCGCCAGTCGGCGGAAGTGGTGTTGATCACGCCATGGTGAAGGTCTCAAATTTGGTTTCCGGTTCTTCTGGAACTTTTGGGGATTTTCGAATCCTACTCCCCCACTCGCCTCACATTCTGCTCAATCCTGACCTCGTTCCCCATCAGCTGGTCCAGGAGGGATCTCTGAGGCTAACGGCCTGGAGGATCTCCGGCATCGCTGGACGCTCCTGATACTTTCGGGGAAAGCGGAGGACCTGCTCTCCAAAGCATAGGCAGATAGCACAACGAGGAGATATAGGTCAGCCTGGCATCAATGGCGTCGTTGGTGTGTGCGACGGGTCTCGATCCTGTGGGGGCAGATGTAGTCCACATCCTTAATTTTCTGGCAAGTTTGGCTGAGGAGGGTCTGGCTTATAGATCCATTAATACCTTCCGTTCGGCGATCTCGGCTGGTAACATGGTGGCACAGGGTTCCCCGGTGGGGGAACACCCCTTGGTGTGTAGGCTCCTGGGAGGAATTTGCCTCTCGCTTCCCTCGGATCCTCGTTATTCGGTCCTTTGGGATGTGAACAGAGTTTTGAACCTTTTTCTGTCGTGGCAACCGAATAGATTTCTTTCTCCGAAGGAGGTAACGGCCAAAATGGCAATGCTGCTGTGCCTGGTGTCCTGCAGGCATATTTCTGATGTGCGAGCATTAGATATCTCTGCTAGAGTGTTCTCACCGGATGGAGTGTCTTTCACAGTAAGTAGAAGAACTAAATCCAATACAAGGGTTACTTCTTATCCGGCCTTTCCAGACTCCCCAAAATTGTGCGTAGTGCAATGCCTCCGTGCTTATGAAGAAATTACAGAGGATTCCCGCCCTCCGGGTGAAAGATAGCTGCTCATTGCACTACGCAAACCGTACAAAGCGGTTTCATCCCCAACCATAGCCAGGTGGGTGCGTTGGTTTATGCAGGAGGCGGGGATTGATACCAAGCAATTCGGTGCTCATTCTGCCAGAGGGGCGATGGCCTCTAAAGCTTTTGCCCTAGGGGCACGTCTGAAGGATCTGATGCGGGCAGCCGATTGGTCCTCGGATTCCACCTTTAAGAGGTTCTATTTCAAGCCAGTGCTGGAAGTGGCGAGGCTAGTTGTCGACAGCTTTGAACTGACATAATCCGAAGCCTCCGGTGCTGCCATAGAATGGAAATTTGCCTAGCCTTGGTGCTGGTAAGTTCCAATTCTATTAAGGACTCGGAGGTGAGGATTATCCTCCCAATGACTTCTCGGAAGTGGACCCTCCCTGTAAAGAATGTAAGTAAGCCATGCATGGTTTTTTTTCTGCTTATTGGTGATTATTGATGGTTTGCACTGTTGTTCTCTCCATGTGACATGTTGCTGGTTGAGGTCCTGCCTCTGACACTGCCTCTTTTGCAGGAAACGACGGTCCCAAGCAGGATGTGTGAAAATGCAAAGACATGGGCTTCGCCGAAGAAAGAGGAAGAGGAAACAGCAGCAGTGTATGATGGGAGCTGGCCAGAGTGCAGAGACAGACGAAGGACTCCCGATAAGACTGTTTTGTTTTCCCAAGTGTTCATGGGAAATGTAGTTTGTTATAGTTGTTTTCTTGCGGCTGTGTAAGAATAAAGCGAAGGAAGAAGGCATAATCCTTGCCTCCGAGTCCTTAATAGAATTGGAACTTACCAGCACCAAGGCTAGGTAAATTTCCATTCCCTCTCCCTCAGCACGGACTGGCTAGCAAGCGCTCTTCAGTGCAATGCTCTCTGCCCTCTCATTGTCTCTAATCATTTATAACATGAGTTTTTAGCCTTTTCCGTCAGCTTTTCCTGAATTTACTTAAACTACCAAGGCAGCCATAGAACAATGTGAGAAGAAATACAAGGGGAAAGCACGTTTAAATATGTTACAGAGCTGCATTAATGACCCCAGGCTAATACTTAAAGTAAACAAGACACTAGTAATGTGAAACAACTCGAGAAAAACATAAGACATTTAAATTCGAAGGCTCGGGCGCAATATGGGGGCTGTATATACAAAATTCTCTGTTCCTAAATAAAATTATTTCCAGCTCTGTAAAATAGGTGAGACCGCGAGTATTTGCAGATAGGCCTTGATTAATAGTAAACACTCTACTGCAAAATGCTGCTGAATGCCATCCACAAATCTCGATAAAAACAGAAATGCAGCCTATGTAGGCGCTGCCTGCTCTGATGTCCGTGACCCTGCTAGCAATTAAAGTGCCATGGAAGAAAATAAATCTGTGCAGTTGTATGGTGTCTCTTTTAATTATGATCTGCTCCTCCCCACGGGCCTCCTATAGACTGCTGCTACCAATCTGGCTCTGCTGACTGCTGCAAAGAGAGTAACTAAAGAACGGTTTTGTGCTCGTCTGATGCAGGGAGTGACCTGACAATGACGTACACGTGCAGTACTATTGCCTGGGCACTGGGGTAAGACAGGGTGCAAGCATGTGCAAGCGCACAGCCTACAAGGAACACTGCACGTGGTTCTGATAACCAAAAGGGGACCCAGAGGGACACATGAAACACCAGCTCTAGCAACAAGGTACTGGGGTTCCTATGGGGATAACGTCACAGGGGCTGGGGCGGCTGTGGGGACTGGAGGAGCAACGGAACACCACCTTTGACTGAACGAACTGCGAGCAGTCACAGGCTTACTTCTTTTCTAGTTTGGATGGGAGGCGTTCACCTGCTTATCCTTGGGATCGGGAGTTGGGGTATTTGTTTACTGTTGCTAGATGTAATAGTTAGCGGTCTAGTGGCCGCTCTTGATTGCCCACCACATCTGCAGGCCAGGCGTGGCATGCGGGGAGCAATAAAAGGAAGACGACCGCTCTGGGTCATCACTTCCGCCCCAGAGCACTGTGCGGATTCCGTGATTGCCGAACCGCGATCGCCCCCCTTGCAAGCTTCCCGGAACCCCTAATCGCCTTGAGGCCCCCACACAACACTGGCGACGAGCCGTGACAAGACTGTGCACAACGCGGCTGGGAGTCACGCATCAATAATGCAGACGGGCGCCTGGTGAGGAGTGTGCGCGCCCCGCCCCCAGCCTGGGTTCAGGCGCGCACAGCCACGCACGGAAGGGAAGTCCCGACCGGAGGTCGGTAAATCAAGCCACGCCCCCATGGAGGCCTCTGCCAGAGCTACAGCCTGAGGAAGAGGCTGCCAGGGCTCAGACTGACAGGCAAGAAAGGAAAAAAAAAGAAAAAAGAAAAAGGGAAAAGGCAGAGAGAAGAGTGAGGAAAAGAGACAAGCACACCTGGGCACCCGGGAAGAGGAAACACCCCAGGTGCTGGATAGCAAAGGAAAGGGACTTTCACTTTCATTTGTACCTCAAAGGACCACCGTTCACCATGGTCACAGACCACCGGCCTCTTGTTCCCCTCTTCAAGGGGACGGCGCCTCACTCACCTCCACGTATTGAACGCTGGGCGGTCTAACTGCAACCCTACGAGATGGAGGTAGTGTACCGGCCCGGAGCCAAGAACCCGGCTGACTTCCTATCAAGACACCCCATTCCTTCGGAAACGTCGGAGGACACAGACGACACCGAGCAATACGCCCGCCTGATATCACTGGCTGCATGCCCACAGAGCATGAGCCTAACCGACGTGAAAGACGCTGCCGCCACCGATGAAGTATAAACCCAGACCCTGCGAGCTGTCCAAGACTGATCCTGGACGGACTACCTCCGCCAGGCCAACTCCTGGTGCGCAGAGGACCACGACAACCTGACAAAGATGTGGCGAGTGCGACATGAACTCAGTTCCACCAGTGACAGAATCCTGCTGAGAGGGCCCAGATTGGTAATACCGCAAGGACTGAAGCACCGGGCGGTCCAGCTAGCCCATGGTGGACAACAAGGGGTGACCAAGATGAAAACTCGTATGAGAGAAAAGGTCTGGTTCCCCGAGGTAGAGAGCATGGTCGAAGAATACGTCTGCCCGTTGTGCCAGCTGACCAGTGCCCCAGAGAGACCAATCCCTGTGATCACGGAGGATGCCTGCACCATTCCCTAGTCCAAAGTGAGTGTGGATTTTGGGAGCTTTCCTGGAAGAAGACACATGCTGGTAATCGTCGATGTGTATTCAAAGTACCCCATAGTAGAGCCCGTCATGTCCACGGTGTTCAACCACGTGGGACCAGTCATAAAGAAAGTCTTCGCCATGTTTGGTTTCCCCCAAGAGGTGCGCAGCGACAATGGACCACCGTTCCAAGGGGCAGAATTTGCCAGATTCCTACAACAGCGAGGGATCCACAGATGGATCTCACCCCTCAGTGGCTGCAGGCCAACAGTGATGTTGAACGTTTTATGTGCACCCTGAACAAAATGTTCCGCATCGCAGCAGTTGAACAAGCGGACCCAGAACAAAGACTCCACGAGTTCCTGAGGGAATATCGGAGCACACATCACTGCACAACCCAGAGGAGACCGTGGGCACTCATGCTCCAAGGACCGAGATTTGCTTCCCACTTGCCCAGGGTGGGCGCCGCCCCTGTTGGAAGCAGAAGCAGAAGAAGTGCAAAGACGAAGAACCCGCCATAACCAACAAGTCAGCATCCATCGCCACGCAACCCCAAGATCACTCCGTGCAGGGGCCACCGTCCTTATCCGAGACCGATGTCCTGGAGGAAAGTTCCCAACCAATTATGAGCCAGGTACCTGGACAGTCGCCACAAGCCGGGGAACCATGATAACGGCTCAGAGGGGAGCAGAAGAAGTGTCCCGGAACATCTCTTGGTTCAAGGAGGTCCCAGCACAACACCCCGAGAGAGCCTCCAAGGACCAGCCAAGTCCAACCACCGGTCCAGAGTCGGAGAGCAGTGAGCCAAGGCAAAGTAGCAGTGGAAGAGAGGAGGCCGTGGAGACCACTCTTGATTGCCCACCACATCCGCAGGCCAGGCGTGGCCTGCGGGGAGCAATAAAAGGAAGACGACCGCTCGGGGTCATCACTTCCGCCCCAGAGCACTGTGTGGATTAAGTGATTGCCGCGCCGCGATCTGCCCCCGCGCATGCGTCCCGGCACCCCTAATCACCTTGAGACCCCCACACAACACTAATGGGGGAAGGCCTTGAGTTGTACGATCCGCAGAGTCACTGACTGCTAGGAACACATGCCAGCTGAAAAGACTGGGCTAAGGGGGAAACGAGGTCCTACATTTTTCAGGGACAATACCATATGACTAACACACAGAAGTATAAGTATATGACCTGGAACATTAGGAGCATGCATACAATGGCGCAGAGATATAAAGTGCTATCCCAACTTCGCCGGCGGAGGATCCAGATAGCCCTACTGCAGGTGACGCACCTCACACACAAGGAGGGAACAGCGTTACAGAGGCTCTGGAGGGGCCAAACTAATTACATGACATACTCGGCCTATGCGCGGGCAGATTGATATGGATCCAGGCAGGGGTCCCATTCCAGCTCATAGAATCACTAATAGAGCCGGAGGGCCGCTATGTCGCAGTTCAGGAACGGTTGGACTGCCGCTGTGAGAAGTTGGCCTGGTATATGATGTCCACTAATGTAAGTGGGCATCTTGCACCAGTCCAGACAACCCTTATGGTGATTTAAGAGGTCTCTACACTTACAAAGCTGTAAAGAGGTAGCTGTGGAGAGCATCTTTAAGGCTTAGTCTTGAAGGAGTGTAAAGCAGCGTGTTTTACCAGAATGCAATCTTATAATATAGATTAAATGAAAAAGAACCACACAAAGTATTTATTGAAATATGTATTTATTATATACTACTATCTAATACGTTACAGTACCTCCTACACGGAGATAGACACGAAGCACACAATACTTTAGCAAAGAAGTCACAGTAAATAGCACTAATACACAGTAGGCCCCAGAGCGGGACCAAACCATATACTAAGAAAGTGGCGTAAGAACCACAACTCGAGTCAGGAAAATGTCAAGAGGATGTAGAATTGCTGGAGACCTACAAAAGCACCCCAGGTAAGCAGATAGGAACACCACAGAGAGCGTGTGCAGTGTGTGAACATGATCGCGTGCTCCGTACAAGTCCATGTGCAAGTTACAGTTGGATTATTAAGATTCGGGACCCTTCCCAGTGGACCCTGAAGAAATCCTGTGGAAGAGAGAAGGTTGGAGAGCCACCCCACCCGTGGATACTGGGGTACCCAAGTTACCTATCCCAGTAAAGCCAGGTGCATAGGAGTGAAGTGGCGTCGGAAACTGGCGCCAAACCCAATGGAGGACTTCAGGAAGGTGCTGCTGCTGCATGAGGAGAAAGTGTCCGGAGGTATCCAAACGTGGATTCTGCAAAAGGAGTACCTAAAAGCAGGGGCGACAGTGTCTATGTCACTCAGGAATGACCAGGAGATTGGGAAGACGGATGCCCTCCGATGTCGGGTGCTTCAGGTAAGATGACTGTGACCATGACTTCGGTTGTCCTTGATGCTTCACAGGCCTTGGAATGTTTCTGTATGATGCACAGACACAGACGATCCAGCAGACAAGAAGGGAGACAAAGTCAGGTCCAAATGAAGTCCAGCGCAGTCCCGAGTGCCCAGACGGTAGAAGTGCAGTGTTTCAGTTCTGAATCTTATCCCATGACAAATCTAGGGACCTACACCAAGGTAAGCCCTTAAGTACCCTAGGAAAAGGCTTGGGAAGATTCAGGGGACCCTCCCAGGGGAGGGTCTGGACAGGGGGGAGGTTACTCCTATGTCCTTTGTCCAGTTTCCTGCCAGATCGGGAGTCAACAGCTCCCAGGACTGGTTTGAACTGGACTATGTACCAAATGCGCCCCTTATGCAGACTTTGAGGCGCTGGCAAGCGTACCCACCCAGCCCTAATACACTAAATCCTGTCTGGGAGGTGGTCACACCTCCATGTGACAGGATGCCTATTGTTCCGCATTTCCTTGCTCGAGCTTGGCTCAGTAGCAGGAGGGCCGAAAAGTGTCTCATGTCTGCAGCAACCATTTTGTGCGTTCACGGACTAAAAGGCTTGTACCGGGAACACCGAGAACGTAAAGGAGCTGTTCCAGTGCTTGGAATCATACTCCCACACTGTAACATGTGGGGGTATGATTTCAACATGTTTGATACCAAATATGATAGGATTCGTTGTAGCTGTTTTCGAAATGGTTATTGTGCAGTCAAGCGATGCCCCTCTATATAGTATATGGCTGCTACACTGACAACCCGGAAGAATGGACTCCGTAGGTGGCAGGGGTGCACTGCTCATGCAGGGGCATTCTCCCACTTAAAACCAGGCACCCTGCCCTCAGGATTTTAAAGGTCTGATTTAGGGGTGACTCATAGGTTTAAGTGCAGTGACCCTTAGATATAGACTTACACAAGAACGTGGCAGGGCCTCTTGCGCAAACTTTCTAATATTCTCCCACCATCAAATACACAACATCATTACTTTGGTGCTCCAAGGAAGAGGGATGCCACTATTGCCCACAGCGGTACAAAAGGGGGTGGTAATGGACGTTCAGATCACCACCCCCTTTTGTACCACTATTGCCCACAAGCACTAGAAAAATCCAATCCTATACAGTCCATAGATTACCCGGAGCACCAGCAAGAGTATGTAAATATTATAAGTCCAATTCTTCTTGTAATCAGTTAGGCTTATTTCGAATTGAACTTCTTCAGAAGCTACAGCCTCTCATCTTCAGTAGTTACAGAATATTCTTCATATAGCCACAGCCAACACGTGTTTCGTCAGAGTTGATGGGTATACATCACTAACTTCATCAGGGCTATAGGTCAAATAAACCTCATGAGTCTACGCTCTTCCTCAAATACCTTAAGTGCTCCGTCACCTCAACAGCCTGGTGTGTAAATTCCTCAGACAGATACCCACTATGGGGTTCATCCACCACACCTCATACATAGTGAAAGAGGGAAAATGAAAAGTGTTGTACTGTAGAACAGAAAAACAACAAAAACATCTAAAATGAAGGGTTATCTTCACATGTTTTAGAAAAAATGGCCATTTGTACATATAGCAAGAAGACGACATGCATAGTAGCACAGTTATGAAGTATATTTTTAACACGAGTCCAAGTAAAACCCAGTATAAAGTATAACTATCCAGTGCCATAATTGGTATCTGGGCTCACCTCTCATGAAATTTCAAAAGGTCCAAACGTCTGTATATTACGCTCTACATAATAAAGACAAAATGCATATATATAATGACATCATGTTCCGTGGTCCCGTACTTCCATTATTCAGACTAACATAACCGGACAGTTTATATTAATAGAATCATTCTCACCTCACTCATTAGAAGGATCCCAGTCAGACTAGTGAAAACACAGCTTAGTACCAGGCAGAAAATAGCAGAAGAATCCTACCTTCCTACAGCCGCAAACTGAGCATAGTAAACAACTATGCCCCCAATACTGAAAAGCCTGCCTTTTATACCCAATTGAGTCATTGCTTGGCACCATATCAGTCAAGTCCCTACCATAGAATATCTCTCACACACAATATCAGATCATAATCCAGCGGTGCTGACACTGGGGGTGGGCGTGCCCCAGACCGGCAATTCCTACCTGGAGGCTTCGCCCAGATGTTCTAGAGGATCAGGTTTTCCGAGAAGAGATCAGAGGTAAAGTCACACAATACTTCACTGACAATGCGGGGACGGCATCTTCGCCGTAGACTCTAAAGTGCTATTACGAGGTCAGTGTATATTGCAAACAACGGCGGTCAGGCGCACCCTCTTAAGGGAGGTTGAAGAGGAGGATGAGACTCACAGTGGAATGGAACGTAGAACGGCAACATGATAAAGAGGGGGGGAACTTTAATAGCATAGACGATATACACTTGGATAGATCTCACTCTCCACTATGAGGCTCCCAAGCCGCGCGCGCTTCTCAAGCATTTAGTGCTTCGTGACACAGATGAGGATTGTTGGATTCCTGGAGAACCCTTCATCCCCAAGACAGGGACTACTCCTATTTCTCAGCAGCCCATGAGGGACATGCGCGACTGGCTGCCTTCCTATGCAGATGTACAAAGTCAAGTCCTTACCATAGAATATCTCTCACACACAATATCAGATCATAATCCAGCGGTGCTGACACTGGGGGTGGGCGTGCCCCAGACCGGCAATTCCTACATGGAGGCTTCGCCCAGATGTTCTAGAGGATAAGGTTTTCCGAGAAGAGATCAGAGGTTAAGTCGCACAATACTTCACTGACAATGCGGGGACAGCATCTTCGCCGTTGGCGGTGTGGGATGCCTTCAAAGTGCTATTACGAGGCCAGTGTATATCGCAAACAACGGCGGTCAAGCGCACCCTCTTAAGGGAGGTTGAAGAGGCAGATGAGACTCACAGGGTAATGGAACGTAGACGTCCAGACCAACCGGAACTTCAACATGCAGTACTGGAGGCCAAAGAGGAGATAGCGAAGTTGGGGGTCCTAGCGTGGTTCGCAAATCCAATAGGAAGGGGTGCTCCATTGGTTGAAATAGAGGACGAAGAGGATACCAGGCCCTATACACAGGCGAAGATTTATGATGTTTTTTGCTAAATACTATGCTGAGATGTATAAGGGATCAACATAATGTGACAGAACAACCGCGCAGTAATATCTGTAGGGACTGCAGATGAGATGTTTAGATCCAACAGAAACGGAAGAACTAGGAACTGAAATTGAGTAGCAGGAAGTGCAGGCTGCCATCAAGTGCATGGCTTGTAACAAGACCCTGGGTACTGACTGGTTACTAGTGGAATTGTACACTATATATATATCGAAGAACTGGCCCCCCAGACTGGTCTCATTATATCAGACTGCCCGGGACACCGGGGATACTGCCAGAGAGCACGAGAGAGGCACTCATTGTCCCTGTGTTAAAACCAGGGAAGCCAGCACATGACTACACGGCTTACAGGCATGCTGAACATGGATTATAAAATATTAAGAAAGATACTAGCAACTCGACTATTGCCACACATGCTAACATTAGTCCACATGGATCAGGCTGGGTTTATCCCAGGGCAGAATACTGCTATTAACATATGGCGACTCCTAGCTATCAATGACTGGAAAGCTTACGACAGGCCAGAGGTGGCGGTGTTCACCGTGGACATCGAGAAGGCCTTCAACACCCTGCAGTGGCCCTTCCTCTATGAGGTGCTGACAATGGGATTGGGGGGCTTCTTTGCGTGGATTAAACTGCCCTACACAAGCCCTACAGCTAGAGTCCGCACAGGGAAAACTATCTCCATTATGCAGGCAATGGAGAGGGATACAAGACAGGGGCGTCCCCTCACCCCGCTATTGTTTGCCCTAGCCATGGAACCACTAGCTTGCAGGGCAAAAAACAGACAAGATTACAGAGGACTGAGGCTCAGAGAGATGAGGCATTTTATATAGCCCTATATGCGGATGATCTACGGTTGTTCCTCTGGAATACATCCACGGACCTGGCGGTAGCACGATCCATGTTGGCACAGTTTGGTAGACTATCCAGCCTCAAGATCAACTGGCAGAAATCAACATTGTTTCCCATGACGCCAAACAGACCTCCGCCGTCCTGGGGGAATCTCCAGTGGGAACCTATCCGCCTGACATACCTAGGAGTAAGAGTATATCATTGCCCCGCCGAGCTCCTAAGAGGGCAATGTGGGTACAGCGATACGCTCGATCCGATCCTCTATGGATTTCTGCAAGTCTTTGCCGCTTTTGGTAGCCAGACAGATAGCTGTCCTAAAGATGGTGGCGCTCCCATGACTTCTACTTTTTTTTAACCCTACCTGTGTGGATACCGCAAGTGACATTCAGGGACTTAGACTCAATGATTGTTTCCTTCATATGGGGGCAGGACGCAAGAGGGTAGCGCGGACCAGAATGCAGCATGCCACGACACTTTGAAGTATATGACTTGGCAGCACAACTGAACTGGATGATCCTGTGACTAGCGGCTGGGAAGAACCCAGATAGAGAGCAGTACCCATTTGCGCCGACAACCCCAATACTCGTGAAAATACTGTTGAGAGTACAGAGGAACTCATCTGGAGACACAACTGAAACCAGGGTGGTGACACCCTGCTGGGCTTGGTACGTGAGATGATGGGTGCAAGAATACTATATTTTTCGGACCTACCCATAGCTCTGCTTTGCTGCCTTCTGCAGTGGGTGGGACTGGAGGACTAGGAAAAGGAAGGTATGGGAGTGATTCTGAGTTGCTCCCTTTTAAAGAACTATGGACAGAATATGACTTACCAAGAGGTCAATTCCTAAAACATAGGGCTCTCACACTGAGGAAACGGAAACATTCGGACACGGGCAACACCGAACGCCGAGCACTTGAGCGTTGCCGGTACAGCGCTGGTGGCGGGAATGATTAAAACGATTTCTTGCCTCTGCAAGGCGATCAAACAGGACATACAGTAACCACTGGACCACTTGCGAGAGCAATGGGGGGAGGACCTGAGAAGACAGATCATTGAGAAAGACTGGCAGACTATAGTGGAGAGAACACCGAAAGCGCCCAGAAATGCTCAGTTCAAGCTAATAAATTACTATGTGCTCCACAGACACAGAGCATACCTTACCCCAACTCGAATAAGATGATACTTTCGAGTAGAAACGGTAGCATGCCCCAGGTGTTGGGAGAGGGAAGCCCATATTCTGCACATGTTCTGGGATTTTCCTACTCTGTATGCATTTTGGGACGAGGTACGACACACAATAGAAGACGTCATAGACAAAGAATTATCGCAAATCCCAGACCATTACCTACTAGAGTGGTACCCGCATATGGCCAAAAATAAAACAAGTAGGAAATTTCAAGACTTGGCATGGGTTCTGGCCAAACAGGAGATAGCTGGACATTGGAAAGCTCCAGGGGCACTGCGAGCGGGAACCCTGGTAAAAGGAATTAGAAAAGCAGGCGGAAGGGAGATTTGTACTCAGAGAAGTGAGGAGGGGCATATGCAAAATAGACCGAGCAAGAGCATGGGAGAGCTCACAACTAATGAGCATAAAACCAATGGAGCGGGAACCCCACAATCCGTATCACTGGACTGAGCAGGGGAGGCAAATGATCTAGCAGACCAGGGGTAGGTTGACCAGATGTCGCCACTACAGCGATGCGAGAACTAGAGCATCAGGGACTAAGACAAGGCCCATAACAAGCACGCAGTGGCTGAAGAAGCTCAACTCAAACTCAAGGGAGGGAGGGAGTTTATTTGTGATAATACTAGAATACACCAGACCACACAAGCCTAATTATATATGTATAACAACAGCGGAATGTAAAGCATATTATGAATATCTGAAAACTCAATCAAATCTGGTTAAAAAAAAGAAAAGAGACAAGTCTCACAGTAGTGACTCTGTTAAAGCAAAATTATGAAAACTAAGACAGTGCCCTTACTTCTATTCCAGTTACAGGCTGCCGTCTAGCTAGGAATGTATAATATATCATGCTGAGTGGTCCAAAAGTCTCATGTACCGCAAGATACTATGAAGCTACAATGTGTCAAATATTGCCAATCTAAACTGAAAATGCAGAGTATTCACAATCTTATTGCTGTCATGGACACTTAGTTGTATAGCTTTAAACTTTTAGAATTACTGAAGTTCTATATATAACACACTTACTAATATTGTCTTTTAGCCGGCTTTCTTGACCCACTGGTCTGTTCTTGGGTCATTCACATTTTAAGTCCAATTGCTACAGCATATAGCGCAGGATAATGGGTCATTCCACTTTAGCCTTTGGTCAGCTTCACCGTGATTGACAGTCTCCTCCATCACAAGGACTACATCTGCTCACAAAAAGATCCCTTAATTGCCTGGATACTATGGCAATGTGTTCTTTATTTTGCTTATAGCTATTTTTTATATTGGCACGTGTAAGAAAGCAGGTTATTGGTTGAGGGGGTGAAATGCCTCTCAAGAAACAACTACAATTGTGGTCAGGGTGAACCACAACAATCACTAAATTGACCTGTGCTTAACCCTCTGGTAGCTTGTCACAAAAGTAGACAGGAGTAACCAATGTAGAAACACAGAGTGCATTTTAACAAATAAAATGATACCAGACTGGCCAAAATCCAATCAGTAGAACCATAGATAATCCGTTTGTAGATTTAAATAGATACAGCGCCTAAAACAAAGTGCAACACGCAGTCATCTGGCCATACTAGACCATGGGAAAGTAACAAGTTTGGGCCAACCACGGTGGAGGGCAAGCCACATACAGGGATCAGGTTAGTTCTGCTAAAAAAGTTATTTCTCAAAGGCCAGTGTGAAGAGTTTTGTTTGCCGTGGTGGTGGCGGCAAGGAGCAAGGAGTGCGTCACAGATAGCAGTCACTGTAGCACATAGAACAGGCCTGACATCGCAGACAGTCATCACTGTATCACGTAGACCCAGTCAGGCATCAGAGAAGGTTGTTGCTGGAGCTTCACGCTGGTGGCCATCACTGTCTGTCATTGTTGTAGCACTAAGTGCAGATCTTTAATTGCCGATCGTTGCTGGCGGTTACTGTAGCTTAGAGACCTAGGTCACAGTAGCACAAAAACTCTGTTTCACCACAGCTTCGCATTGGCAGTCGCAGAGTTTTGGCGCAAACAGGCCTGGTCGCGAAGAGCCTAAAACATAAGGATTTCACCTTTCTTCACAAGAGAAGTTCAACTGATGCCAGCCAAGGGTCCAGGAACTGGGGAGATACCTCTTGGGGCTCAAGAACTCACTCAAGTCCAGTGCAGCAGATCAGCTGCGCAATTGGTGCCTTTGGAGCTTGCTATATCCCTGTAGCTCAGATAGGAGGTCAGCCAACTGACCCTTGCAGTCACTCAGGTTAGCCTGGGATGAAGGGAGCAGGTCCAGTCTTCCTTCTCATTGAGCAGGGCAGTCTACAAGCAGCAGGACTGTCCTCTGAGGGTCAAGGCAGTCCTCAAGCAGCAGTGCAGTCTTCTAGTAGCAGCCGGGCAGTCCTCTGGGGAGAAAGGCAGACCTGAAACACCTGGGTCGTCATCTGGGGAGCAAGGTACTCTTTCTGTAATGTCCAAATGTCCAGGAGCGCACTGATGAATGGCTGAGGAGGTCCAATATTTATACCTCGTGCCAGTCTTTGAAGTAGGAGATTACTTATGCTACACCCAAATCTGGTTCTGAAAAGCTATTCCCCCTGTCAAAGCTCTAAGAAGTTTGCTGTGACAAAACACTAAAGTCAGGTGCCTTTGTGTGTGCAGGAGGTACAGCCCTGTGAAATGTAATTGGGGCATTTTGTGCTATGTTTTACCAGCGGCTCCCAAAATGCATTCCACTAGTCTCTGCTGATGTACACTGTATGGAGTCCTGCTACCATTCATTATACATACATGACTGCACATAACACACAAACAGGGATGCTATCACCAGGTCTGCATTCCCAGAGGAACTTCAGTCGAGTGGCCCTGTAGTCACCACAGTCATACCTTAACAGGAAAAAGTCTATTTAGTATTATTAATCAGAATGGTACGCCACCACCACTGCTTCATTTATATGTCTCAGAACCAAAGAGTGCACTCGGTGTCGGTCTCCAGAGCAAATTACTAGGGTTCATGGTCAGTTCCAAGGCCTACGCCTCAGCTGGCACACAGGATCTTCTTGTTTGTTGGGCAAAAAATGTCAGAAAATAAATACCCTAAAGCTAGAGACACTCATAACAGGGATGCACGTCTGTCTCAGCAGCGGCTGGCACAGGTAAATGTGGTGGGTGGGGCATTGCAGGGTGGCAGGGAGGGGAAGCCGACAGATGACGGAATAGGTATAATTAAATAAATTAACACCTACTGCATCATCTGTCAGCTTCTCCTCACTGTGCCCTGCCCTGGCCCACAGCACTTACCTGTGCCGGTCGCCACTGGTCTGTACTACCATGCAATGTGCATTCCCATACCAAAAACCATTCCTTATTGAGGAGCCATATTGTGTTCTGTATTTCAAACTCTGATAGAGGGATGCATGTGCCAATTTATTTGTTCCAGTGGACATCTTCTGTGCTTACACTTATCTTGTGAACGGACACTAACTTTCCAGAGCCTCAGACTAATACCCACAAATGGCATTTATTGCCTGCTCTTTTACATAAGGCAGTCCACAAGGTTACATCTTCTAGAATTAAACTATCCGCATTAGCAGCAGAGCTGGCGGAATCCTCAACAATATGGCTGCTCTCTCAAATAACGCCTCTTGGAATTCCTTTCTCCTCCCGATGTCACGGAGCTTCTACACAACATGACGTCCCTTAAACCCTCCAACCATTTCAGTGATCCTTTACCTGCTAAGCTTTTTAAAGAGCTCAATTCAGCCATTCTCCCTCTTTGGTCCAGGATCATTCATGAATCCCTCTTACAGGGAAAGATACCTGACTGCCTCAAGGTTGGGTAAGTTACTCCTAATACCAAGAAGCCCAACATGGATCTGTCGATCCTAACAACTTCCGGCCTTTCACCAGCATTATGTCACTAACTAAATTGCTTGAAAAATGCGTCCACTCGCAGCTATGCAACCACATTGAGAAATATCAACTCAGATCAGGGCACAGTACTGTAACTGCACTAACTCACATTGTATATGACGCCTTGAGATCCCTTGACCAAAATGTCCCTTGTCTCCTGATCCTTCTGGACTTGGCCTCAGCCTTTGATACCATCAAACATGATAACCTCGGGGGCGTGGCTTGGGCGCCGATGGAGGAGGCGGCGTGAGCAACTAGCTCCGTGCCCGATCCCATCAATAATCCTGATCAATCGCAGCTGATGCAGTTATAGCTACGGCAACGAATGCCGGAACGACTGGGGCAGCCAGCTGGCTCAGTGTGATGGTTTGAGAAGGTCTAGAAGTACCTGAAACTGTGGGCGAAATCTCCGGCCGGGCTGATGAGGCGAAGGCAAGATGGCGGCGAAGATCGGCTGACAAGAATGAGTTGCGGTGTCCTGGGCGATCTGAGCAGGTATGCCCCCGGAGCTTGACCGCAGGATCGGAGAGCGCCGGGCGCTGTTGCCTTCCTTGAGCGGCTATCACGGCGCTTTGCTGCAGCGGTCACTGGCCCCAGGATAGGAGTGCTGCGGTTCCGCAAGGTGCCTCCAAAATAGCGCCGGGCAAGAGGACGGCTAGGGGCGGCCCCCGGCAGTAGAGTGGAGCGGCGAAGGTTATCCGGGGTACTGAGAGCGGAGAGCAGCTCATGCGGTGGATGGAGGCTTCGCCTTACCGGCAGGATAACGACCACTCATGTGTGCAGGAGGCGCTATGGGGCCGCGGCGCAAGTGACCGATGACGTGTACCCTTAGCGAAGCGCACCAACGCTGAACGAGGGGGTGTGCGCTGCTGGCCGCCTGGAACGGCCGCCGATGGCAGAGTGAGCAGCGGGGCTACAACAGGGGTCCTACAGAGGAGTGGGCTGCGGAGTTCACTCGGGTGCCTCAGAGGTGGGAACGAGGATGGACCGCTGGTGCTGTACGGCCGGGATACCTGAGGCCAGCGACGGAGCGCTTGAGTGGCGGATGCAGACTGAGTATCGCCTACCTGCGTGTAGCGTGGGAATACGGACTAAGGCGGACCAGCCATAAAACATTTGTTGGGAGGAAATGGATCACGGGCACAGAAAATGATGGGGGGCCCTTGGTCTGCAGTGGACAGAAGCGCAATAGAGGGCATTGGGGCGTGAGACCTTTGCTGGACCACAACCTGGTGGACGCTGTGCTTACGGAGGACTGCCACGGGAGGGAAACCGGACACGAACCGTCAGCTGGCGAGGCGACTGAAAGCTGCAAGATCACCGGCCCCAGGGCCATGCCGAAAGGAGAGATGCCCGAGCCGCACGAGTAGGGGAGCTTTGAGTCAGGTACGGATATAAGTGGTGATCATAACAGGTGTTCTGTGTTGCGCATACCATCTCTGAAGCGCAACAGCGCAATTGGCATTAGGAGAACACGAGCGGGAGACTCCTAGAACTGCCCACTGACATACTGTGCACATACCCAGCAGGAACGACAGTGGCGGTGATATAGGTGCGCTGGGGGACGCCCGTCTGAGGTGTGATGCACAGCTCCATTGCTCATCATGAAACCTAAGGACAAGAAGGAGGGCGGGATAGACCAGGACGACGCTCGAGAGGACGGTGCGGACACTGATGGCACGCTGTCCGAGCGCAGATTGAACAAACGCCTGGATCAAATTTTGGAAGCAATAACAGCCACAAAGGAATCACTGCATCAGGACATCACCCAAGTGGCGCCGGGGCTGGGGCTTCTGAGGGCGGACCATGCCAAGTTAGCAGACAGGGTCAAAGACAACGAAACGACCCTCCAAGAGTTGAAACCTGTGGTGGTGACAGTGGAACGCGAACTAGAAGACGCGCTGCAGCGACTGGCGACCCTAGAGAAGAGGGCCGAAGATTCCGAAAGTCGCAATCGGCGGAACAACGTACGGGTGGTGGGCCTGCCAGAAAAAATAGAGGGTACGGACATGATAGCCTATCTGGAGAACTGGTTTCGGACGCAAGTAGCCCCGGAGGGTCTTTCTTCCTTCTTTACGCTCAAAAGGGCACACAGGGTACCCGCCAAACCGCCGTTGCTGGGACCGACCTGTGGTGGCCAGAGTCCTCCATTATAAGGATAGGGACCTGTTGATTCAAAATGCGCGCTCCGTGGAGCCTTTTAAGGTGGAGAACAGTTCGGTCACTATCTTCCCAGACTACACTCAGGAGATACAGCGGCGCAGGGCCACATACTTGTCTGTCAAGAAAGAGCTCAGCGACGAGGGGATCCAATATTCGCTGCTCTTCCCGGCCAAACTGAGGGTGATACTGGATGGTACAATGCAGTTTTTCTTGACGCCCGATGATGTCTGGTCTTGGCTTGAATCGTACAGGGCGGGCACTGACCGTAAGAGCAGGGGAGACCGAGGGCAACCTAAACCACAGCGGATGCGCCAATCACAACGTATCCGCAAACGGAACAAAACCCAACAGGCCTTAAAGCTCACACAGCTAGCGGCTGATAAGAAGGGGGCTCTGGCAGCAACGGCGGCAATCATGGGATCGCAGAAGGAGGACTCGCGTAGGGGATCGGACACTGATGAGGAAAAGAGGCTATCGGGAACTGAACAGCACCAGGGGCCCGGAGGTGACGCCTAGATCGGCGGATGACTTGTAGATAGCGTGACCCTTCAGGAGGGTCGTTATCGGCGGACTGAATATGGCAGAGTTGGAGCATATGGTAACATGTTTGAATGTTATGGCTGTGTTACATTGCAGTAGGGGATTGTGGGGCTGGGGGCTGGGGCCGGGGCTGCCACCTGTTGGGGCTCGACCACCCTTCCATTGCCCTTAAGGCAACCTGTGGTAACTACTACAGGATAGTATTGTGTGAATGGTTGTGGTAGTTTGGATGGGGTCTGGTGATGTGTTATTAGGTCCTGTTCTGGGGGGGAGGGTTGTGGGAGTTGTCCGGGGTGTTGAGGGTTTGGGGTTAGAAGGCTCTGGTGTGGGCCGGTGAAGTTTGGAAGAGGAACCATTGAGGGATTGTTACTATGGGGACGTTACCTGAACTGAAATGTATCACATGGAATGTGCGTGGATTGCATACTATGTCCAGACGCCATAAGGTGCATGCATACTTGGTGCGACGTGGAATCCAGATAGCGTTCCTTCAGGAGACCCATATTACCAAACAGGAATGCGCAGCGCTGCTGAAGCGATGGCGTGGCCAGGTATTTGGCACAGCCTACTCTGGGTTTTGCCAGGGGAGCACTGATATGGGTGAGGGCGGGGATTCCTTTTCAGGCCACACATAGTGTTATTGATCCGGAGGGCAGATATGTAGCGGTGGAAGGGAGATTGTACGGACGGGATGTGGTGCTCTGCAGTATTTATGCCCCAAACACTGACCAGCCCCGATTTTTGGATAAACTGTCAGGGACTTTGGCGCATTTCCTGGCAGGTCCGGTTATCTTGGGGGGGGACTTTAACTCGATCACAGATACGACACGGGACAGATCACATCCGCCACTGGTTGAATCCCAGGTCCGCAGGATAGCGAAGCAGAGAGCAGATTGGCAGGATAGGTGGCGCTTGATTGATGTATGGCGAGGACAACACCCAGAGGTCAGGGATAATTCTTTCTTTTCCGCGCTTCATGAGCTGCATGTTCGAATTGATACAATTTTCTGTAGCACCTCGTTGGCATCTCTAGCGACACATTCTGAATACCTGGCTAGGACCATATCCGATCATAATCCCCAGCTAGTGTCCCTTCGATGGCAGCGCGGGAGGGCCGCGGTCCCCACTTGGCGTTTACGTCCGGACACTCTGGAAGATCAGGTCTTTAGCTCTGAAATCCAAGAAGGCATTGAACGTTATTTCAGGGTGAATAAGGACACGGCATCTACTAGAGCCATAGAATGGGATGCATTCAAGGTAGTCCTGAGAGGGTTGTGCATTAGTAAACATTCGGGAGAGAGAGCAATGGTGTTAAGGGATGTTAAGAAGGCGGAAGAGGCACTGAGGGACATAGAGAGGCGGAGGCCGGAGCGGGAGGTACTGCAAGAGCAGCTTTCAGCAGCTAAGGAGTTAGTGGCGGTGGAAACTGAGAGGTTAAGGAGCTATGATTACAAACAGTATTTGGCAAGGGTTCACGATGAAGGGGACAAGGTGGGTACGCTGCTGGCGCGATTGGCGAGCCCGGTATTGGGAGGGTGCCCGGTTTTGAGTGTGCATATGGAGACAGGAGAACTGGTCCACTCCCAAGCTGCGATCGCCACGCGCTTCTTAGGCTATTACACTACACTCTATCAGAGTCACTTAGAGACGACAACGCTGGACATAGAAGGCTATATGACGGGGATTCAACTCCCGCAGTTGGATGAAGAGGTAGCTGAGGAAATGGGTCAGGCTATTACCCTGTCTGAGATTAGGGGAGCGATTAAACAGATGGCTAGGAACAAGACGCCAGGAGTGGATGGTCTCCCAATAGAATTTTATGTCAAATACATTGACATCCTGGCGCCATACCTGATGGAAGTATATAATGAGGCGGTAGAGCAGGGCCACCTGCCGAAATCCATGAGAGAGGCGCTAGTGGTCACCTTGTTAAAACCTGGGAGGGAGGGAGAGTAGCGATGTGACCTCATATAGACCCCGGTCTATGTTGACGGTGGATTATAAAATTCTGAGTCGAATATTGGCCACGAGACTGCTGCCCCACATGACTGCACTAATCCATGAGGATCAAGCGGGGTTCATTCCGACCAGGAACACCTCGTAAAATATCAGACGCCTAATACGAGTGCTGGGGAATGCCTTTGACGTGGATTTGATGCCAGCCGTGTTATCGGTGGACATGGAAAAGGCATTTGAGAGCCTGGAATGGGAATATCTGGATAGGGTGTTGGAGAAATTTGGTTTTGGTGAGCGATTTCGCCGCTGGACGAAAGTCCTATACTCATTGGCCACGGCCAGGGTGCGACTGTGATATCGGCAGAGTATCCGGTGCGAAGAGGAACACGACAGGAGTGTTCACTTTCGCCCCTGCTGTTCGCATTGGCAATTGAGCCATTGGCAAGACTAGGGATAGCGTATAGGGGCCTCATATGTGGCGGTACCCCCACTACATTTCGCTGTATGCCGATGATCTGTTGTTGTTCTTGGAGGACACGACAGCGGCGTTACAGGGGGCAGTACAACTGCTGTCGGAATTTGGACAGAGGTCGGGCCTTAGAGTGAATTGGACTAAAACCTGCTTGTTTCCGCTGCGGGCAGATGTGCTCCAACCGCACCTGGTGGCTGATCTGGTGTGGGAGCCTTCATGCTTACCTATTTAGGAGTCCGGATTCATCATAGTGCTGATGACATGCTAGAGGGGAACATAGGACGGTGTATTCGTGCTCTGAAGGGCTGTGTGGCGTGGTGGGGAAAGTAGCGTTGCTCAAAATGGTGGCCTTGCCACGACTGCTTTACTATTTCCGTACCCTACCAGTCTGGATCCCTCCCCGGTTTTTCAGGGAACTACGGACGCTCACCATAGACTTTCTGTGGGGGCATGGACGACGCAGGGTGGCTTTGGATACGTTGCTGAGTCGGAGGGAGGGCTAGCGGTCCCTAACTTCGAACTTTATTATTTGGTGGCGCAGCTGCAGATCCTGATGCAGAATGTAGTATGAGAATTTAGGGGCCCTGAGCAGAATCAAGGGACGGGTATACAGCGACATGTTCTCTCGTACATCGTCATGCAGCAACGACTGGACCTCCGGGACTTAACGCTGGAGGAGAGGACCCTGAGGTTGTGCTGGAATAAGAGCCAAAAGAGGGCGAGAGAGGCGCATCCATACGCACCGGAGATCCCGCTGGGCATGTTGACAGCATTGCCGCATGGAGGGGACTGGTCCCCACTCATGGAGTGGGAAGAGATGGGGCTACATATGGTTGGCGACCTCTACGCTGACGGCGAGTTGTTACCCTTTCGGACGATACAGGACCGGTTTGGCCTTCCTGACGGGAGTTTCCTGTTGCACAGGGCTGTCACGACAGCTATACGGCAATACTGGAAGACCGGGCAGTCGGAGCCCCAGACCACAATGGCTTGCCAATATGTGGTAATGACAGCAGGAACATTTAAGGCGGTTACGTGCCTACATTCTCACATGTTGCATGAGGGTTTGGAACCGCTCCCCATCCTGAAACAAAAATGGGAGGAGAGCGTGGGGAAACCTATTCCGGACCCCACATGGGCTCACATCCTGAGACGGACATGGAAAGGGTGTAAGAATGCCAGATTTCAGCAAGTGCATTTTTTTGTAGTGCACAGAGCTTACCTTACCCCAGGAAAGATCAAGAAATATTTCAGGGTGCAGGATGCAGCGTACCCTAGATGCTCAATGCCAGCGGTGGAACTTGATCACATGTTGTGGGACTGTCCACAACTAGGGCTTTACTGGTCTGAGGTGGGGACACTTCTTAACAAAGTCACTGATCGGCAGGTGGAGTTTGATAAGGCGGCTTGTCTGCTGCTTTGGTTTCCACACACCAAAAAAAACAAAAATCACTAGCAAATTCATTGATTTGGGTCTCATCCTAGCCCAGAGAGAAATAACATGGCATTGGAAGTCGAGGGAGGGTCCTATTGGTAGTAGATGGGCGAGAGAACTACAGAAATGGGCCCGCAGTGAAGGTACAGTCAGGCTTAGACAGGCAGCTAGGACAGCGAATGAGAAGAGTCTAGAGATGGCGCGAGCATGGGAAGGATTGGTGCGCATGCTGGGCGACTGCCTAGAGGCCAGGGAGGACTAGGGAGGGAAAGTTTTGGATGGAATTCCAGGTGGTGCATTCAAGTGAGAGTAGTGATCCTACGGATATTTTCAGTCTACGAATAGATAGAGCTACATAGGGCCCACACCGGTAGTAGTAGTTTGGGGGAGGGTATGGGTGGGACAGGAGGGGGGCCTATAGCTGGTACATGTGGGGACTGCAAGTTCAATGTTGCGGATGCAGACAGTTGTGTTGGGGGACTGGTTGCGGTGCCACCCCACTTAAGGATTGGTACACTGTGGTCAGCTATCATGAGAGGTTCCCCAAGTGGGCAAGATAGCAGGAGATAAGCCATTGACTTGTACTGCAATGATCATCTGTATATACCACATCAGCATTAGGGCCGGTTCTTTGTTGGAAGGGAGGGATGGGGGGAAACAAAAAGCAGATACTGGATCATCCTGCCGAATAGGTGACCTTGTTCTCTATTTACGTCCCTATGCTTGATGCTTGCTAGCTACTGCCGCCCGACCTCCGGGATGTGGGCTGAATAGCTGTGTAAGGCTTATTTTAGAGTGGTGCAGGACATGTATAAGAGCTGTGGCATCCGGAACAACTGATTGTACATTATTTGGAATTCTGCAATAAAAACACAGTTAAAAAAAAAATAATACATGATAACCTGATTGATCTTCTTCAACACAGGATAGGCTTCTCGGGCCCGGTCCTAAGTTGGTTTGCCTCTTTCCTGCATTACTGCACACAAAGGATCAAAATTAACCATTCCCTTGCATCCAATACCCCTGTCATGATCGGACTGCCTCAAGGATCCGCGCTCTCGCCCACTCTCTTCAACCTTTTTATGGAACCACTTTTTGTCATTCTGAACCTTGCTAACATTCAGTATCACATGTTTTTTTTCAGACAAATTTTACTGAGTTTTGACATAAAAGTAGTTGAAACATCTTACATCAGTAATCCTTCGGTATTGTGGGTTTTGCTACATTATACTCGTATGGACAAGTCTACAGTGTAAGAGACTTAGCGTGTACACAGTTGGATATAGCAATTCTTGTTGAAGAAAGATACGCAAAATCCGTACCATATAGTTGAAAAAATATACTCGAGAAATCGGTACATCATCCTTTTATCCCCACAAACTTCCAACCTGGATATCCCACCCACAACTATACCCTCCCAATTAACAATAAAGTATGAAAACAGCCACCTATGGACATTCCGTTCTACCAGGGCAAGTTCCCTGATGAATCAAACATAATGATGGTGCAATAGGGTCTCTGGGGGATGGGGGAAGAAGGGGGGGAGGGAGAAAAAAGAGGACATTCAGTATCACATGTATGTGGATAACACACACCTGTACCAGAAGATCTCCTCTCAAGACGACATAAAAACGCTAAATGCTGCACTTGCACAAACTCCCCCCCGCTCCCAAGACATCAGGTCAGCGGTTCAATCCTTGGTTATCTCTAGATTGGAATATGGTCTGGTGACCCTTGCTGGACTTCCCAAATCTAGCTTGGCCCTACTCAGAGCTACCCTGAACGCACCAGCTAGACTCATCACAGGCTCTAGAAAGCATGACCACATCTCCCCCGACCTATTGCAACTAAATTGGCAATCTATCAAAGCCAGAATCCGATTCAAGATAGCCTGCCTGACCCATATAGCCATACATTACCACACCCCGATCTACCTGGCAAATAAACTTGAACTTTCGGGCTCTGGCCGGAACCTTAGAAGTACGCCCACCCTACTCTTGAAACCACCCAGATTCAAAGAGAAAATATCGTACAATCGTGCTTTCACTGGTCTTGCTCCAAGTATCTGGACCTCCCTGCCTCCCGAGATCAGATCTAATGATCCACTGCATCTTTCAAGAAACTTGTCAAACGGCTACTCTTGAACAAACTTTAACAGCATAAACGTGTTTTCATGCTCTTGTTTTGTTAATATTCTGATTCTTATTGTACTACACTGGTGCGTTTTATTCTATGCTGCTATGTAAAATTGTTCTTGTGCTCTAGGGCACCTCTGATACCCCAACTCATGACCGGATCTGTTTCCCCCTTTGTTGTAACTTCACCTACTGTCCCAATGTATTTGTTACCCTTCTTTTCGCCAATTATGTAAAGCGCTCTGATACCCGTATGGGTCTTGTTTGCCCTTTATAAAACTTTTCAAATCAATAAATAAAATAGAATGGCATGCTCTGTAGTTAAAGCTTTTCTTTGTAAAGAGGTTGCCATGGATGAGGTTCACAGACATGCAGTGACAAGCTAGGAAGCAGTTGCGTAACGAAAGTTGAGGGTGCCCCCCTGCCATGCACACGGAGGGCCCCGCTCTGGATTTATTCCGGAACTATTGGGCCGGAGTACTGTTCTGAGGGGGCCCCCTGCCGCTCGGGCTGCCTGCACCGCAGGAGCTGCGGAGGCCTGTGTTACGCCCCTGCTAGGAAGCTTGGAAACCAAATGTTACATCTTTTACTTGATGAAGGACAGAAGATACCGTCATGAGAAAGCAAAAGAATTAGTACAAAAATTCTGTGAGTCTTGCTTAGTATTTCCTTCATGTCAGCGGATCGAGGTCTGTTGTGCAGGGAAGGGGTACTCCGGGGACACTAGTGTGACATTGCTGCATTCTGTTTTGATGCTTTTAACTTTTTTAACTTCACTGTTTACATTGCATATTTGCACAATCACCCCTTGATAGTACTTGTTTTAACCAGAGCTTCCGGTCCGTCTCGGTATCCCAGTGCCGATTGAAAGGGGAGAAACACTCTAGCTTACTCCTCCCTCGCACCCACTAAGACCACCCCCACCTCTGGCTGGTTGGCGGGCTGGTAGCGGGAATTCTGCAAAGGATTTAAACAAGATGATTTCTCGCGCGCGCAGCAGATGCACTGCCGTCGCGCCAAAGGCAAGCCCGTCTATGCCCGCCTGCCACCGCGCCAGCCATCCTGCAAGTTTGGGGAGAAAAGAGGTTGGGGAAAGGAGACATTCCTGCACAAGTAAGGCGCTGTGGGACCTGGGGGAAATAGGAGGTTGGGCTGGTACGCCTAGATATGCAGGGATAGCTGGACTAAAGTCAAACTTGGATAGTAGGGATACCCTTGCGTGCGGTCTGCTTAATGTCAGATCTCTGCCCAAACACTGGTTACAGACCCAACTACTATTGGAAACATATGGTCTAGATGTCTTATTCATGACCGAGACATGGACACACCCGGGATCAGAACTGGAGCCGGGTGATTAGCCTGTCCACCAGGATACAAAGTATTCCACAAGCCACGACCCAAAGGAAGGGGAGGTGGGGTCGGGATTATTTTTAAGGAGGTATAGGACTTTGTCCCCATAGACGCTAACAAGGCTGAAGGCATAGAAATGCTGGGTTTCTCACTAAAAGACCAAAAGGGACAAACGCTGACTGAAATACTGAGCTATAGACCTACTGGAGCAGTTAGCCATGCATAGGCGATTATTGACGTTTTCACTAATATGGCACTTTCTCACTCCAGATTATTTATCATGGGGGATTTTAACGTATGGTGTAACTGGAGTTTGGATTCAAACTACAATAGTCTTATCAACTCCTGTAAGAACCTGAACTTAACACAACAGGTCACAGAACCAAACATAAGGGAGGGCACATACTGGACCTAATTTATGCAGAAGAACAAGCTGTTGGAGGGGTAGACACCCTGCAGGTGGATTGGTCTGACCACCACCTGATAACATTTTGTTTATATAACCCGAAAAAGAACGACCCCAACATCACTGGCTCGAGGAAATGCCAAGTTAGGGACTGGAAGGGACTTTTGCAAAAAGCAAAGCGCTCCCCGGCATTTCCTATGAAGGAAATGTTTGATGAAGATAGGCAGGTAGAGGAAAACTATGAGACCTTTTTCGAACATATAAATATTAGGCTAGACCTGGTTGCTCCTCTAAACAATAAGAAAAAGGGCAGACCTTCCGCACCTTGGTACAACGAAAAACTCAGAACTCTAAGGATGAGCTGTAAGTCAGCAGAGAGAAAATGGAGAAAGGGATACTCAGAGTAGGAAAAAACTGTCTGGAAAGAGGCAATAGCTTACTACAAGAGAGAAATTGGCAGAATAAAAACAGAGTACTTTGCAGACCTGATCTTAATGTCCTCAAACAGTGCCAGAAGAATCTTTAAAATAGTGGGTGACAATGCCAACCCAGAGTGCACAAAAAATAAAATACATCCTTCACAGGATCTTTGTAATAACCTCGCAATCTTTTTCGACGAAAAGATCACTCTTATTCTTGATGGCCTCGAGGCAAGTAGCCCATGCACCGAGGGAAATGCTAAGGTAGAGGCAATAAAAGCACCTCAGAAAAAGGAAAGAGAAAGTATGGGGGAAAATTCCCAATTTCAAGACCACTTTGAGCCCCCATCCGTGGAGGACATTGACAGAGTAGCATTAGGTATTTCCTCAGGCTCGCCACTGGACCTATTACTACATAGAATTTGGAAAGAGCTGAGCTTAGAGCTATTTCCGATTACTAGACAAATTTGTAATCACTCACTGTCCAGCGGGTCAGTGCCGGACTGCTGGAAACAAGCGGTGGTGACACCTTTGCTGAAAAAAGCAACGCTGGACCCAGCCTGCCCTAAGAATTATAGGCCTATCTCCCTGTTGTACTACCCGATAAAGATCGTAGAGCGGGTGGTCAGTAAGGCACTCTCCCAGTTTGTGGAAACTAACTACATACTGGAGTACGTGCAATTTGTCTTCCACCCAGGGCATGAAACGGAGACAGCTCTGGTAACCGTGTTGGACGATCTCGAATGCGGACGGACAGGGGGCAGTCAGCAATACTGATTCTGCTTGACCTGTCAGCCGCTTTTGACACGGTTAACCATAAGATACTTCTGGCCAGGCTCAAGGACGTAGGGATAGTGGGCACAGCATGGAAATGGTTCCAATCGTACCTCTCCCATAGACGACAAGCAGTGGCTCTTTCACCGTTTCAATCGGAGTTCACGAATAACACACATGGAGTTCCTCAGGGCTCTGCTATCAGTCTGATATTATTCAACGTCCATTTGTGACCATTGCTGGCTGACATTAAAGCTCATAATGTTAGCCTTATTAACTATGCAGATGACATGCAGCTTATCCTGTCCTTGGAGGGGTAACAATTTACCTCACTGGAAGATTTCCATACCTGCATGAAGGATGCCTCAGGCTGGCTGAGAGAGAACTCTCTTCAGTTTAATGCAGATAAGACAGTGATCCTGTGCTGCGCAGCAGGCAAAGTTAACCGTTCACTACCAAATGATTTCTGGCCCATACTGACAGATATCCCTCTAAGATCTTCAGAGACGGTGCATAATTTGGGAGTGACGTTCGACAACAAACTGAGCCTGGAAACCCACATCAACAAAACTGCTGGATGCTGTTTTGCTCTTATAAGGGTGCTCCGAATTATCCTCCCGCTGCTACCCTCACAGGCCAGAGCACTGGTAGTCAGAAGCGTTATCTTGAGTAGACTAGACTACTGTAACGCACTGCTCCTAGAGTCTCCAAAGTACCCAATTGAGAGACTGCAGAGGGTCCAGTCAATGGCGGCCAAGTTGGCTCTATCAAGACCAAGATACTCATCCGCCTTGCAAACGCTGGCAGAGCTACACTGGCTCCCAGTGTTAGAAAGGATACAGTTTAAATCCCTCTGCCTTGTGTTCAGAGCGCTGCACAGTGCTGGACCTAAACCCATGCAGTTCAAATTTCCATGGTATGTCCGCACCGGGATCTATGCTCATCCTCGACTAATCTGGTTAAGGTGCCCAAATTCAGAAATATAAGATCAGGTGGGAGAGCTTTCAGCATTGCAGCTGCAAAGCTTTGGAATAAACTCCCCTCCAATATCAGACAGTCAGAAGAGCTGATGCAGTTTAGGAAAGGAGTCAAAACCTGGCTCTTTCCCAGGGAATGAACCATCTCATAATCAGCCTGCCTCGATCAATCTGCTCACGGCCGTCTATCCATCCACGGCTGATTTGGGCACATGTTTGACAGCGCCAGGATACCCTTTGGGCGACAGTGCGCTTTACAAGTACTTAATACATACATACATACATACAGTGGTCAGTTGTTGCTGTTGCTGTATTTCAATAGTCATGTGGAGGCATTTTATACTGTTAAAGCTTTTTCTGACATTGCTATAGGTATCCAAGTTTTATGCATTGGGATAGTGAGTGTTCTATCATAATGCGGAATTTTAAATATTATTCTGATATATTTATATAAAGCATATATCTTCAATGTATGCAGAGAAGAAGGTAAGAACTTGGCTATGTAGGGGTACCGTCATGATATGTAATCAATTTTATGGATTTGAAATTTTGGCTGACTGTATTTGCGCCACTCAATATTGAAACATATATTCAGGTGGTAGTATCAGATGTGGACACTATTGGAACAATGAGCATAGCCATTGGTAGCTGTGGAATATTTTCATTGATCAGAAGTAGCTCATTATAGAAAAGTTTGAAAACCCCTGATTTCATAAGAAGTAATCTATATTTAAGTTACCAGTGTTTAAGGTAATTTACAGCGGTTCTTTTTTCTGGTCCGCTGGACCGCCCCCTTTTGTCTCCACCTCCTTGGGAAATAGTCTAACTGAGCGGATATAGGAATTATGCATTTAAATATATTAAGTAAAACTTACACTATCTGAAATTAGGTTTTTTTAAGGGTAAGGAAGAAGATCATTTAGTACAGGAGTAAGTTGCTTGTCACAATATTTCTAAAAAACAATAAAATTATGTAGCATGTATAAGTTTACTTTTCCAGCAAGACTGAAAAACAATCTTGGTCTGTCATTAAATATGTAAAAAACAAAAAAAGACAATACATCAGCAGAGTACTGACTTCAGTGGTAGGTGTTTAATCCATGTTGCAAATCTCTTCAGCCTCATTAAACAGTGTGACTTACTAGCATGAGCATTTCATCATCACAGATTTGGCACATTTTACGCCATCAGGTTTATTGGTGGCACCAAACTTCCTCTTACCCTGTTGAGAGCAGAAAAGCTAGTAGAAACACTAGGCCTCTAAATATATATCTATCTCTCTCTCTCTCTCTATATATATATATATATATATTATATATATATATATATATATATATATATATATATATATATATAGATATATATATATTCACGCTCCCATTCCACTTTCTCTGGAAGCACTCTTGGACGGGTGTGGGTGTGCGGCTGTGGACTCCGCAATAAATTTTCGCTCCACTTTCTTAATTTGTAAAAAAAAGTCCGAACTCACGGGGCGCTTGAAGAACCTTTATTTTCAAGCTGGCAACTTGAAAATAAAGGTTCTTCAAGCGCCCAGTGAGTGCGGACTTTTCTTTACAAATTAAGAAAGTGGAGCGATAATATATATATATATATATATATATATATATATATATATATATAATCTCGCGCACACAATTGGATCCCAGCCTGAGCGCTCCACATCGGGTGCTTGCGCGAGGCAGAATCCGTGACCTGAGTTAATTTTTGAAAACAAAGTTTGCGCTGCACTCTGGATTTGAAGTTCAGAGATTTATTTTCAATCCACCATTAAGCCTCCATCTGTACACCAAACCAACGCGTTTCAGCCACATGGGCCTTGCTCACGGTTGGAGGAATATAACCCATAATGCATTATTTATACTATAGCCCATTACAACCCACAAGGAGGGATTCTGGAAAACGTAGTGCAAACAATTCAAACAAATCCTCATTTATACAGACACTTGTACCATATATATTGCAATTAATTCAATAATTAATCGTAGAGGATTTTGTTCTGCAAGACAATCCGATCGATGGGATGAAGTTGGAACTGGAGAAGAATCTTGTGACATGGAGAGATGTGGGCATAATAAGTCAAACTGAATACAATTTTCTGAGGAAGGAACATCCCACAATACCAACTATCTATTTTCTTCCGAAGATTCACAAAACACTCTCGAATCCACCCCGACGCCCCATCTTATCCACATGTGACTCGCTATATGAGAATGTGGCTATATATGTGGACTACTTCCTGGAACCCATGGCCCAGAATCTTAGCTCATATTTGAAAGATACAAGAGACTTTTTACGGATCCTGGGACATACATCTTGGAATGAGAATTACATCATGGCTACAATTGATGTAGTAGGCTTAATGGTGGATTGAAAATAAATCTATGAACTTCAAATCCTGAGTGCGGCGCAAACTTTGTTAAAAAAAAATATATATATATATATATATATATATATATATATATATATATATATATATATATATTCAACAAAACAGGTATGCCCCTGTAAGGATGCCCACACAGAAATATCTCCTCCCTGGATGAGGGCCCAGCAAACAGAAAGCCTCCTCTTTCAATCGTACATCGTTGGCTTAACGCGTTTCAAACTTCTCAGTTCTTGGTCACAAGCCCAATGACAGGAAAAGCGGCAAACATAGTGAAACACCTGCATTTTATTATTCAAAACAGCCTGCCCATTTTGTAGGCGTACGCTTTGCCCCAGTGGGCTAATGCCTCATAGCATCATGTTCTTTGCAGTTCTTTATGTGTTTGCCGTTTACCTCATAAATGTCAATACAATCCCCTGTGGGTTGATTCAAAGTGAAGCGCTGACGAATGCTCCATAATCACAGTCCTCAAGCTGGAGTATTTTCTGTCTAGTGCAGCGCTTCGTTTTGAAAGCGCTGCAGTCCGCAAACACGCGGCAGTGCATCCTTGCGACTGGGCCAGCCGCTAAACATTCGACAAAACAGGTATGCCCCTGTAAGGATGCCCACACAGAAACATCTCCTCCCTGGATGAGGGCCCAGCAAACAGAAAGCCTCCTCTTTCAATCGTACATTCTTGGCTTAACGCGTTTCAAACTTCTCAGTTCTTGGTCACAAGCCCAATGACAGGAAAAGCGGCAAACATAGTGAAACACCTGCATTTTATTATTCAAAACAGCCCGCCCATTTTTTAGGCATATATATTCAACAGACACTGTTGGTGTAACTTCCACTCCACAGGAACAAACGGATGCGAACCACCAGATAGGTGCTCACTTTTTTTGCTTTATTGCCTGTTTCCCACCATGACTGCCATGATATATAATATATATATATATATATATATATACATATAAATATATATATACCCGAGCCTCTTTTCACGGCGGGCAACAGGGCAGGGTAGCCACCCCTAAAATATCCACACTGATCCAGTGAAGTGGTTCTTTTGGCAAGAAAAACACCGGAGCCTTGGCCTTAATTAATCGAGGCCACGGCTCCGGTATTTCTTGCCAAAAGAAACGCTTAACTGGATCACTGTGGATATATATATATATATATATATATATATATATATATATATATATATATATATATATATATATATATATATATATATATATATATATATATATATAATATATATAATACGAGCAGGTTGCTTAACAGCAAAAGACGCACTCAGGAATACTGCAGCATAAAGGGTTTATTATCGGCACATAATCAAGTCCTGTATGGACCCCGCAAGTGGTCCCGTCCCCGATCCCGTGTACGGCTGCTGTTTCACTTCCGTGACCCCCAAGGATGACGGGGTACATACAGGACTTGATTATGTGCTTTCCGCACCACACTTCCCATAATACACAGTCACTTTTGAGCCTCCCATTGGTGGGTGTGTCATATGGAAAATGGAGAAGTGGGTTAGCGGTTGCGCACACCGCTTCCGTTAAAGCCCCTGAAGAGAAGCATATGGAGCTTCGAAACGCGTCGGGCAGATCCATTACGGAGCGGCATCTACAAGCGGATCCCCGTCCTCACCTACACATAAATCAAGTTGCTGCTCGTGTGCTACTCAAAGGTCGACAACCTTGGAGCGACAATTTATACGCGGCCGTCCAGCCGCGGAGTATGCACCACTCAGTCATCCTTGGGGGTCACGGAAGTGAAACAGCAGCCGTACACGGGATCGGGGACGGGCCCACTTGCGGGGTCCATACATGAGTTGATTATGTGCTTTCCGCACCACACTTCCCATAATACACAGTCTCATTTGAGCCTCCCATTGGTGGGGGTGTCATATGGAAAATGGAGAAGTGGGTTAGTGGTTGCGCACACCGCTTCCGTTAAAGCCCCTGAAGAGAAGCATATGGAGCGTCGAAACACGTCGGGCAGATCCATTACGGAGCGACATCTACAAGCGGATCTCCGTCCTCACCTACACATAAATCAAGTTGCTGCTCGTGTGCTACTCAAAGGTGGACAACGTTGGAGCGACAAATTATACGCGGCCGTCCAGCCGCGGAGTATGCACCACCCCGTCATCTTTGGGGGTCACGGAAGTGAAACAGCAGCCATACACGGGATCGGGGACGGGCCCACTTGCGGGGTCCATACGGGACTTGATTATGGGCTTTCCGCACCACACTTCCCATAATACAGTCTCATTTGAGCCTCCCATTGGTGGGTGTGTCATATGGAAAATGGAGAAGTGGGTTAGCGGTTGCGCACACCGCTTCCGTTAAAGCCCCTGAAGAGAAGCATATGGAGCTTCAAAACGTGTCGGGCAGATCCATTACGGAGCGGCATCTACAAGCGGATCCCCGTCCTCACCTACACATAAATCAAGTTGCTGCTCGTGTGCTACTCAGAGGTGGACAACCTTGGAGCGACAATATATATATATATATATATATATATATATATATATATATATATATATATATATATATATATATATATATATATATATATATATATATATATATATATATATACATATTTTATGGCACGCAGGTTCCACCAACCGCCGCTCCACTCGTCCACGGGTGCCTCTTGCCGCACGGTGGTGTGCGTTAAGTATTTCAGCAACGCAAAGAAACCCCCAATCCTCGGGATTCAAAAATGAGAGCACTCAAAGCCAGTATGGCGTAGGTTCGCCAGATAGTTTATTCACAGAACCCCCGCAAACTCAGTTTACAAATGCGTTTCGGCGTTGCCGCCTTCGTCAGTGTAAACTGACGTTTGTTTCCACCATTACTTAAATGAAACCGTGGTTACCATATGTCACGTGTTTCAAACAAAAATGAGAATCAACATAAAAGAAGGCACATCCTGTATCTCAAGAAAAACAGGTGCATTGAATTCAGCTTTGGCTTCTGTCTTACATGGTGCAGCCAGTGATCAAGGGCGGGATGACGCCCGAAACGCGTTTGGCAAGCTGGAAGGAGGGCATGTGACAGGCTGAGTACTACCACCGACAGCATTTGTGTGATAACCCCTTCATGTGCGACTTTTCTACCTTGGGTGAACCTTTCTTCAAATATATATACATATATATATATATATGTATATATATTTCAGCAACGCAAAGAAACCCCCAATCCTCGGGATTCAAAAATGAGAGCACTCAAAGCCAGTATGGCGTAGGTTCGCCAGATAGTTTATTCACAGAACCCCCGCAAACTCAGTTTACAAACGCGTTTCGGCGTTGCCGCCTTCGTCAGTGTAAACTGACGTTTGTTTCCACCATTACTTAAATGAAACCGTGGTTACCATATGTCACGTGTTTCAGGTTCGCCAAATAGTTTATTCACAGAACCCCCGCAAACTCAGTTTACAAACGCGTTTCGGCGTTGCCGCCTTCGTCAGTGTAAACTGACGTTTGTTTCCACCATTACTTAAATGAAACCGTGGTTACCATATGTCACGTGTTTCAAACAAAAATGAGAATCAACATAAAAGAAGGCACATGATGTGCCTTCTTTTATGTTGATTCTCATTTTTGTTTGAAACACGTGACATATGGTAACCACGGTTTCATTTAAGTAATGGTGGAAACAAACGTCAGTTTACACTGACGAAGGCGGCAACGCCGAAACGCGTTTGTAAACTGAGTTTGCGGGGGTTCTGTGAATAAACTATCTGGCGAACCTGACACGTGACATATGGTAACCACGGTTTCATTTAAGTAATGGTGGAAACAAACGTCAGTTTACACTGACGAAGGCGGCAACGCCGAAACGCGTTTGTAAACTGAGTTTGCGGGGGTTCTGTGAATAAACTATCTGGCGAACCTACGCCATACTGGCTTTGAGTGCTCTCATTTTTGAATCCCGAGGATTGGGGGTTTCTTTGCGTTGCTGAAATATATATACATATATATATATATATATATATATATATATATATATATATATATATATATATATATATTTGAAGAAAGGTTCACCCAAGGTAGAAAAGTCGCACATGAAGGGGTTATCACACAAATGCTGTCGGTGGTAGTACTCAGCCTGTCACATGCCCTCCTTCCAGCTTGCCAAACGCGTTTCGGGCGTCATCCCGCCCTTGATCACTGGCTGCACCATGTAAGACAGAAGCCAAAGCTGAATTCAATGCACCTGTTTTTCTTGAGATACAGGGTCCCGCCCATGTGGGCTGTAGCAAAGCATTATGGTTGTTGCAGTTCATGCCACGGACTCCAGGTACATAACCACAGTGGGTGCCTCAATTCTTACGCTGGTTAAAATACAAACCCCAGTGGGTGAAGAAAGTTGTACACAGCGCCGTAGTAGTCCCAATATGTACCAGCAGCTCAGGCCCCCTTCGTTCTAAACACCCCTCTACATGAGCGAGCAGTGTAGATCTGCCAGAGCCAGCAGCGGGGCTTTTCCGCGACCAGGCTGGCTGCTTTATATTTGAAGAAAGGTTCGCCCAAGGTAGAAAAGCCGCACACGAAGGGGTTATCACACAAATTCTGCCGGTGGTAGTACTCAGCGTGTCACACGCCCTCCTTCCAGCTTGCCAAACGCGTTTCGGGCGTCATCCCGCCCTTGATCACTGGCTGCACCATATAAGACAGAAGCCAAAGCTGCATTCAATGCACCTGTTTTTATTGAGATACAGGGTCCCGCCCATGTGGGCTGTAGCAAAGCATTATGGTTGTTGCAGTTCATGCCACGGACTCCAGGTACATAACCACAGTGGGTGCCTCAATTCTTACGCTGGTTAAAATACAAACCCCAGTGGGTGAAGAAAGTTGTACACAGCGCAGTAGTAGTCCCAATATGGTGGAGAGAAGGAAAAGGTCATTAAAGTCGAGTTGAAAAATCCAAGTGTGGCGTTATTTTGTTCAAGTTGTGTTGATATATATATATATATATATATATATGATCTGGAATACTACAGATACATTCCACAAGCAAATAGACCATAATCTAGAGCCTTTATATTTATTTATATTTTATTTTTCTGTCCTCAAATAAAATCAGTGTTTCTCTGCTTGCCAACCTATCCCACTCAGCTCTTGTAAATTGTCAATCGACCGGTGTAATTGGTCCATGTTAGTTATTTCTGAAATTGCTGAAAGTGCATTTCAAAACTTTTATGGATGCTAACAATGCATACTATTTTTAAAAGTTGGCACAATTTTCGAGGATGTTATTTTAATTAGCACTTTTATAGGGAGCAATCTGCCATTAGTTTGGCATCACAGGCTTTTCGGTGTTCCAGGGATGACTTTCCAACCGTTTCCACTGCAGATTGGAGTCATTGACTGCCCCCTGGTACTTCCCTTAGTGCAAAGTTCCAGCAACTGGGTTCTCGAACCCTTACACGTTTGCATCCTACTCAAGTGTAAGCTGCCCAATAATTGTATAAAGAGTCCCTGAATAAATTGGACGTGTTTGAGTTGGACTGTAAAGACTGCAACTTTTTTCAGACTTCCATCCATCAAAACAAGTCTATCCCGAAATGATTTCTTTTAACGAACTGGAGCAATCTCTGCTTATAAGCAGAAGGCCCTCCTTACACATTAATGAGTGAGTTAATATTCTCACCCCTAAACAGAATACTAATAAAGTTTCTGATCGAAAAGGTCTCACTACACTGTTTTAACTGCATATATTTTGCTGAGAACATTCGTGTGTAAAAACACTTTGATTAGGTTTTTCAAGCTTAGATAAAATATTTTCGGGCTAGACTTTTAGATTATATTTTGGAGTGCCACCTCTGTCATGTGAGATGTCACTTGATATAGGACAAGTCACAGGAGTACGTTGGTAACGCGTTGTTAAAGGCTTGAAGGAAATCCATATTAACCGTACCAGTCGCGGTCAGACACAATGGGGGTTCCCGCATGCTCCTGAATTTGCATTGTAGTTATTTACGCACTACAGCGTTGCAGGACCAGCCCGGAAAGAAAAGACTGCATTGAAACTGCATCAATGCCAACAGGCCACTGGGCAAACTGGTTTGGGACTTTCCCACAAAAACATTGTGCTTCTATATTATCTTTGCTACGTCAAAGAAAGCCTCTTGAGCTCAATTTAAAGTGCTTAGGTGGATAAACAAGGATTTAAATCCTTCAAATGAACTCAAGCACGAATATATTTAGCTGGAAATAAAGAAAAATATCCACTTATGCAACCTCGTTTGTGTGATCTTTACAAGAGCTCCAGTGAGAGCGATACAGGAGCCATCATACTTTCTGTATGGAGATGTGTGGCTCAGTACCTGAATCAATAGTTCTCATAACTCTCTCGACCATGAAAATATAATGGCTGGAGGGAAAGCCGGATGGATGGCCGCTCTTACCTAATCTCTAACAAATCGGTCAGAACTCCTATTATTGACTGGCCTTCACCAGAAAGGGTAGAAAAACTAAACGGTAATGAGAAGAATACCTGAATTGATCTCAGTCACTGTTAATTACTCTGGGTCTCATTCAAGTCCTGTGTGCTCTTCCTGACCTCAAATGCAATAGCCGCTCTTGAGAACGTTTTAGCTACATGCTGCAGGCAGCCACGGTAGCAACACAATCTAACCAGCTTGATTGAAGATACTAGAACAGAGTTGGACGAGATTCCTTAACAAGGCGGTTCTTTAAAAAAAAAAAACATTTTAGAGAAGACTCTGCGAATTGTGCATTTTTAAACTCTTCTTTACTAAATATATGTTTCCTAAAACTACATAAGTTTCAATGCTAGCTCCGTAGGAATTATAAGCTATTTTAATACTTCAGAGCAACATTTTCGACAGCAGCAAATCATGCGTGTCAATAAGAAAATGTGTGCTCAACAACATTAAAAAAAAAGTACTACAACAGCAGACCAGACGAATAGTTCTGCCACAAAAGAAGCAGTGCGCCAAAGTGAGCAAATTAAAAAAAAACGAAATGAACAGCTAATGCCTCAAGAAATAACTGCTGCAGACAGGGCCATGTCCATAGAACTTCCTGTGGCAGAAAACATTACAATCTCTTCAGAATGTATGCCATTTTAATCCAAGATGATTCCAACACATGCTGGGGTTTATTCAATATACATGTAAATATTTGGAACATCACAAGGGGGGAATTATTTTATTATGGTGTTGCCAGGGGTGAAGCTTCCAGGGGGGAAGGGTGGGGAGGGGGGACTTTGGGGTGTGACACCACTCCTAATAAATGTATTTGGTCCGGTAGCGAGCTGTCTATCGGATTTCACTTGGAATTTCTACATACAGACAGACAGACAAAAACGCGCACACATCTCACCCTCTATTTTGAAAGACAACAAAAATGTTGGCTATTTTACACAACAATGGGCCACATGCATCAAGCATTTTACCGATCGCAAACGAGCCAATAAGCAGAATTGGCCTGTTTGCGACTGGTAAAATGCAATTTCTGATGCATCAAGCCCAAAGGCATTCGCAATTAAGGAAATCACAATTTTTTGCGCTTTCCTTAAGTGCGAATGCAGTTAGAGAATCACAAATTGCGATTCCCTAAATATTTGCAAATTGCGTTTTTGCAATTTGGAAGTGCAAATTATCATCAACTTCAAGTTGATGGTAATTTGCAATTTCTTAGAAAAGTGTATAAAACTTCATTTTCTGAGTGCCATGTGGCGCTCACATATGCACCACATGTGCACACATGCCAATTTTGGGGGTGCAGCACGGTGGCCTTTTGGCCCCCTAGCATCATTCAAATTGCATTCACAATTTGCGAGTACCTATTTGGTACTAGCAAATTGTGAGTGAATTCCCAATCATTCCTATGGGCCTCTAGACCGCTATTTAGGAATCGCAATTCCATTCTTTGATGCATGAGGCCCATTGTGTTTTCTCAGTACTCCTACCAAAACGTATTCCTCTCCCTTTCCACTGCCACTTAAGACCTCTCTTATGCGTCCTGCTTGTCGTATAATGTGTGATTGTTGGAAAAGCAGACAATCACACACCCTCCGATCGTACTGACCAAGCTACGCCCTTGGGCGCTGTTCAAGAATTCCAGTGTTATCACCAAACTAAGCTTAAATGTGCCAGTCGATCATGACTGTTGTACGAATATGGCAGTTACACTCAATATAAAGATCTGCTCAATATTCTAGAAAGGAAAGTGGCAATTATTGTTCAAAAAGGTCTTGTGCTGGAGTGTCCTCCATATTTTGCAGTATTATACCTCTATGTTTATTTTGTATGCTTTCTGTAACCTGCACACGTCACTTTTTCCTCCTGCAATACAACGTTTGCTACCTCTTGTATTTTGTTGGCTCACGATTGTCACTTTTGTAATGCACCGTTTGCTACCTCTTGTATTTTGTTGGCTCACGATTGTCACTTTTGTAATGCATCGTTTGCTACCTCTTATATTTTGTTGGCGCACGATGTCATTTTTGCTTCATTTAATGTAACGTTTGCCTTTGTATTTTGCTCACGTGTAATGTTCTCATGTATCAGTTCTGTTCCTATTGTGAAGCGCTCTGACACCTTCGGGTAAAGTCCGCGCTATATAAAAATGCATAAATAAATACAATAAAAAAAAGGCCAGATTTCTGCTCACGGTGTCAGGGGTACACATGGTGGCAAGTGCTAGTGCAGGTTTCAAATTAATTACCATCTGGTACTGGTCTTACAGCCCCCGGTCACGGAGTTATACATGGGTTACAAATACTGTCATGCTAACATCGTCCAAGTGTGTAGCACATTGCCAGGCCAGAGACGGCATTTCCCTTAAGTATATAAATCACTATGGTCATGAGAGTGCATGACACCACCCACAGTAATTAAGCACCACTGCAAACCAGTGTCTAAATTGCCCCCTTGTGATTAAAGCGCCGCTGCCTTCTCTTTGTTTTCATTGGCCATAGAATGTAACACACTCATGCCAGCCAGTGATTATGGTAAAGAACCTCTTCCAAGTCACATAACACACTCCCTGAGTCTACAGACCACCACTGCTGTGCCACTGAGCACATGGTCTGGTACCATGATAATTTACACGTAGAATCCTGTATATAAAACATGAATACTACCCCAGCGCTCGCAATGTCACAGTAAAAACCTTCAACTCACCCACTAGTTAGGAGTTTTATCCCTCCTCATACAACCAGGGATGTAGGAGGAGGGATAATGTCCAAATTATCTTTCAGACCCACCTGCCTATATCATAGATCAAGCGCTGAATGTGGTCAGACACAGTCATCACCACCTTGCACAACTCCTATCCAATGAACTGCACAACACCTATCTTTCAACCACCCACACCAACATGAATATCGCCAGCCTCACACAAAAAGCACTAACACTTTTGTTGAAATAGTTCAGTCTGTTATGTAGTTGCCGCTAAACCAGCAAGTCTGTTGTAACAACGAAGCTCACTTGTTCAAATGTTTATTAGGAGACAGCTTTTAGGCTTGCTTCCTAGAAGCCATTTGGGTTTCCATTAACTCCAGGAACCAAAGAGATTATAGCACAACATTCTCTAAGCGTGCTGTGGGACTGCCTGGCACTCCAGAATTATTGGGATGCAGTGAGAACCTGTATTATGAAGGTGTGCAGGGTGCCCATGACAAGGTTGGCAAAGTGATGCATATTAATTATATGGGAGAAACAGACCTGAACAGCAAAGGTCGCCTCTGGGTGACATTGGGCTTTATGGTGGCCAAACACAATATAGCTAAGATGTGGAGGGCTTTCCAACTTATGGAAAGCAGAATTGACTGGCTTCTGCAGACCGAAAGGGGAACCACGTCATCCTGGAGCCGTTCGACGCTGTCCCCTGGTACGCAGAGGTACTGCTGAAAAATTTCTGGATGCAGACTGGGGCCAGGGGAGAATTCAAATGTTAAGGAATCTGCGGCTAGATGTCTCTATAAGATTCACTCAGCTAAGAGGGTGCTCCACGGAATATGTGTACGGCACCCTTCTACTCTGCCACTTCTTGTGGAGTGTTGGTCGAACAATTGAGCGTCTCCTGAAGCCGAACTTTGGCTTCCCTTTACTTGCATCCCAGCCTAACATTTCCCCAGCTATCAACATGAACCCATTACATCCAATCTAACATTCAGGTATCTCACCACAATCACCTATTCCTTTGGTACAAAGCCACCCTCTTAATATTCCATCTATGACCAATTCCCCACTCTATCCAGTTTCTATAGGCATTGTTTACTCTTAAAGGTTCTTTGAATTTTGATAAAGCATATGATATATGCCCATATCTAATCTTAACCCAATCACCTTTTCGGATATACGCTTTGAGGAGGTTTTCACAGAATCACTATTGTTCCTTCCGCCTGTTGTCCACTCACGCAACCTACAGGGCATAAATTCAAACAGTTTTTCTACCAATTATTCTGTACTAAGTGTGAAAAAAACACTGCTTTGATCATTTATTGTGGTATGAAATGGCCACAGCATATCTCATCCAGACGCAGAGCACATTTTATGGCCAACTCCCGGGTTTGCTTCACAAACCTATTAGCGCTTTCCACCTAGTCATTGGATTGCAGTTTACACCATTAAGTTCTTGTACACATGAATCCACTTTTACCAAGAAAATCCCTGACCTTTTAAGGAACAGCTTCAGCTTACCACTGTCCATAGCAATATATTGCGGTACTCCCTCACTAATTAAAATATTCTTCACAATTTTAATGGTGTTAGAGGAGGTGAGACTATTCATAAAAATGACCTCCAATGAAAAATCTATTATTACAGAAGCAACTAGCTGTTTAAATTCATATTTGTAAAGCATGAACATATCACCCATTCAGATTTCAAGGCGCTGGGGGCGAATAGTGAGATTAAGTGAGCTATTGTCCAGAGTCACATGATGCTGAGCTGCCGCCGGTAATCGAACTGTGAGACCCGCGTTCTGGAGTCAACCGCGTTTGCTGCTGCACCACACCTCTCCTGCTGCATTTCTGGAAGGTATTGAAAAGGGACAATGAAATCCAAGCAGATTGTTATCCAAGGTTAACCTGGATAATCAATATGCTGGGGTTGGTTACTTTAGTTGATTACTATTCTTAACAGTTTCTCACTCTCTTTGTATACCATACAACTAACGACATCTAGTGGACTCTGGTCTGGCCATTAAAATCCTTTCTTAAGCCTCTTCTTGCTTATGGTTTGACCCAAGTGTACTTGGTGAGCCATAAATGTTGACTACATACTGTCAATTCATTAAAAATGCTATTTCTGTTTTAAAGTCTCACACTTGCAGATAAGCAACTTTCTCTCCAGGAAAGCTCTCTAAAGAATCTCATCACATTCTTCATAGTCTTATCCTTCTCCATGGCGGAGACCAGACCTTTGATGAAATGCATCATATATTCCTTACTTGGCAGCATCCACACATGACAACTTCTGCCTCGGACTCATGTTAATTTACCCTCTCTTTCAGTGGATAACCTCAATAGACAATCTGCAAAGCAGTTGCGTGACGAAGAAATATACAGTGTACATAAAGGTTTGTTATTTTGCCACAAACGTAGCCAATCGAGCAAAACCCTTATCAGAACCGCCTGTCAGTAGAATCTTGAGAAAACGTTTGGAATAAGTTCTAAGGGTGATTTTCGTTTCCCATACAATTAACTTAAAATATTCCACTTGCCACACAGCTGATAAAATATTTACCCGTGATACTAAACATACAAGATGCAAAAGCGACTGTCAACTCTTTTTTAGGTCGAGCATTCGACACCTACCTCTTGTTTATACTTTAGTATATGCTATATGTATACGTACTTTATGGGCTCTAGAGAACATCCCTAGGACTTATCTACTTCCGCTTAGGGACTTTTTTTCTGTTCAACTGCCTCTAACTGTCTTCATAGAAAACGACCAGTAGAGGTCAGTAAAATACCAGTATTGCTTTCTCGCTGTTCAACTGCCTCTATTTAACTGTCTTGATAAAAAACGACCAGTAGAGGTCAGTAAAATACCACAATTGCTTTCTGCTGTGGTACTTTCTTTTTTTTCTTTATGTGGCAACTGCCTCTATTTAACTTTCTTAATAGAAAACGACCAGCAGATGTCAGTAAAATACCAGAATCACTTTAGCTTTCTATAGATTCTAGTCCACAGGAATTGTCTTCCACAAGCACCCATAGACAATAATATTTTTTTCAAATCTTGTATTTTCAGTGATATGACCACAGAAGGCTCTGATTTTATATTAAAACAGAGCTTTGGACTATACCATTTACCGCTGAAAGGCACTATTTCTCTCTATATGGTCCATACTTGGCGTGTCACGCAGTTTGGTGCTTCATTTCCCACAATGTTAAAGAACAGTAGATGTTTCAGCACCCAGGCTAATGTGCTGCATAGCTAAATATATATCAGGGCCTAAAGGCATGACCGACTGCATTGCAAATGCTTGTTTTGTAACTTATTTTTGAAAGCAAGAACAGTAGATTGTCACCAACATTTTCGTTTACATCTTTTATTGACTGGGAAGAGCTGCCCCTTAGGGAGTTGCCAGTATTCCCGCCCCCAATCTCCCATGCCGTGAGGGCAATGTTCAAGCGAGAACCAGGCATATTTAGTGTGTTTTCTCCCAGCCCCCGATAACACCTCCATGCCGACCATATTTTTGTATTGTTTTATTTATTGCTTTATTCACTCACCATTGTATCCCATTCCTCTTATACCACCCTCTCTGCCAACAAACACCAGTCCATGTCCTTTTTCATTCAGTGATGCTCGACTGCACCACATCCTCCCCACATTGCTGCCACTGTTTTGCTTTAAAACTATTAGACCCAGTGCCAACCACAGCTTCAGGTACTTAGGAGGTGTATCTTCTCCCCATTTGTTTAACAAAATCCACTTGGCACTTCATTTAATTGGCAGCCCTATCACTCGTCCCATACATTCCTCTATCTTCCTCCGAAAGTCCTTTATCTTTGAGCGGAACCATATAATATGAAAGAAGGAGTCATCCTGATCACATTCCCTCAAGCACAGTCTGGAGGTGCTCCTATCCATCTTATGTAGGAGTGTTCTGGAATTGTATCCTTTGTGGAGGTCTCTGAGCTCCGTGAGGCGATAATCTGTTTTATGACAATTTTGTGTGTGCATGTTATGGCTTCTACTCATTCCTCCTCTTCATACTAGCCTACTTCTCGTTTCAAGTCTGTCTTTAATTTCTGTAGAAGACCAGAACATCTGGAGTTATTGAGTATCATTTGTAAAATCAGGGATACTGCACCTTTATAGTGAGGATATTCATGAGCAGCCTATAATCAAGGGGGGTTGCCTCTTCCAAAAGTGTCCCTTGTGTAATGTTGAAAGTAGAGTGTGTCAGACCTGCAGGTATCTATACTTTTCAGTAGCCGCTAGCTGGTAGTGTGAGGGTTTCGAAAGGGATCACTTTCCCTTTTGCCCACAGGTGGCCCAGATGCGAGAGGCCTACTGTGTCCCATTTCATGAACCCTTTAGATTTCCCACCGACTTCAAAGAGTTGCTATCCCACAGTGGCATTTGCTCGGTTAGGTTCCTATTCCAACTGAGGTATGCAGTCGATTCTTTCCATAGGGACACCCCCGTATGGAGCGAGAGTGTCCCAGAGGGCAGGATTCTATATAGTATTTCAGGGTATTCCCTGGCCCTGATCGCGTATCTGTGTACTCTGACCGCCACTTCATCCTGGTGCGCTCACACAAGTCATTTATGTTTTCCAGTTGTGCCGCTCAGTAGTACCTTCGTATGTCCGGTAGAGCTATTTGCCCATCATATACTCCCCATATCAACTAGTGAAGTGCACTGCGTGGTGGGCCACTGTTTCACAGCAATAATCACACTTACAGGTCGGGTTTCCTAAAACAGTTTTCAGAATGGGATACTTTGTAGAACATTTAAAAATCTAGGCAGGGCCATCATTTTGAATAGAGGCAGCTCGGCCCAGCAGTGACAAAGAACAAGTCTGCCAATGGTTTATGTCGCAATTTGAGTAGCTGGTACAAGTTAAATTGAGGAACCTATCACTATTTCGGTTTACGTAAATACCAAGGTAATGGAATCCCTCAGGCACAAGCAGTATCGTGTAGGTGGTTGAGAGTAGTAGCAGACCCCTGTGAGGAGCTGTATTAGGGATCTATCCTCATTTATGCTATATCCAGAATACTGGCCAAAGATTTGGTACATTTTCCGTATGCCTGGAACTGTTTGCTCCGAATCAGCCATATCTAGCAGGATGTCATCTGAATACAGAAATATGGTCTTGTCCCAATCGCCCGTCCGTTGCAGGCCCCGGAGAAATGGGTCTTGCTTGACACAAGCAGCATGAGGGAGAGCGGACACCCTTGCCTGGTAACTTTCTTTGTAAGTACTTTTGACAATACCATACCAATCCCAGAAGCATTGACATCCACAATTGTAATGGATTATATGTTAATGTCAAAAGGAGTAAGTAGAGGTACGTGGCCAAGATGGCGACTGTGTAGGACATGCCTTCTCGTCACTCCATCTCGCCAGCAAGGCCCAACCGCCCACTATTCACTAAGCTGAACTAGTGGGTCCACTTCAGAACCGTGCTGGTTGCCCAGAGACCTGAGAGCAGCCTGAGCCGGCCAACACCAAAAAACGGAGACAGACAGAGCGCGGCCTGGTGAGGCCAGCCCACGCTGCGGATTGGTCTGCGCACTCTCCCGGAGCTTTGATGCCCGGGAAACTACGGAGGCGGAACCTGACCTGGACCTTGGCAGAGGGATGTGAAGGTTGGAGAGAAAGGCCGGCTTCCCCCTGATGAGAGAGAAGCGGATAGGGCTGAGACAACAGACCAGCCCTTCTTGCGAGGGGCAGACGGATCCGGGCTAACCCCTGACTGGAAGGATCCTGGGGGATCGGCAGCTGCAGCTCAACCCATGCGCTGCGGAGAGACTGGCGGACAGGCCTCAGGGGTACTCTGCTTTGCGCACCCTGCCTGCTGTTGATGAGCAGCCCCTGCTCTGATTGCGACCTCCTGGTTGCTGTGAGATGCGGGTCAGCTCGAAAACCGAAGCTGCTGAGACTGGGAGGGAGACGTTGACAGCGGGTCTGATCCCTCTCACGTCCTGAAGGGGACTAAGATCTGGCATTACCCCCCGACAACTGCGGCCGAAAGTAGAGCTTGAGGCAGGTCCAGAGAGCCAGAGATACCAGAACACACTAGGTCGTTGTCACGATTCACTCCCTGTGCTCTCTTTCCCACCACCAGGGGGCCGAATTGTGGGGCTTTCCAGTATTCTCATATGCTTCCAGACACTAACCTGTATGCATATCCTGACTTCCAGGCATTTGGACATCACTTAGGAATTGACATCCATTCCCAAACCATGCCGGGTTTTGTGGAAGCCAGTCAGCTCATGCTGGAAACTCCATTACCTATAATCCCCTGCTCACTGCTTTGTCTCCACCCCTGCAGGCCACGGATGGGTGGAGGAATTCAGCTCACCTGTGGCTGGTTGCTGCTAGCCTGCTCACACTTGATTCGTATGAATACTGTGAACTCCTTTAAGCCCCAATTCCCTTCAGCCCAGGGTTGGTCATTTTTCCAGTGAGGCTGGACCTTGTTTCCTGAGCTTTTGATATTCCTTGATTCTTGAGCTATAGTTAATCCTTGCTCCTTGATTCCTGAGCTATAGCTATTCATTGTGCCTGAATTAGCACTGCCTGCAGTGCTACCTTGTTTCCTGAGTTCCTGAGCTATTGTTATTCTTTGTTCCTGTTCCTGGGCTTCAGCCATTTCTTGTTCCTGATTTGCACTGCTTGCAGTGCTCTCTTGACTCCTTGTTTCCAGAGCAGTATCTATTTCCTGATTCCTTGAACCAGCAGTGCCTGTAGTGCTACCTTGACTCCTGAAGCTTTAGTAATTCTCTGTTCCTGAACTAGCACTGCCTGCAGTGCTACCTTGACTCCTGAAGCTTTAATTACTTCCCTGTTCCTGAACTAGCACTGCCTGCAGTGCTACCTTGACTCCTGAAGCTTTAATATTTCCCTGTCATGAACCAGCACTGCCTGCAGTGCTACCTTGACTCCTGAGCCTTAGATCAATTCTTGTTCCTAGCCCAGCACTGCCTTCTATGCTACTTTGTTTTCTTGACTCCTTAGCCTGCACTATTCTAGTATACCCTTGTCGCCTCCCCTTCTGTATCTCCCTTTCCAGTCCCTGCCTTTCGTCCCATTTTCTTGGTTCCAGTTTTAGTTTGATGTCTTTCCAATCTGCTGTCTTGCTTCTGTTACCTTGTATGTTTGTTACCTGCTTTCTGCCAAGTGTGCCCTGTCATTTCCTTCCTTTCCTGTTAAGCACTCCTACTTGTCTATTGTGGTTGTGTTTACCTCTACCCCTTTGCTGATACTGCCTTGCTTGTTCCTGTTTGATCACCAGTATCCGTGGGCACAGCTGACTACCTAGATGGTGTTTATTGTTCACTGTGAGTATTGTCTTTGAGTTACAGTTATAACATCACCATAGGTATAAGCTCCACAGACCCTGCCTTTGCATACATATCCTATATGTTGGGTATTTTCAGTCAGTATCTGTAACAGCGATTGTGGGTGAGGAACTTACTGAGCTTCAGTCTTACCGTGTGGAGCACCTGAGTGCTTTACCCCACATTCCCTTTATTGTTAATGTTGCATTATATATATATATATATATATGTCTTGCATGTCCGTCCTGGGAGTAGTTAGTCTGAATGCTAAATTGGCTTGTGAATGCCTTTCCTCTCTAAGTCTTAGCCATCTTGTTCACTCTACAGGCTTCCCCGTTGGATCCCTTTTCTCCTCTGACTCCCTGTGTAATCACGGGCAGCACTGTACTAGTCTTTCTGTGTACTGTACTTTTTCTACCCAATCCCCAGTACTTGCTCAAGTCCCAACTGTGTTCCTGACATAGTCTTGGACAGTCCCTGACAGACGTGGACCTTCATTGCTGGAGGTAGGGTGGGGACTCTTCCCCCACAGATCAATAAATAGGCCGTCAGAACGAGGGGGGGTCCCACACGAACCATACTCCTCCCTTGCCTGGCCTGCACTGCCCTATTGCCCAGCTGACTCTCCAGCAGCACCAAGGGCCAGGCGTGGGGAGCACCAGGAGAGTGAGGCCACAAGGCCTTGAAACAGGGCTTCCTCTCCACCCTCCAACGCCTTGGAAGCTAAAACCCACCTGGCTAATGCACTTCAAGCTCTGGAGGCTGACTGGGGGGGCTCACCCAATAATCTCCATCCACACACCTCCCGTCTTGACCAGACTCGGGCACATGGACTTGGCGACAACCTGGAAGCCTCTGCTGGAGCTCTCCCCTTTCCTTAGTGCGATAACTGATGCCTCGGTTGTCTGGACCCCACAGCATCCTTAAGTCCAGGTCTAATAGGGCCTTCTCTGTACGCTTCTGGCACAGCCTGTTGGTCTAGAAGGGGACCTGATATGAAACAGGCCGGCTTGATAATTGAAATAGGCGGAGCCCCCAAACGGGACCGCTCCCCCCTCCCGGAATAGAGTCCCACACAGCTTACACATATAACTGATTCCCTCGGATGCTGTGGGCGACCCCCTAGAGGCTGCACGCTTGGGCTGAGCCTACAAGGAGCGAGGTCCATCTCTGCCCACTTGAAAACGGACCTAACTAACAATGGGAATCTCAACGCCCCCCCCCCCCTCCTGCACTGCACACTGGCTATCCCTCTCACATGGCGGTAAGCAAGGGGAAGAAGGACTGTGCGGTCAAAGACTAACTCCTCAAGTTATCTAGCTCTGGCTCTGAGGTTCCTGCAGCTTCCATGGAGTCAAATGGTTCTGCGGCCACCAGTGATATTGAAGCCCCGCTCACTCGCTACGTCATAAAAACGTGGTTTGCCTTGTTGCCGGACGACTTGCAATCCATGAAGAACGAATCTGCCCAGGAACTCAGGGAGGTGAGACGGGATTTGGACTCGCTGGGAGAAAGGGTGGATACTCCAGAGGCGCATGACAGAAGTAGAGACGAGGAAATTGAACAACTTCAGCAAGAGGTGATCCGTCTCAAAGACCAACATCTAGACCTGCTAGCACACGCCAAGGAGCTTGAGAACTGCTCCAGACACAACAATATACGCATCAGGGGGATTCCAAGTGACGCGGAGGGTAACAAATCACTTCCTTCATTGAAGATCTCTTCAGAGACATTCAGGAGGCCCCTCTAGACTTGGAGATTAAGCTGGACCGTACCCAACCATCGGCCCAAAGAGATCCGCCCCTGCACCTCCTGCAGACATCCTCACTTGTATCCATGACTTCCTGTTAAAAGAGCGTATCCTTAAAAAGGCCAGGGACATTCATCCCATGCAGTTCAAGGGTCATCAACGCTCTCCACTCTTCAAAAAAGGAGAGCGTTCTGGCCAATCACAGCACACCTCCGCTCTATCGAAATCCCTTTAGACTATTCTTTCCCCTAGATGGGAAGATACATCAGATCCGCTCACTGAAGGAGGCCCATCAATTGCTGAACATTTCAACTGATGCCCTGAAGGGTCTCTCTCCGCCCGCCGGGGCGGTCACAGACCCAAGAGTTCGCAAATGGCAGACAGTGGGTCACACCACAGCCCATCTCCGCACGACCCACAGACAATTTCAAGAGAACATCAGGCAGTGCTGGTCCCCCTCAGCGACAACACCATATAACCGGCATAGTTAGAATTCAGGTCACTCCAACCAGCAGCAACATTCAACTGTACCTGGCTCTCATCTCTCAACAGTCAACAGGGGCGGTGGACCTAGGTGGGTTGGGGCAGGACGGTGTGTTGCTGACCGCTTTTACCCCCCTCTCATGGGTCTAATCACCCAGGACATTTCAGGTGTTTTTCTTTGCCATGTTTGTTTGTTGTATTCACTGGGGTTTGTTGGGTCCTCCCTCACCTCTGAGCTCCCCTGAGGTAAATTTTTTGCTTACCCAGCTACTCAACTATTTCCTCCAGGCAGTTCACTCATCAGATGTTCCATTCCTCCAAACAGCGCGTTTCCATAGATCTTCTTATGAACCGCCCGATGACACAGGATCTTAAAATCAACACGTTAAATGGGAATGGTCTCAACAATGGTCTCAACAACTCAGTTAAAAGACACGCAATCCTCTCCTACCTCAAAAACTCTGGTGCCCATATTTGTCTCCTTCAAGACACTCATCTCCTTCCCGGAGACACACACAGACTCCGTTCTAGGGCGTTTCCTCATCAGCTATTCTCATGCCAGTCCTCCAAATCCGCTGGGCTCACCATTTTAGTATCCTCTACTTTTCCCAGAAAGATAGTCCCCAAACAGGCAGAGATCAGAGGTAGGCTGCTGACCCATTCTTTCACATTAGATTCCCACACCTTCACAGTGGGGTCGGTCTAAGCACCAAACGAAGGACAAAAACGCTTTCTGAGGAAGGCGGTGTCCGAGCTCACCCGATCGTCTGACCAGAGGTTACTGTTAGGAGGCGACCTGAACCTCGCTTTCAACAACCCTTTCAACAGATCGGCGCAACGACTGGGCCAAACCGGGGCACTCTCGAGGGAAGGGGCACAAATCTTGGAGGAGGTCGTATTGTTAGACATATGGAGAACCCTACACCCCTCAAAGAGTACACATTCTACTCTCACTCCCATAAAACATATGCAAGAGTTGATTACTTCCTAGGTACCCAAAGTATGGTACCCCACATTCAACAAGCCAACATACTTCCCCGTGGACTATTGGATCATTCAGCAGTGACAGACTTTTCTGGCGCCTTCGGGATACACCGTCCCAAGGTGACCCAGCAAATCTTGTAACCCTTGCGAGATTTTCTAGACACAAACGATATTCCAGAGACCCCTACTGCCTCTCTTGGGGACACTTTGTAGGCAGTGATAAGAGGAGAATTCATTGTGATAGCTTTGTCTGAAAATAAGATACATCGGGACAAGAGAGAATCCCTCACAAGATGGGTACAAGAGCTGGAATGCGGACCCCGGATCTGGCGGCAGCTTGAGGCAGCTAGATTCCAATTGTCTGCTTTGGATCTAGGCAGGGCGGAGTACGTAGCGCCCAGATTACGACACGCTTTCTATACCCAGGGCAATAGAAGTGGGAGACTGGTAGCTAACAGACAGAAATTTCAGAGCCAGGCATCTGGTGTTTAATCTGTGATTACCACAACAGGGTTGGAACAGACCAACAGATTACCAAAACATTTTGCCAATACTAAGCGGGGCTCTACGAATCACAGGATCTCCCCATGGACACTCCAGCAGGCTATCTCTGTGATGCTGCCACCACTAGATTAATGCCAGACCAGGCGGATTCACTTGTGTAGTGTAGTTCCTATATTCCCAATAGGCTCTGTGCATCGGAATAATATAAGCAGCAGTGTAGACGTAGGACTGAGGTCATCTAGGTCTCTACTGACTATATTAGACTTAATTAGTTTTGCCAGCTAGCTCAGAGGTCACTAGAAACTTTCTCGAATGTTCAGGAAAGAGTTAACTCTCCTGATTTAGACAAGAAGGGATTAGTTTCTGACAACCGCATAAACATGACAACTTTGCTCCCTCAGAATAAAAAGTATATCTCTAGAGTCGTGTGAAAACGGATGTATGACGTTACAACGAATACTTTTACAACGCCTACCTTTACATCGCAAGTTTTACAACGCATACCTTTACAACGCATAGTGCTTTTAGGCGCTGGATAGTGAATAGTTTAATTTACTATTCCAACTCTAGTCCCCGTGGATAGTAGGGAAGGTGTTGGATAGTACATTAAACCTATTCCCTATCCTAGAGCGCCCCCCAGCGCAATGCGTTGTAATAGTTTGCGTTGTAAAAGTTGCGTCATAAAGGCACTGCGTGGTAAAAGTTGCGTTGTAAAGGATGTTTACCATGAAAACAATAGACAACTATTACACTCAGTCAATCGTGCATGCTTAGTTTCACCAGAGTGCAGAGAAATAGAGAGACAGGCGTTTTCAATAAAAGGTGTTATTTATTGAGCAGTCTTCTTTCTCATGCAAGAGAAATGAATTGCCACAATTGCAATACTTATCATGAAGTAAAGTGCGTACAGTAAAAGTAGTATTATGAAATAATACTGTAAAAGCATGGATATGGTTTCTTAGCCATAGGATACTTTAAAACGGATAATATATATATATATATACATAAAAACATTGACTAACCTACTCAACTGGTGCTTCTAAGATACGCCTACCCCGGTGTACCTGACCTAAGCCTAATACATGGGAAGGAGTAAGTAAGTTGCAGTTTAAGTTAAGTTAGTTTTTTGCAAAGAATCTGAATCAACAATTTAGTCAGCTCCGTACCTTGGTTCTAGAATGAAGGAGGTCTTGTATCTCGTGTCTCAGGACTCGATCTCCCAGCAACCCGCAAGGGTGACTAGAAACACCGGAGCTGGATTTCTCGGCAAGAGAATAGACAGCGTCTCTCTCGGTGCGTCAAAGGAGGATCGGCTTCCTTCGGCTCTCGCATCAGCTGGGCGTCGGGCAAGTAGATAGCCGCTCTGCTCCAAACCACCGTGTGTTTGCTTAAGGCAACATTGGTATATTTATACCTGGAAGGTGCCGGGTTTGACGTAAGGTTGGACATAAGACGTCATTAAGAACTAACAGTTCTTTCTGGACTCCAGGAGTTCTTGTGCAAATCAAAACAAAAGCAGGGGGATTTCCCGGGCTGCTGGAGGCTTGGTTTGTTTAAAGAACGCGTTGTACTTTCTAGGAGACTATGGGAGTAGCCTTGCCGTATTTGGACTGCATGGGCTATGACTAGATATGGACATGATTCTTATGCCTTTATAAGGATATGCTTTGTTATAACCACATAAGGGCATGAATCGGGGATATCTAATTAGGGTCCTAGATAGATTCACAACACCCACTCCACGTATTAATGTCCATCATTACTAATTACGAAGCAATACTAAACATATAACAATGCATGTGTTTTCCAACCCACCCCAAAATACATAAATTGCATTTGAAATGGTGTATGGTATATACACGAAAATGAGTATTGGTACTGTACGTTTTTTAAGCAGTGGTATCATTCAGTTAAATGCATATATATCTCAGCTGAATGAATTGCGAAAATTACAAATGAAATGGCTCTAAATACAGAAAAGAAGGTTGAGACCATTTCATCACATATTTATACAATGCTGTACATGTGCTAGAGGTTGAGGTAAAATATTGTCTCTAGTATTTCTAAAAATAGAAGTTCTGTTCTCTAAGAATAGTTCTACTTTAAGCAGAGTACCATGTGCCAAAAAAAGGTAAATATTTTGGAAATAGAAAAATATTTTCGCTTTCAGGGAAAAAATAGTTCCAAATGTTTTCAGTAGTTTCGTTTATCAAAATTGAAGGCCGAATTCAGAATTCAGGGAACGCTGTGTGCTTGTTGTTTTAAAAGTTATTCTTTTTGTTCAGGGGAGAACATCATATTAGACAGGCTTGCGAAAAATTGGTCTACAACATCAGGTGAAAGGTCGACCAAGTTCGAAAATGCTGAAATTGTGCATATGTGAGAATGATTGCTATCATCGATGTCGGGATCAGCAATGCTCACAGAAGGTTGTACCTGTTTGGTGCTGCTTTCCTCTCGTACTTCACTGCCACCTACTCGTAATGGTGAAGTCTCAACGAATGCCGTCATCAGAATAGGTAGCCGCTGGGGACAACACGTTGCATGAGCCATTACCGAACCAAGCAAAGTATCGACATCCATAGGTACTGCTGATGGTAGTGTAAGACAGACGTCCAACACGCATTCTTCTCCGCATAGCAGACATCGAAGCACAGGTAAGATGCAATCTTGCCAGATAGGTCTGAATGAAAGAAACCAGGTTGCACTCAGATCTCTTAGCCGGGCAAAACCGAGGACTCTAGTGATTCGGTCTCGGTAGCGTATTGCTAAGATCGTTTCTTCCATTGTAGCTGGAGTTTTGTCTGTGGCTTGGCTTGCCATATCGGAGCAGAAGGATCAAAAATAAAATTCCTGCTACGAGTCCCAAAAGAAGAGGCGGGTCGCCGAAAAAGGAATAGACAAAACTCCGGGAAAATGCCCAGAACTGTTTCAAAGGGTGCTAACAGTCCCGAAAAAATTGTCTTAAATACATGTGCGATGCCACTGGTATTAGACATGTTTAAGATTTGACCTAACATTTCTACGAAATGCACGGGGCAATTTGTTGATAATAGGGAATGTATCTCTGCTGCTGTCCTTGCAACTTGCAGATCATACGTCTCTTTGGACGAGGTTAAAGGCACAGTTGTCTGTAAAAGAATTGACTTCATTCTGCTTAAAGTATCAATTCGAATAGAAGAGATATTCAAAGAAGGCCATATTGCCGCCTCCATGTCTGGATTGCTGTTTGGATACAATACTTGCATACAGCAAGTGACCATGGAACTAACGCTCACGAGATAGGCTTTTCCTGGCACCTTGCCACCACAGCTGTGGTCACTTATTAGAACATACCTGCCGTTGGAAAGTTGTCTGAAAAATGTCTCTATCTGTGTTGCAGGAGTGCCGTGCAGGTGACATAAAAGGTTATTTGATAAACCTTCACAGGCTTCATGCAAGTTAATACCTTGACACAGAAATGTACCGCTTAGTGATTTTTTACTATTGTTACCACTAAGGAATACCTCTTTTTTTCCTTCACTATAACATTTGTGTGTATAAGGTAAATTCCATGTTGACTTGATGTATCCTTTACCCAACCTTTCATACAGGCCTGCTGGTATATATTTTTGGCAATACTTAAACTGGAAAGTTGTTATCGGAATTGTCATTGTTCCGTGTATTATCCATTCAATGACAGGTCTCTCAGAATCGTATAGTCTGCTCCTTTTTGTGCCAAACTGATTTGTTTATCAGTAAGGTTAAAGATAGAAAATAATGACGTTATGTTGATTAGACGCCATGGCACGTAGCCTGAACGCAGATTTTGCAACATCCAGCCAAGCTGTACAATAGAACGTAATTGGGACTGACCATGCTGTAGCATTAGCAAGTCCTGCTCTATTATATCAATAGCAGATGATACAATGCTGTCCAGTGAATATATTCTGGAGGACAGAGTCGTTAACCCATTGTCCACTACAGAAAGTGATTTTTCCAAATTTATACGATCAATTTCTCGTATTTTTTCTGCAGTTTTAATTTGTGCTACTTTCTAAGCTTCGTTGTAAGCAGCGTATATACCGGCGTATATGAAACATTTTTGACGCTGTTTGCGAGGTCCCAGTATGAAATTTCGCAAGTCAGCACCGTCTTTAAGTAAAGTCAAGTGTTGCTTAATTTCAGCCAGTATAGATTTCTGTAGCCATTCGAGGCATAATTTCCCTACACTGTATGTTGTAACTATCCCTGGATGTTGTCTCTGGGAGTATCTAGGGTCTGGCCTGGTCTGTTTAAACCCCTGTGTTTTTTTCAGGAATCTATCTTGACAGTTATTTGTGTCTGTGGGCCAGATTAACCATTTTTTCCAATCAGGATTTGTTCTGTTTTGGTGTAAAATATGGGATACGTCTATCTCCACATCTGTAGTGCTATTACTATCAGGTATGGGCTTCGGAATAGACGGTTTGTTTAAGTCTTTAATCTTGGCTAGGCCAAGACAGGTTGTCTGTTGAATGGTGTCATTCAAGAATATTATTTGTTCTGGGATCATGCAGGCTCTAAATAATGCTTCTAGACCTTGTACCTGCCAGTCTTTTGAACCCCAGATGGTTTTTGTTTCAATGTTGTTTTTCCAAAATTCAAAACCAAATGTAGACATTTTCTCATAAAAATTTTCTGAATAAATCAATTTAGTATTTGTCAACATTGTTTTCATTCCTGTCTTATTTAACATTTTAAAATAAAACGTTTCTGGATCACTGTTGTTAAACCCTGAGAAGTATGTGAATTTCTCATAAAATGTTTTCGAACTGCCTTTTGGCGGTGTTGGACAATGTTCCCATTGATTAAAAGTTAAAACATTTCTAGGTTGAGCAGATTTATGCAAATAGTGATGACCATAGTGGTTAAAACAGTACATTTCTTCATAGTTCGATTAACCCTGTAAATAATCATGTTCTGTAAATTTTGCTGACATTACTAAATCTGACATCATATTATTAATATTTTCTAAGTCCCAATCATCAGAGAAAGTACTTGGTGTCACAAAGTCACTTAAGGAAATCTTAAATTGGTGTGGATATTTCAAGAGCTCAATCAGGCCATAGATTTTATAATCTGTTTTGTCCCATGCTACCCCACCGGGTATAGGATTGGCTGTGATGTTCACTGATGACAGTTCTCTTTTCTCGATGTGAGAGGATGTGTGAGGCTTTAGGACCAAGTTGATGTTCTGACTTGCTGTGTCCATTGTACTATATTTTCCATCAATGAATTGTCCCAAACATAGAACCAAGATGAGCCAAAGTAGGAGGAAAAGTACACCAAACACAATTCAAAATTCAATCCATGGTGAAATCAGATATGTTTTTTTTTAGTTGATGAAAAAGTTCAACAATAAACTTACAATTATTCTGGGGTTCAAGGGGTGTGTTTTAAGACCAGGGCACAGTTATATCCCCCATATAAGCATACAGAAAAACTACAAATAACTGTGGGTCTGACAGAGAAATCAAAACATGCTAAGTGTAGCTGGCTATGTGTCTGCTATTCCTCTTGAGATGGAAGACAGACTGGACAGTAAACCACTGTGGAAAAATGTCCATCAGTTACGCGATCGTGGGCGCCCAGTACATCATATGGTCTACTCCACAGTAGTATACCCACCACTCTATCACCATAGATCAATATTGGAGAAAAAGAGTGATGGGTGGATGTCTGGTGGATTGAGTTATCGTAACTGTGAGCAGTGCACAAAAATAAGAGTGTGAAAATTAAAAAGTGTAAGATTGGATGGTGCATACGATTATATTTTATTCTGGGGTTATGCACCTCCAAGGTTAAAAATGACGTGCAAGTAAGTCAGGTGGTTCAAACAAATACCTTCTGACTGGGCTATCTGGTCGACATGTTTCTGCGGTTACTGGTCAAATGTTACCATCCGCTTCATCAGGACCCATTAACTTAGTTGCTACTGCTGAATAAGTGATAAGTGAAAAAAGGACATTATACAAACATACAAAGTGTCACCTGTACACTTCCATATTTCTCCTGTGAGTGTCCATTTTTGATATAGCCAGCGAATCCACATGTAATGAAAAACAAAATAAAATAGCACTCACATTAGTTAAGGCTATCCCAAGACAAACTTTATCCAATATTTATGATACTACCTCTAGGTCAGAGCTACCTTAGAGTGTCCCACATTGTAGAAATAATCAATGTCTCACCTTAATTTGTAAGGGAAAACGCCTCACCTCACCTGGCAAACAGCTCAGGAAAATGAAGCACCGCTCTGTAGTGCAGAAAAATGTATACAGGGTCAGTGTCAAGAAAACAGTGTCAGGCAATTACAGAAGCACATCCAAGGTGGGTGCCCAAAGGGGCAACCCACGCGTGGGGGGCCAGTTATCCTATCGTGATGCCCGCAAATGGACTGGGTTCGGTGTATTCAACATAGATATAACGTGCTACCAACAGTAAGAGTATTGCCAGAGCTGTGGTATTATTAATTGTTATGTCTCATTAGTCAATCGCCAAAGATAAAGATAAATTCCACCAATTGACGAATTATAATCATGGTTTCTCAATGTTAGTTTCATCAAAAATACATCACTATCGGTAATGTCGCTCGCTGAAGTTAGACCAGGACCGAGTGACAGGAGCGCTACCACGTATTCAGGCAAGCGGCATCTAACGCGCGCTGCTGGTCTACCAAGGAGTTAAATGAAGCCCCTCCTGCTGCCTTACCTATCCGTCGGTACTTCTGACAGCCGGCCGGGCTGTTTGGGGAGGTGCCGTGTATGGCGACGTGCACTTCCTTATTGATTCTGTGCCTGCGCATCAGGTCATGCGCGCAGAGGCCAGAACTACAGATACTCATGGGAAGTGTAGTTCACAAAGGTTACATCGCGTTTCTGTGCGCGAGTGTATTCAAAAAACTACAGAATAGGGAAATGTAGTTTTAAAGGTGTCTCACACTCGCGCTGGACTGAAAATGCCATTTAACATGATGACACGTCAATGACAACCACACCGAGTGGCATGGATCAAGTCATACCAATATTAAGGCTCAGTTTATATTGCTCTTCAGTCAGATATCAACAAAAATAATAATAATAATAATCATAATATTGATAACGTGGTGACGTAATCACAACAGTACTTGCACGGAGGCTCCCTGGTTGTAATGCGACCCAGTGGTATTCGAGCTCGTATTCTCTCTTAATGTGGTGCCAGAAAACATCATACAGTCCTCTGTATATGAAAGGCCAACACGCATAACGATTACTGGCGTGATGACCAGGTCTTTAGTTCTAATATTAACTAGATGATATTTTTAATTTTTAATGGGGCTCACCACCCGAGTGCGCGTGATCAGAGGTGTCTGCACGCCCCTCGGGGGAGCAAGGATATGGATGCATCCTGAATTAAGAGCTTAATCATTGTTGATACTATGGAGAAAAGTGTCAGTCATAGCGTGGTAAAATGATCTGAAGCTCTCTTGTTAAGAAACGACCCAGTGTTTTTAGAGCTAAATCCTCTGTCTCGGTGTGGAACAGGGGATCACTATTATGTAGAAAACTTAACAGTAAATCTATCTGGACACCCTCTGAGTTGGAGGAAATCGCTCTGCTCCATGTCTCGTCGACAGGACCCTACTCAGGATAGCAGCAGATGGCTATTCAGATAGACTTCTCAGAGTACATGCATTCCTGGAATGTCTACAGTGTCATCCACGGGATGTCTTCGTTGAGCCCGCTCTTGTCGCAGTTGAGCTTGTACACCCATTTTTGTTCGATTCTGAACAAGTATCTGGATATATCCGTAATTTGATTGGGAATGTTGGGTTGTTCTAACACAGTCCACTCAAAGTCCGTGGGTCTGTGCCCCACTTGAATGAAGTGATTGGTCAGTCTTGTTGACTGCTTTTGGCACCTTATTGTACTCTTGTGCTCTGAAATCCTTGTGCGGGTGGTCATGCCGACATATCTCAAGGCGCAAGGGCAGGTAATTAGATAAATCAAGTTGCTGCTATTGCAGTTAGTGAACCTTCTCTGCTCCCAAGGTCGATTGGTTCCTATGTCTACAGAGGTAGTTCTTCTCGTTTGCGGACAAGCCGCACAGTTGCCACACGGGTGGTGTCCCGTCACTGGTGGCATATTCCAAACAGTGCCCACTTGATGGATTGGCTTGGGTGGAGGTCTGGTATGAACAAGTCTGTCTCTCAGACTCGTCGCTCTTTTGAATGCAAATAGTGGTTGCGGAAGGGAATCTTCTCCTGTATTAAGGATCCTCCAATGTTTACGGACGATGCGTTGTATGGCGTTGGATCTTGTGCTAAAAGTGTTGACACAAGTGAGCCTGTCGTTCTTCGTCTTGGGGACCGGTGGTTCCAACAAGGATTCCCTATTATTGTTAGCCGCTCTTTTTCTTGAGCGCCGGATCAGTTTCTTGGGGTAGTTCCGTTCCGCCAGTTTAGATGTCAGATCATCAGAGTATTTGACCGTGTCCTCCTTATTCGTGCAGTTCCGCTGCACTCGCAGAAACTGTCCATATGGGAGATTGTCCCGTAAAGATTTAGGGTGACAACTGGTATATTGCAATAGAGAATTGCGAGCCATTGGTTTTCTGTAAAGCTCGGACTTGAGGCCCTGTGGTGTGATCGTAATTAGCAGGTCCAGGAAAGCCAAGGATTGTCGGCTACTCTCCAAGGTGAATCGTAGGAAAGGGTTTTGCTCGTTGAGCCAGTTATGAAAGGCATGGAGGGATTCTTCATCGCCACGCCAAATCACCAGGATATCATCGATATACCTCTTCCAAGTGCATATCGATTCCAAGAAAGGGTTCGTATTGATAAGAACCAGGTCTTGTTCAAACTTGTGCATATACAGATTCGCCAGGGACGGAGCAAAAACGCTGCCCATGCTCGTCCCAGACGTCTGCAGGTAGAACTGGCCTTCGAACTCAAAGAAGTTCTCTTTCATGGCAATCGTTGCCAGGTTCATCACTAGTGGAATGGGTGTTATTGATTCCCACGTAAGATTGCCCAACAAAGACTCGATAGCCTCAAGTGTTTCGTTTTGGGGGATGGAAGTATACAGTGACTCCACATCGAAGGATACCAGGTGGTCAGTCAAGATGTTAAAATCAAGCTCTGGTAGTAGTCTGAGGAGATCCTTGGTGTCCTGCAAATAGGTCGGCATCCGTTTTACCATAGGCCTCAGGAAGAAGTCTACAAATGAAGACAGAGGCTCCAACAGAGATCCGATGCCCGAAATAATGGGTCTGCCAGGTGGTGGTCTTCTGGACTTGTGAATTTTGGGCAGGACATAGAAGTAGGGGGTCACAGGGTTTTGGGTAGTCAGATAGGCTGCTTCTTTGTTGGTGATCCAGCCTTCAGCCAGTGCCTCTTCCACGAGATGCCCAATAGTCGTTTTTAAGCGAGACGTGGGGTCGGCCGTCAGAAGCTTATAGGAACGTGTGTCTCCCAGCTGTTGTAAACACTCCTCCCTATAGGTCGACATATCTAGAAGTACTGTCGCCCCACCCTTATCCGCTGGTTTGATAATGATGGAACAGTCATTAGTCAGATCTTTTAATGCTTCCTGCTCAGGTTTGGAGATATTCACAAATGGATTGTGAGGCTGTTTGAACAGTTCTTGGATGTCGTGCTGCACGGCTTCTTCAAAGGTAACTACCTTAGCCGGAACCATCGCTGTAAGTGGACTAAAAGTGGATGGTTTTTTGAGTCCTGTGTTTTCAAGGAGACTGTCAGGTGGATCTGTCTTTGAAAAGAAGAAATGTAGTCTCACTTTCCGGAAGAATTTCGACATCTCAATCTGTGTCAAGAAAGGATCGCCTGTGTTAGTACTCACAAAGCCTAGGCCCCGATTCAATACTTTTTCTTCCATTGGTGTCAGGTCCTGTGAACTGAGATTTACTACGAGGCTGGTCCCGTGCTCTGGCCCGCTTGGTCCTGCGGGATCTGCTTGCCGCTCCGTAGTCCCATCGCCTGTGGGGGGACGTTCCACTGTACTTGTCCCTGTCCTTGTGCAGTCCGGCGTCGTCCACGCGACCTCCCTCGGCCAAACCCTAAAAAAGGCACATTGGGACCCGGATAGTATGGTCCAGGACCAAAAGGTCCCATCTGTTGCGGGATCTGGGGTGGACCTTGCATCCAAGGATTGGGTGGCCACCAGGGGTTGAATTGGCCCTGATTGTAACCCTGTCCTCCTCTATTCTTCCACTGACCTCTTCCTCTTAGTTTAGTCGTTGGATTGCCTTGGTTGGAGGAGTCGGAGTCAGTAGAGTTATCAGATGAGGATGTTCCGTAAGTCGAGCCTCCAGTTCTTCCATTGCGATTGAATGGCGTCGGAACATAATTCGCACTGGTGTAGGGGTAGACTTTCTCCTTGGAGAACTTCTCTAGATCTTTCTTGCACTTCTCTAGTTTGGAGAAGAGGATATTATCTTTGAAGTCCTTGTTGGTTTTATTATTCTCATCTTGCTGTTTGGTAAAGATTTTGCCAGTTAAGGTGGCTTTGATTTGGCCTTCTAGGAGCTGGATCTCGATCATTATTTTATCCGCTGCTTTCTTCGCGGTTTTGATTATCAGGACCAGCCAGTCCCGTGGATGACACTGTAGACATTCCAGGAATGCATGTACTCTGAGAAGTCTATCTGAATAGCCATCTGCTGCTATCCTGAGTAGGGTCCTGTCGACGAGACATGGAGCAGAGCGATTTCCTCCAACTCAGAGGGTGTCCAGATAGATTTACTGTTAAGTTTTCTACATAATAGTGATCCCCTGTTCCACACCGAGACAGAGGATTTAGCTCTAAAAACACTGGGTCGTTTCTTAACAAGAGAGCTTCAGATCATTTTACCACGCTATGACTGACACTTTTCTCCATAGTATCAACAATGATTAAGCTCTTAATTCAGGATGCATCCATATCCTTGCTCCCCCGAGGGGCGTGCAGACACCTCTGATCACGCGCACTCGGGTGGTGAGCCCCATTAAAAATTAAAAATATCATCTAGTTAATATTAGAACTAAAGACCTGGTCATCACGCCAGTAATCGTTATGCGTGTTGGCCTTTCATATACAGAGGACTGTATGATGTTTTCTGGCACCACATTAAGAGAGAATACGAGCTCGAATACCACTGGGTCGCATTACAACCAGGGAGCCTCCGTGCAAGTACTGTTGTGATTACGTCACCACGTTATCAATATTATGATTATTATTATTATTATTTTTGTTGATATCTGACTGAAGAGCAATATAAACTGAGCCTTAATATTGGTATGACTTGATCCATGCCACTCGGTGTGGTTGTCATTGACGTGTCATCATGTTAAATGGCATTTTCAGTCCAGCGCGAGTGTGAGACACCTTTAAAACTACATTTCCCTATTCTGTAGTTTTTTGAATACACTCGCGCACAGAAACGCGATGTAACCTTTGTGAACTACACTTCCCATGAGTATCTGTAGTTCTGGCCTCTGCGCGCATGACCTGATGCGCAGGCACAGAATCAATAAGGAAGTGCACGTCGCCATACACGGCACCTCCCCAAACAGCCCGGCCGGCTGTCAGAAGTACCGACGGATAGGTAAGGCAGCAGGAGGGGCTTCATTTAACTCCTTGGTAGACCAGCAGCGCGCGTTAGATGCCGCTTGCCTGAATACGTGGTAGCGCTCCTGTCACTCGGTCCTGGTCTAACTTCAGCGAGCGACATTACCGATAGTGATGTATTTTTGATGAAACTAACATTGAGAAACCATGATTATAATTCGTCAATTGGTGGAATTTATCTTTATCTTTGGCGATTGACTAATGAGACATAACAATTAATAATACCACAGCTCTGGCAATACTCTTACTGTTGGTAGCACGTTATATCTATGTTGAATACACCGAACCCAGTCCATTTGCGGGCATCACGATAGGATAACTGGGCCCCCCACGCGTGGGTTGCCCCTTTGGGCACCCACCTTGGATGTGCTTCTGTAATTGCCTGACACTGTTTTCTTGACACTGACCCTGTATACATTTTTCTGCACTACAGAGCGGTGCTTCATTTTCCTGAGCTGTTTGCCAGGTGAGGTGAGGCGTTTTCCCTTACAAATTAAGGTGAGACATTGATTATTTCTACAATGTGGGACACTCTAAGGTAGCTCTGACCTAGAGGTAGTATCATAAATATTGGATAAAGTTTGTCTTGGGATAGCCTTAACTAATGTGAGTGCTATTTTATTTTGTTTTTCATTACATGTGGATTCGCTGGCTATATCAAAAATGGACACTCACAGGAGAAATATGGAAGTGTACAGGTGACACTTTGTATGTTTGTATAATGTCCTTTTTTCACTTATCACTTATTCAGCAGTAGCAACTAAGTTAATGGGTCCTGATGAAGCGGATGGTAACATTTGACCAGTAACCGCAGAAACATGTCGACCAGATAGCCCAGTCAGAAGGTATTTGTTTGAACCACCTGACTTACTTGCACGTCATTTTTAACCTTGGAGGTGCATAACCCCAGAATAAAATATAATCGTATGCACCATCCAATCTTACACTTTTTAATTTTCACACTCTTATTTTTGTGCACTGCTCACAGTTACGATAACTCAATCCACCAGACATCCACCCATCACTCTTTTTCTCCAATATTGATCTATGGTGATAGAGTGGTGGGTATACTACTGTGGAGTAGACCATATGATGTACTGGGCGCCCACGATCGCGTAACTGATGGACATTTTTCCACAGTGGTTTACTGTCCAGTCTGTCTTCCATCTCAAGAGGAATAGCAGACACATAGCCAGCTACACTTAGCATGTTTTGATTTCTCTGTCAGACCCACAGTTATTTGATGAAAAAGTTCAGTCATTTTTTCTTTGAAAGTTTTTGTTGCTGGCGTTTCTTCATGCTCGCTTGGATCATCAGAAAAGTCATCGAAATTGATGAAGTAGCCAGATGCAGTTCTGTCAATTGTTGGAATTGCTTCCGGATTCTCATTAGTCTTTGCATTTTTCTTTGTTTCATTAGCATAGTCTGAGGCTACATCGTTGTAGACAGGTGTTTCTTGACGAACTGTTGCAATTTGGGTTTCAAGAGGCACAAGTTCCATGACTTTGTTGCATAGTCCTTTTTTATTCACTGCAGGTTTATCAAATGTGATTAGTCTCTCAGTTTGAACCTCTTGGATTGTAGCAAGATTTGGTCTTGTGCTATTTTTTGGGAGTCCACTGGGCCTACTACTTATTATTGGCCACATGATTGTGGTTTTACCAGGTCGATGGATACAACTCTGTTCTCCTTTTTACCAGCAAGGGGCGGTAGTACTACTGATCGTGTTCCGCTGACAGCTAAGACAGGTACTGCTTTTCTGTAAGAAGGCCCAAATTCCTTCTTCACCGCAATCTTCTCGCAATCTGACTAGATCCCCAATCTTTGGAATCCAGACAGGTCTTGCTGGGACAGGTGGTTTTTCTTCAGTGGTCGTTGGCTTTAACTTTATGTTACTAAGATTTCTTCTTGTTTCATTTAAGTCCTGTAAAAACTGTCTTTGATATCAAAGGCTTTTTCTTTCACCACTGAAGTGTGACAATCTAAGTCCTGAATGTGCATTCTAGTGCCGAACAATAGTTCGTAAGGAGTGATACCTTTTAGAGAATTTCTTGGCAGATTGTTAAGACTACGTTGGACACTTGTTAAATGTTTGACCCACCCATCACCCGAACCTAATACCCTCGCCGTTATAGATTGCTTTATGTCACTTTTTTTCTTTCCACTACCGCATTTCCCTCAGGATGGAAGGGAGAAGAGTACCGCAATGCAATGCCCATGCTGGTCATGGCCTCTTTGTAAGCTCGAGAGGTAAACGCAGGAACCTGGTCAGAATGTAGCATGCCAATTGCGTATGTGCCGATAAAGACTCGCAAATCTTTTATAACAGTTCTGGCGTCAGCCGAGCGCTGGGGCCTACATTTTAAGTGAATCTAGTCTTAATAATTATGGGAACGCATTTCTCCGGCTGGATTTCTGCGTATAGATAGCCTGCTGCTTTCTAATAAGGGTGTCCTGGCAGTAGTCTGGTCCGGTTCACAACTGCGATCTCTGTTGCAGTCTGGACAATCCTTTGCAAATTTGTAATTTTGCAGGCTCATCCCCGGCCACCAGTATTCTGATTGTAATTCTTTTTAGAGATTTCACGATCTCTTGGTGCCTTAGACCCTGTCCCATGTGTGCTTCTTGAATCAAGTAAGCCCTCCGGTTCGTGTTTGGAATTACTCTATCCCCCACTCCAGGGATTTGAGCAAAAGGAACGGAGTTTGCATCAATTATGTATGTATTGTTGAGTGGATAGTCGAGAGGTAATGCTGCATAGTCGCCTTTTAATGAGGCTTTTACCGCCAGCATGGTTTCTCCATCTATGTGTTTTTTAGAACGCTTTTTTGTGGCTACGGAAGCTGGTTGAACCGCTGCCGCTGTGTCTCTGTTAGCCAATGAATTCCCTGCAATGTGAACGCCATCACGTTGATGACTTAGTGTATGTATCACGTGAGTCTTTCGTAGTTCTTTCTGTAAAAGAACTACTTGTTCCTAAAGATTTTTATGCTTTATTGTGGCACCTGTGTCATCTTTGTAACCGTTTTGAATCCAGGTCTGCATGCTCTTATTGTAAGACTGGACGCAGTAATGTGAATCGCACACTATCAGTGTGGGGAATTCGCGATCTGCATTTTCAAGCGCCATCTTTAAAGATCTTATTTCAGCTCGCTGAGCTGTACAGTTTCTGAGTGATTCAGTTTTTGTAATTATCGGTCTGAATTTACCTAAGCACCAGCGACCTTTAACAATCGCGCACGCTGCATTGTAAGTTTGTTTTCCCACAACGTAGTGTTGTGCAAATCTGTCTGTGTAAATCACACAGGTCTATTGTTCTAGAGGCAGAATTTCGATTGGCAGAGGATATTCATTTTCGTATTCTAGATCTTCTAGTCTTTTCATTTTCGGATTAAAAGCGTGTTTCACGTCTTCTGCAGCAAGTGAATTTTCCCATTGTATCCATTTTGGATCTAATGCCACTGCATTTGGAATGTGTGGTCTTGTCACTGCCTCAAGGGCTGTTACTGCTGTTAAAACAGATATGCTCTTGCCCTGGACTAGGGCTCTTTCTTTTGCTACAGCAGTTTGAACCGCAGTTAGATTTTTTTCAGTAGAACTGAATTTCATTTCAGCTTGTGTGTACAAGTGTGATTTATAAGCTATTGGTACCGTTTCTCCCTCATTAGAGGTCAGGTACGTGAATCTGCATCTTCCTGGGATGACTCGGATTACAAGGTTGCGTTCATTTGCGCGTGTTTGCAGTTTTGTTTTAGCTAACATGTCTGTTTGTAATGATCTTAAAATTTCTGTGTGTTTCTGAGTCCAATTAATTGGTTTGAAATCAGGTTTTATTAATTTATAGAGAGGTTTAACCCTCTCTGCATAATTTAGAATGTATGTTCTTACGAAATTCAGGAAACCTAGTATGGATTGTAAGTTCGTCAGCGTTTTTGGTGCTTGGAGTACTGCACATTTCTCTAAGAAATTGTCTGCTAGGCTTTTGCCTTCACTTGATAATTCATATCCTAAAAACAGGACAGTTAGATGGGCAATTCGTGACTTCTTAAAGTTGAATTTATACCCTTCAGCTGCGAACCCAAGTATTATGGTGTTCACTCTTTTCAAGTGTGTCTCCATGTCATCATCTGTGAGATAGATGTCATCGACATTAGATAATGCCTCCTCATCATATATTTGTAGTAACTCTGTTACTCTTGCTGAGAATAATCCTGGGCTATTCTTGAATCCCTGTGGGAACCGACAGAATTGTTTTTGCGACCCCATTGTTGAGAAAGCGGTCAAATACCTGCTTTCAGGTGCAATGTTTTGACAAAAGAAACCATTTGAGATATCTAATGTTGTTTTATATTTTTTGCGCACAATGTAATTTATTAGTGCTGCACTGTGTGAGTTTTGTACTGCAAATCTTTTGCAGCAGGAGTTTAGGTGTCTGTAGTCCAATACTAGACGATATGAATTGTCTGGCTTGGAGACAGGAAACAAAGGATTGTTCATTTGTGATGTGCATGTTTCGATCACCCCCTGATATTCAAGTTGATCTAAGATCCCCCTGACTTGCTTTTTAGCTTCTTGCTTAACAGGATACTGCCTTTCGGCAGTAGGTTGATTTTTAAACTGGATTTTATGGTGAGGATAATCCTCATCCCATCCTACATGATTTTTATATAATGCAGGAGCTTGGGCCACTGCCCATTTTCTAGCAAATGTGTATTTTTTATGAATTGGAATTTGATTTGAGAAGGCAGGCATAATCATTTCTTCGCCATGTGGGCACTCCCTGACAAACTCTGGTGGCCAGTCTTTTTCAGCTAGAAGGATATCATAGCCTTTCGAAAGGTTATCCCAAAAGAGACCCTTTATTTTCCTAGTCTTGTCCCCCTCTATACGCAATGTTATTTCGTATAATTTATGGGGTTTGCTAACTCTGGTGTCTGCAGTTTCCACTTGAATGTATTCCTTCGTGTCCACTGTCTCCAGAAGATTAATCAGGATCTTGCGAGCTATGGTTACTTCTGCTGCGCTGTCTAGCACTGTCTGGGCCCACTCTCCATTTTTCAGTTGTGTCCTCAGTATCCTCGGCATGTTTTATTTTAATACTAGCTACCTTCTTCTTTGGAAATTGTAATTTTTTACTTTGATGAGCAGGTTCCTTGTCTTTGGACTTGACGTGCTCTTCCTTGTGTTCAGACCGTCCTCTTCTTTGCGATTTCTGTGAAGAAGTCTGAAAAGATCGAGAGGGACGTGTATTAATATCTTGATATCTGTCAGGTTTTCTTAATTTATCCCTATCTCTAAGGTTGTATCTTTTCTCAGAGGGCTCCCTCTGGGGAGACTTGCCACCTCGTTCTGGAGATCTATCTCTCCGTTGAGGAGACCTTCCTCTGGACTGAAACCGTTTTTCTCTGAGTGTGGATTGTTTATTTCCATCCCAACTCTTTTTTGGAGTGTTTAGATTATTTTTAATAAATGTTTTTTCAGGATTTTCAATTAGTTGGGGTTTTATTGGTTTCCCACCCAAACTATCTCTTCCTAGTTCTTCATAGCATTTTTCTATGATTCTGGCAAGTTAAAAAGGTTGTTCTGCTATATCTGTTTCTTTCAATTTCTGGAGGTATGTTATATCGTCCATTGCCAATTGAACTAATTTTCTATATGCCTTTGTTAATTCTTTTAGTTTAACTAAAAGTTCTTCGCTTGACATCTTTTCAATGTCGGGATGTGGTGTGTAGCTGGCTAGAACCGGCCACGTGGCTCCTGGTCTACCTAGTGGACCTAGCCTGGTGATGTGATTTTGATGTTTTAGGGCGCCATTAAACCAGAGCAGGTGCTCTTGGTAAGTTAGTGGGATTTCAACGTCCTTGAAAGGAGCATATTCATCCGGAGGTTCCTCTATTTTGTAACAGTGGAATTCTTGTGTCACAGCGTGTGCTGCTGGAAAATGTATCCATGAATAGAATACCTCTGTCTGCCGATATTCATGTGCCTCTACCACGAATATGACTGTACCACCTCGTGATGATACTCCATTTTCTATAAGTTTTTTAGTTATAGCTTTTCTTACATTTACCGGAATGATTATAGCATTCGGGTCATTTTCTTGGAGACTTGTGTCATCCGCTTGGAGTTGAGCTGCTAATCTAGCTTCCTCCCTTTCGTCTTTACTTTCCGTCATTTTTACTAACAGAAAGTTTTTGTTGCAGATCAAGTTTCAAGGGAAACAAAGATTAGGTGCACAATATTTTGGAACACTTTATCCTTCAACGTTGACTAAACCAAAAACTAATACATAGGAATCTCTTCCTACTAAGTTCCGGCGGATATTAACCTTTTACCCACTCCAGACGTCTTTTGAAGTATTTACGGGAAAAAGGGTCTGTGTGAAAAAGCACGACTGAGTTACTCTAGCGTCTTGCGCTAGATTATCGCCTTACCAAATGTTGGGCGCCATGTAGTGTAGTTCCAATATTCCCAATAGGCTCTGCGCATTGGAATAATATAAACAGCAGTGTAGACGTAGGACTGAGGTCATCTAGGTCTTTACTGACTATATTAGACTTAATTAGTTTTGCCAGCTAGCTCAGAGGTCACTAGAAACATTCTCGAATGTTCAGGAAAGAGTTAACTCTCCTGATTTAGACAAGAAGGGATTAGTTTCTGACAAACGCATAAACATGACAACTTTGCTCCCTCAGAATAAAGAGTATATCTCTAGAGTCGTGTGAAAACAATAGACAACTATTTCACTCAGTCAATCGTGCGCGCTTAGTTTCACCAGAGTGCAGAGAAATAGAGAGACGGGCGTTTTCAATAAAAGGTGTTATTTATTGAGCAGTCTTCTTTCTCATGCAAGAGAAATGAATTGCCACAATTGCAATACTTATCATGAAGTAAAGTGCGCACAGTAAAAGTAGTATTATGAAATAATACTGTAAAAGCATGGATATGGTTTCTTAGCCATATGATACTTTAAAACGGATAAAATATATACATACATAAAAACATTGACTAACGTACTCAACTAGTGCTTCTAAGATACGCCTACCCCGGTGTACCTGACCTAAGCCTAATACGTGGAAAGGAGTAAGTAAGTTGCAGTTTAAGTTAAGTTGTTTTTTTGCCAAGAATCTGAATCAAGAATTCTCTTAAGGGTTTAGTCAGCTCCGTACCTTGGTTCTAGAATGAAGGAGGTATTGTATCTCGTGTCTCAAGACTCGATCTCCCAGCAACCCGCAAGGGTGACTGGAAACACCGGAGCTGGATTTCTCGGCAAGAGAAAAGACAGTGTCTCTCTCAGTGTGTCAAGGGAGGATCGGCTTCCTTCGGCTCTCGCATCAGCTGGGCGTCGGGCAAGTAGATAGCTGCTCTGCTCCAAACCACTGTGTGTTTGCTTAAGGCAACGTTGGTATATTTATACCTGAAAGGTGCCGGGTTTGACGTAAGGTTGGACATAAGACGTCACTAAGAACTAACAGTTCTTTCTGGACTCCAGGAGTTCTTGTGCAAATCAAAACAAAAGCAGGGGGATTTCCCGGGCTGCTGGAGGCTTGGTTTGGTTAAAGAACGCGTTGTACTTTCTAGGAGTCTATGGGAGTAGCCTTGCCGTATTTGGACTGCATGGGCTATGACTAGATATGGACATGATTCTTATGCCTTTATAAGGATATGCTTTGTTATAACCACATAAGGGCATGAATCGGGGATATCTAATTAGGGTCCTAGATAGATTCACAACACTTGCAGCCCTGATCTGAATTGAGGAAGTAATATCTGCCATCTCTAGGCAGAAGCTGCATAAGTCTCCTGGCAGTGACGGGTTCACTTCGCTTTTCTACAAGACACTGTGAAATATGTTGGCTCCCGTTCTCACTAGAGTCTATAATGCGGTCAGAATCTCCTCAGCACTCCCACCCACCATGCTGGAAGCTGCAGTGGTGGTTATACCTAAACCTAGTAAGGATAGGTCGCCAATGCGCTTCTCATCAGCCAATCTCCCTCCTGAATATTGACCTGAAATTGTTCACCAGGATCAGGGTGAGATGACTCAAAGAGGAACACACTCTCATGGAGTGCTTCACACAAAAGAAAATAAATAGTGCTTTGAAAAGTAAGCAATGAAGATAGATGGCAGCCAATCAAAGCAATGGCATATAGGCAATGCTCCACTGGTACGAGTTGCCCAGTTTATGTACTGGTTATGACTAAGCAGATAATGTGACTCAACTATCACAGCACAGTTGGATGAAAGAATGTTTCATAAATGCCATTTTAGGGTCAATGGCTTTTTAGCAAATTTGACCCAAATTCTTTCTGAAAAGTATCAGGGGAGGAGTTCACTTTCCCTAAAACCACCTACAAGAAGTCTGCGTACTCGTTTTGGTCGCTGAAATTCACGGCAAATATCACACCCGCCATTTAAAAAGACCTTAACCAAGCACTAGTGAGCAGAATTGGCAGAATGGGCAGTTTATGATTAGAGTGTGCACGTGTCTGTAGAAAGAACAGTAGCACATATTTGGCAATGAAACAACAGCATTGTCTATTTGCAAAATGGATGTAATTGCTCACATTTTAAAAGGGGCAAGGCATATTGCTGTCTTCCCCTTCTTGTATTTCTTACCTTTTTATAGTCAAAATAGGGCCATGTGGTCTGGGCTACCCAACAACTTTGTGCATCTCACTCCTTGGCTGAAGGAGTGGACCGTGTGTGGGCTGCTACATTTGGGTGAGAGCAAACTGACACAGTGGGTTGGTGTGGGTGGAAAGATTGGCATGAGACTATTAAGGCTTCAGCAACGGGGATGGCTGTCACAGTTCTGTGATGGGAGGGCAGAACAAAGTGATTATGCTGCACAAACGTAAATGTGGAAGAAAAAAAAATGCACAAATGCCTTCGCAGCATCACGGCAATTGCCACTGCCATTTTGAAAGGGGGAACATTCTTATTAAGAAGCTCTATTCAGCAACAGGATTAGCCTATCAAAAATATGGTCCACTGTGTGGTTAATGCACAGTGGGCATGTCATGACCCTTTAGAAAGACTGTTAGATAATACATGGTAGATTAGTCTTCTCATTGCAAACTGCCACATAATTACGTTTCTTTTGGTGACAAAACTCCCCTCAGGAGACAACAGTAGTATGACAAGCACGGTTTCTCAGTGGCAGCACACATCTTCTGCCCAATCAAATACTGTACTCAAGGTAACCAATGTATGGGTGGAAACAAAGTCCCTCTCTCAGGTGTGCTTCTTAAAGCTCTTTTTCATTCCAGCACATAGAGTCACATGTCAACTGCAATGTGAAGTCAGACCCAAACGTAAATCTCTGAATCTCAGTTCTGAAACACATCTATTAACTATGGTGTTTTAAATAAACTGCATCACAGGACTAAACAAGTATCTTAACTTTTTCAGACCACAACATGGATTTATGTCATGGGTTGCCATGACATAACTCATTATCTAGAAGCAGTTCAGTGGTTTTATAACACTCAGTTTTATCCAAGATCACATTGTTTACATTTATTTCGTTTCATGCATTTATTGACAATAAACAGGCACAGTTCCTATTTGCGCCCATTGTGCCTTTGATTCCAATTGAAAATCTTAGTAAGTGAATGACAGAACTACATGGAGCTAGGTAATGCACAGTTATCCTGCCGGAATATGTATCCTTTCTAGTAGGGCATTTTCATGCAACAATATATTTTCCAAAATTAACATGGGCTCTCTGATGGTTTGTTCACTTCGCACATGTTTAATGGACTCCGCTAAATGCGTCATCGCATGGATACTAAACAAATGTATATTTGTGTCTGAATGTATAATCATTCATGCATAATCATTAAACTCAATATGTATTCTTTCCAATAACTGACAGTCTATACAGTGCAGACCTACAGGAATAGCCATTTATGAACCTTTATATGGTGAGCAGCGTGGATGTTTAATTTTGTTTTCCTCTAAAGAACAACACAGGAGTAGATAGTAGGGAAAGCTGACTGAAGCCAAGACACCTGATGCGTGTCTTGCTTCAGAGGAACCTGCCCTAGGTCCTGGAGAGTGGACCTACAGTTGAAGAGCAGACTGTACTCAAGAAACCTGAACATAAGACAGGAGATCTGAACAGGGATCTCTGACGATGGGCCTCAAGCACACAAGAACAGACCAGCTAGAAGAGTTCAGAGGAAAAATGGTCCTCTAACCTCAGTACCTGAAAAGACAATACCTTAGGACTTCCTGATGCCTTGGCAGTACAGTGAAAGGCCTCAAAGGCCCTTGCTGGATGCCTGGTGCATCTGCATTACTACCAATTCTCCAAATGATTTTAGATTCCCAGCTTCCCTCTCCATTGCTCAATCATTGCTCAATCACAATTTCAACCGTCAGCCGCGGTCCATGTAGATAACAGTGGCGGGGTGGTGGGGCTGAGTAAGGGGGGATTTCAAGGGACGATGCAGAGGGAAAATTAAATTCATAATTAATTTTTCCTCTGCATCCACCCTCGAAATCCCCCTTTACTCTACCCCACCGCCTTACCGCTGTTACCTGCAGGGACCGCAGATGCAAACAGTGCTGCACAGTTCACTACAAAACAAATCATAAAAACAACCACTCACCTTCAACCTTCTGACCAGACAGGATTTGAGCTAGGCTGCAAACTCTTGTAGACCAGCATGATCACTGGCAGACTCATGTCATGCTCGTATAATCCAGCCAGAGGTAGCAACAACTCATCAGATGAAGGTCTCTTCTCAACAATTATTTCCTAAAACAAAGAGGCCTTCAAACAAGAGCTCCTTCTAACTTCCAGCCAATAACCAACTGTTTTTAGACAAAAAGTTGAAAGATTGGTGTTGTAAACGAAATTGTGCGCTTATGATCAAGTAGTCCAGTAGAATAGGTTCCAGGAGTAGGTTTATTAAGTCTTGGTTAGAGGTTGATAAGTAGCCAGTAGTTAAGTAGCATATAGCCCCCACCAGGAGCAGCATCCTTGCTGCTCAGCCCACACACTCCAACTGACACTTAACCACCCCAGACACGCAAGCATTCCATTACATCACCAAGCACTCCAGCATTCCCCTGCACCACATTCATACTGGCTGAGGAACACGGAACAGGTGACTATGGGAAAGGATGTACAGTACCAATTCAAGTCACAACATTAAGCATCAATACAACTAACTACATTCAGCCATTAATGTAATAGGGGCATTTTTCTGGGCTTGCAATGATAAATATTTCACAAGCAAATTGTCCTGTCACAGAAGGGATCAGTGAATTGACAAAAAGGGTGCTACCGTCTTGAAATAACTTGGAGAAAACGTGTCTTATGTGCTTTGGATTACAATTTGTAGTTGTCAATGAGCTCAATCTACTTTTTAAAGATCACTGTGAGTAGCCTAATAACAGAGTCAAATCTACAAAAACATGTTTGTTATAATGCCAGGTTTGTCAAATATGTTTAAATTGCACAATTTGTAATGTCTTTTTCTCATATTGGTTATGTGGATAGCTCCCACCCCACTTCTGGAAATGCTTGCCCTGACCTATTGCTGGAAGTGTTAGCCTCTCTCCCCTCGAAGTCTGGGTCTAGTTGCGCCCCTGGATATAGTTTAGCAGTATTTTAAGAAATGCATATGGTTTAGGTTCAACAGAGAAGCACGTTTGCTTGCCCCATTGGGTTGCAAGTGCAATAACTGTTATTTAGTAAAAATTAAAATATTTAATCCTTAACGAAGAACCTCCAAGTTCAGGCGACAGAGAGTAGTCTTACTGATGTTGATGGAGCAATAGAAAATATTAGATGGCTTGATTCAAAATTTGCACGTTCTTCACAATAAATCTGCAACTACAGTTTCCCGATTTCGTGAAAAACTGATCAAGCGTTTGAAGACACGTGTGGGTGTAAACAGATTGCGTTTTGTCTTTGTACACTGGATTCTGGTACTTTCTGTTCCTCATTTTACTGTGAAAAGCATATCTACACCACAGTTCAAATTAAAAACAGAATGGGTGATGTATTCACAAATGACTTGTGACAAATCTACATCACAGCGTTATTCGTTTTGTAAAAATCTAACTATTCTTTAAAAAATTAATTGTATCGATGTTAGAAAGAAAGCACGTAAAGCCAAAAGGAAAGGCGGTGAGCTAAAATGGGATAACTTCATATAACTCAAACTTTGCACTGCCACTTCAGATCTCAACTGAACTTGTCCCACGAGAGGTGCTAAGAATTCTAAACTCCGAATGTGAAGAAAGTCAAAGCTAAAAACGTAGGTCCCATCAGATTTTTTCTTACCTGTAAAATGGACACATTAAGACACCCGAAGCATGAAAATGTCACACTAAGTCTTAGACACAATAACACAGAAATGCCACATACCCGTGCAGTTTTCTGCTGCGACCATCTACAAGATTTGCAACACGAACAAAATTCAATACAGAGTTTAAGCAGCATTTCAAAATCAGAACTGTTGCCACGTTAACGTTAGGCGTGTGCCAGGTGACAGGCGTGTGCCAGGTGGCTGGGGAGAGCACTGAATGGGAGACGTGGAAGAGGGCGGGTAAACAGGTGTTTACAGGGTACGCTAACGGCCCAGGCTGCGAGGTTGCTTTACTCACCGGGGACTGTCGGCGCCTACTTGTAAAAGTTCCGATGGCTCAGCTGCGTCTTCTCAGTACTTCCTCATCTTCCCAGGAAGCGGAGACGAAGTTAGGCCCACCCCTTATACTAACACCCGGTCCTCCCACGGCTGCACTTCGGGTCCACCCCCGAGACATGCTGCGGCCGAGCACTGTGCCCACAAGCACCCTCCGGGCCCTCCTACGGCGAGCACAGAAAGTGAAAGTGCATTCGTCCTTGCGTGGACGCTGGCATCACTCACGGGCAGGCCCTGGCACACAGCTCAAGAACGAGATTGACTAGGAGATCGGGTTCTAGCTTCAAAACAACGTCTACCAAAGGAAGGAGTGGATCATGAAATTTAAAATACAGACTAAAAGGGCAAGATATTATTTTAATAGTGGCATAACAGAGACGCTGGGGCCATACAGAGAGACGAATTCCTGCCATGCCACAGACACCCAACAACATTTTGAGTGGAGTAACCTAATTGCACTAAATCCTTGTGAAATGATCGCACACCTTTCCATGATGAAGTGTAAAAGCCCGTTTTATTAGGACAGGTTTTGCCGTATTATTGTTAACTTCAATACAACTTACCCTCCCAAAGAACCTCCAATGCAGCCTCCTTGTCGTGTTCCAATGCCCACACAACGTGTTCCCCTTCTCCCCACTGAGGGGTGGATACGCTCGCATCTGACTATCCCCCAAACTACGCCAATCAGGGAAACCCCAAAGGGTGTTTACCTGTCCCTCTCAACTCCACAGAAGCATCATTTACCTCCTTACTCATATACACCTGTGCACCACATTTTCTCATTTCAAAGCACCATGTACCACAGTTCCATTGGGTAATAAGCATTCCCAAACGAAGACATGTACTCCATTATTGCAAAGCAAAAACTGATCCTCTTGCTTAATGCCACCATGAGATAGTAACTTAATGTCCAGTGACATACAAAAACCTTCCTCACTCTGTTCAGCTGCCTCCTGGCTTTGTCAGTGGCTGAGCTTTTTAGACCCCCTCTCTGTAAGAAAGTGCCCCTTTGTGACATGGTCACCCTCACTTTTTGCCCTAGTACTCATGATTTTCGACTGTGCCCTGGTTCCCTGCTAACCAGGCATCAGTGCTAGTGCTCTTTCCATGAAAACAGGTAAATGTCTAATTGTAACCCAATTGGCAAGGACTTTAAATCCCCTATGAGTCCCTAGAAAATGGTACCTCTGGTACCTAGGGCATGTTTACTAAAGACTATGGGCTGCAGCGTGTTTTATGCCAGCCAAAGGGACCCACACAAAAACTGAATGTAGTGTGCCATTACAGGATGCGTGAAATGGTGCAAACAATTTTGAAAACCCGACATGGCACCTCACTGTGTGCTATGCCCCTGTGCGCTGCATATACTATATATAAGTTACCCCTACGGCAGGTCTTGGAGCCCCAAGGCTATGTATGATGACATATCTGTATGAGCAGATATGCCCCTGTGATGTCTGGTTGCATTGCCACTACATTGCAGGTAATCAGGCATCCATCTTAAGCATATGTACTGGGCACTGATCATTAGGATTTACCCAGCTACATATTGGCTTCCCTGACTAATGGTGTTTGGTAACAAACGCCTCATCTTAATAAATCTGTACTGATGCCAGTACTAACATTATCAGGGAAACCCCAAAGGGTGTTTACCTGTCCCTCTCAACTCCACAGAAGCATCATTTACCTCCTTACTCATATACACCTGTACACCACATTTTCTCATTTCAAAGCACCATGTACCACAGTTCCATTGGGTAATAAGCATTCCCAAACGAAGACATGTACTCCATTATTGCAAAGCAAAAACTGATCCTCTTGCTTAATGCCACCATGAGATAGTAACTTAATGTCCAGTGACATACAAAAACCTTCCTCACTCTGTTCAGCTGCCTCCTGGCTTTGTCAGTGGCTGAGCTTTTTAGACCCCCTCTCTGTAGGAAAGTGCCCCTTTGTGACATGGTCACCCTCACTTTTTGCCCTAGTACTCATGATTTTCGACTGTGCCCTGGTTCTCTGCTAACCAGGCATCAGTGCTAGTGCTCTTTCCATGAAAACAGGTAAATGTCTAATTGTAACCCAATTGGCAAGGACTTTAAATCCCCTATGAGTCCCTAGAAAATGGTACCTCTGGTACCTAGGGCATGTTTACTAAAGACTATGGGCTGCAGCGTGTTTTATGCCAGCCAAAGGGACCCACACAAAAACTGAATGTAGTGTGCCATTACAGGATGCGTGAAATGGTGCAAACAATTTTGAAAACCCGACATGGCACCTCACTGTGTGCTATGCCCCTGTGCGCTGCATATACTATATATAAGTTACCCCTACGGCAGGTCTTGGAGCCCCAAGGCTATGTATGATGACATATCTGTATGAGCAGATATGCCCCTGTGATGTCTGGTTGCATTGCCACTACATTGCAGGTAATCAGGCATCCATCTTAAGCATATGTACTGGGCACTGATCATTAGGATTTACCCAGCTACATATTGGCTTCACTGACTAATGGTGTTTGGTAACAAACGCCTCATCTTAATAAATCTGTACTGATGCCAGTACTAACATTATCAGGGAAACCCCAAAGGGTGTTTACCTGTCCCTCTCAACTCCACAGAAGCATCATTTACCTCCTTACTCATATACACCTGTACACCACATTTTCTCATTTCAAAGCACCATGTACCACAGTTCCATTGGGTAATAAGCATTCCCAAACGAAGACATGTACTCCATTATTGCAAAGCAAAAACTGATCCTCTTGCTTAATGCCACCATGAGATAGTAACTTAATGTCCAGTGACATACAAAAACCTTCCTCACTCTGTTCAGCTGCCTCCTGGCTTTGTCAGTGGCTGAGCTTTTTAGACCCCCTCTCTGTAGGAAAGTGCCCCTTTGTGACATGGTCACCCTCACTTTTTGCCCTAGTACTCATGATTTTCGACTGTGCCCTGGTTCTCTGCTAACCAGGCATCAGTGCTAGTGCTCTTTCCATGAAAACAGGTAAATGTCTAATTGTAACCCAATTGGCAAGGACTTTAAATCCCCTATGAGTCCCTAGAAAATGGTACCTCTGGTACCTAGGGCATGTTTACTAAAGACTATGGGCTGCAGCGTGTTTTATGCCAGCCAAAGGGACCCACACAAAAACTGAATGTAGTGTGCCATTACAGGATGCGTGAAATGGTGCAAACAATTTTGAAAACCCGACATGGCACCTCACTGTGTGCTATGCCCCTGTGCGCCGCATATACTATATATAAGTTACCCCTACGGCAGGTCTTGGAGCCCCAAGGCTATGTATGATGACATATCTGTATGAGCAGATATGCCCCTGTGATGTCTGGTTGCATTGCCACTACATTGCAGGTAATCAGGCATCCATCTTAAGCATATGTACTGGGCACTGATCATTAGGATTTACCCAGCTACATATTGGCTTCACTGACTAATGGTGTTTGGTAACAAACGCCTCATCTTAATAAATCTGTACTGATGCCAGTACTAACATTATTATGACATGCCCCCAGAGGGTACCTTAGAGGCGCCCCCTAAATCGTGCTAGTCTCCGAATGTGCTGGCTGACTGGTATCTCCACCACAAACAAGTTTCAGACCTCCTGCAGATGAGAGCCCATGCTCTCCGAGGTCAGAAACAATGACTATATGGAGCAAAGTGATCACACCTCCTCCAATAGGATGGCTAGCTCATTTAGCATATCAAGGCCAAAGGCTTCAAAGCCTCTGTCACCTTTGATATGTGACCCTGGCTTCCCCCAGACCTGGGAATGCCACCTACTGCCCTGGGGACCATCTGGCATCAGAACAGGCAGGAAAATTTGGTAGTCAGAAGGCGCGTTCACTTACAGGCTAGTTGTACCCTTATGGTGGGCTACCTGAAGTGAACAACAAAAGAAGGGTTTCACCATCTTGGTTTTGGTGAAAAGTAGAATTCTGGGTCAGGTTTATGCCTAATCGCCCCAGGAAGTGGTCATACAGGGGGTGTAGTAACCCCAGAGGTAAGTGGCCCATTGGCTACTACCCTTTTCGCACCTTAACGTCCCTAAATTCAGTATTTAGGAGTTCCCCTGATACCAGCAACTCAGATTCGTCTACTGGGAACCAAAGGAAGGGCAAAGAAGAGAAGTCACCTCAAAAACTAAGGACTTTACTACTACTTGGTGCCAAACCCTTCCTTGTGCTAGAACATCAACAATTGCACTGACCCGAATCTTCCAAAAGCTTAACTCCTCCCAAAGCTGTGAAGGACTTCCAGCAACTTCAACAAGCAAGCAACATCTCCTTTGGTGTAAAGGAGACATCCCCTTGCATCTGCAGGCACCAAACCCGTGCTGTTGGCCATCGGGCCATCGAAGTAGCATGGAGTAGGTCCCAGAGGCTCTAAGAGGTCAGCTCTGCCTCTCTGGCGAGCTTCGATATGCTAGACCGGACAGGAGCCCCATGTGCACTAATACCCTGTCTATGAGGGCACTAGCGCCCACTAAGGCTTGTTTGTATCCATTCTGGACACCACTGCCACAACAACTTACCTGCACGTTAAGGGACTTTGAGAGAGACAAGCTCCACAGTGAGAGTCACTGTCCCTAACTGCATCAGAGCTAGGAATTGATGTCTTCCATTCCAAACCATCACCCCTCTCCACTACATCATACTTCACACCGGTCCTACCCTCTGGGAACACAATAGATTAATTTTGGATGGGTATTTCGTAACAGTGTCATATTTACAGCACATTTGGAACATTAGGTGGATACTCACGCAACACTGTTTAAAACAAGGAGAGCCTCGAGCCTTTACTGCAACTTAACTTCGCTGTATTCTTTCATAATGTTGTAAGTGCCCTGATGGGTCACATAAAGATAAAGTCTGCCACATCTGCACCGTCTGTGCGCATGCTGGGACAAAAGGCATCAAGATGGCCAACGCGGATCGGCGTTCTAGGCCAATGCATAAAACGTGCACCACAAAGCTGCATATAGGAGATCAGTGCTCATCAGGGTGGCGATGGAAGTTAGCATGCAGTGCACCAGGAGAAGAAGAAAATAGTGGTATTACTATTATCAAGTGTAAGAGGGAGAAAATTGTTCCCGGAACAATGTCCATCGTAAAAACACTTGAGTGAAGTAAAGAACACAGCTTTGAAAAAGTGTATACGGACATCACAATGGGGCACATCATAAAGGAGCTAGTAGTAAATGAGATTGTTAAATACAAGCGATATACAAATAGAGGGGTACCGCAAAAGATGTAACCAATAGACATACTATGCATATATCAAGACTATAAAACAAGAAAGTCAAGTGAATGAGTGGTGTGCGCTCGCTGGGAAAAACAAGCGTGGCAGCAAAGCCACGAAAGTGAAACCATTTGTAAACTGACACAACACAGAGGGCAGGCTGCGCGTGCTGCTGACTTTGGAGCTGGAGAACAGGGTTCGAGCCTTGGCATGGGCTGCATTATTTACTTATTTTTAAGAAACAGCATTCTCGGAGGGGGGTGGGGAGAGACAAATTAAAAAAATATAATACACATGGAGCGGGAGACAGATACAATTTAAAAAAAACATGGTCGAGAGGGACAAATGTAGCATCTGAAACCAAATACAACAGACGGTGCGAGGAGGTGGCGCAACAATAACGCTGCTGACATTGCAGCAGGAAAACAGGGTTCGAGCCTCAGCGTGGGCTGCATCATTTAAGCCTGATTTAATTATGAATGAATTAAAGGTAAATAAGGTTGTGTAAGTGTAGGAAGCTGCCAGATGTGGAAATGCCAGCAGCAAAGAAAACAAGCATTTACAATGCAACGGTTTCGCCTTTGGAGAAGTTACAGCTATTTGCATTGTAAATGACAACATTTGTATTTATGTGTTGGTTTTGAAAACAGATAAATAAATGGCATTGTCATTTACATTGCCAATAGCTTAATCTCTCGCAAATGTGAGAACTATTGTACCCTACGGATGAGCTCAGCAGACAGCAATTACTACCACACACACACCCAGAGCCACACACACACACCCAGAGCCACACACACACCCAGAGCCCCCCCCCCACACACACACAACCAGAGCAGTCACATACACACACCCACTGGAGCAGTCACACACGCAAGCAGTCACATACACACACACACACTGGAGCAGTCGCATACACACACACACACACACACACTGGAGCAGTCACAAACACACACACGCACATTCTGGAGCAGTCACATATACACACACACACTCTGGAGCTGTCACATACACACAGGAGCAGTCACATACACACACACACACTGGAGCAGTCACACACACACACACACACACTGGAGCAGTCACATACACACACAATGGAGCAGTCACACACGCACACACTCGGGATCCCTCATGTGTAGACAGCGGGTGAGATCGTTGGTGTTTTCAAATATAGAAGAACAGGCAAGGAACATACAAGAACTAAGAATATTGTGTTCATTTGTCCAAGTTCTATTCCTATAAAAAATAACTGCCAAGAAAATAGTCAGAGGACTCAATATGGGAGATGGGCTTTAACAGCGAGGTTCTTCACGATCACCCTTCTTGAAATATGTATGATTAATTAGGTGGACCAAGAGGGAGACAGATGAAAAGTATTCAATCACACTGGATCACCAATAAAATGTAGCATGGAAAGAACCATGAACCTTCTTCCTGACGTACCTGAACTAACCAGCGCCTTAAGACAAATCACTTGTCTCGCTATTTAGGTTATTCTCTCATCATCTCTCCGTGTAGCCTACTGGACCAGGAGCAAACTAATCCAATTTGTATTTCTCTTACTAACAATTGGACCTATCCTGTTTTCACCTTGCTATCTGTGACCATGCCCTCCCTCAATCCTCCACATATCCCCTTCCATTACCTGGCTTCCCTCTTCCACCTGAACAGCATTTTCCCTTATCTGTCCTAAATTGTCCTTAATGCCTCATATACAGACCTTATATTGTGCTGGTACTCTCGTCACAGAAAGTGCAGGTTATGTCTCAGAAGTGGGGAAATGTTATTTGCAATAATCACGACTTGATACTTGCACAGCACAAAGGTACCATTGCATCCAAGCAATGTGAAATGGGTGCGCGTGGGAAAGGGTATTTAGGTTACACAGCAAGTACACAAAGCTTGATTAAATGGAGAAAGGCACACAGTAAGAACTGGGGGGGGGGAGCAAACCTTGCACAGACAGATTTTCATATCAAGAACACTTTCAGAACAAGCAATAGTAAAGCCAAATGACATGGTCTTTTAAACTGGATTCTACTGGCGTTGTCAATGCTTGTTCGGTTCTTCCAATTTTTGTTCGAATACCTTAATTTCAGAACTCCCTGAAGAAAATGTCACTGTATGCAAATAATTATATTAAAATGCATTCCTGCATGTAAAATATACTTTTTAAATGACTACATTCGAAGTTAATTATAATATTAACAATAAGGAACGCTGCTTGTCAAAACGGACTTATTTCACCATGCAACAAAATGCTGGCTGAAGGCTGGACCACAGCCACGACATTGTTAAGTGGAATCGTGTATTTTAACAACGTGTAACATATGTGGCTGCGACTATGTTATTTCAACTCGCATTCTTACTATAAATGTTCTGACTAAATATCTCCCTACGGGAAAGCGATAAAAATGCAGCATTTTGACCGTATACAAATGGTCTGAGATACAAATCTGTTTTATTCCAGCCAACAATCTAGGCTTATAGACACAAAATAGGTAAATGTAATAAGCATGCAGAATTAAAGCTGCATACTCTTCACTGCTGGAGAATTCACTGTGTGCACTATACACAACGGGATTACACTGAGCAAGCGAGGACATACAGTTGGGAAAAGAGGGAGCACCCCCTCGACGGAAAAGAAATGTGGGTCGGATGATATATATCTCTACCCAGCAGAGACGCGGGGCGCTGAAATGAGCAGCTAACACACACCCTGGTTGCGGCGTGCTTCTTAAAAGTAAAACATGAATGAAAAAATTGTGAAAGAGCAGCACAAATCAATAATAAAAACCTACAGTAGGTTCGGGAAAGAGGTGGACAATGGGCAATTAAAGTCAGGAGTAAATACTAACATGATTAGGCGGCCTTTGACCGCAGAAGTCACAGGTGGAGTGCGTGTGTCAGAATGTCCCATGGCAAAAATGAAAGGAACTAATTTGGGAACCGCTAAAGTGGCATTAATAGTTTCAGACGAACACCATAAAAGTGAAGAATCAGCAGTTCTATCCTACCAGAAGGGTGTTTTGTGGTCCACACACTATGCAGATCAGGGCCTTCAACATACGCTATAGCCCTAGGCAGAAGCCTAGAATAAAACCTTCTGCTATACTAGACCAGAACGCTCTCACTGTAAGACACTTTTCGCTCATTGTCCAGAACGCTCTCACTGTAAGACACTTTTCGCTCATTGTCCAGAACGCTCTCACTGTAAGACACTTTTCGCTCATTGTTTTGAAATCGCATATCTGTACTTTCTCATACAAAATATCCTCCTTTTTACAATACTCGTACATTCACTTGTTTGCCTCTCATCGCTCCCCTTCGTTTTACTCTCTCACGAACACACACCTATCACAATTATCTTCCTTCGGCGCTGTCAATATTTTACACCTGTGCACACCCCTTTCACAGGAAATTATTATAAAGATAACCGAATAAGCATGTAGGCTGAATACGCTCGTTTCTCTTGCACTCTGGGGAGTTCGCACTACCTTAAAACTGCAGAGATCTGTGTACCCCAGATATGAACACCCACAAGTTAAACTCACCCAGGGACCTACAGGTGACTCAGTTCATTGTATACCCTATATGTGCCATATATTGCACGAAAAAATACAAACATCTGGAACACACAAATTCTCTAGGATGAAGTAAAATATAAACGGGACCTGCAGCGTGGACTTAGGTGGCCATAAGGATTTTTAAAGTCATTTTTGGCGACTTAATCAGTATTGTACCTTGCAATTTTAAGGCGATAAATGGGCCCAGGTACAAAAATCAGTAATTATACCGTCCACGCGTCTAGAGTAGCTGCCCCCTCCCAATCAAACTTTCCATTCTAGTTCCAACCACCAGAGCTCACTCCTTATGTAAATGTATATAAAGTTGCATTAGAATTGATAGGGCTCATGCAGCTGCTGCCGAAAGGCGCCCAGAGACTCCACGAACCGTTCCCTTCATTCCCAGCAGCACTTACTCCCCCTGTTGATGATGTAGTGGGACACTCGCGAGTTTTCGGACACAGAGAGCACATAGTCCCCGGGGATTGTGGCCGAGTCGCGGACCAGGAACGTCCCGTGGCACTGGCCTTGCAAAAGGGCCACTGCCTCGACCCGGGTCTGTCGCCCCCAGTACCAAGCATTGCGGTCCTCTGCATCGAAGTGCCCGGACATGGCGCCACCGCCCCCTAGCGCAGCCCGAAATGGCGGCCGGAAACGCGGCCTCACCTACCGGAAGTGACGCCGAGATCCTAACCAATGAGTGTTAACGGAATATCGCTCAGACGTTGCAGCTTTTTAGTGCACTGCTAAGACAATGAAGCAGTGGTAGTTTCGGACTCTGGTGCCGAGACACGGGGAGCGGGAGGGGGGGCGGGAGCCGAGACACGGGGAGCGGGAGCCGAGACACAGACAGCGGGAGGGGGGGCGGGAACAGACACACAGCACTTTCAGTGAAAGGGGAGGGAACGGGCACGGGGAGGAGGGGGCGGGAAGGCAAGATTTAAAAACAATCTGGTTAAAGTATCTCCTTGCACACGGTGAATTTGTTTGAATAGAAAACAATTTGGGCGCGTTTCCTTGTCACACTATGCCTGATAGTGCCTTATGAAATGAGTCCAAAATGTGATTTGAAAAATCACTGAAATGCGCGCTCATTTAACATGAAACTGAGTCAGTTTCTTCGGAAATTATTGTACTTGTACGAAAAAATAAATAAGATTGAATAATCCTTGGGTTCTTGATTAAGAATTTATTGTCATTCCAAAAGGATATTTCATCATCCAATCATAATTGAAAATTATATCCATCGTGAATATTCATAACATTACTTCATGTTTGCCCGATGCATTTCGGGTTAGTGGGAATAACCCTTCGTCAGGGGACTGAAATGTAAACATACAGGGCCTTAGCTGTCAGAAAAAGAACCATTAAATCTTATACAGCAACAGTATGTCAATACATTAACGGTGGGTCATCATATGAAAATAATTACAAAAATAACATTGCAAACTTAGTATTGCATCAGTTTACTAAATAAGACCATCTGTAAGTCAGCTGAGACATTCTAATATATGCGTGGAATATGTTACAATCAAAGTGTATGGTGTGCATGTAACGCACTCGAGGGTAGAACAAGCGTAAATAACAAATATAACTGTGGAGGTAAAGATAATATGCTAAAGTATACGGCAGGGTTAAATGCAGCGGTTCTTTCGAGACTTACCGGAGAAGTAACGTGTAGTGAATTCCAGGTTCCAAACGCGGAGCCGGTCGGGTTTAGGGAAAGACCAATGTGAGAGCTTGTTATAGGTATGTGGGTGGGTCACGTGATCGTCAATAGCGGGTGTCAGATAAACGGAGTTCAAGTTAAGGTAAAATAATCACGAAAACGTAAAAACATTACTGGTTATGGAGAAAATATCAAGGATTAAGATGTGAATGTGATAGGTTGGAAAATAAATAAACTTAAATGCACGGAGAAAGACCCGTAGTGCGGATGCAACAAGTGATAGGATAGGTTCATGCAAGGTCACGTGAACGGACGTCTGGAAGTAAACAAAACTTTTGTGAAAGTTCATAATAGTGGTCGGGTCATGAGATAAGCCGTCTGTAGGTAAACAAACGCTCATGAAAAGTAAAAGGTTAATTAATGCGGTCATGGCTAAGCGCATGCGACACATATAGCTTGAGCAGAGGTGGGTGAATGTGCATTAATTATGTAAGACTGTGAATGGTACTTAATTTACGGCATAACGGTAATTAGTTGCACATTTCAAGTTTGACTATGAACGCTAATACATGATGAACGATGATCCATAATGTGATTAGTCAATTAAACATACTGCATAAACATAATTCAAAAATTAAAAAATTGTAATGCGAGTCCAGAAAAAAGTTCTAATATCCAGTATATCATAAGTAGAGGAATGAGAAGTCTCTCATGTTATTATTCAATCTTATTTATTTTTTCGTACAAGTACAATAATTTCCGAAGAAACTGACTCAGTTTCATGTTAAATGAGCGCGCCTTTCAGTAATTTTTCAAATCACATTTTGGACTCAAGATTTAAAAACAAGTCAGGTCCCGGGCCGGCAGCCAATCACAGCGCGGCCCGGGAAATGACGTCACGGGAGTGTCCCGGGCCGGCAGCCAATCACAGCGCGGCCCGGGACAAAGGGGCGGGGCTTAAAAAAAGCACCAGAAACGCCCCCGAATCGCGTTTTCAAGAGAAAGCGCGATTGACAGCCTCTGTCTCCCAATGGCTAGTCTCCATTTATGGAGCTAGCCAAATGGAAACAGAGGCGGTCCAAACATCCCTACTGAAAACAAAAGTTTTCGATCTGGGAGGGGCTTTGCCCCTCGCCAGGTCGAAACCTAAAAATAGTCCATAAATAAATAACAGCCAGCGAAGTAAGTTAACTGTAGTTGGTCGATGCTGCTTTCTCCATAAACTGAAGAAAAAGGAAGTGATGTATCGGACCACAAGTCAACAATGAGCAAGATAAGAACAGCAATGCCCAATTCCACCAATGGCAAGTGACAAAACAAAGACAAATGCAATGGGAGGAGATTTAGTAGTAATACTGTTTACTTGATGCTCTATGCAAGACCTAAAAATGTGCAGCAACTGACAGTACACAAGGTTACGATAAACGTGAGCCATGTCACGTACCTAGAAGTTATAATGTTATTAGGAACAACGTCACAACACTTCAGGGATTGGAATGTACACCTAATATATGAACTACTTGAAGTTAATCACAGACGTATACCGGAAAGACTCGAATTTGAGGTATGCAAAACAGAGTGTATCTTACCTCTACAGTTAATGTTAATGTTAAAGCTATTTATAGAGTGTAACTGCTACCCGAGGGTGTCCTGGCGTTGTACTTGATGTCCTGCAGTGGCCTGAACGTGGAAGTAGTGAGAAGTCATTATGCAGTGAAAAGCCACGTTTTCAAGGCCTTCCTAAAGGCCAGCAGATTTGTCATGCATCTGAGTGGCAAAGGGAGGTCATTCCATGCCTTGGCTGCTCTTACAACAAAGCTTCTGCCACCCCAGTTAGTTCTTTTTACAAAGGGCACTGAGACTAACTTGGCTTCTGAGGACTGCAGTGATCTTCTAGGTGCATATCAACGGAAGCATTGTTTTAAGTGATAGGGTCCATTGCCTTGAAGGGATTTGTGGACAACGCACAAAGATTCAAACAGAACACGCTTTTTCATTGGCAACCAGTGGAGTTTTTTAATTTCAGACGAGATAGAGGCATATTTTGGGATGCCAGTGAGAAGTCTGGCAGCTGCGTGCTGCAGGAGTTGGACTTTTTTTAGGAGCCACTCCTGGATATTTTGGTATAAGCTGTTACAGTAGTCCAATCCGGCCATGGCCACATTGGTAACTGTAACAGTAACTCAGTATGTCCAAAAGATTCTTAAAAGCAATAAAAACAACATATGGTGAACTGTGACTCGACCCTTACCTACAAGTGGTAACGGGCTCTTATTACGAGACTCACCCGTTCAAGAAGTATGTTTCTCTGCATATGTGTAGTCCCGGCAGTCTGGAAGTGCGCAAAAGCTGCGTCCTTAAGTAGCAATAAACTTTATTGTGCCCGCAAAAGATGTAAGCAATAGACATACTATGCATATTTCGCCACTATAAAACAAGAAAATAAATGAGTGGTCTGCGCTCTCTGGGGAAACCAAGCGCGGCAGCGAAGTCGCGAAAGTGAAACTATTTGTAACCTGACACAACACAGAGTGCAGGCTGGGCGCGCTGCTGACTTTGGAGCTAGAGAACAGGGTTCAAGCCTCGGCATGGGCTGCATTATTTACTTATTTTTAAAAAAAACAGCAATCTCGGAGGGGGATGGAAAGAGACACATTAAAAAAAATAATACACATGGAGGGAGAGACAGATACAATTTAAAAAAAACATGGTTTGGCATTTGTCATGTGAGGCGTCAAGATGGCGGTCACACTCTGAGAGTGCTCCGGAGCCCCTCCGTCATCCGCCTCTCACCATCTGCCTACAGCTGCCATCTGGTCCCTGCCTTGACCCGCACTGACTCCTTCCTCGCCCGGCTATACAGCGATCTTCCCCGGTGACTGTCCGCTGCCTCCGCGGCCCTCACTGAGCCTCTCCTCGTTGGAGGCCCTGCTGCATAAGATGGCGGCCCCCGGCTGTCCCGTCCCGGGCCCAGAGGTTTCCTCCCGCCCGGACCGGTGCCCCCACTAACCCGCTGCCGGTGAATCGTCCGGCAGACGCGGGTTGCTTTGAGGATCAGCGGTCTCAGCCCGAGGCCTGGGACTGTCGTGGAGGCCCCCCCCGGGTCGGCGTGCCCAGGTGCGGCTGGGACGTTGCCTGGCGGAGCCGGAGGTGTCCCACGAGGTGGGGGAGTGAGCCAGGCCCCCGGGTGCGGTGAAGTCTTCAGAGGGCTGCAGACCCGGTTCCCGGGATCGGCCGAGAACGGCGCTGTCCCCCACTGAGCCGCTGCTGCTGGGCCGGGCTCTGCTGATCTGGCGGGAAGTCTGGAAGGTGGGAGCGCCGCTGGAGTTGCTGGAGGCTGCGGTGAGTGGGGACTGCCCGCTGTGGGGACCTTGGCAAGAGGAGGGGGCTCGATGTTGGCCCTGCCTGGCTGCAGCTGCACTGGAGGCGCCCGGCGAGGGACACTGGGGGATCGGACTTGGCCCGGGCTCCTGCTTTAACCGCCGACGCTGTGCTCGTGTGCTTCCCCATGCTGCCGAGCTGTGATGCCCTAGGAAGTGGGCTGCCTGGGGTTAAGGATCCAGCACCCTGATCTGTGAGGGGCTGAGCCCGGGGGGATGTTCTCCCTACGTGGATGGACTACGTTTTCGCGCCATTTTGACAGCGTGCAGCAGAGATGCGGGGAGCTACCTGCCTTGTGGGCTGTGAGGGCCTGGTAGACTTCGGCCATTTTGCGTCTCCCCGGGGGCAGGTGTGGAGCTGCCCTGACCTTTGTCCGGCCACGGGTGTCCCCCCGCACACACCCTAAAGGATGGTCCTTCGAGGCTACACCGGTGAGTGAGGCTCCTGTTTCTCCGCGCAGGCTGTGGTGGGCGGGGGATCGGCCACCGCGTCGGGTGGCGGGCTGAACCTCGGTGTCCCCCCCTCCCCCCTAGTCGCAGATGTAACGCTGCTGGCACGGCCCGGAGAGCGCTCGTGGGGATAATAAGCTCGCACACCCCATGCTGCGTTGACACCTGCCCCTCTACTTAGGAGTGATGCCGATGTAACAACACCTGGCGAGGCTGAAGAGACGACGGTGTGGCAGTGCTTTGGACTCCCTTAAGGGGTTGGACCTAAGGCCTAGCGGGTCCCGCGACCCGCGTCCCCCCGGGGGTCCACCCCTGTCCTGATCCCTGCGATTCGCAGCCCTGCACCCTCCCTCCTGGAGCTTTGGATTGGGGGTCCTTGGGGTTGACGGGTCCGGGCGTGGGGGCGAGTATCGGCCACTATATCAGGTGGCAGGGGCGCTGACAGGGGAGCCCTTCTACTTCCTCCCTAACGCGTGCTGGTGGACCTGTCTGGAGATTATGGGGAAGCCCCGCGCCATTCCAACCCCCGGCCCAACGAACGCTGGATCAGTTCGCGAAGTCGGATCGGGGCCCTGGCGGTGGACCACCGGTTGGGTCTGGCCTAGCCGGCAGAGACCTATCGACCATCTTGCAGGCGATCAGCACGTCCCAGGCATCCGTGGAGAACAAGATAGGGGAAGTACGGGTAGACGTGGCCTTAATTCTTCAAGACCTCCGCAAAGCCACAGAACGCATCACCGAGGTGAAGTCTCGTGTCTCCACGGTAGAAGACGACGTAAGCACCCTTAAGTCTCAGGTGGCACGTCTCCAGTCGCAGGCCTCGGAGCTACACCGTAGACCCGAGGACACCTAAAACAGGGTGCGCCGCAACAACCTGCGCCTCCTGGGTTTCCCCGAGGGAGTCGAGAAGGACCGTGTTGCCACCTTTATGTAGGACTGGATCTGCTCCTGGATGCCTAAGGAGAAACTCTCCCCCTGGTTTGCGGTTGAGCGGGCCCACCGCTCTCTTGCCCCTAAGCCGCCACCGGGGGCCCCTGCTCGCCCCATCATTCTTCGGATCTTCAATTTTCGCGACAGGGACGCCATACTGGGGGTGGCCAGAGAGCTGGGGCCACTGCACTATCAGGACTCTAAAATAATGGTGTTTCCGGACTATTCCAGGGAGGTCCAGACACAACGTCGCTCCTACGACGAAGTCAAACTAAAACTCAGAGCGATGGGCCTTCGCTACGGGCTCCTCTTCCCGGCCCGCCTCAAAGTGATCTTCCAAAACAAGACCTTCTTCTTCGATTCCCCCCAGGCCGCGTGGACCTGGCTCACGGAGGAGCGGCCCCTCCTGCCGGGAGCATCTCTCTCTCCTTCCCGGAGGGCCCTGGGACGTCAGAGTCAGCCGGCGCCAAAGCCCCGGAGACGCAGGACCGGGTCCCGGAGGAGAGGCGGCCGTCGAGGTGGGGGCTCACCGTCGCCGGAGGCGCTGTCCCGGTGCTCGCCGTCTCAGACCCAGGGGCAAGGACCCAATCCCCCACCGCTGGCTTCCTCCTTGATCGACATGGGCAGCGTTCCCCGGGCCCAGAGGCAACTTTGCGACATGCGATGTCAGACTCGGACCTGTCGGGGAGCCCCATGATCCGTGGCTCTGATGGGGAGACCGGGTCATGAACGACACTGCCTCCGATGCCTGGGGCTCCACCCTTGGGTTCTTCACCACTGCGACTGTCCATGACTCCCCGCACCAGCTCTTAAGGAGCTCAATTGACTGGTTTGGTGGGGTTCTAACCGTTGCTGTAATTCTGGGTTCTGGCAATCTAGCTAAGACATATCTGTTCTTGCTGTTAGCATGTCATCCGAACACATGGAGGGGCGTCCGACTCAGCCATGCCCCTTTTTGTGGTTGCTAACCGTTTTAGTTTAGCTGTTCACCTCCCTGAGAGGTGCTAGTGTTTGGAATTGTTTAGGGCGATAGATGCTTCACTTTATGAAGTATAGGGTGGGGGGAGTTGGGTGGCGAGGGAGGGGGGGAGAATGTTGTCTCCCAGAAGTTTGTTATTTTTAGCCACCTACGGGCCGCTATGTTCTGTTCCTATTGGTAGCAAAATGGCTTCTCCTTCTTCATCAGCTGGCACACACACCGTAACTTCCTCTACCCATTTCCTGGGTTCCCGGATCTGGGTGGGGCTTCCTGTCCAGCCTGACATGGCCTTTCACATGCACCCGCATTATCTAACTTTCATCTTCATATGTGTCTCCCGCCTATAACAGACCCCTCCACATTCTCTCCTGGAATGTGACTGGCCTTCTGGACCGCATCAAGCGTACCGCGGTACTTCTTGCTGCCCACCGCCACATGCCCGACGCCTTGTTTCTCCAGGAGACGCACCTCCTGGGCTCCCACTGTCATTTCTTAGCCCGTTACTGGTTTGACCGAGTCTGGCACTATGGCTTTGCCCAAGGTTCCCGGGGGGTGCCATTCTCCTTAGACGGGGGCTTCCCTTTACCTTGGTTACGGCTGAAACCGATGTGCAGGGGACATATGTGGCCTTGTCGGGGTTGATTGAAGGGAATCCCGTGAACCTCCTGTGCACCTATGTCCCCCCAGCGCTCTTGGCACCCACCCTTCGGCGCCTGACGCGGGAGATCTCCTCCCTCCTTCAGGGCCTCACTGTCATCCGGGGTGACTTCAACGCTGTCCTGCAGCCCGTCCATGATGTGACGGGCACTCCATCGGCGCAGCAGTTGGTCGCTGCAAGAAACTTTGAGAGATGGACTTCGGCTGTTGGTCTCTGTGACGTTTGGCGGGTCTGGGACCCCCGAAAGGAACAATACACACACACGTCGGCCGCTCACCAGACCCACTCCCGCATAGATCTTGTCCTAATGCCCGCCACAGACTGCCCACTGGTGTCAGGAGCGGATATCCTCCCCAGAGGAATCTCCGACAACTCCCCCGTCTCTCTCCGCATTGGGTCCCCTGCTGTGGGCTCTAGGGCGGTGTGGCGACTGTACGCTTGGTTCCTACAGGACTCCACACTGGTGGAATCCCTGGGCCAGGAACTGCGACACTATTTCTCCACCAACACGGGCTCGGTCCCTTCACAGGGAACGCTCTGGGAGGCGAGTAAGGCGGTGGTTCGTGGGGTGGCCAGGGGACTAGTCCATGCTAAGTGCGCAGACCAGGTCACCCAACTGCTACAATTGGAATACCGGGCTGTACAACTGGAGCATGCCCAGCTGACTAATGGTACTAGCGACTCCTCTAGGCAATTGGTGCTGGTCCGAGACGAAATTCGGCGGATCTCCCTGGAGTCCGCCAAAATGCTCTGGCGCTCCTCTGTGGCACGTATCTACGGCTGGGGGGACAAAAATGGTAAACTTCTACATAACCTGGTGTCATACCCCAGAGCCAACGGTATTATCCCGGAGATCCGGACGGTCGCAGGGACCAGTCAAGTGACGTCGTTGGCCATCGCACAAACCTTCGCACACTACTATGCGACCTTATACGCCGCGTGCCCTCCCGGTTCCTCCCTAGCTGGACTACTGGAGGAATCCGGAACCCACCTGCCATGTCTCTCCCGAGAGACCGCTGAGGCTCTGGACGGCCCCCTCACCCCGGAAGAAATTCAAGGGGCTATCTCCCTGCTAAACTCCGGCAGGACGCTCGGACCCGACGGGTTCCCTCAAGAGTACTACGCTATATTCCAGGACGACCTGGTTCCCCATTTGACGGAACTTTTCCATCAGGTGGTTGAGGAGGGGTCCTTTCCATCTGAATCCGATGTGGCCACCATTGTGGTCATCCCAAAAACACACCCGCCCTCACTAGAGTGCTCTGACTACCTGATTAACACAGAAATCAAAATCTTTGCCATTGCGATAGCCCAGTGACTTCGGCCTCTGTTGCAGGACCTGGTCCACCCCGACCAGTGTGGCTTCATGCCGGCCAGGGGCACCCACCACTGTATTCGCCGCCTCCATCTGGCGCTGGCCCATCGTCATCGACTGTCCCCATACCTGGCGTTGCTTCTCGTGGATTTCGAGAAATCCTTTGACACGGTGGATTGGCGGTACCTGGGAGATGTCCTGGAGAGAATGGGATTCGACCTTCCCTTCCGCCGCCTGATCAGGGTTCTTTATCATAGCCCTAGAGCCTGCGTACTCATCAATGGTGAGTTGTCGGAACCTTTTCTGATCCGACGAGGCACCCGTCAGGGCTGCCCTCTCTCACCACTTTTATTTGCACTGGTGATGGAGCCCCTGGCGGCACTAATCCGACAGGACTCCCTTATCCAAGGTTGGGCTTGGGATCTGAGCCAGGTGGATAAAATCACTTTATACGTGGACGATGTCCTGCTCTACCTGGCGGACCCGGAGCACTCCGGCACTAGAACTCTAACAGACCTTGCGGCGTTTGAACGGATCTCAGGGCGTCGTCTTAAAATCCACCCTGGTCCCCCTACACCCCTCCCGGGCGGGTTTTGAGTGGCAGGCGGTGATTCCCCTTCGGAGGCAATCATTCAAATACCTGGGCGTGTGGGTGACCCTCCTCCCAGAGCTGGAATGGGCCCTCAATGTTGCCCCCCGTGGTCGCCCGGATGAAGGCCGAACTAAGGAACTGGCAATACCTCCCCCTTAACCCGCTGGGCAGGAGCCCCCTTTTTAAAATGATGATTCTCTCCCGCTTCCTTTACGTTCCACAGAACACCACGGTCCACCTCTCAGGTGGTTGGTTTCGGGAATTGGACAGCACACTCACCCGATTCCTGTGGGGGGGAGGGCGCTCGCGAATGTCTCATTGCCAGGTTCCCCCCTTTGATGGAGGTATGGGAGTCACCAATCTCCACCTTTACTATTTGGCCACGAGGCTCATCATGATCCATGACTGGTCTGCGGGCGGCTGGTCTGACCCAGCTTAACGGGTGGAACTCAGTACCTTTAATTTCGCGCAGCTTCAGGGCTTCCTCTGAGGCTCCCCGGTGCTGCAGGCCTTGCCCCCAGTCACTAGGACGGTGCTCATGGCCTGGCGAGTGGCCCTTAGGCATGTGAGATGGGACCGGAGGCTAACTAGACAAACACCGTTATGGCATGCCGCCTAGCTCAGGGAGGTCTCGTCCTTGGGAGGTTTCCGTCGCTGGGACCTAGTGGGGATTTCACTCGTCGGGGATGTGTGGGTGGGGGACCACATGCGCTCCTTCTTGGACCTACAACACAGACATGCCCTCTCCCACTCCCAGTTCTACAAATACTTACAACTCCTCCATGCCCTCCAAGCACATCACCCAACACCCACCACTCTCCCAGAATTCAGTCCTCTGGAAGCTCAGGTAATGATGGGGAACCTGGGAAGGGGGGGTGTGTCCCGTATATACCGTGCTCTGGTAAATAACTGCCCTACGTCCCTGGATCAGCTCAGGGAGCGTTGGGAAGGGTGGGTGGGCCCTTTAGATGACACAAACTGGCATGGCGCCCTTATTGCTCCCAAAACCCTGACTACATCATCTAAGTTACGCCTGGTCCAACTTTACTATCTCCATGCAGCGTACCTCATCCCAGCACGTCTCTTCCGCCCCGGCTTGAGAACCTCCCTGGCATGTGTACACTGCGACTCTGCCCCTGCAGACTTCTACCATGTGGTGTGGCTGTGCCCGGCCTTAGAGCCGTTCTGGGAGGGGGTGGAACGCGAGCTTACGTAGGCTCTGGGGTGGGTGGTTCCCCATGACCCGAGGCACCTGCTGCTAGGGGTGTTTGATGGCCTAGATGGCTCCAGAGCTGACAAGCGCTTCCTGGGAACAGCCCTGGCGGTGGCAAAGCGGGACATAGCGGCCGTTTGGTCCCAGGCCGCGGCCCCGACGCTGCAGAAATGGAGGAGGGGCGTAGATTGGTGTGCGGTGCAGGCGGAGTCACTCTTTGAAGCCGTGTTTGCCCGGAAACGTTTAGTGAGGTGTGGGGCAAATGGTTCGGCTTGCTGCCTTCCTGAGGGTCCAAGCCTCACTATGCATACCTGTTATATGGACGCTAATGTAACCACTCAGGGGGGTCTTATTAAGCCGGTGTTGTCCCCAAGATGGGGAAGGTTTTAATATTGCTGTGTGATTTGCTACCAATGAATTTGTTTGTTCCAGAAATTTCAATAAAAATTGATTATCAAAAAAAAAAAACATGGTTGAGAGAGACAAATGTAGCATCTGAAACCAAAAACAACAAACGGTGCGAGGAGGTGGCGCAACAATAACGCTGCTGACTTTGGAGCAGGAAAACAGGGTTCGTGTCTCAGCGTGGGCTGCATCATTTCAGCCTGATTTAATTATGAATGAATTAAAGGTAAATAAATAAACAGGGTTGGGTAAGTGCAGGAAGCTGCCAGATGTGGAAATGCCAGCAGCAAAGAATAAAAGTAGTCCCTAAATAAATAACAGCCAGCAGAGTAAGTTAACTGTAGTTGCTCAATGCTGCTTCCTCCAGAAACCGAAGAGAAAAGGAAGTGATGTATCGGACCACAAGCCAACAATGAGCAAGATAAGAACAGCAATGCCAGATTCTACCAATGGCAAGCGACAAAACAAAGACAAATGCAATGGGAGGAGTTTCAGTAGTAATACTGATTACTTGATGCCCTATGCAAGACCTAAAAATGTGCAGGAACTGACAGTACACAAGGTTATGATAAACGTGAGCTATATCACGTACCTTGAAGTTATAATGTTATTAGGAACAACTTCACAACACTTCAGGGATTGGAATGTACACCTATTATATGAACTACTCAAAGTTAATCACAGACATATACCGGAAAGACTCGAATTTGAGGTATGCAAAACAGAGTGTATCTCACCTCTATAGTTAATGTTAATGTTAAAGCTATTTATAGAGCGCAACTGCTACCCGAGGGTGTCCTGGCCCTGTACTTCATGTCCTGTAGTGGCCTGAACGAGGAACTAGTGAGAAGTCATTATGCAGTGAAAAGCCACGTTTTCAAAGCCTTCCTGAAGGCCAACAGATTTGTCATGCATCTGAGAGGCAAAGGGAGGTCATTTCATGCCTTGGCTGCTCCTACAACAAAGCTTTTGCCACCCCAGTTATTTTTTTTTTTACAAAGGGCACTGAGACTAACTTGGCTTCTGAGGACCGCAGTGATCTTCTAGGTGCAAATCAAAGGAAGCATTGTTTTAAGTGATAGGGTCCATTTCCTTGAAGGGATTTGTGGACCACGCACAAAGATTTAAACAGAACACGCTATTTCACGGGCAACCAGTGGAGTTTTTTAATTTCAGCCGAGGTAGAGGCATATTTTGGGATGCCAGTGAGAAGTCTGGCAGCTGCATTCTGCAGGAGTTGGTGCTTTTTTAGGAGCCCCTCCTGGATATTTAGGTATAAGCTGTTACAGTAGTCCAATCTGTCCATGGCTAAAGCCATGGGCAGATTGGCAACTGTAACAGTAACTCAGTATGCCCAGAAGATTCTTAAAAGCAACAAAAACAACATATGGTGTACTGTGATTCGACCCTTACCAACAAGCGGTAACCGACTCTTCCTACGAGACTCACCCGTTCAAGAAGTATGTGCTCTGCATATGTGTAGTCCCGGCATTCTGGAAGTGTGCCAAAGCTGTGTCTTTAAGCAGCAATAAACTTTATTGTGCCTCAATAGTATACGGAGACTATATGGCTGAATTCATGGATGATACTGTGGTATTTATATGCGAGTGCCCTTCATGCATAGTGATGATATTATCCAGACCAAATAACTGACTTTGATGCAGGCGAGTTTAATGAAAATACCGTTACGTGAAAAAAGCTGAAAACCGATTATCTAAACTGCAAGAACCTGTCCACGCTTCATGTATGTGTATGAAACCATCAATCTGTGACCGTAAACCAAAGTGTCTCTTGTGTGCTTACGGGTCGGTAGTTGTAGCATGTGTGAACCGTGATGTACATTAAAAAAATTATAATTTGTAACTATTATGTCAAAACACAGATTTACATCAGACAATGTAAAACAGCTTAATTTGGACATGATTAATCATCCTAGAGGAAACATGACATTTCATATTTATCGTTAAGACCTTTTGGTATCAAAATATCCAGATATTTGATCCGAAATGTTTCCCTACGCGCTAAGTGCGTGTGTATGTCAGTGCCTCTCTGCGCAATGATCTTCTCTAATATTGTAAAACGCAAATGTGGAATTGAATGTTGCTGGTTCAACCAACGTGTCGCTAGGGATGAGTTGGTATTTGGGTCCAAATCGTGCTTTTATGTTCGGTAATTCGAATCCTCACTTTACGTGAAATACTTCCCACATAAGTGAGTACCTACTGACATTTTATGGCCTAGATTACTGTATCAGTGTTACAATCTGAAGAATGTTTGAAAGGAATTGTATTGCCTGTGTGTGGATGTGAAAATGTGTTACCTAGTATTACATTGCTACAGTTGCTGCAATTCCAAAAATTTTTCATGCCAGTAAAAAGTGTGTGAATCTTGGGGAATTTTGGTTTTCAAGGTCTCTCTAATATTCTTAGACCGTGTATGTGCGAATACCGATTTCTGTGTGAAAACAGCTTAAAAATCAGCTTCATGTTCCAAACTTACCACTTGCGGAAGATGATTTTTTTAATTTTGGCTGCCTGATGAGAAAACTTCAACACAAAGACCTCTCTTTTGCTTGTGACACGTGCGACAGGCGTCAGTAAATCTTCTCGTGCTTTGAGGGTAACACAATTTCTCGCGGACTCCAATACTTCCCAAAGATATCCTCGTTGCATGTATCTTTCATGTTGTTCATTAATCAAGTGATCTGTGAGTGATTGAGTCATGTAATCCTTTTGATGCGAATAAACTGGGATACCGGAAAATGTTTTTTCAAAGATGGAGGATGAAAGTTTGTGAAGTGTAACGCGTTGTTCCTGTCTGTAGGTTTTTGTGAACAGAAGTTTGTGAACCTGCATCAGTGTTATGGATTAGAATGTCCAATAAATTGAAGGTGTCTGTATGGTTCTTCTCACATTTGCAGAGAAACAGTTCCTTCTCTTTGAACATCCATTGATTCCGACTTTATTCCTGTTGCCTAAAATCCACAAACCTAGATTACTACCAAACAGCAGACCAATCATAATAGGCTGTGGGGATGTGGAGAAGCAGACACAGACAGCGTTGTAGGGGTAAAAGAGGTTTATTTGAAACCAATAGGTAAGCAGTATGGGAATTGCATATAAGCAACAAAAAGGTAGGTTCTCCGGGGTCTTGGCATAGTGCTCACCTTTCAGTCTCTTCCTCCTTTCTTCAGGAAGGAAACAGGAATGACACTTCCGGGCATCAGGAACCACTGTACTTCAATATAGCTCCCAAGATTTGCCAGTATTCAAAACACAAAAGAAGAAAAAAACAGAAAATACCACATGAGGAGACTGTCTTGTCTGTACATAAAAATAACAGGGATCAGGGAGTGCAGGGAGCTAACACCTATTGTTAAAATCTAGATTGCGACGTAAACATTATCGGCGCCATCTTGTCCCCTTTTAGCTCAAATGTGCGCGTAAGTAGCAGCCATTTTGAACGCCATGGCCTCTCTGCCCACTGCCGATAGCCAGCGCGTCTCTCTCTCTCCCTCTCTGACCCCGCCAGCATCCCCCGCGCGCTGACAGGCCACGTTCTCACATGCTCGGGCCATAAACCACCCCTTCAGCGCGGCCCTGCCTCGGAGCCACATCCCGTACCCGACTAACACCTCCCTCCGTCCCTTTAATGATCACGCATCCTTTGATGAACCCCCTTCCTCTGTGCCCGATTGTCCCGCCCGATCCCAGGCCATCACCTAGCCCTGCGGATACGGTTTATTGCCCCTTACAGTAGGAAGCTGTCCCTCTTCAAAGAATCTATGACTGATAACAGCCCCCACCCCATGAGATCCGATCAGCCGCACACATTCCGGGAGCCGGCGGGATATCCAGCTGCGCGATAGTCATCACCTACTGAGATCGGGGTGGGGACTTTTACTGTAAATATGTGTGGGAACGGGTTTGGAGCGGAGATTCCGAGGATGCCTTTCCGTACATCAAAGTATTGACAAGAATGTGTTTTATGTAATAAAGCAATAAACCTGTGTATAAGAGGCCAGGCCTCAAGGATGCGTTTAGAGCACCTCGAGAAGATACCCTGTTGTCTGATTTGACGTGTTCTGCTCCGTCGGAATAAACTCCTGTTTCCTGCCTTCTGTCTCCAGCGCCTGCCTCTTTGTTTGGTAATCTCGAATGGTATGAGAGGCGGCTAATGCCGGGCAAATACTGAAGGGTTCTTGGTCGAATTCGGCCCTACCTTTCGACAATTGGCGCCCAACGTGGGGCCCATCAGCGACGCGTGGATCCAGTGGGAGAGGCCCCAACGACAGAGTGAACGACTGCAACGATCGGGAAGAGCTCCTGCCCGATAGACCCTCGTCTGGCAGCCGATCATCCGAACTTCACCGGTTCCGAGCAGACCTCTCTCGAGTGATCTACGGTCCTGACTGGGAACCATCAGGAGTGCCACAGCAATTACGGAGAACAGAGGACGATCAGGCGCTGGAAGCGGAAGACGAGAAACTGTCCATGCGGTCCGGGTAAGGTCGTGTAACACGACAAATTGCGAATTGATTGTTTGATTGTTTGAAAATACTAGTATTACTCATTTGATTGTTTCTGAGAGATTCTCTATTTGCAAACAAGCACAGAGTCGCCATACTCTGTTTAGTCTTTGCAGATAGTGAAGGGTAGGTAACGCAGGCCTTTGCCCCCTTTGTAATCCGTCGTGCCTACTTTCCTCTCCATTTGATTGATTGTTATCCAAGCATTTACTGTTTTGGAATTGGTTCTCTTTGGATCATTCTCTATTTACAAATAAGCACAGAGTCGCAATACTCTGTTTAGTCCTTGTGAATAGTGAAGGATAGGTAACGCAGGCTTTTGCCCCCGTTGTAATACGTCGTGACTATTTTTATCCCTCATTTGATTGATTGTTTGTCCGAACATTGATCGTTCGGAATTGGTTCTCTTTGGGTTATTCTCTATTTACAAATAAGCACAGAGTCGCAATACTCTGTTTAGTCCTTGTGAATAGTGAAGGATAGGTAGTGCAGACTTTTGTCTCCTTTGTAACCCGTCATGCCTATTTTTGCCCCGTTTGTTGGTAGTTGGTTCAGCCTGGACCGCTTATTAGAGGTGAACCATCCGGCTCCACTGGAGGGCACCCCTAATAAGGACATGTTTACTAAATATGGACTAGTCACCGTGGCTTATAGTAAGCTGTGGCATAAATACACGAGAAAGGATCGGGGAAGTCAGTGGCCACTGATAGGATCCTTTGATAACGACAAAATAAACGCGCTGGAAACAGCCCTTTATAACAATAAGACAACACCCACTATGCTCGATAGCTTCGGCATGTGGCGCAAAGAAACAGAACAGCGAAAGAAGAGAAATGAGGTCAGGTTAGAAAAGGAATTACGCAAGGCAGCTCACCTGGCCGCTAACAAATTAAAGGAAGAAATAAATGAAAGAGAGGAAACCAAGCTAAAACAAGATTCCGAATCATCAGGCCAGTGTCCCGTCAGGACACCCTCTACACTTTACCCCGAGCTACCTTCGAAACAGCGAACGAACGATGATTTACTATTAGGTCCCCCGATCATCTACATGCCCCCTCCATACGCCCCTTCCCAACCCTTAGCGCAGCACCCGCAACCCCCACCGACAGGCGAGAGTAGTGCCGGAGCCTCGGTCCCCATGGCCTCTGCGCCGACCAAACCCCTCGTGCCCAGCGCAGCACGAGCAGCGACTTCAGATGATCCCGAAGCTGGGAGGAAAGACCCTGCGAGATCGAATAGATTAAGTAAGGATGAACGAGCTGGGATCGATAAGATTGTAAAGACACTGGTGGTGCGAAAGGAAAGTGAGGATTATATAATGGATATGTACCATACATATGCCAATAGCCACAGGCGACACTTTGTCGTACGCCTTTGTTACCATACCCTTAATGCCTACGAAGACCGCTACCAAGGAAAAGGCCCTGAAAACCTAACGACTCTGTATAGAAAAGTTGATGTCGGAGATGGGGACGAGTGTGATGTGACGAACCTCTTCACGCGTACGCTTGAAGTTTTCCGCCACCTCACGGAACAGAAACCAGAGACTAACACCACGACTCCTGCAGTAACTGAGGCCGGAGTAGAAAAAATTGACACGATGATGCCCATAAAGGAGGCCGCTCCCTATTGGGTTCCCCCACGAGGACAGGGAACACACGACGATATTAACCACCAAGATGCGAGAGGGAGGGTAGTTTACAACTGGGTTTACCAACCATGGGATCGGCAAGACATCCTGACTTTCCGAAAGTCCTTGCCTGATCTGCGAAAGAACCCCACAGCCTTCTATACAGAATTAGCCACCGCTCTGGGTTAAACGATTATGACCCTAGCGGATATCGATTTGTTTTTCGGGCTATGTCTGCCAGCTGATGTGTGGAAGCAAATCCGGAAAGTCGACCACCTTGAGCTGTTCGGACATACCTGGATACAACTCGGTAATGTTGGCAAACAACGGGAGCCGGGACAGAAACCTTTGAAGGCCATTCTAGACTTACCAGATAAGATTGTGCAGAAATTAAAAACCCTAGTTCCAGAAAGGAAGGTGGACTGGTCGATAGTAACGGCCTGTCGCCAGAAACCCCAGGAAGACGTATCAGAATACTTCTCCTGGTTTGAAACGGTGTTCTCCGATTACAGCGGCCAGGACATGACCACTGCGACCGGACATCACTTGTTTGTCCAGAACTATGTGAAAGGCCTGACACCAGAAGTCTCGCAGAAACTACAGACTAGCGAGAGTAGTTGGGCGGCCTCCAAGCCCGCAGCTATCCTTCAGATGGCTCAATACTATGAGCGACAAAAGAACGAGAACGATCAAGCGACTGAGAAGAAGAAAAAGGACTTGAAAGAGAGGGTGATGATTGCTCAGTTGCAAGGGGTGACTATAGGAAGGGAACAGTATAGAGGAAACTACCAGTCGAATGCTCCTAGAAATCCACCCCCTAGAGACCGCACACCCGCACCCGGCGCTCCACGAACAGACCTCGATGAGGACCAGTGTGCGTTTTGCAAAAGATTTGGCCACTGGAAGTCTCAATGTCCAGTTCTGCAAGAAGCACTCAGAAATAAAGACACGAGAGACGTAGCGGGCGGGCCGAGAAATAGAGGACAGGGACGAGGGCACACAAGCGACACCAACAATGACAGACCTGGTAGACCGAACACGTTTGACCGTCCCCGACAGAATCAGTGCCAACAGTCTGACTGCGACAATGCCCACGACTTTGCATAGGACTGCCAAGGGCAAGGAAGGGATCCAGTCGAGCTCTATGTTGACCAGCAAGGCCCTTATGTCACCGCTAAGGTCCTAGGTACGAAGTCTCCATTTCTGGTAGATACTGGTGCAACACGTAGTGCGTTGTCTAAACGATTGATTCCCAGGGCACCCTTGTCTGGCTCACATGTGACATCAATAGGTTTTGATGGAACGCCCTCCACTAATCCCTTGTCCACACCGATCTCTTTTAACTTGGACAATAACACCACTGACACGACGTTTTTGCTCTCCTCCAACACCCCCGACGCCATTATGGGACTTGACTTATTGAAACATTTTCGAGCTACTATTAGGTGTTCACAAGACGGAGTTCGAGTCATTCTGTACGACAACCCAACACTGCTCAGATCTTGTCGCACACAACGCATGTTTTCTATCACTGACACTGACTTGTCCTTACTCGACACCCTACCTCTGTACCTATGGGCAAAGACTGACTCGGACGTAGGACGCATGATGATAGACCCTGTACACATAACTGTTCGACAGGACGCAGTACTCCCCAAACTCCCACAGTATCGGATATCGCCCGAAGGCGAGAAGGCGTTGGTAAAAATCATCCAGTCCCTGGTAGATGCAGGAGTGGTAGAAGAAGTAGTTAGCAATGTTTGCAACAGCCCTATCCTACCCATTGTGAAGAAGCAGGGTGAGGGAGATGAAAAAGCGTACCGCTTCATCATCGACCTACGAGAAGTCAACAAAGTGGTTGTACCCCAGTACCCTGTAGTCTCAGACATCACCACCATTCTGACCCTGATTCCTTCAACTGCCACCACCTTCACGGTAATCGACCTCAAGAACGCATTCTTCTCCATCCCCATTCACTCGGACAGCCGCTACCTTTTCAGCTTCACTTTAAAATCCCGCTCATACAGATTTTGCAGAGCACCCCAGGGCTACACTGAAAGTCCAAGCATCTACAGCCAGGCCCTCAAGAGACAGCTGGATGCAGTCCAATTGCCGGATGGAGTGGTGTTGATACAGTACGTCGATGATATCCTTTTGGCGGCCGACACCACTCCACTTGCAGTCACAGCCACCATCCAACTCCTGCACTTCCTTGCGGAAAATGGCCACAAGGTCTCCAAGAAGAAGTTGCAATTCTGCCAACCTCAAGTCACTTACCTAGGCCACCTCTTGTCCAAAGACGGGAGAAAGCTCACACCCGATCGAATACAGGCTATTCTAGAGACCCCTATCCCTAAAGAGCAAGTCCGCTCTTTGGTAGGCCTCACCTCCTTCTGCCGACAATGGTTGCCAAATTTCAGCCTCATTGTGAAACCACTACTTTCCCTACTGGCTAAAGATGTCCCCTTCCCGCTCCCTTGGACCCCTGAATGTCAATCCTCCTTCAAGGAACTACGAGACGCCCTTTGTTCAGCGCCCGTCCTAGGAACCCCTGATTATACAAAGCCCTTCTCTCTCTACACTCACGAAAGGGAGGGATGCGCTTTGTCTGTCCTGACTCAGTCCATTGGCCCCAAACAACGACCATGTGCCTATTTCTCTGCCACTCTTGACCCTGTAGCAAGAGCTTTGCCTGCCTGCCTTCGAGCAGTAGCCGCTGCTGCTGTCTCTATCCGACAAAGTGAGGGAATCGTACTCTCGAATTCCCTCACGGTACTAGTGCCTCATGCTGTTGACACCCTCCTAAACCAGACCAAGACACAACACCTGACCAGCGCGCGACTGACTGGGTATGAACTGACACTGCTCGCACCTCACATCACGCTGAAACGATGCACCACACTGAACCCAGCCACCTTGCTGCCTCTGCCTGAAAACAATCCCGATGTGCCCCCAATACATGACTGTGTGACCCTCACGGACGAACAGACTAGGAGTAGAGTTGACCTCCGAGACACTGCCTTCCCAAACCCTGACGGAGAGCTATGGGTAGACGGCTCTTGCATTAAACTCCCCGACGGCACCACCTCAGCTACCTATGCAGTTACCACAGCCCGAACTGTAGTTGAAACCGCCCGCATCACGCAACGATCCGCCCAGGCGGCAGAACTGATTGCCCTCACACGAGCATGTATCCTAGCAAAGGGGACGACAGCAAACATTTACACGGACAGCCAGTATGCCTTCGGGGTGGTTCATCATTTTGGGCTCTTATGGAAGGAGAGGGGATTTCTGACATCTCATGGCACGCCCATCCTGCACGGAGATCTAGTCTCCGCTCTGACTGAAGCGGTTCTCCTCCCCAAATGTAATGCACACAAAAAGGTGACAGACATCATTGGACAGGGAAATGCACTGGCCGACATCACTGCCCGAACCACAGCCGAGAACAGGACGACGACTCGCATGTACGTGACTAGGTCACAAACAGAAAAATGGACGGACGCTAGGGAAACTATTAGGGACATCCAAATGGCCAGCTCACCACAAGAATTGACTGAATGGGCACGGGTGGGATTAAAGGATGATGAAGGCTGCTGGCAGACAAAAGACACGAACAAATGGTTGCTACCCAACTCGTACCTGATCCCTATACTGACGATGGCCCATTCCCCTGCACACATAGGATCTGCCCCTATGGCCGAACTTGTCTCCCGAGTTTGGCATAACGATAGAATTACAGACTCAGCCAAACGATTAGTCCAGCAATGTCTAGTCTGCCTGCAACACAACCCTGGGAAAGGAACTGTCGTACCCCGGGGAGGGTTTGGGGTCCCCAACCATCCATTTGAAGTCCTGCAGATGGACTATATCCAGTTAGAGAGATGTCAAGGACTGAAGTATGTACTTGTTGTGTGCGCTTTTAGCAAATGGGTGGAAGACTACCCGACGCGTGACAACACTGCTATTGCCACTGCAAAAGTACTACTGAAAGAGTTCTTCCCTCGCTACGGCCTTTGCCGTGTTTTATGGAGTGACAATGGCCCCCATTTTGTAGCCGAGGTTATCCAGCTCATCCTGCAAGGACTGGGGGTACGACAGAAATTCCACGCAGTTTTTCACCCCCAATCTGCTGGACTGGTCGAGCGGCACAATGCCACATTGAAACTAAAACTGGCGAAAATAGTGGCTACCACAGGACTAAAATGGCCAGACGCCCTCCCCCTAGCATTGCTGTCAATGCGTTCCACCCCCACCAAACACCACTTGACCCCTTACGAGGTCGTTTTCGGCCGGCCCATGAGTATCTGGTCCGCACCCAAACCGACATCTATTCACGACGTCCCGGACGTCCTAATGTCTGACTACCTGTATAACCTAACTAAAACACTGTCTGTTATTCATCATCAGGTGCTGCAGGCCATCCCCGATGCTTCCAGGGGCCCCGGACACACCATCCAGCCTGGAGATTTCGTCCTGATTCGGAACTTCCAGCGGGAGAAGAGTCTGGAACCCCGCTGGACAGGCCCCTGGCAAGTCTTGATCACCACCCGAACAGCTCTTCGAATGGAGGGGAAGCGAAATTGGCTGCATGCACATCATTGCAAGAAAATCTCTCCGGCCCTGACGTCGACCGAAGACGTGGGCACCCAGGAAGAGCTCCTGAACAAAGACCGACCATCCCTGAGCTGCTACCCTGAAACAGAGACACTCGAATTGGCGAAATTCCCTGATCCCACTGTGCCATCCAGAGAAGGGTATAACCTGCGACGAAAGGAGGGAGCCTCGGTTAAGTAGACCACTGACTAAGTTATCATTCTCAGAGCGGCGGCCTAACACTACAAAGGCTGCCAGGAGAGAAACCAAACGAAGTCTGTGGTTCTGCCCACTACTGAGCACCTTGAAGATGATGGAAGCGCCCGATACGAAGATGATGGAAGCAACCGGACATCCGAAGACCCGCTACAGGAACCCGAAAACTGACAGTTTGCACAGCTCAAAGACTATTGCTCTTCTTATCACTCTTCTCTTTTGCCTCCTCCTCATGACTACCTTCTGGATCGTGGAAGAGAACGCACCGGCTCATAAGACATTTCTAACGACTGCACAGCCTACCACCATGAAAGAACACTACCTGGTCTCTCTTTCACCTCAAATCCAAGAAAGGCGTAAGGAGTTCTGGAACAACTCCTTCGTACAGTTGCTGCACCAACACAACCTTGCTGCAAATGCCACAAATTGCTGGATCTGTGGGTTGATACCACATGCCACCGGACATTCCATCCCCTTCATCCCTTCACCTTTCTCTGTTCATGGCTCCTGCCTTGCCTGGCTGATCCTCTTGCAAGAGAGCTACAGAGACAATGCCACTTCCAGCGAAACTATGTCACACTTTTATCATGGAGTCTGGCTGAACAAAACCGGGAGAGCTGCTGCTCCTTTTTGCCCTCTATCCTCCAATGCCTCTGTTCACATGGACATCCCCGCTAAAGAAATGGTGGAGATGCAAATATTCAACAATCCAGCCAGACCCACCTTCTCCTACCTCCGGAAACGAACAGCTGCCACCCTGACTGTGGCCCTATCTGTCGTCTATGTCTCGGGCCTCGTATGCATCACAGGCCATGGGACACAAATGGTGGGCCACAGCACTTGCCGCATCACCAGAACTTTGTACTCAACCGACCCACCCTCTTTTGTCACCTCTCCAAACATGTACTTCGTCTGTGGTACAAAAGCCTACACCTGGCTCCCAAAGGGCTGGGGAGGTACCTGCTACATAGCCTTCATCCTTCCTCCAACCTATGTGGCTCCGGCAAACCATCACCGACAGAGACGAGCAAAGGACATCGAGCAGGCCGACTCCACTGGAGCACAATTCTTGGATGCAATGAAAGGACTTGTTCCACTTTGGGGTCCGATGGCGAACAGTCGTGCCATTCGACATTTATCCCAGGCAGTCGAGACAACGATGAACATTACAGCTGGTATCCTCACAAACAATACAGCCGAGCTTCAGGCGGTCCGTCTGGTGGCTCTTCAAAATCGCCTTGTTCTAGATGTGGTTCTGGCGGACCGTGGAGGAGAATGTCGTATCATCGGGTCCAGCTGTTGTACCTACATACCAGACAATTCACCCTCCGTTTACAAGGCCATCGAACACCTCCACAGACTCTCCTCAGAAGTTCATCAGGAACAAGAAGGATGGTCGCTCGGGAGTTGGTTCTGGAGTACTGTAAAGGACTGGGGATGGAGGTTGCTCATGATTGTACTGATACCAATCATCGTAATATGCGGACTCTGCCTGGGTATTCAATGCTTGCCACCTCTGTGTTCACTATTTGCTAACTGTGTTTGCCCTAAGACTCCGAACTTTGAAGCTGAACGCATGAAAGCTTTGTATGATGTAGAAATCCGTAATATGATGGGGATAGACATAAATTGACAAGCTGGCTAGATATGTTGAAAAGGGAGGACTGTTAAAATCTAGATTGCGACGTAAACATTATCGGCGCCATCTTGTCCCCTTTTAGCTCAAATGTGCGCGTAAGTAGCAGCCATTTTGAACGCCATGGCCTCTCTGCCCACTGCCGATAGCCAGCGCGTCTCTCTCTCTCCCTCTCTGACCCCGCCAGCATCCCCGCGCGCTGACAGCCCACGTTCTCACATGCTCGGGCCATAAACCACCCCTTCAGCGCGGCCCTGCCTCGGAGCCACATCCCGTACCCGACTAACACCTCCCTCCGTCCCTTTAATGATCACGCATCCTTTGATGAACCCCCTTCCTCTGTGCCCGATTGTCCCGCCCGATCCCAGGCCATCACCTAGCCCTGCGGATACGGTTTATTGCCCCTTACAGTAGGGTGCTGTCCCTCTTCAAAGAATCTATGACTGATAACAGCCCCCACCCCATGAGATCCGATCAGCCGCACACATTCCGGGAGCCGGCGGGATATCCAGCTGCGCGATAGTCATCACCTACTGAGATCGGGGTGGGGATTTTACTGTAAATATGTGTGGGAACGGGTTTGGAGCGGAGATTCCGAGGATGCCTTTCCGTACATCAAAGTATTGACAAGAATGTGTTTTATGTAATAAAGCAATAAACCTGTGTAAAAGAGGCCAGGCCTCAAGGATGCGTTTAGAGCACCTCGAGAAGATACCCTGTTGTCTGATTTGACGTGTTCTGCTCCGTCGGAATAAACTCCTGTTTCCTGCCTTCTGTCTCCAGCGCCTGCCTCTTTGTTTGGTAATCTCGAATAGTATGAGAGGCGGCTAACGCCGGGCAAATACTGAAGGGTTCTTGGTCGAATTCGGCCCTACCTTTCGACACTATGACCAACACCAGTGAGCGTGTGCAATGTCTATTTCTATAAGCACAACCTCCCCTTTAGGCGAGTAACTCCCTCCACCCAGGTCGGGTTTTCTACTCCTGACGCCCCTTCCCCATGCACTGCCTATGTGGTTCCGTACCTTGGCAAGCCACGTCTCTCCTGAGACGTGGCCGGCCTCTTCAGGGTACCAGATCGGGTCCGGCTCCCTCTCAGGCTCTTGCAAGGTATGGGTGGCCTATTCTTCCAGTCTTCGTGTGGCTGTGCCGGTATCCTCGGTCCTCGGCAGGAACGTTACAGACGGGGGTACAAAGAAGATCTTGGCGCGTCTCTCGTCTTCTTCCTCTTTTGTTTCCTTTGTCCTAGGGCATCCGGAGGAGAGAGCTCTCTGTACCGCCTCTTCCGGCTTTATCCTGGTTAGGGTCACGTGATCGGAGAGCGAGCGTCTGGAAGGTGAAGTTTTAAAGGGGTAGAACCCGCTGTTGCCTGAGGTAGAAGCCTGGAAGTAGTGAAGGGGGCAGGGAGACACGTAAGGAGGATCCAGTTGCAGCTCTGGGGACAGAATATCAGTTAAGGGGGGTAGCTCATCCTCACACAGGCATTGATTCAATTTGCGCAAAACTGGGTACATTCATCAATGCAGAATTAAAACTTTTTTTTTTCAAACAGATTTTATTGGTTTGTACATTATGGCGTGCATCCTTTACGAACATGAATTTCTTTTTTTTTGTGAAAACTTTTTATTGAATATAAAGAACAAAAAAATAGAGAAACAAAAGAAAACAAGGCAGTACAGTACAAGCATGTCATCATGTGGTTTCGCGGGGGGGGGGGGTACAAACGTACATCTAACAGTATCGCAATCAAAATATATTGTGGGATGGGGGGGAAGAGAAGGAGAACAGAAACAATCAATACATCTATACTGCTGCGGAGGAAACATCAGGCTGGGAGGAAGACAAGTCGGTATCAGAGTCCGAAAGGGGGGGGGTACATATATCTCCATGGTACACGTTCCATTGAGTCCAAATTTTCCCCCACTTGCCAGGTCTGCCCCGGGAGACATACACAGTCTTTTCACGAAACATGGACCAGTCCATGTTCTGTTGCCATGCCAGAACCGTAGGAGGCCTCTGAGCGCCCCAAAGCTGGGCAATGTCACGCTTGGCTATCATGTTACCCAGTGTCACCCATCGAAGCTGCGCTTGGGTACAATCATTCGGTTCCCAAACATTCAACATGCATCTCCGCGCCTCAGGCTTCAACCGCACACCCGTAACCTCACTCATCACTTCATGCACGCGATTCCAATAGTGTAATACAGCAGGGCATTCCCAAATGATATGTAGGAACGTGGCCACCATACCGCAACCACGTCTGCACAATCCATCCGCCGAGAATCCCACGCGCACCAGACGCGGACCAGTCACATAAACCCTATGAAGAATTTTGAGCTGGACAAATCGAAGGCATGCCGGAATAGCTACCTCCTTAGGAGAAGAGAGCGCATCCTGCCAGTCCTCATCATCCAACTCCAGACCATCACTAGTCCACAACTCCCGAAGGTTATCCAATAGATCAATCCTGATATTGATTAACTTTTTATAAATGAGGGAGATCGTGCTATCAGGGACATGCCCATCCAGTATCCGATCCTCAAGCGGGGATGCTTCCGGAACATCCGAGCCCAGGGGGAAAACAGACCGGATCGCGTGTCAGACCTGCGCATATCGAAAGGATTCTCTATCATTCAACCCATATTCAACTTTCATTTCGTCAAACGACTTGACCCTACCTTTGATCCATACATCATCAACCTTGCTGATCCCAATCATGTCCCAACGATCAAACCCCTTCGACCGCCAGAGGGAGCCAAGTTTATCCGAGGCATAAAGCGGCGTGGCACGGGTCAACTTATCAGCCCAGCCTGTAGCAGCCGTGGCCCGATGCCACACCTGCAGGACTGTTTTGGTGGGCCCCGTAAGTGACCCGATAGTCGACTTCGCATACAGAGCCCTGTTGTAGTCACCACCGGGCAACAACCACTTATCCATCTCAAAGGCCGGATTCGGCGAAGGAGTGTAGGTGCCATGATTGATGGCCCCCAGCTGAGAGGCCCAGTAGTAGCGACGGATATCAGGGAGAGCGATGCCGCCATCGTACCACGGGAGTGTAAGCTTAGAAAGGGCAATGCGAGATCGGCCTCCCCATAACAACTGCCTCTGAAGGCCCTCGATCTCCCGAAAATAGCTAGCCGGTACAACATCGAGCGAATTCTGAAGCGCATAGAGAAATCTGGGGAGCGACATCATCTTAAACAACGCTGCTCGTCCCAGAGGAGAAAGGGGAAGCCGACTCCACGTTCCGACATCCGCACGGAGGCGCTGGAGGGGGGGCAGCAAGTTGCATTGATATCGAAGTACGGGGTCCAAGGTAATAAAGATCCCCAGATACCTAAAACCCTCCAGCGCCACCGAGATGGGACATCCACGTGGCAAAAGCGGAGTGTCACCGGAAAGAACATAGATACAGGATTTTGACCAGTTGATAACTAGACCGGAATTTTTACGAAAGGAAGTCAAAACATCAAAAAGGACGATTAACGACTTTCGAGGTGACGTAAGGTATAAAAGTATATCGTCTGCGTACAGAGATATCCGATCCTCAAAGTCCGGGGACCATCTAATTCCCTTCAAGGACGGTTCCCATCTCAACCAAGCCGCCAGTGGTTCCAGAGCTAAGGCAAACAAGAGCGGGGACAAAGGAGAACCCTGGCGTGTCCCCCTACCAAGAGCAAAGGGGGTCGAGGCCCGTCCATTCACCACCACCCTGGCTAAGGGGTCAGCATAGAGCAATTGCACCCAGCGAATAAAGGCGGGTCCAAAACCGAATTTACTGAGGACCGCCCAAAGATAAGGCCATTCAATCGTGTCAAACGCCATGGTGGCGTCCAAGGACGCCAAGATGGCCGGCTCCCGCAGAGTCCCCGCTCTCGCGAGGACTCCATGCAGTCGCCGTAGGTTAAGTGCCGTGTTTCGGTGCGGTATAAAGCCGGACTGGTCCGGGTGAATCAGATCGCCTATAACAGACAACAAACGATTAGCAATGACCTTAGCTAGGATCTTAGGTTCAGCATTTATCAGGGAAATAGGTCTAAAGGATTCACAACGGTCACGCGGCTTACCCTCCTTATGGATAACTACAATGGAGGCCAGTCTTTGGTCAGGAGGAAGAAAGCCCACCTCCAGTGACTCCAAGAACATCGATCGGAGATACGGCGCCAGTACATCCGGACAGAGCTTATAAAGTTCAATGGGGAGCCCATTCGGGCCCGAGGCCCGTCCCGAGCGAATCGAACGGATGGCGGTCGCAATCTCATCCGCAGTGGGCGGAGCGTCCAACAGATCCCTCTCTTGATCAGACAGGCATGGGAGCGATATATGTCGTAGAAGCAAGTGGGAGTCCTGCTCCGGCCGATCGGACACCGAGGAGTACACCACTCGAAAAGAGTCAGCAAAGCGCGTCACGATTCCAGCTGGATCAGTGACATCCACACCATTTTCATCCACCACAACAGGAACTACTCGACTCGCGCATTCTCTCCTATCCAACCAAGCCCGCAATTTCCCAGCCTTATCACCCACATCATACAGCCGCCCCTGCCGTTCACGACCCATCTCTTTCGCAGCATCAGTCACCAGCGCTCTATATTCAAGTTGTTTCAGGTTTAGAAGGTGCAGCTTCTCAGGGGAGACCCCAGAATCCAACTCCCCCTCAAGGGCGGAAACCTCAGATTCAAGACGGACGACCTCCTCCCGCCTACATCTCTTAACATGGCCAATCGATGAGAGGGCCTGGCCTCGAATTACTGTTTTGTACGCTTCCCATAGAGAAACAGAAGAGGACACTGAACCAACGTTGTCAGCAAAGTAGTGAGTGATCGCTGCAAGGAGTTCCTTCCTGATCTTAGGATCGCGGAGGTACCACGGGTTAATTGGGGCGAGACGACCCTCCGAACCCATATGTGCATTCACAACCAACCACAACGGGGAATGATCCGAAATACCCCATGCTGGATGTTTAACCTCCCCTATAAGGGAAGCCTGAGAGGAGGGCATCAGTACGTAATCAAGTCTCGAAAGGCTACCATGGGCCCCAGAGTGAAAGGTGTATTGGCGTTGCCCAGGATGATGTAAACGCCAGCAATCAGCCAGCCCCAGCGCCTCCATGAAGTCCCCCAACCAGGATTGAGATTGTGCGATAACACGGGGAGGGTAACGGTCAAATGTCCCAGACACTACCGAATTGAGATCCCCCCCAACCACCAGCAAACCTTTGGGGACCCCCAGAATCACTCTTCCCAGATCGGCATAAGTCGTAGTTTGGAGGCCCGGAGGTATGTAGACCGAAAACATAGTGATCACCTTCCCCTCCCAACGCCCAACAATTGCGGCGTACCGCCCTCTATCATCAAGTAAAATATCGTCTACAGCGAGAGGGAGGGAGGTCCGAACCATAATACCCACGCCCCTGGAGCCAGAAGTGAAACCTGAGTGTGCAATGAGACGATAGCCACGCCTATTCAGTGCATGGCACGTGTTGCCGAGCAGATGGGTCTCCTGTAACAAAACCACATCCGGAGACAAGCGCCGCAGCATCTGCAAAACCACCCCCCTCTTAATTCTATCACCCAACCCATTGACGTTCCAACACAGTATACGTAGTCCCCTATCCCCCATCCCACAGGCCACCCCAAGGCCCCCCCCACCCCCAACGCAACACGTAAATACAGAAGATCATCAGTACAGTGCCTTGAAGAAAACAGAGAAACAATAATTGGAACCCCTCAACCCCCCAAAACATCGTCATACACCCCACCCCGCACCCCTGCGTAAGACTCAAGAGCCACCCCAACTTGCAGTGTGCCTGTCGCCCTAATATATAACTAATCTACGAAAAGAACCCCAGAGGAGGAAGATTCACCCGACCCCCGCCCACACCCCATTCTGACAACACAATAGCAAACAATAGTTGCATAGCATCAAACCACTGCCGAAAGTCAACATGGCGGCCCGGGAGCCGAGTTCGCTCCTCATTCCTGCTCCACCGGGCCGTCCCCCGCTCCACCGGAGTGATCAGGACAGTCAAATTGGTCTCGAGGGGGCAACGAGTCCAGCCAGTCGCTGGCTGCTCCAGGATGATCAAAGAAAAATGTTCTATTATTGTAGACCACACGCAGGCGAGCCGGGAAAAGCATGGCATATTTCATGTCTCTGTCCCGCAGTCTCCTCTTCACTCTTGGAAATCCAAGGCGTTGCTTCTGGACCTGCTGGGTGAAGTCCGGGTAGAAGTTAACCGAAGCATTCTCATAAGCCGTAGGGCCCGACGTGCGGGAAGCCTGGAGGATCACGTCTCTGTCACGAAAGTTAAAGATCCGTGCGATGATGGGCCGTGGGGGAGCTCCAAGTTTAGGCGGGCCACCCGGAATGCGGTGGGCCCGTTCTACTGCAAAGAACTTGCTAAGGCCTTTGGGCGCTAAGTGATTCAGGACAAGGTCCTCCACTAGTAGATCCACCGACGACGAATCCGTCGTCTCCGGTACCCCGACCAGTCGGACGTTGTTCCGTCGGGCGCGGCCTTCAAAATCATCCAGGCGCCGGGAGAGGTAGTCACGGGCGGACCTCAGGTTACCAACTTCCGTCTGTAGTTCGGAGACGTCGGTAATAAGGCTAGATGTCTTCAGATCTAGGGATTTGACCTTCTCGTTAGTCTTCGCAAGGTCCGCCCTGATCAGGGTGACATCTATGGCAACTGTGTCCAACTTATGGGTCAGGGCCTCGTATTGTTGTCCTAGCGTGGCCTTCATCCCATTAATGGCGCCCATGACGTCTTTCAACGACAGATCTCCATCCAACAGGGAGTCGTCCCCTAGGTTGACAGGGGGTTTACTCAGTCCACCCGGAGAGCCCTTAGTGAGGGTGTATCGATCCATGGCGTTGGACTGCACAGGGCCTCCTCGAGCTGCCGGCCTGGTCTTGCGTCTTTCTCCCTTGGGCTTGGTGGCCATTTTGGGTCGTGCGCCCCGAGGGGTACTCTGAGACCGAGTGAAAATGGCTTCACTCGAAGTGCCCTCAGCAAGTCGGAGAATCGGCAAAGGCCAGCCACCAGTCAATAAGCAGGGACAACCAGGACAGCCAAGCGCTTGCGGGCCAGGTGTGAGGATCAAATCACCTAGGCAACCAAGGCAGAGTCCATGAGGTGGAGGCACTAGAAACGAAACCGAAAGTTGGAGACCGGGCAGGGGAGAGTCACACGTGCCGTTGTTATTCAATTACCACCCGGCTGGCAGGGAAATCAAGCCCGGGGCAGTACCATGGAGCAGGCCAAAAACGGTCAAAAGTCCATATTTCCGGCTCCCGGGAGCCTAGAGGAAATGTGGAAACGAGGAAATGATCAGCAGGGTCACGACCACAAAAGCCCGTCGTCCAAATCAGGATAAAGTGCAGGATAACCGGTGGAGGTGGCGAGGGTCCGGGAGCTCTAAGCTCACGCGACCATCTTGGGTGCGCGCTAAGCTCCTCCCCGAACATGAATTTCTTAAAGTTCCTGCAATTTTACTTCGTACAACATACACGTGCTACACTGCCATTATGTGAGCTAACTCTACTGTCATTTTTTGTGTAAACATGCAATACATCACTTTAATTTAACAGGCGTCAACACTGAAAATGAATTTGACAACTAACAACTCCCCCCCCCCCCCATTCTCCAGCCCTCGTTCTGGCACAAAATGTCCACAGTCAGGTTTAGTGGTGCATATTAAGCTAACTTGAGTAATGTGCTTAACGCCAGCGGTCGCACATTGGGACTAGTAGCGCTACTACAACCCAGGGTGCTGCGGCTAGACCACATGTTCTACTGTGCAGTTGGGGTACTAAGTAGAGGGTTGGGTGTATGGTTTTGAAGCCCTCTAGCATAACATCCCATTCCATGGATATCAGGTTTTTAGGCAGCCCCTGGGCCTCCTTCTGCCTTATAGCTGCACTTTTGTCCCCACTCCATCGCACTACCTCACTATGCCAGGTGTAGATCGCAGGGGGTCTCACTGATTTCTACTTCATAGTTATGGATCGTTTTGCTATTATAAGAGCGAGGTCTAGAAATCGAAGTTGAATTTTCTGAGGGCCTGTGCGTTTGCGTAGACCTAACAGGCACTCCTCGACAGTGTCCTTGACATGCAAGTGTGTGGTTGCCGCTATAGCGCGGCAGGCCTCCTTCCAAAACCTCTGAGGCATGGGCATGACCATAGCATGTGAATGAGATCCGCCTCCTCCAACTTACAGCGAGGACAGTAATGCTGCATATTTGGGATCATCCGCTGTAGACAGTGTGGTGTTGGGTAGGACTTGTGGAGAACCATGCATTGTATACATTTACATTTTGCATTGCGGGTCACTCATTTAGGATGTTCTAGGATAACGGCCCAATCCTTGTCGGATAATTCCCGACCCAAGTCCCCAGACCATTTGGTTCTTAGATCAGTGAGGGGCACCGCTGCATTGGCCCAAATACCAACATATAACTATTTTATGAGGTGGCGACCCTCGCCCATGTAATAAAGTGATCAAACTAATTTGTGTGGCGGGAGTTCCTCTAGCTGAGGGGCCCAGTGCTTCCATTACGTATTGCAATAGCATAGCATGTATCAAATATAAGTGATTGGGTGCCCCAGTTACCTGTACAAAATTTTCATGGTCCAAGAGGATTTTATTGCTAAACAGTGCTCCTACCGTGCCGACTCCTTTGTCAGCCCAGGCCTGCAACCTGCGTTTCGTGAACCTTCCACATGGTTGTTGGTATCCCCAGCAGTGGGATGTTATCAGTGTATGGGAGGCAGCAGGACATGTATTGTAGCGCTTTTTTCCAGCACTGTAGCGCTTTTCTCAACAAGGGCGGTGCATTCGGGGGGATTTTGCACTTTGGTAGTAATAGTGTGTGTAGGGTCCCCAGATTTATGTTTTGCACTGTTTTCCCCTAGCTCCTGCAGGTTGCGACCCGCGGTCCCATATGACAGCCACTGCAACTGGCTCGCGTAATAGTAAGCTCTGAAGTCCGGCACCCCCAACCTCCCTTAATGTGGTTCTAGCTGCAATTTTTTAAGGCTCACCCGTCGCTGTCCGGACCCCATATCAGGTCTACGAGTATGGTGTCCAGAGTTCTGAAGATGGATGGTGGTACTATTATTGGCAGATTAGCAAAATATTATAATAGGCGGGGAAGGACCGCCATTTTAGACACAGCCACCCGGTCCATTGCCGATAAAGGCAGTGATGTCCAGAACGCCACCTTAGATCGAACCGCCCTTATCGCTCTTGTGAGATTACCTTCAAGCATAACTGCATGGGACCTATATAAATTTATGCCTGGGTACTTAAACGTGTGATGCGCCGCCACCTGCAAAATGTACGGTCCAAAGCTGACCACATCTGGGCGGGCGCCATCTTGAAAAAAGAAGGCATTCAATTTTGTCTCAGTGATGGCTAGACCTGATATGTGTTCAAATCTGGAGAAAATACTAGGGAGTGGTTCCAGCTCACCTGTAAGGTCCTGTGCATAGACGATTATGTTATCTGCATAGGCTGATATCAGGTGTGTTGCATTGTCTAGTTGAATGCCAGTGGCTCTAGTGAAAGCACGAATATTAATGGGGACAGGAAGCAACCCTGCCTTATACCTCTGTGCACTGAAAACTCTTGCGATATGTGTCCTCCAGTACATGCTCTCACGTTAGGGGCCTCGTATAGTAGCCAAATCCACTGGAGGCAACGCAAACTTCTCTATGGCCCTAAACATATACTCCCATGTAATAGTATCAAATGCTTGCCATAGGTCCAGAGCGATAAAGCCGGCATTTACGTATTTCTCAGGGGTTGCTGCCATGATGTGGTGCAGTTGTCTAATATTTAATGACATGCTGTGTGCTGGTATAAATCCCCATTGGTCCCTATGTATTAGCTTGTTTAGGTGGGGAAGAAGTCTGCTTGCTAGGATTTTACTTAGAATCGTATATTCTGTTGCCAAAAGCGATAATGGGCGATATCCCGCCAAGTCTGCCTTATCTCTCCCTGGCTCAAGGAGTGAGACCACTAACGACTGCATGGTGGTGTGTGGAAGGTGCCCCAGCGCTAGCAACCTATTGTATGAGCGCTGCAGACTCTACAAAGCACGGGAATTACACTATTGTTATCACATTAACAGTTATAATTTTAGCCGTATAGAAAAAAGCATATACATGTCCGTGTGACCATGTGTCGGTCCCTTGCTGTGCCTTCTGTCCATGTGGCAGACAAGGCTGCCTCACCTGGGCTATACTAGCTCAACAAATCGTCTGCTGTCTGAGGTGTTCTCGTCGGGAACAAGGTAAGACTATTCTCAGAATCGGAATGCACAGTACTTTGCCTCTGATGAGTCGGGGGCAATGCGGAGGCGACCCTCTCTGAAGGTGTTTGCAGCGGGCAACACCTCTTCTCTGCTCGTTGGGCCTGCTCATGTGTAGGGCTGAGCGTTTGCGATTTATGGGCATTTTTCACATTGCCGCATGATCTACGCTCCTGAGTCTGTTTAGGGATGTTCGGCAGGTGTTGGGACATGGTGCTGGAGTTCGAGACTGGATCCATGTCCTCTATCTATTCTTCTGCCTCCTCTGGGCTGTTGAAAAAATATGTTTTTTGTTGTGGATAATTTTTCAGCGGGCAGGGAACAAGAGTGCGTATTTGAGATTCATGGCTAGCAGTTTCTTTTTAACTGTTTGAAAGGAGGACCTTTGGCGTTGGACCATGAGGGGTGTAGTCGGGGTAGAGCGATATCCAGTGGCTTTCAAACTGTATCTGTGGCGCTCACGTGCCTTATGTAGTAGTACAACTTGGTCCCTATAATCTAAAATCCTGGCTAACAATGGCCTTGGCAGAGCGCCCACCTTTGGTCTATCAGTGGAGATTCTGTGGGCTCTCTCCACACAGAAGAAGGTTGATAGTCCGCCAGGAGCTATATATTCACGGAACCACTGCTCCATAAAACTGGCAGCATTGGGGCTCTCACTGCGCTCTGGGAGCCCAATGATGCACACTTTGTTTCTGGGACTTCTGCCTTCTGTATCTTCGACTCTGTCCTGTAGGCCATTGACTTGCTGTTGCAGTTGTTGGATTTGTGATGCATGTTCCTTATGCTGGGGTACGATCTCCTGTAAATTTAGTCCATGAGACTTCACTGTGCTTGCTACCTTGACGTGGTCAGCCTTGAGCAACGTAAGAGCTGTCGTGAGCGACCCAATTTGCTGCTCTTTGGCCTTTCAGGACTACCTGACCTCCTGAAGTATTAAATCCAACTTGTCCAGGGGTGCATTTGCATTAGTGGGAGGGATAGAGTTAGGCGAGATCGGGCGTGCAGAGTTGTCCGGGAGGTCCGTGGGCTGCATATTGGTGGAGGTTGCCTCCAAAAATTTCCCCTTAGTGCACCCCATTGCTCATGGTAGTTTTCTCGTTAACGACAGTTATTGATGTATGGATGACGGCTGGACCGTTGGTTGTGCCCGCTTCGATTATAGTGACACAAGGTGCTGGAGTGCTCCAGGGCTCTATTAGACAGGTCTCCTCTATATGTAGCCGTGTCTCATTAAAGGGCTTTAGGCCGCACTATACTGCGTTCGTACAGGTCCCTGATAGTGCCCACCGGGCCCAAAGTTGCATGCATATTTTAAGTCTGTACTCGGCACGCCCAGCCTTTAAAGTGTTGCATTAAAGGTGGTCGCCGCAAACCAGATAGAGCCTGGATCCCCTTTTGCAATACTGGTCCACGAGCCTCAAGAAATGGCGTATTGCTCCTCTCTCACCCCACCATTCAGCTCGGTATCATTACAGGAGTCGGATCGGGCAACAACTGTCCCGGGAACCAAGTCGGTCCTCGCGTCCCCAGTCAGGCCACCTGCATCTCACAGAGGGCACCACACGGGTAGTTGTCGCGCTAGGCCACGAGTATACAACTTCAGGGGTCCCAGCCCTCCACGTGTCACAGCCAAGAGCTCGTTCGTGTATCCCTATATATATATGCCCTTTTGTCACATTGGGAGGGTAAAGGGCAGACAGTCCGGGTGGAGAGCCCCTGCTTAAAGGTAGCGCCCGACTCGTCCCCCAGAGCTGGTGATCTTCAGGCTCCCGTCCGGGTCATTGTAAATGTGCGCACCTCAAGCGGGTCCCGTCTATGTAGGGCATGTAGCGGGGGCGATGGAGCAGCATCCAGAGCCCCTCCACAGTTGCTCTCACCAGCAATGTTGCGACGATCAGCTGGCGTCCAATCAGCCCTGCTGCGTCAGGCGAGAGCCCAGGCCAGTCGGAATCCTTGCGGCTCCTCCCTCATCAGCGAGGTAGGCTCGGTCGCCTGCCAGTGCGCCCCTCTCATGTGCTTCACCTCGACCACAACAGCTGACCTAAGGGCAACTTCAGGAGGATGATTGTCAGCCTCGGCAGGTGTTAGGTATGGGGGCTGGTAATTTGGATGCGTCTAGATTACGCGGCACACCAACGCCCGCGCCAGAACTAACCACTAGTGCGCCCGTCAGATCCAACACTCAGGTGTTAGTTAGGCGGCGGGGTGTCAGAGAGACAGTCATTCACTCCACAGCCCACTGCAGGCTCGCAGCTCCCCACCAGGCGCCCATCGGTTGCGTCTTGCTTTTGCTGATCACACTTGGCTCTTAGGGGCCCACTGTTGCATAGGCTGCACATCGAGGTACTCGCCCAGCAATGGTGGTCTCGGCTGCACAATCTATCTGCAGGCTTGCCTTGATTGTGCCGTGGCAGTGGCACAGCGGTGTGGGCCCGATGAGTTGCAGCTTATGATGATATTACAAGATCTCGACTGCCGGGCTGTGGAGCTCGGTTAAGCTGTTTCCGCCATTTTCGGCGGCTAGCCACCGCCCACAGAATTACAACCTTTTATGGAGGATTTACCATCCTTGATTAAGGACACGAAGGACATTCTACAAAAAACTCCAAAATATCGTCTGGCATGGATTATCTCCTGGCAACCACAGATGTGGTCAATCTCTATACCTCCATAAAACATCTCGATGGAATTGAAGCAATAAGAAAATATCTACACACAAGATCAACACACTACCTCGGGAGAAATCAGATGATCATAGAAATGCTGGAATTTTGTTTCCAAAACGATTTCCTCTTCAAGGGAGAGTATTATCTACAACTACAAGGGACTGCAATTGGCGCTTGATTTGTTCCACCATACACCTGTCGCCTGATGGGTGAAGTAGAACACCAGTGGTTATGGAATGGTCAATTGGAACACCTCTCCAGGAACATTGTTTTCTGGTGAAGGCATATTCATGACAAACTACTTATACCAGAGGCTCTCCCCAAACATTTTATCACAAGCCTAAGTAGTGGGGAACTGAAATAACCCATACCCAGTTGCGGTCGGCACGGCTCGCGGGGGTGGGCCGGGCGGGGCGGTTGTCAGGGAAGGGATGGAGGGAATGTAACAAAAATATTTAAAAAACTTTCGTGGAGCCCAGGTCACGCATCTTCTCTGCTCCTGCTCTCCTGCCTCCGATGGGCAAGAGCTGGAATATTGCACCTGCCTGTATTCACCTGACAAAGTGGCCCAGTGACACCCTTTAACCCTGAGGCAGGGCCTATAACGCCCCCTGCTTCTGTCCGTTTCATCCTTTTTAAAACTCACAAACACCGAGCTCTGGTCTGTTTAACGCAGATCATAGAGGAAAGTGCAGTGGAGCCAAGATTTACTGCTACAGTTTTAAAAGGACAGCTCCCGCTTAAGACCCTCTCCTCGGCGCAGCACACTGTATGTTTAAAGTTCAACTCCTTTTAATGTACCATCACATCTGGGCCAACCACAGTAAGGCATGTGGTCTTCAATTGTAAACAGCAGACATGAGCTCATGAGGACGTTCTACTGGGAACCCAACAGGACGAGGGGTCTTGCTTTCATTAGATCCCATGCAGGGGGGCACAACCCCTAGTCCTTGTAGCCCACGTATTTCACGCCGTGCTGCACCCCGGACTGTACGATAAGGAGTTCAAACACCTCCGAGCACATCGTTTCTACAATGTATAACATGAGGCATATCCACCAAGTGTCTGCACACTGGTGCTGTGCTCAGCCTCTCATGGGCTTTATTAAGTTACCCTAAATCACTGTAACATTTGCAACAAGTTGCACCATGCCTGCCCCACACAAACGTTTAGTAGCTATTACCTGAGGAGTGTGAGTGCCCTTGTGTGCACTCGGAGACACTTCACGCACCTACACTGGCTAAGACCGCCCAGTCCAAGAAACCGCAAGTGAGCAGGATGAAAGGTGGACTGCAAGCTGTCAACAAGCGTTGATGCGCTACTCACTGCATCAGCTTGTAAGGCCGTTTAATAGTGCCAGGAAACTTCGCATTACAATCCCAGGTGCATATGCGAAACTGTAGTCTAAAATCAGCATACAACACTTAGGATTGGCGGGGTGGGCCTGGGGCAGGTGTCGTGGGGGGATCAAAACAAAAAAAACGTACCTGGAGTTTGTGCCCCACGGTTTCTCTGCTCCTGCTCTCCTACCACCGACAAGAACAGTAAGCAGGCAGACAGGTTCTCTCTAACCCTGGGCGAAGAACTACGCTCCGTTCGCGGAGCTTGCGGAGTTTCGGCAGCTCCGCGTTCCGCGGAGAACGCGTAGCTGTCGATTACTCCGCGATCCGGTGCGTAGCGTAGTTCTCGCGCGCTGAATAACATTATCGCGTGCGCGGCAATGGCTTACCTTCGTTCTGCGTTCGTTTTTTCCTGGTCGCTTGTGCCACCATGTTTGGAAACACTCTCGCACAGTCCCGTGCGACTGTGCGAACGCGATAACGTCATTTGGATGCGCGATAGCGTCATAAGGATGCGCGAGGATGCTTTTTGGTAAGATCGAGTTGCCGAACACGCAGAAACTGCATTCTTGCACAGAATAACTCGCGAGCATGTTAAAACCATAATAAATTACCATTTTGGTTAGGAAAAAAAAGCAAAAAACCTTAAAGTTGTACCTTTGGCTTTATTTTTAGGGGGGAAGGACCCCTCTTTTTGTTTCTACTCTTGTTTTGAAGAGTAAGGAGGAAGGGCTCTTGGGTTTACAACTTCCTGTTCCTGTCCACCAGGCTCCTCCCAGTGCTTTGTCCATGTGGTGCTCACTTTCCTTTGGATTTTGAGCTGGAAGGATCACTTTCTGTCTGTGTTGGCTGCATTACTGATTTACCTTGGATTTAATGAGGACTTTTTGAATTGGAATTCTCTTTTTCAAGTAAGTTTGTGTAATGTATGAGTGATGTAGACTTGTGCTTGTTTGATTTGATTTTTTTTTTAACTACAGTATTCAATCCTGGAATTAAATTATTGATGGAGGCCTGTACTTTCATGAGGTCCCAAATTGTATTTTTTTTTTAACTTGCATCCAGGCTTCATATAGAGGTACCCATGGGTCCAATCATGTTTCTGTAGTCTGTGTTTAAATGTTTATTCCAGTTTGTAAACAAACATCATGGATGGCATTGGATTATGTTCATTATGCAATAGCAATGTCTGTTGTGGAATTTCTGTTTGTGGAATTTAAAATGTTTCTAAATTTTAAGGCAATATCTGACCCTAGTACCCCATGTAGTTAGTGTGTAGGCATGCTTGAGTTCATTGTATTAACTTTCTGTTGTTGGCCTGGCCATGTGTTGGCGGCCATTTTATGTTTCCAGCCACTTTGCTCTTGCCATAGGCCTCCAACCTTGTGGCCTACTCTGGCAGTAGGCCATAGGTACTACTCATAGGGTCATGAAAGTTAATCAACTGTTTTTGTGGTGTACCCTTAATGTGAAAATCATGGATGGCTTGGATTGATATAGAAAATCTTATTTTTATGTGTGGGGTATTTCTGGTTTTGGGTGTGTTTAAACTTTAAATACTCTGTCAATTTCTGCCATTAGGTAACCCTAGGAATACAGCTTGGGTAGTTTTGGTAACTTCGCACAGTGTGAGAACGTGAACTTACATTTTTTGTCTTGTTCGCGCACTCAATGTACTTGCTCGGGAACGCGAACACGACTTTTTATTCCATTCGCGCTGCCGAACATGCCGATTTAGCATTCTCGCGGACAATATGTCCCGAGTTGCATAAAAGTTTCTCGAAAATGTTGCAGGTGTTTCTTGTGCACCCAAAAAGTCCTCATTTATGTTATGTTGTCATTTGGTTGTAGTTTTCTCTTTTTGGAGCATGGACCACTTCCATTTTCTGTCCTCTATGTAATTTTTTTTTTTTTTTTGGGTGGGGTGACCAATTTGGGCGGTGGTGTGGTGTGTCCATTTTGTGAAGCAAAGCATTGTCCCTTTGCCATAGGCATTATTGTCTGTCTTCTCTTTCTTGTCATGTTGTTGTTGGTGGCCAGGCCATGTGGTGGCGGCCATTTTGTGTATGCTTCCTTTGTGATTCATTTTGCCATGTTGTTGTTGGTGGCCAGGCCATGTGGTGGAGGCCATTTTGTAAAGTTGTCCATGTTGTTGTTGGTGGCCAGGCCCTATGGTGGTGGTCATTTTGTGTATGCTTCCTTTGTGATTTATTTTGCCATGTTGTTGTTGGTGGCCAGGCCATGTGGTGGAGGCCATTTTGTGTATACATCCTTTGTGATTTTGCCATGTTGTTGTTGGTGGCCAGGCCCTATGTTGGCGGCCATTTTGTGTGTCCTTCCTTTGTGCTTTTGCCATAGGCATCCAAGGTTTTTGACTATTGTATTGTGGCAGTAGGGCAGAGTTACTACTACTCATAGCCATAGGTGCATTAAAGTTAATCAACTCTTGACGCGACATTACATTTTTTGTCTTGTTCGCGCGCTCAATGTACTTGCTCGGGAACGCGAAAACGACGTTTTCTTCTTTTCGCGCTGCCGAACCCGCCGATTATGCATTCTCGCGGACAATATGTCCCGAGTTGCATAAAAGTTTCTCGAAAATGTTGCAGGTCTTTCTTGTGCACCCAAAAAAACAGTATTTGTCATTTGGTTGTAGTTTTTGGAGCCTGGAACAATTACTGTGTCTGTCTTCTTGTTTGTGGGTGGGCTGACCACGTGGGCAGCGTTGCGGCTACTTTGTGAAACAAAACAAAGCATTGTCCCTTTCCCAGAGGCATTTATTGTCTGTCTTCTTTTTTCTTTTACTTTTCATGTTGCTGGTGGTGGCTAGGCCATGTGGTGGCGGCCATTTTGAAGGTACTTCCTTTGTGCATTTATCATTGGACTCCCAGCTTTCTGTCTGATCTCACAGTAGGCCAGAGTCCCAGAGGTAGTAGTTAGCGGGGGTGCTGCCTTTATGTAGCTGTTTTAGTTCGGTGTATGCAATTAACATCATTAGGGCATGTGTGTGTATGGCATTGCATTCAACAATGTGTTGTCTGGGCAGGGGTTTGTTTGTATGTGTTTTTGCGGTGTTAGGTTTACAACCTCTGTCTTAGCCATGGGCTATTTATTCCTTGCACATTAACCTGTCATGTGCAGCAGGCATCCTCCTTTTTCTGTCCATATTGGTATCTATAGGCCTGCTTGACTTTATTGGTTCTTTCTGGACTTCATGTGGCCTTTGAGCTGTGGTGCTGCTGGACTGGTATTATTAGTCTTCTGTTTTGTCTTTTATACATTGGCCTGTGTGTCTTTCAATTGTTCATGTTGCCTTACTGCTTGTTTGACTGATGTTGTTCTGCCTTCTTTACTTGTAGGTGCACAAAAAAGACTGAGGAGGTGCTGGTTGTTTTTTCATCCATCGCTCGTTCTACTGCCAGACGGACGTCCTTCAGTTGTACGCCACGTGTGGTGTGTGACTCATCTGACCAGACATCTCTGCAATTTGTGCTGCTGTGAGCTGACTGACATCAGAAGAAGATGGGCCCTAAGAAAGCTACCAGGTCCTCCACCACAAAGAAAGTTGCTGCGAAGAAGGAACAGCAGAAGGAAGTGTCACTTAAGTCTGGTATGGACCCCAAAACCTTTTTTGGCACCCCAAAAGGTACGCCTGCAGCAGCGGGGTCTGGGGTGCAAGCTGGGACCAGCACATCTGCATTAGTGGGGGCAAGCCAGCATCCCAGGGCCAAGCACATGATGAGGGTCGAAGAGGTAGCCAGCCTTCTGCTTGCGAGCAGTGATACTGAGCCAGAACTAAACTTATCGCTGTCTCAAAGTAGTACACAATCCACGCAAGATGGAAGTGTTCAACAACCACCGCCAGCAGTAGATGTTCAACAACCACAACCACCGCCCGCAATAGGAGTTGTTCACCCACAACCACTTCCCGCAACAGTTGTTGAACAACCACAACCACCGCCCGCAACAGTTGTTGTTGAAAAACCCCAGCCCGCAATAGTACTTCCTCAAGAACAACAACCACCATCTCCGCACCAAATAGTAGTAGTTGTTCCTCCCGAAGTCGGGGCAGTTCAGGAAGTAGAGCCTCCTTCCGAGCAAGAAGAAGAGGAAGCCACTTCTGTAGGTGATCTATTTCCTTTGAATTCACCAAGGGTAAGGAGGGTTAGTGCATCGAGTTCTTCGCAAAGCATCCCTTCCGATGACCTTGATACGGATTGGCAGCCACAACTATCTGCGCATTCAAAGGAGAGACATCCCAAGAAGACCATGCTAGGAAAAAGGAAGTTTCCAGGCAGGCTTGAACTTATGGAGGTCGATGTAGGTGAGCAGGATACTGCTGGTGATAAAGACGGGTCTGACACTGTCATCATCACAAGCGTTATTCCTGGTGCAGAGGATGTAGAGACCAACATTTTCACCCTATCCAGAAATGCTGCAATGACTGATGAGCAGGTACCACGCATAACTCCTACACACTCAACACCCAAAGTAACACCAGCTCCAATTTTTTCATCAGCGAAGGCCCGGCAGCATCCGACATCCAGCAGAAGCGCCACTTCAACAGAAGGAGGTAGTGGCAGTACTAGGACTGAGCTGTCCCATAGTGAAATTCCACAATCCTCCAGTCCATCCGGCATTGGCAGTGGGTCCTCCTCTTCCTATGGCAGGAGACAAAAGTTTACCTCCCCAGTGTGGGACTTCTTTACGGTTCACCCAGTTCAGGAGAACATTGCTGTATGCACCATTTGTCATGTCAATGTTAGTCGTGGTAAGCTTGGTACAAACTATGGGACTGGAGGCCAAACGACCCATTTGAAAAAAACACACTTGATCAGGTGGGAGAACCACCTTGCAAGCTTAAAAAATGTTAGCACTCGTGTTGGTGGGGATACAGTGGTACAAGGTCCACTCATGGTTGACCAGGAGGTAGAAGAAGAGGGAGACGATGACCTTCTATCTAGGAGTGGTACACAATGGACCCCTGTCGCCAGCACTGGAGTGGTAAAGTCCACATCCGCCGCATCAGCAACTTCTCAGTGGCACCAGAGTCAGCTGGAGACATCAAGGAGTGCAAAGTCTGCGATGCAAGGTGGTCCGTCTAGCATAACTCAAAGACATGCAAAGCAGCTTACCATTCCTAGCATGTTAAGGCAGGAGGGAAAGTACGAGCGGAACCACCCAGTAGCACGTTTGTACAATGCCAAACTTGCGAAAATGTTAGCACTGGACCTTCTCCCATTTTCATTTGTTGAGGCTGTTGGATTTCTGGAATTAGTGGCAACCCTCTGCCCAAAATGGAACGTTCCCAGTCGCTACTATTTTGCCCGAGTGGCTGTTCCAGCACTACACCACGACGTGCTGGAATTGATTGGGAAAGCCTTACAACAGAGTGTTGTCCATTGTATCCACCTGACAACAGACATGTGGAGCAGTTGCGATGCTACAGATTTCATGTGCATCACCGCACACTGGATCTCTTTTGCAGGTGTTAAAGACAAGTTAACTTCAGGCCTCCGTGACGTTGCTGGAATTTTCAATGATACGCGCAGACATGCAACTATAGCCATGTTTGGTATGGACAAAAGTCATACTGCTGAAAACATTTTGTCTGACTTTAACGACAAGGTCTTTGAATGGCTGAAACCAAGAGGCCTTAAGATTGGTTTTGTTTCCACCGACAATGGCAGTAATGTAGTGAAGGCAATGAGAGAAGGACATTATTTCAGGGTACCCTGTTTGGCACACTGCATAAACTTAGTCGTGCAAGACTTTCTGAAAAATGAAGCCAAAGTCAGCAACATAATGGCCATCTGCAGAAGAATATGCACGCACTTTAACCATTCTTTCAAAGGACGGAAGCTGCTACGGGTCATTCAGCATGAGCATAAGTTGCCAGTCAAAGCACTCATCCAGGAGGTCCCAACACGTTGGAACTCAACTTATTTCATGCTTGAGCGTCTCTTTGAGCAGTACATCCCACTGAATGCTTATGTCATGTCAAGAAGATTAGGGGATCCTACTGTTAATCTTAAAGCCCTGACCATTGAGATGTGGCAGTGGGACCTCATTAAATGCATCACAGAGATGCTACAACCCTTTGAGGTCTTCACACGTGCAGTTAGCAGGGAGGACTGTACTATGGGCCAAGCCATCCCATTGTTGTACATGCTTGAGCAACAGGTGAAGGAGGTCTGTCAAACATACGAAGGTGACGAACAAAAAGTTGATGCATATACCTTAGCCAAGGGCTTAGGCAACCGCTTGTGTGCAAATGTAAGGCTCAACAATATTGTGTCAGGTGAACATTACATAACTGCAACAATCTTGGATCCACGGTACAAATTATTTGTCAGCAGTAACGAAGTAATTCCATTTTCAGATGAGGATGTTGACAAGTACAAAACTTCCATAGCTGCGGAAGCTAATGAGTTAGAAACTGAACGGCTGTTACTTAAAGGCCTGCCACTGCCAGCCCAGGCCAGTCCAAGTACTCCTGACGCAAGTTCTTCACAGCATGAGAGCAGTGCGTCTGCTTTCCAGCAGGCACCAACAGTACCAAAAGCAGCACCTACATGATCTGATTCAGCAGACCCAACCAAAAGCATAACTGCTTTTTTTCTACAGAAAGGGATGGGTAAGTCCGTTGCTGTTGCAAAGGGAAAAGAGGACCAGCAAAGCCGAGCACCAATGAACATTGAGCGGATGGTTCAGGCCTATCTGGATGACACAACAGAGGTGTTCATGGAGCAAAGCCCATTGGTCTATTGGTATGAAAGAAGGAGACAGTGGCCAGTGCTGAGCAGGCTGGCGATAAAGTATCTGGCTTGTCCTGTAGCCAGTGTCTCTTCTGAGCGGGTTTTCAGTGCTGCTGGTGCCATTGTCACATCGAAAAGGACTAGTCTCTCCCCCAAAAGCGTGGAGCGGCTGACAATGATAAAAATGAATCAACGCTTCATACCACCAGACTATCAAGTACGTGAATCACCGCCGGATGAAGAAAGCGAGTGCGAAGACGTCCTCACTACTGGGTTACATGACCTACTTCTGTCTGAACGCACAGAGTTTGAGGACGAGCTCCTCTTCCCTGACAACTAGGACAGGTATATTAAAGGAATGATGCAATGCATTGCATAGGATTGTTTAGCGGACTCTGAGCAAATGTGCATGGAATTAAAGTATACTAGTAACTTCAGACTCACGTGATGGGCAATTTTCCCATGTTATTTAATAATATAAATTATTTATGCACTTGTGACCCTACTACTACAGGTGCAGTCAGTACTTAATTTATCGTTCGTAGTTCATGTTCATGTTGCACAACGTACATTATTTGGTGAAACAGTCCCCCCTCCACCCCCCCAACAAACACAAATGAACTTCAAATGTTTTCTTGTGAAAATATCTTTGTTTTATTTTTATATTTTCATAATGATAATAGAAAAATAAAATATATAACAAATGTAACCCCCTGACCCAGAGCTGTCCCTACCCTCCCCTAACCCCAACCAAATTTCAACCCAAATGTACACCCCAACTCCCACATCCCACCCACCAACAAAAGGATTAAAAAAGGGGCAAAAAACAGGGTCCATTTCAAAGCCGGCGGGCTTTCAGGTGTTTGTCCACCATTATCTTCACACGCTCCTCTAGACCGTCCTCCAGCTTCTTCCGCTCCTCCTCCAACTTACTCGCTACCCGGCGGAGAATCTTCGCTTGGAAATCACGGCACCTACACTTGCATGCATGTTGTTGTTGTTGTGGGGGGGCCGCCGAAGATGTAACAACGCGGCGGCGGGCGGCTGCCTGACCACGGCGACGTAGTCCTGCAGGCTTGGGGCCCGGGGCATTGGAAGAGGCAGCAGCTGCTGCCGCCGCCTCCTCCTCCTCCTCCTCGGCCTGATCCACCAGCCGGCGGTAGGCCTCTACAATTGCCTGCAGTTTCCGCTGCCGGGCCCGGACTGCCAACTCCTTCCTTGTTGGTTTTTGGGAAGGAGTAACTATAAAGAAAGAAACAGAATTGTTGTAATCCAAACTCCCCGCAAATCAAGAACACAACATTGATTCAACACATAGTGGGCGGCACAGTAGCACTAGCAAGCAAGCTGAGTACCAAAAATTGTGTTGCGTCTATCTTGAACATTCTACAGCCTCTATTAATTTTTTGGACTTTTTGTCACGGCATTATGCCTGCCCTATTAGCATGGGTGTACTTCAACGGTCACACACATTAGAACGAACACCTGTCTTTTTCATATCTCCTTTTGTATTATATACTCTGATTCCGGGAAGGCGGGAACACTCTCAAAGTAACATTAATTAACAGGGGGCAGCTAGTAGTACATGTCTAGTAAAGACTATAATACTTTGTACCGCGCAACAAACCTTATTTGGTTTGTGTTTCACCAGCAACGACCCATGCACCCAGTCGTCCCCTCCTTCCCTTGCCTTTGGGTTTGCCCAAAACACCGCTGCTGCTGAGACTATCCACTAACCACCGGTATTGGGTGTGTCTCCCAACCACGCTGGCAGCTGTGTTTTCCCCTTTACATGCTTTAACAACAACCCATGCATCCGACTGCTATCAGCCACTTGCATTACTGTAGTGGTAATGCTTAGCATGCTAATGACAAGTAAAGGTAACATCATATATTTTCCAGTAGAGTACAGTGAGAATGTTTTCCCCTCCCACCAAGTAATGCAGATCACTATTGAATGTAACTTACCATCGCCCGCCGCTGTTGGCTCCCCCCCCACTGCTGCTGGTGTAGGTGCCTCTGTTCCTCCTGTCCCCGCCGGGATCGCTGAAGCTGCGCCGCTGTCCCCGTCGGCACTGGTCGATGGTAAGGGTTCTGCACCTATAAAAATAAGTACACCTTTTTAGATGGATGCACAGCCCCCTTTGTACTTGTTCACCAAGAATGGAGTTCTTCAAAACAGTTAAGTACAACGTACGTAATCAGTATGAGTCCACATTGCATAGTACAGCAGAGTCACTACACATATTAGCATTCATTGTTATGGTATGGTACCCAAGCTCATCTCATCTGTCCTGCTACTCTAGTCCTTGGAAATTGGAAGTGAACTATGTAACCTTTGTACATCAATGTATCCAGTTTTGCGCATGTTAACTCGCAGCTTGTTGCGCAGTACGAGAAGACGCTCTGAGGCAACACATCATTGTTCAATGCATACACCTGAAGAGGTGGGAAAGTAAAAGGGCCCGTATTTAAGTTTTCTATGTGGATTGTGGAATAGAGTTTGCTTACAGGTTACAACTTCTTTTTAGCATGGCTGCATAAAACTGGCATAAATGTATTTCATACTGTCTAACGTGCACCACTTTTGTCATTATTTTTCGGCAGATGAGAAGATTGCCTTCTACGAAGCGGACATTTCCATAGCTTACAAAAAAAGAGGAATATCTGACCAGTATACGTTGGTGAGAGGTCTCCGATAGTTGCCACATTTCCCTATTGTGCACTAGTAGCTGTAAAAATGTTGATTATTTTATTATGCCTTTTTTAACTCTCGATTTTTTCTGGTGGGCCCTTCAACGTATTTGACGGAACAACTTAAAAACATTGATGTTACTTACTTACTTCTAACAAAATAAAGCTTTTGAATGACCACTTTGACTCAGAAGTTTATTTTCAGTGTCTGTTGTCTTGGAGACTCACACGAGTGAGTGAGCAAAAGGGGGTTTCTTAGGTAACGGTTTGTGTACTAAAAGCATTCGGCATCTTGGTATTGGGGTTCAGGAGTGTGAATTGAATAATTGACCAATGACTCAGGCCATATAGGCTGTCGTTCAGTGAATTGTGCGTTCCTCAGAGTTCTGTGACTGAGGTGTAAGTAAGGTCCAACCTGCCTATCAGTACCAACATCCAATTTTCGTGTGCATAGTTACATAGTTGTGTAATATGTATATAACTCCATAGGAGATAGAATACCCACAAGACTAGTAGTGGTATACTAACGTTTACAAAAATACTAGACAAACATCATTCTGGATGCATACTTGGTTGCTGTCAATTGCCAAAGCAGACACATTACAGAGGAAAAAACAAGCACTGTTGGACTTACTGGGGACAGCAGCAGGATCCTCAGTAGAGGAGCTCTGTGTAAGTGGTGGTTCACCCGCCGACTCGGTCCCTGTATTCTGCTTGCCCCTGGGTTCTGTGGTTCATGTAAAAAATAATAAACAAAGAGAAAAACATTGAGTGCTGTGAAACATAGACATCATTGCAAAAAACACTGCTACAGTGGAACAGAGCCGGAGGCAACAAATACATGCCAGGGGCCGCAACGCAAATATGTATCCATCCTTAGAGTATTATTAAATTAAGGATATCTATTGGTGCGGTGGCCCCTGAAGTTTGGTGCCCCTGTGCAGTTGCACAGCTTGCACATGCCCCCTAGAGCCGGCCCTGGCTGAGGTAAGAAGAACAAAGTAACGTTAGCATTCTTTGCAAGAAAAGGATTCGATTCATGCAGAAGAGAAGGCCGTGAAAAAAATGCTACAATATGCAAACTACGTACAATTATCCATCCACCGCTATTTCACTGACGGACAAAGGAAGGACAAGACTCTATTAATAGCATTAACTAACTTCAGTTCTCAACAATAAAGAAAATCTCACATCAATAAACAGCAACAGCTAGCGCCAAGTTGAAACAACACGCAAGAGCCAGTGAAGAAGAAGAACACTGTCATACAATGACAGTAGATATACCGGAATACATCGGAAATGTAACTAGGAGCAACAGTCATCGCGTTACTTATTCAGCCAATATTTACAAAGATACAATAACAATATTTATACAACTATATATATATATATATATTTATATAACTATATATATAATATATATATATATATATATATATATATGTATATATATATACATATATATATATATATATATATATATATATATATATATATATATATATATATATATATATATACACACACTTTATTTTTGGGGTAGCCACTCACCAAGACCCACAACCTCCACACCAAGCAGGTCCAACAGGTCCTGCTCCCGGTCCAAAATGTCGGCCCAGCGGTGGGACAGCTGATGGTGGGTACGCCGGATACCGGAGCAGCGGAAGACTGCACGGCGCACCTTCGCCCACCGCCGGAGACGCTCTTCAATGCGCTGGTAGCCGGAGCCGGGCCTGCCGCCTGCTGCCAAAGTCAAGGGGAGGTGACGCTGGATAAAAAAGACCAGGGCGGCCACCTCCTCCTCCCCAAAAAGTTGGCGGGGCGTCACTCCTGCCGGGCGCATTCTGCCGCAAGGCAGCCGGGTTTTTTTCGGCACAGCCGCCTTGCCCTTTGAGCCGCCGATGCTGCTGGCACCCTTCACCATGGTTCTGGGTGGAGGGGAGAAGGAAATTCGAAGACAAAAAGGTTAGGGGAAGAAAGAAGAAAGATAAAAGAAGGAAGTAATATAAAACAAGAGAAAAGTTGCAAAAAAAGTTGTAAAAGTAAAAATAAAATGAGAAATATAAACCTAGGCACAGACAGAAATAGGTAATAAGTAAAGAAAGTTAGAAAAACTGAGGGAAAAGACCAGGATGGAAGAGATAGGAGTGAGATGCTAAAGTAGGCCCAAAACCATAGCCAGAGTGTGAAATCGAAGATGGCTCTGCCCGTCGCGACCGCCGCGGTAAGTTCGCGCGATATTTGACGCGATCACGCACTTTGGCAGTGCGAACGAGAAGATGAGTTCCCGAACATGTCTAACACAACGCGAACACGTTACTTGTGACCCGGAACCGGAAATAAGGGAACGCAAGCGGGCGGGACAAACCTCATTGAGTAACTTAGCGCGCTAGCTATCTCGAGCATGCAGGCAGCGCCCCGAACACGCGCACCGCGCTCCCGAAGACGAAAAACGGCGCGCGAACGGGTCTAGCAAGCTACTACGCATGTCCGCGGAGCTACGTGTAGCTCGCGGAGTGCAAGTGCGTCTTCGCGTAGCGTCGCGGAGTGCGGCTACGCGAACTACGCCCAGGGTTAGTTCTCTCCCCTAAGCCAATCACAACACTGCGGTGCAGTGCTCAGTGACACAGTGCTCAGTCAGGGGGTGGAGCGGTGGGCATGTTCTCCATGCAGGCTGTAATGCAGCCTGCATGGAGAATAGGGAAATTCTGCATGGCTGATTTGGGTGGTCCAAGAGGGCCAACCAAACAGTCATTGTGCATTTAGGAGTGGGAAAACCACTCCGCCCCCTGTCCTGCTTGGAAAGCAGTGCAGCCCTGCCCGCCCGATGCAAAGCAGCAGGACACGAAACATAAAATGACAAAACTTTAAGTTATTATCACTTTATGTTTCTCACTGCTTAAAAGCAGTGGTGCGATGCTCCTCCGCCAAAGTGTAGGAGCCACACCTGCCCATGCATCTGTAAAAATGAAACTGAGTTCCTTGATCTTACACTTTACGTAGACCAGAACATACTACACACAAGAATTCATAGAAAGAGCACAGCGGCTAACTATTCTTTATGCCTCTAGCTATCATCCAAACCATACAATCGCAAACACCTCGAAAGGAGAATATCGATGAGTTTGCAGAAACTGTGGCTGACAAGAGGATTGTGATCACAAAGCCTTGGAAATCACTGATTGTCTCAGCAAGAGGGGCAATAATTGGATCACTGTGACCTAGACTAAAAACCACTACTCACATATAGATCGTAATTCCATAATGCATTAAAGCAATCCTAAGGAATCCACATCAACAATCCATTTCACAACCAAATATAATAACGGACATTACCATAATAAAAAAACTGTAAAGAAACATTGGTCCTTTCTTGTGAGCATCCCTACGATATCCAAAGCTATCTCAAACTCACCACAATTCAGCTTTAAACGCAGGGGCAATTCCTCCACTTGGGCAGAGCAGCGTCGCCCCACTGCTTTCTCGCAGTGCGAGAAGCAGAAACATAAAATGGTATTTTAAATACAGCAAAGCAGAGAGAAGAATCGTGACCCCTTCGCCTCCTCCCCTGCACGACCCCCTCTCCGTGCGACTCCCCACGGCCCTCCCCTACCCGCGAGTCATGCCGGCCGCATCTGCCTAAACAAGCTAGAAATCTCAGAGACAAACTATGTCCCTCTTTGCTTCGAGATTAAAAGATTGTGAAAATATTCCTTCAACAACCAACAGATTTTTACACTAGCTCTAACTGTTCAATATGCAAATTGGGGATGTTCAAAACAAATGAAGTCTCTGTTAATGACACTCTTATTAGATTTGAGATTTCATCAACTGCGAGGGTACAAATGTAATCTATCTCATCTCATGGCCTTGTAACCAACTTTATGTAGGGTGCACAATCAGACCCCTAAAAACAAGGATACAGGAACACAACCGTAATATCCACAAAAATGACCTGAAACAACCACTAGTAGAACATTTAAAAAAAACACCATCCACCCCACCCCAGCCCACTCAAACTTCTCTTTCTGTGGCTTGATGAAATTTAAAATCCTCTATCCCAGTCTTTAGGATTATTATTGTAGAACCCCTGTCCTGAGGAAGCCGCAGAAGAAAAGGCTGTAACGTGGTCACGTCGACACTTTTAAGGAGGAGTCATTGGATTTATAGTGATCTTTGGAACTGTGTCGTGTTACACTAGAGCTAGGCCAACTACAAGCCTTAAAGTCTTTCACTTCGACTACCTCTAAGTGTTTTGCCCAGAAGTATGAGGGGACACTAGTGAGAATACATTTTTTAGGGTTATTGTTATATGTTTTTTTGTTTGCTTTCCATTTGATGTACAATATATTGTGATATATGTCATTTGTTTGTCTTTTTCTTTGAATAGGCGGCATTGGTTGTGTGTGCTACAAACAGATTTTGATATATTCGTTGAGCATAATAATAATTGTGGTGAGGGTAATTAAATGTGCTCTACCCAAAAAAATTGCTTTATATTGTTTCCTTTATACCATTTTTTCATTGTATAAAACTACGTCCCATACCCAGGTATTAAAGGGTTATTTGGGTATACCCCTGTTGATTATGTTTGTTTTTCTTTTTTTGATAATTTACTTTATTGGATTTTTAAGAACACGAAAGTTAATTGGCAGCAGATCACTTATCATTGGAAGAGACATGACATTGTATACAGTCGACAAGGCACAGGCGGCCCAGCTGGGTTGGGTGTGGCAGTCCAGATAGTCATTACAGATATTCAAAATTAAACAGATCATCACATTGGTAGCAGATTAAACCATTTACCCCACACTTTACCGAATAAGTTGGTGCAGCCCCAGGCTTCAAAGAGAGATTCCTCCTGCATTCCACACCAATCCACTCCTCTCTTCCATTTCCGTACAGATGGCGCCTTAGCCTGAGACCAAAGCGCAGCTATATCCCTTTTCGCCACCGCTGTTCCCAGAAAGCGCCTGTCCGCCCTAGAGCCATCCAGGCTGTCGTACACCCCCAGCAGCAAGCGTCTCGGATCATTGGGGACCTCTCAACCCAGGGTCTGCTTAAGTTCGAGTTCAACCCCTCTCCCGAATGGCGCTAAAGCCGGACATCACCATACCATGTGATAGAAATCCGTTGGGGCAGAGCCACAGCGCGCGAATGCTGGGGAAGATCTCATATGGGCCCGGAATAGGTGCGCCGGAGTGAGGTAAGCTGCATGAAGGTAATAAAGTTGGAACAGGCGCAACTTGGAGGATGTGGTCAGGGTTTTGGGTGCCATAAGGGCATCACGCCAGTCCGCCTCTTCTAGGGGGCCCAACCATCCCTCCCATCGAGCCCTAAACCGGTCCAGTGATGTGGGACCAATGTTCACCAGTGACCGGTATATGCGGGACACTCCCCCCCTCCCCAGGTTCCCCATCATCATCTGAGCCTCCAGCGGGCTGAATTCCGGAAAAGAGGTAGGGGATAAAATGTGTGTATGGAGGGCGTGTCTGAGTTGTAGATATTTATAGAATTGGGAATGAAGAAGGGCGTAGCGTTGTTGCAGGTCAGCGAAGGAGCGAATGTGGTCTCCCACCCATACGTCTCCAAGCAACGAGATCCCAATGAGGTCCCAGCGGCGGAACCCCTGCAGGGACGAGACCTCTTTTAACCAGGCCCCATGCCAGAGCGGTGTTTGACAAGTGAGCTTCCGGTCCCACCGCACATGGCGTAGGGCTGTGCGCCAGGCCAGGAGCACCGTCTTATGTACAGGTGGTAGGGCCTGTGGCACCGGGCTGCCATATAAAAATGCCTGGAGCTGCGTGAAGTCCGTTGTAGTGAGTTCCACTCGGTGTGCTGGGTCGGACCAGCCGCCCGCAAACCAATTGTGGATCACGATAAGTCTCGTGGCTAAGTAGTAGAGGTGGAGATTAGTCACTCCCATGCCTCCATCGAAGGGGGGGATACGACAGTGCGCCAGGGATAAACGAGGCCTCCCTCCTCCCCAAAATGCAAAATGTACAGACAAAGGGGGAGAATCATCATTTTAAAGAGCGTACTTCTGCCCAGGGGGTTAAGGGGGATTGTCTGCCATTTCTTGAGGTCTGCCTTCATCCTGACGACTAAAGGCACGACATTCAAAGCCCACTTGAGCTCAGGCAGAAGGGTAACCCAGACGCCTAGATATTTGAACGATTGCCTCCTAAGGGGGATATCCGTCTGCCAGTCAAAGCAAGCTCGGGAGGAATGTAAAGGGACCAGGGTTGATTTCGCTGGGTTGAGGCGGAGTCCAGAGACTCGTTCGAAAGCGGAGAAGACCTCCAGACATCTGAGTCCAGAAATGTCCGGGTCTGCCAGATAGAGCAGGGCGTCGTCCGCGTAGAGGGCTATCTTATCAACCTGACTCGAGTCCCAGGCCCAACCCCGGAAGAGCGAGTCCTGCCGGATGAGCGCCGCCAGGGGCTCCATTGCCAGCACGAATAAGAGTGGTGAGAGCGGGCACCCCTGACGCGTGCCCCTCTGGATTGGGAATGTCTCGGAAAGCTTGGCGTTAATGAGAACACGGGCTCTGGGGTTAGTATAAAGGACCCTGATAAGGTGGCGGAAGGGGAGACCAAATCCCATCCTTTCCAGCAAATCTTCAAGGTATCCCCAGTCCACTGTATCAAAGGCCTTTTCAAAGTCGATGAAAAGCAACGCCAAATACGGGGTTAGGCGACTACGGTGGGCCATAGCTAGATGGAGGCGACAAATGCAGTGACGAGTGCCCCTAGCAGGCATCAACCCGCATTGGTCGGGATGGACCAAGTCCTGCAGAAGGGGCCGGAGTCTCTGGGCTATCACGGTAGCGAACTTCTTGATCTCCGTGTTAATAAGCGAGATTGGGCGGTAGTCCGCACAGTCCAGGGATGGATGTTGAGTCTTTGGAATGACCACTATAGTGGCCACATCAGATTCAGGTGGAAAGGATCCTGCCTCCGCCACATGATTGAATAGGTCCACTAAATGGGGAACCAGAATATCTCGAAAGGCCGCGTAGTACTCCTGGGGGTAGCCATCAGGGCCAGGCGTTTTACCAGGGTGTAACAGTGCAATGGCCTTGTGAAGTTCCTCCGGGGTGACGGGGTGGTCCTGAGCCTCTGCGGTCTCTCGGGGGAGACACGGCAGCCGAGCGCCGGTCCTCTCCAGCAACTCCGCCAGAAAAGCACCAGGGGGGCGAGCGGCATATAAGGTTGCGTAGTAATCAGCAAAGGTTTGCGCTATGGCTGAGGACCTCACCTGGTGGACCCGGGTATCCGAGCGGATTTCGGGAATAATGCGGTTGACTTTGGTATAGAACACTAGGTTGTGGAGGAGCTTGCCATTTTTATCACCCCACCCATAAATACATGCCACCGATGAACGTCAGAGCATTTTAGCGGATTCCAACGAGATCCGACGAAACTCCTTGCGGACCACTGCCAATTGCCGAGAGGAGTTTCCATGACCGTTAGTTAGCTGGGCTCTTTGCAGCTGCGCTACCTGGGATTCCAGCTGCACAAGCTGGGCTGTTTGTTCCAGCTGTTTCGCGTGGACTAGTCCCCTGGCCTTCCCCCGGACAACTGCCTTGCCGGCCTTCCACAGCGACCCCGGTGAGGGAACCGAGCCCGTATTAGTGGAGTAGTATTGACGCAGTTCCTGTCTGAGTGATTCCACTAGCACGGAGTCCTGCAGGAACCAGGCGTTCAGCCGCCAAGACGCCCGTGGACCCGTAGAGGAGGTCCCAAGACGAAGGGAAACGGGGGAGTGATCTGAGATCCCTCTGGGGAAGATCGTGGCCCCAGACACCAGTTGGCAGTCTGTGGCAGGCATCAGGAGGAGGCCTATACGGGAGTGAGTATGATGGGCCGCCGATGTGTGGGTATATTGCTCTTTACGGGGGTTCCATACCCTCCACACGTCACAAAGGCCCATGGCCGAAAACCAAGTCGAGCAGGCCCTCGCTGAGGCGAGATGGCCCCCCGAGGGGGTCCCCGTCGCACCACGCAGGGGTTGCAGGACGGCGTTGAAATCCCCCCGACTACCTTGAGACCCTGTGGAAAGGAGGAGAATACCAGCGTGAGGTGGCGAAGGGTGGAGGGCATGAGTGCAGGGGGAATGTAAATGCATAGGAGGTTCAAAGGGTGCCCCTCAATCGTTCCCGAGATGTCCACATAGCGGCCCTGTACATCAGTCTCGGTTTTAGACAGGATAAAAGGAAGTCCCTTTCTGAGTAAAATAGCCACCCCTCTGGAACCCCGTGCAAAACCAGAATGCCAGACCCTGTCAAATCCATATCGGGCTAGGAAGTTACATTGTGTACCCAGGAGGTGCGTCTCTTGGAGGAACAGGATGTCCGGCGTGTGGCGGTGAGCAGCGCGGAGGACGGCCGTGCGCTTGATTCGGTCAAGGAGGCCATTGACATTCCAGGAGAGAATGTGGATAGGCCTATTGAGGGTGTAGGTCATCTAGAGGAATGATGTGTGGAGGGGCGGATGCAGACGTGGGGCCGTGTCCAGCCTGGGGGAAGCACCCACCCAGGCCAGGGCCCAGGGAAGAGGGCATGGGAAGTTGTGATCTACTTGTCAACTGTGTAAACAACTAGGGGATCATGGCTACCAGTGAGAACATCGGACAGCGGCCTGTAGGCGGCTAAAAATAATAAACTGTTGGGGGACAACAGTCCCCCACCCCTCCCTTACCCCCCCAACTCCCCCCACCCTACACTTCTGAAGTGGAAGAATCTGTAGCCCCAAAAAACCCAAAACACTAACTACCCCACAAAGAGGTGATTCGCTAATCTAAAACGGTTAACAACAAACAATCAGGAGCATGGCTGAGATGGACCCCCCTCCATGTATACGGATGAATGCCCACAGCTGAAAAAACATATATAAAGTGGATAACGTAAGATTAATAGGATGAGACAGACCCGGGACTGCAATGGAAAGGCAAACCCTGACCGGGCCAACCAGTGGAGCCGGGTAGGTCCCCGCTCGTGGGGTCAGGAGCAGTCCTGCTGTATAGAGTCTTGAAGGGTGAAATGTGAGTTACATAATCTGCTGCACTAATCACACCCCATCCTCCCAACCCGAGCCATGGATCACGGGGCTCCCAGACAGGTCCGAGTCCTGACCCAACCCTCCGCAGAGTGTCATCCGGCTCGGGGACGCTACCCATATCGATCAGAGAAGAGGCCGAGGTGGGGGAGGAGGCTCTTTGGTTCGGAGCCGGAGTCAGAGAGCGCCGGGACTGCGCCTCCGTCGAATGGGGACTCCCTCTTTGGCGGTTGCCCTGTCTTCGAGATCCAGTTCGGCGCCGTTGGGCCTTGGGCGCATCCTGGCTTGGCTGCGTCGGTGTTCTTCAGGCAGGGATTATGTTTAGTTTTAAAATTGAAACAACATGCATGAGGTGGAAATTTAGAACTGTCACTTAGACAACAAGAGCGTGCCCCATTTCGAACTGTGGCCCAAAGCATCAATAATGACCCAGTGTGGCACTATTGGCTCTTAAACATCTATGTACTACGCTATTTGACTGCAAGGGTCACCAAGGCTGTTCCTGTAAAATGATTGACTAAGTTGACCATTGGGCTATTCTCAGTTCAATGCTTTGGACAAAATACCATTTGGCAAGACTTCATACATCAAATAATGATAACACAGATTCGGACAGCAGTTTCCCCAAGAGAACTTTATTTTACAATTATTCTCTTTTTGTCATCATCTTCCTCTTATGTATCTTTCTTTCGATGTTTCTTCTCATCATTCCTCTTTTTCTTTATACAGGTTTATACGTTAAATGACTAATTGAAACCTGGGAACAATAATGTCTTCTTTTAGAGGTACCTTCTAACTGTATTCTTTAACAATATCAAATTGACTCTTCTGCTATTCTGCCCCTTCCTTACCCCCTTAACAATAGGACTATCAACTCTATAATGTATTCTCCATTGATCCCAACGTACTCTCTACTGAATCTCAAACCGATTCTTCTGGTAGGCTGTCTCTCTGCATCACCCACAACAGAAGAATAATGAACTCTATAATGTTGCCTAATTAGGAGGACATCCCCTACATATTCACCTTAATATTTCTTCTCCCTCAATAACTCATTATTATTTTATTTTGTTAGTATTTTCATATTGTAATGAAATCACAATATGAAGGATAACATGACAATATTATGGCTCCTAAAACCACTCTAAGTACTTGATCCTATATCAGTACATCTCTATCAGAAGACCTGGCCACAGGATTAAAATTGGAAGATGACATAAGGACAAAATCTGAATCATGACTCTAGTACAAAGTGACATGTATTGTTTATTCGTTATATTCGTTTATTTTATGTACATATCCGGCATATTATTAATTGGCATGAGTAACAACATTTGCAGACACATATATATGATTCCAATACTGACAATATCTTAATCATGACACTAGTATTGAGTGACATGTATAGTTTATCTGTGACATTCATTTATCTTATGCACACATTCAACATAGTATTAATTGGCATGAGTAACACAAATTGATTATACAGATATGTGATTCCAATATGGGACCATTTCAAAAGGGCGCTCAGCTATTAGCCTTCTAAGATTAAGGACTTATACTGTTAGTCCCTTCTTTAATAAATATGATGCTCACACATCACAGTGACAACCACCAGTACGGATTAGCTGCGAGGGATTAGACTCTGGATGTGCTTTAACACAATGAACCATGCATGTAAGTATAACACCATGCACCACCTTTTGGCGCGCTCGCCCGTATCTATCACGCTCATTAGTGCAGCTAAAATTCCAATACGTTACTATTTAACAATATTGGACCTGCAATCTCTTAAACACCTGAATCTCGCTCACAGTAAAAACCTTGCTTGCTTGAGATTCAACTCACTATACACAAGTAACCGTAGCAGTCCTGTTATTTGCATTAACTCGACCTGGTCACTCTCCTGCATTGTCCTCGTGACTAACTGCCAGGACTGTGGTGTTGATGGCCCTAGGCCCACATGCTACAAAAGAATGACACAGACCCCTGAGGTATGGTTAGTAAACTCCCCAAAAACACGTGCACCCGGGCCCTTTTATTAACAGGGTCAGCTGGCCGGTGACGCCTGTGATGGGTGGGTGAATAGTGTGGGTTACAAGCAGGCAGAACACTAGAACATGTCCATCCAGACACTATATCCCTCCCAAACTTTAATGAAAAAGAAACAAACAAGAGTCCAAACTATGAAGAAGACAAAACAACAATAAACCGCACCACTGAGTCTCTTCAGGCGATCTACTGGGAGGTGTTGGAGTTCTGGACCACACAGTCAGGAAGCTTTAACCCCTTCCATGCTTCTGTCAGCCAACGGCCGTCGCGAGCACTACCTCCGTAGTGCTACGCACGTCCGTTGGCCGACGCGGCCCCACCCACTGCGCCGCGGTTGAGCGGTTAATCCACGTCAGTGACGGTTCAGACCGGCCTGGTCTCACAAAGTTGGAGTCTATTTTCAGAGTTGAAATATCTCACAAAGTTCAAATATAGGTGCATCCGGAGCGGTGGTGGAGTCCACTCTGGAAATCTCGTGGGCACTCAGGTTCCGGTGGACCACAAACCTATAGCTGTTGGGGATGATCCTGGTGTATGAGGCCTGTCCTTGGAGGCGACGTGCTTGATAGTCTTTCCGGCTTCTGACAGCTGAGCAACTAGGTGTTCTCGCCGTCAGGACTCAGGTTCTATGCCTTCCTCCGATGGTCTTGGTGTGACCAGTCTTCCACTGTGAACTCCATGCTTCCTGTGCCTGTTGTGTAGCTGCTGCCGACGCATCTCTCCTATTCGGATTCCCCTCTCACAGGAACTCCGTCAAGGCCCTTGCCCCTGGATTGCCACGTGACCGCGTGGGCTGTGCGGGCCTTTCGTAGGCCACACTGAGGGGTTGCTGCAGATCTCCCAACAGGGCCAAGGCCAAGCCTTGTGTAACCCCAAGGGTGGATATTCCAATGGTCGGGTGCAGAGGCTTCAGGGCCAGCTGCCCACGATGGGGGAGTGGTGCTTCAGGTAAAAGCCACAGCAGTCTTCCTTGCACTGCGGACCTTGTTGGTGGACAACGTCCAGGTTTCAGTGCTGTGATGCACTTCTACTTTCCTCTTCACTGGAACAGGAGTCGGTGGCTCTCTTTAATCTGACGGACTGCTTACAGGCACCTCGGGGCATGGGTTGATGCCGGCACTAGTAGGTGTGCACACTGCTTTTCAAACGGGGCTTTGTTGCGCTCTTCTTGCCATCACATCTCCTCCATGACAGCACTGCTGTAGGTCGCGTGCATCTTCATGGGAAGATAGGGAATCCCGCAGACGACTGCAGCTGAAAACAGAATTCTCGCCCCACGCAGGCATTGGCAATGTGGGGCGAGAATACTGGCAATGTGGGGCGGTCACTCGGTGGAATGGTGGCACTTCACCCCCTGCTTCTCTCGCTGCTTCTCTCGCTGCTGGACCGGTCTGTATGGCGGGGCTGCAGCAGATCAGCATGCGGGCGGATGCAGGAGTAAATATCTGTGGACGCGTATCCAGGAGTGCCACGGCCCCGGTGCTCTGGTCGCTTCAGCAGTGGGTGCGAGGGTGCTTTAGATACATGCTATGCCTCTCCCACCACAACACACTGGAGGACTGCTATCATTGTATGCGTGGTGATCGACCCGCTCGTCGCAAATGTGGTATTGTGGTCCCTAGGCCTATATGCTACAAAAGGATGACACAGACCTCTTAGGTATGGTTAGTAAACTTCCCCGAGCACGTGACGCCGGTGATGGGTGGGTGAATAGTGTGGGTTACAAGCTGGGGGAACACTAGAATGTGTCCAGCCGGACACTACAAGGACCATTTCTTTCCGAGCATTAAGCACAACACATTAGACCATAAGAGTCGCTTTTACATCTAGACCACTAGAGTGATTTTCTTACTAAAAAATTTACCTGTATACATTAAAGGCGATACATGTCATATTTTCTTAGACTTATTTTCATCACTTTATGATATTAATGCTATTTGAACGGAAAGCTATTTCCAAACGACAATGCGCAATGTATTATGCTTTCCTTCTACTTCAAGTCCAACTCTTCTGCTAAATAAAATTGTTCAAGGAAGCTATGTGCAATCCTTTGAGAACGAAGATGCTTTAAGTACTATATGAGGTAATTTTTGGTTCCTTATGACTTGTCTTGAAAAATCTTTATAAAAAACTATCACTTACTTACATATTCACGCTAAAGCATGAATAATCAAGTACTATTACAAATCTAGATCTGAGTACTGAGCCTAATCAATTGCTCAACATACCTCGCCAAAACAAATGTTGCATGGAATATGTATTTAACGTCTCCCTTGTTATATTGTGCACCCAGAACCCGTATTGAAACCTTACAGTTGCCAGCACTTTTATTGCACTATTTTTCTTTTCCTTGTGATCTAATAACTAAGTCGTAGTACTCTGTGACCTAACATGTTTGACACTAACTCCTGTAGCACCAATATGTCTAATTATTGTCATTGTGGTTAATGTACCATTCTTTAGATATCAACTTATTAATCACTGGGGATACTTACTTTCCTAAGATTGGAAAGAGATTTATCCCTGCACTGTTGTATGCAGACGATGCCGTCTTAATGGCTCGTACTCCTATGGCCCTACAAAAAATGATAACATCTTTTAATCAGTTCATGCTCAACCTTGACTCAAAAATAAACTGCAGTAAGACTTTTTCCATGAATTGTGGCACACGCACTAAAAAACAAATGAAATCGATGTATATAAATAACGCCCCTTTAGAAAGAACATCCACTTTCCCTTACCTTGGAATCTTGTTCCACGAAACTGGTTCCTGGACAAGTGCGGTGAAGGCAAGAACGCTTCTGTTTTCAAAGACAATTATGGCACTGAAGAGTTTCACACGAAAACTGGGAATGAAACCAATCAGGGAAATTTTAACTATTTATAATGCAACGTGTGTATCTGTGGCATTGTATGGAGCTGGACTCTGGGGCTATTCCAATACAAAAGCAATCCAAACAGTTGAAAATAAATTTTTAAGGCACATCTTATCATTACCAGAAAGTACAGTGACTCTTATTTGCCATGACGAGTTAGGGTTGCCGTACATTACAGACACAATTAGAGTACAACCCATTCTCCTATGGCACAGAGTCTGGACTGTGAACGAATGCGTTCTAAATCGTGCCATATTACAGGATGTTTTAAAACTGGGGAGAGTAAACGGAGTCGAATGGCTAAACTATATTAAAACATTCCTGAAGGAAATAGGCCGTTCGCAATACTATGACCCGTCTTCCATGGTACACATCCCCAGAAAAATACTGAAAAAACTCTGTATGGACTGCCTTAGAGATAAAAGACAGCTTGAAGAAATTAAGAAAAACTCTGTCATTTCCCATCAGTTAATTTTAATAAATGATAAATTACAGCCATACCTAAGCTTACATATGCCTAATTATGACAGATTCTTTTTAACACGTTTTAGAGTTAATATTGTTTTTAGATTATTTACCTTCCCTGAAATGAACTTGTGGTCCACGGAATTGCCTGCATGCCCTTGCGATGAAAAATCCGTACAATCTAACATTCATGTTTTATTTTTCTGTAAATTCTATACATTGCCCCGTAGAAAATTGATTGTCCCTATTTTAAAGGAGATGAATTTGCGTAGATGTCGCCCAGCGTTTTTAGAATTGCAAAAAATGGACAATGTTTTTACTGTTGCCTCGTTATCTGAATATTTTAAACAGGTTTTTAAATATAGGAAATCTATTTGTTTAAACGAATCGTAACAGTGTAAATACTATGTATTATATTTATATCTTCTTTTTGATTGCTGCACCATTGTAAATGAAATGTGATTTTCTGTTGCTTTTATGGTTATGCTTTTTAACCGAATAAAGTACTTTTTGATATTTGATCACTGGGGATACTATTGCTTAGTGGGTTCAAGGAATTGTATTCAATTTGCACCTTGTGGAGGCACATTTAATTGTATTAGAACCCCTTGATTGAGGATATCCATCATATCTTTGCTGCCTTGAGAAAGCCCCAGGCCAAAGGGCTAATAGGGGGTGAAACACATGTCGTCTGCCCATAAAATCACCAAACTATTGAAAAACACTATGAATATGATGAAAACCTGTATTTAATAGTAAAAAGAGCAATGCCACAAATAAAACAGGATTCAGTGTGTTTTTTTGCATGCTATGTCAGTATGATGATACTAACAAATATATATACAAACAATATCTTAAATTAAAAATTCAACACCAATACAAACACAGCGAGAGTGACCCAGCTGTGTTTCTTTACCCTCCTCTGCAGGAATACTGAGAACAGTGAGAGCCTCCTGCACCAAAGCAAGCATGTCCCTGCAAATGCCCTCTCAGTCAATTACAAATCCTCTTTCAAGTGCTTCAGAAATGTTATGCCGCACAACTTAACCAAATCATTTCCCCCCAAGTGCATGAGTAGCATGCCCAGGCACCTCCTTTGGGAAACTAGGTTCGCTAAGTGTTAGAAATGGGGGCCTCTAGTTGGCATAGGTAGGTACCTTTGTCCAAATAAGGGCCCTTGCTTCTAGTCAGGGTAAGGGGGATACACTCCTAAAATAACCCCTGCTCACCCTCTTAGTAGCTTAGCATGAGCAGACACGCTTCTCTCAGAGGCTGTGTGTAAAGCATATGTAAATACATACATTTACACAATGAAAACACTACAAATGGACACCACACCAGTATAGAAAATAAGTAATCTTTATGTAAACCAAAACAAGACCAAACGACAAAAATCCACTATACAGTATCGAAAATATTCTTAAAAATAGGTTATTCACTCAAATAAAGCTAGCGGCAACAAATAACGCCACCTGGTGTTATTACGACGTTGTGACAGAAGAATATCCCAAAGAACAGCGCAAACGCGAGGTGCGCGGCGTCGGACCAGGAGTCAAGCACAAAGAACAGTACCTTGGAATTGATGATAGCAAAGAAGGTGCAAGGCGTCGGGGAGGTGAAGCTTCGTTGGCGCCTGCGGCGTCTGTCCCTGACGACCCATGGGGAAGTGATGCCTCAGTTCCTTACTGCAGCGCAAGGGAGCTGAGACGTCAGTTGCTACTGTGTTGGGGAGGTGATGTAATGAATGGCGGTGAAGCGTCTGTTCCTTACGAGGGTACGATGTCGATGGATTTAGGAGTCACCCACGTCTAAGATCAGCTCTGCGTTGATAAAGCAACGGCGTCGTGGAAGTCGGGGCTGCGGTGCAAGAAGGGACGGTGCGTCTCAGATGTCACAAAAGGTGTCCTCGGCTCCGGTGCAGGCAGCGGCCTCGATGACGGCTTCGGACTTGATGCGGCATGGCGTCAGCAGGCGTCGGGCCGACCGTGCAAGTCGGGGCGGTGAGTCGTTCTCTTCAAGAGCGGTTCCCACTGCTTCGGTGCATGTTACAGGGCAAAGGAAAAGGTTTGGGTCCTATCTCTGAACTGGCTTGGACCACTGCAATATACTAAACAGAGCAAGTAGCCAGACAGATTTACTTTCGACACTTTGAATCACACCCAGCCTATCAGTTCTGGGGGATCAGTGCAGGTTACGGCGTCGCTCGCCGGCATCAGTGTTGCTATTTTCTTCTATAGCAGCTCAAACAGCAGTTCCAGATGCAGATAGACAGAAGTGGTGAAGTCTCTGTGTCCCTGAGACTTCAGAACAGGAGGCAAGCTCATTTTCAAGCCCTTGGAGATCTTCCTCAGGATGACAAAGCAAACAGCAACATTCTTTTCTCCTTTCCTTTGCAGCAAGCAGCCATTGCAGAGCAACTCCAGACACCAAACAGCACAGGAGCAGTATTCCTCCTCAGCTTATCCGGCTCTTCTCCTTGACAAAGGTTCCTCTTGATTTCCCAGAAGTGATCTAATAGTCTGGGGTCTGGGCCCCTCTTTCTATACAACAAAATCCTTTGTTCTCTGAAGGCATAGAGAGTCTTTACCTGCCAAAACCAGTTCTGTCCTCACTGGTGCAGCTTCCTGGCAGGAGGTGGAGGCAGCTTTGTTGAAGGCATACCAAGCCCATTCAGGTGAAAATTAAATCTCCTCCCCCCTACTCTGAATGCAGCCCAGGTCCATTCAGCCCAGCCCTGACTCATCAGACTTCTGGAGCCACAGCCCCTCTCCAGCCCCTGTCATTCAAAAGCCAGTCAAGCAATACACAAACCTAGCAGAGGCACACTGGATGGTTAGGCAAGAAAATACCTACTTTCTAAAAGTGGTATTTTCTTTTTCTTATGTATTGTTTTTAAAATGTTTTTTTTGATTTCATTGACAATCATACATATAGCATTGAATGATACATTTTCAAGTTACTCATACCATTACATATTATACAGGGGTCAGCATTGCATATACATTAATTAATCACTTATCTGTCTGTATTTCTGTGCATTTCTAACTCCACCATAGGGGATATGCATATGTCTCCACAATACATATTCCATTTGGACCATTTCCTGTCCCATTTTTTGGGGCAGCCCCGGGCTTTCTGTCTCCGCCATCATGCACCTATCCAATTCTTTCACCCATACAAAAGTGGAGGGTGGAGTTGCTCCCTCCCAACCCCTCACCAGTTCCCGCTTAACTACTGTGTAAACCAGTGTCACTAACTGTTGTTCGATGTCAGTGAGGTCAGTTGCTGCCCAGATGTTTAGTAGCCCCAGTTGCAGTGTCAAGACCACCTCCTTTCCCAATGCTGTCTGTAAGTGGTTTGTGGCTTCTTCCCATAAGTGACGGATAGCTGGCCAGTCCCAGATAGTGTGATAGAAGGTGGCTTGTTGTCGGCAACCTCTCAAGCAGAGGTCATCAGGTCTAGCTCCCATTTAAGCCAGGTTTTCCCTGTCATATATGATCGGTGGAGGATCCTAAGCTGTATCAGTCTAAATCGAAGTGTCATGGCTGCTTCTCATGGGGAAATAAGAGCCAGGCGCCAATCTTTATCATCAATCGGACCCAAGTCTCCCGGCCACTGCTCCCTAAGTTTACTAAAGGTGTCGGGCAGATTATTGCTGAGTTTTTTATATGTCAGAGATATAGCTTTGGAGTGTAGCGGCCCATCTAACAAGCGGTCCTCTAATGGTGATGTAAAGTATGGTGTGTCTGTAAAGTATGGAAAGGCCGCCTGGAGAGAGTGTCATATTTTCAGGTATCTGAATACCTCCCCTTGAGTCATTTGGTGTTGTCTCTGGAGTTCCTCAAACGTGAGTATGGAACCCTTCTTTACCAAATCCTTTACTGCTGAAATTCCAATCATATCCCATTTGTCGAACCCAGGTTGATAACACAGCATGCCCAGTCTCTGGGCGTACCACAGCGGCGTCGCCTTGGTGAGAGTATCTATCCAATCTAGGCGAGAGTTTACTGTGTGCCAAATTACCAGTGTGTGCGAGGTGGGCCCAAAATATCTCTTTTTCCTATTGCGCGAATATAAGGCCGGCAAATAACCGAAGCGGTCCGTTTAGTAACTCTCCAGAGCATATGCCGGGTTCGTAGTGGGCATATACATACAATGATTTACAGCCACTAGTTGTGCAGCCCAGTAGTAGAGCTGAAGGTCCGTTAATGCTATGCTTCCGTCGTACCAACCTTTTGTTAACTTCTTCATCGCCACCCTGGGGGCCCTACCATCTCACAGCAGCGTTCGGATCTCACTCTCCACTGCTATAAAATATGAATCTGGGATTTGATTAGGACTGTTCTGAAGGATATATAAAAAACACGGAAGAGCCAGCATTTTGACGAGGGCAGCGCGGCCTACTAGGGAGACAGGCAAGGACCGCCAGTGCTTCACATCTGCTCGTAGCCTAGTAAGCGGGAGCGCCAAGTTCGAATTATAGAAAAGAACCGGGTCTGATGTGACAAAAAACTCCCAAATACCTGAATCTGTCTCTGGCCACTTCTATCGTACAATTTACTGGAAGTCGAGGTACCTGTCCCCGGAGCACAAAACAGCACTGACTTGCTCCAATTGATCGCATTTCCAGAGTATTTCCCCAAATTTGTGAATATGTTCTGCGTGTATGGATTTATAGGGGGAAGCAAGGTACAATAGTATGCCGTTGACATACAAGGATATCCGATCTTCTAGGTCCTCCGCCCACTGCAGCCCTCGCACCATCACGTCGCGACACACACACGCCACCAGGGGCTCCAATATGAGGGAGAATATCAGTGGGGACAAAGGACACCCCTGTCTAGTGCCCCTTCTCAGCGTGAGACGTGTATTTACTAACTCTTACTTGTCCCTGTATATCGATATACAGTAATTTTACCCAACCTATAAACTTGGGGCCCAATCTCACCTTTCCGAGAACTTCAAATAAGTATGGCCATTCTATAAAGTCGAATGCCATTGAGGCATCCAAGGACAACACCGCTGCGTCTTCCTCCAGAAATTCCCTACGAGCCATTACATTATGTAGACGGCATATGTTAAGAGCCGTATTTCTCCCCGGCATAAAACCGAATTGATCAGAGTGTACCAGGGAAGAGATTACTGCCATGATTCGATTGGCCAGAGCTTTTGTTTGGATTTTGGCTTCTACATTGATCAACGATATAGGCCTATATGAGCCACAACAGTCTACAGGCTTCCCGAGCTTATGGATAACCGCAATAGTAGTCAGACGTTGATCTGCAGGCAACCATCCCCTCTCGTAGCTTTCCTCATACATAGCTCACAGATGTGGAACTACCTGAGAGGCCACGACCTTTAAAAACTCAATGGGAGTTCCGTTTGGCCCCATTGCTTTTCCCGAATTAATCTGACCGATGGCCTTTTGAATGTCCTCATCGGTCAGGTCTTCATCTAAGGTGTCTCTGTCTAGTTCCAAGAGGGTCGGCACATTGCTATCTAGGAGGAGCTGGCGCGAGTCTTCTGCCGTGTACGTGGTAGAAGGGGAATATACCTTCTCTAAGTTGTCTGCGAATGCCTTCGCTATGTCCCTAGGGTGTGTGATTATCTCGCCTCCTGGACGGGTCAGATTAGGCACCCATCTTGCACCCTGCTCCTGTCTCTCTAACCAAGCCAGGGTTTTGCCAGCCCTGTCTCCCAATTCGTATAGTCTGTGCTGAGTACTGCGGTGTTTGGCCATCATGTGCTTTCTAGTCTTGTTTTAGTGTTAGTCTATGATAGGTGTCGTCTGAGGGATCATTCGTGTGTTCCAATTCCAGCTTTTTTGAGTTCCTCTTCCACCTGGACTAATACCCGGTGCTTCCTTTGGATATACCCAGTTTTTCAGGACAAGGCTTGCCCCTTCAATACCACTTTGTATTCCTCCCATATGGTTTGCGCTGAGTCAACCAAGCCCAGATTTTCTTTGCAGTAGTTCCCTGTTTGTGTGCATAGTTCCTCTTTTATGTCAGGTATGGTCAGGAGCCACGGGTTAAGGATGATGGCCGTGCGTGTCTGTCGCTCCCAATGTGTGAATTCAATCCTAACTGGGAAGTGATCCGATTTACCCTCAGGCAGGACCTGAGGATGCCTAAAACTTCCAGGCGAAGCTTTGTATACGTTAAAAATAATCAATATGTGATAGACTGCTGTGTACATTAGAGAAATACGTGTATGATGTGCCCATCGGTTGTAGCGCTCGCCCTACGTCAGTCAGCCCCATTGCTCTGGTGAATTCTGCCATAAGCCCGTTCGGCCTCGCTCCCCGCCATGGTGGATGCCTGTCAGTTGTATCATCCATTGTCATGTTATAATCTCCACTCATAATTAAGGAGCCTGTCAATATATTACCTAGGTCTGCCAGCGACGTCTTACCTAACGCTGGCGGCAGGTATGAAAACAAGTTATTTACCTGTAACTTTGGTTCCCCAGTATTGGTAACTTTCATAGATTCCCATGCTTTGTATCATTCCCCGTCGTTGGAATGGGAGCCTTGGTAAATAAAAACATATCATAACCATAGGTACAAAAGAGAAATTCAGGCCTAGGCCTCATCTCATTTTGTAGCATATCAACCTCTTTGTGTAAAAGAGCTCAAACTTTCTGCAACAACCAATCAGAATAGCCTCACCCCATAGAACCTTCCTGAGAGAGCCTCAGAGCCTCAGATTTTTGTAGCCGTTGTGCAAACAGCCACTATCCTTGTAAAAAGGCTGAGCTTTCCCAGGGGAGGAGGGTGGGCGCATGGGAATCTATGAAAGTTACCAATACTGGGGAACCAAAGTTACAGGTAAGTAACTTGTTTTCTTACCCCAGTATTGGAACTTTCATATATTCCCATGCTTTGTATCAGAGTAGCTAGCAGTAAGCCATAAAAGCACATTTTGTTACATGAATCTCATGACATGACAATAGAGCTATGCCCCTAGGAAACAAATCATAAAATGTTACCATAAAAAGAACATAATAGCTGATACAAAATGTGATATACAGGAAGGAGGGATTGTAGGGAAAGCTCACTTCTCATTGAAAAAGATTCCTGAGGACTGCTTGACCAACAGCAGCGTCATCCTTCACTGTAGACTCTAGGCAGTAGTGTCTTGTGAAGGTATGTGTACTGCTCCACGTTGTTGCCCTGTAGATGTCCTTTATAGGGACTCCAGAAAATAGAGCCACCGAAGATGCCACTGATCTTGTTGAATGGGCTCGGACTTTCATTTCAAGTGGTTGGCTGCTCCTTGATGGCAGAACTAAATAGCACTGGAGATCCAGCGGGAAATGCTGGCCTTGGTTAGCAGAAAGCCCTTCCGCGGGGCGCTGTAAGACACGAACAGTTGTTAGGATTTCCTAAAAGATTTCGTGCTCTCTAAATAGAACTTTAAACACCGTTGAACGTCCAAAGAATGCAAGGATCTTTCTGCTGGAGAAGTAGGACGCGGAAAGAATGACTTTAAAATTAATGGTTCATTCAGATGGAATTCAGATTGGGATGAACCTTGGATTTGTTCGAAGGATCATGACATCCCGCTTGAACTGAAGGAAAGGTTCCACTATAGACAGCGCCTGAAGCTCACTAACCCTCCTGGCAGATGTCAATGCCAACAGAAGAGCTAGTTTCCAAGATAGGAATTTAAGGTCCGTTTTGTGGATGGGTTCAAACAGAGCTTTCATTAGCTGAGCTAACACCAAATTAAGCTGCCAAATGGGCGGAGGAGGACGAACTGGAGGATACATCCGAAACAGGCCTTTTAAAAACTGCTTGACAATCCTAGCGGACCAAAGAGAAGGACCTGAAGATGTCCGCCTGAATCTTGAGATGGCCGCCAGATGAACTTTCACATAAGAATGAGCCAATCCAGATTTTGCCAGCAACAGGAAGTATGGTAACACCTGATGTGGAGCTGAAGTATAAGGGTGAAGATGTTGTGTCCGACACCATATGCAGAATCTTTTCCATTTTGCTTTATACGTCTTGTTCGTACTTGGAGCTCGAGCCTGAGACAAGACGTCCCTACACTCCTTGGGGAGGTTCAGATCTCGGAACTCCCTGTATTCAGGAGCCACGCTGCCAAGAGAAGCGAGCTCGGGTCCGGATGGAGTACTTGACCCTGAGACCTCGACAACAGGGAAGAAATCTGCCGCAGGCGAATGGGATGATCCTGAGAGAGCAAGAGGAGCTCCGTGTACCAAAACTGCCAGGGCCACGCTGGTGCAATCAAGATAATTCTGCACGGTTCCGCCTTGATCTTCCTGATTAACCTCGGGATTAAAGGTATCGGAGGAAAAGCGTAAAAGAATGCGCCTTACCAGGCAACCGAAAGCGCGTTCCCCAAGGACCCCGGATGGTGATCCCTGCTTGCATAGAACCGGCATTTGGTGTTCTCTGGAATCGCAAACAGGTCTATGCTCGGGGTCCCCCAGAATGAAAACACCTCCTCCAGAATGGTTTGGTCTAACTCCCATTTGTGGTTGATCGATTTCTGACGACTTAGCGCATCCGCTCTTACATTGAGCGAACCTGCAAGGTGTTCTGCAATCAGAGCAATCTTGTGAAGAATCGCCCAATCCCAAATTAGCTGAGCTTCTTTGGATAGAGTCTGAGATCTTGTTCCCCCCTGCTTGTTGATATAGTGCATGGCCGCCGTGTTGTCCGTTCGGACCAGCACTGAATGATTCCGAATCCGTGGCAGAAAAGCCTACAAGGCTAATCGGATGGCCTTGAGCTCCAACAGGTTGATGTGGCACTGGCGCTGACCTGGATCCCAATGCCCACTGACTTGGAGGTCCTGGAGCACCGCTCCCCAGCCTTCCAATGAGGCATCCGTGGTGAGAACCATGGGGGTCGGAGGAAGCATGAAAGTCAAACCCTCCGCGGTGTTGCTTCTCACTAACCACCATTTGCATGCCTCTTTTATCTCTGGCGTCACAGTAATCTTGTCGTCGAAAGAGCCCTCTGCTTGGTACCATTGTTTGTCGAGCTGTTCTTGCAGAGGCCGCATCCGCAGCCTGCAATGTGGAATTAATGGTATGCAGGATGAAATCGATCCGAGCAGGGACTTGTAGTTCCGAACTGTTATGGACTTCTTTTTTAGCAAGTGTAAGTAAAAACTTTATTGTTTAGGTTAATTAAAACCATTATAAAAGAATACATTGAAGGCAAGTATCCACAGATAAAGGTTAAAAGAAGAGGTTTAAAAACAAGAAAACTTTAGTTAAAAAGTAAAACTACTAAAAAACAGTGAAATATATGAGGTGAGCATTGTTCATTGCGGCTTGTCATGGCCATAGTTCGTTATGTTTAATCTGGGCCGAATTCATGGCTTATTTGTTTCCGCTCCACTAATTTCAGGAATTTCACCAACTTTCTATTTAGTGGTGGAAGACTAGGAGCGAAGCGTGTGCGGATATTATGTTCATTAAAGGCAGTTTTTAGCAGGGCAACTCTTTCATCGTTCAGCGTCGTGCAGGTGCATAGCAGATGTTCGAAATCTTCAGTCCCTGCACCGCACAGCCTGCATCTTGTCCCACAGTTCCTTCTCAGCCATGGTTGTAGATGTGGACTAGCTGGTAAGATTCCTAGCCTATGTTTTAAAAAGGCTTCTTTGGTTTTCCTGCCGTACCCCAGACCAAAATAAGCTTGAAGGCCCGGTGTCTTGTATGTGCACAGTGTCATCCAGGCATGACGCCTGTGAGAAAAGGTGGCTTTGTCTTCCACATGCGAATGTCTCTTTAAGCTCTTATTTACTACACGCTTAAATTGCGCATGTGATAGTGGAGTTTCCCATAGTTCTTTTAGTCCTGGACAGTCAGGGACTCCTCTAAGTATTTTTTCGCTGGCATTTTGGAGGAGCTACTCAGATCTTGCCAAAGCTGATGGTTCAGTGTGTTTTCTGATGAGTTCTTTATTTTGTGCCAGCACTTTATATATGACCCTCTTCGTGCAAGGATTGGGCTGGTCAGTCCAAATTCTAACCGGATCTGGGCTTGCGAGGTGTAGGTTGGCAGGTTGAAGAGAAGTCTGTAGGCCTTTGAAATGGTTATAGCCAGCAGTTTCGGGTCTGTGCCTCTTAGAGCCTCACTGCCGTACGTGATAGATGACTCTATTTTGACTTTGGCCACGCGAAGCAGTGGCAGAAAGGTATGGCCACTCAAGTTCGACTTTAGCTGTTTAAGTGTCGTAGCTATTAACATACCTTTTCTCTTGATCGCCTCTAGTTGGTTTGAGTAGCGTCCGCCTTTGTCGACTAGGATCCCAAGATATTTATATTCCAAGCAGTTTGTGATTGCCTTTGTTCCAAAGAACCAAGTGTGGGGCTTTTTATACCCAGTTATGGACAAGACTTTGGTCTTGTTGATGTTTACTTCTAGTAGATTTTCTTCAGCGTATCCGTGCAGCGTGTTGATAAGATTCTGAATACCTACTTTCGTGTGGCTAACCAAGACCACATCATCTGCATAGGATATGCTGGGCAGCGCTTTGCCCCCCAAACGGCGTGCGTGTGAATTACAAGCCTCTAGAGCAGGTGGCAGATCGGATGTAAATAAATTAAAGAGGGTGGGCGCTAACACGCATCCCTGCTTTAGGCCTTTTGTGGTCGGAATGCGCTTAGAGAGGTGTGTTCCATTACCGAGCTTTACCTGAACCCACGTGTTTGTGTGCAATTCAATCAGGAGATTTAATAGAGACGCGGGGATCCCCCAGGAGGCCAGTTTCCTCCAAAGTTTGCCTCTATTAACATTGTCAAATGCTGCCTTGAAGTCTACAAAGCAAAGGTGAATAGCCTGTTTGGTCACCCTTGCCTTGTCGATAAGTAGCGAGATAGCCACCAGATTAGTTGTTGTTCCCGTGTCTCTGCAGAATCCTGTTTGGCTAGCTGGAATTAAATTACGGGTTGTTGCCCATTCGCGCAGCTGGGTCAGTAAGAGCCCCGCAAAATATTTAGCCTCAATGTCTAGGAGAGCAATCAGGCGGTAGTTTTTTGGTAGCGTTCTGTCCCCCGCCTTATATATTGGTGAAATGATTGAGCCCCTCCAAGAGGCAGGAAGGCGCCCAGAGTTGCTGACAGACATATAGAGCGGGGTCAAGGTTTCTGCCCAGTATTCCGGCTCCAGTTTAAAGAGGGCCGGAGGGATTCCGTTTGGCCCTGCTGCGCCATCTTTCCTTCCTTTGGGGATTAGTTTCCTGAGTGAAGCCGCAGGGGGTTCAAATTTGGCTTCTCACACGGTGTAGCTGTTTGTGGTGGTTGGCCCTCCGGAGCAACCTGGGGCTTGCTTGTTATTGCGACCTGTAGGTTGAAGTGTGTGTCTAGATAGGATTCCCATGAGGATTTGGTTATATAAGAGGTTATGCCGCTGTTTTTCGGATTTAGCATTTTGTTTATTGTGGACCAGAACTGGGCGCTGCTGTTGCGCTTGGAGTCGTAATGAGGTTTGGCCCAGAAGTCCTCTTCATTGGATCTTTTGACTGCCCATTTCAATTTTTTAAGGTCCGCCCGGTGCTTGTGGAGCTGTGCAAGAAGGGCTCCATCCCACGGGCTTTTTCTCAACAGTCTTAGGGATGTATTAATTGCTTTTTTGTGGATTTTTAACGCAAGTTTCTGGGTACATGAGATCTTCCTTGTGACACCGGAGCCTAGAGATGGAAAATGCCGAACAGTTGTTGAGTAAACGTTTGCAAAGCCGGTCGTGAATTTTTCCCATCCTGCTACTGGATTCCCCAAAGGGTAATTTAAGCTGATTAGTTGTTTTTTTGCTGCTTGAAGTACCTCCACAGTGTTTGCTACCGAGGTTTTGATTTGTTTGTGGTTTATGGTGTAACTGTTGTGCGGTCCTGTTGGATTTGAGAGAATTAAGTCCGGAAGGGCACCAAGAGAGACTTCTTGAGGGCGGTGGTCGCTATCGCCCTTGTCCCCTAGGTTAAAGCCCAGTACGTTGTTAAAAAGCGAAAGAGAGACTAACGTGTAGTCTATTATAGAAGTTGCATTGTCTGAGATGAACGAGGCCACCGATGGAGAATCTTCAGAAAATCTTCCGTTTAGAATCCTCAGGCCCGTGTGTTCTAAGTCTTCCAGCAGCTCCTTTGCAAGCTTGGGGACTTTGCCTTGGCTGCAGAATGATTGGGTTGGAATATTCCAGTGGTAAGACTGGGCCTGAATGTCACTATTTGAGGACGACCCTAAGATACATTGATTAAAATCTCCGGAAAGAATTAGATGAGATGATGTTTGAGTAGTCGTGACATGGTGTAGGTGATCCATTAGGAGTTTCACCTCCTCTTTCTTCTTTTTTGGGTTGATGTAGGTGTTAATCAACTGGATCTCTTTCTTCTTTCCCCCAAAGTTTAGTGAAATCCCAACTGTGTTTATAGCCGAAGAGTTGGTGGTAAATGCCTGCGCATTGCCAATGGTTGAGATTTTACTGTAGGTTGCTAAGCCTCCTGCCAGCCGACCAAACTTGCTTTTCCTTGTGGCTGGGGAATGGTAACAGGTGTACCCCTCTATGTGAACCGGCTCTTCCAGCCAGGTTTCCTGGAGGAGGATGATGTTGAATGATTTCACATATTGTAGGAAATCGGTATCTGCTACTTTGTTGTTAAGCCCGTTTAAATTCCACGAGCATAGTTTCAAGTGTGGTGCGGCCAAGCGCGGGCCTGACTCTGTTAGGTTTACTTGTCATTCGGGATTCCTTGGTGTATTGCTTATTCTGAAGAGACCGCGCAGTACGAGTTGGCGATCCTTGAACTCTTTTCGTTCTGTGTCTCCTGAGTGGCTGTGGGAGAGCGACCTAGTGCGCCCCTCAGTACAGACCTTGTCTTCGCGGTTGTAGTAAATAGTCGCTGCTTAGGTCTCTGGAGCAAGGGCAGCGGGTATCCTATGTTGTGGTGTACGGCGGATATGATCCCCCATGTTTTAAGGAGTGTTTGCTCTTCTAAAATAGTATTTGCTATTTCGGACGAAATCCATGTTGCTTTTGTCGCCTCGTTCCCGTCTGTCCTATCAGTTTTTACGAATTCTATGGAAAGAAGGTCGGCTGAGGAAAAGTCGTTTAGCGCTGGTATGGTGCGGAGTAGCCGTAGTAGGTTACCTCTGTTCAGTATGTCGAATGGGCCCATAGATTCGTACTCTGGAGTAAAGAGGATAATGGTAGAGTTCCTATTTGGATCGTTCGCCTGAGCTATTGCCAAATTGGTATGGACCTGGGTCCTTAGGTTATTGGAGTCAGATTGAGGAAAGATTCCTATGAGAGTTTCCCCGGAGGGGAGAATTTTAGAGACGGGAGCAGAGGGAGCTGTAGGGACGCTCACTACGGTGGAATATAGCTTAGTTTGGGGGCTCAAGAGCTCTATTTCCCTCTGTTCTTGGGCTCGGGATCTTTCACAGCGGGAGACGATAGAAACTTCCCGTGCAGGGTCCGTGGTGTAATCTGGCTGCCCCCTCCCCCCCCCCGGTTCAGATGTTGATAGTAGTTTGAGGGGGCTTGCATCTTTCACTTTGGCAGGACCGCGGTTTTCTATTGTGTTACGGTTTCCAGTGTCACTGCCAGGTGGAACCCTGCCGTCCTCCTGCGAGGGAGCCCCTATGGTAGCTATTACGTGTGCTCCGTTGGAGGGAGAACTGAGGCCCGCAGAAATTGGTTCTCCGCTGAAGTTGTTTGCTGTATTTAGGCCCTGATCCTGCTGCTCCTGTCTGTTTCCTAGCTGAAAAAGTGGATAAACTTCTGGCGTGTTTATAATTGTTGGTTTTTTGCCGCCTTTCCTTCTTTTCTGCCGTCGCCCTTTCGCATTCAGAGGTGGAGTCGAGCACATTGACAGGTGAACCGGTGGCGGCGCCAGACAGTCCGATGGCGGCACCGATGGAGCCTTATCCGCAACGCTTGATATGATTGGCCCTCCTGTTAATGGTGCGAGGAAGGCTGTTTCGCCAGGATTGATGTACTGAGGCCTTGCATTGGGCCCTTTTGACAACCCTTCGATCAGAGAGGATATTGTTTCTGGAAGTACTGCAAGTTTGTCGATGATGGAACCGCAGCTGCATACCAGCTTTGCCTCTTGTTGGGCTCTGCTAATTAGAGTGTTTAATTGGCCAAGTTTTTCGTCTATCCGCCCAACAAAGACTGCCAAGGTGTCAAGCAGAGTCAGCTGTAGGTCCATTTTGTCAAATTGGAAATGGAGAGTGTCTACGGTTCGTTGCATAGTGTTAAGCAGGATGTCCCACGTATTTGACACATCTGAGGCTTGAGAACTGGGTAGGGGGCTTTTTTGAGATGTCCATTTATTGGGTGTTGAGGACAGTGATGCATTCGATAAAGTGGTTGAATTTGAGGAAATTCCCTCCCGGATGGAGCCCCTTTCGGTGGGCTGGGTTATGTTGGTTGGTTCCGCTGTAGGCGAGGATGGATTAGTCAGCGTGGTCAGAATATATGAGGCAACTAGATCGGCCCATTCTTGTGAACCCAAATAGGTTAGGTTGGCGGGGCCTTCGCTCCAGAGATTTGGTATGATTGCCACGTCCTACTTCCGATGGTCCTCGGCGTTCTGGTCTTTTGCTGCTTCTTCAATTGGCTGTCGGTGAGATTTTAAGCTGTCCAGTTGTTCCAGAAGGCTTTTGTCCATGGTCAGCGAGTTGTTCGGGTTAACTGGGTTACCGCTGCTTAGGACTTCTTGCCATTGGTAGAAGTCCTTGCCGCTGCAGGTAGTGAGGTTGTGCGGAGACTGTTTTTGGTTCTGACTGATTACAGGTGAAGGTGGAGTAGTTGGAGTCGGTGGGAAGTTGATATACTTGAGAGAGGAAGATAAGTGGGGGCAGACGTACCCCCCCCAGCCGCCTGACCGCAGAGCTGGTGGGCTGCAAGTGGCCGTGTTTGAAAGCTCACCTTCAGCCAAGGGCCCTGTTTCCCCCACTGCCATTGGACACGATGCAGGTATGCCGACCGCTACGGGAGAACGGTTCGTGATGCCAATTGCTTGATCCAAGGATTGGACATTGTGCAGATCACCCGGGGATAGTGGAAGAAGTGAGTCCTGGAGACCCAGAATTTTTCCGCTGGACGAAAAAATAGTGGAGAGTGGATCCTTCAGAAAGTTACATTTTGATGTAATTTTTGGTTGCCGAAGGTTGGGGCGAGGAATCGCAGCTGGTGAGACTTGATCGCTGGACGCCCCGATTTCTCCTTGTGATGCGGCCCAGCTCTCGCTGGCTTCGTTGTCTTTTTCCATTTTATTGGCAGTCGCTGCGGCGTTCTGCTTTGCCTTTGCCTTGGTTTTGGGCTTGTTCTCGAGGTGGACCCTTTTCTTGCCTGACCTCATGCTGAATTTAGTGGATTTTGGGAGGGCTGTTGGAGATGATCACGCACCACTCACAGGGAAAATGAAAGGGTCGCAGTGTTCGTGGTGCTACCTATTCTGTAGATCGTTTTTCCTTATCCTCACGTCCTCACGTCCTTCTCCCCTTCCCACTCCTTCCACGTGGCACTGCCCTTACCGCAGTCTCTCTAGTCGCCGGGCTACACATAAGCTGGCTGCTACACTTGCTGGTTAGTACGGCAGGCTGTCTGGATCGACTATCTGATTTAATGAACGATGCACGATATAACTGTTGCAGCTGTTGTGGTTGTAGTCTATTGTCTGAAGGGCAGGGGAAGGCTATGAATCGGTGACGGGGTGGGGGTGACCTTCAGTCCTCAAGCCTCCGCTTTGCCGGTGATGGCCGGCGTTTTTAGCACCGCTCTGAAGGGTCTAGAAGATTCTCCTACTACCAGGACACAAGTCAGGGGTCGCGGCAGGGGACACGGCGGCTCACCTCCCCATACCTCTGGCTCCTCCGCAGCCGCTCCTCACCTCTGCTCCGCTCCACGGGCTCCGCCTCACCGCACCGCCACTCCTATTGCGGGCTCAGGTCAGGTCAGGTCAACTCTGCGGCAGAATTCCGCAGCCTCTCAGCCAGAGGAACAGCTGATTCAGGCACCGCAGCCGAAGATCACTCAGAGCGGCACGGCTCGGCAATTAACCCCCCAAAGCTCAGGTCGATCCCTTCAGGGGTGCTCAGGGCGCCGTGTGTAGGTCGCCGAGGGTCGCGGTGGTCACAAGGGACACTGCTGTTCGCCGCTATTTCCAGGCTCCAAGGTTAGTCCTACTGACCGCCAAAGCCGCCGGAGCCGATTGCCTCTTCCCTTCTCTCGGCTGCGGCAGGCCGTGGCGGGTGGGTTGGGGCTTGAGCCTTGTGGCGTTAGCTGCTCAGTGCTGCTCTCTACCGCTCACAGGAAGCGCTCGCTCAGTGCTCCACCCAGCAGGTGAACTTTGGGAGGAGACTTATAGGTGTCAACACCACCACTGCTCAGGCTGTGAAAGCTGGGGTTTACACGACGCAAATGGGACATTTGAGGTGGAATAAGGGCACAGGAGCAAGCCGCTTATCGCCGCGGCCGGTTGCGCAATCCTTCGCCCCTGGTTCCGGTCCGGCTCCGGTTCGTCCCCGTCTCTCCCGTCTCCTGTGCTACGGCCGTCCAAGCCGTCACCGCAACACAGCAGCCGCAACAGCCGTCGGTCTCCTGCCTGCCTTGCTCAACTCAGCGCAGGTACCGGGAGTGGGAATCACGACCAGCTCAGAGCCACCGTGACCGCCTTAACCGCCACAGGACCGGCTCAGGTCCCCGGCAGGTTCGCAGCACCCCTCTGGCCTCTGGTGTTCGTGTCACCCCGTGCGCCTCACGGGCCGCAGGCTGCTGGTCGAGGGGTAAGGATCGCGGGCTGGGCTGGGCTGAGCTACCGTAGCTGGGCTACCGCTCCTCCTCTCCTCCGGCGGTTGCTGCTGCTGCCGTCTGCTTCTGCCTCTCACTCCGTGGAAAACCCGGACTGGAATACACTGTGGCTTTTTTAGCAAGTGGCGAGCCGAACGCATCAATTTGTTTTGACGTTCGTCTGTTGGATACGCCTTGCAGAGTGTTGTGTCCAAAATTGCCCCTAGCAACCTTGTGGACCTTGACGGTTGAAGAACTGACTTGTTCTTGTTGAGCTGAAGGCCCAGGTGATTGAACAATTGAATGCATGTTGCAATGGCCTTGGAAGTTTCCTGGAAAGATGGAACTTTGACTAGCCAGTCGTCCAGGTAGGGAAAAACCTCCCGAGATTGCTTCCTGAGGAAAGATTCTACTGGAGCCAATACCTTGGCGAATATCCTCAGAGCAGACCGGAGACCAAAAGGAAGTACTTTGAATTGGAAATGGCTCTTGCCTACTGTGAATCGCAAGTATTGCCTGTGAGCTGGGTGGATCGGCAAGTGGAAATAAGCATCCTCTAAATCCAGAGTCGCCATATAGTCCCCTGGATCTAGCAGGCGAAGAATATCCTGGAGAGTGACCCTCCTGAAAGATAGTTTGATGAGATAGGTGTTGAGCTCTCGTAGATCTGATATGGGGCGCCATGTTTCGGTCGTCGTGCGAACCAGGAAGAACTTGGAATAAAACCCTCTCCCTCTCTACGAGAGAGAGGTACAGGCTCTATCGCCCCCTTGATAAAAAGCTGGTGGGCTTCGAGACGTAGCAATTTCAGATGTTTCGTTTGACTGGCGCCTGGAGCTCTTGTTGGAGGTAGATTTTGAAACTCCAACGTATGGCTACACTGAACAATATTCAAGACCCACTGGTCCGATGTTATAATTCTCCAGCTGTCTAGACAATGTGAAATCCTGCCCCCCACTGTTGGTATTGGTGGGGCAGGAACAGTAGTAAGAGCCGCGAGGCCGCTATTGCCTCTTGAAATTGTCTCTACCTTGACAAGTGTGACGTCCTCTATGCGGTTGACGAGAGAAAGACGCCGACTGGCCCTGGCGTTGATTGGAATACTGTTGTTTGTATGATTGGGAGGATTGTGATGAATATCTCTGCTGGTTGCCACCTCTATAAGAGGAGAAGCCTCTGCCCCTCGCACCTCTAAATCGCACCCTACGATAATTCAACGATCCTAGGGATTTTGCTATGTCCGTATCCTTCTTAATGCTTTGAAGGGCGTCATCCACATGCTTTCGGAAAAGCATTTCCCCATCGAATGGCAAGTCCAAGATCTTGTTCTGGACTTCCTGGCAAAACCAGGTCGCCCGCAACCAGCCCTGACGTCGTAGCACAGCTGATCCAGCCAGAGCACGAAAAGCCGTAGACGCTATGTCCATAGCACAACCTATCACCTCTGACGAGGATCTTTCTCCTTCTATCAACACCTTCCTGGCTTCCTCCTTTGTTGATTCTGGAAGCTGTTCCACAAACGGTGATGCACACACATCTGGCAATCATACCTGCCCAAGATGGCCAGAGCATTGGCAGCACGAACCAGGAGGCTGGCCATAGAGGAGAATCTCTTCCCTACATTGTCCAAGCGCCTTCCTTCCTTGTTCGGAGGCGTAGTAAGAGGCACAGAAGGATATTTCGATTTGCTTTGTGCCGCTAGAGATATGACAGAATCCGGTTTAGGTTGTCCCAGAAGACATGCTGGACTGCCTTCCGGCGCCTTATATTTCTTCTCCAGCCGGGGAAGAACTGGAATGACTGTCGCCGGATTTTGCATTATTTTAACCCCCTCGGACCATACATGTTCTATTATAGGTATAGAACGGAATGACCTCTTGTATGGTTCTTTAAAGTCATAGAGGAAGCAGTCTGTTTGCACCGTTGTGATCGGCAGACCAAATCTTTTAGATGCCCTCTCCATCAGGTTATAGAAACCCCCAATGTCAGCAGGTGGAGAGGTAGCCGAATCCTGTCCTGCCACATCCGGATCTTGAGGACCACTATCCTCATAATCCACATCTGGATCATGCGTAGGATCTTCCTGAACATCTTCATCAGAAGAAACATTATCCACAACGTCTTGGGTTTCCTGTCTGGGTTCCGGTTCCACCATCCATGGGGTCACCGTTGTCACAATGATTGCAGGAGCAGGAGGTCTAACAGGAGAAGGAGGGCGCTCCAGCTGTATTGTAGGTTGAGATGGGAACCTATTTCTATAATCTTGCAACATTAACTGCAAATCCGATACTAGAGAGGATGGCATGGCCACCATGTCCTGTCCGAAGGTTTGAGGAAGTCTACCTTGCTGGACATATTGGTGTTCATAATATTCTTCAGTGTCCGTATCCTGACACTTCACATTTAAGTCCGAGGGACTGTAGGCATCCCCATAAGGATTTTCATCCTCCTCGTCATCAGACTCCTCATCCAACAGCATAGTAGGAGGCAAAGGTGCTACTCACCTAGGAGAAGTCATCTCCGGCGTAATTTGCTGCTTTCTCATGGAAATGTGGATTTTTTGAATCGTCAACGACCTCGTCGACGGAATCATCGGTGTAATCGTCGTCGATTGAATCGTCGACGGAACCGTCGACGGATGAACTGATCTCGTCGACGGAGTTTTCATGGTCGACGGTGGATTGATAGTCAACGGCATCGTTGACGAACTCGTCGTCATCAACATTGCAGCAGACGCCGTCGACGTAGTCCTCGTCATCGAAGCAGCCATCGACACCACCCTCGTCGTCATCATCGCGACGTCGAGATGACAGCCATCATCGACAAGCAGGAAGGCACCTTAAACGTCGGCGAAGTCATCATCGTCGACGCAGCCACCGTCGACGGTCCCGTCGACGGAGCCAACTGAGAACACAGGCTTTTCTGAGAAGAAGTTGTCGACGTACCTGCTGATTTCGTCGTCGACGGACGCTGCTTTTGTCAGGCTTTCCATCCTGAGAGACAACAGCCAATGTCTTGCTCTCCTTCGCCTTTTGGGATGGTTGAGAAGGAACAGAAGTATCCTTTTTCACCTTCTTGGCTGTGTCCACCTCAGCAGCCTGTCCCAGCCTCTCCTTTTCACCTCGGTGAGGAGATTTAATGGGACTAGCCCTCTTAGACCTATCAGAGATCTTATGATGGGCTTGGACACGGGCCCCAGAAGAAGTAGAGGGAGGAGACCTACCCCTCTCTCTGGATTTTCTGGAGGATGTAGCCGATGAAGAGTCCTCCTTATCCGAATACAGCACCTAGCAAGAAATAAAGAAAGAAACTGAGCAGAGCTCAGTGGAGCCTAGCACAACGTGCGGTAGAAAAATCTGGGGCTCTCTCAGGAAGGTTCTATGGGGTGAGGCTATTCTGATTGGTTGTTGCAGAAAGTTTGGGCTCTTTTACACAAAGAGGTTGATATGCTACAAAATGAGATGAGGCCTAGACCTGATTTTCTCTTTTGTACCTATGGTTATGATATGTTTTTATTTACCGAGGCTCCCATTCCGACGACGGGGAATGATACAAAGCATGGGAATCTATGAAAGTTCCAATACTGGGGTAAACAGAGATGACGTTAAGTGCTCTCCCTTCACACTGAGCCTCCAACACTGCATATCGTCCCCCCGGGTCTGCCCATGTCTTATGTACAATCAGGGGTGTGCTCCTTTTCACCAGGATACCAGTCCCCCTTGAGCTAGTAGTGTAGTCTGCATGTACTAGGAGTTTGTAGCCCCACCTAGCGAGGGCTTTGCTTCTCTGTCCAGGTGAGTTTCTTGCAATAATACCAGGTCCGGAGAATGTCTCTTCAAATACTGTTGTACTATTCCCCTTTTAATTTTATCGCCCATCCCGTTGATATTCCAGGTTAGAACAGAGAGTGTTCGTTCTCTTTCACCCCCCATCGCACATCATGATGAAATTTGCAATACAGTAGATCAATGTTAATGGATAAGTGTCATGTAACACCCGCCGATTCTGAGTAACTTTCCTCTGCGCATGGAACTTGGTACATAGCAAAATACGACAGCCACGTTTCAAATTAACAAAACAATGAAAAATTGAACACTCCTCATCCCTCCTCCCTTCCCCAACCCCCCACCCTGCCCCCGTGCCGATGGATTAAAACTACCCACTCCCCAACTCGGCAGAGTGCCTCTCTCCCTCCTGGAAATGCTGAAAAAGCGCGGGCGTAGTCAAGTCAAGTCAAGTCAAAATTCTTTATTTCGGCTTTGGTGCCATAAAAGAAAAAACATTACATTTTAATGTTAAAATCATTACATATAGCAATACATTTCATTTCATTTCATGTTGGAAGACAATCGGAGCTCGAATAGAATATTTAAAACCAAAAAATGGACTTCTCACTGTTCCAAAAGCTTAATTGTTTCTAATCCTAAGGCAAGATCAGTTTACAACTGATACCCCAATTTTTTCCTTTGTAAAAAAGTACTATGTAGAAATCTACTGACACTAAATGTTATAGTTTGCAAAGAGTTTGTTGTCAGAATTCTCAGTGCCTGTGTGCATGACCTTAGACCCAACAATAAACATATCGGTTTGATCCATTTTTTTTTCCTGGCCTGGGCATACACAGGACAAAAAAAGAGAATATGTTGCTCATTTTCTATCTCATTTAGATGACACAAGGAGCAAATCTCGTCAGTTGCTAAATTTCTCGCCCAACGTGCCAAAGTTGACTTCGTTAAAAGATTCCCATATCTAAATTTTAAAAACAAGGTTTTGGCAATTGGGGGCTCTATTTCATCCATAAAGGTCTCAAAAAGTGGGAAATCCTTAAAGCTTAAAAAGTTTGATACTAACGTCCCACCAGTAGTAGCACTTATAGTCCTATTCACTATAAAGGACCAAAAAGCTCTTTTTAAAATTAATTTAGAATTGGGGGGTAGTTGTTCCGGATTCTCCCAGAAATGCATTAAACCAATATTGCTAAGCCAAGTTTTAACATGCCTAAGCCATGAGATGGTATTTAAACTATCCAGTGCCATAATTTCTTTTAACCCATCTCTATAATCTTGGAGTTCGGGAGCATGCCATAATCTGACCCAATGCATTAAGGGTCGGATCAGTACTTGGTGGTCAGTTTTTTTTAGGTTTAGGTCAAGTTGCAGGGGTACTAATGGTGTACCTCTCGGGACCCGTACCAAGCTTCGCATGAAGTTATTGTCCATGACACGAAAAGTATCCTTGGACCCCGGCCCCCAGATCTCAGCACCATATAAGACTGATGGTTGAACTTTAAATTTAAAAAGTTCAATCGCTGGGGAAACTGCTTTGCTGGTACTCAGGCTTTGTTCCTTGAGAATTGGTTTTACGTTCTGGGCAAATATTAACTTGCTTTTTTCTAATTGAGCTTTCCACGAAAAACTCGAGTCTAGTGTCACCCCTAAATATGAGAAGTGAGGCACCGACTCCAGTTTTACTCCTTTTAGAGTTAAGCAACCCTTATCTGATTTTACTGGATTTAGAGCCATGCATTTGCTCTTTTTCCCATTAATTTCCAGCCCCTTCTTACTGCAATATTCACTAAAATTATTCAATAATATCTGGAGGCCTTTTTTGGTTTGGGAAATCAAGATAGTATCATCAGCAAATAATAGTGATGATACCCTTGCGCCGTTCAATTTTGGGGAGTCATTGTTGCATCCCTCTAAATATGAGGGAATATCGTTTACAAAAAGGGAAAAAAGCGTGGGTGCCAGAACGCAACCCTGGCGAACACCGCGCTCTATAGGGATTTTTTGGGTTAATTCACCATTTGGACCCCAGCGGATTCACGCAAAATTCCCTTCGTGTAGTTCCTTGATCTGAACTATTAAGTTGTTAGGGAGGCCTGCTTCGCTCAAGGTTTTCCATAAAAAATTGCGAGGCACCAGATCGAAAGCTGCCCTTAGATCAACAAACGCAACATATAAATGGCCCCTTTTAATTTTTACGTATTTCCAATAAAGGCAACAAAATCTGAAAATCTGATCTAATGTGCTAATTTTGGATCTAAACCCGGCTTGAAACTTGGTTAAAATTGAATTTTCCTCCAGCCAATCACTCATTCGCAATAAAATGTGTCGTGAGTAAATTTTCTGGAGGATATCCATTAGACTAATTGGCCGGTAATTACAGGGGTCCATCCTATCTCCTTTTTTAAAAATTAACACAATTTCTGCTCCCTTCCAACTTTCAGGAAACTCTAGAGTGCCAGATAACGTATTGCATAAATAATTAATATAGGGTGCCCATACTTTGGGGTCATGCTTATATAGATCCCCTGGAATCTTGTCTAGCCCTGGAGCTTTGCCCGATTTTATTTGGCTTATTGCCAGCTCAGTTTCCCCTAATGTGAAGACAAGCTGGTCTATTGGTGTTTCGTAACTTGGGATGTTCGTGACCATGTCGGGGTCATCATATTTTTTGTATAAGTTGGTAAAGTGATTAATCCAGGTTTGTTCATCCAAAAAGACGTCCTTAACCACTCTACCAACATTGTTCCCATTTGCTACTAGCCTCCAGAAGGCCACATTATCATTGATTTGGCTGCCATTAGCATTAGAGCCCATTTGTCTTCCTCCCATGCTATTTTAGAGGCCCTCTGGACACACTTGTATTTATTCCTTGCTTTTTGGATATCCAATAGGGACTTAGACTTAACAGCCAATAAAAGTTCCCTCTTAGATTCTCTGTAGGATTTATCGTACCAGGGCTTACTATGAGACAGATTCTGGGTCTTTTGCTGATTCTTTTTAGGCATTTTAGTGACTAATAGTTTGAGATCGTTAAAGAATTTTTGATGTGTTAGCAAAAAGGAGGTTTTGATTTCCTCTTCCGGCGTTGAGCCTAAAAAAGGTTCAAAAGTTCCCGCAAAAAGTGTGTAGATTTCGCTAAGAATGTCACTATGGTCCAATATGAAGGGCCATTTTAGTGTTCTTCTATTATTGCTAATATGGAGCTCGATATTGTCACCAATGTTTCCCTGTAATGGAGGCAATTGGGCTATATCGTTAAACAGTGATACATCTACTATAAGATTTAAGGGAAAGTGATCACTTTCTAGCCTATCGATGACATTGAGGTCCAGAAGATACGACCAGATAGGTATAGAAGCAATCACAAAGTCTAAATTACTTTTGTAGTTAGCCCTGCAAAAGGATGGTTTCTTCAAGCAATCAGACGGTAACCGTCCGTTACATGCCCTCAAGCAGTACTCCGTACATAGTTTATTCAGTTGGAGAGCCAAAGCTGAACATTTCACTGGTTTAACGTTCTCTAAAATAGGGATTTTATTCGCCTGGTCTTCCTCAGCAAAAATGTCGCTAAGGCCCAAGACTGGCTCAAAGTTACAATTTAGATCACCAGCCACGATGATATGATCCTCCCTGGGATCCAATCCACTTAGGAAATCGCCTAATTTAGCTAAGGTTGGTGATTCGATTGATGAAGGTAAAGGCCTATTGTAGATGTTTATTAAAAATAGTTTTTTCCCTTTACACGTTGTGACTTTTAATGCCAGTATATCTATAGACTTTGCGTCCATCACTTCAATGTGAACCCTTAATTTTACATTCACCCAAGTCAAAAGACCCCCCGAAGGCCTTCCACTTCTAGATGGAGTTGCACCAATTCCATATGTCTTATACCCCACTCTATGTGGTATATCAATTGCCCAAGTTTCCTGTAGCATACAGAAATCGAAAGATTCAATGAAACTCGCCCAAGACGGGTCCCTCAAATTTTTTGCGACTCCGGCTATGTTCCAGCAGACTAGTTTTACCAGTTCCCCATGACCAAGTGAGGTCTCTGAGTGCACCCTTAATGCCTCTCTGGAACATACGGGGGCCACAGTATGAACTACCAAAGTTAATTCCTCAGGCAAAGATCTTTCCCTCGTTTTACTTTGGGGTATTGCTAATACATCTAATTCTATACAACATTCTCCTGAATTTATTACATCACTTAAACCAGGTTTATCAAAAGGGTGCTCAGGGAGCGCCATTACGTTGATTTCATTGGTGATACCCTCAACGGTAGGATTTCCTGTTCCACTTCCCTCGCCACCCTCATACAAAAACCATCAATCACAGTCCTCTAAGGGAGTAAACGGTATGAGATGATCCATCCCTCTATTCAGACCATTGTGAGTTCTGGGTGGTACATGGTTCCATCCAGAAAAATCTGCAGCTGGCACAGGATAGGGTACAAACTGTAAATTCCTAACATTCTGCATTAAAGGAGGACACAATGTATATTGGCTGTTCCCTGGATCTTGTACAATTGTGTGGCTAGATGGTTTAGTATAGGTTGTAGGCTGTATTGAATGGTGCTGAGATGGAAACACCACAGACCTTGGATAAAAATATGTTAGTGGTCTGGGAACTATGGAGTTGTTAGAGCTACCTGTTGGCCAATTTAATATAAATTGGACAGCATTCGGGTCCCTGAAATTCACGACCACCACATCGCCATCGATGTCTTTGGGTCTACCACCCAACCATTGAAGCCATCGAACATGGATAATTTCGCCATTGATGTGATTTGCAATTGGCCTGTGTAGTCTAAGCCAGTGCATAATCTTGTTTTTCAATTGCGCGAAACCCTCCCGTTTGTTCTGTTCCAATACTGGCACCCTTGTAAGCACTACCACAAAGGGTACTGCTTCAGGTGGTAGTTCTGGAAGTGGGGTCCTTCTAGATTCCCCCCTGGTGTACCTAGTATCCCCCATGGACCTTAATGGTCTATCCAAAGATATTGTAGCCAAATTATTGGCGGTTTTACTGATGTTAGTAGTTGGCAACAGATCTTGTTTTCTTTGTGAAGGTAACATGGGGGATGGGTTTTGTTCCACGGGCACTATGATCCTCGGGGGCTTTGGGGCAGTCGGTTGTGAGGAAAAGTTATGAATAGGGACAGTTATCAATGGTTTGGAGAGTAAAACTGTATTCTGTGGTGCCTCGTTCGATGCTAAACTAGGTGCTTGGTTTGCTACAATATTAGTTTCAACATCCTTCTTTCCTAAAACCTGTTCAATTTTACACAGTCTACCTTCTATTTCCATCAGCCTCTCTATAATTGATACAGAATAAGTTTTGATTAAGTTTTCTAAACTAAACAAGGTTGCGGAACCCTGGTCCTCATTAGGTGCAGTAACAACCATACTAGCATCCGTACTGTCCTCCCTATCCATAGATAAACTTAATAAGGGAGGAGATGTAATATGCACTCCATCTGTGGCTGTTTGTACAATGTTGGATTCTGTATTGATGATAGTGGCCTTTTTTCCAAAGTCGGAACAACTCAGCTTGGATTGTTTCAAATCCCCCCTTTTCCGCCGCTTTTTACTCGGCGGTGGGCCATAATTCCTAGATAAGGGCATAGATTTTTTTGCCCTGTTTTTAATTATTTTTGTATGGGCCGAGGCAAGTGCCTCCAATGAACTTAGGGTGCCTGAATCGATTTTAGTAGGCGGACCATTCACATCCACCTCGGGGGGCACATTGAATATGGGCATAGCATCACTTACATCACTTGCTTCAGGAGGCTGGCTATCCAATAAAATTACCGGCACATCGGCTATTGAAGTGCTATCAATAGTATGGATAACAGGAACAGATACCAATGAAACTGTCTTACTTTTCATGCTTTCCACGGAGCGGCGGCGTTCCGCTCGCCGCTCCGCCAAAGCAGACTCCTTGGCAATATCAGGGGTAGATTTTATAAAATAGTTATCCAAGGTTCTATTCAACGGTAGCCCCTGTTTGTCCAGCACGAGCAACTCAGCATTAGGCGTTAGTGCAGACATTAATAACAAGGAAACAAGCAGACGGACCAGTCAGGCACAGTTAATAAAACCTGATCCCAATGGTGTCAGGAACAGTGAACGTACTATGAGATGTAAAGGGTTAAGCCCGGTCCGGTCTCCTCGGTTCTCGGAGGGTCTCAGAGGGTCCGCCCTTAGTCCAGGCTTTGTCCCGGGATTCGTCCCGCACACGCGTTGAAATACCAAGTGATTTAAAGGTGAATGGAGAGGGGGAGGGGACACGGGAAGAGGCAGCAGCTGTGCTGATGGTCCTCGCACAGCCTGGTGGGCCTCGCAGTCCCGTCTAGTCCCGATGTCGGCAAAAGTTCCCCGTCACTCTTCTCCTCTCAAGCGGCAGTCGGCAATCTCCCAGCAGGGTTCACGGTCAACCAGGGCAAAAACGTCTCCGAGCGGCTCCCGCGCAGCGGGGGCCGTGAGGCGTTATGAGGAGTGCTGGAAGAGGGGAGGGGACACGGGAAGAGGCAGCAGCTGTGCTGATGGTCCTCGCACAGCCTGGTGGGCCTCGCAGTCCCGTCTAGTCCCGATGTCGGCAAAAGTTCCCCGTCACTCTTCTCCTCTCAAGCGGCAGTCGGCAATCTCCCAGCAGGGTTCACGGTCAACCAGGGCAAAAACGTCTCCGAGCGGGCGTAGTCAGTCTCCATCCCCGCTAGTTGAACCTTAAATCTTGCCTGTTACTGTCTCTCCATTGTTAGTGCCCACTAAAGTCCCGAGAGGACCATTTGTGCTAGTCTTAGGAGCCTTCTCCCCATCCCAACAATACTTGCGGTTCCGTAGATCTACCGGCCGGCCTTACGCATGTCAAAGGTCTATTCAGGCTCTGTCGTCTTCTCACTTTGTTCAGCGGAGTCACACCCTCATGTCCCAGCAAAGTTCCCCCTCTGCTGCCTAGGTCTGCCAGCACGATCTCTTCTCTGGACCCACACCCTATGCCACCCCTCCAGCCAGTCCCACGCTTCCTCCGGCGATGCGAAAAAACATGGGTTGCCGTCAGACTCCACTCTTAGTTTTGCCGGAAAGAGCATTGCATATTTTTTTTCCTGATCGCAAAACTCCTTTTTCACTGCCTGGAAGCTGCGACGCTGGGCCTAGACTTTCGCCCTGAAATCTGGAAAAAAGGTAACTTTGCTGTTGTCAATCGTGAGAGGTGGGTTGAATCTTGCCATCTGCAGTATGATTTCTCTGTCTCGGTAATTAAAGACCCTGGCTATGAGGGGTCTCGGGGGGGGGTCCCCTGGCTTCGGCTTACCTCCAGGCACTCTATGTGCCCATTCTATCAAGCAATATCTTGACAGAGTCTTGGGCTGTAAGTGTGTAGTTATCAATTCTTCAACATATAGGTCGGCTGCTGGCCCCTCGGATCTTTCCGGAACGCCTAGAATTCATATATTGTTGCGGCGTGCCCGACCTTCATAATCATCAAGTTGCTGTGCCATTCGCTCCTGCTTATTCTGCAAGTCAGCCATCTGCGTTTGTAGCTGGGAGGTATCGGTTTGCAGCACTGTAGTGATGATTTTAAGTTCCTTTACCCTCTCCTCCATTTTACAAAAGTCTGCCCTGATGAGGGAAACCTCCACGGTAACTGAGTCTAACGAGGTGCGTACTCCGTTTATAGCCGCCATGACGTTGTGGAGCGTTGGCTCCGTCCCTGGGTTAAGGGCAGTCTGTGATTCAACGTTTTCCATTTGGTGTGTTTCTCTGGGCCCGATTCACATAACTAACTTAAGACAAAATCCTAAACTTACTACCATTTTGGTATTCACAGATGGCACTTACTCATTTTGGTATTCACAGAAGGAACTTACTCATTTCGGTATTCACAGAAGTTAGGAGTCCTAACTTTAGGACTCCTAAATGCCTTCTGTGAATACCGATAGTCTGAAAGTTAGGATTTTTCTCAGTTCAGGAGTAGTAAAGTTAGGAGTCCTAACTTTAGGACTCCTAAATGGGAAACATTGTTTATAACGCAGTGTTTACACCGCACGACCTTTACCACGCAGCTGTTACAACGCAAGTCATTACTACGACTTGCGCTGGATGGCGCTCTTGGTTAAGGAATCGTGTGATTTTCTATTCCAACACCTTCCCTACTGTTACGTGGGCTGGAGTTGGAATAGAAAATCATATTAATCCTCAATCCAGCGCTCTCCAACGTGAGTCGTTATAACACCTTGCGTTGTGAAAACCGCGATGTAAAGTACCGCAATCAAAATGATCGGGTTGTACTGTCGTACATCCCTTCTAAATGCCTTCTGTGAATACCAAAAGTCTTAAAGTTAGGATTTTTCTCAGTTTAGGAGTATTTCAAAAGTACTTTATACGTTTTTTTTACATATAAAAACCATAAAAGTGCATAAAACAGAATATATTTCAAACATTAGGTTAAAAAAGAGAAAAGACACATTGAATTACAATGGATAGGACAAATATTTCATAGCATTAAAATCCATCTGTCACGTATTAAAAGGAAACAACTCTCGGAGGTTTACTTGGAGAACTCTAAGTATCCAGACATTTTCTATACTTGTGAACTTTTTAAAAAGCCGATCACATGAGGTAAACATTCCGATTTTAACAGCTGTAAGTATAGTAGTCCGGGGTGGGCTTGTACAAGTTGCAGTCTTTTTAAAATAGGTTTAAGATAAAAAGCCCTAGGGAATTCATAGTATTTACAAAAAACATTAAGTATAGCAAATCCTGTGGAGACAGAATGTCGCAGCCACAGGGTGCTAACACGGTTCCTCTATGACACCCCTTCGGGACTGCAATTAAAAAATGAAATAAATAAAACCTAAACCTGGTTAATAAAAAGCGCTCATGTGCTGATAGAGGCAAAAGTAGGTATGGTTCCTCAACTGATGAGGTTTTAAGCATCATATGGAGGCGCACATTGGGCTTCAACAGGTCCGTTTCCTGCCTGTCCATTAATTTTCGTGTGATGAAGGACTGTTTTATGAATGCTACATCGTTCCTGTTAATTCCTTCCGGATTTAAAAACAGGTCCAAGCGCCCTTCCTTCCCAAAACTAGTTTTAAGATATTTCCTCCAAGAAATCTTGGTCATACAATCAAGGATCAATGTCTCTTTTGAGAGAATGTGGGTTAAACCAAGCTGTTTGTTGAGCCAACATTGTAGCCAGAAGATAAGAGGGCGCATGGACAGGGCGTCGCTAATAAAAGGCATACCAGTCTCTTCATGCACGGACATATTCGGTGTCCCCTGTGGGACACATAGCAGCTGTTTTAGGAATTTATTTTCGGCCACCTGGAGGCCCTCTAAGTTACTGTAGCCCCATAGTTCGCTTCCATAACTGGCTATCGAGACACTCTTTGCGTGATAAACCTTCAACATCGCCCCCACTGGTCTATTGCCCATTCTCGCAGCGAAGTCAAAGAGCGCTGCGTTTGCCCTTATAACCTCCCCCCCCCTTTTTTTTTTAGGAGGGGGGCCCAGTTCAGCTGATGATCCAGGTGAACACCAAGATAAGAAAAAGAGGTACACAGAGGCACCCTGGTGCCATTTACCATAAAGGGGTACTGTTTTTTAGCTCCTTTCCCCACCAGCATAACGTAAGATTTAGTGTTATTTATGGATAGGTCACGACTATCCATGAATCCATGAAAGGCGTCAAGTAAAGATTGTAGCACTTTCGGTGTGCGGGCTATGAGGACGGCGTCGTCCGCATAAAGCAGGACGGGCAGTCCCCGACGGCCCACAAAGGGGTAATCTGCCCCTGTATCAACCAATATGTGCTCAAGGTCATTAATGTAAAGATTAAAAAGAAAAGGGGCCAGGATACACCCCTGCCTGACCCCCCTACCAGTCCTAAAATTTCTAGATACCTTCAGGTCCATGGAGTATCTTACGTTTGCCTTTGTGTCTCTATGTAGGTCTTTTAAAAAGTTTACCAGCTATTGTTCTACCCCCATGGACTCCATGGATTGCCACAACATTCCCCGGTTGACACAGTCAAAAGCCGAGGAAAGATCCATGAAGGCCATGTAGATTGTACCAGGGTGTGAGAGGGTGTACTTGCCCAAGATCAAATAAAGGTTTAGGCATTGCGCCATGGTTGAATGCCCTGCGTGGAACCCGTACTGTATGTCAGAGATTATCGCTTTCTCCTCCGCCCAGGTTGTCAGCCTCTTAAGTATGGCGCCCCCCAAAACCTTTACAATAAAGTAAATTAGGGAAATTGGTCTATAATTTAGTGTACTATTGCGGTCTCCCTTCTTGAATACGGGTACAATTGTGGATAATCCCCAGGATGATGGACAACCCTTGGCCGCTGCATCGTTTCGCACTGCTGTCAGAATTGGGGTCCAAAATGGGGTGCAAGATTTAAATAGATCTGGGGGGATGCCATCTGGTCCGGGGGCCTTCTTGTTTGAGAGATTATTGATTCCCTCCCTCAATTCCCCCACTGTAAACACCATAGGGGCCGTCCCCTTCTCCTCTATTGGGTGAACTGGGCGTGTGACACTGTCCTTAAAAATAGTGGCAAAGTGGGACACCCAATCTTCCTCTATAATATTTGACCAGTTTAGGAGTAGCAAAGTTAGGACTCCTAACTTTAGGACTCCTAAATGCCTTTTGTGAATACCGAAAATCTTAAAGTTAGGATTTTTCTCAGTCCTAAGACTCCTAAACTGAGAAAAATCCTAACTTTAAGACTTTCGGTATTCACAGAAGGCATTTAGGTTAGGAGTCCTAAAGTTAGGAGTCCTAACTTTACTACTCCTAAATTGAGAAAAATCCTAACTTGAAGACTTTCGGTATTCACAGAAGGCATTTAGGAGTCCTAAAGTTAGAACTTCTAACTTCTGTGAATACCGAAATGAGTAAGTGCCTTCTGTGAATACCAAAATGAGTAAGTGTCTTCTGCGAATACCAAAATGGTAGTAAGTTTAGGAATTGTCTTAAGTTAGTTCTGTGAATCAGGCCCTCTGTCTTTTCCCAGTTTGTTCTAAGCGAATTCGGCTAGTTTATTCTGTGTGTTGGACTTAGGTCCTCTGCCTTGTTATTTGAGTCGTCTCAGCCTCTGTTCCCTCGCAGTATGCCAAGGCACTTGTCTTCATTACTCTTCCAGAGGTACACATTATTATTAATGAGTTTTGTATCGCGCGTGGTTACCCTTGGGCATCCCAGCGCTAATCCAGAAAGAGCGACCCTAACAGAAACGACTCATTAGGCAGGGAACAGGTGAGTCTTTAAAAGTTTACGAAATCGTAAAGTGCTGGTTTCAAAACGCAGGGCAAGCGGAAGAGAATTCCACAGCGCTGCCACGTTAACAGAAAATCTTCTGCCACCAGACCTGGACTTTCTTACTCTTGCGACTTGCAGGAGATGTTGGTGGTCTGAGCGAAGGGCGCGGGGGGCCTTGTAGGGTTGAACCATACCCCGAAGAATAGGAGGCCCTTTCCCCTGCAGGATTTTGTGGGCCATGCAGAGTGCCTTGAACTTCACCCTCTCTCTGACTGGAAGCCAGTGAAGTGCCTTCAGCGCCGGGCGGGCTGATTGCCACCTGGGAAGGTCTGTCAGAAGCCTGGCAGCGGCATTTTGTACTTGCTGCAGTTTGTTCAGAGTGGCTTCTGGCGCCCCCAGGAACAGCGCGTTACTATAATCCAGCCGGGAGATGATGAGCCCCTGGATTAATAGCCTCCTGGAGGCCATCGGGAGGAGGGGTAAGATCTTCCGGGCTGATCGGAGCAGGCCAAAGCACACGCCTGCGATCTTTTTGGCATGTGACTTAAAAGAAAGGTCCTGCTCCAGCCACACCCCCAAGCTCTTAATCTCCTGTTTAGGGGTAGGTGGCACTCCCAGACAGCTGGGCCAGCTGCTTAGGGGCAGGGAAGGAGAAGAGTTCCCCAACATCATCAGCTCGGTTTTAGAACCATTGAGCTTGAGGGCTGAATTGCCCATCCAGGTAAAGATCTTAACCAGGCAGGCATGCAGCTGATCGGGCTGGTTCGCGGACTGGGGGAGCCCTACCACCAACTGGGTATCATCAGCGTAGCTAATGATCTTGATTCCCAGTGGAAGTACCACACTCTCCAGCGGGGCCATATAGATGTTAAACAATGTAGGGCTCAATGATGAGCCCTGTGGCACACCACACTGGAGAGGGAACGATGTTGACTTTTCGTGGCCTTCCCACACCTCGAACGTGCGCTCTTGTAAAAAGGACGCGAGCCATTTCAGCGCCATCCCGGAAACTCCCACCCCCGACAGTCGCTGGAGTAGCACCTGATGGTTTACGGTGTCAAATGCCGCACTGAGGTCCAGGAGGATCACTGCCACTGATCCCCCTGAATCCAAAATGCTCCTGGCATTCTCCACGACTGCCAGCAGAGCGGTGTCCGTCCCCTGACCGGGGCGGAAACCCGTCTGCGAGTCACCCAGTAGGGAGTGGGATTCCAAGAAGCCCGATAAGCGCCTATTCACAAGTTTTTCCGCCACCTTACTCAGGCCGGGAAGTAGAGAGATGGGCCTAAAGTTTGCAAGGTCGGCGGGGTCTAGGCTGGGCTTCTTCAGGAGGGCCTTGACTACCGCTCCTTTCCAACTAGGGGGCACCACGCCTTGAGTAAGGGATAGGTTCAGAAGATCCGTCACTGGGCCGCCGATGGTGAGGGCTACCTGCTTCAGATATTTCATCGGGGCCGGGTCTCTCGGGGACCCACTCTTCACGGAAGCCAGAACCCCGAGAACTTCGTCCACAGTGACTGGTCCAAAAGAGGCCAGTTCTGCTGTCCTCACCCCGGGCCAGGACCCTAGGTTGCCCACCGAAGATGGCTCCTGGGTTGGCTGAGGGAGGGATGACAGGATATTTTCAATCTTAACTTTAAAATAAGAGGCCAGTTCTAAGCATTTCTCCCGTGAGTTGTCATGCGAGACCAGAGGTTCGGGGGTTTTCAAGAGTTCTCTGATGACCTTGAAAGACTCTTTCGATGAGTTAGAAGAGAGGCCTATCCTCTCTTCAAAATACCCAGATTTCGCTGCCCGGATGGCAGATTTATAAGCAGCGAGAGCCACCCGATATTCTCTCCGGCTCTCTTCGCCCCAGTCCTTCCTCCAGATCCTCTCCAGCCTCTTGCAGCCCTTCCTCAGTGTTCTGAGCTCAAGTGTGTACCAGGGCGCTGATCCTACTCTCCTGCCCCTAGTAAGTCGTCTTTTCTTAGGGAGGATGGTATCCAGTGAGTTGGTCAGCCAAGCATTCACCTTCTCATCGACTACTAACGGGTCAGTCCCGAAAACGGGACGAGACGCCTCCAAGTGTACCGCCCAGGTATCCACTGAGAGCCATGCATGGGCGCAGTAACAACAGAGGCTCTCTCTTGTCACAAAATGGCCACAATATACAGCTAAATATCCATGGAGGCGGGCTGTGTCTATCCTGAATGCTTGCTCCTCACAGCCTCACACGAGTGTAGAGTGGAATGCCTTTCACGGAGCAATGGCCCGGTCTTTGTGACTGAGAGAGAGGGTGGGGACTGTCACTGAATATCTTTTCTATATACTCCAGCCTGCATTGAAGTCCCCAGGTGGTTTCGAGCCCCCCCTCCGCTTCCTCCTACCACTGGAGCATTCTGATTTTGACAAGGTCTGGTCTGGGCCTAGTAGGACTAGTAGGCCTCCCAAGCCAGGGGCTTGATTGGTTGGAACCGCCCCAGGACGGCCGCCGCCTCACCTCCGGATTTCTATGGTTATGCGCTGAGTCTCACGCCCCTGCAGGAAGCACGTCGCCGCCTCTGAGTGTCTCCTTCCACTTCTCTGGCTGTCGCCAATGACCCCAAGCAACTCTGTGCTTCCCCTTCTGCTGCCTCTTCTACTGCAGAGTCCCTGGTCTGACCCAGGCCCATTAGGCCCCAAAATCTGGGGCCTCAATTCGGGAGAGCAGCTGCAGGATGCCCGCCCCTTTTGCGCGGAACCGCTGTTAATTCACTTCGGATCTCCCACCTCTCTCCGGCCGAGTCAACCGCTCTCGTGGGTCTGCACACTTCACCGCAGCTCTTCGCGGTGGGATGCCGGCGCGCCACACTTACAGGACCCCGACCTCACGCACCGGGTTTCTGGGTACCGCCATGATGGAGCCACCTTCGTTTTCCTCCGGGCTCATAGAAGCACGTCTGTTCAGGCTTCTTGCTCACTCGCACTCCCTCCAGAGGTTCCACAGGTCTCTGGATACTTTTGGAACTAGTTCACTAGTTTGGATGGCACAGGATTTTGAAGGACAGCCGGCGGGGATGCAGGAGCTCACTTAGGCAGCGGCCATACTCGTCGGCTGCTAGCCATGCCCCCCTAAATGTGGTATTTTCAAACACAGAATGAAAAAGTCACCCTCACTAAAAGATGCACTGCAACATTCTGAGTACAGGCATACTAAACTTTATTTTTCCACCTTGTTCCTTGGACCAGTTATGTTTATAAGATGTTATAAACAAACTCCCCATTCTGTCCTATGGGAACAGGTAACCTTCCAATAGTGAAAAAAGAAATTGGCAGTAATTTACTATCAGGACATGTCACACACACCAGGGCATGTCCTACCTTTCACATACAATGCACCCTGTCAACAGGGTACCTTGGACCTACCTTAGGGGTGACTAACATGTAGAAAATGGAAGGTTTAGGGACTGGTAAGTGATTGCACTTGCCAAGTCGACATGGCAGCCCCAGATTGCACATAGGCTCTGCAATGGCAGGCCAGAGTTACCTTTTACAGGCTGCTTCTGTGGGTGACACAATCAGTGCTGCAGCCCACTAGCAGCATTTGATTTACAGGCCATGGGCACACACAGTCAACTATACTAGAGTCTGACAAGTAAATCAAATATGCCAATCATTGAATCACTAATCCAAAACATCAATTTACAAAGGGAGCACTTGCACTTTGGCACTGAACAGCAGTGTCAAAGTGCCCCAAAGCATCTAGACCAGCAAAACGGAGTCCACCACACAGCAAAAACACAGGAGGAAACAGCAAAAAACGGAAGAGAGACCCACGCCAAGGGCGCCAGGTCTAACACTAAGGAAGGCAAAAGTTTGTCCCATCTTATCCTGCTCCTATCCCACCATATTACCCTGTGCCTGTTACTGGGTATTACAAGGCTATGTACATAAATCTGCTGATCTGCAAAATTAGCTGCCCACCTCACAAACGAATGTTCAACTATCTCCGTCACCAGTTTACTTGTCCCTGGACCACTCACACACCCTCTGGTGAAAAACAAACCATTATTAGTGTGCTGCACGCACTGCCCGCCCCCGTAGACCTGCCAAAATCCTCTTCATTTACGCACACAGCACTCATAGCACCTAGATCTACAATGGCCTTTCCTTCTGATTTGCCCCCAATACCACCCCAACTGTGCCGCAGCCGTGGCTGTACCAATCCTAAATAAATGCGTCCACACCCACCTTCCGCAGGGATATATGCAATACTGCAAACAAATGGAAAGCTGTAACCCTCCTCCCCGCTTCATAGCATAAAATGTCCTCTTGCCTGCGCACTGACCACAACAAAAATTGTCGTCCCTTCCTCACCGAGCATGCGTCATGCCTCTGCCAGACCCATCTACCCTTCCAAGTCTGAGCTGTCTTTAGACTTCTCAACCAAATCCTCAACTGCATCTGCTCTAGACAAATCTCGCCATACAATACTCCTGCTTTCTGTGCCAATCCCAGCAACTCTGAAACCCTAAATGCACCAAAAAACATCCACAGCATGCATAGTGACAAAAAAACAGTCATAACAACAAACTGGCAATACTTCTAAGATGCACTGCAAAAAAATCAAGTGTTATGGCCCCCCTCAGTATAGACCCTGTGCCCCTCTCTTTCCCTTACCCCTTCAGAATCCTTCTCAAGGGATTCTCGCCAGTACAAAATGCCATAAAATGAAATACCAGCCAATATTCCTGATATGATCGTGGGAGATAGACCCTTCTTAAGTAGATACAGAACATAACTGCTTATTTTCCCTTTGCTGCTTCCATGCTCCTGAGATGTTGTCTTCTGCAAATTTCGCTCAAAACTCCTAAACTCCATTATATGCCAGCTGATAACTCCTCCTTGTCGAATCCGCTAATGGGTTTTCCACCAGTGCAATCACTTTCACAGCCACCGCAACCAAATGTTGTGTGGGAGCTGTGTCATCCTGTTGTCCTCTCCCGGAGCCAGCTGTTGAAATCTGTGCCACTGTGAACGAGATAGGGAGCCTGCTATATCATTGTTCACTCATGGCACAACATGCCTGCAAAACAATGTTGAGCTGTAAGCATTTCAATATAAACTGTCACAATAAACACAGTGCCCTAGGTCACAAGCCTTCTGTCTGTTCAATAAGTCTACCACAGTCATGTTGTCCGCATTAAACATCAGTGTTCTGATGCCCCACTCCCCATCTCACACCACCGGTGACACAATCAAAGGGAAGAATTCCAAAAAGGCAATGCTTCTCCTCTACCTCAGCCAATGCTTTGGCCATTGCTTCGCACACTATTTCCCCTCCCAGAAAAGGCCAAAAGCATTCGGCCCAGTCACATCTGAGAAGATTTGCAACTGGCAACTCGTGTTGTCTTCCAAAGACAACATGGACACACTATTGAAATCCTACACAAATGTCCTCCAAATGCATAGATCGGCTTACTCTGTCAACAAAATCCACAACCTTTAATTGGGCAAATTCATCCCAGACCTAGTCATTTCCAGCCTTCTGCAAAACGTCCTAGCTCTTACCACTGTGCATGCGAAATTCAAGCAACCTAGCAGCACCTGCATCTTCCTCAACTCAAGACTTCTCGCACCAATCACCTCATCCAAACATTGCCGTATTTCCCAGACCTTGGCACTAATTCCTGTGTATCCAGTTGAATTCCCAGAAAAGGCACAACCTTATTCTGTCTTTCAGTCTTCTATTGTACTACAGGGACAGTGAATTCCCTTGTCAAGTCCTCATATTGCCTCAAAGTTCTCACTCACCTGACTTTATCCTGCAAACAAATAAGAAATCATCCAAATAATGAGACATCTCTTTGTGACAACTTCATTTTGAAACAAATCACTCCATGAAAGTAGTAAAAGCCTTAAACTGTGCACCAGACAATGTACAGCCCATGGGCAGAAACTTCTCCACATAGCTAGCCTCAACCAATTGCATGTCTAACAAAGGTAAATCCGCCGGACGAATAGGAAGGAGCCAAAAAGTGGACATTATGTCACATTTCTCCAACTCTGCCTCATGCCCACACTAGTGCACCAACTGCACAGTGTTGTCTACAGAGGTGTACATCACCCTCATGTCTTCGGTGGCAATTAAATCATTCACCGACCCCTCGTCAGGCAATGACAAGTGATGTATCATCCTGCACTCCCCAATGATTTCTTTGGAACCACCCTCAGGGCCAGTCATAGAATGGGCTCACTATCCCTTCTGCAACCTCTTTCTCCAGTTTAGCTGCCACCACATGCAGCAAAGCCTATGTGGATTGTAGATTATCTGCCCATCTGCATCCCTTGGCCCTTGGTATTCCAAATGCAAACCCTCTGTAAAGCCCCACTCTAATCTCAAAGCAGTCCCTGTCCGGGTATAACTTTAGCCATGCGGCCAGCTTTTCCACCCTAACTGGCGTAGGAGCCATTGTGGCCAGCTGGGGCCTGATGTGCCCTGCCTCTGAACGCCCGCCATTGTTCAGTGAGGGTGGTCAAAGTAAACATTGTGTGATGTGGTGACTCCCCAGACACTTAGCGGTACAAAACGGGGTGGTGATGGACGGAGCATTTGAACCAATCAAACACTCACACCCAGTCAACAGATCTGGGTTTAATCCATCACCGTTCTTTAGCCCACTCTACCACCCCAGTTCAGACATGGCCATATGCAAATCAGTCTGATCCTGCGCCTCATGGGAACAGTCCAGCCCGAACTGCCAAGCCATGCCTTCCCTGACCGGAAACAAGCTTCCTAGGGCCGGTTTCTGGCATTTCAGCTGTCTTCAGCCAGGCTTGCTTGAATCCAGTGGCAAAGTGAGCAAGGGACTCACGTCTGAGCATACCCTGTCAACCTATGGCGAACAAAGCGGTACAAAAGGGGTTGGTGATGGACGGAGCATCTGAACCAATCAAGGGTCAGACTGATTTGCATATGGCCATGTCTGAAATGGGGTGGCAGAGTGGGCTAAAGAACGGTGATGGATTAAACCCAGATCTGTTGACTGGGTGTGAATGTTTGATTGGTTCAGATGCTCCGTCCATCACCACCCCCTTTTGTACCGCTTTGTTCGCCATAAGTTGGCAGGGTATGCTCAGACGTGAGTCCCTTGCTCATCTTTGCCACTAAATTCAAGCCAGCCTGGCTGAACACGGCTGAAATGCCAGAAACCGGTCCTAGGAAGCTTGTTTCCGGTCCAGGGGAGGCATGGCTTCACAATTCGGGCTGGACTGATCCCATGAGGCACATGGTCAGACTGATTTGCATATGGCCATGTCTGAACTGGGGTGGCAGAGTGGGCTAAAGAACGGTGATGAATTAAACCCAGATCTGTTGACTGGTTGTGAGTGTTTGATTGGTTCAGATGCTCCGTCCATCACCACTCCCTTTTGTACCGCTTTGTTTGCCATAAGTTGGCAGGGTATGCTCAGACGTGAGTCCCTTGCTCACTTTGCCACTGGATTCAAGCAAGCCTGGCTGAAGACGGCTGAAATGCCAGAAACCGGTCCTAGGAAGCTTGTTTCCGGTCCAGGGAAGGCATGGCTTGGCAGTTCGGGCTGGACTGTTCCCATGAGGCACAGGGTCAGACTGATTTGCATATGGCCATGTCTGAACCGGGGTGGCAGAGTGGGCTAAAGAACGGTGATGGATTAAACCCAGATCTGTTGACTGGGTGTGAGTGTTTGATTGGTTCAGATGCTCCGTCCATCACCACCCCCTTTTGTACCACTTTGTTCGCCATAGGTTGGCAGGGTATGCTCAGACGTGAGTCCCTTGCTCACTTTGCCACTGGATTCAAGCAAGCCTGGCTGAAGACGGCTGTAATGCCAGAAACCGGTCCTAGGAAGATTGTTTCCGGTCAAGGGAAGGCATGGCTTGGCAGTTCGGGCTGGACTGTTCCCATGAGGCACAGGGTCAGACTGATTTGCATATGGCCATGTCTGAACTGGGGTGGCAGAGTGGGCTAAAGAACGGTGATGGATTAAACCCAGATCTGTTGACTGGGTGTGAGTGTTTGATTGGTTCAGATGCTCCGTCCATCACCACCCCCTTTTGTATCCCCAGACACTTAGAGCAGTCATGCTTGAACTTACAAAGTTGTCTCAAACATAAACCATTATCCAGCATTCCCCCAGGTGGGTCCTGTACTTTTTTCACCACACCCCACCCCTTGTTGAGCGGGGCGGTGCTGACAAGACTGGTAAGTGACTGGCAGCCCACTCCCCATGTTTGTAGTAGCCGGAAGTTGAGTGGAAGACATCCACTGCAACCACAGTTCTGAATCCAACCCCCCCCCCCTCATGGCTTATCTGGGTTCATGCTGACTCAGGCCCTGAATTCCTCATCATAGCTAAGCCATGCATATCACCCAAAATGCACCTGTACTTTCTGGATAATATTCATGTATTTAAAAAGGTTTATAGCCCTGTCCAAATGCTTGTCACAATAAATACTGGCGTATATTAAGAAAGCTGACATCCAGTGTTCCATATTGATGAGCACCCTGGGCTATCGGGCCGGCTCCCATTCCCCTTCTTTAGATCCCTTCTTCGCCTGAATATCCCTATGTAATATCTCTAACATATCTCTAAACCCATGTATGGGAGCTTCATCTTGCCCTCATGCCGACTGCCACTCTTACCGTGTCTCCTTCACCTTGTAAGGCACCCAGAGCCACTATCCCCCTCTGCCCTGGCACTCTCTAACTCAGCGCCCCTACCTGCCTCCCCGCTGTACATGCCCCTGAACCTCTTGTCCATAAGGCCCTATTCCAGCACAGCCTCCCTTTCTCTGCACAATCGCTCCCCGTTTTCCTCTGTATCCCTTAAAGTTGCTGCGGTTTGCAAATCCTTGCTTTGAGATCCACCCCTGCAACAAAGGACCCTGCCCCAAACCCACTGGCCCCTGTGAGTCTCCATTGCCAGCTTTTCCTAGGACAACAGGGCCCATTAAGACACTGCTGTTGCACCTCTCCCAAACCTGTGAGTTTCCCCTCTTCTGTTTTCCACGTACTCTGACTGCCCATCTTCCCTACTTTCTCTACCTGTTCTTCCTCACCACCCAATGTGCTCGCTTGGCGGACCCCGCTGTGCATAAGGCCTTCTCAATAATCGCAGCGCTAGCTGGGGCACCCACCTGTGCAGCAGGCCCTGCTCCCTCGCTGCATTCTACGGGCCTCACCTCATTCTGTCTGTCCTCCGCCCGCTCTAACCTAGATGCTGCCGGCAAGCTATACCTCCACCGTGAGACCCTGGAATGTGCCTCAACCGGTGGCATGATCGCTTTTGCCACTCCCCCGCAGTCGTCCTCTTGACGGCAAACATAGTGCGATGGCCACTGCTACCCCGCCTGATGTTGCATGCATTGGGCGCACCATCTCCACCCAGCCGTTGGTCCAGAACCTCAGGCTTGAGGGGGTCGTCGCTTCTGGATGTGCAGAGAGTGTGCAATGCCTCTCTTACCGCCTTGTTCTCCTGCATCCTGCAGACTCTCTCCAGTTCCCTCTACACAGTCTTTCCCTATTCCCCCTAAGGTGAAGGACTTGCTGAGAAGCTCTTAAATACTTTCTCTAACACTCACCCCTCCCCTATCCCTAAACTATCCCCTGGTTTCGCCTTTACCCTCCCGTGCCCCTTCATTCTTTAACGCGTCCTAATCATAATCTACTGGTGACCCACCTCTACAGACAGGCTGTTCTAACAAATTATTATTGTAATTTTTTGTTTTGTTTTAAGACTTCACAAAGGGTTGCTACCAACTGTATATGACATTGTCTGTACTCTTTCTTAACATGGCCTTTCCTTCTTTGTTTGGTTCATTTATCAGTCAGGGTTTGTCAAGGTAGCTGTAGAAGACATTTCAAAGTATTTTCTTCTTACACTTACTGTTTAAAGTATGTACTGTTAAGGAGGAAAAATACAGGCTTTAGGTGTTTTTTTTTAACAGCAGGAACATAAATATACTGGTCATGCCGGTATAAAACCAACCGAGTGGCAAGGCTACCTACACTGGGGAGGTACAAATGGGTTATCCTTCCATAACACCTTCTATGACATAACAAGCATGTAGGGAAGTAGAATCTGCTTTCATGGTTACCCCCACGTTTTGCTGGTGTTACTCTGTTTTATGACTTGTCTGACTGGGATACTGCTAATCAGGACCGCAGTCACTGTGCTTTCTCCCTAAATTTTAACAGTGGTAAGTACTTTGGTATCTTTCCAATTGGTTACTGGTGTACCCATGTCAGTCCATAGTATATGGTACTAAGGTACAGGGCATAGGTACACCAAGGGTCTTCCATGGGCTGAAGCATGTATTATACCACCCATAAGAGACCACTCACACTGTGATTACATGCTTGTCATTACAGTCTGTGTAATTTGGTGCTAGCACCACTTACGACAGATATAAGTCTCCTTATTATCTGAGGTCACTGCACTTTAAATCTTCAAGTCACCCCTAAGGCAGGCCTTTCAATCCTGAAGGCAGGGTGCTAGATTTAAAGTGTGAGAGTGCCCTGCAAGAGCAGGACAACCCGTACAAAACCTGGAGTTGATCCTCCAAGCTTTGTAAGTGCGGTCAGCCATTTTGATACATGTAGTAGTCATACGTCATTATGCAATGGCTAACTATATATTTGCTGTGCCAAACCTGGGCATGTTTGGTATCAAACATGTTGGAATCATAACCCAACACCGTTACTGATGTTAGAGGTATGATTTCATGCACTATGGGGCTCCTCCAGGAAGCCCCCAGTACTCCTGTACCCTTCCAGGGTCTGTAAGCAAGCTAGTGCTGTTGTCGACACCAGACACGGATCTGCCCTCCTGCTGCTGAGCTGAGCTTCAGCAGGGGAAGGTAGAACAATACATCAGGATTTAATGTACTGGGCTGGGGTGGGGGCGCTTGCCAGCGTCACCAGACTGCTTTGAAGGGTACATTTGATGTGCCCTCTTGGCATTCTCGAGTCTGACCCAGTTCAAGGAGCCCTTGGCTCCCGCTCTGGCACAAAACTGGACAAAGAGCATAGGAGTATCCTTCCCTCTGTCCAGCAACTCCTCTGGGAGGGACCCTTGAATCGTTCCAACCCTTTCCCTAGGGTACTTAAGGGCTTACCTGTGTGTGGCTCTTCAGATTTGTCATGGGACAAGATTCAAACCCAAAACCACTTCAACTTCGACTGTCTGGGCACCTTGGACCTTGCTGGACTTCGCCTGGAACCAAGATAGCACCAATGAGGTCTCCTGCTGCACCTGGACTCGCTGTTCTGCAAGTATTCTTCGTCTGTGCCTGTGCTTCATCTGGGTTCCTCTCCAGGCCTATGGGCATCGAAGACACATAAAGAATTATCCTTTGGAGTGAAGGAGTTACTCCCCTGTATCTGCAGGCACCGCAACAAAGCTGATCAGTCTGCTGCTCCTGACGTCCCATGGACTTCGAGGGGCTCAGCAACACAAGTGGTGGTTCTGCAACTCCCTCAAGGCCTGACCTGTCCTCTCAGGATGTTTGAGGACTGTATCCTCGTCGGAACTGCTAGAACAGAAGCCCTATGCTACGTGTGGCCTTGCCGTTGTCAAGGCTTGTTGGTTCAGTTCTCCATAGTTCTTTGGGCTACAAGATGCTCTAGCCTCCTGCATCTCTTCCTGCCAAGGTCCTTGTCCTCACCACATCCTTTGCACCGTGGACCTGCATCTTTGGTGAGCTGCTCGAGGTCCTTTTGCGGATCCTGTGACTTCCTCCTTTGGGTCCTTGTGAGGGTCTTCTTTGGCTTCAGTGGGCTCCCCTGCTTGCTCGGGCCTGCTCTGACTTTCCTGCAATTGGTGAGTCCCTTGGACCTTTCTATTCCCAACACTGCACCTTTTTCGTTTACCACATCTGTTGCTGCTGTCAAGGTTGTTGTTGGTGCTCCCGCCGGACACCAACCCCCTGGTTCTCAACTATTGACGAGGGACAGCTTGTGAACGCCTCCTGGTCTTTCACAGCATCGCCTGGTCGTCACAGCTGCAGCAACAAGGTCACCGCCATCACTCCTGCATCTTCCGTCATTGGTGGTCATTAATCTTCCATGCCTCCTGGTCACCACAAGTGGCATAGACTCTGTCTCCTCTGCTTGAGGGATCTTCTCTTCCAGAATCCACCCTTGGATTCCATCGGAGTCTTCCACCTTCTTCGCCAGCGCCATCTTTTCTGAAGTCCTCCATTGTGGTCTACAGCGGTTTCCGACGTCACTTCGCACCCATTCACTCGGCTTGCCTGGTTTAGGTATCCTGGTTCCTGGGGTATCCATGGGTGGGGAGACTCCCCAACCTTCTGTCATCCAAGGGGTTTCTTCAGGATCCACTAGGAATGGTCCTTCTTCTTGAAAACTGCAACACGACTTTCCCATTGAAGCTGTGTTTCCACTCTACACACAGCCTCCGTGGGTTTCCTGGGTACTTACCTCGGGTAGTTCCCAGTGTCCCCAGCTCTTCTGAGTCTTGTGGTCCAAGTCCCAACTTGCAGTTCGCATTCCACTTCTTTAGTGTATGGTTTGGTAACCCCCTGGAGACCACTATGTATTTGTGCTTACTTACATGTTTACAATTGAAGTATTGTGTGTATTTGTATTGATATCTCGAGATAGGAGATACATACCAATGTGTTAGTGAGAGTGTATAATAAATGGACTTATTTTTATAACTACACTGTGTGGTTCTTTTTCGTTTAGCCTACACTATATGATTAGTTCTGGTAAAACAAACTGCTTAACAATCCTTCGGGACTAAGCCTGAAGGCTGCTCTCGACAGGTACCACTGAGAGAGCTTTCTATAGTTGTCTAAGACCACTAAAATCACCAGAAGGGTTAGTGCAAGGTGCTTCCCTTAAATAATTGTGCACCATTTACTAATTCAGTCTCCTACAAAGCAGATATCTCAAACAGACAACAATGTCCCATTAGGGTGGGAGGGAAGTGTAACTGGGATGGGGAAGAGTAGGACTTTGTGTAATGAAGATTATCAGAAAGTAATTTAGTGATTAATGTCATATTTTGCTCCACCTGACGTGCACGTCATCACAACATACCCCTTTAAGTCACAGGCCCCACCATCAACTTCAGGATGGATGTAGAAATCAGACAACTGTGAGGAAGCCCTATCCTACTACCTATGGATGTTTGCACCTGTAGATGCATCTCAAAGCCCCTAAAGTGCCTGAATTCCTTCTATGCCACTAATCGCTCAGGTCTTTCACGTTATAGGATTTGATGTTTACATGTTTAAAGTTGCTGAGATTCCAGTCTTAGTTAAAATAAGTCCTTTTCAAGTCCTGTGTCAACTATTTTTTAATTAATTTCTTTCTTTATTCGGCTTTGCACATTGGAAAACCATAAAAGCAACATTTGATAATACAATTTCATATTAAAAAAAAAAATAAAAAAAAAGAAAGATCATGTTACAGGATAAAATTCAAACAAAGGCAAGTTAATATGTTTAAAACAAAAAATCAAATTATTTCATTGCGTCGGCTGGGACTAAATCCAGCATGAATTTTACAGGTTTTTCCTATGCTTCATAACGCATTTTAGAAAATTAAGGACATGATAGCAAACAGGTTCAGATTCTAGCAGTTGGAGACGTAGCATTGCAGGACGACATTGTCTAAGTCCCCATCGCCTTAATAGTGGTAGTAGCCAGATTTTCCGGTATGGATGATGGAATTTACAAAACACTATTGTATGTAAATTAGTCTGTATTGATTCCTCATCACAGGGACAAGCAGGGAGAATTGAGTCCCATCTATTTCTGTCGGGAAAAGCTACTAATCTGTGGAAAAAGTCTAGTCTGAATCTTGTCAGTAACTTTCTATCATACGTACTAATCTGTAATGTTAAATAAGGCTGGATAAAGTATGTGGCCTGGATCATGTTGGCATGCAGGACCGAGGGTTTTGTCGACTCAGAGGTCAACCTCAAGGACTCTAGGTGTCTCAGAGCCAGTTGTTTCAACGCTCTCTTTGGTAGATCAATAATACCTTCGGGTTGAAGATAATACTTCTCAAGGCCAAGATCTTTGAGGAAGTTTCTGATATACCGAAGCCATACTATTTTTGAGGTTTGGTCAAGAGCCATTGAGTCTACCACGATTGCCTGTGCCAGCGCATTTTTGTCAGAGGTCCAGATGCGCTGCCAAAGCAATAATGGTTGGATCTTTAACAAATCCTCTAAATAGGGGATACCAAGTTCCAAATGGGATGCGTAGATTGAGGTGCGTCTCGGTGTTGCTAGAAGGAATCTGAGGAAGGTGTTTTCTGCCACCTGAAGGGCGCTAACATCTACGTGACCCCAGACTCCCGCACCATATAGTGCAATCGCCTGACACTTTGCGCTATACATTTTTTGTAGCTCCACTGGTGCCCTCCTCCCCAGTCTCTGAGAGAAGCTCATCAGGGCCACTATAGCTCTTTTAAAAAGATGACACCTTGCCTCTACTGCTGGCCTCCAGTTCAGCCTTTCGTCAATCATGATACCCAAATACGGGTACTGGGCAGTTACCTCAAGTTTTTGGTTTTTGAGATAGATATCCTTTGCTCGTTTTTTCCCACTGCCTGCTACCATGACAAACGTTTTTTTGACATTCACATGTAGGTCCAGCCCACCCATGAAATCCATATACCTATTCAGAGACTTCTGTAGTTCGCGCGTAGTGCGCGCCAGAATGACAGCATCATCTGCATAAAGCAGAGCGGATATCAGGCGCTGTTTTACCCGTGGGAAATCCTGGCCCCCCTCAGCATCTCTTCCTCCAGGCCGTTCGTGTACAATGAGAAGAGAAAGGGGGCCAGGACGCACCCCTGCCTGACCTCACGCTCCACTCCAAAAGATGCTGTCAGCTCCCCCTTCGCGCCGAAGCGCACCCTCGCAGAGGCTTTAGAATAAAGCTCTCTCAAAAAATCTAAAAGAGGGGGATCCACTCCCATTTGTCTCAAAACCATTCAGAGTTTTGCGTGCGAGACGCAATCAAAAGCAGCGGACAGGTCTACATACACCATATAGACCGTGTCCTTCTTTGCTTGGGTATATTTGCCCACTATCAGGCTAAGATTAAGGGCCTGCTCTACCGTTCCAAACCCCTCCCGAAATCCAAACTGAAGATCGGAAATAATGCCTCCCTCCTCAGCCCACTGCTGGAGTTGCTCGAGGACTACCCTGCCAACGACCTTGCCCCGAGAGTCCAGCAGTGAGATGGGGCGGTAGCATTTGACATCCTGACGATCCCCTTTTTTAAAAATTGGGACCATGATAGAATTGGTCCAGGATTTTATCAGTCCCACTTTTGCAGCTGCGGAACACACTCTAGTGAGAATGGGGGCCCAGAGGTCCAGGTTGTATTTAAAAAGATCTACTGGGACCCCATCTGGACCTGGAGCGTTCCCATTTTTGCTTGTTTCCAGTGCAACTAGTACCTCAGAGATGTCAAAATACAGGGGTATTGGGTATTCAACTGTTAGATGTGTGTTTTCTGTCCCTACTGATGTTACTGTATTTTTAAAGATTTTGGAGAAGTGGGACACCCAGGTGTCTTCCTCTATAGCCACTTCTATCTTGGGACTGTTATCGTTTGTTAGGTCGGGGGATCTGACTGTTTGCCAAAAAGCCTCACTGTTTTTGGAGACGGCACTAGTATGGAGATTGTCCCATAGTTTCTGTTTTAGTTCTTGTATTCTTAGTTTACGTGCCCTTCCGTATTGCTGTCTAAGGAGTTGGATCTGCTCCGAATCTCTGGGTGTTTTATTCAGGGCCAGCTTTAGGTTAGTTAGTGCCACGGTACAACTATGGATAAACCACCCTTTGGTGGTTGGGTTCGAGCTCCTTGGATTTACTGTAAGAAGTCCCTTAATTTTCTCTAATATCTGGTTAAAATTATTTAGGACTTCTTCGTCCATTTCTAGTAGATCCAGACATTTGATTATGTTTGAGTATGCCGCTTTTACCAATTTTTCGGTAATTTCGGCTGGGTTTATCTTCCCCCATTTTAATGTATATCCATTTTGTTTACCTAGCTCCAATTTGTTCTGGGCAAGAGTTTTCGCTATAAATGTAGTTAGGGGTTTGGAGTTAATTAAATAAAGATCCATCCTCAGGGCAGAATGATCGCTTAGTGTGTTAGTCAGGACCTCGAAAGATCTAGCTATGCGTAACAATCCAGGCGACAGGAGGATGTAGTCAACTGTCGTTTGGTATCCCCTTCCCACATATGTTGGTTGCAGGAAGTTTGAGCCTGAGCTTAACCTATTAGCTATTACGAGAACTAAGTCAGATAACACGTTGTTCATAGCAATCCCCACATTAGTATGGGCAAAATGCATGAGTGGAGCGTCAAGTTCATCCACTATCCCACAACGATTTTTCTCAGCATGAGGGCATGGATGCAGATTAAAATCCCCTCCCCATAGAAGATGAATCGCCCCTTTTCCTGCCTTAGATTGATAGAACTGGGTTAGTTTCTCCTGGATGTTAGAGAGAAGGGTCAGGAATTGGCCCTCCTCTAAGTTGTTATAGAGGTTAATCAAGAGGATAGACTCCTTGTTCTTAAAGGAAAGGGAAAGTAATTGGAAATTTGGGTCAGAATCGACTATGGACACTTTTAGGTGGTTCACAGTGTTTGCAATATACGTAGTCAGCCCTCCCTTAGGTCTGCCTACACTGCTGCCCAGAGCTGGAATGAAGTTTGTTTTATAACCCAAGAGGTGGAGCTCCGTCATGGACCATGTCTCCTGGAGGCAGATAATTTTACCCGGCTCCAAAAAGTACATGGCAGTCCCATCCTCAATTTTAGGACGGAGACCCGCAGCATTCCAGAAGAGGATAGGTAGGGGCTGTGGTTCTGGATTAACCGCCGCAGCTTCATTTACTGAACAAATTGTTTTTATTTTAGGCGTTAAATGGGGTGGCTTAGGATTAGTAGATTCGGTCGCCGTTAGTGGTCAATCGACCATTTCGAGGCCACTAAATCTATTCCTCGTCGGGATGCTGAACCAGGCATCCCAGCGAGGCGGCTCTCTTTAAGCCGACCTCTGCGTGTGCGGACCACGGTCATCCCATCCTCCTCCCCGATGGCGTGGGCCCACTGTGTGCCAGGAGCTATCATAATCATGGCAACGAGGGCCGCTATTTGCCTTGTGTTGCCATATTCGAAGTGACGGGGAGCTGCTACATCCCAGGGGGTATCATGATCATTAACGGGACCATTGCAATGTCTTGAAGGGTAAAAAAAGGAAAGTGGCTTGGTGCCTATACCTCCATTTACACTCGAGTACTCCCAAGAGCAAATATAGTCTACTACTCGGGGGTCTTCGAATGTAATCACGATACAATCTCCCGGAATTGTTTTTCTGCCATTTCCCACCCAGGGAGTCCTACGTACCATCAGAATCCTACATGGCCAAGTTGATGGAATGGGGCGATTGGTGTTTAGCCAATGTTGGGCCTTGTTTTTCAATGACCACGTAGGTTCTGCGTTGTAATCCACTAACTCGGGCACACCTGTCATTACCACTACAAAGGGACATGCTTCCGGTGGCATATCAACAGGGAATCTAACTTCGGGAGGTCCCCTAGGGCCACCTCTGTTGGATACTGGGGCCGAGGTTTTTGGAGCCGGAGTTTTAGAAGCCGGAGTTTTAGAAGCCGGAGTTTTAGGCACCGATTTTTTAGGCGCCGATGTCTTAGGCGCCGGTGTTGTTACTGACAGGGCATTACCCTGGGGTAGAGTTATGGCAGCATTAGTGGAAGGTTTCACTAGTCTGTTCTTATTTAATGTTTCAGGGAGTGTTGGTTTAGGTGTTACATCTGAAGGTATAGATACATTCTTTTGTGTAGCTGCGAGCTTGGGAAGGATCTGTTTGTTCTGTTTGTTTCCCCCCGTTTTTTGGGCCCCCGGCACTTGCATGGGTTTTGTAAGGTTTGTAAGATTAGATAGCTGGTTCTCTATCTGCACTAGCCTTGCTTCTACTGGTTCAAGAAAAGATTTCAATAAGTCTGCGATGTTATTTAGCAGCTGTGAGTTGTTGCTATCGGTTATTTCCTAACTATAGGATAAATGAATAGGGGATTTCAGGCTAATGGAGTCAGGAGAATCATGTGCTGGCTGGTTTATAATCGCAGAAACTACTACCTGTTCCGCTCGGGGGGGTGCATTCTCTATCATGCTGGGCGTGTCACCGATCTCATTGGGGATGGAATTTTTCAGATCATTCTTTCTTTTCCTTATGGCGCCCTCCCTCCTCCCTCTTGCTTGCCTTATTTCATCCGGTGTAATTTGGGGTAACAGCTCTGGTGTCCTTTCTAGGTCTGAACTTATCTGGAAGTCGGAGAGCTGGGAAGCCGACAGGTCCACATTGTTTGGTAGGCTACGCCTACCCTCACAAAGGGTCCTTCGCCCAGAGTTGTTGTCTATTACGGGGGTTCTTGCGTCCGCTAAGTTACCCTTAGAGGATCTCTTAGCGCGCGCTAAATCCAAGGACACCCTACCTTCCATCAGAGTGATACTTTGGTCAATAAATGAATTTGCCTTGGTAATGAAGTCGTCCATGGGGCCTAACAGCTTGCCCCCACCCCCCGATACCTTACTTTTGTTTCCTCTGGTAAACACCATTGTTCCTGTTAGACCAATACAGGAAGTTAATGTCTTACATGAACAGAAGGTCAATAAAGTTGAGTCTTTAGGAGATCGCAAATGCAGAGTCAGTAGTGTAACAGTACATACGATTTCGGTGTGGATTCCGGGTGATGGGAGTTAGAGAGGTGGCCCTGTCCGGTCTCTAGCGTCCTCGAACGGCCTCAAACGGCCCGCCCTTTGCCCTGCGCTCGATTGTGCGCGTTCCTCATGCGCGGAGGAGGATAGGCTTAAATAGCAGTTGGGCGTCGGCGAGAAGAGGACCAGCTGCGGGTGATGTAATGCCGCAATGCAGGGTGGTCCTCGCAGTCCCGCAAAGCGCCTCCGAGGTTGTTATACACCTCCCAGATGTCAGCTCGCCTCCCCGCAGTGGAACACCAGTCGGGCCAAAGTTCTCCTCTGCGAGCGGCTCAAGAAAAAGCCGAGTCTCACTCCCAGGCTTAAGGGCACCCAGTGTCAACTAGTTACCAAGTGACCCTCTGTAACAATGACAAGGTAGCTGCCCTCACCCGAGTTTCTGAAAAAATATCTTTTTGAGACTCTTCTTTAGCATGGCCAGTTATTGCACCAGATATGGATCTGATTATCCCCCCTCAGAGACTTGATAAAAAAGGGCACATGTACAAATGGTCAAAGGAATGTCAGGTGGCATTTGAAGCAATTTGATCAAGAATCTTTGAAGCTAAGAATTTAGTTTACTTGGATACTAAAATTGTTGTTAACTCAATTCTGGTGGGTCTTTGCGCTATCCTGGCTCCCCAGGATAATGACTCATAGGCCCTACTTAAGGTGATCACATATGCGAGTAGCACCTCAACTAACCAGGAGAAGAAATACTAAAAAGTAGTGGTAGAAAGTTTAGACTTAGTTTGGGCTTCCAAAAACTAACATCTTCATTTATGACAAGCCATTCACATTTATCAGGGAGCATCAGGCTTTACTTACTTACAATCTCGAATAGAAAATCCCAAAGCCAAGATGCACCCATGAATCAGGAGAAAAGATGGGGACTTTAGCTACAAGGATATCAATTCTAAATAATTGATCACCCTGAGAAATGCCAAAATCCTGCTGTTTTTGCCTCTCGAGTCCCTGCTCCCCACTTGAAAAACACACAACCGTCAGTTGCAGAGGAATGTTTCAGATACATAATTAAACAAGCTTGTCCAGCTCTCCATTTCAAAGTAAAAAATCTGTAGAGCTTCCTTTTTTGTATCTTAATTGAGTCTCATCGACAAAGAGATATAGCAAGGTGTTGGAAACCACACGTGTTACAATTTCAGAACTTCAAAGCACTTTGAAATGTTCATGAGCAACTAGAGTTGTGTGTCATGATGGGATCCTGGCCAATGCAGTAGATATGCCTTATCCCTGAGGCAAACACAGGTATACTACTTTACTAGCTCGAGTGTAGAAAATGGACCGGTAGTGTCCAGAACTCTACTAAATTGACCCAGAAAGTGTTCACGTTTGGAACATAGCAGTAATACTACTCGGAGACAAAGTATTAGGTTGGTTCTCCGTTTTGTTTTCCCAGTAGAACACACACAATAATTGTGAAAAATTATTCTCGTAAGACTTTATTTAAAGTCAGTCTATTGTATGACATACATAAAACTATTATGGTAGATATTATGAAGAAGAAACAAGTCAACATTATGAACATTGGCAACAAAATACTTCCAATTCTGTCCTCAGTAAATCTTGGTTAATAATAATTTCAACTGAAAGGCTTGCCATAATAATGAGTGCATATTATTTGTGTGTAGTATTTGTCAAATACCTGAATGCCCAACTCAAACAGTCTAGATCCGAGTGCAAGAACAATTTACATTTCTGAGCAGCCAGTGTATTATCAGACTGTAGCCTCGATCTGAAAATAAGAAGCTCCCTTGGAGACATCATATTCCTCTCTCAGAGAGTCAGCTGTTAGATTATGCTCGTTGATGCTCTCGTAATGCCATGTATAAGTTAGCATTCGCTGCAGCGTTTTCTTTTTCAGGTTCCATTGTCTGTGAGGTTCGAAACGAATCCTTCCCTGTTCAAGAAATACCCTATGCTTAGTTTTGTTTCTGTAACGAAAAACTGCTGTGCCAGTGCATAGTTTTCCCTACATAGAGAACCTTTCCCAGCTGTCTGGCAGTTTGATTGCAGCACAGGATGGAACGTCCTTGAGAGTGTCCTGAACTGTGCAAGATATGTGAGTAGAAACCTTTTTATTGTCTTTCGCTGTCCAGCCACATCTGTTTGGAAAATTCCACTGTGGGCATGTTCTTAGCTAACCATGCAATGTACATAATGTATCTTTATGCTTACTGTTCCTCAGTTCCCTCGGTAGTACTCTTACGAGACTGTGCAGACGGAGCTACGCTCTGAGCGTATACTAATGAACGATTATTGGTGTATATTCTCCACTGTTTCTCTGACTCTTCATTTGGTATGGAAGGCTGAGAGGTGGTCTGTGGTGACCCAGGTGACCCTAAGCGGGTCACTTCCTTCACAGCTGAAACTATTGCATTTATATAAATTCTCAAAACTGTTGTGAGAAAAATGTAATTGTCTTTTGTGATGTAACATGAGAGAAATCTCAAGAGACGCATTTCCCTGTTTTACACATGCACTTTCTTATATGCATGTTACAATACTATTCAATCTAAGAATACATGAGTAAAGAATGAAAAGCACACTATCGACCATATTGTACTATAGTAGTAATCATAAGTGCAAAGAAATAAGCAACACACATAAATCGGAAACAATATATATAAAATGCCAGGTCTCTGTGTAATATAATGAGCACCAATACATTCACTATACAACAAATGATATCCCTAGGAATGATCGTCAGCATCGGCAATAAGAGAATATACCAATAACATACAAATATAGAATATGATATATAAATATAGGTATATATATATATATATATATATATATAAGGGTGAAGGCGTCTGCACTGTTTAGACACCTTCTACCGTTGTTCAAAGAATTTCCACCCGTATATTTGCATCATGGCCACAGACGTGTTGCGTAGCCGCGAGGCAGCGGCGGTCGAACTCTTTGTCGATTCCCCGGCCGGGGAGTCGGATTTGGTGGCACAACAGGCTGTTGCACTCCAAGTGAACAACAGTGTCCGTGAATTGTTTAGAAAATTGGAAAAACGTATGAGGTCTGAACAGGCCAAATGGTGGGAACAAAGATCACTCACACGTTACTTGGAGAGAGGCAGGATTCCGAGAGGGCTACGCATCACTCTGGCACCCAGTTACGAGAATCCTGACCCTGATATGCTCGCAGAATGGGCCGAATGCAATTTGGATTCCTCAAGCAAATTGGTTCGTATATTGGTAACATATGCTGAAAGTGATCGGCTCAAACTGCAGATTAAAGTTGACGCACTCAATGATGAAATATCTTAACTCGAGGAAACAGAAATTATCAAAAAAATGAGGAATGACATGCTGATAAAGCTGCAAAAAGACGGAGAAACAATCAAAAAGCGTAAAGCGTACAAGTTTAATCGTGATAAACTTGATTACCAAAATGGCAACGTCTTCACTTTCGCACAGAGATATAATGGTGTAAAAGCTAAAGTGGTTGTTGCTATACAACGTTCAAATGTGAGTGGCTTAAGTGTCAATACTGTTGTCAACGTCCGCCTCTGACCTTAGTATGGCTACTGAGAGTGAGACGGAGGGGGAAGGTGCTGGGGCAGCAAAGATGGGGTTTCCAGCACTATCCCTGGCACAGGAGCTCAACTGTCTGTGCGACGACAGGCGGGACACATTGAGACCTCGCAATCAAAAAACACCCCAAACAACCCAACAACAACAACAACCGCAAACAACAGGAGGGCAAATGAAAAGCGCAGCGCAAGGAGACACTGCTGCAGACAACGGAAGCAAGCCCTTCAAAAAAACGATAAAGGGAAGATGGAATCGCAGAGGGAAATAGAGCAAGGAATGACAGAAAAAACAATCATTAACCTCACGGACATTACACTGTCTAAAGCAGAAACACAGATCATTGCACTAGGTTTATCTTATAGTCCAGAAAGCAGCTTTAACTACTCGGAAACAAGAATGGATGTGTACAGATTTATCCGGAAGCTTAAACTGAGAAAAGTTCACAAATTAAGGGATAAGAAACCTCCGGACAAAGCTCCTGAAGCTCTCTCCAGTCCGCCTTTATTTGCAGCTAGGGATGTTAATCTGTTCCATGATCTTCAGTCGCTGCAGGAGGAACAAACTGCTCCAATAAGCGAATTAGGAATTGAGCATGTGAGTATAAGTGGTACAATCAAAACACCGTTTAAACCCAAGTCGGTGTTTCAACCGATCATGCTCCATGACAACCTTGATCTTTTCCATGAGCATGTAACCTCAGATCTCAAGGAACTATATAAAACTATGAACTTTGCAGGTCATGATCCTAGTTTCCAACAACAAAGTTATGTTCAACTTATGAAAAAACTCCAGTGTAATGATGAAGTCATTATAAGGCAATCAGACAAGGGGGGCAATATTGTTTTGTGGCCTCGGTCATTGTACATGGAGGAAGCTAACCTCCAATTGAGTAACCCTTCTTGTTATAAACAAAGTAATTTGCATATTGTAAAGACTTCATGGAATGATTACTATAGCATATTGATTGCCTGGAAAAGTGGGGGGTTAATTTGTGAGGATGAATATAGTTTCTTAAAAAAATGACATCTGGTTATTCCATCATTGTATTTTTTACCTAAAATACATACTGATTTTCCGGCGTATAAGACGACTTTTGAACCCCTGAAAATGTTTTGGAAAGTCGGGGGTCGTCTTATTCGCCGGATGCCAAATCAGACCGTTTGTTTTTATGGGTTTTTCAATAGCGCGGACTACTCCTGAAGTTGTCAGACATAGCAATCAGGTTTCGTGCTAAGAGGCACAACTAGAGATGTGCGACCACACACATCCTCGGATTAGAAAACAAAACTACCGGTATGCCACGGCCCCAACAAAATCAGCGAGGGGCTTATCTTGGATGCGAGTTCGAGCTGCACCATTTCCCGCCCACGCTCTCTAATCCGCCGTCCGTGCCCAGGGCCCAGTGCCAGAGCTCCCCCTCCCCGCGCACCGCGGGGGCTGGGGGGGTATTGGAACGTTACTGTAAGGCGCTCTGACACAAACGGGTAAGGTCCGCGCTATATAAAATCGCATACCGACACAAGCCCAAGCCGTATAAGACACTCTAAACTAAAGACTCTAAAGATGGCAGCCGGGGATACCGAGAAGCTTCCACAGGCTTCCACAGGCGTTTCTGTAGGCACAACTACCGTATTAACATTTCACAGTGGAGCGGAACCGTTTATTTCATAAACCCAGACAACGAGCATATACCGGTAATAGGAACAATTACAAAATGAACAAATTAGAAAAAAGCAAACGTTAAGTTACATGGATCAAAAGTGACAATAGCGAGCAACCAAAATACATGAGGTAGCAATCGGTACATTACAAGAGAAAAAAGTGATAAGTGTGCAGGTTATAAAAGCGTACAAGGTACGAGTAGAGGTATAATACTGCAATAAATGGCAGACACTGCACGATTGCTCTAAAGACAGGGCACTCAAACACTCCTGCCTAGACTGACCTGCACACGCGCCTCCAACCGCTTGCAGATCCCCAGGCAGATGAGGCAGCAGGATGAGGCAGCAGGAGGTCCTGAAATATAGCAGGCAGCTCTGAAGATGGCGGCCCCCACTGTGTTCCACATGTGCTGATCTCTCTCTCCTTCCAGAAATCTCATGCTCATCGGAAGGAGGGGAGTGTCAGTACCACATGATCTCCTCAGTCCATGGAGATAGAAAGGGGACAAAACACACTACCCTTCTTTTTAAGGTTTTAATATGACTGATAGTTATATAATCTTTATTATTATGTTGAAATCTAACATTAGGTAGGTACCTTCTTTTGATACACACCTCAACTGCACTGTACAGTTTAATAAAGAAAGGAGATGCTTGGAGAGGGCCTGTAGTGTGAGCACAGAGTTTGTATGCAGTGCACAGGAAGTACCGGTACCAGTACCATTAGAGCGCTTGCCGTGATTGGCTTGTTGTTGCAAAAGGAAAGGCAGTCTGGTGAGCAGATATTTACATGTGGTGGTGAAGACAGTACAGTACAGTACCAGTCCCTGTTCATACAGTATAGCAGCAATACATACAGTATGAAAATGGCTGACAGTCAAGAACGCATCATGGCTCCAGCAGCAGCAAGAAGAAAGAAATATGAAGCCAGTTACAAACTTAAAGTTGTAAATTTTGCCATCGAACATAATAACTGTGCTGCTGCAAGACAATTTGGAGTAACTGAAAAGATGGTTCGGGCCTGGAAAGCAAATGAAAAAGCATTAAGGAGTATGCCAAGGGGTAAGTGTGCATTAAGAAGAGGCACCCCACATTGGCCAGAACTCGAAAAACATGTAGCAGACATGGTGAATGAGCACCGCCAAAGCGGTTATGTAGTGACACGAAATAAAATACGTTTGTTTGCACTTCAGTGGGCCAAATCTAACCCAGATCTCAGCAACAGATTTAAGGCCACTGTATCCTGGTGTACTAGATTCTTGGGAAGGCATAATCTGGTATTGAGGCAAAAGACGAAAATTGCACAAAAATTACGTGCAGATCTTGATGCCAAAATGCAAAGTTTCCATCGCTACGTTATTAAGCTGCGCAATGAACATGGCTATGCGCTAAGTAGTATCGGAAATATGGATGAAACTCCAATGAATTTTTATATGGTTGCAAACAAAACTGTCCATCCAAAAGGTGAAAAAACTGTTTTAATAAAAACAACAGGACATGAGAAGTCCAGTTTTACAGTGGTACTAGCATGCACAGCTGATGGCGCCAAACTGAGACCAATGGTTATTTTTAAAAGAAAAACAATGCCGAAACTCAAGTTCCCTGTTGGTTGTTTTGTACATGTGAATGAAAAAGGCTGGATGGATGAAGAAGGGGTAAAGCTATGGCTTGATAATGTATGGAGCAGGCGACCAGATGGACTTCTTCAAAAACGTAGTCTACTGGTGTGGGATATGTTCAGGGCTCATTTAACTCCCAGCACCAAGCAAAGGCTGGCAAGAATAAAAACAGATGCTGCAGTTATTCCTGGAGGATTGACATCGTTGGTACAGCCACTGGATGTGTGCCTAAACAAGCCATTTAAAGATCGCATTAGAGAACAGTGGAATGAGTGGATGGTTAGCGGTGAAAAAACATTCACAAAAGGAGGAAACATGCGTGCACCACAGTTGGATGTTTTGTGCAAGTTTGTCATAAAAGCCTGGAATGATATTGATGCAGAAACAGTCATAAAGTCTTTCAAGAAGTGTGGCATATCAAATTCATTAGATGGTATGAGGACGACTACTTGTGGCAAGATGAAGATGAAGCCGAAGCCGAGACCACACCATCTGATACGGAATTACCAGATCCATACGATGACTGCTTTACAGATGTACCACAAGATCTCATTGACTTACTTATGATATCAGATGACGAAGAGGAGGATTTTGAAGGCTTTTAAAGGGAACGTCAGCAAATCCTGTAGCAATCGCATGGAGTTATGAAAAGTTTAATCCACTTGCACTGTTTTATGTTTACCGTACATGTTTGATGACAAACAGCCTTATGTTTTACAAGTGACTGTTTTTCATATGGTTCTAAATAAAAATATTGTGACTAAAGCAATATGTTTTATACAACCAATTTGTTTGAGTTCAGTCTTTGAGTGTGACTAATAAACGCTTAACACTGTCCTCTGATAAAGCCTTACTGCTCACCCACACGGAGGAGGACTAGAATCACTAGTAAGCCCAAAATAAATTCTCAAAATGGCTATGTAGGACTGCGTTGGACTGCGCTGGAAGTGGGGGTAGGTAGTCTTATACGGCGAGTATAGCACGAAACCTAAATTTTATCAAGCAAAGTAGGGGGTCGTCTTATACGCCGGGTCGTCTTATACGCCGGAAAATACGGTAAGAGTGATACAAAACCTCCAGGGAGGCCCATTATTTCTGCCTTAGGAAGTATTATGGAGAATACATCTAAATATATAGATTATTTTTTGCAGGAATGGGTCACCAGTTTACCCTCATACCTCCAAGATACTGCAGATTTTTTTAGGAAAATTCAGGCCATCCAATGGAATGATGATTTTGTCCTCATTACTATGGATGTCACTTCATTATGCACCTCTATTGGCCATATTGACGGTATTAAAGCAGTACAATACTTTTTGGATCTCAGACCAGCATATTTGACAATGCACAATAAAATGCTCATTAGTATGGTTAAGATCTATTTAGAGCAGAATTTTTTCACCTTTAACAACAACATCTACCAGCAGATTAGGGGTGTTGCGATGGGGGCCTGCTTCTCCCCCAGCTATGCTTGTTTGCATATGGGACTGTGGGAGGAGCAGGTCCTCACGGGGCAACTTAAGGAGACTGTGGAAAAACATGTACCCCTGTGGCTAAGGTATATTGACTTTGCAAAAAACACAGTTGATGGACAGAATGTAGAACAATGTCATACATTCACCCCAGTACAAGGATCTGGGCCTAAATCCATCGTTTTTTTGCACTCCACACCACCCTGGGTTAGACACTGGCTATATGCAAATCAGCTCTGACCCTGTGCCTCATGGGAACAGTCCAGTCCGAACTACCAAGCCATGTCTTTCCCAGACCGGAATCAAGCATCCAAGGACCGGTTTCTGGCTATCAGCCTTCATCAGCCTGGATAGCATGACTCCAGTGGTGTGGAGAGCCTGAGACTCACGTCTGAGCATCCCCAGCCCACTCGGGTGAAATTGCAAAAAACACAGTTGATGGACAGAATGTAGAACAATGTCATACATTCACCCCAGTACAAGGATCTGGGCCTAAATCCATCGTTTTTTTGCACTCCACACCACCCTGGGTTAGACACTGGCTATATGCAAATCAGCTCTGACCCTGTGCCTCATGGGAACAGTCCAGTCCGAACTACCAAGCCATGTCTTTCCCAGACCGGAATCAAGCATCCAAGGACCGGTTTCTGGCTATCAGCCTTCATCAGCCTGGATAGCATGACTCCAGTGGTGTGGAGAGCCTGGGACTCACGTCTGAGCATCCCCAGCCCACTCGGGGTGAAATTGCAAAAAACACAGTTGATGGACAGAATGTAGAACAATGTCATACATTTACCCCAGTACAAGCATCTGGGCCTAAATCCATCGTTTTTTTGCACTCCACACCACCCTGGGTTAGACACTGGCTATATGCAAATCAGCTCTGACCCTGTGCCTCATGGGAACAGTCCAGTCCGAACTACCAAGCCATGTCTTTCCCAGACCGGAATCAAGCATCCAAGGACCGGTGTCTGGCTATCAGCCTTCATCAGCCTGGATAGCATGACTCCAGCGGTGTGGAGAGCCTGGGACTCACGTCTGAGCATCTCCAGCCCACTCGGGGTGAAATTGCAAAAAACACAGTTGATGTTAAGGTATATTGACGACCTTTTTTTCATTTGGAAAGGTTCGGAAACCTCTGCCATAAGTTTTGTTGATCAACTAAACAATAAGCACCTGAACCTTGAATTCACAGCATATATGAGCAAGGAAATTGTGTTTTTTCTTGATGTGGAAGTATTCATTGAGAATAATGCAATTTCCACTAAGTTACATTGAAAGCCCACAGCAGGCAATTCGCTACTGCATGCGTCCAGTCACCATCCGCAGCATCTTATCCAGAGTATTCCTTATGGGGAGATGCTGCGGGTCAAACGTATTTGAAGTAATGATGTTGATTGTCTAGCAGCTCAGGACTTCAGTAGAAAAAGTTTCCTAGCACGAAGTTATTCAATAGCTGTTGTTGACAAAGCAATCAACAAAACTAAATTGCTTACAAGGGACCAGGCACTTATTCCTAGAAGAATGGCTGGTATACCAATGAAAGATACCAATTCTAAAACTAGGGTCATCCTTACATACAGTAAACAACATAAGGCTATCAGGGGTATTTTAAAACGCAATTGGAACCTGGTACTTAAAGACCCGGTAATAGGTGCTGATTTGGCACTGGAAGGTCGGACTCCCCAATTGACCTTCAGAAAGGCCAGATCGATGGGCAATTGCCTGGTGAAAAACAATCCTGAAATCAAACCACCATCTAATTGGTTATTTACACAGAAGGGATTCTTCAAGTGTGCTACGTGTAAAGCATGCAAGTTTGCCAAAAATAAAAAAGAGTATACTACTCCCTTTTTACCTCAACATAAGTGCATTACTAAGAGAATCAGTTGTAAGACTGACTATGTGGTGTACGTGCTGGAATGTTCATGTGCACTTAGATACATAGGCAGCACGAGGCTGCCAGTGCACAAAAGAATTCTCCAGCACTCACGCGCGATCTCCAACAAAGATCAAGCGTATCCGGTGGCTAGGCACTTTGAAACCGTACATGCAAGTAACCCAATACATCTAAGTTACTATGCAATTGACTGTGTGCCCCCACTACGGAGGGGTGGTAACAGGGAGGGTGCCCTTCGCCTTTTGGAGACACGATACATTCTTGAACTTAATACTAAGTCCCCGTCAGGATTGAACACAACTGAGGACTTATATACATGTCTCTAAAATGGTATCTTGACTCTGATTTGTATTGTATACACTGTCTGTGGTTCCTGTTTTACCGAATTTAACATAGACCAATTTAATGAGCCTTTTCCTTTGTTCATATAGCACTCTCCTTTTCTATTAATCAGGGGATGCTCTCTGAACAAACATGTGGATTATAATAATTATTATCAATTTTAATTCTTTTTGGGATTTGTTTCGCTTATACCCTTAGGCACATTTTTTGACATGAACTATTCTCTTTTCCGGATGGTTAGGAGTTGATGGTATGAGTTTGGCTGTTCTTGAATAGATCAATAGCTAATGATGTCTGTTCTGCCCCCTGGGGCTTTATTTTCTTAGGATGAATTTACATTCACCTTTTGTATTAGACAGCACTTTAAATTCGGTACTCTAAGCTTTCTCTCTGCATAACACAACTGTGTATTCAGCACCTGGTGGATGAATATAATGAGATACTTTGTTTTATTTTTGTATATTATAGTGTAATTTCTAAGCATGTTTACATTTAAAATTGTTGTACTCATGATTCCTTATAGAAACATATTTATTAATCTGACAGCCCTTTATTAGATGGCGTCTTTTACTGTATGAAAGAAACAATGTATTCATATGGTTTATTTAATGAATTTTTTTTATATATACTTTTATATATATATATACATATTTATATATATGTATTGGTATAGGATCCAGGTCCGCATTGTAAATTAATTTGACTTGCATTGATGCAGTAATTTATATCACAGTCTGTTGCATTTAGTATATGTGTGGAGTACGATAGTCTGTCTTCGCTACTTATCAATGTACAGATCAGCTGACTTTGGTTTTAATTTGCACTTGCACTTTAAAAAGGTCTTCTTTCATACGCAATGCGTCATGTGATCAAGGCCCAGGTGGGGCTGAAACGCATCATGGCGGCGATGCAGGGTGCTTGTTAAATAAATGTATTTACACAAAGAACTTACTGGATCCGCGCAAATTCATCTTTCTGGCTGGATGGGATGAAATACTGTGATATATATACATATATATACAAACAAAACCTCCGTAAGGAAGTAAAAGGCCGCACACCAGCAGTATTCTTTCCAGTATATTAATTTATTCTTGAATCATTTTCTTTAACGCCAGCACAGATCAACCCACGCGTTCCGGTATATCTGTATACCTTGTTCACCGTGAACCCTCCCCTTGCGGATTGTTTTACAACCCCTGCGGGTTGGAAAACAATCCGCAGGGGAGGGTGGAAAAAGTGGACAAAACACCCCACAAAGATTAACTCGCAGCAAGAGGGGCAAAAGATGGACTTAGACAATTTGACCATCGTTAAGTATAACAGAGAAAGCGTTAAGAATGGGGGTTGATCAGGAAAGAGATGCTAGCCCCTTCAAACAAACCTCAGAATTCTTGCCACAATTTTCTATGGATGCAATTGATGTTTTCTCGGAGGCTGTAATTAAGGATCCACTGACTATGAGAACTAAGGCCAGCTATAAACCGATATATAATCTGACAAAAAAACAAAGTATGGCATTGAAATCAATTGAAGAAGACAAATCAATTGTATGTAAGCCCTGAAATAAGGGTGGAAACATTGTGTTGCAGACAAGAGATGATTACTGTAAAGAAACCTATCGGCAACTTTCAGACGAACACTGTTATAAAAAAGTCAACAGAGTGTTTTATCTGGAGAGTATTGTCCAATATGGAGATCTAATTAAAATGTGGTATAGCAAACAGATGTTGGATACAGAAGAATTGTTGTTTTTAAGATGCGCCAATCCTGTTGTTCCTACATTTTATCACATTCCCAAAATCCACAAAAATGCCCAAAAACCCCCTGGCAGACATATAGTCTCCTCACAGGGATGTTTAACTGATCATCTGTCTAATTTTATTGACTATTATTTGCATGACATCGTAAAGGAGTTACCCTCATATGTAAGAGACTCTAGAGATTTTCTATGTCGCATGGAAAAATTACCATTGAAGGAGGAGTATATGATAATTGTACTTGATATAACTAGCCTATACACCTCCATCAATCATACACTTGGCTTGCAGGCGTTATCCCATTTTTTGACTAAAAGAGCTGTGAGATATAGTATGCACAATGAAATGCTGATGCAATTTGCAGAATTCTGTTTATAAAACAATATATTTTTGTTTGGTGAAGATTACTGCTGGCAAACATCTGGAACGGCGATGGGCACCTGCTTCGCCCCCAGTTACGCAAATGTATTCGTTGGCTAGTGGGAGGAGCAGGTGTCCAATTCGCCAGAAGGGAAACTTTGGATGAGTAAGGTCATAGCTTGGTACCACTATATAGATGATCTTTGTATAGTGTGGAATGACTTAGAAGAAGCTGCAATGCAGTTCATTAACTATTATAAACAGCAATAGTGTGAATTTAATATTTACAGGTGAAGCCAGCAAGGATACTGCTAATTTCTTAGATCCACAGAACAACGGAGAGGGAGGAAAACCATGTATATCTCTATACCGTAAACCTACGGCGGGTAATTCAATTTTACATGCGGAGAGTAGTCATCCACCTAGATTGATAAGAAGTGTCCCTTATGGGGAGTTCTTAAGTATTAAGAGAACTAGTACTAACCAAAAAGACTTTGATCATGCAGTAGCACAAAGTAAGGAAAGATTCAAAGTGAGGGGTTACGATGAAGAACTGTTTAACAGTACATTGGACAGAGTGACTAATATTCCTAGAAAATATCTGTTACAAGAAAAAGAGGCTAAGAGTGATAATATATCTAAATTTAGATTTATTACACCATTTTCAAGTAATGGCAATCAACTCAGAAAATTTTTGAGGAAAAATTGGCACATATTGAAAACTGACAGTATAATTGGAGATGATATACCTACCCAACCACTGATCACCTTTAGAAAAGCTAGATCAATAAGGGATACTATTGTTCATAGTCACCTGGAAACAGTAGCAAGGCCGAGTGGATTTTATCCTTGTAGTAAGTGTAAGGCCTGTGTGGCAAGTAAAAGAACTCTAACTTACGAAATACCAGGACAAAAAAACACCTAGATGAATCAATACATTTTTAACATGTAATATATCACATGTAGTTTCTTGCTTGGTGTGCCCATTGTGGTCAAAAGTATATCAGAAGTACTATTCATCCAGTGAAGATTCGAATTCTCGAACACATGAGGGCAATAGCTAAAAAAGATGCTAATTACCCAGTGGCCCGGCATTTCGCAGAATACCACCACAGTAACAGGGATCTTCTGCGCTTTTTGGGATTGGACCATGTACCTTCTAATGTAGGTGGTGGTGACAGAACAAAGAAATTAAGAAGATTAGAATCTAGATTTATTATTGATCTTGAAACAAAAACTCCCAAAGAGTTGAACAGTGGAGAAGAGATGGCAGTACATCTAGGAGATTAGTTAGTGATGAAGTGTCAGATTTAGTAAAGAGTGGAAAGCGAAATAGAAAAAAAGAAAAATTGGTGATATAGGCCAATAATCCAGTGGTCCTTGTATTAACGTCTCGCATGTGAAAGTGACAACAATATGGTATTGTTTAATGAAATGAATTTGGCCGATACACGGCATGATAACTGAAATGTTACCTAGTAAGAGAATAGAAGTAATAGCCGATACACGGCACAATAGGAATAAAATACGGCAATCGGGGTGTGTAAACAGATTCCTGTTAACACACTAGAAAGCAAATATATTGCTTTATAAATGAATTCATTGTTCACAATATGGATATATGAATTTATTGTAAGAAGTTGGGTGTATATACATACTATTTCTCTCAATGGAATGTAATCACTGCAATATGGCGGCACACATTGAAATGGCGAAGACCACTTTTTGTGTTGTTGGTCACATGATCGGAAATGCTATGACGAAAGAAGAGTATTGTAAATATAAATGCCGGTTTTTAAAGCGTGTATGTAAAAACATTTGATAAAGGCAGTAGCCGAAACGCGTAATGTTTTGCTGAAGACAAAAATAAAAACGGATGATAAAGAACCCCGTGAGTGCCTATCTCTTTACGAATGACGGAGAGCGAGCGGAATATATATATATATATATATATATCTATATGTATATATATATATATATATACAACAGAGAGTTGCCCCAAACAGCAGAAGCCCACACAGGTAAGTAGAGCCACTCGATTTATTGATGAAGCTGCAGCACAACAAAAACGAAATCCACAGCGCTTCTTTCAGCCGACGTGTTTCGAGATTCTTATCTCTTCTTCACAGGCTTGACATGAAGGGCTACATTGCAAGGCAGTGATTGCACACCTGATTTAAATAAAGTACTCGCTCAGATGGACGTGGTCACCGCTGGGACTCTTGGTACTTGTAGTGCAATTTCGTCTTCCTCAAGTGGGGTGCCACGCATTTAGCCCAGATAAAGTCAAAAGTTAAAACCACAGTGGGTTGCTGGAAATACATGTAAATGCTATGCTGCTGATTTGTAGCTTTCAACACGGCTTTCTGTCCATACTCAACATGCGCCAGTTGGCGCAGCCATGGTCCGCTTTGAGCAGTGGGGCTTCTGCTACGGCTAGGCTAGCCGTTAAAAATCCAAACCGAGAGTTTCCCCAAACAGCAGAAGCCCACACAGGTAAGTAGAGTCTCTTGATTTATTGATGAAGCTGCAGCACAACAAAAACAAAATCCACAGCGCTTCTTTCAGCCGACGCGTTTCGAGATTCGTATCTCTTCTTCACAGGCTTGACATGAAGGGCTACATTGCATGGCAGTGATTGCACACCTGATTTAAATAAAGTACTCGCTCAAATGGGCGTGGTCACCGCTGGGACTCTTGGTACTTGTAGTGCAATTTCGTCTTTCTAAAGTGGGGTGCCACGCAGTTAGCCCAGATAAAGTCAAAAGTTAAAACCACAGTGGGTTGCTGGAATTACGTGTAAATGGTATGCTGCTGATTTGTAGCTTTCAACACGGCATCCTGTCCATACTCGACATGCGCCAGTTGGCGCAGCCATGGTCCGCTTTGAGCAGTGGGGCTTCTGCTACGGCTAGGCTAGCCGTTAAAAATCCAAACAGATGTGCACACTTACCTTTTGGGTGTGCATCAGGGGGGCCTTAGGCCCCCTAGCACCCTTGGAATTGCCTTCGCAATTTGCTATTACCAATTTGGTAATCGCAATTTGTGAATGCATTCCCATCCGTTCCTATAGGGCTGTTGACCCATAGGAATGAATGGAGTGAAATTACCTAAAAGAGATTCACAATTTGCAAATCAATATTAGGTAATGTTTAGGAATCGCAATTTATTTTGCAATTCCTACATGCATAAGGAATTGCGCTTTCTAACTATCGAGTCCTGAAAAATCGCTATTTAGGAATCGCAATTCCATTTTTTTTTTGTAAATATATTTTATTCGTTTTATACATGAAGGGTACATTTCTCTTTCAAACATCATCAACATACATCAACCTTTCTCATATTCCTGCCCGACCCATTATTAGGGGCCCCCCAGCAACTTATTGAGTAAGCCCGACAATACTCAAGCTATATCTATCCGACCATGATACCCTTCTTTGTACCATGAATCATGACTCTTCCTAAAATAGTCTCAATCCTTAACGTCCCTTCCCCTCCCCCCTCCCCCCACCAGTGTGTGTTACTACAGACAAACTGCTAGATTTGGTGCAAGATGTTGTTGCTATTTAAAGTGATCTGTATTATCCTTGTGAGGTTATTTCTCCCAGCTCAACCCCCTCTGCTTGTCCTCCCTCTGTACAATGGTCAGCTAAGGACTGTACTAACGCCTCCCATGCGTGCGCGGTTTCTAGTGCTTTTTTGTTGTTCGAACGTCGCCCTTGTTGATATCTAATGGTGCTCTCACTATGTTCCCACTTCTGGAACTCTGCTCTCCATCTCCCGCTACTAGGACCATCCTTAGATTTCCAGTGCCTAGTGATTTCTCTCTTGGCTAGTATTAATCCCATATCAATGAATTTACTCGTCACCTTTGTCTTGGATGTGTGCGGAAACCAGTGTAGTATGCAAGTTGCGATGTCAAAGGTTATGCGTCTATCCGTGATCCCTTCCAATATGCCCCCTACGTCTTCCCAGTATGCCTCCAGCGTAGGACATCCCCATAGCATATGTTCCAACTTTGCCGCTTCGCTCGCACACCGAGGGCATGCTGCACTCTCCACCTGAAAATATTTCTTCATCTTACCTAGGGTTAAGTATGCTCTATGTAGTATAAAGAAATGCACTAGCTGGAACCTTGCATTCCTCGTGCTTTTCCATGCCCTGCGTATTATTTGGCCCCATGCTTCCTCCGGTATAGGTTTCCCAATGCCCGCTTCCCATATCAACCTCAGTGTGTCCAATGGTACTAGCCCTTCATTTAGCATTCTAGAGTATAGGCAGGTCACCGCCTTAAAGGTCCCTGCCGCCATTACCACGTATTGGCATGCTATCGTCGTCTTGGGTTCAACAAGGTCTCCCCTCCAGTGTGTCCGGAGATCAGAAACCAGCGCAGCATGCATTAAGAACCCTCCTCTATGCAGGTCATACCTCTCCTGTAATGCTTGGTAAGGCAGTAACTCTCCATTCTCATATAGCTCCCCAAGTACCTGGATCCCTGCCTGTTCCCAATCCAATAGTGGCGTCCAGTCCCCCCCATGTGGTAATGTTGTGATTATCCCCAGCGGAATTTCAGGCGCATAAGGATGTAGTACCCCCGCCCTATGCTGAACCGGCTCTAGCACAGTCATAATGTCCTCTCCTCCATGGTCAGAGCCCTAAGATCCAGCTTTTGCTGCATGACAATGAAGGACAGCAGGTGCTGTGGGATCTCCCTGCCTCTTGAAGTTTCAGGACCCCTAAATTCTTTCGCTAATGCCTGTGTCAATACTTGTAATTGAGCTGCTAGATAGTATAACTTAAAATCGGGGACTGCCAACCCGCCCTCCGCTTTTGGCCGTATCAGTGTCGCTTGTGCTACTCTCCGCCTACCGGAGCCCCATAAAAATCCTATGATCAAAGATTTTAATGCTTTAAAGATCGAGCACGGTATCCAAATTGGGAGCATCCTGAAATAATATAACAATCTAGGTAGTGCTATCATTTTCAATAACGCTATCCGGCCCATCACCGATAGCGGCAGACTGACCCAAAAAGTCACACTACCCTTCAACGCTCTCACACATCTACCTATGTTTCCTTCATACAAAGCACTGGTACCATGATATATATGTACCCCCAAGTATTGCAAGCAGGTCCGCTCCCAGCGCACGTCTGTAGATATGTTTTTTTTTTTTTTTTTTTTTTTTTTTTTTTTAAAACCTTTATTTGAGCAAGCAGAAATGTACAAGGATGGGCCTACAACCACACGGGCCAGCCGCTAAAAAGGAGTAGACACATATCACATATGCCCGCAGAGGTAACCGTCAATCAACAATGCAATACTCCACATTATATACAGGACCAAAACAGGTTTTATATATATGAAAGAACAAACATACAGAAAGGCGAGAGTGTATCACTGAAGGTCAGCCCAAGGGACGCAAGGGGGGGACAGCAGCGGAGGTGCAGTAGTAATATCCTAAGCACTAAGGAGTATGGAGTGGGGGGGGGGGGGGGAGGGGGGCAGAGATCAGGAAGAAGAAGGGGGGAAGAGCCGGAGACACCAGCTCAGTCCCTATATGAAGATTCCGGGAACGCTAGCCTAAGGAGATAGGGTAATCTCGATAGTGTCCACAAGGGGAGGAGTACAAATGTCGCCACGGTATTCGTTCCATTGACCCCACACCTTCACCCATGCCCTGGGTCTACCCCTGGCCACATAGACAGTTTTCTCACGGAACATGGACCAATCCATATTATCCTCCCATTGCGAGAGGGCAGGGGGCCTGGAGGCCCCCCAGAGTTGCGCAATATCTCGCTTCGCAATCATATAGCCCAGGGTGGCCCATCTAGTCTGTGCCACCGAATAGTCCGTGGGCTCCCAAACATTCAAAAGACAGCGACGAGGTTCCGGTCGCAAGGATATCCCTGTCACCACAGTCATTAGATCAAGCACGGCCACCCAATAAGCAGCCACCATCGGGCACTCCCAAAGAATATGCAGGAAAGTAGCACGCAAACCACATCCACGCTTACACAGTCCATCGGAGGAAAAGCCCATCACCATCAGTCGCGGTCCCGTCACGTACACCCGATGAAGGATCTTCAATTGGACCAGACGGAGTCGAGCCGGTATAGCCACCTCCTTCGGAGAGGAGAGGGCCGATTGCCAATCCTCATCATCAAGTTCCAACCCATCTCCCATCCACTGTTCCCGAAGTCGGGCCAATAAGTCAGTCCGATTGTTAATCAACTTTTTATAGATCAGGGAGATAGTGCTATCAGGAAGATGTTCGTCAAGGATACGGTCTTCAAGTGGGGAAGAGTCAGGCGGAATCTCACCAGGAGCAAACACCGAAACCAAAGCGTGCCTGATCTGTAGATAACGAAAGAATTCCCGACTACTCAGGCCGTAGTCAGCCTGGAGGGCCTGAAACGGGCGCACAGAACCCTTAGAATATACATCCCCCACTTTAGAGATCCCAATCAAGTCCCAACGGTCAAAACCCTTGGAAGACCAAAAACCGCCCAGACGTTCTGAAGCGTCTGTAGATATGTTAAGTGGCATTTTTCCAGCTTTCATTGGGAACAGACATGTCTTAGACCAGTTCACCCCTAATCCCGAGAGGCCTCCAAACTCTGATAGCAAGGTCACCGCTCCCTCCAGGGCATCACCCAAGTCTTCCAAGAACATTAACAGGTTGTCGGCATATATACTGCTGGTTCCCCCTGTAGTTCAGGCCTCTATAGCACGTTCCCAATCTGGCTTTTGCTACCAATGGTTCTATAGCTAAGGGCAACAATAATCGGGAAAGTGAACATCCCTGTCTCGTCCCGCGGGCTACTTGATATTGGGGGCGATATCAATGCCCCTACCTTTACTCTGGCCACCGCGGAGGTATATAACACCCTTGTCCAGGTTATAAATTCCTCTCCTACTCCAAATCGTCCTAGGGTCTTACATAGATATACTCACTCCAAGCTATCAAACGCCTTTCCTATGTCCACTGATAGCACCATGGGCTGCATCCCATTCGGCAGAACCGCTTCCATTAAACTCAGCAATCTCCGCACATTAGTCGCCGTGTTCCTTGTCGGAATAAACCCGGCCTCATCATCATGAATCAAGTCAGTCATATGTTGCAACAAACGAGTCGCCAGAATCCTGCTCAGTATTTTGTAATCAGTGGTCAGCATTGATAGCGGTCGATAGGAAGCTGGGTCCTTCCCTTCCCTCCCTGGTTGCAATAATGCTATCACTAATGCCTCTCTCATTGAGCGAGGAAGTCTACCTAGGTCTTTCGCCTCCTGATATATCTCTAACAACCGTGGAGCTAGTAGGTCTACATATTGCCTACTCTTGGCGTTTTGCCATGGGCCATATGCTTGATGGCAGTTCTAATTTCTTCCAACGTTATGTCACTACCCAGGCATTGTGCCTGCTCCTCTTCTAGCTGCGGGAGGATCAACCCCTCCAAGAAGGAATCAATGTCAGAAATATCTGCCGCCAGTGAGCTACTGTACAATGCCTCATAGTACAACAAAAACCGGGTCAGTGTCTCACATTGGGTGAATACCTCCCTGCTATCTCCGTCCTCTAACGCTAAAATCGACAAGCCCCTCATCACTGGGTTGGGCAACCAGGCCAATAGAGTTCCCGCTTTGTCTCCCTCTGCGTGCATTTTGGTGAGGTAGGCTTTATGATCAAAACAACGTAATCTTTCTATTTCTACAGCTTCCGCTTCCTTGGCTTCAACTACCTCTGCCTGCCTTTCAGGATGCCCTGGTATCGCAAGTTCGGCCGTTCTTAACTTACTTTCAGCTCTGTCCACATCCTGCAACAGAACCCTCCTCACTCCTACATGTTTGCTGATGCAAACCCCTCTAATTACCAACTCAAAAGCATCCCACTCCATTGCTCTGGTGGAAGCCCTGCCGGCATTTTCATTGAAATAATGTGTTATCCCGCCAAGTGGGGCTGGCAGAGTTTGTTGCCATCCAGTTCATCTTGAACATCAGGGGGTTGTGATCAGACAGTGTCCTGGTGAGATATTCAGAATGCACTATGGAAGGTGCTAATTATGTGGAACATAGCACCGCATCTAATCGGACATGTAGGTCATGCATCACAGAGAAATAAGAGTAGTTCCGGTCATGTGGGTGTTGGCGGCACCATATATCTACTAAACCCCATCTAGTTTGCCACTCTCGTCTCTGCCCAGCTAATCTAATCACCAGTGAGCCCGCCAGAGGGGGTGCAACCTGTCCAGTGAGACATCTACAATGGAGTTAAAGTCCCCACCCACCACCACCGGGCCTGTGAGATAATGTGCCAGTATGCCAGACAAACCTTCAAAAAAGCGTGCTTGCTCAACATTTGGTGCATATAGGCTACAGAGGGCTATGTCCCTATAGGGTAACCTTCCCTCCACCGCTACCAATCTACTGTCAGGATCAATAGTCTGTTTCGTCACCTGGAAAGGCACCCCGGCTCTTATCCAAATTAATGTTCCCCGTGCAAATGCAGAGTAGGTAGTGCTATAGACCTGTCCCCTCCACCTCTGCTGCAGAGCCAGCCCCTCTGCCTTGGTGAGGTGTGTTTCCTGGAGCAGTGCAATGTGTATCCCTCTCCTAATTAAATATGAATAAATCTTGTGGCGCCTTGTCATTGTGTGGAGTCCCCTCACATTCCAGGTAATACACCGTCTATCAAGTAAAGCCCCCATCACTATACTGCAATGTCCTCATTGTAGATCGCGCTTCCGTACACATACTGGTGACCCCCCTAACCCAACTGGTTCCCCAACTACCCCTGATTCCCACCCTCCCAAGAACAGGACCTAGAACCAGATTGCTAGTCCCCATCCAAACTATTGCAACAATCATCACACAGCTAAGCCCAGCAGCAGGTACTGACGGCATGCCTTAAGGGCAGTGAGGGGTGCACAGTGCCAACGGGTGCTGCGCAGTCTGTGAATGTACTCCCTCCTCGAAACCCAGAGGAACTCAACCCTAACTCCTCCCCCCTGCCAACCTATTGGTGGGTCAATAGGCCCCAGGAAAGCTTCCTGACTCACTGTGGCATTAAGCGGGATTGATGAGAAATCCCCCCTCCCCAACCTAACAGCAAACACCATGTCTCTCTCAGAGCGACCGTGTCCTCCTCGTCTTCCCTCGTCTGCAGCTTCTTCAAGCAACCCTTCCGAAGTACCGGCCCTTATTCATCCAGCATCCCGTCTGCTGTTGCCGGTGTGATCGATGGCAGCTTTATACTGTCCCCATCTGAAGCTTCAGCTTCTGAGCTATCCTTGCCCTTTTCAGAATCCGAGTTTCCTTGGGAGTGTATCATCCTGTCACCTGATAAGGCAGACACTGCCGCTAAAGCGTCCTGCCGTTCCAATTCAGTTTGTGAAAGAGGTGGCTTCCGCATGTCTCGCTTCCTTCACCAGAGCCACTGCGATTTGCGTGGTGGCATGCCTTCCGAGATACTCTGAGACCCTCGGTTCTCCCCGTCCCCCCCAGCTCTGTAAGATTCTAGCCACGTCCATGGTTCTTCCGGGGTGTCATGAAAGCAGGTTCTGCCATCCAGGATAATTCTCAGTTTAGCTGGAAATAGCAAGGAGTATTGAATACCTTCCATTCTCAATTCTTTTTTGACTGCCAGAAAGTAGGAGCGGCGCCGCTGGGTCTCAAAGGTGTAGTCCGGGAACAGGTTGACCTTGCTATTACCCACGTGAAAGGGGCCATCAGTGCGTTCCTTTTGAAGGAGCAGGTCTCTGTCTCGGAAGTGCAGCAGGCGCGCCATCACCGGTCGAGGTGGCCGCCCTTGATGTGGGGGTTTCCCCGGTGCTCTGTGCACCCGTTCTAGTGTATAGAAGGAGGACAATCCCTCTAGAGCTACCACTGATTTCAACCAATCCTCTAGGTAACATACCATGTCCAGCCCTTCCGCTTTTTCCTGTAGGCCCACCACGCGGATGTTGTTCCGTCGGTTTCTACCTTTGGCATCTTGAGCATGCCTCTCCAGTGTGGTCAGTCTGTCCAGAGCATGCGTCATCGTTGCTTGCAGTGCTGTGTGTGCAGGCTCCACCTCCTTGATCACCCCTTCTACTTGTTTCACTCTATCTACCAATTTAGAGTGGTCTGCCCTGAGGAGGCCAAGGCACGTTGCGACTTGTGCAATAACCTGCTGCAGCGCAGCTCGGGAGTCCGCAATTGCCGCCAAGATTTTGTCCAATTGCTGCTGCAGTCCAGGGTCGCAAGGTGCCTCTTGCGCATTCTGTTCACCTTGGCTTTGATGTTCCGTGTCCGAGAGTTGCGCTCCAGCCTTCTTTCCCCTGGATTTCCCCATTTCGACGATCTCCAGCGTCCCCGCGTGTATTCCAGTGGTCCCAGCAGGTCACCGCATCCCAGCCCGAGCCGGCCCTGCTTGCAGTTCTCTCTGTACCAGGAATTCAAGCACTTCGCCTCAGCACTTCCCAGTCATCCAGTTAGCTAAGGGCGGGGTCTCCGATAGTTCCCGTATGACATCTAGCGTTGCACTGGTTCCGCGAGCCAGTGTGCAGGAGTTCCCTTCCACTCTGTCTATCCACGGTAGAGTGATGCTACGTTGGTGTCCAGTGAGTGCTTCCGGTGGTCCCTAACTTCTTCTATGTAAGGTGCCTAAGCGAGTTCAAGCTGTCATTCATCACTCAGTTCCGGTCTTGTCTCCATAAAGATCGTGATTTAGGGCAGTGTCTGTCTGTTTCTGCCAGCGATGTCAACCCACTTATGGAGTAGGCACAGCTTATGGAATAGGTTCTGCGCAGCTCGCAGCGTTCGGATCCGCTGTAAGTAAGGTAGGAGGCCCCCCCGGCGCCGCTCCGCTCCCTGGTGCCTCGTAGGTACGTTGTCCCAGAATCCTTGTCCCCCTCAGTTCTCAGGGGTTCTTGGCGCCGGTTTCTTTAGTACAGGCTACAGCCCTATGAACGTGTGCCTGGTGGGGACAACCCTCAACTACCTTTTAGTGCCCTCCACCCTGCCTCGGCTCGCAGGCCGCATCGCTGCCGACGTCCCGCTCCCGGGTCCGCAGCCTCGGAGCGCGCCACCCCCACTCACCAGTGCAGAGCCGGGCGCCACTGTTTAGCTCCTCTCTTGGCCGCCACTGCTCGTCGGTGCAGCTACTTCCCAATTACGCAGCTTGGTCCAGGGCAGTACAGGGTACTCAGCTCTCTCAGGCACATTCGCTGCCCTGTTCCATTGCTGGTCTGGTGCTCAGACGACCTTCGCAGCCCTGCTCGGCACCCCCTGCGTTCCTCAGTATCGTCACTCCGGGCTATACTTCAAGAGATCACCCGTCAACTCTAAGTGTCCGGGGGGGGGCCAGGCGGTCACCGCGCCAGCTAGCAGACGCCAACACCGACATGGGTTCTGCCCATCTCTCCACATTCAAGTGTACTGCAGATCACGAGGGGAGCCCCACCGGCGCTATTCCACTCACTGTTGCCTTATATTGACAGTGCCCGAGAGTCTCTATCCTCCTCAGATCTCGGCACGCGTGGAGCAGGTCGAGGGGGTGCTGGTGCAATCTCCGTGGCTGCCTCCCCGGCTGGGGTCCGCTCTCTGCTGCTTGCAATCGCCCCTCTCCCTGCCCCTGCTCGCAGGACACAGTGCCTCGGGAGTCCCGCACCCGCCTCCGCGGCCCGCGGTCCCAGAGCACACCACCCCCACTCACCAGTGCATGTCTGGGTGTCGCCACTCCGCTCTCCCTCTGGCCATCACGGCTCGTCGTTACCACCACACACCAATTACGAGGCTTGGCCCAGATCCATATGCGATCCTCCGCTCATTCACAATCACTGCCCTCCTCCGCTGCCAGTCGCGGGCTCCGACGGCCTTCTTCGGTCTGATGTCCTCCACCCGCACTCCTCAGTGTCGCGGTTCTGGAGCGCGCTTGCCCGGGGGTCCCCCGCAGATCCTGGACACTCGGGGATGCCAGGCAGTCACCTCCTTAGCTAGTAGATGCTAGCGCCGTCCTCAGCGATCCCCGGTCCTTTGTTGTTCTCCATCGCCGCCATTTTGAGGGCGCTCCCCTCGGATATCTCGGGTCGATTTACCGCCCGTATCTACTTTATTTCAGTGCCGCCCAGCACCAGATCAGCACCCCTGCAGGATCGCTCCTGTTCTACGTCTTGCTGTGTTGGCAGGGGGTCTGAGGTGGCCGTAAAACAGGATAAATGCGGGTTACTTAGGCGGAGCCCAGCGCTCACACCGCTGCCCGCATCGGCTTCCAAGTCACGCTAGGAATCGCAATTCCATATGTTGATGTATGTGGCAGAATATGCAATACTTGAGTGACCGCACAGTTTACGATACGAGCTCTGCTGTAAGTGAACAGCCTTATACTTAAGAGTTATAGGAGTATATAAAATAAATTGTTCTTTTGAACTCCCACTGCTCTAGTTGCACATTATATCAGAAACACATAGGAAAAACAGGTGCGCACTATTTTCATAGGTTATTTTTTGCATTATAATAATCTGAAAAGGCAATTCTGAAGTAACAGCACTTTCCGAGAAGTAAAGAAGAAAGATTTAATGTCACAGCAGTCCGCAGCAGTGGAAAAATGGTAATGAACAAAACGGCAGAAAACAAACTGTCAAATAGAACATTTCTTTTTTTTTTTATTTTATTTTTTTTATTTCAAAAATTTTTATTGAAATGAATAAGGTAAGTTTTGCATATACATGTGTGGTGGCCAGAGCAGGAGAGAGAGAAAGAAGAGAGAGAAAAAGAGAGAGGAGAGGGAGTGGGGGGGGGGGGGGGGGCTGGGGCGCTATCGTTTTAGGTATTCGTCTAGAGCTGCCCACATGTTCTCTTTGGCTGTATGGTTCGCTGCCTTGTGTTTGGCAGTGATGTTGTCTGCTGCTCGGAGGAATGTTACCCAGTTGAACCAGCGCTTGAAGGTGGCTTTGCTGGCGGACTTCCAGTACTGCAGAATATTTTTGACCGCTGCCGTTAGGAGCATGTCAACCAAATCCCGCATTTCTTTGGATTCGAGTTGTGGCTCTAGGAAGCCGGTGACTATCCCTGCAAGCCCTCTTTGCATCTGGCAGCCAGTGATCGAGTCTATTAGGTCGTATACTTTTCCCCAGAACGCTTTGATTTTAGGACATTCGTATAGCATGTGGGCCAGGTCACCCCTTGCTGTGTGGCAGTTCCAGCAAAATAGAACATTTCTACCCATTATGACAGCACATGCTGGCACAGGACAGTTTGAGCCAGCGCGTGGCAAAAACAACATCAACAAAATACCACACATCCTCTTCCTTTACAAAAACAGAAAGAAAGCAAGGTATATCAATTATAAAATATTATGGTAACAAGTTTAAAAACAAATTTCATAAAGTAAGTGCAAGAAACATGGATCAAGATCTTTGGAAAGAAAAAGAACAATAAAATATAGTCACTAACAGTAATTACAGATTAAAATAAAACAAAATCTTCTAGATTCTTAGGACGCACAGAAGACCTTCTTGGTCTAGACAATTTTGAACTCTGACGAGAAATCCTAGCCGACTCATTTACATGTTCATGTTTTAACACAGAATCTGAATAAGTAATACCCCCTTGCAACTCACCAACATTATCACAGCACTGAATCTTTGAGTCAATTACCTCGTCCACTGTTGGACAAGAATCATCAGTTACAGTGGGAGTGGAAAAACCTTCTAAATCACTGGAACTTGGAGATAAGGCACTAGAACTATCCTCCTCCATTCCCTCTTGATCATATGTTGAAAGAGGTAACTCACACGACTTGTCAGACACATTTTCACAATCAAGCACATTCTTAGGACCTGTAAAAGAAAAACATTGTGAACTCATGTCCAAAGATACAGATCCACCCATAATACTATCATCACTAGTATCAACAGATTCCCTAACACAGTTATCATCCTCATCACTACCCAACTTATGAGAAAATGTTGCCATTCTATTTAGGCTCCACCATGATCCATCATTGCGTTTGGCTGACATATTTCCCACTCTGACCACTTTGAAAACCTGAGAAAACTTTGAACTACCCTTCTTGAAATGGAAAGGTAGTTTGATTTTTACACCATAGCCCGTCTGAATGAAGCCTCTTGTTAGACCTGACATCATTGGTGTGATTCTCCCTTCCATTTTTGACGGATTGCCTCCTCTGTTTTGATATGTTTTTGCTGGATTTATGCTTTGGGCACTGTGCCACTGCTAATCAGTGCCACAGTGCAAGTGCTCCCTATGTTAAATTGATGTACTGATTGGTTATTCCACAATTGGGTTATTTGATGTAATGTCAGCCCCTAGTACAGTGCACCATGTGTGCCCAGGGCTTGGAGATCAAATACTGCTGGTGGGCTTGCAGGACTGGTTGTGCCACCACAGAAGCAGCTTGTAAAGTATGTTTCAGGCCTGCCATTGCAAGGCCTGTGTGCAGTCTAGCACTGTCATGTCGACTTGGCCAAGTGCACCCACTTGCCAGTCCCTAAACCTTCCCTTTTCTTCATATTAGACACCCCTACGGTAGGCCCAAGGGCAGGGTGTTGTAAATATAAGGTAGGACATGCTGTGATGTGTGTAGCACATATTTCGTTGGACCTCCTGGTTAAACTGAAATCAGGTTCTCCCTTAGATCCTTGCCCCGCTAAATTTCTTGCGACCTTGGCCCCCGTTCTTAACCCTATTATTAATCCCATTATTAATCTGTCTCTTAGCACAGGCGTGGTTCCCACTCCCTGGAAGCAGGCCCTCGCCCTTCCTCTTATTAAAAAGCCTAACATGGACCCAAAACTTCACTCTAATTATAGACCAATCTCTTTGTTGCCTGCTTTGGCGAAAATAGCAGAGAGGCATGTACACACCACCCTATCCCACTTTTTAGAGTCTAACTCCTTACTTCATCAGTCACAGTCCGGGTTTAGATATAACCTGAGTACTGAAACTGCTTTACTCGAGGTTACTGAGGCGGTGAAGGAAACTCTGGATAGGGGTGGAAAGGCCATGCTTATCATGCTCGATCTGTCGGCGGCCTTTGACACCGTTCCCCATGACCTTCTCCTTACTAGACTTTGGGAGATAGGTCTTAGGGGAACGGTGTTCAAATGGTTCCAATCCTTTTTGGCCGACCGAAGACAAACGATCTGGGCCCCCCCTTTCTCTGCCGTGATGCCGCAGCTTGAGGTAGGGGTCCCGCAGGGTTCTATACTCAGCCCCTCCCTCTTTAATATCTTCCTGACACCCTTAGCTGCGCTAGCGGAGGAGCATGGGGCCCAGATCGTCTCCTATGCGGATGACACCCAGCTCTTGTTCACCTGCAACAAGGGCTGTGACTTCGACGGGGCTGCCATTCGGAGGTGTCTTAAGGCTGTGTTTGGTTGGTTTGGGAAGAGCGGCCTCAAGTGCAACTCGGACAAGTCCGAGATCCTTTTCTTTGGCTGTCCCGCCGACCTGAGATGGAAGGAATGGTGGCCTTCGGCCATGTTCCCGCCAGCCGGTGATTCTGTAACAGCAAAGAACCTGGGCATCCAGGTGGATAACACTCTCTCCTTTAAGGCTCAAGTAGCAGGACTTACAGGGAAGTGTTTTGCCATCTTAAGGATGCTGAGGAAGTTTTTGCCGTTCCTCTCCTTGGAGCATAGAAAGATCACGGTGCAGGCGCTGATAGGATCGCGCTTAGACTACTCTAACATCCTTTATCTAGGCCTCCCCGAGTATCTCCTGACCCGTCTTCAGGTTGTCCAGAATTCGGCAGCCAGGGCCATTTACGGCCTAACCAGAAGAGCTAGGGCCAGCGACCTTCTTAGAGCGTTGCACTGGCTGCCGGTTCGTAAACGCATCACCTTCAAGACCTTAACAATGGCTTTTAATGCTCTACATAACATCGGAGCAATGTATCTACAAAAAAGGGTCAACTTCTACTTTCCATCCAGACCCCTGAGGTCAGCTGCCTTGGCCAAGGCAATCGTGCCGGCAGTGCGACGTGCACGATGTGGAGGACGTTCCTTTAACTACCTTGCTCCACGTCTTTGGAACGAGCTACCTCTGACCTTACGCGCTAGCTCTAACCTGCTCGCATTTAGAAAGGAGATGAAGACTTTTCTCTTTTCCCAATAATTTCTTTTTCTTCTGAGCACTTTCCTTCGCCGGTGGTATTCTTTGTTGGTTGCTGGTGCTTGTTCTTGATCTGCAGCGCCGGGACGCTCTTCGGAGCAGCTGTGCGCTACATAAAACCCCCAGTAACATAACATAACATAACATAATAGTGAACTACAGACATTTTTGTTTTTCACTATTGAAGGCTACCTGTTCTCGTAGGCCAGAATGGGCAGTTAAAATTGTTACATTCTTACAATCCTAACTGACTCAGGGAACATGGTAGAAATTCGAATTTAGTATGCCTGAACTCAGAATAGTAAAATACATCTTTTAGTAACGTTTATTTTAATATTCTGTGTTTGCAAATACCACTTTTAGAAAGCAGGTATTTACTTGCCTAACCATTTAAGCCCGCCTCTGCTGAGTTGTGTATTCCTTGTCTGGGTTTGTGTGTGACAGGGCTGAGGAAATTCCAGGAGACCGTCTGGGACAGCCCAGTGGTGAATAGGGAGATTTACATCCAGATGTTATGTTATGTTATTCTCTCTTTTATAGCGCACGAATCACTGGGAGGCATCTCGGCGCTTTACTCTGGGTCACCTCATTGGCGGAGTTGTCAGGAAGCAGGAGCTTGTTAAAACAAAAATGCTTTTAGGTGTTTCCGGAAACTAAGATATGAAGGTATTTCTCGTAGCGATTGGGGGAGACTGTTCCAGTATTTAGGGGCAATGTACGAAAATGCCATGCCTCCTAATCGCTGTCGTCTAATACGGGGCACCTGAAGTAGCTGCAATGAGCCAGATCTTAACAGGCGAGATGGAGTGTATCTAGCTAGTCTGTCCTAAAGATACTGAGGGCCGTGACCCTGCAGCGCGCCGAAAGCGAGGCAACAGATCTTGAAGAACGCCCTTTGTTTAATCGGCAGCCAATGCAGCTGACATAGCAGTGGTCGAGAGGGGGTGCCTTCCGGCATATTCAGGACCAGCCTTGCTGCCGTGTTCTGAATGACCTGCAGTTTTTGCTGTGGCTCCCACTTCAGCCAACAAAGCATTGCCATAATCCATACGGCTCATGACTAAGGCTTGAGTTATGGTTCTCCGATGTTCCGTGGGGATAAAAGGCAGGATCTTTCGCAGTAGCCTCAATCTGTAGTAACATGCCCCTGATATTGCGGCCACCTGGTCATGCATGGACAGAGACTGATTGAGTTTTATGCCCAGATTGTTTACACATGGCTTTGGAATGGGAGGGGGGCCCAGTTGTAACGGCCACCACTCATTGGTCCAGACCGCTTCAGCCTTCCCGAAAAGCATGACCTCCGTCTTGCTAGGGTTAAGTTGTAAACAGTTGGAAGTCATCCACTGGGCGATTGCCGAAATCCCTTTAGCAAAGCGGATTCTGTCAGCTTCGGGATATTGGCCGATGTTAAAAAGCAGCTGGGTATCGTCGGCGTACAATATTATTTCAAACCCCAGGGCTTCTACCACCTTAGCCAACGGAGCCAAATAGATATTAAAAAGCTTGGGGCTAAGGCAGGAGCCCTGGGGGACGCCCTTATCCAACGAGGTTCTTTTGGATTGGTGGGAACCCAGTATGATCGTTTGAAAACGATCTGCAAAAAAATTCCGAAGCCATTTGTAGGCCAGCCCCCGAATGCCGCAGGCGCTTAGCCTCTCCGCGAGCCTAGAATGAGAGATGGTATCAAAGGCCGCGGAGAGGTCAAGCAGAATCAAGATGGCTGAACCACCACTGTCCATGTTTATTCTCAAGGAGTCAGTCACAGATAGGAGAGCCGTCTCTGTGCTAAATCCTCAGCGGAAGCCTGACTGTGAGGAATCCAAGATGTTATTCGATTCCAGGTATCTATTCAGTTGGCTATTAATCAGGCCTTCCAGTAGTTTGCCCAACAGAGGGAGCAGGGAGATGGGGCGGTAATTAGCCAGTTCAGCCGGGTCGGCCGTAGGTTTCTTCAGAATAGGGCGCACAAAGGCCTCCTTCCACGAGGCAGGGATCACCCCCTCGCTAATGGAAAGGTGAACATTTTTTATACGGTAGGGGCTAGAATGTGGGATAGAAGTGACATGATTTTAGGTGGGCATAAATCCGTTGGGGACCCTGATTTGGCAGAAGTTAACGCCCTTTGGGTCTCTACTAAAGTGATATGGTCGAAATGTTCAAGAGAACAACTGGGGCTAACAGGGTCATCCTCAAAGTTGTCTAGAATGGGGGGGCCAGCCTGGATGTCCGTGGGAAAGTTTGCATAGATCTTTTCAATCTTTCATGAAAAAACTCGGCCAGTGAGTCACATAGAACCTTCGTCTCAATGGCGAGTGATTTACATACCGTGGGCTCTACGAACTCTTTTACTATGTCGAAAAGGGCCTTGGCCGAATTTTTAGACTGTTCAATTTGGTTAGCAATGGTCGCGCATCGAGCCGCCTTAAGGTTCCGATGATATGTGGCGAGTGCGGCTTTGTATTGGTGTTTTGTTTGCTCTGTTTTATTATGTCTCCATTGCCTTTCAAGTTTTTTGCACGCCGACTTTTCCTGTCTCAAGACTGAAGTGAACCATTTAGCCGACATTCGGCTAGGAGTGGGACTAGGTTTATGTTTCAGAGGGATAGTGGTGTCCAGTGCCTCCTTCATCCCCTTGTTGAGTTCTGACAGTCTATTCTCTACATCCAGGTCTTCTGATCCTTCTGCCAACCGATAAGCCATCTCAAAGGCCTGAGGGGTAAGTTTGTCCCATTGCCTATATGCCTTGGGGCCCATGGCATTAGGCAGACCAGAGGGGGCCTGAGTTGGCAGGGGGGAAGTGAACTTGATCATCAGGTGGTCCGACCATACCAAAGGCTGCGGATGGTCACATCTAAAATCCTCGATATTAGTGAAGACGAGGTCTAGAGTATGCCCGCCATTATGCGTGGGACCAGATATTCTTTGATAAAGGCCCATATGTGCCATATCTGAGAACAGTTTGTTAACCTCTGGGAGGGAGGTTTGTTCCCCATGATGATTAAAATCCCCAAGTACTATAAACTTGGTTGTTGCCAGGGCATATGTAGCTATCAGATCTGTGAGTGTGTCCGAGAATGCATTTTTTGGGCCAGGTGGTCTATAGACTAAAGCGCCCGTCCAACACTCTGAGGCTGAGAAGTTTGCTTTAAAAATGCCAATTTCCATCAGCTCGTCCTGATATGAGTGAGCCCATGATACATTAACCTCTTCCGTGCGGCCCCGATTCCCCCCCGGTGCTGAGCCCTAATGAAAACGGGCGTGGTCATGACGGAACGGTTCCGTCATAAGCACAGCTCAACCGATGCTCATGACGGAACCGTTCCGTCATGAGCATTGAAGGGGTTAAGGTGCTGTTTATAGGCAATGGCTATGCCCCCTCCTATTTTACCCTTCCTGTCAGGATGCATAAATTTATAGTTTTCCGGGATTGCAATCTTGACAGATGGGAGGTTGGTGTCGTTCAGCCACGTTTCAGTCATAAAACAGATCTTTGGGGAGTGAGAGTTTAACATGTCCCAGGGATCTAACATTACATAGCATAGAGGTATGCTGCTCCTTCTTGAAAGATCTGGGAAGGTGGATAGGTGTAAGAGGGTTTGATGTAGCGACGCTTTGAAAGGAACAGCAGCGGCAGGCTACTGGCCCTTCTAGCTTCATCGGGAACTTGGTGGAGCAATTTGGCAAAGCCCCCTCAGATAAGGAAGCCTTCCTATGGATTAGTTGGAGTGCCGCGGAGGAGTAGACAAACTGGTTTGTTCTTGTCACACCTGGAGGGGCACCTATAAGGGCACAGGGAAGGTGCCTCGTCCTGCCGCGGAAGGGCGCAGACGGACTTACCTTTGGCGCGCCAAAGGCGCGCCCGCTGCCCACCGCCCGCCTGCAAGGAGGGCGTGGGATATGACCGCAGCGTTTGGAGGGAGGTGTGTACTCCGCGCCTGAATCGGCGGAGCCTGTATGAGCTGCGCTTCACTAGGGAGGTGAATTTAAAAGATAAAACACACTCTGCCAGAGCATTAAACCAAGAATTAAGCAAATAAAAGTTTAAAACACAGACAGCCTAACCCCCGGCTTTCCGCCTCAGGGGTGAAAGAGTAGGGCGAGCCTCGAGCCGGGCGGTCCTTTTATGATGACGCCGCTCGCGTCAGATGCCTCAGCCGCGCCCCCACCGCCCCGCCTGCAAGGAGGGCGTGGGATATGACCGCAGCGTTTGGAGGGAGGTGTGTACTCCGCGCCTGAATCGGCGGAGCCTGTATGAGCAGCGCTTCACTAGGGAGGTGAATTTAAAAGGTAAAACACACTCTGCCAGAGCATTAAACCAAGAAATAAGCAAATAAAAGTTTAAAACACAGACAGCCTAACCCCCGGCTTTCCGCCTCAGGGGTGAAAGAGTAGCCGGGAGGGAGGAGTGCACCTGGGACCTGAATAGGGCTGGGCCTTCCCTCTACAATGCTGGCTCCACCCTCTGTGGCTTGTCTGATGTCTCTGCCCTGCACAGTGAAAGGAAGAAGAGAGTCATGTCAACAAAGTGCTCAGGAACTGGTTTGAACTAGGCAGAGGCCTCTCTGCCTTCAGAGAACAAAGGATTTTGGGGTATCAATATTGGGACCCAGTCCCACAGACTTTAGATCACTTCTGGAACAAGAAACCTTTCTGCCAAGGAGAAGAACCAAGGAAGCTGCAGGAGTTGGACTGCCCCTCTGCCAGTGTGCTGTTTGCTGGGTTGGTCTGCTGTGGTTGCTTCATTGCCAAGGGAAAGGAGAAGGGACTTTTTGAGGACTTTCATCTACAGAATATTCTCCAAGGGCTTGAACTGTGCTTGCCTCCTGCTGAGGTCTCAGGGCCAAAAGACTTCACCTCCAGCTCCCTCCTGAATTTCCTTGCTGGGAATTCTGACTCCAGTCACTTGCGTGCCTCTGGGAGCTGGAAGCGCGACGCATCGAGAAGAAGCATGTCGCCGCCGCAGCTGAAATCATCGCAACGCCGGAGAAGTGAGCCTTTGTCGCATCTCCCTGGAAGCGTGTGTTCATCGAAGCTGCCTGCTGTCGCATCGCCGAGAGTTGCCATCGCAGCGCCGGAGAAGCGCGTCGCAGGGTCTGTCGCGGCTCCAAAGCACAGAGTCGCCGCAAGGCTTCCAGGGCGTCATCGCATCGTCATTGCATCACCGCATCAAGGGCGCCATCTTCTCGCATCGCAACTGGATCATCGCATCGCATCAAGGCGCCATCTTGCGCACAGCAACGGGCCCGCAGGCCGAGAATCTACGCATTACCTCCGCACCAGTAAGGCTCACGACGAGTCCCCTAATCTGCGCAAGCATTGAGGAAGGACGCAACCGTTCCCCCGGGTCACGGAACCGACCCATCTTCCCTTCTGCGAGTCTTTTTGTCTACTTTGCGTTACGCATCCAGGTACTTTGTTGATAACTTTGACGCATCTACCATCAACTTGAACTAAGAGACTTTACTCATCTTTTAAGTAATCTTAAGTATAGTATTGTGGATTTTTGTCATTTGTGGTCTTGTGTTTAAGTCTATATAAAGCATACTTATTTTTATAAAACCTGTGTTGTGTTCATCTGTAGTGTTATCACTGTATTACTGTGTATATTCACAAATTCTTAACACACTGCCGCTGAGATAAGCCTGTCTGCTCGTGCCAAGCTACCAAGGGGGTGAGCAGGGGTTATTAAGGAGTGTAATCCCCTTAACCTGACTTAGAAGTAAGGGTCCCTATTTGGGCAAAGGTGACTACCATTGCCAACTAGAGACCCCCAGATCTAACACCTCTCTTCTCAGAACTGAATTTATTTTGACCACAACTTACTTCCACTTTCGTTTTACTTTGCACATTTTCCACAGCTGACTTTTACATTTGTGCTAAATCCAAGATGGGCAACTCCTTTTTAACCCAGGACGAATTTAAAGATGAACTGGGAATACGTCCTTGAGCATAGCAAAAGGCGAAAAGCTAGTAGCCAGGTTTGGAGTAGAGTGATATGCCCATATTTTCTGACAAATGAGTTTCTTCACATGCAACTTATTAGTTAAGGCGGCTTGAACAGTCTCAACCACCACCCTATTAAATCTCTCTACGAGACTATTCATGTTGGGGGAATACAAAGCTGTCTTTAGATGATACTCCTGTTATTCAAAAAACGTTGACATTTTTCAGAAACAAACTGTTTGCCGTTATCCGTTACAATACAGTTTGGTAAACAATCTCTGTAAAATGTTTCCTGTAATAACTGAATGGTAGGCTCCGTTGTAGGATGAGACACACATTTGAGTCCAGCCCATTTAGAAAAATAATCTATAGGTACAAAAGCAAAGATCTTTCTAGAAGAAAACAACTCAGAAAGACTCAAAACATTCAAAGCTAGTTTACTCCAGCGCCTTTGAGGAAACTGTAGCCAGACGATTGATTAGTAATCAATGTTCTATCCAAATTGACGCAAGTAACACAGTTTTTAACAAATAAGGAAATTTCTGAATCCATATAAGGCCACCAAAAAAATGTTCTAATCCTTTTTTTCGTGAGGGTTTCACCCAAAGGGCCAACATGAGTCAACTACATAATCTCAAAAAGCATCCTTTTTGGAGGAATAACACATTCACCTTTAAGCAATAACTCACCTTCTGAAGAAATGATATACCTGACCTTCCATACAACTTGTAAAGAGGGACTAAGAACGTTTTCCTGTGGCCACCCCTTATTGATAAAATCCCTGATTTTCAGCAAATTTTCATCCTCCTGACTCTTACATGCTGTCGAACCATGGGGTTGTCAAGGGAATAGAACGTGGGAATAGAGGTGGTTTAGTTGTGTGGTGTACATTGGTGGAGATGGATGTATCTTACTTGCCCTGTCGTCTTTGCACTGACTAAAGGACCTCATTACTTACAGAGTGTGCGTTCTTGTAGTGGCGATGAACTTGACTAGAACAGGATGAGTACCCAACGTGTTGTCTCCTTGTTTCTTTCGAAGACATCTTCATCTCCACCCTCCGATTCTGCTGGAAGATCCGTTCAGCGGTTCTGATGGAGGGCCGTTCCTGAAATGATCCCGGCCATGGCGTCTTCCTGTCTTTGATATCATGTACTTTCTGCCCATTTCTGCGGTGCTTGGTGCACGCGGTGTCTGGGCTCGAGCTCGCAGCCCCATGCTCCAACACCATCAAGACGCCGCCGTCCTGATGTCATCGGTCCCCGAGGCCATTTGATTGGATGTTGCATTCTTGGCGGCCATATCAATTAGGGCACCCTGTCCGTGACGTGGCAGTCTCTGGCACTTTTTTGTTTTGGCTTCTGCATGCTAGGTGGCCATACCAATTGGGGCACCTTGTCAGTCACGTAGCAGTCTCTGATACGTTTTGTTTGGCGGCCATATTTTATTGTGCACTACCTTCTTTCTATCACTTCGTGATGTGGAACCTTGTTCTCCGCGGCCATATTTAAGGGGCGTTCACCACTGAGATATGCAGTACTTACGCTGCGGTCATATTCTATTGGGCAGCACATCAGTGATGTGCACACTTATTCTGAATTTCAACATCAGTGGAACGCACACCTGCCACGTCGTTGACACCTGTTCCAGGCCTACTTCATGTGGAAATCATCCGTCCTTGGCTGCACATCAGTGATGTGCACACTTGTGGAGAAGCGTGGCTCAATGGTTAGAGCGGCAGACCCTGATGCAGAGATCTAGCCTGGGACCAGGGTTCAACTCCCTCTCGGCGAGTCTTGGGCTCAATTTCCCCGGACCTGATAATTCTCGCCTCAGTGCCTATTCCAATCATGGAGTCCCACTCTGCAACTCTGGGCAATAGCTTGCTTAATCTCCACAACGGCCCCCACAACGCTAAGGATGCCTGGCCTCCACCTTGGGGGTGCCCAGGAGTGGACACCTCACAGGGAAAGCCTGGATGGGTTCCACAGCGGTATTCGTACAAGCGCCTTGAGACCCTTGCGGGTGAGTAGTGCGCTATACAAGTATCAATTTACATTTACATTTTACTTACTTTCTCCATTCAGCATCTGTGAAACCCACACTTCTTATACTAAAGGGGTTTCTACTCTCATTTTACAGTACTGTACATTCCTTGCCCACCTTTCAGAATTGTTCTTCGTTGCATTTAATACCCTATTTTGGGCTTATTGGAATAAAAGAGAGAATCTACTATTGTTAAAAATGCAGCATTCACTGGTACCTCCACCTGCCTTTTCTCCTAGTACTACTACTCCTGAATCTGATTGGGAGCAATGGAAGGTAGCCTTTGAGGTGTTCTTGGATGCATTAGAAGATGATTCTTTTACACACAAAAATAAATGTGCAATTCTTCATCGTTCCTCTAGGTTCAGAGTGGCGTAACATTCTCAAGCACATTCCTTGTGATCCTATTATGGCTAGAGAAGGTGAAGGTGAGGGAGATAGTGTTATTGACGAATATGCCACGGCCATAAGAGCGCTAGATTTGAGATTTAAAGCAAGGAAAAACTTTATAATAGAAAGACATACATTTTATAGAAGAGTCCAAATTACGGGTGAATCAACTGCTAGTTATGTAGGGGCATTAAGAATTTTGGCTGTTCCATGTGAATACTGAGATTTTGAGGATGAAATGATCTGAGACCAACTAGTAGAGAAAACTAACAACAAACAAAATCCAAGATGCGTTATTATCAAAACCTAATCTCACGTTGGAGAAGGCTTTAGAAATAGCTTCTAGGATTGAGAGCACTACATCCTTCATGAGTAAAATGAGTAGTATATGAAGACCGAGGGCAAGGAAGACACTGGAAAAACATTGGACAGGTTCTTCAAAAAGCATCCATTCAGACAATTAGAATGTTATCGATGTGGCAGTCCATCTCATTTGGGAAATTCCATTGTATGTCCAGCTAAAGACCGTACATGATGCGTAAGGGTCACTTTGCCAAAGTCTGCAGATCTTCAAATAGAGTACAACAACAACAAAAAATCACAAAGTGGGATCTTGCAAGGGTGGTGAGAATGAGCATTATACCAGTAATGAAAGTGAAGTGCTTATGGTGAAGAATGTTCTTGCAAACGATACAGTCTGCCATATTGGCTTAAATGATTTTGTGAGGCTGTTTTGCATGGTGAGCATCAATGGAATTGATGTGAAGATAATGGCGGACTCTGGTTCACCTTATACTATGTTGAGTGAGAAAGTTTGGCATAACCATTTTGAAGGAGTACAGTTGTCTGCGCCAAACTTTGTCTAGTAGGTTACGGTGGGAAGCTCATTGATGTGGTCGGTGAATTCACTGCCACTTTGAAGTTTCAAACTAACAGTACAGATGATGGGGTTGTATATGTAGCCCGGGATGACTCGTGTTTGTTGGGTTGGTACGATCAGAAGAACCTAAGCATTTTACTTGACCCCAATAATCACGCTCAAGTGATGTTAAGGAACAGCTATCTACCCATCATGCCTGTTAAACATAAAAACAACTGGGAGATGCAGCATCCCAGAGTTTTTCAAAGGGGTCTGGGTACTCTGAAGGGATATACACACACAATCAAGTTGATTGAAGAACCTTGTCCAGTGATTCACAAAGTTAGAGAAGTTCCATTAGCCTTGAGGGCCCAATTAAAGGAAGAACTACATAAACTTTGTGAACAAGGCATCATTGAACCTGTTGAGTGTTCTAATTGGGTTGCCCCCATTTTTTTGGCACGTAAGGCTAACGGTGCTGTCCGCTTGTGTGTGGATTTATGTGATCTCAACCAGCAAATCTGGATCGATCGCCATTAACTTCCTAACATCACTGAAATAGTTTCCACATTGAAGGGAGGTAACATTTTCAGTGTATTGGATATGAATTCAGCGTACCATCAATTCAGCCTTCATCCTGACTGTAGAAATTTAACATCCTTTATAACCCCTGAGGGTTTATTCCAATTCAAGAGCATGCCTTTTGGGTTGGCTTTGACATCCGTCCTATTTCAACGGGTGGTAGAAAGCATGTATAAAGTCATCTAGGGGGTTGTAGCATTCCAAGACGATGTTCTGGTGTTTGGTAGAGATCAGAACCAGCATAATGGCAGAATGTGTCAAGTCTTATCCATTTTAAAAGCAAGACATGTAACTCTCAGTGTGGAGAAATGTAAGTTCAGCTCCCGTAGCATCGATTATTTAGGTTATAGACTATCTATCAATGGTGTAGAACCCAAGTTAAACTTAGTCAAAGGCATTGATGATTTTGATCCTCCTAAAAACAAGGGACCAGTTAAGATCTTTCTTAGGTCTGATAGAGTTCTATTCAAGATTTATTCCAAAGTGTGCTGGGAACTGTGGTGTAATCTGTATAAGGAATTTGGACTCATCAAAATAGAAATAGTACATGCCATACCCTTGAAACCCTGCAATACATGTGATGAAACAATTATCATGATGGACGTCAGCCAGATGGGACTAGGTGTCATCCTCATGCAACGTCATAGGGAGGGCAAAGATGAGGTGGTAGCCTTTGCTTCAAGGAGCTTGACAGGTGCTGAGTCATCCTATTTGGTAATCGAGAGAGAAGTCTTAGCATGTTGGTGGGGTATTGTCCATTTTAAAATGTACTTGTGGGGCTCTCATTTCATTGTTCGAGTTGATCACAAGCCTTTGGTTCATTTTATAATGCTTCATATAGGTACCCCAATATAGGCTGACACACTGACACGAGAAGCTGAGGTTCCTGCACGCAGACACTCCAGCTCGCAGTGGGCTGACATCCCTCGCGGGGTGTCCATCTCGAGACCAAGACGGGTCCCACAGTCTCTCACTTCAGGTAATGGGGTCAACTTTATCCTAGGGAGATTCTTGGCTACACACCTACATACATGCTAGGTACACTGAGGTACATCTAGTTAGGATCTCATCGTAGGAGCACTCATTTTATTGTCATGTATTTTTATATTTGCCTGTATTCATTATTTTAGCACTATGGTAGAAATCTACCAACCTTTTACACTGTTGGTGCTTATAATCATTTATATCTGTTTCTGTCAATTGGTTGTTTCAGCACACCTATTTTACACTAGAACGACGCTGGTTCAATAAATGCTTATTGAAAACGTCCCCACCGTTTATTCTGTGTATCTCACTGAGACAAAGTGAGCAGGAGTGATTGAACGAAAAGTATAGTACTGTTTCTACAATCCCTGATGGGACAGAGTTGTCATGTTCGGTAGTTGCCAAGAACTATTCTTTCGTTGGTAAGAGGAGCTTCTAGTGGCCCTGTAAGCTAGCTGATATACAGGCGTACATACTTGGTAGGGGTGTCTAGAGTCAGTCTGAACACCAATCCTACAGTCTATGTTGTCTAAACGTGGAGATCCTATATAAGTTTATTGGAACTACACGACATGGCACCACCAACATTGGTTTGCTACTAGTTTAACAGACAAATCTAAGTAGTTCAGTCGTGCTATTTTCAGAGACCCTTACTCACATTTTCCCAGAGACGTCTGGAGTGGGAAGGGAACAATCCGCCACAGCTGAGTAGGCATATCCTATGTATTGGCTGCAGGTTTATCAAGCTTGAAGGACAAATAGTTCCTATTGTGCATAAAACCTTATCTCAGTTTCCTTGAAACTTTTTCCTTCTTTAAAATAATGGCTGACGAAGATGCCAATGTGCCAGCACAATGTGCTGCAGGTAGGGCGGAAGAACAGGAAGGGGAAATAAACATTTCAGAAAATGTCAGAATTGCCCTTACTCTAAAACTAACAGACTATGGAGTCACAGCTAGGGGTGGGACAGTAAAATGTGTGATTGAGGCACACAAATCCTACCGAACAGAGGTATTCTATTCATGGGTTACATTTCCACAAGCAGATGCACAATCAAATACATTTCATTCTTACACTGAAAATGAAACACCAAATGAATACTGTCTGTATAAGGACATTGAAGTTCCGCTCACCTACCACGAGCACATAAACTGGATTAAAGGAGCCCTCCCACACAGAAAAGAAAAAGTGAGACTCTGTCGGCTAGGAAGAGATGGAGCAACTTAGCCAGTCCTAGCTGCATACACTCCACATCCAGACATTGACACAATGCCAGCAGCAGACTTACGTCCACTTCATAAAGAAATAATACAACTTTACAGAAACCGGACACAGTTCGTGATGAGAACACTCACACTTCAGCCGGCAAGGGCTACACAAGCAGGGCAAATTGAGGGATCAACATCTAAAATAACACCACACACTCTACATACAGGTAAAATGCCCACTCGACGTGAGAAAATGCCCTTCTGGTTAGCTCAAAAAAATCGCACAATTAGAGGCAGCATTTCCAGACACAAGCCTTCAAGAAAAACACAGAATGCTAACAATCTGCTTGCCAATGGGAATAGCTCCCCAGACAGAGGATTGTACCTCTTGGGGTCCAGTTTTCGCTGCCATATATACCAGAACTCATGATATCCCTTCATTAGCAGTAATACCAGATCTATTAAGACAAGTACAGAATGAGTATGGAGCAGAACCTGCTCTGAACTTAGGGATAAAACTGTTAGGAAATTCCGCCGGCATCAGCCATTACATTAGCCAACACAAAAGGGGAGGCAGCAGCTGTGGCAATACGCCAACGCCTTCACTTTCATTCCTTTACAACAGGAAGGTGAATTACCTACAATTATTGAAGACATCTATGCTGAATTAGGTAGAGGTCGTTTTGGAGCTCGAGCAACAAAACCTCAACTCCTGGGTGGTCCTGAAAAGGATAACACCAAGCAAGCACCTGATTCTTCTAAGAAGAAATGGGATAATAACAATAAAAAATAAAAAGAATAGAGAGAATAGATCACAATCCAGTGGTGGGTCCCCTCAACAGCAGCCAGGAGCCCTCTGAAATGAGGTACAGCCTTAAAAATCGTGATAACATAAAAAAAAACTGACAGGTATCAGGATACTGATACACATTTATCTTGTTCCTTTCAGAGTTCATCAAAAAACTCTAAGAGGGAAGGAAGGTCAGAACACAGACAAGAAGAGCGTACAAAGTCCAGAGACACGCAACACGCTTCAGACTATACTTCCAAAAAGGAAGACAAGCCAAAATTATAACCTCATTTTAAAAAGAAGAAAGTAGCAGGTCTTAAGGTTAGACATGCCCAGAATTCTGAGGACTCAACTTCTGAACGGGGAGTGGGCTCTGACGATGCTCGCGAGCGCAGCAGAAGTAACAATAGCTTGCCAGAATGAGATGGAATTTCTGGTGACAGCGGAGTTGAATGAGTATATCACAGTGGAAATACCTGATACGAGGGTAAGTGTTTCGCATAAGTTACATGAAATAACACTCCAAATAGAGGAGGACAAACCCAGAAAAATTAAAGGTCTCTTTTGGAAGAACCTGACTTATGGCTATGACATCCTTTTAGCTGTAGCTGAAATCCTTTTAGCTGAAAAAGATTTGTCGCCTGAAATTGTTATGGATTGCCCAAAGGGAGAAACGGTAATTTTACCGGCTTTTTCCGACCTTATTTCAACATACTTTGAAAACATACATATGCACAGGAGTGGGCGATAGCACTTCGTCCAGCATTAAATCACAACCATGTTGGGTGGGATGCTGAGTCACCTCATCATGTAATCCCTGTAAAAACTACTCCAACTCCACAGAGACCGTAGCCAATAAACCAAGAAGCGAAAAAACAGGTCAGGGAGATCTTAGATCAACTTGAATATCTCTCTCAAACCTGGATGCCTGACCCTAAGATGGCGCCTCCCCGTGACATAATTTCTCAAATTTAACTATGAGATGCCTCCCACCTTTCTGAAAACTGCCTGCTTTAATGAAAATCATACTTCATTCAGTCCTGACAAAAAAGTACCACGCCCTTAGACGCCTCACAAGGTGATTACACTCAGGACAACCCCAGGTCCCTTCCCAGCAACGCGCTCCTCCTACACAGAGTCTCATGATCTCAGCCCACGCCAGTTGCCAAAATGGCCACTACTCTTCCCCAGGTCCTCTCCAACAGGGGCTAACACAACAAGAAACTCCCTATGGCCTCCCATCCATAACCGAAGAAGTCTCTGAACTCAACGCCTAATCCCACGGAAGCCACTCGCCCTCATTTATCCTCGCCTGACCTATGTCTCCTGTCTCTAAGCAGCCTCCCTCTCCCAGCATACAACTCACTTCGCCTGTTCCACGATGGCCTTCCATGTCTCCACAGTGAACACCCCCTGATCTTCACCGGTAGGCTACTAGGGACCACTCTCTCTCCCTCCTCGTCACGAACTTAGACGTCGGTCCGCATCTCACCCCTCAGGTTGAGGAGCCCAATCCTTTTCATACGGCCCTGACCCCCTCTCTGACCCACCGCCCCTCCTCTCAGAAGTTTCCGCTATGGCTCCGGACTTGTCATCCCACTCCACCCAACCCTCACCGACACTCCTGAAACCCCACAGCGCGAATTCATTCACAATTAGCTTTCCCCACAACCTCTCCACGAAAGCGAGACGAAATCTCAAGCAGAAACTGATTAGACAACACATAGAAACTCTATTTATGGACTCATACCACTGCCCCTACAAAGGACAGATTAAGATGGATTTGATCTTTCACACGGAAAGACCAGAGGAATGGATCACCTCCCTCGGAACACAACTCCACATCTCCAAAACCACTACCACCTCACATAGCTGCAAACTTACTTCTTCGCTCCCTAACCGTTCAACAAGGGGGGCGGAGCACGTCTATGACCATCTACACTAACGGCACTGTCCTGATTCAGGCAAACAACGAGAATCTAGAAGCCTTCGACTCCCTCTTCCCTACACTCTGCGCCGCTCTTCCGCGCACCCCTCGTTCCTTCCTGGCACAGCACCCACCAACAGTTAACGGTCCCCACCAGGGTCCTCAAACTGTCCCTGCCTCGTCCCACACCTCCTCTTCCCGACACCCCAGAGACTCCCTCTTCCCTACACTCCGCGCCACTCTTCCGCGCACCCCTAGTCCCTTCCCGGCACAGCACCCATCAACAGTTAACCGTCCCCACCAGGGTCCTCAAACTGCCCCTGCCTCGTCCCACGCCTCCTCTTCCCGACACCCCAGAGACACCTCCCACCCCAGAGACACGGCCTACTCCAGCTCCTCCACAGAGATTGTCTGCCAAATCTCAAAAGGTTAACAAGCCTGTCCTCCTAATTTGATCCACTCTCCTCATCTCCTCGAACCCGCTCGACTGCCTTTGTCCCCCAATAACACTAGGACTCATCTAGACCTTAGAAGGTCGATCTCACGCCATGGCACAATGCACCCTCCTCCTGGGGTTCAAAAAGGTAACAACATGCCCTACACCAGTAACAATAGTCATCTCAGCTTAAACACGACCGTCACTACTCCGACCAACCAGCCCCTTGATGACCTCACCCCCTTACACAGTTCCATGACACAGCGTATCGCTTCACTAGAACTCCAACTTGAAACCATCTCCCGGGGCCTGAACGAAATCCTCACCAATCTCGACAAGGCCCGAAGACCCCAACAATATCCCTCCAGGTCTCCCCCTACATACGACTCCCTCATCCACCAGCGCCTCACTAGGCGCGCTGCTTTTCCAGTGAGACAAGTACAGACACCCTCTAGAAGGGAGAAGGAAGACCTGCCACAAACAATCCTAAGCAACCAAGACCGCTGCACTAGAGCTCAAACTCACTCCAATACCGACATCGAGCCCACCTACTCTAGACCTATGAGGTTTGAAGCAGCTATGTCTGACAAAGCAGCAGCCGACTTAGCTTTCTCGTATGACACACCCTAAATCCAAAATCCAAGTGATCATGGGTCTGGGAAGACCCTCCGTGCCCTAAACTCCCTAGAACACCTTTCCTCACAGCCCTGTGCAAAGCTCCTAAGGAAACGATCCCTAGCACTAAAGAGCTTTCCACCAACTGCATGCTCACCAACTATAGATCGGGATCAATGCATGCAACCGAACTACCAGAAGCTATTCTCTCGCAGGACATTGACATTGCATTCCTCACAGAGACCTGCCTCAAGGAGCACTCCTCACTGTGCCTAGACATGCTTGTCCCCCAGGTTTTTCCATTATCAACAAAAACAGAAAAGACCAACGAGGGGGTGGAGTTGCCATCATCCATAAAGATAACATCTCCATCATGGAAATAGACTCGTGCTTATACAAGACCTTCGAATGCCTTACCACAAACATAAAGACCAAAGATAAGGGATCAATGCTCTGTCACCTTCTGTACCACCCACCGGGCAACACCTCAGCCTTTGGGGAACAACTATCAGACCTGATTACTCACTGTGCTCTTGGAGACTCCAACTCCTTAATTCTTGGTGATCTTAACCTGCGATGGAATAAAACACATAATCCGCTAATCCAAACGCTATCCAATCTTCTCGATGACCATAATCTTACACAACACTGCACAGAGTGGACGCATTACAAAGGAGCCACCCTAGGTGCCATTTTTGCCAAACAAGACGCAATCTCGATCGAACACGTTCTCCCCGTGGACTGGTCGGATCACCACATGATCCTATTCCATATCAACCAACATATTCTCTCTCAACCACCGTGCAAGACCCCCCCAAGTGGGTCAGAAACCTCTCTCAGATTCCCATGGAAGTCCTCGAAGAAAGGATAAGCGCACTCCTGCCCTGCCCCAATAACCATCTCTCCACTACCGATCTCACTACTCGGTACAACTCGAACCTGGAGACTATACTGGACCAACTCGCTCCCCGAAATCTGAAAAAAAAACAGAGCCATTCTGTCCAGGTATTGGTTCAACACGGACTCTAATACCGAAAGGAGAAACCTAAGAGCCATAGAAAGAAGCTGGAGGAAGAACCCCTGTTCCTCTCTCCGCGAAGAACTCAAAACAGCCCGCAGGGAATACAACAATCATATCACATTTTGCTCTGCACTGGATAGCGCAAAAAATAGACCCAGAGAACTCTACAGCATCATTAGACAACAAACCTCCAAGCCTGTGGCCTCCTCAATTCAGGCATCCAACGAACTTTGTGACAACTTTGCCAACTTCTTTAATGACAAGATCACTAGGATCGAACTCTCTCTGGACATCATCAACACCCAACCCACCAAGAGCACCATTGGACGTTCGCTGTCGCCGCCTCCAATTCTTGGCTAAGTTTCCGCCCCATCCAAGATCATGAGATAGTCACACTGATCTCCACTTCCAAACCCTCTTCCCATGTCCTTGACCTCATCCCACCCCTGCTAACCAAAAGACTGAAGCTCTCCCTAGCACCGCTTTGGTGCACAATAATAAACAGCTCCATGGAAAATGGAGTCGTTCCAGACTGCCTTAAAGTAGGTCAAGTCACACCCTTGCTGAAAAAACCAGGCCTTGACAAGTCAGATCTGAATAACTTTAGACCGGTATCTAAACTTCCCCTTCTATCCAAAATTCTAGAGAAATGCGTTCTCCAGCAGCTACCCAACACCTGGATAACATCAATTTCTTGGACTCCCACCAATCTGGCTTCAGAAAAGGATGCAGAACTGAAACCACGATCCTCAACATCATAGACGATATCCACCACTCACTTGATTCTGATAAATGCTGCCTCCTCATTCTCCTCGACCTACCGGCAGCATTTGACACAGTAGACCATAAACTCCTCATCAGGGCTCTCAAGAGCCGGTCTTGGTGAAGTGATCCTGCAATGGTTCTCCTCATTCCTGCACAATCGCACTCAAAAAATAAAAATAAAAAACTTTACTTCTGACTATCACCCTATCAACAAAGGAGTCCCTCAAGGCTCAGTACTCTCCCAGCAACTCTTTAACATCTACATGGAGCCCCACACCAAACTACTCAGAGCAGCCAACATCCGCTTCCATCTCTATGCAGACGATACTCAGATATATCTGGAAACCTCCTCCCTCAGTGACATTCAAAGACTCAATGATGTACTGAATGATGTCCATCACTGGCTGTCCTCGAATCATCTTAAACTAAACCCCGACAAAACCGAGATTCTTCTCATCTCGAACAAAGAGGAGAACCCTCAAATTGCGGAGTGGCTCAAAGCCGTAAATGCACTGAACGGGAATCTCACTCTTGCTGACTGTGTCAAATCACTCGGTATCACTCGAGACCGGAAACTAAACATGTCCAGACACATCAAGAATTTGGCTAAGAGCGCCTTCCTTAACCTCAGACTTTTGAACAAAATAAAACCCTTCATCCCGCCTGGTGATCTCAAACAGGCCACCCAAACCCTGGAACTGTCAAGGCTGGACTACGGGAACGCAGTCCTCTCAGGAATAGCAAAGTCACACCTAGCTCCCATCAAAACAACTCTGAATGCGGCAGCCAGAATGGTCACCGAAATCAAGAAATTTGACCACATCTCTCCGGCTCTCAGTGAACTTAAGTGGCTCCCAGTTGAAATGAGGATCAGCTTCAGAATAGCGTGCCTCACTCATAAAGCCCTACATACCGGCAAACCCGAATACCTGGCGGCCAAACTCAAAAAAGCCAGTCAGGCCAGGAACCTTAGAAGCTCCAACTCCCTCCTTCTCATCCCGCCAAAAACTCGAAAAACAAAAACTGCGACTCGTTCCTTCGCCGGAAGCGCGTCTAAAATCTGGAACGCCATTCCTCCCCACATCAGAACCATCCCCTCCTTTGTAAAATTCAAAAGCCAACTTAAAATCCTGTTCCTCAACCGTGCCCCAGGGAACCGATAGGAGCTCTCAGGCACATACTTTTTTTGCTCCTGCACCATCTCGGGGAGAATACGAAACAGATGGTCCCTCAAATACGAAGCCGATACCTCAACATCAACATGCATTTTTGTCACTTTCTTGTATTTTCTTGTTATCTTCGCAATGTATCCTCTGTAAAGCGCTCCGATACCCTCGGGTCAGGCTAGCGCTATATAAAACTACCAAATAAATAAATAAACTTGAACCTCTTCAATGAATAATCCTTTGTTTCCTGTAATGAAACCCGATAATTCATACCGTCTAGTTTTAGACTATAGACATCTAAACACATGCATTAAAACATTTTTTTTTATTATTTCCGGTCAACATCGACAAAACACACGTGTCACTTAAACAGATTTTCGTGGCATAGACTCACATCTCTTTATACATCAATATTCATCTATTTGTGTACATAGGGAAGCCAATATACATCCTATTACATCTCGAACTGCCCACATCTCTAGGGGTTCTGAAGTTTTCAGCATACAAATACAATTGGATACATATCTAAGCATATGGTGAAATATTATATTTGTTCTCTGCTCGCCAGTAAACTGACACAAGTAGCACATTCCACACCATTCCTCCAATAACATGCATCAACTGTTCACTTGTGTATTCTGAAGGTACTGCATTAGGGGTTCCCATAAATCCTGAGGTCTTAATGCCTACGGTAATTCCTCCGCGTAAACCTCCAAAGTTTCTCTACAGTAGGACATATCCGTAAGCCAGTCTTCAAACCTAGGGGGACGTTTACTGCCCCATTTGATAGCAACACAACGTTTAGCTAACAGAAGTGCTACGGCCAGGAACTTCCGTCTTTTGGCAGGTTTGAGTTTGTATATTCCCAGCAAACAGACAAGCTGAGTATTTGGTATCAGTTCAGACTGCATAATCGTGAGTGCTCCCATAATTTCCTGCCAGTACCTATATATCTGTGGACCCGCCCATGCCACGTGCAAGAAGTCTGCATTGAAAGCTTCGCATCTATGACACTTATCATGTGATCTAAGGCCATATCTGTGTAACTGAGCCTGGATATAATTAATTTGATGTAAGAATTTAAAGTGAATGATACGTAAGATGCATTACAACATTTGCAGTGCAGAGTGCCGCATTAATGAACAACTTTGTGCGGAAAAAATACAAAACAACACTAGGGACCAGATGTACGGCCCTTTTATGCGGCCGCAAACGGGAGAACCTCCCGTTTGCACTGCAAAAAAAAGGGTAATAGCATGTAAAAATGCTATTTTGCAAGTCACTGACTCGCAAAATAGCATTTGCAACTCTCGCTATTAGGAAGGGGCGTTCCTTCCTAATAGCGAGTCAACATGCTATGTACTAGTGTTTTGCAACCACTTGCATTTGGCCTTTTTTAAAACAACCAAATTTGGAATTTTTCAACAATAGACATATTTTCTTGCTGAAATGCATGGCTTTCAGACACTCATAGTTGTTTGAACTATATATAAGAACATATTTTAGTGAAACTTCTACCTCTTAAGATACGATTTTTGCATTTTTAAAGATTTTTAAAATGCATGAATGTTTTGGATTAATTTGTTGCTTACGTATAAATGCCTAGAACTACATTAAAAATATGTTATGTTGGTAAGAATGGTTTCGAGTGGAACTGTGATCCCGTTGGTTTACAGGTGAACATACTCGTTAGGGGTGTCTAGAATTAGTCTGAACACCAATCCTACAGTCTATGTTGTCTAAATGCGCAGATCCTATATAGATTTATAGAAACTACACAACAATTTATTTACTACTAAAGGCATGGAACGAGCCAAATCCAGGATTGCCAAATGGCAGTATAGTCTTCAGGAATATAATTATACTGTGGAATATGTTGCTGGTGCCAAAAAAGTGTTGGCTGATTGATTGTTTCGTCTTCCCATTCAGAATGTGCTTGATAAGAGGGAAACATCAGAGGACATGGACACTGGTCTTGAGGGTGCTAACAGCGATGTGATGGTGCTATATTGGAAAATGAGTGGCTCACTGCTTGTGATTTAGATGAACAGATGATTCAGGTGAAGGATGGAATACAGAAAGAGTGGTCTCAGTGGAAGTTTGATTGGGTGAAGAGTGATACCTACAAACATGTCTGAGGAGTTGTCCATCATTAACAAACTCCTATACCGATCCAATGCCTTAGTCGTTCCTAAGAGAATGAGGAACAGAATCCTGGTCTTGGCTCATGAAGCGCACATCGGCATGCGTGAAATCAAAAGGAGGATTAGGGAATGGCTCTGTTGGCCAGGTTTGGACAGGACCGTTGAGCATTTTAACAGAGATTGTGTCAGTTGTGCCAGCAGTGACAAGTGTTAAATTACCGTTCCCAGTCCTGTGGAAGCAATTGAGGTACCCAATAAGCCATGGGGGGAATTAGCCATTTACATTATTGGTCCCAAGGTTCTTTCTGGATGCTTGTTGGAATATGGTATTGTTGTTGTGGATTTCCATAGCTGTTGGTCGGAAATTAAGTTTGTCCAATCTCCTTATACTTCCAAGCTCATTCGAATTTTGGGAATCCATTTTTCTTAAGGAAGGCATTCCTGATTAAATGTTATCAGACAATGGTTGTCAATTCCCTTCTGACCAATTTTCAGTTTTTTGAGTATTAAGCACACCAAGACCACTTGATATCACCTGAGAAGCAATTCCCTCGTAGAACGTTTTAACAGTTATCAAAAATAATTCTCCTCCAAACAAAGCAAGAACTTCTCCAATAGAAGCCACAACACACTCCTCAGTAGTCTTTCACACACACACTCTAACATCCGGTAATCTGGATAAGCAATCCACCACCACATTTGTAACCCCTCTTATGTGATCTGCACAAAAATGATATTTATACATACTAGATAAAATCCTAACCAGGCGGGCCGATGCCCTTCCAATGCCATTGCTGTTAAGAGGTTTGTGGTCAGTTTTTAACTTGAACTCTTGTCCGCACGAATATGTTTTAAAGTGTTCCACCGCCCAAGAACAAGCTAAAGCCTCATATTTCATGTAGGAATACCTGGTTTCAGCACTAGATAAATGCCTAGACGCAAAGGCTACTGTCCTATCTGATCCCTGATACTTTTGACACAACATGGCACCCAAACCTCTTGCACTGACATCCAGCTACAGACACAACTTGAGTATTTGATCAAAGGGCAATAACGAAAGAGCATTTACAATAGAATCTTTCAATTTACAAAAAGCATCATCATGGTCAGTCTTCCATTAAAACTTTTCACCCTTCTTGAGACGATTCCTTATAGGCAAGGCAATATGTGAAAATCTATCCACAAATCTTGAATAAAACTCACATAATCCCAAGTATGACTGTACCTGATCCTTGTCTTTAGGAATGGATAAATTAGAAATTGCTTGTACCAGACTAGTTTTCGGAGATATCCCTCTTCCAGAAATTACGTGACCCAAATACTCCACTTCTGTGGTCAAGAATTTGTATTTCTCCATCTGGAGCGTCATACCTCTATTTTTGCAAGATGGATAACACCTCTGTCAAACGAGCATTGTGTAACTCTACAGAATCTGCAAAAATAAGGATATTTTCCGGGAAGGCTACCCTTGCATACCCTTGAATAATGTGAACATCAGTTTTTCAAATACAGAAGAGACTGAAGCTAACCCAAAAGGCATGCGCACATATCTGACAATTAAGTTCATGATAACTATTTCTTATGCGTAATGTCTTGTAGGCATATGGTGAAACAAACAAAAATAAACTACACTAAAAAAAAAATAGGTGCCCACCTGTCCTAATGTTTACGTGAAAGCTCTGTATTTATGGAATATGGGGAAAATATTGTCTGAACTATCCTAAAAAAACGGAATCCGGCAGGTTCCACTTAAGGGTCGAGACCTTTCGGCTTCGGGTTCGTAAATGCTCTTCCAAAATAGCTCTTACCCAGTGACAACTGTATCTGGGCCTAGAAAGCTGTTGATATCACTCTCCTGTCTGCGAAGAATGCATCCTGTAGAAGCCAGACAGCCCCTGGATGTTTGTGAGGCACTTGATGGATAAGGAAGGGAGAGGCAGGCCTGCTTGGGCCCCTTCGCTTGGTGTTTCTACCGGTGCTGCGGAGATAGGTTCCGAGTTTTGGAACAAGTGACACGCTGCTTCTGCTATTCGCAGTGCCCACCTAAAAATAGCCGGCGGTCAGGAGGGAGCGTTGAATGACAGCGGCAGTGCTGGTCGTCCGGACCAGCCTTGGAGCCCTTCAATTCTTCGGCAGCTAGGGCTTCACAGCCACTCCCCGCTGGTCCACGCAGCTGACAGCACAACAACAGCAACCAGCGACAGCTCGGTCGCGCTGAGTTACTAAAGAACAAACTAGGCTCGCCGCCGTTGGTGACGTCACATCCCTTGAGCGCGTGGTCTCCATTTCCACTTTAGCGGGCTTCCATATTTTTGCCGCAGGTTCCTATGTAGAGGCCTTGTAACGCTTTCAAGTAATTTACGCACACTTTGTGACAGACTCATTTCTCCCATTTGGTAAAAACTTCTGTCTTACAGAAGATCCTGACAGATGTATTCGATTTTTCTCGAATTCAGCGGTCGGGCACATGGGGTTTGAAGTGTTTGGCAGGTTAGGACCAGCTGATGGCAGGCCTCGGTTTATTTATAATGACCGGTGAGTGGGTGCGGGGAGGACGGCGCTGCTTTCCTCAGTCTGGACACGTGTTCTCAGCTTGAGAGCTGCGCTAAAAATAAAGAACCCCCACCCACCACTGGCCCTCAGTTGGTACACAGGAGTGAGACCAGGGGGATCTTTAATTGGTTTATCTGCTGTTGTAGAAGCCGGGGCTCGGAGCCTGAGGAGGTCCGGACCGCGGGGAGTACAGCACCGAATAGTAAAAAAAAGAGGCAAGGGCTTGTGAAATGGGCACCCGCAGAGCACTGGAGCGGGCTCCGGCCCCCGGCAGACATCCGTCTACTAACGGCACCGAGGTCCAGGCCGAGGAGGAGGTCGTGGGACCCGGGGTTCGACCTGACAGCCGCAACTACCTGCTGAACGTGCGGCCTGAGAACAGGTGAGTCCTATAGCGACCCCCCTTATAAACCATCTGGGTGGGAATGACTCCCGGGGTTGAATACCGGCTTAGTGCGGCAGGGGCTTCTTGACAGCCCGTTGCCCCGTGCCTCTTCGAGGCTGTAATTGAGAGGTTGACATGGTCAATCCCTGCCCATGGACAAGCCGGGCGTTGTTTAATGTGCGTACGTTGTGTGCACTCATATCAACAACAAAGTAGGAATAGTACAACTATCTGTCGAACTTTCTCTTTACCATTTAAGGTGCTGTCAATATTAATGCATGGAGAGACATTACCGTGTTGAGATTAGGGGGTGTCGAATATATTGCGTTAAAATTCTGACTTGTAACACCTTCAGCTCCCGCTTCTCTTAGCCTCACCCTCATTTTACCCGTTATATCTGTTTGTGATAATGAAGAGCACCTATTAATGAACGATACATTTCATTGGAATTTTTATATACAAGCATCCTGAACAGTCAATAGCCAATTTAGCGCTTAATCATGAAACGAATTTGCTATACTATATTATTGACTAGTATTTGGCACCATTGAAATATACAGTATTTTTTAGATTGTTATCACTATGGTCAAAGAAGCAGCCAGAGGGCAACCCCAGACCAAATCTGCTGACCTAAACGGACACGGGAGGGGGAGGAAGGGGCTGTTTACTCCAGTACAATATCCTTACACATCCTCACTGAGGATGGAGGACCATCGCTACCACAGTATGTAAATAGTCCTTTTAGAGCTAGCTCATAGATGAACGAGTACAGCGGCATGTCAATGAATTATATATACCATGGTCTAAAGACATGAATGGAAACAAATTACCACGTGGACTACATAATTATAATTGTCTTTCAGTTCCATTTCTGCATTTGAAAGCTTTCTTATCCTTCCCAAATCTTGAAAAAAGCACAGCTAAGGTTTAGCTTTGGTTCATCTCACAGAAACCCGACAAAATCATTAAATTGTCTAGTTATGGTATGCAGGCCATAACGCACACTGTAACTCACGCCACCTACCATGTTCTGAACAACCCTTTGGCAATGGCACTTGAAAAAAATTGTCTACCAACAGCAAAAGTTATTCTTTAAATTATGTACTGCGTTCACCTGCTATGTACTTGTTCTGAGTTACGCATGGCTGTTGGCCGTGCATCACAGGGTTGGGGTGCAGAACTTTGCCTTGGACGATGCCCTGCGCTCATTCCCAGTGGGTGGACAAACTGCAGGTGTTGGACACAAGGCACCTGCTCTCAATCCTTGCAGGAAATCACCCTCCATTGGTCAGTCCCTACAGTCACCTCCTGCTGTACAAGGCTTTAGCCATGCACAGCTAGAGTTGCCTTCAGGGCCTGCCCATAAATTGCATGATCTGACTTATATATATTTTTTTAGTGATCATTTTAGATTATTTTTGTTTGGGTTGGTAGACCTAGTTCTGGGTTCACCAATGCTAAACAGTAATTGTGTGCCAACCGGGTAAGGGAACTACAGGTCAAAAGGCTCTTTCATCCAATGACTTTTGTATCTTCAAATTGGCCATTACGGAGGACCAGTGTAATCAGTTGTGGCTGCCACTCAAGGACTGCACGGGCACCTAGCGGGGGAGGGAATGGAACTCAGTTACAAAGACTGCTTGGGTCTAACTTCCATCCCAGGCAGACAGTTACAGGGAACGAGCACAGTGGGGGCCGACCACTCTTAGTATACAACACCTTCAGGGCAGTAGGGGATGCAGCCTCAGGTACGGCGCTCCTGCCATGGAATCCCAGTCAGTCGTTCAGCTCAGCTGGGGCACACCTCATTGTTTTGTTGCCCCAGCAACCAGTTGGGAGGGTTTTTACTGTGCTTGGGTACTAGGGCTCAATTAACACTCTGCTGCCACAGCAATGTCGAGTGCGGCTTCAGTGCACCAGTAAACTCGGGGCGCAGGACGACCTCAATTGCTGGAATACCTTGAGACCTGGTGGGGAAAACCCACCACACGCTGAGCCCAAAGCAATGAGGAAGCACAGTAGTTTAAGAAAAAGGCAAATCTTGGGTGATGTGAGGCATTTGATGAACCTAAGACCTTGGGCAGAACAGGGAGCAAGCCAGCAAACCCTTGGAGTCACTCTGAGGTGTTGGTTCTTTGTCAGCAGGTCAGACCAGCAGGCATCAGAGCAGCTCAGTCAGGCAGAGTAGCAGTCATTTGGAACAGTCAAACACAGCAGGATGGCAATCCCTCAGCACAGCAGCCTTTATTCCAGCGTAGTTTCTTCCAGGTCCAGTAGTGTACTGTTATGATAGGGTCATGCTTATACTCAAAAGTACCTTTGATGTAGGGGGTGATTTCAAAACTGCCATCTGAAGTGCAAAGATCCCTTTCAGCATAGACCTGGCTCCAGACCACCAGTAGAGGGTAAATCAGCCCTTTGTATGAGGGCAGGACACAACCTGTTCAGATGTAAGTGTGAGCCACCTCTTCCACTAGTTGCCCTGTCACACCTAGCCCTTCCTGTGTTGTGACTGTCTAGAACGTATGCACAAAGTGTAGCTGTCGCCCAGGCCAGACGTGGATTGGAGACAGGCTGCAGGCACACAGAGCAAAGTTAAGAGTAGAGAAATGTCCACTTTCTAAAAATGGCATTTCTAAAATAGTAGTGATACAGCCAACCTTACCATCAAAAAGGATTTATCATTACTATTCTAACCATACCAAACATAATAAAGCTACTCTTCTCTGACCAGGAATTACCATTTAAAGATGTATAAGAGAATTCCCCATCCTAGATTGTGAGGGAGTAGGACTCACAACAGTGAAATATAAATGTAGCTGTTTGTCATTGTTATATCTGGTGGTCTCTAGTTGGCAATGGTATTCACCTTTGTCCAAATAGGGACCCTTACTTCTAAGTCTGGATAAGGGGATTACACTCCTTAATAACCCCTGCTCACCCCCTTGGTAGCTTGGCACGAGCAGACAGGCTTATCTCAGAGGCAGTGTGTTAAACATTTGTAAATATACACAGTAATACAGTGAAAACACTACAGATGGACACAACACAGGTTTTATAAAAAAAGTATTCTTTATATAGACTTAAACACAAGACCACAAATGACAAAAATCCACAAATCTACACTTAAGGTTACTTAAAAGATTATAAAAGTCTCTTAGTTCAAGTTGTTGGTAAATGCGACAAAGTTCTCAACAAAGTACCTTGATGCGTAACGCAACGTGAACAAAAGTCTTGCAAAAGGGGAGATGCGTCGGATCCGTAACCCGGGGGAACGGTTGCGTCCTTCCTCAATGCTTGCGCAGAGTAGGGGACTCGTCGTGAGCCTTACCGGTGCGGAGGTGATGCGTAGATTCTCAGCCTGCGGGCCCGTTGCGGTGCGCAAAATGGCGCCCTTGATGCGATGCGACGATCCGGTTGCGATGCGAGAAGATGGCGCCCTTGATGCAGCCTTGCGACGACTCTGTACTTTGGAGCCGCAACAGGCCCTGCGATGCTCTTCTCCGGTGATGCGATGGCGACTCTCTCGATGGCGTCACGCTTCTCCGGTGATGCGACAGCAGGCAGCTTCAATGAACACACGCTTCCAGGGAGATGCGGCGAAGGCTCGCTTCTCTGGCGTTGCAACGATTTCAGCTGCGGCGGCGACACGCCTCTTCTCGATGCTTCATGCTTCCAGCTCCCAGTGGCACGCAAGTGACTGGAGTCAGAATTTCCAGCAAGGAAATTCAGGAGGGAGCTGGATGTGAAGTCTTTTGTCCCTGAGACTTCAGCAGGAGGCAAGCACAGTTCAAGCCCTTGGAAAATATTCTGTAGATGAAAGTCCTTACAAAGTTCCTTCTCCTTTCCCTTGGAATTGAAGCAACCACTGCAGGCCAACCCAGCAAACAGCGCACTAGCTGGGGGGCAGTCCAAACTCCTGCAGCTTCCTTGGTTCTTCTCCTTGGCAGAAAGGTTTCTTGTTCCAGAAGTGATCTAATTTCTTGGGATCAGGGTCCCAATATTTATACCCCAACATCCTTTGTTCTCTGAAGGCAGAGAGACCTCTGCCCAGTCCAAACCAGTTCCTGAGCACTTTGTTTACATGACTCTCTTCTTCCTTTCACTGTGCAGGGCAGAGACATCAGACACCTCACATGAGGTGGAGCCAGCACAGGGGAGGGAAGATACAGCTCTGGAGCACTCTGTTGACATGATTCCTCCTCTCCTTTCACAGTGTAGGGCAGAGACATCAGACAAGCCACAGGAGGTGCAGCCAGCATTGTAGCGTTAAGGCCCATCCCTATTCAGGTCCCAGGTGCAACTCCTCCCTCCCATCTAGATGCAGGTCTCTCTATTTACCACTGGGCTACCCCAGCCTGTCTCCTGGAACCCCCCAGCCCTGTCACACACAAACCCAGACAAGGAATACACAAGCCAGCAGAGGCAGGCTCAAATGGTTAGGCAAGCAAACACCTGCTTTATAAAGTGGTATTTGCAAACACAGAATATTAAAATAAACTTTACTAAAAGATGTACTTTATTATTCTGAGTTCAGGCATACTACATTCGAATTTCTACCATGTTCCCTGAGTCAGTTAGGATTATAAGGATGTAATAATCTTACTGCCCGTTCTGGCCTATGAGAACAGGTGGCCTTCAATAGTGAAAAACGAAAATGGCTGTAATTCACTATTAGAACATGCTACACACATCAGAGCATGTCCTACCTTATACTTACAATGCACCCTGCCCTTGGGCCTACCCTAGGGGTGTCTAATATGAAGCAAAGGGAATGTTTAGGGACTGGCAAGTGGGTGCACTAGGCCAAGTCGACATGGCAGTGCTAGACTGCCCATAGCCCTTGCAATGGCAGGCCTGAGACACACTTTACAAGCTGCTTCTGTGGGTTGCACAATCAGTGCTGCAAGCCCACCAGCAGCATTTTATTTACAAGCCCTGGGCACACATGGTGCACTGTACTACGGGCTGACAGATAAATCAAATAACCCAATAATGGAATCCAATTAGTATATCAATTTAACATGGGGAGCACTTGCACTGTGGCACTGATTAGCAGTGGCACAGTGCCCAAAGCATAAATCCAGCAAAAACATATCAAAACAGAGGAGGCAATCCGTCAAAATGGAAGGGAGACTCACACCAATGATGCCAGGTCTAACAGTCATGTTTAAACTTGTAAAGCATAAAAGGACGTCCTGCCTTTTAGCTACACAGCACCCTGCCTGTAGAGTCACATAGAGCCTACTTGGGGGTAACTGAGGTGAACTAAAAAGGACGTTTGAGGCTTGGTAAGTAGTTTTAAATGCCAAGTCACAGGTGCAGTAAACTGCTCACACATGCCTTGTAATGGTAAGCCGGATACTTGGTTAGGGGATTCTTTTGTGGGTGGCACAAGCAGTTCTGCAGGCCCACTAGTAGCATTTAATTTAGAGGCCCTGGGCACATGCAGTGCACTTTACTAGGGTCTTTTAAGTAAATTAAATATGTCAATTGGGTATAAGCCAATGTTACCTTGTTTTAGGGAGAGAGCACATGCACTTTAGCACTGGTTAGCAGTGGGAAAGTGCCCAGAGTCCTAAAGCCAACAAAAACGAGGTGAGAACAATAGGAGTAGGAAGGAAAAACGTTTGCGGATAACCCTGTAGAAAGGGTCATTTCCAAACCAACCACCCTGCAGCCTAAAGTCAGGGTCGCCTAATCAATACCTTGATGGACTTCCCTGCCTAGGGTGATAAAATCTGGACAACGGCCCACTACTGCAGGGGTACTTGACAGTTCTATGCTTCTCTGAACTCGGTTGGATGCCTCTGTCTGTGCTGTCAGGGGCCACTAAGCTAACCCATGTGGAATCCTTCTGCTTACCTGAGGACCCTATCTGTGCAGCACTTAACCGTAATTTGCTCACAGATGCATCCCAGTAGGTTGACAGTTCCACCATGGCCAACAAAGTGATGTGGCCCATTTCGTCCCTTGGGTCTTACTTCTGTCCCCAGCCCAAGGAAATCTCTGTCCACAAGGACAGCAACCAGCAGAGGTTACCAACAGCTGTCAGTGTCAAGAGCCAGGCCATCCAGGGGGCTCTGTCCTCTGTGGTTTCTGAGAGTGGGGGACTGTAACTCCAGGTGTCTTGCATCCTTTCTCCACTCCACATCCCACCAGTTCAGGGGTGGTATCCTACAACTGGTCTCCTATCCAAGGGTCTGTACCCTTGAACTGGACAGGAGTCAGGGGTAAGTCCTTCCCCCCCTTGCCCCTACATCTGGGCTTCTGCACCTTCTCTAAGGAGTGTTTCTGCCAGAAAATTGTACTATCAGGGCACCTGTGGCAGGTGCCCTTCCTAGTTCTCCTGACACTGGGAGTAACTTATTCCTCAGAATGCAGTCAATGGGCATCTGGGAACTAACTATGGCCCTTCTCTGGGCCACCTCTCCATCTCACCTCACTTCACTCTAGGGACACCAGGGCCATAGTGCAGAATGGGTTGGAGTCACTCTACACACCTCACTGGTATACTAGCTCTTTCACAAAATAATGGTCCTGCTAGCCCCAGTATCCCTCAGAGCAGTGGTCGGGACCTCATTCACATCCTCCTTGTGGAAATGGCGACTCCCACCCTAAGGGATCACCAGCTCACCCTCTGAGTCAATCTCCCAGCTGAGGGAGACCATGGTATGTTCTATGACCTGCCCATGGGGGCTACCTTCCCCTAGGGTAACGTGGGCCACCCCTGTAGAACTCCCAGCAGTGGGTGGTTTCTCTGGACAGAGTCCCCCTGCTTGTGTCCTAAATGGGAAAAATTCAAGCAGCGGGGTTGGAAATGGGGTGCTCTAGGTCACCACCCACCATAACCTCCCTTTTTCCTCTCAGTAGGGAAATGGGAACCCTTTCCTACCATCTTACTATGGGACCTGTTTGGGTCTGTCTTGACCTGCCGCTCACGCTCTTGGGGGAACCTGAACCACCCTTATTGGGGTCACATCCAGGTACCTTTTTGGTGGACACTGTGGTGCTGACCCAGATGTCCGCCTCCTAAGCGAGCTTACTGGAGTCAGTCAGCTTGCTATCCACCAGGTGTTGACGTAGCTCTAGAAGTCAACTATCAAGAATGTGCTCCTTCAGAAACAAATTATGCAACCTTTCGAAAATCATCAACTTTGCTGACCCTTTACCCAGCCTTGCAGTGCCTTATTAGCGTATGTTTGTGTGGTGAGTTTATACCCCAGACCGTTCTAGCATATTACACTATGAACATCTGCATATATGGTTTTATTTAATAGCGTGTACATGTGTGTTTGTTTAAAAAACGTATTTAAACAATTTCAAGATGCAAGAGTTAAATTTGTGAAATAAGGTCAAATTGTATTGAAGAGGCCGCTTGACTATTATGAGAGTTGTTTCAAGGTGTAAAGTAATTGTAACATGCAATCTGTGAATCAGTAAACAATGCTTTTCTCTTGTTAGTTACTCTCAGCTAATAAACTAGAATTTGACCTTTACAATGTACTGCTGAATGTGCTTTATTAGTACAGTAGCTCAAAATAACTTGCAATTCAGCACATTTATTTTTACTTGCATGGTGGGTGTGTATCTATATGGGTGTGTATCTACATAAACATATGTATGTCTGTGTATATTCTTGCCCCACTGCCAAAAAACCTTGTCGGGTTTATTGCACAAACAAACAATGAAACAGACGCGTTTCAGCACTTGCCTTCGTCAGTGTCAGCTGGCGGCGGCGAGGCGGAAGTTCATAAAGGCAATCATAATCAAAATAAAAACCAGACCGCGGTCCAAATTATAAGCGCCATCTTGAAATGGCAAAAACCAAAATTACAATTTCATCAATTCAAGTATATCAAGTTCAGATTACTGTTGTAATAAATACATGTGGTGTTTACTATTTCATTACACCAAATCAATGATTACATCCCTATCTCAAGACCCTGGATGGGTAATCGTTGCGGGACATTTGATTCAGTGCATCTGAATTAGTTAATATATCACAATCCCACAGTCTCTGATGTGCACCTCGGTTATTTTCTCATGTAGTGATATGTCACGGGGAGAATCTAATTATATTGAAGCACGCAACAACCATAGGGCCCTGGATGGGCAAACAGTGAATGGTTTAGACTATTCATAGTTTTTTCTGGAATCACTGTCTGTTCTAATAAATAATGGAAGTATGCATTATATCATGTATCATATAATCCCCTGACTCCTTACTACCTTGGTTTCTTCAATTCATTCATAATAGATACTCTGGCATCGACACAGCTCATAGTAACTTTCTTTGATCATTGATTACAGGTGCTATGTTAATTCTTCCCCCGCATTGAGACCTTCAGGTGACTTCGTTTGGAGTTCAATGTTATATCTCGACTCCAAGCGTCTTAGCTTCCGCTTTGTAGTCACCCCCTCTCAAATCTTGTGGGATGCAGTCTAGGCTAAAAAAGCTAAGGAGAGTTCTATCGCTATTGTGATGCGTGGCAAAATGGCGGGCCATCGGGTAGTTCTCATCCTTATTACCGATGGCCCGTTGGTGTTCTAGTATTCTTAGCTTCACCGCTTTGGTTGTGCTCCCTACGTCTGTGTATCTATCTATCTATCTATCTATCTATCTATCTATCTATCTATCTATCTATCTATCTATCTATCTATCTATCTATCTATCTATCTATCTATCTATCTATCTATCTATCTATCTATCTATCTATCTATCTATCTATCTATCTATCAATCTATCTATCTATCTATCTATCTATCTATCTATCTATCTATCTATCTATCTATCTATACATATATATGATGTCATGTGATCAAGGTCCAAGGGGGACCGAAACGCGTCATGGCGGCGGTGCTGGGCAAGAAAATTAAATAAAAAATATTCAGCACGAAGTTGGGTGCGCCTCGTCTCTTTGGAGAAAATTCCAGTGGTGTGAGTCGAGAACGAAGATATATATATATATATATATATATATACAGAAGACTCCACTGCGCATCGGCTATGTCTCTTCAACAAAATGGAGCACGTACCACAAATAGATGCGCAGAATCTAGTTTATTTCCTCCACACTCTGTCACCCATTATGTGTTTTGGCTCCAGGGAGCCTTGTTCACATGACACGTAAGTTAGTCAGCTGACTGGTTTTATACCATTTTTGTCACCATTTTTTTCCCAGCAGTGTTAAAGTGACAGTGCATTTTGTAAACAATTACATGTTTGAAATACCAAAAAGTACAAGGCACCAGTCTGATTATATCTGTTGGTTACATAGTATATACAATATATACAGTGATCGGACAATTACGTTTTACCTAAATCATGGTTTGAAAACCTCAATGATTTGTCCGGTTATTTCATCAATCGTTAATATCACTTTAAACTTTTTGTCTATTTCCATGTGCAAATAAAATGCCAATTAACATCCATTCCATACTTGAGGTTAATAATGCTTTTAAAATCTATTGGATAGGATGCAATGTCAGCAATCATGGTTTTAATACCAGAAAATCCATTGGCCATATTGACTCCCAGTCAATTATCTGTGCAAATCAGAAGCTATAAAATACAATATAAGTTGTTAAAAGATTAGATCTTTAGATACCATAATATCTATATTAGAGAATAGAATAGAATCTGTGCAAACAGGGTTTAAATACACCTACATCCATTTGGGATTAACTAGTGTTCATCATTGTAAATATTGTGCAAAGTTATATTCAATAAATATCTAAATAAATAAATAAATATGTACATATACAAATATATAATTATTAGACACCAAATTTGTTTGAAAAATTGCAGCCTAAAATCATTCTGTAAAATGCTAATAAACATAAGTATTAATTCGTCTCGTCTATTATATATAATATTATATTGCTAAGACTGGGTAGTTGCACATGATATTGCAAATTGAAATATGACTGTATATATTGACCATCCCAGTTAACCCCAAGTGCTAGTGCAGTGATCCCTACTTTATAGACAAAAGCCTTTGTCGTTATTGGCGTGAATTAAAGTGAGACAAAACTTCTTAAAAAAAGGGAATTTTAAACAAGATAAAAGCCTTTATCTTGATATGGACTCTTGAGTTTACCGTGAGGTAAATGATATGTTATATCGTTGGAAATCCAATACCCATCTTTTATAACTCTTAATGCTCTTTTCGTTTGCAGAACTACAAACTTAGTATTAAATATCTGAAAGCTCTGATAAAAAAGCCCAGATAAAAACAGATAATAAGCGAACCAATAAATGAATGAATAAAAAAAGAGCAGACTAAAAAGTTCATTCAAAATGTTGTTTACAGATCTTCAGTTACATTAAGACCATTGGGGCTCTTTGGAATCCAGTTCCAAAATATATCTGGTTTCCAATTTGCGAAGGGTTTCCTCTCTATTACCCCCTCTTCTGTTGAAAGGTACACAATCAATTAGATAGTACTTCAAATATTTAGGGTCTGCTTGATGGAATTAATAAAAATTTCGGACGACGGGGTATACTGGGTCTTGGTTTTTTATTGCTCTAATGTGCTGTAAAATCCTCTTATGCCCCTGCAGCTTGGTACTTCACACATACCGAAGCCCACAGGGGCACTCAAGGATATACACCACAAACTCAGTTTTACATGACAGAGATTTATTGATCTTATGTTCACCACCCCCCAAATACAAATTTAAAGGTTGTAGTATTGATGCCGTACTTACAGGCTTTACATCTGTAAAAACCTTTGGCTTAACCAGGTTCCCTTTGGATGATCCACTGGATTATTTACCACTAACCAGCCTTTCATGTCGGGGTCCCGTCTGTTGGTGATCGACAGTCTAGGGGGTAATGTGTAACCCAGCACCGGATAATTTTTGACCAGAGGCCAATTTCTTTTAATGATACAATTAATTTCTTTGTGTTGTTTACTGTACCCCACAATCATTCTGAATTCATTCATGGATTGTTTTTTAGTTCTTACTAGTTGTACAGGAGTATCAGTTGTGGTGTCTGGTCCTTACTCTGGGGTCCCTAGTTTTAACAAACTATCTCTGTTGGCTGCATTGCTTTTGAAATAGCAGCGTCTATGCATTTTGCAGTATAACCTCGTTCAAGGAACCTGCGTCTACTGTTTAGTTGGGCTATTCACTGTCAGTGCTACAGATACATTTTAATCGTATCATTTCCCCATATGGGATACTCTGAATGAGGTGTTTTGGATTTAGACTGGTGGCATGTAGGACTGAATTCACAGCCGTGGGTTTTCTGTGTATTCTAGTTTCAATCCTACCCCTCTCAATATAAACCTCAACGTCTAGAAAGAGAACCCTTTCTGCACTGATATCTGAAGTGAACTGCAAGTTAATATCATTCTGGTTTAATTCATCAATAAATTATATTGCTTCTGTTTCGAACCCTGCCAAATTAAAAACAGATCATCTATATATCTCCACCAACATTTCACATTTTGACTGAGGGTATTGGCATGTTTCCGATGTAGGACCAGTTCCTCCCACCACCAGCCCATGTGGAGACAGGCATAGCTGGGGGAGAAACTGGCCCCCATAGCGACCGCCCGTAACTGTTGATACAAAACCTGTTGGAATAGGAAGATATTATTGTGAAGGCAGAAATCAATCATATCAATGATCATTTTGTTGTGATTTTCATGTACAGTAGGTCTTTGTCCCAGAAAGTACTTAACTGCCCTCAGACCGTCTTTTTGGCTGATGCTTGTATATAGAGCAGTTATTTCCATTGTTATTAGTAAATAATCACTCTGCCACTAAAAGTTGTGTATCTTGGCTAAAAAATCGCCGGTATCCCTTAAGTATGAGGGGAGTTTCTGGACAAAATCCTGCAGGAAATGGTCTATATATTGCGGCGTATGTTTCGTTAGGTTGTTGTTCGCGGAAATGATGGGTCGTCCTGTTGGCTTTATAGGGTCTTTATGTAGCTTGGGTATGAAATATAGAACTGGGATTGTCAGTGAATTGTTCCTCAGAAATAAATATTCATCCTTGCTTATCAAGCCCAGACCCTTCCAGGCCATCAATTTTGTATAGTAGTTCTCATATGTCGTTTTGAGTACTGATTGATCGTATCTGCGGTAACATTCATTATCTGATAACTGATTCAAAGCCTGTTTGATGTAGTCAGATTTACTCCAAATTACCAGATTGCCGCCTTTATCAGCGTTCCGTAAAATGATGTCCTTATTATTCGATAGTTTGCTCATCAGTTGATGGTACTGTATTTCCTGCTTGTTTTTCTTGCCTTTTTTCACATTGTTAATCTTGTGATTTAGTTGTTTCAATCCTGCGATGACCTGTTCGTGATATACATCAATACCATCCCTAGGCATAATTGGGACAAAGGTTGAGCGAGGTTTAACTGTGTATTTTTGTTGTGTGGTAGTGTCAATCCCAATATCTGTTTGCCATTCATGACTCCCACATTGTGATTCTGTTTGTGCCAATGATTGGAGGTCTCTGAGGAGTGGCATATCTTGGCTTGTAAGATCAAACAGAGGTGGTGTATCTGTGAGAGGAGGTGAGTTTACAATTTCTATGTTCTCAGGCTGGCCAGACGCATTTTTCAGAAGGTGATATTTTCTGAGTTTTAAGTTTCTTATGCCCTTAAATACGTCCATTCTTGTTGCGGCATAATCAAAGGCACTTTCCGGGGAGAACAATAAACCCAACGAGAGTAACTGTAACTCTGCCTGATTTAGAATTATTGTTGAAAGGTTTGTCACCGTGATGTTGCTCAAGTTGGGTTGTTGCGTGTTCATTTGCGATTCCACCGGCGTGTTTGATATCGCCTGGTGGCTTCTCCTTTGTTTTGCCCTTCTCCTTTCTCGACGCTTGTGGGTGTCGGTTTTATTTGTTGTTTTTTCGGCCGCAGTGTTTGTTTTCACTCCTCTATTAAAAAATCCAATTCTTCCACAAGTGAGATTGCGATTGGAACCCTTGTGTCACGGATATCACCTTCAGTTTCACTTTCTACTGCTGAGCTTAATTCAGAAGCGGACGATTCAGCTTGTTTTGATCCTTTGTTGCCCCTCAATGCAGTTTTTGGGGCACCACTGAATTTTGATATTTTCACGCTTTCATATTTTTTAGCGAAAGTGTAGATATACCCACACTCGTAGTCAGCCTTATCCCGGTGATATTTATATGTTTTCCGCTCGCGTATTTTATCCTTCTCCTTTTTCAACCGCTGTGTCATCTCAATTCTCAATTTATTATCCTCCTCACTCTGTCCCATTATTATTTCCTCATTTAGGGCATCTATTTGCTCTTGTAGTTTTTGGTGGTCAGATGCCGCGTATTTAACCAACGGAATTACCAGTCTTCTGGATGACTTCAGGTTTGTTTCCGCCCATTCTTTCATCATTTGGGGATCTGGTGTCTCCTAGTTGGGAGCGATTAGTATGCACAAGCCTCTTGGAATTCGTCCGACATCTAGATATCGTTGGAGGGAGGGTCCCTCCCACCTCTTGCTTTGCTTGCTCCTCATGAGCTTTTCTAAGGTTCGATACTTATCTCGGAGTGTTATGTTTTTGGTTCCGGTTGTTGCATTCTGGGTTATGTAGTTAGTTGGCGGCGCATTTGTGTCATTAAACATTTCAGCCGCACCAGCCTCACGGTCTCTTAACGTGTCGGCCGACATTGTTTGGAGATTCTTAATATTAAATTTAACTTGGAAAACAAAGCCTTTGCACAGTTCAAATGTAGATTGCCAGGTCGTTAACCAAAGTTTTAGGCACACCCTTCACCCAGCGTATGCGCGTTGCTAGCAGTCCTACCTTCGATTTCCGACAGTCTCCCTCGGGTCCTCCGACTTGAGTCCGTCCCGCCTTGCTTACTCTGTAGGGGTCCGCTTGTATAGCGATGCTGGGGGGCTGGACACGTTGAAATCCTCCTGGATTTGTGGCCAAAATGGTGTCCGTTACCAGACAACGTCCTCTTTGTGTGTCTCCAGCCCGAAAGTGGAAGGGGGGTCCTTGTGCAACCCGGAGAAGGCGGAAACCGGTTTTAAATATCAGCTATGTCTCTTCAACAAAATGGAGCACTGACCACAAATAGATGCGCAGAATCTAGTTTATTTCCTCCAAACTCTGTCGGCATTGCGCGTTTCGTCTCCGTGGAGCCTTGATCACATGACACGCAAGTTAGTCAGTTGACTGGTTTTATACCATTTTGTTCACCATTTTTTTCCCAGCAGTGTTAAAGTGACAGTGCATTTTGTAAACAATTACATGTTTGAAATACCAAAAAGTACAAGGCACCAGTCCGGGTATATCTGTTGGTTACGTAGTATATACAATATATACAGTGATCGGACAATTCCGTTTTACCTAAATCATGGTTTGAATACCTCAGATGATTTGTCTGGTTATTTCATCAATCATTAATATCACTTTAAACTTTTAGTCTATTTCCATGTGCAAATAAAATGCCAATTAACATCCATTCTATACTTGAGGGTAACAATGATTTTAAAATCTATTGGATAGGATGCAATGTCATTCATATATATATATATATATATATATATATATATATATATATATATATATATATATATGCTTCGAACACTTTTGTGGGAAAGAGCAAAGGTGGGCACTCCATTCAAGTCAAAAATATTTTCATTTCTTTCATTCTCCATAATCATGTTTGTCCTGGCACGTTTAGGCTTGTCCCAGTCTTTATCAAAAAATATATATCTATTCACACAAAAGATCCAAAAGTTACAGCAATCTTATAGTTAGGTGAAAATGTCAGTTAAAAAATACCACTTTACCTAAAACAAAAACCACTGAAATTTACCTGTTATTGTTTACTGAGCTAAGTATAACTTGCGTCGCCCCATGCACTGCTTATGACCTTGTATATTGCATAACTCATGATATGTTCAGTTACTTCATTGATGATATCACCAATGACATCTCATATGACATCCCTCGACTTCACAACAACACTTTTTGTGACATGTATATGGTGCCCACGCCCAGATTGGAGCACCACAAACCGGCAAAATAAATGCAAATAAGACCACAAGGCTCCTGGCTGGGAACAGTAAATAATAAATAAGAGGCTTTGTTTACTTTTGTGTCCTTTAAGTTGTTTCACTTTTTTTTGTAACTAGCAGCTCAGGAAACCACTCCGGTGCTTCCTTGTTTTGTAATTGTCCCGGGGCTCCTCTTCAGTATTCTTCACGTTCTGTGCAGCTTGCATACATGGCGATGGGTTTCTGATAGTTTTGGTTGTGTCCTTAGGAGGTGGGCTGGTTTGCCTCTACTGCTCAAATTTTGAGTTGTTTGTCCTTGCTCATGTATACGACAATGCAGTGGTATGGATCCTCAGGTCTGCCGATGACAATGTCCGTGGATCGATCCTCCCACTCTGCGTCTTTAGTCCCCTGTTGGTGTGGTCAGCTGCATACATTCCAATTGACCCAATCCAAGCAAGAGACTTGTTACGCCAAAAATGGCTTCCTTTTAGCTAACTCACACCTAAAATTGCTTCTGCCTAAATAGAAGTCAATGTGGAAAAATACATTCCGATTTGGTTTTCAAAATATCCCACTTTACATGTTTTAAAAGTTGGCATGTATGGTCCACTGTGCAGTCTGGGGTTTGTGGTGTCTCCTGTCCCCTCCCTGTGATCTATCCTTGTGGAATCAGACCACTCCTTCCTTTTTGGGGCCCATCGGGAGAGGGGAGGACACAGACCAACCGGAAGCTCAAAGTAAGGTGTGACAAAGGCCGCTTTATTGGAAGCAGGTGCATCCTATAAATACCAAAACCCTTGTCCTGTGCCGTACAAAACTAGGCCTAACTAAATATGCACTACCTAACAACCCCCACCCCACCCCTAAAATGGTTCCCCCCAAAGAACAACACACACGTAAATGCAAACTGCACAATGCCTGACTAACTGGTTAAATACTTGTCATATGTACACTCCCCCCCCCTCTGTCCAGGAACACCTCAGTCCTCCTATCCTGCCCCCCCAGACTAGGAAAAAGCGCCACTCGAAAGCCCCCACTACGGCTTTCGACCTCCCCCTCTAGGACACCCGCACTCTCGGATACCTACGCACCCCAATAGTCCGGTCCACTGCCTTCTTCAGCTGCACAATATATAACTCCATCCCATACCGGGACAAAAGTACCCCCTCCTCCCTGAAGAAATACACTGCGCCATACCTCAACTCCGGGTGCTCCATCCTACCCAATCCCTCCTTGTCACAAAACTCCCGCATCTACCTGTTAATCTTTCTCCTTGTCCTGTCAATGGCAGCCGGCCTCTCTGCTCCCCTCCAGCAATGCCTAGGGACAAACTCCGACCAAATTACATGACACCCCGTCCACTGCTTCTGTATCTCCAACAAGTCCTGTTTCATCTGCTACACCAGCGCTTATCCCTTACACTGCACCAAATCATTTTCCCCAAAATGAATGACCACCACATCCGGGCAAACTCCCCCCCGCACAGCATTGCTCAATGCCGGCACCAACTCGTGCCTGCGCATGCCCCCTTCTCCCCGCCAATGACAACGAAACAACTGGTCATCTAACTCCAAATTGAGGTTCCTGTGGTTGTCCCATTCTGCCCTCTCCGCTCTTTTAACAAAGGAATGGCCCACAATGTAAATGCTCATCGCCGCCACAGTTGACCCTGCCACCGCACCTGCAAAGACACAAATGTAATCAGCGGGCAAAACAGTTCCGACCTCATTCCATGCCTACCCCCGCATCCTGACATAGGTCCTGTTGCAGTTTGATTTCCAACGCCCCAACCGTTTAATTTCCTCTTTTCCCCAACCTCGCTGTGCCGCCTCCGTCGCCGCCCCAATGCGAAAGGAATGCGTCCCGAAATCCTTCGGGTCCTCACCCATAGACCGTAGGGCGTGCCGCAGGACCCACAACACCTGAGCCGCCGTCACCCTACCGGCCCCTACCCGTCCAAAAACCTCCAAATCTCCTTGTGTCTTCCCCCCTGCCAGTCGCCACCCCCATCCTGCCGGGCACTCCGTCTCGGATACCCCGGGCCCCAGCACCACCCAAGTACCCTCTCCACGCTGATCGGTCGTCGAGCGCGGCAAACGCACCGCCACCTCCTGGCCCCGAACGTCCAAGTCCCTCCACAGCACCCCCGGGCCCCCCTTCAGCCCCACCAGCTCCAAAACCCAGAACGCTCCAAAAAACAGCCATGACACCAGTATGGAGAACAGCACCGTTTCGACCTGATCCCAGCAAACCGCCGGTAAGCTCCGCACCAACTCCTCCAGCATCCCCTCTGTAATCGGCCGCCGCTGTCGCACCCTCGCCCCCTGCTCTCTCTCTCATCCCTCCAAGAGACGCGCTCCTAACTCCCCCGCCGACGGCGTATATCCCCACCACAGCTTCCCCATGAACGCCACCGCAGACAGTTTGCCCGCAATCCTCACCCTCGACAGTCCTTTGTCCATCAAACCGAGCATGTACTGCACCACTTGCTGCTCCCGCCGCCACCTGTCCCCTTGCCTTACCGCTGCAAAGCGCAGAAACTCCTGCCATGCGTGCACACTGACGCCTTCACCAATTGAATGACCCGCGGTTTCCCACTGCCCAAAGCTCCGCTGGCACCGGTGTCTTGACCTCGGCCGCCTCCGTGGCTAGCCCATGGAAACTCTGCCACTGTGAACTAGACAAAGCATCCGCAATGTCCTTGTCCACCTCCGGCACGTGCCTAGCTTGGAAAAGAATGTCATGTTCCAAACACTTCAACTCGAAAACGCGCATCAACTTCAACACCTGCGGATCCCTAGCGGACTGCCTGTTCACCACCTGCACCACCAACATGTTGTCCACCCTGAACAAAACCCGCGTGTGCGCCAAGTCCTGCGCCCACACCGTAACGGCCACCACCAACGGGAACAATTCAAGAAAGGCGATACTCCTCCCCCCGCCTGCCAGTGAGCCGGCCACTGCTCCGCGCTCCATTGCCCTGACCAGTAGAGGCCGAAGCCACCGACTCCCACCGCATCCGATGACATTGTGACGTCCCGTTCCCAGTCCTCTGGTGGCGCCATAGGCACCCCATTGAAGCGTCCCAGGAAAACCAGCCACATGCGCAAATCCTCCTTCGATCCCGCCGACAGGCGCACATGATGATGCGGCATATCAAACCGGACAGCGCCAGCCCCAATCGACGGCAGAACGTCCGCCCTGCTCGCACCACGCGGCACGCGAAATTCAAGTGGCCCGGCAAAACCTGCACCTCCCTCACCGTCACCTTCCGCCTCGCCAGTATGTCCTCCACCAGAGCCACCATCACTGCCCGCTTGTCGCCCGGTAGGTGTGCTTCCATGGCCGCTGAGTCGAGCTCTATACCGAGAAAGGACAGCACCGCGCTGGGACTATGTGTCTTCTCTGGCGCCAAGGGGACCCCCAGGTCGCCCATAAGGTCCGTAAAACTGTCCAGCTGCCTCTGGCAGTCCGTCGAACTGGGGCAACCCACCAGGAAGAAGTCATCCAGGTAATGCGTCACTGCCTCTGAGCCTGTGCGCCAGGAAAAAGCCCACTGCAAAAAGGAACTGAACATCTCGAACAAAGCACATGACACTGAACACCCCATGGGTAGCGCTTTGTCCACAAAGATGAGCCCGTCAAACTGGATCCCCAGCAACTGGAGATCCGCCGGATGTACCGGCAGCAACCGAAACGCCGATTTGATGTCGCATTTCGCTATGAAGGCACCCTGTCCTGCCGCCGTCACCAACCTCCTCGCCACGTCCACGGATGAATACGACACCGACGCTAGCTCTGCCGATATATAGTCATTCACTGACGTGACCTCCGGCCACGATAGGTGCTGAATCAACCGAAAGTGTCCCTGCTCTTTTTTGGGGACAACCCCGATCGGAGAAATGATCTAATCGGGCAGGGGCGGCTCGTGAAAGGGGCCCACCATCCTGCCTTCCTTTACCTCCTTGAACAGTTTCTCCCGGATGATACCCTTGTGTGCGTTCACGGATTTAAGGTTGTCGGCCCAGCGAGCAATCCGCGGATCCTCGTACCCCAACCGAAAACCCTCCCGGAAACCTCGTTGCAACACCGCCGCTTCGTCCGCCCGCGGATAGGCCTCCAACAGAGGCTCGAGTCGATCCAGCCTAACCGGTGTATGAGCCTTTGCCCATGTTACCGCCCCCCCCTTCCGCCTCCTCTCCCCCCTGCGGGAGCCGTCACATGTTGCTGCCCCTGTGCGGGTCCTCCCCGAACCCCTAGCAGCGCACCACTGGGTGTCTTCTCCCGCACTTGGAACATTCATGCCTAAAACGGCACACCTGCCTGGTACAGGAGCCTCTATTAAAGTCACAGCAGGCCCCTACGGCGTTGAGGCTAGCGGTATCCCCCGACCGCACCCCCCACAGGTGGGACGGGCCAGAAAGGGGGTCGGCGCGAGTGGTAACCCACTGGCCGTGTAGATGGTGCGTCCAAACGTCGCACCACTCATTGTCTGCTGGTATAGATCCGCATCCAGCTCCCCCCACTTAGCCTCCGGATCCGCCGCCATGCTAGCCCGGAACTCCTCGCCCTAGATTGGCCACGCATACCCGCAATAGGTCACCCGCGCCCGCCGCACCACATCCATATATTTGAAGAAGGCGACCGACCTATCAGGATACTTCTCACAGTATACGCTGGCATATATCAGGAAAGCTGCCGACCAATTCTCGATTGTCACTGGCACCTTAGGTCGCCTGGCCAACTCCTGCTCCTCCTCCTTCGAACCCTCCTTGGCCATCAGTTCCCTGTGGAGCAACTTCAAGATTTCAACGTATTCACCCCTCCAGATCTTTTCCTTGGTTGCCAAGGACAAATGGTCCCCCAGTGGCTTCGCCACGCCCATATACGGTAGCTTCCGAACCGGCATGTCGCAACTCTCCTTTTCCGCCAGGCCACTCGCCGCACCCCCCAGGCTTAGCCGCATCCGCAGTTGCCGCACCAACACCCCCTGTCCCATCGCTTGCCGACGCCGCATCCCCCACGGCCCCCTCTTTGTCTGTACCCACCCCGGCGTCTGTCACATACCTACCCTTCACCAGCCTCACCAAATCCTCCCCCCTAGCATCCGTACCCACTGACACCTGGCCTCCATGAGGCGTTGCCAAGCCACTCCCCATTCTACCACCATCCTTACCTGGTGTCAAGGCTGGCGTCCGCACGGGATCCCGCCGTCTAACCAGTTCCGCTGGGGGGCCGTCAATCTCGGCGCTGTCTGCCGGGGGCGTACCTGTAAACCACTGTCAACAACATTACTCCTCTCCCCCACCCCCTCCCGAATCTCCCCCTCCTCTTCTGACTCCATGTACCTTCTATCCCAACCGTCCCCTCACTGCCTCGCCTGTCCACTCACAGTACTCTTCCCGCTAAGCCCCGCCTTCTCCCTACACGCCCGCATCAAAACCCCCAAATCCACACTCTCTCTCCGCCCGGACTCATCCCGAAAGTCTGATTGTTCCGGTGCAGTAACAGTCCATCCCCGGCTCCCGGCGGCCGTCTCGACCCTTCGGGGTGGGGCAGGCGGGGACTTAACCCCCCGCCTTCTGACACGCTCTCGCGCTAGGTCCCTTGTTGGAGCGCGACTGCCCGTACAAGGCTGAGCCGGCCTATCCTTTCGGTGGGTCGGAGCTGCATGCTGCTCACCCGAGTAACCCGCCAACTGCTCCTGCCAAGAAAAAAGGGGGGAAGTCCAGCATGCAGGGCCAACATCGCCACCGCCCACTCCCACCCCCTCCGCGCACCCCCCATGCCGCGGAGTGCCCCTACTCTCTGGCCTCCCCCCACACTTCCCCCGACCCCCCATTCCCCTCCACCCCCCGCCTCACTCCCCCACCCTCCCTGTGCGCTCGCCTCCCCCCCCGCAGGCCCCACACCCCCTCGCACCCCCAACCCAGCTCCTGGCCTCCCCACCCTCCCCGGCACCACCACCCCCAACCCCCCCGCTCCCTCCGCTCTCCACGCCCCTCCGCCACCCTCCAACCCCCACCCCCGTCCGCCCGCGCCCCCCGCGGTGAAGGTGGTCTGTTGGGCTCTACCATGACCTCCTCCCCCCTGACGACGAGCCCCCCTAACGACGAGCCCCAGTCCAACTCACTCCCCCCCCACCACCTCAACCCCCTCCACCTCCGACTCCTCAATCAATAGCGGAGACCCCCCCATCCGTCCCCCACTACCCTCCCCCTCCCCACCCTGTTCCACCCCCAGGGGCCCCCCAGCTCGCCGTCCCCCGCACCCACAACCACGTCCACCCCGCCCTCCAGCTCCCCTGCCCCTCCCTCTCCATGCTCTCCCCCTGCCTGGCCCCCGCAGTACGCACTCTATCTGCACCCCCTCCCACCTCCCCCACCAACCCCGCACTCCCCGCTCCACTGGACTCATCCATCCGAAACCCCGCCCCCCCCACGAACACCAGCACCTTCTTCACTGTGCCCTTGCGCTTATTACTTTTTGCCTTCCCCCCTCCAGCCACCACCTCAGCTCTCCCTCGCTGTCCGCCGCCTCTCCCGCCCCCCCTCCTCGAACCCGCCTCACGCCGCGGGCGTGACCGAGGCGGCTCACAACACGCCAGGACTGCCACCGCAGCGCCATCGGCAGCGCGCCGCGGTGGCCCTACCCGAACGTCGTCCTTCACCAGATCCAGGCGGCCCGCTTCATCGAGGAGGTGCAAGGCCTCCCGCACTCGAGGATCCGCCATCGTGTCGCCTGCCATGTCTCGCCAATCCGCCACCGATAAGCCTCCAGGAAACACCGTGATCTGCCCTGCACCACCGACGCTCAAACCGCGCCCTGCTATAACACGCTCCAAGCTATGCTCCTGCCACTACCTAACACGCTCTCCACTACCGCCAAATCCACCGAGTACAAAAAACGCCCTTGCCTATACTCCGGCTGCCGTGTCACTGTCCCTAAATGGTGGACAGCAACATGACACGGCTATATACACCCCCAAGCTCAAGGAGCCCAAACCTAGCCCAAGGAAAGGCCAAAGACACCCAACCAGCCCAAACCAGCCTCTCTCCAGTCTTCCGCCTGTTGGCCCCCCACCCTCCCGTGACCCCAAAACACCCTGGGGGGGCAAGCCTCCCTCAGGTCGGCCGCCCCCCACAAAGCCCCATTAGTTTGAGCCTAGCAGCACATATGCTGCTCTGCAAGGCATGCTGTAGCTCCTCAGTTAAAAGACACACAATTGATGGACAGAATGCGAACAAATCAAAACATTCACCCCCAGTCAAGAGATCCAGGTTAAATCCATCATTCTTTTGCTCACCAGTTTAGAGCTGGCCATATACAAGTCAGTGTTGACCCTGAACTGCCAAGCCAGGTCCTCCCTGGACCGGAAACAAGCATCCTAGGACTAGTTTTGGGGATTCACCCCACTTCAGCCAGGATAGCTTGATTCCAGTGTCACAGTGAGCCCAGGACCCACGTCTGGGCATATCTGGCGCACTTAGGGCGTGGAAGCAAAAGACACACAATTGATGGACAGAATGCAGAACAAATCAAAACATTCCTCCTTTACATTCCTCCTTTACTCCTATCCACTCTCCTTTACTCCTTTCCATTCTGATTTACTCCTCTTTACTCTACTCTGTACCACTCTACTGCACTCCTTAACGCCACTCAGCTTTACTCCACGCCACTCTGCTTTGCTTCACTCTGCTTTACTTCACTCAATGCGATTCTCCTTTAGTCCACGCCACTCTGCTTTGCTCCATACCACTCTGCTTTGCCCCATGCCACTCTGCTTTGCTCCACACAACTCTGCTTTACTCAACTCCGCTCTGCTTTACTCCACAACACTCTGCTTTACTCCACGCCACTCCTCTATACTTGACACCACTCTGCTCTACTCCACAACACTCTGCTTTACTCCACGCCACTCCTCTATACTTGACACCACTGTGCTCAATGCCATTCACCTTTACTCCACGCCACTCTGTTTTACCTCACGCCACTCCACTCAATGCCACTCTGCATTACTCCATTCTGCTTTACTCCATTCTGCTTTACTCCACTCCGCTTTACTCCACTCCGTTTTACTCTACTCCGCTTTATACACCTCAGCTCTACACCACACCGCTCAACACCACTCCGCTCAAAACCACTCTGCTTTACTCAACGCCACTCTGCTTTACTCCACACTGCTTTACTCCACTCCACTCTCTTACTCCACTCCACTCTCCTTTACTCCTATCCACACTCCTTTATCCTTTCCACTCTGACTTACTCCTCTCCTCTCCTCTCTACTCCACACCACTCTACTCCACTCCTTAACGCCACTCAGCTTAACTTAACGGCACTCTGCTTTACTTCACTCTGCTTTACTCGACTCAACGCCATTCTCCTTTACTCCACGCACTCTGCTTTGCTCCATGCCACTCTGCTTTGCTCCACTCCACTCCACTCGCTCTGCTTTACTCCACAACACTCTGCTTTACTGCACGCCACTCCTCTATTTTTCATGCCACTCTGCTCAATGCCATTCACCTTTACTCCACGCCACTCTGCTTTACTCCTCTCCACCCCACTCCAGGACACTCTGTTTTACTCCACGCCACTCTGCTTTACTCTACTCCACTCTGCTTTGCTCCACTCCACTCTTTACTCCACTCTGCTTTGCTCCACTCCACTCTGCTTTACTCCACTCCACCCCACTCAGCTTTACTCCACGCCACTCTGCTTTACTCCACGCCACTCTGCTTTACTCTACTCCACTCCACTCTGCTTTGCTCCACTCCACTCTTTACTCCACTCTGCTTTGCTCCACTCCTCTCTACTCTGCTTTACTCCACTCCACTCTGCTTTACTCCACTCTGCTTTACTGTGCTCCACTTTACTCCACTCATCTCAGCGCCACTCTGTTTTACTTCATGCTACACGGCTTTACTCCAATTCACTCAGCTCACCTCCACTCTGCTTTACTCCATTCCTCTTTACTGCACTCCACCCTGCTTTACTCCATGGCACTCCTCTTAACACCACTCTGTTTTACTCCATGCCACTCTGCCTTAGTCTGCTCCACTCTTCTCAGTGCCACTCTGCTTTACTCCACTCCCCTCTGCTTGATTCCACTCCACTCAAGGCCACTCTGCTTTACTCCACTCAACTCCAATTTGCTTTACTCCACTCGACTCCACTCTGCTTTACTCCACGCCTCTCTCCTTTACTCCTCGCCACTCTGCTTTTACTACACTCCACTCTGCTTTATTCTACTCCACTTTGCTTTACTCCACTCCAAGCCAATCTGCTTTACTCCATTCCAATCTGCTTTACTCCGTGCAATTCTACTTTACTCCACGCCACTCTTCTTTTCTCCACGCCGCTCTACTCCACTCTGCTTCACTTCACTCCACTCTGCCTTACCCCACTCGACTCCGCGCTATTTCAATCTCATTTAATCCACTACACTCTGCTTTACTCCACTCAGTGCTACTCCACTCCGCTCTGCTTTACTCCACTCCACGCCACTCTCCTTTACTCCCCTCCGCTCAGTGCCACTCTGCTTTACTCCACACTACTCTACTTTACTCCAGGTCACTCCACTCTGCTTTACTCCACACCGCGCCACTTTGTTTTGCCCCATGCCATGCCAATCTGCTTTACTCCACGTCGTGCCACTCTGCTTTACTCAACTCCACCCTGCTTTACACCACGTCACTCTGCTTTAGTCCACACCACCACACTCCACGCCACCACACTCCACTCTACATAACTGCACTTCACTCTACCCCATGCCACGCAGCGCTACACAATGCCCTACACGCAACACCACTCAATGCAATACCAATCCATGCAACTCCACTTCACTCTATGCCACTTCAACCGTACTAGCTCTTTCTATTTAAAACATGATCTATTAAATTTTGTTAAAAATGTATACTATTTTTGGCGCTCAACCAATTCAATATTTAGATACCAAATGGTTTTCCAAACTAAACGTGCACGCCCAAGCCATTTTACTTTATTTAAAATAGGTATTTGGTACCGGCTCAGCTCACAAGATCCTGTTACAGGGATTTATTCATTTACAAAAAGCTGCAGGCCCACTGCCAGTAATCTGCATACAAAGCAGAATTACCTGTGCGACTTGCATTTTCTCAGCCCTTGCAGATTTTACATTTATTGTTATTTTATTGTGGTTTGCTGGCAGTTGACTAAAAGGGCAATGCGACCAACTGTAATGCGCAGCTCACTAAATGCTAATATTCTAGCTTTAAAATTAGGAAAACCTTTGCTGACTTTACCAGTAACTGCCATATACCACCCACATGCAGCTCAGCAACTGCCCTCACGTCACTACACTAAGCAGAATTTAGAAACCAAGTTTGCAGTGCATAGCACAGCAGCCACACTGCTCTACAACATACCTTAAAAACATTGCCAAAGCCAATAGCTCTTGCTAAACACTTATAACGTCCCAAAAGCGAGACCTATTTGGTATGCCAGTGCTTTTTGTCTTGGTGCCCAATGTTCCCTCACTGTGGACCTGTGCTCAGGTCGACAGCGCTCTGTCCTGGCTGCAGACTGTTTGTCTCTAGAATGCTTAGTTTGGGCTGGAAGTGGTCTATTCTGCCTGTAGGCCTCATCCATCTCTGCAAACAGAGGCAGGCAGCATCCTCTGTTGCCTGCAGACTGTTTGCTCATCCATTTCTGAGATTCCAAGAGGTTTGTGCTTTTTTTATTCCTGGTTCAGTGTTCAGAGATACAATGTTCTGTCCTTATTGTGAAAATTGGTGCATAGATGGTAGGAAGCATTTTGTTTTCTGCCTCTATGTTTGGAACTCATGTTTCCCCATCCTCATGCTGATGCATTTCGAACTTCCTGCTAACATTTAATGGGTTGGGCGGAGGCATTATATTATTGTTTGTGCTTCGCTCTTCCCTTCCAAGAAAATTAAATGAAGAAATGAGAAGCTTGGTGAAATAAAATATATGCGTGGGATCACACAGTTTGGTCAAGTGGGTAAGCCAGAATTCGATCCCATGCTTTCTGCTTTGAAATGTAGCCACTAAATGGGTCTCTGTCTCTCTCTCTCTCTCTCTCTCTCTCTCTCTCTCTCTCTCTCTCTCTCTCTCTCTCTCTCTCCTGTTTTACAGCAAATGTTAATGATACATCTTTAATTCTTGGTGCATGAGGTTAGATTGTGGTTAGCAGGTTGAAAACATGTGAAAGCTCAGCTTGTTTTAGGCTAGAGAGTCCAAAAGTACCTCAAGCTGAACCAGAGCCAGGCATCCATTTTGACATTTCAGTGACTCACCTATCTCTGTGCCACTTGTGCTCTTTCGGTTGGCAGCACCAGCTGACATAAGTCCCACCCCATCCTTTGATCTGTACTGTGTGTGAACCCCGTGGACACATGGGCGATATGAACCAGTCCGAGAGAGGCCTCCTGCCTGGTACCAGCAGCAGTCACTGCACACACATTGTCCACCACCACCCGTCTTGACCAGGAGGCCTGCTCACTAAGTTAATCCGCACCAACCCTCTCTGCCAACTGAAATTCGTTCCATCCAACCCCCACTTTGATTTGAGGTGGACCGGGTTCAGTCTTTCACTCTCCTCCACTCTTGACTAACCAACCACCATGTGTTTTGAGAACGAACTGACATTCTGTTACTAAGAGTATTGAGCTTTCATTTTTTAATTTTAAAACTGATTGGCGGTCAGTGGGCCACCTTTCTATTACTACTCGCAGCAAACTTTGAATTATGTGAGGCCAGATTATGGGTTGAGTGCATAACAGTCAGGTCGAGTATATAATTCACGTCACTAGACTTTGCAGGGCTGGTAGCTATATTTCGATTTTTCGAAGACTGCATACTAAACCAGAATTCAGTTTTTAGACTTCACAGACATGGTATTCTGTAGTTGGAATATGCAAAGGTAACATCTCAGACACACAGCACTTGGTGTATGTACAGAACCTGTTAATCAAAAAGGGATACGAGGGGAGAAAAGGCTATCTAGGGCAGTCCCCCACTCAACAAATCTACAACAAGAAGCCCTCTTAGCCTGCATGTAATGAATCTCAGACTCAGTAACTTACGGGGTCATACCTCCCGTCCACACACCAAGTGGCCAAATCAGGTCAGTGCTGCGTTACAGGTCCAGACATGCATTCAAACATACCAACAACACAGTGCACACGGTACAACACATAAAGAAAATATGTGTGAAAGCAAGGAAAGCACCTCACGGACGTAACACCCGAGGGGGTTCCCGGTCTATGAATGGCCGGTTTACCCACTTCTCATCATCGGTTACTTTCCTTGCAGGGAGGATGAAAATGTGCAAAAGAAGATGTGCACAAAACAGGATAGAGAAACAGAAAGGGAGTGTACAGATACACTACCTAGTAGGATAGAGATATGTGTTCAGAACTAACAAGTACCTACACCCATTGATGTTGTAATTGGTCCAATTACAACATCAAATGGTATCAATTTAACCATTTTTTATAAACAGTGCAGTTTGGCAGCACCAGAATAAAATTGATTCAGCCAGCCAAACCTCACTATTTTAAATATTTCTATGTTTTGTTGGTGTTGGGTGTAGGTACTTGTTAGTTCTGAACACATATCTCTATCCTACTAGGTAGTGTATCTGTACACTCCCTTTCTGTTTCTCTATCATGTTTTGTGCACATCTTCTTTTGCACATTTTCATCCTCCCTGCAAGGAAAGTAACCGATGATGAGAAGTGGGTAAACCGGCCATTCATAGACCGGGAACCCCCTCGGGTGTTACGTCCGTGAGGTGCTTTCCTTGCTTTCACACATATTTTCTTTATGTGTTGTACCGTGTGCACTGTGTTGTTGGTATGTTTGAATGCATGTCTGGACCTGTAACGCAGCACTGACCTGATTTGGCCACTTGGTGTGTGGACGGGAGGTATGACCCCGTAAGTTACTGAGTCTGAGATTCATTACATGCAGGCTAAGAGGGCTTCTTGTATGTACAGAACCTACCAATCTCGTGTTTGCCACCCTACCTATTTAGGTGACTGGCTAAACGCCCTGTCTTGCTGTTGTTTCGGTAGGAACATTGCAAACTCTGCCAAAGTACTGTGACCGATTAAAAACGAACTCAGGCGCAGTCTCGTAGAGTCTGCCTGTCCTTGAAGTAAGCCGCTGGCTGCTGCTGTACAGATGTTTGCAACCGATGAAAGGAGGTAGGGATGGTTTCCCACACCTACGCCTTGCTCCAGTCGGAGTTTCACGTCCAGCAGCTCCAGCACAAGGATGGTGGGGAGGACAACCTGGGGGCGGCCATTCATCTCAATGCCCATTAATATATTTGCGATATGGGAGATCTAGGGGCCCCATATTACATTCTGCAGAAAGGCCCCATAAAGGTACGGTACAACACTGGCGGTTTAAGCCTTGCGGTCGGTGTGAGTTTAGGTGCAGAAGGGGGCAGGAGGCGAGCAGGGATGGACCGGTGGATGTAGCGATCATGGGTAGGACGAGGTCTTTGAGTAGTGCACCAAATGATACATCTCAGGTGGATTGTGATGATGTCCTTCCAGGTGACAAACATCTCTATTTCCAACTGGGTTTCTGAAAAGACTTGTACGGTGCCAGATATGGAAGTGATTTCCTGGTTTTGGAGCAATATTAGAGCTTGCAAGTACATTGTTGTCGACCTGCCGCTGTTGGAGTAGCTGCAGGTGAAAGGCAGCTCCCTGGGCAGGAAGAACATTGCAAGAAGTCCTCTAAAAACCTCATCGTAAGGTACTGCCGTTACTAAAAACTGTTCGCTGCATTCATATGTGTTAGTGAGAATAGTGAGATAGTACTCAAAAGTCACTCAATGTGTACTTTCATGTGTTTTTCATATTACCATCTCCGTCGGAAACTATATTGATCTGGGTCCATTGTCACATGGTGGGATTTCCTGTAATGCCATGGACATCTTTAGGCCTAAAGTGATGTGATGCTATTTCCAGTAATGTCAATCCGATTCTAATTGGTGGCACACAATCTAAAAAGTGTTACCTCTTTCTGGCTACAGAATGTTGACAAGTAAGCAGTTTAGTCATAAGAATTGCACCAATAGTCACCATTCCATCAAAAAGAGGAACTGCCTGCCCTTGGTTAGTACCTTAAAGGTCAAATTTTGGATCAGTTTAGTTTGACCTCTGAAATCACACACTATTCAGCATGGTGGAGGGCAGGGGTAGTTATACTTTGTTTATGAAGCATTTCTCTCATTTGAATTTTACTGACTTGGTATAGCACTTAAAAAAGCAGGCATATTTAAAAAGAAAATTATTTAGTCTCAGGCATAATAATCATGGCTATCTAGAGAAGGGGACAATCGAACCGTTGTACTGTTAATGGATAGACAAGTTTCGTCATAGCTTGACAGTATTTTACGCGTTGGCTCAAGGATACAGTTTAATGTTGCCGTTTTGATTTATTTACTGCATTTGTGCATTATGTAATGTTTTTCTAATACGAGGCTGTGCTTTTGGCACTAGCTTATGTCTAAAAAGTACGCATACATTGGAAACCAAATTCGGAATGACCTCCTGGAATTAATAAAAAATAACGAAAACACCAGGCACATGTTGCTTAGTAGGGAATTCTTCAATATGTAACAGAACTCCTAATTTGCTAATTAGTCTACAGGTTGCATTGTCTAAGAGTATTTCTAGGCTTTTGTTTTATGTCCTAACTTAGATTGCTGTCCAGATTCATATTCCATATCAGCACATTTTTATCATCCCACTGTTTCAGACACATCCATACTAATATAATAAAGAGAGAGCCCAAACCTTTGAGGCTGGTAATCTCAGGAACCACAGCACCAATCACAACACTTAATACAGCGTTGGAAAGGGCAGTTGCAGCAGAAGGACATAGGCTATGCAGACGCCCACCATATACATTTAAACGGTAAAAGAACCGTGACAGCAAAGTAGTCCCTTGTGGGCGTGTCTGCGTTGTGCTGTGGGCGTGTGCTGGGGGCGTGACAAATGCTGGGGGCGTGTGGTACGTTCCGCCCTTCATGTCATGTCTCATATCAAGTGCTAATCCCACCCTGCTCCCTTTAAATACCCCTGCACCCCATAATCATAACCCACCCTTACTCCTTAAAATACCCCAACACCCTTAAACACTAACCCATCTTAACCCTATAAATATACCCTGTACCCCAAAACCCAAACCTATCCCTAAACGCTAAAAATACCCCTGTACCCCAAAACCCAAACCTAGCCCTGAACCCTATAAACACGCCTGTACCTCAAAACCCAAACCTACCCCTGAACCCTAAAAAGACCCCTGTACCCCCAAACCTACCCCATAACCCTAAAAATACCCCTATACCCCAAAACCCAAACCGAGCCCTGAACCCTAAAAATACCCCTGTACCCCAAAACCCATACCCATCCCTAAACCCTAAAACTACCCCTGTACCCCATAACCCAAAACTATATCTGAACCCTTAAAATACCCAAACACCCCAAAACATATACCTCAGTACCCCAAAACATATTCCCCTATACCCATACTTACCTTATCCAAACATTAAAAAAAAATGCTTTTACCATTCATGCATTTACAACGAACTTCGTTGTAAATGTATGCGTGGTAAAATCATATAAAATGTAATGCCATGCGTTATAATGGCATTTTGGAGTCATGGTACTTTCGTAATGAAAGTATGCGGAGTGAAGGTATGCGGAAAGAAAGTTGCGGAATAATGGGTGTTTACCCTCCCCCGGTAAGTACATTGGTGGCACGGCGGCCCACATCTCCAGCAACATACTCATATTTTTTCACCACCCATTTGAAAAATGCACAGGTCTCTCTCATTGATGGCCAGCACCGACATACACTTTTAGGCACACCTCCCGCCACAAGTTCTAGAATTGCGAACTTTAGAACTGGGGAGCTACGTTCGAATCTCGGCATCATCTCAACATCCTGTGATTCCAGGCAAATCGCTTTGTCTCCCCGTGCCTACCACAAATGAATGTGTTCTTCTGTAATGTAAATTGTGCTCATACCATGTTGTCGAGTTTGCGCTATATAATATTGCAAGGAAAAATAAATTAGGGAAACTCGAGTTCACACACTACTGAACGCGCACTCTTAAGTGCATCAGCAGTGCACTGTGAATCGGAGCGTTTCACAGGCCTGTCACAGATAAGAAATGCTATCTAAACGAAATCCTACAAAACAATATACTACTGGCCGGCAGCAATTCATACCCGGACAACGTCGGGACGGGCTGCTAGTAATATGATAAAACGTAAAACACGCTCACTGCCTGCCCAATAAAATCAATACAAATTTCAAAAGCATTACAAAAAGTAAAAACTTCTATAACATAACATTTATTAGGAGGATCATAAATCGACTGTAGTGCTTCCAGGGTAGATCGTATGGATAACTGCAGACAGATAGGCCGCAGCCATTTTTGGCGATATAATAACAGACAAAAAGGACATTCTTTAAATCTCGAATCCCATTTTGGCAAAAGTTCCATTCTGCAGAGGATCTATGCCATTTAGGATTTGGGGGATTTAGAGGGCACATGACCAGTCTAAGGAAAACCCAAAAATGTCTCAGTCTACCCTTCAAATTACAATTTGTGTATAGTTGAGTCCTATTCACTGAGATAAATTCTATTATGTTTTGGAAACCCCCTTTTTTAAGGCATGCCTTCCTGTCCAGGTGAAAGAAAGCGTAATGCCCATGTGGCCTGATTTAGGCTAACATTTAACTGCGACACTGACAATGTGTGGATCACATTAGGATCTAGTGGATGGACTAGAACAACAAACAAGCTGTCTGGTGTCAATCATTTTGCGTAACTAAATCTGAATGTGTCGGGAAGTTACTGTAAGCTTCAATTATCCCTCTGTATTAACACGTGAGGCCTGTATCTTTATTTACCTGGCTCTGATTGCACATTCCTCCCAAACTTGTCAAATAGGAAGTACACCTCATATGCAATGTTACACAACATTAAAATATGGAAAACTTAATTGTAAGCGTGTTGTATTTGAGATTGCAGTACGTTTTTGATAAGTATATGATGACTGGCTGAGGGTTGGCTTTATAAAAAATATCTTGTTTCACAAGAGTATTCAGTAGATCTCATTATGAGCTGATACTTATTGCAATATATACTTGCTAAATACATTTCCACCAATTACCAGTGAGGAAGCGTTTAACCCTTTCCTTTCCTTACAGATATCTAATCTAGACTGCTGTGGTAGTCACAAACATGGCAGAATAAATAATGGTATTGTATTATAACATTTATATAGTGCTTACTACCCCCTACCCCTTATGTACTTACATTAGTAGCACACTACAGCGTGTAGCAAGTGTGGTTGGAAAGCATTGTATTTATTTTGATCCTGTCTGGGAATTGTGTTCATGTCCTGCATGATAACCAGAGAGAAGCAGTTATCGTGTTATGGGACGCAGAGCTTAGCTGTGTGAGAGATAAGTGTGCAGTTTATGTTATTCAGTAAGCTTGCAATAGCTCTGCAGGTCACTTTATTTTATTTTGTATGATAATAGTTGTAGGGAACTGGGCTTTTGTTGCAGTTACCCCCCCCCCCCCCCCCCCCCAGTTTTTGCCCTCTTTTTAGATAGTAGATGCTGATTTTCGACTCTGACAGTACACTGAGGCTTGCTAATCAGACCTCAGTGCCAGCTTGACTTTTCTAAAACAAGAAAAAGTCTAATTGCGCTACAATTGGCTAAGGACTTAGCACCCCTGTAAGTCCCTAGTTATTAGTACTGCAGGTACCTAGGAGGGGTTACTAAAGAGGGTCCCTAAGGGCTGCAGCATATTTTACACCATACTAAGGGACCCACATGCAAACTTTATACAACCTGCCATTACAGGCTGCGTGACATGGTGCAAACCATGAGTGAAAACACGACAGGACACACTCCTGTGTGTCTTGCCAAAGTCACTGCATCCAATATAGGTAAGTCACCCCTACAGCAGACCCTTGAGCCCTAAGGCAGGGTGCATTATGTTTTATGTGAGGACACATCTGCATGAGTAGATGTGCCACTGTGCTGTCTAGTTCTATTACTAGATATAGCAAGGGAGCAGGGAAGCATTTTAAACTACTGTGCTGGACACTGGTGAAAACTAGTTACCCAGCTGCATGATGGCTTCACTGAAAATAGGTGTGTTTGGTGTAAAACATCCCATCTCAATGGAACCACACTGAAGACAGTGCTGGATTGATTAATACATGCACACAGAGGTCACCTTAGAGGTACCTCTTGAAAATCTACCAGCCTATGGTGTGTTGTCTGTCTGGTTCTTGACAGCCTGCCCCCAGAGACGAGTTTCTGACCCCCAAGGGAGAGGCCCTTTGCTCTCAGGAGGTTAGAATCAAAGCCTGCTCGGGGCGAGGGTGTTCACATCCACAGGATGACCTGCTGCGTAGCATTTCAAGCCTGGGGAGCTTCAAAGAAGCCACCACCTTTGAAATGCGAGTCTGGCTTCCTTCACAGGAGAGAAAGCCTTTGTCAAGAACCCGTTGGTACCTGGACAGAGGGGAAAATTAGCTAGTCATAGAGGCATGCCCACCCCCAGGATAGTAGCACCCCTAAGGTGCGCTACCTGAAGTGGGCACAACTTTTCAGAGTTGGCCTTCTCAATGATGGCAAACTTAGGGATTCTGGTACAGTGTTATGTCCACTCCCCACAGGAAATGGTCATATAGAAGGTGTAGTGACACCAGTGTTAAGTAGCCCATTGGTTACTACCCCTCAACCCCCTTAGCATCCCTAAATTGAGTATTGAGCGACCCCCCTAATTCCAGATCTTCAAAAGAAGGAGTGGAAGAAGAAGACTGCTGACGTGAGAACCGAGGAGTGCGACTGAGTTGGCGCCAACCCCACCGGCCTGTCGGCTGCACCCGACCATCATGGTGCAACTGATTTGTCCTGCCGCTGTTTAGACTTCAAGAAATCGGGAGTGCTGCCAGTGCTTTGCAGTTTACCAAAGGAACTCCCCTGTAGTAAATTAATTACTCCCCTGCAGCTGCAGGCACGAAAGAAGCAATACCCGGTACACCGACCTGCTTCCTATGAAGTCTACCAACGTAGCAGCCACCCAGGAAGAGGGAACAGTGCTTCCATAGGTCAGATCCGTCCTCACTCCATATGTGGGTACTGCAGGACCAACTGGTGCAGCAAAGTACCAATTCCTGAGGTACTGGACCCCTTGCAGCAGCCAAGGCTTGTTTTTCCCAGACCAGACACCAACGTAGAGGAAGACATACCAGCACATCGTGGAACTTCAGGGACAGTGAGACCCACATTGAGAGTGACCCAGCTGTCTTGTTTGCCCCTCTGCAGCAGAAACAAAGATCAAGAATGAGTCTGTGACCGTCTTCACATGACCCCTCAAAGCGCTGGTGATCCCTGGCTCTTGAGCCCGAGTCCAAGAAAGGTGATGGTGCCAACGGGGTCCCCAGACTCACAAAAGCCAAGCTCAACCTTTGGCTTGGCCCGACAGGACTTCCAGTCGCCACCTGCAGTCTCTTTGTGCAGGCCCCCTCCAACCGCAAGTGACTCTAGCACAGAATCCCAACGCCAAAAGACACCACTGCACCCGAGCCCCACAGCCCAAGGAGAAGTGGACCAAGGGTGTCCCTGTGGATCTCAAGGGTCAGGCCCTCCCATGGGTTCCCCCAGACTGGTGCCCCAGTCCCTGCTTGCTGCTTTTTTGTAACTGGACCATTCTACCATTGAAGTCAATGGGACACCCGACACCGGGACACATCTCTGCACCCTGACACCCCAGAACCTCATGAGGTGACCCATTGGTTGGCTTTGGACAGTGCAACGTCCTCACCTCAAGTCCAGAGGAACAGTCCTGTAAGTCTCTGCTAAGTGCCCAAACGTAAATGTTTTTCCTAAATAGGATAGCATGGCCGGTCCAGAAAATGCATTGTATCCTTTTCTAAAAACTGTTAAAATTGATAACTCGAAAAGTACTTACCTGGTTCCGATGAACTTGTTATCTATATTTATATAAAAGTATGTTATATGTTTCTAAATTGGTGTCGGATTTTTTAATTGAGTGTGTGTATCATTTACTTCCTTTGTGTGTAATAACTTTTTTAAAAATATATTTTTATTAAAGAAATGACAGACATTCCACTTCTGTGCAAATAATCCCATCATGTCGCATACAGTTAATTTCACATGTATAATAAGTTCAATCAGATGTATACTTTACATATTTTGTTCTCCATCCCCAGCTCTCCTCAGTTCTAACTCCACCATTGGTGACACACAGATCTCTCCTCTGTACAGATTCCAATTGGACCATTTCCTGTCCCATTTCTTTGGGCAACACCTTACGATAAATACTTCTTTCTCGGCTATCATGCATTTATCCATTTCCCTATTCCACACCGCTACTTCAGGTGGCCTCACTCCCCCCCATCTCCTAGCGATTTCTCGTTTGAATAACGTGAAGCCCAGCGTTACAAATTGTTGTTCCGTTTCTGTTAGATCTGTCGCCTCCCAGATGTTTCGCCGCCTCAGCTTTTCTCGTGGTCAATGCGCCCACGCAGTAGCTCAGCACCCCAGCCACACAGCGATACCGCAGCACCCCTCAACAGCCAGATGGATCTAGCAGCCTGCAGGCAATCGTGCCGTTGCCACTCTCAGGGGGTCAGCAATGTTTGAGCCAAACCCTCAGCCGACTCCTTCAATCACCACCACCTAGGCAACGGCCAATCAGGCTCTAGAAATCGCCCCTCACACAGGAAGAGACTATTGCGTTGCTATGCCATACCCTGCAGCGTCACATTCACGGCCGATGACCTCCACCACAGCTCCTCGCTGTTGTCAAGTAGGTGCACGGCTGCCTTTCCAAGTAAAGTTCTGCCATCAAGTGCTCAGCCCACAATACCCAGGATGCTCCCTGGCCGCGGCAGGCCCTCTACACGTGCCTGGGATATGCACACAGCTCCAACCCCGTAGCCCAGAAGCACCAGCAAAGCCCTGGACACCTCAGCCCGCAGAAGTAGGCCTGGTCATATGCCAGGACATTTAAACCAGCACCCCCACACCACAGGGCACTAAGCCAGTACAATTCTCCTCAGATAGGCAGTGATGGTACCGCTATGTGCACCTAGCTCAGTCAGCCCGCCCTGGCCCGCCCAGACGCCTCCTATGTGCTGTATCAGGCATGTCAGAGCAGTGCCATGCAGCCCGACCCGCACCCGGCACAATAAGCAGCCCACTCCCCACCTACCGCACCTCCACTGGGTCCTCAGGCGTGCAGAGCTCCTCCGCCGGTCAGGTTGCAGGCCGTTCTCCACAGGGCTCCACTCGTCCCGCAATGGGGGCTGCAGGCCTCTGGGACTCTTCTCGCCGTAGTTGTATTCTGCACCACGCTTATTGTAGCCCAGTCTTAGATGCAATTTTCAGCCAGCTGAGCGCTGTCCCGCGCAGTGCAGTGCCCCGTCTGTCAGGGAGCAGTATAGCGAGCATACGAACCGTGCCATCCACGCCTCTCTGCAGTCCCCACTTGCGGCGGTTCCTCAGGTGGGCGCCATTTTCTGAACGGCCGATCAGGGAAGGCAAATGTCGATTCCAGCGGGTTACTACACTCCGACAGGCTCGAAAATCTCCCCGATCGTGCCTAAGGGAAATGGTCACCGATGCATGTGTTTATTTAGCGGCACAAGCCACCATAATGTATGGGATTTGCCAGATATGCGTGTCTGGTTTGCCGAGCTCCCTCAAGAGACAGCCATTTCGCCTTACGCAGTAACCACGCCCCCCTAACTGGTGAGACTTAAAAACCTTACTACTAAATTTAATTTTGAATCTATCTGCTAGACTGACTTGAAGAAAGAGCTTTGAAAGGGAGAAAGGAAGAATACACAGGCACACACACATACCCCATCATAAATGAAGGAATTTAAATTTTTTTCACAGAAATTGATTATATTAAAGAATTTTAGAAAAGATGTAACTGTCCTTCTGCTCAACTGACATAAATATCGCTGGGACACCTTTAGAGAAAGCCAAAGGCAGCATATATACACTCAAAACCAAAGGTTATAGAACTTTATAGTTAAGTGAGAATTTTGAAACCATTGAAATTCACCAGGTATAGTTGGTTATAGTTGGTAACTTTAACTAGTGCTCTAGGGTAACTATAACTCGCGCCCCTGCCATGCACAGTTTTCACATCAATAATTTCATTGCACGTGTTGCAGTGATATTATTAATGATGGCATAGAAGATGTCATTAGTGACGTAATATGTGAGGTAATTAGCAGTGCATAGTTACCAGAACAAGCTGTAACAGTACTTTTGTACATTTAAAACATAACGTTGTCACTGTAATTCTCACCTAACTATAACGTTACTTTAACCTTTGGTTTTTTCTGTGACTTTCTAGTTTTTTTTTAATGTGAAGTACTATTTTGTTACCATATACAAGCCAACACCCCACTGTGCATGACCTGCGGCAAGGCCTTGTGGCCAACCCAGCCGGCGGCAGGCAATCCTATTCTGTGCCCAGCCTTTGGCCATGTGCAGCAGGGAGTTGGCCACAAGGCCTAGCTTACAGCCAACCACCCCGCAGGCAGCCAACCCCACTATGTGTACAGTTGGCCACCTTCAAGGTATAAATATGCCTTCACTTGCTCTAGCAAGACATGGTGGTTCGGAGCAGTTCGACTATCTACTTGCCCAACGCAGCTCGCTACAGCAAGTGCCGAAAGAAGCCGACCCTCCAGCTGACGCACTGATCGAGTAGCTGTCTTTTCTCTCACTGAGAATCCAGCTCCAGTGTTTCCAACCTCCCCTCGCGGGGTGTTGGGAAATCGAGTCCCGAGACAGAGATACCAGACCACCTTCATTCTAAACTAAGGTATGGAGCTGATTAGACCCTAAGAGAAATCTTGGATAGATTCTTGGCAAAGAAAACCAAACCTATGCTACACAATACTTACTCCCTCCCGCGTACTAGACTTAGGTTAGGTACATTGGGGTAGGCGTATTTTAGAAGCACCAGTTGAGTACTTTTAGTCATTATTATTTATATATGTACTTTTATATGGCTTAGAAACCATACAATGATTTTACAGTATTATTTTATGATACTATTCTCGCTGTACGCATTATACTTTACAGCCTGCATTACGATTGTAGCGGTTCACTTTACTTGCATGAGAAAGAAGATTGTTCAATAAACCCTTTTATTGAAAACGTCCATCTCTCTATTTCTCTGCACCTCTGTTGAAACGAAGCATGCACGATTGACTGAGTCAAATACTTATCTATTGTTTCCGCGACTCTAGAGATATATTTCTTATTCTTGGGAAACAAAGTTGTCATGTTTATGCGGTTGTCAGAAACTAATCCCTTCTTGTGAATTCGAGAACGTTTCTAGTGACCTCTGAGCTAGCTGGCACTCACAATTAAGTCTAGTATATTTGATAGAGACCTAGTAGACATAAGTCCTACGTCAACTCTATAGGATATATTATTCCAATGCGCAGAGCCTATTGGGAATATAGGAACTACACTACATGGCGCCCAACGTTTGGTAAGGCACTAATTTAACACTAGATACTAGAGTAACTCAGTCGTGCTTTTCACAGAGACCTTTTTTCCCGTAAAATACTCCAATAGACGTCTGCAGTGGGTAAAAAGATAAAATATCCGCCGTAACTGAGTAGGACGAAAATCATATGTATTCGTTTTTGGTTTGTTCAACGTTGAAGGATACAGTGTTCCAAAATATTGTGCACCTTATCTTTGTTTCCTTGAAACTTGCTCCGCAAACTTTCAGTCAACAAAATATCGGATAACAAAACCGAGAACGGTAGAGCTACAAGAGGCAATAACGCAACCGGTGGAGCTGCAGCAACTGCAACCCAACCGGGCTTACACGTTACAGGTTTCCAACAAGACAACCCGGATGCTATAATCATCCTGGAAAATTTAAGGAAAACCATCACTATAAAGCTCTTAACAAATGGCCTATCACCAAGAGGTGGTAGGGTAATTTTTGTCATAGAGGCACATGAATATCGGCAGACAGAGGTATTCTATTCATGGATTTTCTTCCCTGAAGCAAATGCAGTATCACATGTGTTTCACTTCTACAAAGTAGAGGAACATCCAACGAAATACACTCCTTTCGAGGATGTTGAAATTCCACTAACATACCAAGAGCCTGCGCTCTGGTTTAAAGGAGCCCTACAACATCAAAATCACATTACCAGGCTCGGTCCACTAGGTAGACCAGGAACAACATGGCCGGCTTTACACCACATCCTGACATTGAAGAAATGACGGGTGCGGGTCTTTTAGTTCAACTGAAACAACTAATCAAAATCCATAGACAATTGGTTCCACAACAAACCCCGTACCCCGGGAACACACATAAAATAACACCACAGACTATACAATCAGTCATTGGTAAATTGCCCGCAAAAAGGGAACAAATTCCATTCTGGATAGCTCAAAAAATTACTCAAGTAGAGGCAGTATTTCCCGATACTACCCCTCATGAGAAACACAGGTTTCTAACAATCTGTTTACCAATGGGGTTCGCGCCACACCTGGATGACTGTGACACTTGGGGTGTTTGTGGGGGTTCTCCCCCCAAGAAATCTTTGGAAAACGACAGACCAAAATGGTGAATTTTACAGCACATTTTCATCACATATTCAAATTGGGTGGTCAAATTACAAGGGGAATAGTTGACAGGCACTCCAGAAAAGTAGGGAGTTTCCCTTTGCTCTTGAAGCCAGGGAAAGTGCGATCATACTAATAATAGGCTGGTATAAATTGAGACCGAAGTAGCTGTGGGATTGTGCCTTATCAAATGTTTTTGACAAGGGTATTGGGGAAAGTGGTGGCGAAATTCGGAAAGGCCACAGTGAACAGAGCCTGTATTCCAAATTGAACATTCAGGAGGAGAATCAGCAGACAAGCAGAATGGTGGTGCAGGCAAATGGTATGCTTGCGGTAGACTCAATGCAATGTGACTAACAATCTGAAAATGTTTGAACGAAGGGCTCTAACCTACATTCTAGTGCTGGAAAGAGTAAGGTGCATACAAACATGAAGTTCATGGGGTCTTTATTAGGGGATTGCTCACAATGGGACTACTTTCTATGCACTATTGTTGACGTGCTGTTACAAGTTGCACCCGAGTTGTAGAATAGGCTGTCGTTGGTTGTCTGTGTGTCTGTAAGGGGGCGGTTTTTGTGGTTAGGTTTAGAGGATGCCAGGAGTTGTGGGCAAAGAAAGGTCCAGGGTGATTATAACAGGTGTGCATATCATGTGGGGGCATCATGTTTGGCCAAGAGAGATGGAAAGTAGGGATCAGGTCAGTGGCAATAGGGATACATGGAAGACCGTTACACATAATGTCAAGGGTACGAATAGCTAGCTACACAAAAAGGCACAAGGGTGCACTATTACCAGAAAACAAAAGGAATCGTAATCTCAGTGTTACAAGAGAAGAACATACCTCTAGCGGAAATAGATAAAGTGCGCAAAGAATGGGAACATTTAGTGCATGTTGGGGCTGTCTCTAGTTAAGCATATGGTGTACTTACATGATGTGGCTGCCCTAGTTTCGCTGCTGATGAGAGAGGGTAAGGTAGACACAAAGGGGAGATATCTACTGGGACGCTATGCGGTCAGGAAATATGTCTCATTAAATTGTATGTGCTGAATGTAGATGCTAGCATTTTTGGGAATCAATTCTAGATTATACTGTTTTATATAGCAAAACTGGTGTAGGTGGGAAATTCAAGTCTTGTTCTGGACAGACATGGGGCTGGATTCCACCAAGAGACAGCGCTAAGCCATGGGTGGTGACAGTGACTCAGTAGGGAGACCCTCTCGAGTACACCATGTTCAACAGTAGTGGAGCACATCCAAGGACCAATTTTGGGTTCAAGAAATAGTCTTAAGCAGAACTCTGGGAGGCACACTCTGAAAATTAAATCGGTGACTCCGTATGCTCCACTGAACTCTGGGATAGAGGCTGAAGCTGTGAAGCAAGATGCAAAACAAGATGTGCTGAAGCCAGAGCCCAGGTGTGGAGAGCAAGTAGGTGGGCACGAGCACGGCGTTCAATGGGGGAGGAGACCAAAACGAACAGACCACAACCACAGCAACCACAGTAATGGCATCATAATGGCCAGCATCGGCCCATATCATGAATGTGTTCTGTGCCATGCAGGAAAGGAATAGAGCCACACAACGTTTGTTTTCAAAACATGCTGTCCACATTGCATGCACTAACTCTGTAACTCTGGAAGTTAGAGAGGTAACCACCGCTTTATTTCTGAGATACGGTGCATTGCAGTGAATGGGCTTACTAAGAGAATACCCAGCTAGTACATTCACTGTAGACAGCTAAGCAATTTTTAAAATTGGTATATGGTTCCTTTTAACAAGTTTATGATAGTGGATAGCTGACTTTTCTAGAAGCATTCACCTCCAGGTTGTGACTTGTCATGGGACTTGTGAACATTTGTGTGGGGTGAGTTGGCATGTTCAGGGTGTACCACCATCCATAGAAAGTGGCGAACAAGAAGGCACCTAGGTCCATTTACAACTCACCCATGCTGTTGGTTGTCAGCACTCGTGTTGTGATGGTGGTTGCAGAATCATGAATGACAGTTATGTAATGTGGAGTGATCAACCAGTGGCTGAGGGGGGCTGGCCTATTCACCCTGAATATCGATGGTAGAAGCTTTGCAAGACAGCTAAAAATGCCTCTGCCTAACCTAAAAATACACTGCATCATATAAATCACAACTATGAGACGAAGCCTTGACATTCATGATAAACCTGACTAGTATACATGTAGGCTTCTTAGAAATAGAATTGCCTCCTTCCCTAATTGTACAACTTACAAGATAATAAGAAAATTATGTGAACTTTTGTGTCTATTCCAAACAGTCTTGCAGAAATTCGCCAAATCCATAATTTCTGCATTTTCAAAAACAGTGATGGAGTGGTTGAGTCAATGACATTACATCCAATGAGATTACATTCTTAAATTTCTAAAAGATTCATGAATACAAGTCCCAAATCTCCAATGTGATGCAAGAGCAAAGACAGAAGAACAGTAGTCAATTTTCTGACGTTGTGTGAACCGTTAGTCTCTTTGTTGAAAAGGGGGGTAGCTGTTCCTGTCTACCGCACCTCTGGATGAACCCTGTTTGGCCCAGATATCAGGCTCTGGCCCTCAGATACCGAGGTATGAGTACCCAGTACCACAAGGGATGTGGCCCCCCCACTGAATATGCAGGAGACAGTCACTAACCTGGATCCTGCACATATATTAGGGGCTTTTCTAGCACCCTCGAAACTGCTGTCCTCTTTGAGAAATTAGGAAAGTTGCATCAATTCGTGCCATGTGTATATGTTTTGCATACTTGTGCACATCTGAGTGAATCAGCTACTTTGTTACTTTCCTTATATGCTTGTTGAGCATAGTTTATTTATTTATTTATTTTATTTATGTATTTTTTTATATAGCGCGGACTTTACCCGAAGGCGTCAGAGCGCTTCACACAAGGAACCGAACTGTTACATGAGGAGAACATTACATGTGAACAAATTAAAAAAGCAGCCGTTAAGTTACATGCGGTAAAAGTGACGACCTGAGAGTAAATGCGCTGTTTCTTGGTGCCTCTTTGGGAATGGGAATACCCTGAAGTGATTTTTAAGTGCAGTTAAATGGTGCAGGACACAGACATAGTTTTGATTTCACATTCTGCACAGTGATAACCATCAGTGCTACTCAGTCTCGAGCCAAGAGTTTATAAGTTATCAAGTCCACTCGTCCAGGGCCAGGCCTGGCGCTGCTGTGAGCTACATTAGGTTACAAGACATTATAGCACTTAACACTAACCTTATTTGTGTAAATAATAGCTAGAAAGAAAAAGATGCTAAATGTATGCAAAACCAGCTTCAAACTACTATCAGCTTTAGGCTTTTGCATTAGCCAGATAATATAGTGCGAAACATTATTGCATCTGCAGGCCGACAGAGGCTATTAAACAGTAGATGCACATGGTAACTCATGCATGCAGAAAGGAATTAGAGTAATTGATGTTGATGCTTGTAGGAATTCATACTGCTTTGTTATTACATTTAAAAAGGATATACACACTTTTCTTGGCAGGAATGGGAGAATTGCTGCTGTTAGGCTCTTCATTAGGTTTTAACTCTAACATTAGACATGCACACAACCTTCTATCATTAAAATCCCAGTTGACCCCACGTGGCAGGGCATGGCCACACGCAGCTACACGTAGTTCTATAAACTCCAGTTATGAGAGCGCGGCTTAGCTACTGATCCACGCTGATTGGCTGCCCTCAGGCAGAGTGATCACACATGGCAGCTAGCCGGCATCAACGGACACACTAAATAGCCTGCTGGCCTTAAAACCCAGAAATGCTTACATGTCATGAAGAGGGCTGGCTTATGAGACCCAGCCTTCCTGTGGCTTTAGCATGATCCCCATCTGCGGATACGGAGGGGCCCTGTGAACGTTTTCAACAAATTCTCACTGTTAACAACGCATACAATAACATAATAACTCTACAAATATATGTCTAATTTTTTTTTAAAACATGCTGAAATAAAAAAAAATAATAACTCCACAAATTAGTGGCTGAACAGTGAGAAGTGGTTGGCGCTTCCTGTTTCTGAGTTGTGCTGTCTGCATCTCATGCACTAACCGGAAGTTGCCGAGTTAGTATAAGTAACCACCCGTCTGGTACATAGACTGAAGTAAAATATCTCATCAATAATTTCAAAGCTCAATAAGTCGCAATTAAGCCCAGCGATTCAATACATCACAAATCTCAAAGCCAGGCTTGAGGCAAAAATGTATACATCATATTTATTCACAATATTCAATGATTCCTATGGTACATACACCTAGACTTAGGTATATACAATATCTATTCAAATGCCAACACCACAGTAGCAATATTCATAACAATGTATGTACACCCTGGAGAAACCCAGGCTCAACCCCCCAAATACCACAGTCAAACTATCAATCGCACTACATACATTCCATTCAAATCACACATATCAGTCACATATAAATATATAACGCAAATTCAATAGAATCAAGTAGAATTGTTATAAAAGAAACAAGGGCCAAAATAAGAATCCTTATATGTGCGTGGGCCAACTTATTTCAAATACATGTTGTACATAGACCCTAGATCCTGTATTATATGTTGGATCACTCGGTTCATGAATGATAGGATTAATCGTGTATTCTGGTCCCTGTGTTCCAAACCAATGCAAGTTCTCTTACCCTGCTTGCCAAGTTAGTGTCTGAACCCTTGGCCGGCCAATTTTGTTCAAAACCAGGACTCATGAACCCTTCCTGTGCACAGTGCACCGGCTCAGAATAGGATCCTGAATGCTTATTTCAGTCTCGGCCCGGGGCAGAAAAACGGACTCACTCACCTCAGCTGATGCTGTCTGTGAGGTGTTGTGCTACCCGAGCCAAGGGGTATGACGGGCAAACTTCGCTCAGATTATATTATGACGGGCAAACTGCGCTCAGATTATATAGCATTTTCCCCACCAAAGTAAGGAATGGAAAGACCCAAATTCCTTGCTTGTATTACCTCTTTGAAATGGAAGTAATGTCCGGATTAGAAATGTATTTTCCATTTCTTAACGGCCAGATCCTCTATAGTGTAAAAACGGAATTTATAACACAGCCCAACTTTATTGGAAAGCATTAACACTATAAACAGAGTTATGGCGAAGGAAAGAATTTACTATCACCGTCATGGAATTGTCAAGAAGTTCAATAAGATTTGGGGAATTCTTTTAACAATTGAACTTTGGAACTACTGATACAAAATTGGAAAAATATGTTGTTTTTTTCCACAGAGTTTATATAGCGCGAACTTGACCCGACTCGGGTATCGAGCCGCGCTTTACATAGCACCAGTTGAATTACATGAGAACACATTCATTTTTGTTAGGCACGGGGAGATTAAGTGATTTGCCCAGAATCACAGGATGTTCAGTGTCACTCGAACCCTGTTCCCCACATTCGAGGGCGACAGCCCGAGCTGTTAGGCCAACTCCTAGTAGAAAAGAAACTAAGTCTATGTGGTCGCTCGATTTAAATTGATATGTGCTATATTACCTTCTATGTTGATGCCAATTAAAAAAAAAGAAAAACGAGTTTGCTGGAAATCCCGTTTGATACAGGAATGGGATTTTATTCCCCTTAGAGATTATTCGTTTAGTGGGAATGCCCGCACATTCCATCCCCACCACCTGTGAAAGGTAACTGAAATGTAGTAGGGGAAAATGCTCGAAATAATGTCAAAATCAGCGCGCACACCAATTTACGTGATTATTCCTCGTACTCAGCACTGGCGCGGTATTGGATAGAATTCCTGCATGCTGTTATTAACACTCCATGCAGTATTGGTGATAATTAGGTGGAGATTTCTAACTTGGCCTGTCTATCGATGGTGCAGCAGGTGCAGTGGCAGGGGGGCCAGGGCGTGTGCCGAACACTTAATTATGAAAGTCTTTCAACGTCCAACCGGACATTTACCTTGCTGGTTTTCGGGCCTCTGGTCTTGGAGCGTTAGGTTTTATACCGGGTTTGCCGTCTTGAAGCCTGCTGTTGGTGGGGTCACGGGACGGGGTGGCACTGGCACTATGGCAGACAGACACAGGGGGTCGGGGGGGCTAGGCGGCGGCGCTAGCCAGCCACTGCGTAGCCACTGTAGGAATACAATTATGAAGGGGGCGGCCGCTCAACTACAGGCCGTCCGTGCGCACCTCTGCTCCTCTCGTCTGTCACGCGCAGTTAATTGCCCAATGCGCATGCGGGAAATGGAATTCTGCGCGCTGCGCACGTTTGTTTATGTTAGGTTTCACATACTTGCTGCAGTGCTACAGTGCACACACCGGTCAATCAGGCTTGCTGGCGGCGGCGCTACAGTACTATTCGGGGGCGGCAGGCCTGCATCGTAACTGATCGTAACTTGGAAGAATGACTGAGAGTCATGATTGATGTGGCTTCTTCTAAGTGAGTGACGTGACGCTGCTGGGGGCCGATTTTCAGTCCGACCGTCACAGGCTGTGACAGGCGGACTGAAAATCGGCCCCCAGCCACAAAACCGGCCCCCTTTTGGAAAACCGGCCCCCACCCCCTCCAGCCGACCGGGGGATTGCCCGGTGCCCGGCATTGCCAGTCCGGGCCTGATCTTGAGGACACAACTAAAGAACGGGGAGTGGGCCCAGACAATGCTGGATAGCGCAGCAGAAGTAACCATAGCTCGCAAGATCTTAAAGGATCATCTGGAGACAGTGGACTTGAATGAGTATATGCAAGTTGAAACTGCTGATACCAGAGTTAGTGTACCCCATAAGTTATATGAAGTAACACTCCGAATAAAGGGGGACATAAGTGGGAAAATAAGAGCACTCTTTTGGGAGAAGCTCTCTAAGGGTTATGACATTCTTCTAGCTGAAAAACACTGGCCACCTAATTTTGTCAGGGAGTGCCCACATGGCGAGGATATCATTATGCCAGCATTCTCAAATCATATTCCAATTCATAAAAAATATACCTATGCCAGGAAATGGACAGTAGCCCAGGCTCCTGCATTATAAAAAAAACATGTAGGAGGGGATGAGGATTCTCCTCAACATACAATCCAGTTAAAAACTCAACCAACTGCACAGAGGCAGCATCTAGTTAAGCAAGAAGCTAAAAAATAGGTCAGGGAGATATTAGATCAACTTGAATACCAAGGGGTGATTGAAATATGCACTCGTCAATGACCAATCCTTTGTTTCCTGTCTCCAAACCAGACAATACATATCGTCTAGTTTTGGATTACAGACATTTAAACTCTTGTTGCAAAACTTTTGCAGTACAAAATGCACACAGTGCAGCACTAATGAATAACATTGTGCGTAATAAAATATAAAACCACATTAGTTATTTCTAACTGCTTCTTCTGTCAAAACATTGCACCTGAAAGCAGGTACTTGATCGCTTTCTCAATTATGGGGACACAGCGTCACTTCTGTCATCCCCCCAGAGTTTCAAGAATAGTCCAGGGTTATTTTCAGCCAGAGTAACAGAGTTAATACAAACCTATGATGATGAGGCATCATATGTTGATGACATCTATCTAACGGATGATGACTTGGATAGGCACTTGAACAGGGTGAATACCATAATACTTGGCTTCGCCTCTGAAGGGTACAAATTCAATTTTAGGAAATGTTATCCTCTGTATCCTCGGGATCAGTATGATGAAAAATGGAGGCCACCTCCTGATCTATCCAAACCTTGAATGCTGTGATAGCCAAAGGTTAAAGAAGGATCAGGCGAGGGCAAAAATGCCCGCGGGGAAGGGAGGGAACAGCGGGGAAGGAGATCTGAAACGACAAACAATAAAGATCGTTAAATCAGTTCTTTCTCTGTCCTATTCGTGAGAAAACAATGAGACACAATCATCAATCTAGCCCCTGAACACTATCTACCTGGAAAGAATAAGAAAAACGCGGTGTCTGTGGAAGATAAGACTCTTCACCCACTTCAAGGCCTAGGAAGACTGAGGACAACGCTATTTCCACCTGTAACACATAAAGCATAACAAACCTTACACACAGTCCTTGTATGTGGCAATTGGATAGGGTATATGAATTTCTATGGAATATGTACATACCCCCCTTTGCCAAAGCTTTCACTGAGAAAGGGAGTTCAGGAAGTAATAACGTTGCTGATGAGAATATGATAGGCCATCAAATAAAAGATCTTGAACGGGTTACTTCACCCGATTAGATTGATAAGTTTAAACAGTACCTTGTTTCTGCACAAGCACAAGTTTGTCTGTGGGCACTCCAGTCCGTTTTTATACCTGATCCGTAGTCACGGTGGTATCCAGGACTGGAACGTACGAACGGTGCTTTAAATCCAAAACAAAGGTGGTTCCTTGCCAGGGCAGCCAGACGCCGTCTCCGATAAGGACAGACCGATTACCAAGCCTGGTAACGTCTGTACGTGATAAGTCGCGAGTTTGTCCTCCGCAAGAACCTATTTCACAGTCTCACCAACGGAGGGCAAAGGTTGAAATAGAACTCAAGCCGCCAATGCTATAACGAAATAATACTACTCGTCCTCCGCATGAGCCGCCTGGCTCTTCCAATGGAGGGCAAGACAGGGTCAGACTGCTCCCTTCGATATATACACAATCGTCCTCCGCATGAGTCGACAGGACTCGCCAATGGAGGACCCGACAACAGGATGATCGGCAGGGTCACTGATCGTGAGGAGAGGAAAACAAGATCGGGAACGTATCCCCTAGACGAACACAAGAACTCCTCCTTCGGTCAGTGGTACGAAAGAATATCCGACACCGAGAACAGGAAGTGGATTCCATAAGTAACCTCCCTGGGCATGCCGCCAAGAACTCTGGGAGATGTAGTCTTCACGAATGCAGCGCAACAATGATCCCACAGTAACGGCTGCAACGGCGCTCTACCGGGGAACATAACAAGAAATCACGAATTGACCATTTAAACGTCCTTTTTCTAGGATACGAATTATCAAGTGAAGGCAAAATCTGGCAGCCAACTTTTTAGAAAAATGTGCGCTGCTCCAACCTCCAAAAACGCTTAAAAACTTACAGTCAATTCTAGGTTTCCTAAATTTCGGAAGAACATACATTCTAAATTACGCAGAAAGGGTTAAACCTCTCTACAAATTAATCAAACCTGATTTCAAACAACTAATTGGACTCAGAAACATACAGAAATGTTGCGTTCAGTACAAACAGACATGTTAGCAACAACACATTTACAGACACGCGTAAACATACGCAATCTTGTATTCCGAATCATCCCAGGAAGATGCGGATTCACGTACTTAACCTTCAATGAAGGGGAGAAAGTACCAATTGCTTATAAATCACACTGGTACACATAAGCTGAAATGAAATTCACTTCTACAGAAAAAATTCTGACAGCGGTTCAAACTGCAGTAGCAAAAGAGAGAGCCCTCGCAGAGGGAAAACGCATAATGGTCGTTACTCATGTACCTGCCTTAGAAGAGTGACAAAAGCATGCATTCCGAATGCAAAGGCTTTACATCCGAGATGGATACAGTGGGTTAACTCTCTTGCTGCAACAGACGTTAAATACGTTTTTGACCCCTACTTGAAAACTCAAGAATTTCTACAATACGAACAAGAATGTCCTTTGCCCACTGAGATTATGCATCTAGAACAGTTGGGGGTAAATAAGCTTATAGTGCTGCGTGCACGATCGTTAAAGGTCACTGGCGCGATGGTAAATTCAGACCTATGGTCACAAAAACGCATTCTTTCGGAGATTGTACAGCTCAGCGAGCTGAACTACAAGCATTCAAGATGGCGCTTGAAAATACCGATCGTGAATTCCCGACATTCATAGTGTGCGATTCGTATTACTGCGTTCAATCTTACAATGAATACTTGCAGAACTTGTTTCGAAATGGTTTCAAAGATGCAAAAGGTGGCACAATCAAGCATAAGTTGTTTTGGGAACAAGTAGTTGAGTTACAAAAAGAACCACAAAAGACTCACGTGATCCATACACTGAGTCATCAATGTGATGGCATTCACGTTGCAGGAATTCATTGCCTGTTGAAGCCGCGAAGGCAGCTGTGCAAACGACTTCCGTAGCTGCAATCACTCGTTCAAAAACGAAAATAGACGGCGAAATAATGCTAGCTGTCAATGCCACAAACAAAGACAGCGGTAAAACATTACCGAAAGGCTTTCCACTCAAATACTCATTTATAACTGATGCAAATAATGTTTCTTTTACTCGAATCCCTGGAGTGGGGGATAGAGTAATTCCAAACATGGAACATAGATCAGGACTAATCTTAGCAGCACATGAAGGGCTTGCCTCTGCACATGCAGGTGTATCCGCCACAGTATCGTTATTAAAACAAAGATATTGGTGGCCACGCATGAGGAAACAGACCAGAAACTATGTTTTGGAATGTGAAATCTGCCAAAAAATGAAAGTCTCAACAGTGAAACTCCGGGCGCAGACGCCCCTGTTAATTTCAGATAAACCAATAGCTTGCGTTTACCTGGATCACTGGGGTCCCTTACAGAGGGATGGTAACTATACATTTATCATGGTCGCAGTGGATTTCTGCTCAAGATTTATTTGGATGTGGCCTCAGCGCTCGGCTGACGCCCGAACTGTTATAAAAGATTTGCAAGTCTATCGGCACGTACGTAGTCGACACGCTACATTGTGACCAGGGTCCTGCTTTTAGCTCAAAAGCTTACAAGGAGGTCATGGCCAATCTGGGCGTTGCATTGTGGTATTCTAGTACTTTCCATCCTGAGGGAAATTCTGTAGTGGAGAGAAAAAACCGGGACATAAAGCAATCTATGACAGCTAGGGTATTAGGCTCGGGTGACAGGTGGGTCAACCATCTAATAAGTGTCCAACATAGTCTAAATAATCTGCCAAGAAGTTCTCTGGGTGGAATCACTCCATATGAAATCCTTTTTGGTACTAGAATGATTGTCCAGGACCTTGATCGTCACACTTCAGTGGTAGAACAAAAACCTTTTGATATCAAAGACTGTTTGGCTATTTTGTAGGACTTAAATGAAACAAGGAGAAGTCAAAGCAACACATTGCAGAAGCCAACGATCACTCAAGGGGAACCACCCGTCCCAGCAAGGCGTGTCTGGATTCCAAAGATTGAGGATCTAGTCAGAGAAAAGATCGCGGACAAGAAGGAATTTGGGCCTTCCTACAGACAACCAGTACTTGTGCTAGCAATCCACGGATCAAGAACAGTGTTACTGCCGCCCCTTGCTGGAAGAAAGGAGAACAGGTTCGTATCTAACAACCTGGTAAAACCACATCATGTGGCCAATCATAAGTAGTAGGCCAAGTGGACTCCAAAGATGTATCAGACAACCAAATCTGGCTACTATCCAAGAGGTTCAAACTGAAAGACTCATCACCTTTGGGGAATCTGCTGTACAAAAAGAAGGACTAAGCAACAAAGCCATGGAACTTGTGCCTCTTGAGACCCAAATAACAGTTCGTCAAGAAACACCTGTCTACAATGATATAGCTTCTGACTATACTAATATGACAAGGGATCAAGTAGCTCCAGTGATTTCAAGTAATCCTTATGCAATACCTACAATTGACAGAACTGCCTCTGGCTATTTCATTAACTTTGATACGTTTTCCGAGGATCCCAGTAAACCTGAAACGACGCCAGCAAAAAGAACTTTTAAAGAACAAGCAACAGAACTTTTTCATCAACTTGAAAAAACGTATCTGGTTTCACCATGGGTTGAACTTTGGATTGTGCTAGGCGTACTTTTTCTCCTACTTTGGCAAATTCTTGTATTAAGTTTGGGAATGCTGATAAATGGAAGATATAGTAAAAAGGACACAGCAAGTAAGAACATCAACTTACTCCTCAAGCCACACAAATCATCTCATCGTGAACAAAGAGAATTGTCATCAGTGAACATCACAGCCGTTCCTATACCTGGTGGTATAGCTTGGGACAGAACTGATTATGACATCTTTGGTCCTACAGAGCTGTTGAAGATTCTACACCAATTCAAGGTTTCCTTGAGTGATTTTGTTTCACCCAGCACATTTTCTGATGATTGGGACGTTGAGACTGTTAATAATATGATGTCAGACTTGGAGATGTCTGCAAAATGTACAAAACATGAATACTTAGACGGTTCATCAGATTATGAACAAATGTACTGTTATAATCACTATGGTCATCATTATTTGCACAAATCTGCAAACCCTAGAAATGTTTATACTTTTAATCAATGGGAACATTGTCCAATGCCCACGAAGGGTAGCTCAAAAACATTCTATGAAAAATTTGTGGAAGAGATACTTCAGGTCCTACAAGGGAGGGGATGGTGATTAACGGCCTAGCAATAAAAATATGTCCAACAATGGAGATAGTAGAAAAATACACTCACATATAATGATGTACGGCAGCCATCAGGTCTGCGAAGAAAGCAAGAGGTAACACAGCGTTACTCGAAGGCTATCGCCAACAAAGGAGGGAGTTGGAGTTTGGTGGGAGGCTGTACATCATAAGTAAGAAGAAATGACTTACTAGGATTGAAGCTGTAAGTGCCTATCAAATCAGCCAAAGGGCAAGGAAAAGTGCGATGGTCCCGCTGCACGTTATGAAGTCGTCGGGAGAGTCACCGTCTAAGAATTAAAGACGGAAATTAGAAACCCAAAGGCTTGAAAACGTGCATAAACGGTAGTTTGGGCATGGCATGGTTGTAGTGAGCTTACCAAAAACAGAGTTAATCAGCATCCAAGCCGACTCGCGTTCGTCAATGGCGATCGGTTGTTTGCTGATGCGCAAGTAACCTAGGTAACCTGAGAACGTGAACTCTGACAGTCTGTGTAAAAATGGAAAAAAGACTCAAAACCGGGCTAAGGACATGCCGGCCAACGCAATTCAACACAACTCCATATAGGAGAAATGCAAATGTAATTATCGTGTTGGGAGGACAGTCCATATGTAAAAATAAGCGCACGTGTCCCAGACTATTGACACGGACCTATTAATGGTGATGTTTGAAATATAATGACCACTGAGCCTAGCAGGAGTCAGAAAATGGACAAACCTTAGCAAAAACAATATGACATAATATGAATTATACACACAGTTTTACAAGTACATCGAGGAAAAATAGATGTCATTGGAACAAAATACTGTGGCGTACCTGTCATATGACGGTAAAGGCCACGGCCTGTAATAGCTAAACTGCTGAACTATCATGACCGCGACACTATACTGCAGCAGGCCAGGGCCAAGGAACCCCTACTTTACGAGAATCAGCGTATCCTGATCTTTCCGGACTATACGCGCTTGGTGCAACAACAGCGGCAATCATTTACGGCCGCCAAGACTCATCTCTGAGACCTTAAGCTCCCCTACGCCCTGCTTTTCCCGGCCCGCCAGCGGGTAGTTTATCAGTCTCGCACCCACTTCTTTGATACTCCTGAGGAAGTCTTTAAGTGGACTGACGAAACGGTGAAGGTGAGGGTTCACACACCGCCGGGATTGGAGTCGGTTTCATCCTTGAGTGAGGCACGGTCGCAGACCTCTCGGGGGTCGTGGAGGAGGGGAAACTGGAGATCCAGATCCAGGCGGCGGTCTACATCCGAAGGTGCCTCGGATAAGGGGAAGGAAGCCCCTGTACATCAGACAGTAGACCCTCGACTTTTCTAATTGGCGGGCAAGAGGGAACTGGTTTACATTACAATTCTGCATAGCAAGGTGTTACTGTGCGCAGTTGACATTACTGACTTGCAGGCTAGAGGGAGCTAGTGTGTTGCTATTCGCAAGGCTATGAGTATATGTGGGTTGTGGCTGGGCGGAGGGAGCTGCATTGTGGGCGGACATTTTTCCCCCTAAGCTTAAGGCTTGTTTGGGGTGGCTTAGGGTTCATGGGTTGTTGGGTGGGGATCCATTGGTGTGGATGGCCTCAGGTCCTGCGTTGGGGGCCGAGAGTCTTTTATGCCACGACAGGTACTTCAATGTTCTTGAGGTATGGGGTGGGGAGTTGGGGTGGGGGAGGCGAGGTTTGTTGGTTATTGGGGGATTTGTTCTGGTTGGGTATGAGTCGCACAGTCACGTGAGGGTCTCGCCGGTTGTTGTGTGTGCATCTTCATGGTCCAGCATCTGGGCTTCTGCTTCGAATGTCCCTGATGGCGAATCCTATGGGTAGGGCCTTGGGACCCAGAGGCTCTCTTCATGTCCTTAGTTGGAATGTGCGGGGAGTCCTAGACAAGATTAAGAGGGGGGCAGTGTTACGGCAGGCAAAGCGGGCTTGAGCTGATGTGTTAATGCTACAGGAAACTCACCTATTAGGTACTAAGATCCTGTGCCTTCAGCGGTATGGCTACCAACAGGTTTATCACGCAGGCTTGACTAGGGGATCCAGGGGGGTGGCCATTTTAGTACATCGCAGAATTACCTATGTTCACTCAGCTCAATGGGTTGATACACATGGACGATACATATTTGTCAAGGATATGATAGGGCAGGAGCCTCTGGTGTTGGGCTGCATGTATGCCCCGCCCCCTCTGCAACGGTCGATGGTTGAGAAGCTGTTTGCGGTGTGGGCCGACATCCCTGACGCGTTGGCTGTGGTAGTAGGGGATTGGAATGACATTATGGATGGACTCAGGGATAGGTATAGGCCCGGGCGGGGGTCAGGTAGTGGTCCATTCCACCAAATTGAGAGACATGGTTTGGGGCTTGGATTGGGTGGACACATGGCGGCACCTGCATGGTCATAGGCGGGAGTACACATATCTTTCAGCTGTTCATAAATCCTTTTCCAGACTGGATTATATCTTTGTCCCCAGAGCAGTGGTTGGTAGGGTGGAATCAGCGGACATACTACCGCGTGGTCTCTCGGACCATTCCCCCGCTACAGTTGACATTTGTTTAGACAGGGGGTGGGGTAGCCATTTAGATGGCGCCTATCCGTGTGGCATCTGCAGCACGCCGAATACCAGAAACATATGGGCGAGGCCATAGCTGAATACTTAGTTGAGAACATAGGGTCCGTCGCCAGTGCCGGGACGGTGTGGGATGCCCTGAAACCCATGCTACGGGGGTGGACATAGCTTGGTGTGCGGCTGCTCGGAGGCGGCGCAGAGCAGAATTGGTACAGGCCGAGGCTGAGATTGAGGCGTTGGAGCGTCGGGGCAGTGCCAAGGGTGAGGGTCAAGTGGTGGGGCAATTACTCCTGGCGCAGCAGTACTATGCCTCTCTGCTGATAGACGAGGCGCGGCAGATATGGGTCACGACGCGCAGTAGGATATACCAGTGGGGTGACAAATCGGGAACGATGTTGCACCGGCTGTGTCAGGGCACCTTTCAGGCGCAGGCCCTGCCAGGGATACTGAACGGAGCGGGTGCCTTGGTTACGGACCCGAAAGAGTTAGCGGAGGGCTTCGCTGATGGAGGAGGAGCTGGGCACGGCCCTGGGTGAGCTTAACACAGGAAAGGCTCCTGGACCCAACAGGTTCCCTAGTGAATATTTCAAGAAATATCACCTACAGCTGGGTGCACACTATAGGGCGGCCCTGGAGGAGGCCAGGGAACGAGGTAGCCTCCCCCCAGATTGGAGACACGCTGAAGTGGTGGTGTTCCATAATCCGGGCGGCCTCCGGAGCATCACGCATCAGACCGCCCCATCTCTTTGCTAAATGTGGAGGCCAAAATGTTGGCCAAAGCATTAGCTAACCGGCTTTTGCCTCATATCGCAGCGCTGGTCTATCCAGACCAGGGTGGTTTTATGCCCCGGAGGGCGACCAGACACAATATTCGGCGAGCGCATGTAGCGGTGGCAGCGGTTCAGAATACGGGGGAACAGGCGGCACTTTTATTAGCAGATATGGACAGGAAATTTGATTCGCTGAGTTGGGTCTATCTGTTTGCGGTCCTGCCTCGGCTCAACTTAGGGCCCCGCTTCCTCTTGTATCTGCGACTTCTATATACCGATTTGACCGCTTCGGTTCGAGTAGCGGGGGCCATATCCTCCAGGTTCTCCATTGGACGTGGTACCCGGCAGGGTTGCCCTCTCTCGCCGCACCTATTTGCCCTAGCTATGGAGCTGCTGGCGGCATGGGTGCGCATCGATGCGCAACTGCGGGGGTTCGAGTGGGCGCGGGGACTGTCCGATAGGATTGCGCTCTATGCGGACGATTTCCTGTTTTTCCTTACAGACCTTAATAGGTCGGGCCGCGCATACTGCAAATCATACCAATCTTTGGGGAAACATCAGGGCTATATATGAACCCTCGCAAGTCAACCCTATGGGTGTTGGGGAAGCGCGCAGAAGTGGGGAACTGGGCATCTACACTCCAGGTAGCGGTACTTGGGGGTGTTTATATCTGAGGCCTCCGCAGTCTCCTGGGAGCGAAATATAGCACCGGTGTGGGAACGGGTCCGGGCGGATATCAAGATGTGGTCTCGCATGGCACTGACGATATATGGCAGGTTGGCCATTTTTAAAATGGTAGCCCTCCCCAGGCTGCTATACCAATTGCAGAATCACCCCTTCCCCATTCCGCCTCAATGGTTCCGACAGGTAAACTTCATACTGGGGCAATTCCTCTGGGCGGGGGGCACTGTACGGGTAGCGCTGTGCACCTGTTTTTTATCTACCTATTGTGGTGGCTTGGCGACTTCAAATATTCTTTCTTACTATCAGGCTTCACACCATTCAATATGCGGCGCAATTGCGGAAGACACTACCACCGGCCACGCAGGTTGTGTTTCAGATATGGAGACAGGCTCTGCGTCGCATGGGATGGTGGAACACCCTGACTGGTGAGACCCTACTGTGGCACAACGGGCGGCTACCTGGGCTCGCGACACTACAGGACTTCTGAAGATGGGACAGCATTGGAATTTCGACGCTGGGAGATGTGCATGTCCGCCATGCCCTTGCCCGAGCCTGAAGGGCCTGTAGTCCCTCCCCTAGTTTAGCCCTCTGGAAGCGAAGGTGTTTATGTGAGATCTGGAGATGAAAAAGATATCACGCATATACCAGTCGCTAGTCACACACTCTTCCCCCACACTGCAGAAGCTCCGGGAGACTTGGGAAGGGGATGTGGTAGAATTAGAAGAGGAGGATTGGAGGGAGGCGTTGGCAACCCCCAGTGGTGTGGCCATAGCGATGCGCCTACCGCTCATCCAATTTAAGTACTTACATAGAGTTTATTTCACTAGGGAGCGGTTATGGCGGGTGGGGCTGATTGCATCTCCGGACTGTCTCAGATGTGGCAAGGAAGTGGGGACATTTATACATGCAGTGTGGAGTTGCAGCTCTCTAGATCGGTTCTGGGGGGGGGTGCTGGATTGCATGTCTGAAGTTCTTAGGTGGGAGCTCCCCCGTACGCCGCAGCTAGGTTTACTGCACGTGATGGATGGGGTGGGCGGTAATGTCTACAAGAGGCATCTATTACTGCTGGGCCTCACATTGGCCAAAAGAGATGTGGCTAGGGCATGGAAGGACCCGCGAGCCCCTTCTGTGGTGGTATGGAAGAAAGGGTTAGACTTTTGCATGGAAATGGAGCAGCCGATTTTTTTAGCCCGAGGGTGCCCACGAAAGCACTATAGAATCTGGAAGCGCTGGGCTGACTTTAGGGGCCTGTGGCTTGAGCCACCAGTGGACCGAGAAGATCTTCCGGAGGTGATATGAAGGGGCCATGGTAGAGGGTACATGCATGTAGCCATTTAGATGTGTAATATGTAGGAGACACGTGACGGACCTTGTGCAACTTTGGTGGGCGGGATCCGGGAGGGGGAGTTTGAGGGAGGGGTTGGGGGGGTGCTTAGTATTGCTTTGTTTATGTCTGTTCATCAAAGAAAAGAAAAGTTGCTTGCATCTCAATTGATGTGGTATTTTTTTCTGCAGATATCTCTGGTGTGCAGAGCTCTGCGGAATGTGGACAATCAATCAATAAAATCTGTTTAAAAAGAAAAAAAAAGAATCATATGCCTATCTTGGTAATTCAAGAACCAGGCATTTACTTTTCTGGGCGAAGGGTTTTACTCAATGCCCTGTGAGCACTTTTAATGATATAATAAGAGGAGAATTTGTCATGTGAAATGAGGGAGTCAACCCATTTGTTAAGAAACTTTGCCATGTCAGGGCCCTCGACTTCCTCGGGAAACCCCACAGAGAGAAGATTGTTCCTGCGGGCCTTGTTTTCTTAGTCTTCTAGCCTCCACATACTATCTTTAGTGGAAGTTTGGCCCTCCGTGACGTCTCTGCGGAGAGTAGCAACAGTATCCTCGAGCTCCGAAATCCGCAAGTCCGCTGTGGTGACCTTTCCGTCCTCATTTCAGAGGTCCTGGTGTAGCAGCGTGACTCCGACCGCACCTCTCCCACCTTCTCTTCTAGGCCACACAAGAGGACTGAAAGGCCAAAAGAAGGGCAGCATTATCATGGATTGGTAGCTCACCCGGTCCTGGTGGAGAGGGCGCAGCATCCACCACCCTTGCAAAGCGGTCAAGTTGTCCCTGGCACAGGGGTTTGGATTCATTATCTTTGGTCATTTCCTCAGCAAGCGGTCATCCCCAGGTCCAGACTTCTAGATCACAGTTAGTGGAAGTGCGCACCACCCCCAGCTAGCGAGGCACTATGGAGGATCCAGTTGGCATCCCGGGACCAACCTACTCCACCGTGAGAACCAGGAGAACTCACAAGCAAAACGTGATGTGTCTCTGCAGTGTAGGCATATGCTACAACGGATTATACCGGTAATTATGAAGCAGTTCCACTTCAAAGGGCCGCCTCTTTCCGTCCCTCAACACAGAGGCTTCTGTAGCCAGAGTAAAGGGGGGCATAGGCTCACCAGTCAGGGCCCCAGAGTCTCCAATCCAGGTGAGGGCCAGCTAAGAAGAACGAGGGTTGAGGAAGAGGGCTTCACTCATGCAGGCTGCTACTGCCCGGTGCACCTGGGTGGCCTAGTACACTGATGTCACATGTAGTCTGTTGGCCGGCTGCGGGAGCCAGCCTTTCCGGCTTTATCTTCCGGCCGCGCAGGCCATAGACCAGGGGCTTCAGGTTCCGGTGCTCCTCACTGAGTCTCCCCAGGCTACTGACGACACAGGCTGCCATCCTCAGGGAGCTTAGGCTCCACTGCTCTCTCTGATAGGGACTCTGACTGCACACTGCCCAGCCCGGGTCTGGAGTGACACATGCCAACAGGGCAACGCCGCACCTGGTCCAGTCACCAGCCTATCTCTGGATCAGGGCTTGGGACTCGTCTACAGGGCTCTCCAACACAAGCTCTGCCACCGTATCTCTATGACTTGCGGGCTTCGTGAATGATCGGCTGAACCCCAGCGGGTTGAGGAGGAGCATTCACCACCACTGGGCATCTAGGAGGGCCCCCAGGTTAGAGATTAAGGCACAATGACCAGGATAGATGGTGGATGGGGAATGGGCCGGCACGGAGCTCAAGGATTAGCGACTTGCTCTGTCGCCATCTTGGCAATGCCCCCGATATTCACCAACCTTAGCTACATTTCAGAAGCTTGCCAAATATGCAGATCAATTCAGGAGAAAAAAAACGTAAAATGCGCGGGCAAAACTTGCATTTCCTATTTAAATTCACATAGAAAATCGTGCTCTACTGCAGCCGAATCACTGGATGAATTTACAACAAACTTCGCATGAAAGTATTATTATTTTTGTGGTTTGGTGCAGTGGCATAGATGTGATTTTGGGTGTGAGGGATGCACACATGCGGCCTCAGATAAAACTGGTGGGGCCACCTACAATGGGTGATATACACACAAGTAGTTTAAAAAATGGAAGAATACTGTTAATTGAACATTACTATGGTCTGTGGAAGAGGAAAAGCATGAGTGAACTCCCACTGCTACATAGGAACAATGTTTTTTTTCTCTATGCACAACACATGAGTAAAAAATTGAATGATAAAACTACAGCAACACACCATCATGGAAAAAGCAAATAATCCCGGGAATGCGAGAGTAGGTGTAACATGAAATGTAAGGAGGAACAGCATCTCTCTCCCCAAGCTGAGAGGGCAATGTCTGTTTTTCCTGTCTCCCGTGGTGGCGGCACCCGAACTGTAATGGGGTAACACCGGGTCTCTCAGAAACTGGGCGTTTACAAAATGAACTACAAATGGTTCTGTTGGGTGACCAGTTTCCTAGTGTTCCATATTGAATAAGTAACAAGAAACACACCAAGAGAATTATTATCTGATTTTCACGATTAGTATATTAATCTTGTTATCTTTTTTGTATATGCAAGGCTGTCAAAAACAAGGTTGGTGGAGAGTCTAAGGGGAAAATTATTTAAAGACCAAAGGACAGACAAACCCCTTATTCACAGTATAACAATACAAAAGGACTGTCTCTGGTCTGTACAACTAATACGGGCAAAGAAAAATGTGACTGATTCTGTGTCTACCTGTGAAGTGTGTACAACAAAAAGGAAATGAATCCCATCAGCCCACCCATATGGCAGAGCTTCATCAAAGATGGTCTGGTTAGGGAGCCACACACCTGTTGGAATTATGTGCTTCTCCAAACCCAAGGAACCACCAGTGATGGATCATACCAAAAGTCAAATCAGTTTGGAATGGTGTGGGAAGTTAAATTGCAGTGAGAATAAATGTGTGCAAAAAGAATCAAAAAGTGAGATGTAAAATTGGCTACCATGATTTAAGGAAAACTTTATTAGGGAAAATCATGGTGTCAAAATTAAAATGAGTGTGAGACAGTTTGACACAATAACTGTCTATTAAGGATGGTAATTGGTCAACATGTTTCAGCCATTATAGGAAAGTTAAGCCTACCGGGCTTTCGTCAGGACCTCTTGAACACTACTGCAATTAAGCTTGACCTAAGCTTAGTGAAAAAAGCAAAAATTAACACAAATTAATGATACAAAACATCCTACCGTACATTGGATTTTCCAGACGGGGATGTCTGTTTCATAAAGTATTTAGGATTCTTTCCCAAAAATGCTTGGGAGAAAGCCTCACCTCATCCTGGCCACTGCTCAGGGTTGGAGGCCCCGCTCTGTCCGTCGGTACCCCTGGACTAATCCTCCCCCTCGGCTTAGGATTAGTGTAAATTTTTGCTTTTTTCACTAAGCTTAGGTCAAGCTTAATTGCAGTAGTGTTCAAGAGGTCCTGACGAAAGCCCTTCATTAGTGAAGGCAAAGGGCCTTAATCAGTTAAGGTATCAAAGTAGTAAACATAACAATTCCGAGACGCTGTCACACTTGACCTAAATGTAAATGTAAATGTACAGGAATTTATATAGCGCAAATCACCGAGCGGTTTCTAAGCGCTTGCTTAGGGAACCCGTCCTGGTATTCCCCTGTGAGATAACCCCAGCAGGGTATCCACAAGGTGAAAGCCAGGCATCCCACCACGAGGGGCCGTTGTGGAGATTAACCCCTTCAGTGCTAATGACAAGGGTAACTCGTCATGTAGGGCCCATTGATTTCAATGGAAAGTCAATGGACCTACATGCACACCCCTTAGCAGCCAAGTGGTTAAGCAAGCTATTGCCCAGAGTCGCAGAGTGTGAACCCGTGAATCGAGTAGGCACCGGAGCGAGAATTGTCGAGTCCATGGACATTTTAGGACTCAAGACCCAGCCGAGCCGGGAATTGAACCCTGGTCCCGGGCTGACCTCTGCTTCCAGGTCTGCCTCCTCTAACCAGTGAGCCACACTTCTCCTAACTTCAATTGCTCTCCACCCAAGTTGCAAAATGTGTCCAAACCATCTCATAGGCTTCTCCATTGAGTTATGCTAATCAAAATTATAAATCTCCAGTAGTACCTGCTCCCCTAAATTGATACTTTTTTTTTTTTTTTAAATCTTTATTTATAAAGTTTTCTTGACAACCAGTGAGAGAGAGTGGCACCACATTAGGTTACACATAACTACATTGCATTCCAATCCAATACAGAAATAAAATACGGTGATCGACGAGTCCGAGCAAGCCGGATCCATGCAGTCTTCTGTGCTGAAGCTGTACTACATTACAAGGTCCAACAATTAAATCATAGTAAGATTACACAGCTAGGTAAGTCGTCTCAGGAGGGCATCAAATACATACAGATACATGAACAATAGTCGTGGACCTGTGCATCATGACAGTTTTGCACCCTAGCGAACCTGGATCCAATCCGTTCCAAGCCACCCAGCCGATGTCATATCTTCCTACCCACTTCACACTGTGCATTAGTATTTAGAATGGGATGAACCCGTACTCAGGAATAGAGGGGTATAGCTTCCCACACAGGATTCTAAGAGGCACCTTCGTCATTATTAACGAAACATGCCCCGCAGCCGTCACTCTCGACTGCCAGCATCCGAGTCGTCCGATCCCGCAGCTTCTTTCATTAAATAACTCTGCAAGGGACCCCATATATCACCCGGCCGGCTTCGTACTGGCAGCAAATCAGCATACACATTGTTCTGATCCTGGCAATAAATCATATCAGCAATCCATTCCTTAAACTTTGGGGCCCTCCCCCTACCCAACCTACATGCTACATGTCTTTTGGCCAGCAGCAGCGCAACATCTACAAATCTGCAAACAGTCTTAGGGACATCCCGTGTGTATCCCAACAGCATTAATAACGGATCTCTATTGATCACCCCTCCAGTCATAGCCTGCAAAGCTTCCTGTACTTGTACCCAGTATTCATGTACACCCGGACACTCCCACGCCAAGTGGATGAATCCAGCCCCTTCTGCCCTACAGCGCTCCCCTAAATTGATACTTCGCTGCATGAGGCTCTTCCATTCACAGGATAATTGCGTACGTCAGATCGAAATGAACAAGAAAATAAACACATAGTTTATACATCTATACTATACTATCTAATATCGATAGGAATAGACTCTCTCAATCAGAAGTTAAGGTTATGGCCTGTGCAGGCGATGTACTAATTACCACATTAGACCCAGACCAGAACTCTGGGTAGGAGTGAGCAACAACAGCGGAGAGTTTTCGATCCGCCTCCCGAAGCAAGTGATGTCATCTTAGCAGCCAGGCATCCCTCCAGCAAAACTGTATACGTCCTCCGATGGGACAAACCTAAGGCTTGGTATGCTGCCAAATCCATTGATATGCTCATTGTACCCTTATCTGGAGTACTTTTGTTTGCATTGTCCCTCACCCAGCAAGACCTTTTTTTGGCACAGTTAAACTGTGTTATTTACCATATTGGCCTTCTTGTGGTTGCTGGACCAACCCTCCCTGGTCAAGTCACCCATTGTGACATGCTTCGTAACAGGTTTGCAATACATGTTTCCTCCCACAACTTTCATTATGTCTCAGTGATTAATGTTGCTGATGTGATCACCTTTAAAGCCCATGCACACTTGTCTGCTCACCATCAAAACAGTCTATCTCGTAGCTATTACATCCGTAAAGAGGGTTATTAGTAGCACTGTGTTTCTGGCAATATAAAAAAAGCATGAAGCTGAGGTCAGCTCACTGGGGTGGTGCTTATATAGGCACTGTGCACTTTACTTCTGTTTTTGGACAGGGAAGACATGTAGAGCGGAGGCGAACAATGTCATCTAGTGACGCACAAGGGGACTGCTCAGACAGCGTTTCTGGATCCAGTGTCAGGATTGGCAAGCTTTGCGCCTGCCTAGACTACGATTCCCACAACACCCTATGATGCGGGGGCGGGGCCACGTCCATATATAGGACGTGATGGGCACGGTGAGGCGTGCGTAATTGTGGATGCAAAGATGCTTGGATGCGTCTTTTCTTTTTTTTTTCTTTTTTTGATTTCAGTAAAATTTTTATTGAAATTATATATATATATACACGATACATGGGTAGCAGTTGAAACAAGAGACAGGAAAAGAGACGCCTTTGGGGGCTTGGGGGGGAAGAGGGGGGGTTACAATATACCATAACATATCATTTGCTTTTGGCGTTTCTGACTGGTCACATCGTGTCCTGCTGATCATGTCGTCTCGTGGGATAATTCGCGGCTCTCCGCCCCGTCTTCCCGCCTTCCCCGCGGTTGCGGAATGGCTGTGTATACATTCGCGGGGCCGGTGCGATTGTCCCTTTCGCGGCCTTGAATCGTATACCCTCTCAGTGGCAGGAAAGGAGAGAGAGAAAGATAAAGGACAGAAGAGAAAGGACAGAAGGTGGGAGACCCAGGGAGCGCTTAGTGACGTTGTGGTCCTACAGGGCATGCATAGCTACACTGGCCGGATTGTGACTCCTGCAGGAGCTGCCTTAGTTCGGTGTTTACGGCGGCTTGTGTGAGGACAGGTAGTTGTTCTTGAAGCCTGAATCACCCGAGGTTCCCCGCGATTCTGGTCACAGCTCCTTGGATGATTTCTTTCCGGCTGCTGTAAGACGGAAGGAGAGCCTTTGCCGATGTCTCGGCATTTCCCGCAGGGTCGGTTCGAAGAGTGCTCTGTTTCCCTCCTGGGCATCCCGCGCCTTAAGAAACTTTTCTTGGCTTCCCACACGCTCTCCGGTAGGAACAGAACAGTGCACAGTCGGGGCGTTTATCGGCTCTCGGTAATAGAGAGTGAATACTGTTTTGTTTGGTTACGCTCCAAAGGAGGAGCAGGGCATATTTAATTTGGGCAGGAGAAAACGCTTGTTTTCCGGAGCAGTTCAAAGTCCCGCTTGACTATATAATACATGTTAAATGCAAATGCAATCCCTGTGTGTATACTACAAGCTCCAGAAGCAGGAGCTGGGATAATTTACTTTTTTTGGCACATGTACTTTATGTTGGGAAAGGAACAGTGGATCCTACAGTGACTGTTAAACTGGGGACTACTCACACAGGCCTTTGTTACTCATCCGAGACTGTCTCTGCACTCACAAGCTCTGTGGCTTCTTTCCTTTGGGCTGCTCTGGTTACCCTCAAGACTCATAGGAGTATTGTAACTGGTATGAGTGATTACCGCTTTTCTTGATGGAAGGAAAAGCCTGATGTTGTTGTGTCACATTTCAGAATCTACTCCCATCTGTTCCCTTCCTACCCTTCCCTCACTTGATCACCCTAATACTCTGTGCAGTAGTTGTAGCAGTTGGGGATATCAAGGGGTGGACCCCTTATTGCATCACACGAATCCTGAGGAGTACCCGTCTTTGGACAGGGATCGTTACATCCAGTGTGACTCCTTTAAGGCATTAGTCTTGTAATGTTGATAGTATATAAGTAATTGATCAGGGTCAGCCAAATGGCCCTAATTCTTTTATGTTCTCCGTCCAAATCAGATGCTGCATTCTCCATGGTGAGTACAATCTACATTTTCTGGGCTTTGAGATCTCTCAATCCAATATAGTCACCCCCAGTTGTCCCAAAACCTGATTGCCTATTCTCTTTTTAATTTGGCTGAGCAAGAAAACTTGTATTTTTGGACAAGTCCATCATATATCAGCAGAAAATCCACACTATATTCGCATCTCCAGCTTGTATTCACCATCCCCGTCTTCTAAAGAGTGCCCCAGTCCTTGCCCCTATTCTCCCTGCTAATTGCCTGGTCACCGAATTTTTGATATCTCCTTATGTAATATGTTTCACCATCTTTTAACAGTTTATATATGGTTTATCTTACTAATTTTTTGTTATTCATAAGCAATTTTTTTCTTTGTCACTGCTGATCTATTAGAAGCTTGCATTATGCAGTGTCTTAATACATATTAAGATATTCTGTTCAGTTCAGTTAGCATAATGTTTTGCTTATACTGCTTGAAGGATTTGATTTCTCCCCTAACTAACATGTCTTATATGATGGGGCATTCTCCTTGTCTCAACCTTTCAGTGCAGGGGCTAGCTCTGGATTACAGCATATTACTGTGACTTGTGATGTAAACGCCACCAGGCCTAGCCTGTGAGCTACGGCATCCCACATGAGTGTGCTTGATAGCACTTGCATATGCATTTTTAGGGCTCGCTCCCCTCATAAACCACAAGTCCCATAGCGACCACTCATAAATGCTGCCAACTATATGGGCCAACTTTCTTGAGTGTTCTCTGATTTTAGAAGCCTTATATGGGCAACTTGGTAGTATTCTCAGATCTGTGCTAGCCAGGCCACCCTAAATCTCAAGGCATGTATTATTCTCCTGGATACTCTTGTATTCTTATTTTACCTTTGGGAACTGAGTATTGGAGAGCTTTGAAAAGATATGAGTCTTTGCAGGATAATCATTTTGACCATGGTTAGTCCGTCTCACCACAACAGGGCCAAGTATCTCAATTTCTTTTCTGGTACGCCTCGTATAGTCCTTATAAGTAGGGGCTAGCTGTTATAAATTCAGTGAGGCAATCAGTGTAATTAATTCCTAAATTCAAAACAATCTACCAGCCGATTGAGATGGGACACTACTTTATACTCTTAAAAGGTTTCCACCACTCAGATGTTTCCAGCTGGACAAAAAGTGTAGCCAGCGAGGTATCGTGATTAGTTAATGATAAGAGCATGTCATCGTCGAACAAGCAAATCTCGTGGTCCTCTCCACCGAAAGGGACTACTGGGCTCAATACGGGCTGCATAAACTGTCCCGGAATGAAACGTGAGCAAGTAACCCACTGGAGGCTGTAATTGGTGCGCAAATGGACCACGTTACCCAGCATGCAACATAATGAACAATTGGCACACCGGAGGCCAATTAAGGGTATTTGTATTTAAAGAACTGCGGGTTATGCACGCTATCTTTCCTGCTCACAGAGGCCTCTGAAGAAGATGGAAGAATTCATTGAACCGCGTCAGGCCAGGGACATAAACACATGAGGGGAAGCAGTCTGTTTTACATTAAATAAAGAGGATTCTTACCTTCAATGGAGTGTGGCCTCAATCTGCTGTTGCATCTTTGGAGGAAATAATTCATGGCGCGCCAGATGCCGGGACCGCTCGTGGGGGAACTCCTCCTTGAATTGGGCGTTTGGAGTTGTACAAAATTAAACAGACTGAGTCTTCTCCAGAGGCTCAATACGGGCTGCAGAAACTGTCCCGGAATGAAACGTGAGCAAGTAACCCACTGGAGGGCGTAATTGGTGCGCAAGTGGACCACGTTACCCAGCATGCAACATAATGAACAATTGGCACACTGGAGGCCAATTAAGCGTATTTAAAGAACATGCAGCGGGCTGCGGGTTATGCACGCTATCTTTCCTGCTCACGGAGGCCTCTGAAGAAGATGGAAGAATCCATTGAAACGCGTCAGGCCAGGGACATAAACACGGGGGGGGGGAAGCAGTCTGTTTTACATTAAATAAAGAGGATTCTTACCTTCAACAAAGTGCGGCCTCAATCTGCTGTTGCATCTTTGGAGGATATATATATATATATATATATATATATAAATATATATGTATATATATATATATATATATATATATATATATATATATATATATATATATATAACCTACTGACGGTCGCCAGTAGGTAGTTATAGTTAGGACCTTGTTTCTATTCAAAAGCGTTTTTTCTTTTGCCAATATCTTTGGCGCCATTTGATATTTGATGAATCTTCCGAACATTTTCTAAAATAATGCCCTGCTCAGGTCAGCTCCTGTCTTGAAAGTTTTGGGGTGATTCATCTAGCGGGGGCTGAGAAAAAAGGGGGATCCCAAAACATGTTTTCTCCATGTTAATTTCAATAGGAAACCTTTGATGCAGCTGCAGCCTGAACTGCTGAACGGAATTATACCAAATTTGGCATAGAGGTAGCTCTTGGTCCAGAGTGCACTCTTTGCTTTAAATAGTGTAAATTTGTTCAGTAGTTCCTGAGAAATTCATACTTAAACAAATATTAGTACCTGGTGACCGCGGTGAATCCACCTGATCACAAGCTGAATTCTGATCGGCTGCCAACACTTTAAACTAGGAAGTGTTAAGAGCCATCTTGTGACTGGGTTGAACCGAGTCACAAGAAAAAAGATGAAAATAGAAGAAAAGGGGGCAGGGTAGAAACAACCTGATCCCCTAGGCCTGCGCGACCCTGAGGGTCCAAAAAAAGCATTTTATTTTTTTGAATTGCTGCCAGATTAACACCGATTTAAAAAAAAAAAAAAACGTATTAAGGTCTCCCGCGCTTTGTTTCTTTTAAGCCCGCAGGTGGGCCAGGTCCCGGGGGCAATGGTGGATTATTATATGGGGGCCCACGGGAGCCCCCGTAGCCCCAGGGACCACCACCTCCCGGGGCTTTGTTAATAATGTATGGGGGGCACGTGCCACCCCGCAGCCCTAGGGACCGCCACCTCCCTGGGGCTTTTTTAGAATAAAAGGGGGAAGCTCCTGCTTCTGCCACTTCCCTGGGGCTTTTTTTATAAAGAATTGCGTGGGGCTTCTGCCCCTGATGCTGCCATTGGGACCGCCACCTCCCCGGGGCTTTATCAGTGGGATAGGGCGCCTCGTGGGCCCCCGAGCCCTAGCAACCGCCACCAACCCTGGGCTACTATTAAAAAATGAAGTGTGAGGAGGGCTTGAGCCCCCAAAACTGCCCCTGGGACCTCCACCTCCCCGGGACATACATCACTTAAGTGCTGTGGTCCGTTGTAGACCCCAGGCCTTGGGGACCCCACCTCCCTGGGGCAGCACACAGATGGGGGGGCACCCGGCCCACCTGTAGGAGCCTTCCTCTGCCCTGGGGACCGCCACTCCCCAGGGCTGTCTCCAGCAAAGTCCCAGGGTGCCCACCCACAGGACATTGCAGTTGGCTATGGAAGGGCTGGAGCACTGCTCCCGCCATGCCATAGTAAACATCGGTTTCGCATCATGGAAGCGAGAACAGGAATACTGCTCTCGCTTCCATGAAGCGGAGCAGAATTGCTTTTGGACAAAGGCATGTTAGCAGCTCCCTTTGTCCAAAAGCAATGCCGGCTCCCGCAGGCGCTGGGTAGCCGGCAGGGACTGCGGGGTCATTGGGCCTCCCCTCGGTCCCCAACGTGAGGGCATGCCCCAGGGTATAGGGTCCCCGGGACGGACATCAAGTAATGGGACTGGGGGCCCCATTGCGGCTCTCAGCACGACCCCCCTGTAACATTGCATTAGATTTGCAGATCCACCCAAATAAATAATTTAAACCCTTGCATGCTTCTTACGGCCCGCGGCCGTCATGAGTCACGGTGGGAGTGTGGCGAGGACTGTGGTATATAAATAAATAATACCGGATCTAGGTTTTACTGGACATAGCAATAACAGATAGCTCAATAAATAAGAGTCAAGATTCGAGGTAGTAGGAGTTTGCAGGTTTTAATACAGCATAAAGGACAGGAACAGGACAACCTGCACGGGAACAGGATGGCAGCGCTGCCGGGGGCAGGATCAGAATCGGCATAACATTTAATAACAGTGCACAAATATATATACTAAAACAGTTACATTACAATGAATTACAGTAGGCGGAGCAGTGGGTGTGGTCAATAGCAGTCGCGAAAGATAAGGGTGAAAATGGGTGTAACAGGGGCGTATACATAGACATGTGATGCAAACGTAACAGAATATGTCATAAATGGGGCGGAAACATGGAGGGGGCTACCTAAGGAGCCGGGACCTCTAACCTAATGGTGCGCGCAAACTGACAATGACGTGTTACTAGGAGAAGCTGGGGGCTATGAACTCTGTGCTAGGAGCAGAGACTGAAGTCTGGAGAGTCAGGGCGACATGTACCTAAACAGTATCTAGTATCTGATGTTTAGAGAACATGTTGATAGAATCCAAAAGTTATCGGGGTAAAGGCTAACAGACTCTAAGAATGGTGCATGCATTACTCTACATGTAGTGCGTGATGAAGAATATTAAATGACCATTAAATGCAGTATTTCTCTTACATGGAGACGTAAAGGCTAGACAATGACGGAAACTATTGATGCGATTCAGTAGCTTAGGAATGCAGAGAAGGAGGGCTGGACTGATAACTAGAATCATAACATACTCTTGGCAGACTCAGAGGCAGAGCCAGGCTGAGCCGGGCACTGTGAGGCAGGAAGTAAGTGAAGGGTCGAGGATACAGGTGGGGGCTGTATCGCTCCTCAGCGAGGACTCAGAAGACAGGAGCTGAATCTGGTGTCCGGGCCCTTTTGAGGCCTAGAAACGGGGACTTTACAATAAAATAACGTGCACACTGAGAAACGTGGCAACGTAACTTTACATAGGCCTGATACTCGTAGCTTTCACGAGAACTGGAAACTGGCATACTAGTGATGGACACAACTGTAATTGCGTCTTTAATCAAACATGGGGATACATATGCATATTTAATCATGCACACATAACATAAGATGGAGGACATGTAGGGACACAGAACATGGCAAAATTTACTTTTCCACATTCCCTCCTTGTCACTACGTTTCCATCAGGAAACATCAATATTCATGATACCATCTATTATTTCATACAGTATCATTTGCTCGTCTCGAGTTTTCTTGGAACTGGATTTAGGACGGGACTTGGGACTAGGAACACATGATGTAGCACAAATGCCGCAAATCGCAGGGCCACATTGTAAACAGAGGCAGCAACTGAATATGATCGCTACTGTAATACCCAGAAATGACAATACTTTCCATCCCCAGGCGGAAGTTATATTCCAGAACCAACCGGACCATGTCCAGGTGCCTGGATCTTGGTGTAACATATGGGCAATTTTATGGAGTCTGGTAATAGCTGAATAAACAGACGGTGCGTTATTAGGAATGAAAATGCAGCAACTAGATCCGATGACTCTACATGCCCCGCCCCTATCGGCCAGTATGACGTCAAGGACGAGACGATTCTGGAGCACGACAATTCTCATAAAGGATTGTTCTTCGGTTAAGTTACCTAGAGCAGAAGTAGTCTCAATCACTACTGCTTCAAGTGTTCTGGTTAATCTACGTATCAGTTTACTATTTACAACAGTACCTAAGTAGGGGAAGACACCTTTATTGATATCTATGTATTGTTCTAGAGCAGTTTCAGTATAATCGACAATCGGGAAATTTCTCTTGTGTCTAGTATGTACTAGGTGGGAATTCCTATGATAGTCAGGTGGGGCTAAGAAAACTGGTGGCAGTAGGAAGGCAATGTAACATGTACCATCCCAATCAAGGGGCAGACGAACATATGCGGTCTGACCACAAACAAAATAAGAATGACGTGAAGCTTTGAAAATAGATTTCCTACTGTCACTATACTTGACAATAGTAGTACAATCACTATGGCCTACATGTACGGAACCATTATTTCGGACACATAATTCACCTTTGACTGGTAGTACTGACATAACAGGTAAGTCTGGAGTAGAATCAGACTGAACATTCAGGACCATAAAACTCGAAGAATAATTACCCAAATTATAAACTTCATTTTCTAGATCTAACCCTGTTCTGTGGGGAAGACCTTGCTTGTCTGGGAAACATGTACTGTTCAGAAAAGACATATCTGTTAAGGATGACGTTAACGTGGACCATGCTCCACACGAACCATTATGTGAAAATGGATAAGGAAAGAGTGGCAGAACTCCCTTCGGTGTCTGGAAAGGGGGGAGTCGACCACACACCCAACAATTAGTGGCATTGCTGGTCTGGTGTGAATAATGTAACATGCGGACAAAAGAATTATTACGCATAGCAAGACGATAAGAGAATTCATGAGGAGGCAGATCACTAAACGTGTGCTCTACTGTAACATTAGCAGACTTATTTACATGAGAAACTGAAAAATACAAATAAAATGCATAACTGGTGCAGGAAATCATAATGCTAAAATATAGCAGAAAACATAAAATAATAGTGCAACTTCTAGAGTTCTCACTAACTCTCTCTCTGTGGGGGTCTATTATATACATGTCAGAAACCGGTCTAACCGTTTCACCTAGGGGAGGACTTAGACAATCAAACTGGCTGACTTATTTTACTAGACCTTAGTTTAAGCTTATACTCCTGCTGCGGAGTTTTCTCTAACAGGGAAGGGTTCGTAGCAATGTCTTTTGCGGGACAGTCCTTAAGAATAGTACTTTGGCAGTCTTTAAGATCCTCGGGAATGTTCTTTGAAACAGGTTTCAATCCAAAAAATCTTTTCACATGTGACAAATGGACCCAGCCCTTCCTGCCTTCCAGCTTGACGGCAGTACGGGTGGCCAGGAGGACCTGTCGGGGTTCCTTCCAGCGAGGCTCCAGCGGACTTGAACGATCAAAATTTCGGACAAGAACCATGGATCCGGGAACGATTTCATGCGGTGCCACCTCGGTATTGTCTGGAAATGCGGCAGCAACCTGTGAACGACAAGAGTTGAGGGCAGACATCAAGGAAGCTAGGTAATCTGTCAGCATATTACTTGAAACATCGGTAATACTTCGGGGTCTAGGTGTACCCCACATGTTAGGGGGGCGGCCGAATACGACCTCGTACGGGGACAGACCTGATCTGGAATGTGCGACCATGCGCATATAAAATAAGGCAACTGGCAGAGCTACTAGCCAGTCCACACCTTTCTCTTTACATACTTTTGCAATTCGGATTTTCAGGGTCTGATTATGTCTCTCTACTAGACCGGCTGCTTCTGGATGGCGTACACAATGGAACTTCCACTGGTACCCTAACAAAAGGGAAATGTGTTTCATGAGCTCAGATGAGAATGGCTGGCCGTTGTCAGAATATACGATTCTAGGGAGTCCATAACGGGGGAAGAATTCACGAACCAACTGCTTGGCAGTGGTTGCGGCTGTGTAATCTGGGACTGGATATGCCTCTGTCCACCTGGACAAAGCGCATACAACTACAAGGACATACTTGAAACCTCGACATCGCTCCATCTGAATATAATCCATCTGGAGGACTTCAAAAGGGTGGTCAGGGGGCTGGAATCCACCTTGTTCCACCGGGACACTTTTACCTGGATTAAACTGACAACATATCATACAGGTACGGACTTTCTGCTTGGCTGCAGCTCGTAAATGCTTGTTGAACCAAATGTTCTGGATACTATCTAACATAGCTTTTTCTCCTAAATGTGCTGGACTATGTGCGGTATTGATAATGACTTGAACCATAGAGTCGGGGAGAAACCATGTGGCTTTACCCTTCGTTACCCATCCCTGATCTGTCTGGACCCCTCCTTGTTCGGACCATTTCTTGATTTCCTCGGGAGTAGCATGTAACTGGATATCTATGACATCTTGAGTGGGGTCCTTAACTGTCATGCATGTAGTCGGATCTGGAGTGTATGTCGGTGTCTTATTTACTGGAACGTCTGGTGTCTGTGCTGTAAGCTTGGCTGTGCGATCTGCTAGATCATTACCTTGAGAAATAGTGTCAGTAACTTTCGTATGTGCTTTACATTTCATGATAGCAATGGATGTCGGTAAGTGTATGGCATCTAACAGAGCTTGAATAAGGAGACCATGCTGAATCTTGAGTCCATGAGAAGTCATGAAACCTCTCTCCTGCCAGAGCACTCCAAAGTCGTGTACGACTCCAAATGCATAACGTGAATCTGTGTAAACATTAACTTTCAGGTTCTTGGCGTGTATGCAGGCTTGTGTCAGAGCAACTAGCTCTGCTGCTTGAGCAGACAGGGTGTCAATACGGTGTGTTTCAATAACTTCAGTGTCAGTAGTCACTGCATACGCGGCTACTAGTTCTCCTGTACTTGTTCTCATACATGAACCATCCACATAAAGTGTCAGGTCGGGATCTGGTAATGGAATATCTGTCAGATCTTGTCTTGGCTTAGTCATAATGTTAACTACTTCCACACAGTCGTGTGTGGCAGGATTTGAATTAACTGACGGTAACAGTGTTGCAGGATTTAGAACGTTGCAGCGTCTGATTTCTATGTGTGGCTGGAACAGTGTCAGTTCATAACCTGTTAAACGTGCAATTGTCAAGTGCTGAGTCTGTGTTCGGTTTAAAAGAACTTCCACGGAGTGTGGAACTTGTACTGTCAAGGAATGTCCTAATACTATGGAATCACTTTGTCTGATAGCTAGTGCTGTGGCTGCAACTGACTTGAGGCACGCAGGCAGAGCCTGGGCTACTGGATCTAATGTGCTCGAAAAATAAGCACAGGGCTTGTACTGTCCGGCTTGATCTTGTGTAAGAACAGATAATGCTGTACCATCACGTTCTGTGACAAAAAGTGTAAAAGGCTTACTGTAGTTCGGTGTAGCTAGAACTGGAGCTTGGCATAGAGCTTTCTTTAACTCATTGAAACTAAGTGTATGTTCAGATGTCCAAGGGAGGACAGTCGATACGGCTGCCTCCTGTGTCGTTAACTGTATCAGTGGTTTAGCTAGAAATGCATACTGAGGAATCCATTGTCTGCAGTAAGAAGTGAGGCCGATATAAGCACGTACCTCCTTCTGGGTCTTGGGCTGAGGAAGACTCGCTATTAACTGGATACGGTCAGGTGTCAACTGCCTACCCCTCTTGGACAGTAAGTGGCCTAAATAGATCACTTGCTGGACACAGAATTGAAGCTTAGAAGGGGACACCTTGTGCCCCATCTCTGCTAGGAAATACAAGACTGTAAGGGATGCTCGCTCGCAAGCACGTTCAGAACGGGCTGTGATCAGTAGATCATCGACATACTGGAGCAGGGCAGTGTCAGTTGGCATGTGAATATTGTCTAGTTGTCTCTTAAGTGCTTGACTGTAAATACTAGGACTTTCTGTGAAACCTTGAGGAGCTCGTGTGAACATATAGCTCCTTCCATTTAAACAAAATCCGAAAAGGAACTGGCTGTCTGGATGAATGGGGACACTAAAAAACGCGTTCTTGAGGTCTATGACTGTAAAAAATGTGGCTTCAGAATCAATGGCTGTCAATAGGGAAGAGATATCTGGGACAACTGGGTACTGGGGAATAATACATTTATTAAGTTCTCGAAGATCAATCACTAATCGATATACTGGGGGTGCATTTGGATCAGTACGTTTCATGACTGGAATGATCGGAGAATTACATACATTGGAGTCAGTTTCTACAACTACTCCTTGAGCGATGAGCTCGTCAATAATTTTGGATAAGGCTGCTACAGCCTCAGGTGGCAATCTGTACTGTCTGATTCGTGGTAACACTACACCTGGTTTGAGAGTCACACGATGGGGTGTGATTTGCATATAACCAACATCAGTTGGACCTTGTGCCCATAGATGCTGCGGAACATTGGACAATCTCGGATCAAAATCTCGTAATACATAGTGACCCTTGAAGTCACGTAGGAACAAGCGTATTCCCTCTGGGGAGCAGCATATGACTGCACCTAATTCTTTCAGTGTTTTAATGCCTAATACATTTTCTGGACATGACTTCGTAAGTAACAGATCAGTAGTGCGGGACAATGGACCTACTTCTAGAGTAACTGGCTGAGATATCTCGTTCACAATAGGCTTTCCTGAAAATCCAAGGGAAACATTTCTAGAGCCTGAGAGCGGAGCCCCTGGAACTTCGGCGTGACTGATGGTGGTCCTACTTGCCCCTGTATCAATCAAAAACTTTCTGTCTTTCCCTAATACTTGACTATGAACATAGGGACCCTCTTGATCTACAGGTATCTCGATGAGAGGCAAGCCTACCTCCCTCTCTAGGCTGTTTCATGAATATGGCTGATACTCTGGATACTCGGACTGTGCATACTGGTACATCTGCTGTGTAACATGCTGTGTTGCAGCAATAGGCTGCGGTGCTGGAACTGTCTGTTGTGCATTCTGTGGCTGAGAAGTCTGTGAAACTTGTTCTTGTCTAGGCGGACGTGGTCTTTCTTTAGTCTTACCGGTAGCTATATTGTGTTTCAGAACTGCACACTCGTTTATAAAATGACCTGGCTGTTTACAATAATTGCATGTCCCTTTAACGGGAACTGCAGGATGACTGGCTTGATTCGTACCCCTCTTCTGACTGTCTTGTGGAATAGATTGTGCAACCAGCACTTTCATTTTCGTGTCTTTCATACGTTTCCTTTCATGATCTTGTTCTTCTCTGATTCTATTCTGGTGGTATTGAAGCATCTGTAACATCTGGGACGGGGTATTAGCTTGCCAGGTACTTTCGACTTTCAAAACTCGATTCTTAACTTGTGGACTTGATTTCTCGACTAATTTAGTAACAAAAAGATGAGGGTATGACTCGCTACTCGTCTTGAGGCCACTGTTTATACTAAAACATTTCTCGAATCTAGAATAAAAATCACTAGTGTCTTCGTCTTGTTTCTGTTTACAGGCTGAGATTGCATCCCAGTCTTCCTTTTTAGTTGCTAATAATCTGGGCAAAACTTGTATTAACAGTTCAGGTAATTCTTTACATTTCTCTCCTAGACCGGTACCTGGTACTCGTATCTTATCTTCAGCTTCTAGGACTGCCCAATCGATCTTTTTCTCTCCCACCTCCCAATCTTTTTCCTTGAGTTTTTCGTATACCCCTGCGGGCAACAGGACTTTTAACATTTTAATTATATCTGGATACGTGTATTCTCCCATACGGAGCATGTCTTTTAATTCCCGGTGGAACCCTGCTGGATCTTTGTCATGACAGGGAATTAACTTTTTCATCTCTAAGAGTTCCATCTTTGTAATCGGGGTGTAAACAAACACTCGTTGCATTTCACCATCTGTTGTCCTAACTGGGTGTACTTCTCGTAACGGATTCTGTCTGTCTATGTAAAACGGTTTACTTTCTGGAGGTGAGACATGAACAAAATGCGGGTTCAAAAACGTTCTATATTTGTGGCGCTGTTCTAGGATGACACTAATTAAATCGGTACCTAAACCTTTCCATCTATACTGGAGTAACTCGTTCAGGACATCGTGTAATGGACCAGGATCAGAATGTTGACCCTCATACAGAGTAATGAGGTGCTGGATCATATACATACCCACCAGTTGTTGCTCGGCTGGGGGCAGTTTCAGAAACATTTGAGCCACTATTTCGTCTGGAAAAGTGGTAGAATCAGTAATCCATCGGACTGCTGATCGGACTAGTTCTTGTTCATGCATAGTACTTAACTCACTGTAACCGATTCGTGATTTCAGAATGTGATCGGTAGCTTGAAATACTTGTTCCAGAGAACCTTGTTCTGGTGCTGGATGAGGAACAGTTTTCTTGTAATCTAGACGTGAATGTCGGTCGGAAAGTCTAGTTCTACCTACATACGCTATTCTATTGGGATTCTCGTCGTCTACCTCTTCGGTAGAGTCATTTTCTTTCTCGCTTACTTGTGCTGCTTTACGTTGTTCGTGTAACTTTAGTATTTCCTTACGAATTTTCTTGTACATACTCTCTATACTACTGATAGTCTTGTGTTTACCCTCGGCTATATTATCACTCCACCTTGTCAGGATTTTCATTTCTGCCGGATCTTTAGTCGGGGAATCTTGTTCTCTTATTAGACAATTAATCAGGAACTTTAATATCATTAGCTGGATCTCAGCTTTCCTTTGAGACATGGCTTCGCCGATACTTTCTGGATCATCCCCTGTACGGATGAAACGATATATTCTGTCTAGATCTCCTTTCATATCTGGTAGGGTGTCTAAATACCCGGTCACCCGTCTTACACGGATGGAATATATTACTGTACTATCATCACCTGCAACTGGATCATAGCGGCATTCAGTGAGAGCTCGTCGGATTTCTGCAACGGACTTAAATTTGGGCGTACGCTGTAACGCACATTCATGTAACTCGGCCAACGTTCTACGTTGGTGTGGTGGCGGGGTACCAGGAGGACCTCCTCCTGCGGCCCCTAAACTGTAATCATCGACTGATACTCTTCGTACTAGCGCGGCGGGAAATTGTAATGTAGGCTGGACCGGGGGTACCGTAGAATAACTAGAATCATAACATACTCTTGGCAGACTCAGAGGCAGAGCCAGGCTGAGCCGGGCACTGTGAGGCAGGAAGTAAGTGAAGGCTCGAGGATACAGATGGGGGCTGTATCGCTCCTCAGCGAGGACTCAGAAGACAGGAGCTGAATCTGGTGTCCGGGCCCTTTTGAGGCCTAGAAACGGGGACTTTACAATAAAATAACGTGCACACTGAGAAACGTGGCAACGTAACTTTACATAGGCCTGATACTCGTAGCTTTCACGAGAACTGGAAACTGGCATACTAGTGATGGACACAACTGTAATTGCGTCTTTAATCAAACATGGGGATACATATGCATATTTAATCATGCACACATAACATAAGATGGAGGACACGTAGGGACACAGAACATGGCAAAATTTACTTTTCCACAGGACGGCCGGGGGCCATCCGAATCTTGCCCACTATTTAAATCGCCCGAACAGCGGGAAAAGGTGCGAATGCGCGCAAGGGATAAATAGTATATAATTTAGAAAGTAGTGTTGTGTTTGTGACCTTTTTTTATAATGTTACTGAGATTGAAGTTATTAATCACATTACATTTGATAAAGGTATTATTAATATATTAAAAAAAATGAAAAGGTAAACTTGAAGAGAGTATTGTGTTGTACTACATTGAATTTGTGCTTTTGTTTTGCGGTTTCAAGACAAGTTTGCGAATCCCCCCAAAATAAGTATGTATGTTTTAAAAAAAAAAAGATTCATTGTTGGGTTATGGGATGGCTCTAAAAGGAGCCCTTATTTTTCATTATAACATTGTTGGAGCTACATGTAAGTGCGGACGCACAGCTTAAGGTTGTTGAGAAATACTCTGTTTCCTTCATCCGTGAAGTGTACTCCATCACTTCTGTTGATGTCATCCATATCAAAACGTAGATTGTTGTCATAAATGGAGCCCATCCTATGGTCTCTGAGGTAAGCAGAAACAGCTTTATTGACTCTTCCTAGCTTTCTCAAACTGTGGGCAGAATTGATTTGACCACTTGCATTTATTATTTTTAGAGTATACAAAGACAGTTTCAGGGAAAAGTAACATCAGTTGTGCAAAGGTACATCCTTCATTAGCATTTCCCGACCACCTCAGTCAATGTGCCTAGGTCATTGCCTCCACAGTGCACAATAATGTGGTCAGCGGGTTGGAGATGCAAAAAGGATTAAACCAAAGGCAACAATTGGTGCCACTTTAATCCTCTTTGTGCAATCCATATAATATCCACATTTTGCAAACCTAGGTCTTTGTCAATACCTCTGTGTTCAGCATACTTTTTGCACCAGAAAACATAGCTGTGCCCTACAATTCACACTGTAAGATTCTTGAAGGGATGTCCGGAAAGAATGTAAAGATGTCTGTAGCTGAGGTAGTCAGTTTGTAGAATGACAGGTATCTAAAATGGTGGAGAAGGTGCTGTTTTTGAAAAAGCCAATAAGCGATTGGCTGTTCATCAACATTGTGCACTCAAAAATAGGATGCATGTTTCTTTGCTGAGGAATTATGTTTCTGATAGGTTACTAAAAAATGTTTGAAAGGTACAGTAGATAGGATAAGGTAATATTTTGCAAAAGTGATCCACACCTGCTATTTTCATTTTTAGCTAGTGTGATGAACCTGTGACCTGCCAGGACAGTTGAATGTTGCAGTAACTGTTTCTATGGAAACTGGGATTAAGTAGAATGGGGGAAGGGTTGAAATGTAACTGTTGATTTAAAATGTGAATTGGTAACTTAAAAATGTGATATGATACTAAATTAATTTTTTCAAAGTCAGTAGTATGTGTAGAAGTAGTGTGTTTCTAAAAATAAATACTAGTATGATTAGAATTAGGTTTTTGAATTCCCGTAAGAACTTGCGGTTCCATCATGATGCTTTAATGTGGCACCGTTTTGGAGTCATAACTCCAGAAAATTACAGAACCAGTTTAGGGACTTTTAGAATCCAGTTAGAAAGGGTTAATATATCTTACCAATAGAAATGTTTTTCACAATTTGAAATAATGTATGAAGCAATGTGATCTGTTACTTACATTTATTTGTGTGCAGAAAGAGAGGGCATTTTGCCATTACTTGATTTACCTTGTTGAGAGTGCAGCATTACATTTATTGTGTGCAAAAGAAAATCTTTAATGAGTTTCTGATATTTGAGATTCTGCAATACTATTTCAAAGATGAGTTACACATTTTTAGGATGTGTTATATATTATGCAGTAGTGCGTCACTCTTTGTAGATGGATTAGTGATTATGGTAGTTTGTATGTGTCTGTGGAAAGGTGCAGATGAAGTACACCACATAATTTTAGGTGTCTCTTTGAAATTGGAAGCACAATCTGTCAAGCTTTAAGGTCTGCATAGTCTTGTCACTGAGGTGTGTCTCTACTTGCACATGTATTTGTTATGTGTTATGCAGTGGAACATGTTAGATGTATAAAAAAGAGGTATACATCTATTTGTATGTTTCTTTTATTTATAACAGAAGCAAAAGGTACAGACATAAGCATGCATACTTTTGATAACATGGTGAGACTTATAAAAGAGATATATGAAGGGTTTGTTGTTTATATTTGCTAATACCAAGACTCTGAGTTATCTGAGTAGTGAAGCTGCAAGAGAAAAGTGAGGTATTAGACATGTTGGCATAGGGATTACTGATTAGGAAATTTTGTACGAGTCTGGTGAATGGTACAGTTGAAGTATGCCACATAATTGCAGGTGTCTCCTTGAAATGAGAACTGCAGTATGTCAAGTTTTAAGGTCTGCATGTTTTTTTCTGATTGAGGTATGTCTGTGCTTGTATTCTCACATGTGTTATGCATTTGAAAATGACACTAGCAAAAGATAGAGACGTATGCTAGGCCCAACACTATCAGTAGTCGCTGAATACTGATGCTGCAGCATAAAAGTGAGGTTTAAGATATGTTGGCAGAAGGAATAGTGATTAGACAATGTTGCTTAAGTCTGTAAAAAATCACACTTGAAAAACGCTGCTTAAATTTAGGTGTCTCTTTCAAATGGGAAATGGAGTCTGAAAAGTTAAACGTCTTTTATGGTCTTGTGACTAAGGTATGTCTCTACTTGCACATGTATTCTGACATGTGTTATGCATATGAAGATTGTAGAGGTATAAAAACAGGTATACATCTATTTGTATGTTTTTTTATATACAATGCCACTAGGAAAAGGTACAGACACATGCATGCTTGCTTTCAAGAATATAATGAGAGTTACAATACAAGCATGCAAAGGGTTGCTGCTTTATATTTGGGTAGGCCCAACACTCTCAGTAGTTACTGAATAGTGATGCTTCAGCACAAAAGTGAGGTTTAAGATATGTTTGCACAGGGATTAGTGATTAGGCAACCTTGTATGAGTCTGTGATAAAGTACACTTGAAAAAGCCACTTTTCAAATAGAAAGTGGAGTCTGACAAGTTTAAATGGCTTTAAGGTCTTGTGACTGAGGTACATCTCTACTTGTACAGGTGTTATCAAATGTGTTATGAGTATGAAGTTGTTAGAGGTATAAAACACAGGTATACATGTATTTGTATGTTTCTTTTATATATGCTGTCACTAGTAAAAGGTAGAGACACATGCATGCGCGCTTTTATGAATATAGAGAGACTTACAACAGACGCATCAAAGTTGATGCTTTGTATTTGGAAAGGCCCTACACTCTCCTCGGTAGTTGCTGAATAGTGAAGCTGCAGCACAAAAGTGAGGTTTAAGATATGTTGGTAGGGGGATTAGTGATTAGGTTAACTCATATCAGTGTATAGAAATGTCCTTTTCAAATATGCCACATATATGTAGGTGTCTCCTTGTAATTGGAAGTGTAATCTTGCAAGTTTAAGGGACTTTACGGTCTTATGATTGAGGTATATCTCTACTTGCACATGTATTCTCTCATGTGTTATGCCTATAAAGATGGTAGAGGTATAAAATACTAGTATACATATTTTTGTATGTTTCTTTTATATATGATGTCACTAGGAAAAGGTACAGAAACATGCATGCATGCTTTATGAATATTGAGAGACTTACAACATACACATTGAAAAAGTTGCTGCTTTGTATTTAGCTAGGCCTAACACTCTCAGTAGTTGCTGAATAGTGAAGCAGCAGCACAAAACTGTGGTTGAAGACATGTTAGTAGAAGGATTAGTGATTAGGTTACCTCGTATCAGTCTATGTAAAGGAACACTCCAAGTGCGTCTTATAAATGTAGGTGTCTTCTTGAAATGAGAAGTGCAGTTTGTCAAGTTTAAGGGATTTTATGGTCTTATGACTGAGGTATGTCTCTACTTGCACAAGATTTGTTTCAATATATTAGGAAACCAACTAGAGCTGGATGCGAAATTCCTCTTACTGGGGGTCCCTACAGACATCGACTTGACGCGACACAGGCTCCTGTTGGCCAATCTAGGATTAGTAGTAGCGAAAGGGACATAGCTAAGTATTGGGGGGCCCGATAACTTCCCACACGCAAGGAATAGAAGGCTAGTATGGACCTATAAGTTTGCTGAGGAAGTGATTTACAAGGCGCGGGGCTGCCCGCGTAAATTTCGAAAGATTTGGATGCCATGGATAAAATATTATAATTTGGAATTGGATACGGATGGGGGAAGTCTAGACCTCACACACGACAGGACAGAACCAAGTCTTTAATAACTGTGCTGCCTAGCCTATGCCCGATGGTTAAGACTGTAAGAAACATGCCTTTGTGTTTGCTTATCTGTGATGTTGATGCAACTCTGTATTTCTCATTGAAGAACCTGCCACAATATCTTCCGTCCGCTGCTGTAACTGGCTGCCCACAATTGAACTTACTCCATGTATTACGACTCCTTTTCCCAAATGTGTTTTGTATTTCAGTCAGTAAAATGAAAAATAAAGTTTAAAAACAAATAATAATTCATGATTGATCTAGGGCATTTAGATTACTATACTACTCCAGGGAATATGACTTCTATCTCTAGGAAGGAGTTTAAATTAATTTGCCTGACCCACCTAGAGTCACTTAGAGCTGCCATGGAGATGAACCAAGGGATGGTAGCCCAGCAACAACTGACAGGGACCACATATGACATATAACCGTATCTGTTAGGTTGTACAGAGGGGTACGACAGATATGTTTTAACTCGATTCAGGTTTGGAATTTCCATCGATTGGTTAGTTACCAGGAGCTTAACGATTGATCTAGAGAACTCATCCTTTGCCCATGTGACAATGTGTTACCACAATCCACTATACATGTGACCTTGTTCTGTAAATTTGATGCAAAGGAAAGAGCTAGATGGATCCTACCATTGTTAAAGCTGGGGGGGGTGGAGGCAATGTTGACCTGCTTGTTTATACTTACAATGTTTAGATAGTACCCTATCTGTATGTGCCATAACTGTATTTTTGAAAAATATATTAAGGGTAAGGAAAAGTTTAATAAAGTTAAAATTATTTTGAAAACCAAACAGAATGTATTACTTTTGTAGGTTAACTGGCCTTTCCTAAATGTACTCCATTGTGATGAAGTAATATGGAATAAGCTGTTTTAGATTGAGCTGTGGAATTTATATGTTCATTTAAATTTACTGTGTATATGAAATGTTTTAATCTTTTGAATCTGCTTGCTTTTATGATTTTAAACGTCTAAAATTGAATAAAGCGTATTTTGAATTTGAATATAGTGAGCCGTACATCAGACACATTGAAAAAGTTGATGCTTTGTATTTGGAAAGGCACAACACTCTCAGTAGTTGCTGATTAGTGATGCTGCAGCACACAAGTGAGGTTAAAGATATGTTGGTAGAGGGATTAGTGATTAGGTTAACTCATATCAGTGTATAGAAATGTACACTTTAAATACGCCACATATATTTAGGTGTCTCCTTGAAATGGGAAATGTAGTCTGTCAAGTTTAAGGGACTTTATGGTCTTTGATTGAGGTATGTTCTCTACTTGCACATGTATTCTCGCAAGTGGTCGATACTATGAGATGAAAGATGGTTGTCCCATTCCAAAAGAAAAGTAGCTTCCTAGGAATGTAGAAGGAGCAATAGCAGAAGAAGTTCAAGAGAGGCGTACACAAGCTCCGGTATATAAGTGAGATTGTAGTGGTATTTGCAGTATTCTGCAGGAATCTATTGACATATTTTGGATTTTTATACAAGGATATGCCCCAAAAAGTCTTAAACAGAAGATTAAGATGTTACAAGCAATAGATCCATGTAAAGTAAGAAAACATACTAACTTGCAGGGTTAGTCTCTGTCTTGTCTTTCAAGAAAAGTGTGTCAGAGTACTTTCCATCATTTAAGAATGTTAGCAGTACACCAGTCAGAATGCAGAAGTTAGTAAGGAGACTCTACTATGTAACAAGTCCTGCATTATATTTCAGTGAAATGAACACAGCTCTTTTGCATGGTTCAGTAACAGATATAAAAAAAGATTGTGATGATAAACAGTTTAGTTTTGTCTGGTTCACAAGAGGAGTGTAGAGTAAGTGAGAGCTTGTTAAGTCTAGGTGTTGAAGAAGAGGTTATATTACTATTGACGAGTTTGCACAAGAAATTACAATGTTTAAGACAATTTCATCTGAAAAACTAAACTATGTTTGTATTTGTTGTTGATGTACTCACTATAGAAATCAAACTAGGAATGTTGATTTATATTTAAAAAGTGAAAAGGAAAACAATGATAAGTGGAAGCAACCTGGTGTCTATTTGTTGGTAAAAGATCGGTTTGAGTGGGCTACTGATCAACGTATATGTAAATATTGTTACAACAAATTAAAAGAGAACAAAATGCCAGCTAGAGCACTACATAACAACTTAGAGTTAGTAGCTATTTGTTCGAAACTGACAGATTCGAATGAATATGAGTTTATTCTTATTCAATCTGTGCACCCATTTCTGGATATAGTTTGTATGGCGTCTAAAACAGTTAAGGTACCTCCAAGAGATTTAAAAGAAGAGGTCTGAAAGGAAGAGTTGTATACTTAGCTTTATATTTTAAGAAAAATATTGAAACTGTTGGTATAGACAGGGAGGAAAATGAGCCAGTAGTTATTCTAGTTAATGGTGTACCAACAAAAAGTCAAAAATATGGCAAGAGTGTGTAGATGTTAATAAACTTAAAAAGGCTACATTATATCTGGTACAGAATAATATATATTTTTTGTTTAAATCTGGTTTTATTGAATTGGTGTTACATATCCATGAAAGGCAACGTGCCACATAAAGAGCCAGCTATACATTGCTCTGTCTATCAACATTAGAGATACATTACTTTAAGTGGGTGTTAAACATGACATGCATATCTATGTCGTCGCTGGTACAGAAACGAGGTTAACCCCTACAAACAATCCATTTCACGGAGGGTAACATTTACAGTACAATAATTGCATGGTCTCAGTGCGTTTTACAGAGTCCTTTCTGATTATTCAGTGTGTGCAATTGAACAGATGTTATGGTCAAGAACAATCAAAACCAAAACTAACCATTACAGCATTAACCGATATCTGTGTGATTATCCCTCACAGTGCCCCCTCCCCCACCCCCATCGCCCCACCTCGTGGCATCAGCTTGACAGTAGCCCCCACTCATTGGCTGCAGCTATCTCCACCCTGAGTGTTAAGCGGTATATGCGCGTGCACCTGATATTATGGCTGACAATTGGTGGGTGTCCGTCACTCACCACGGGCTCGCGCCTCCCACCCTTGGGCTGTCCCTCAGGGCTGTCCCCCTGCCTGCTGTAGGGCCCAGAGCAATCCCTCCCACTGGGTTGCTATGGGCTCCTTTCTCAGCCCCAAAATTTCTTCCTGCAGGATGGCGATTCCCTCTGCTCTGGCCCATGCTAAAAGCGAGTACCTCCATGCACATATATGCAGCGGATCATGTGCTTTCCACCGCTTAGTAAGAAGTCGCTTGGCAACCACCAATCCCAGGTCAAGGAACCTATATGTGACTTTTGTGACTTGGGTTCTGCGGAAATGGTGTAATAGGTAAGCAGTCCATTCAAAGGGTATGTTGCTTTCTGTGCATGTGCGTAATTGCTCACTGACTGCACGCCAATAGGTATATAGTCTGTTACAGACCCACAGCATATGTATCAATTCTGCTCCCGGTTCTGCACAGCGAGGACACACAGCATCCGTGCGGTGGAAGTACCTATTGATCGTCTCGGGTGTAAGATATGCTCTGTGGACTATGAACAGTTGTATTTGTCTGAATCGCATGTTTCTGGGTATACGAACTGGGCTCTTTATTATCTTTTCCCATTTCCTGTCCTCCAATTGTCGCCCCAGATCTGTTTCCCATTTGCGGCGGAGTGGATCTAGACTGATCGCTGCATGTGTTCGAAGTGACGCTGCGAACCAGCTAACCAAATGTCTGCTCAGCCCCATGACGTGGAGGTACTGTATAGTGAGGTGGTTATATCCCCCCATCTAGCAGTTAGTGTCACAACCAGTGACCGATGCCTTAGGAATTGCCCCAGTGGTAGTCCCACGTCTTCTACTAGGGATTCATATGTTATGAGTGTGCCATCCCGATACAGATCTCCCAGGGTCTGCATGTCGGCTTCATGCCAATCCTTGGGCGTTGCGGCTTTAGTTGCGGATGAAAGAGCCTGGTTATTTGGTCTAGTGATCAGGAAGGTAGTGTGGTTGCAGTGTCCTCTTGACCCCTATCTGCAAGCCAACAGGCTATCCACTGCAGTAGTGTAGCTAAGAAGTAGTGCTCAAAACAAGGTGTGGCAAGACACCCCCGCCCCCTGGTCAGTTGGCAGGTACAATTTTGTCAGTGCCATTCTATACCTGGTGTTCCCCCAAAGGAAGTCCCTGAGTAGTCTAGTGAGTGTAGCAAAGAAGGACGCCAGAACATATAGAGGTAGATTAGCAAAGTAGTACAGGAGGCGGGGAAGGATCACCATCTTGGATAGTGCCACTCTGCCAGTGACCGTTAGTGGGAGCGTGTTCCAAAAGTGTACCTGTGACTTGATTGCTGCCAAGGCCTTTCCCAGGTTGCCGTCAAATAGATCTGTCGGTTGGCGGTATATCTAGATTCCCAGGTAGCAGAAGGTGTCCTCCCTCCATTGCACCCTTGTGCCATTTAGAGTATAACCTGGGTCTCGTCTTCCCTACCCGAATGCATAAATACAGGACTTGCCAGCATTTATACTGAGTCCCGAGATGGCGGCGAAGTCGCGTAGTGTGCATGCCAGCTGGGTTGGTATATTCTCTATGTCCTTCACGTAGATCAGGAGGTCGTCTGCGTACAGCGACACTTGGTGCACCGCATCGCCCAGGGGTATTCCATCTCCCAGTGTCTCACGCAACGCTGCCGCTAGGGGCTCTATCGCTAATGTAAACAGACCCCTGCTTGGTGCCTCTGCATATCGGTATGGCGTCAGAAATGTATGGCCCCAATCGCACCCGAACTGTGGGATTTTTATATAAGAGGCCAACCATCTGAAGAAATCCCAAGCCCAGTTCATATCTTGATAGCATTGCCGCTAGATAGCTCCATTCAAAGCAATCAAAGGCCTTCTCTAGGTCTAACACAAGGCATCCCACTCTGATCCACGTCCGCACACTGTCCGACGCCACTCTAAAAAACCTAAGCAAGTTCAGTGATATGCTACATTTGGGTACAAATCCATTTTGGTCGCTGTGAACCAATTCAGGGACTACCAGTGCCAACCGTCCTGCTAGCACTTTAGCAAATATCTTCTAGTCCGCATTAAGCAGCGCCAGGGGTCCCTGTCCGGGTGTGTTAGCTCTGCACCAAACAAAGATTCCCGGTAAGCCCTGTAATATTCGGCGGGTAAGACATCCGGCCCCGGCGTTTTCCCAGAAGCCATAGACTGGTTCGCCTCCCCCAGTTCCTCTAAGGTAAGGGGACCATTGAGTGTCTCCTGATGTGCCTCTCAGGCTGTGGGCAGCTGGACAGGCTCTAAAAATCTCCAGCTCTGGACCTGGGCAGCATCCCCTGGATTGGTATAATTGTGTGTAGTGGTCTGTCATCACCTTGTGGATTTCATGCTGTGTATACACCAGGTTCCCCTCCGGTGTACGTATGGCTCCGATTGGGGTGTGATTACTCTCGGGCTTCAGCAGCAGCGAGGCAAGCAGGATGCCCGCCCTATCTGCTGTGGCATGCTGTGTGAGCCATGTAATTGTGGCTCTATGAATTCTGCGTGTTGTGCCCGGAGGGCTTCCAGGCGGCCCGAGTGTCTGCCCCCTCCCTCTCCCTTGCGTTCATATTGGAGTAACTGTGATTCTAGGCGGGTGAGCGATAATGCTAGCTGCTGGGTATGTTCCATGTGGCCCCTAGACAGTGACCGCTGACCGCTATTTTGTGGGCATCCCATTCCACCTGTGCATTGCTTGCTGTTCCTTCATGGAGTTCAAAATATGCGAGGACAGCCATTCCTAGTGATGCGCGGAATTCGGAGTCTTCTAATGCGGTTGGCTGGTGGCGCCATGTGGGAATTGGAGGGCGATCAGCTTCCCAACTGAGCTGGAATTGCATGGGGTTATGATCGGAGTGTGTCCGCCCCAGGTATTCCGGCATCTCTAGTAGTGGGAGTAGGGATTGGGGGCCTACCATTCTATCCAAGCGTACATGTAGGTCGTGTAGTGCGGATGACATGCCATATATCTAGCAATGTCCAGTGCTATAGCCAGTCTGTGAGCGCCTGCGCTTATGACACAGTCGATGTCTACCGGAGGTGGGGAAGGACCTATCTATGTGTACATCGAGCACCGAGTTAAAGTCTCCGCCCAACAGCCAGAGGAGACCAGAATAAGGGGTCAGTTATGATGACAACTGTGTTAGGAACGATGGCTAGTCTACATTCGGAGCATATATCGAGCCTGATAGTATTGCTTGACCATTAAGTGTCCCACACGCTAAGGTGTATCTGCCTTCGGGGTCTACCACCACATCCGCACAGACGAACGGGGTGCCCGCTCCCACCCAGACTAGTGTGCAACTCGCATGTGCTGAGTATACCGTGCCATACACCTGTCCCCTCCAGCGCTAGCGCAATCTGTCTAGTTCCGGCTGTGTCATATGTGTTTCCTGCAATAAGGCAATTCCAACCGAATGTCTGCTGAGGTAAGCGAATATGGAGTAGCGCCGCGTGGGTGTGTGCATGCCGCATATGTTTCACGTAACTACATCAGCCCGTATCATTTCTGGTGTGTTTCGTCGCTGGGGGCATCAAGGGTGGGGCGCGCCGTGGTGTGTGAGGGCCATTGACATATACTAGTGTAACGGTCTGCTGCAACAAAAACAATAGTTGAACTAAGAACAACATAACAATTGGGGCGAACTTTGCGGAATGTCCGTCCAAACCTCTATAACAGCTGAGAAGTATAAACTAATTTAGTTTATTGCCTGAAGGGGTACACACACAAGTAATGTTCTGCTGCGGCTGTCTCCCCCATTCCTATACATGTAGTGTGCCATCTAGATAGTCACCCAGATAAGTGTGAGAGTCCAGCCAGGCTCAGAGCTTAGAGACCTCTCATGTGCACCCACTCCCTGCAGTGACATACGTGGCTTGGACGGGCTCGGGCACAGCGGCCTCCGCACTGCCACCTAATGGGATGAGTGTGGCCATCAACCCAACAGACCCGCCCCCATCTGTAACACAATGGAAGAACAATTTTGTAAACAGTCAATGGTCTACTTGCGTGAGCTGCCTGTGACAGAGTTTAGCGTGCCAGTTTGTTATCCTATGAGACCATCAGCAGTTTGTGGCATTACCAATTTTAGGCAGAGGTTATCGGATATTTCAGTTAGTGGTGACGAGGAGCCACTGGCCACCAATACGTCCCTTGTGTAAGAGTCTAAGTGTTCTTTTGAGTGTGGGGATCCGAGGGTTGTGACCGCTTCCAGGGCATCTTGCCCCTCCTTATCCTTTTCTCCGGCCTTGGGGTTGCCGTCCCTGCCTTCGCGTTTCACACCATAAACTCACAGAAAGTGTTGCAGATTACATGAACCAAAAACCAGGCAGGAGCTGGAGATTGTCCACATTAATCTCCTTGGTGCCACCTGACACACAGAGAGACCCTCTGCAACAAATCCTTATATGATTTAGTAAAACCTCCTCCGCACCACAATAATAAGAAGCTCCAGGTCTGGACTGGCCTCTAGTCAAGTGGGAAAGCTTTTAAAATGCTGCACCAGTATTTCATTGCCCACGACAATAACAACCTAGGCCTGGAGGGTGCAGCATACCAAACTGGAAAAATGCTACAGCTCCTATAGGTCAGTAGTGTACCCTGACCTAACACGCACATTGTCCGCTCCCATACAATGTCACAATAATGCTGCTGTTGCCATTGCAATGTCTCTGCGTCTCGACTCTGGGGTTCAGTGCATTTAATTCTACAGAGAATCCACCACAATGGGGGTGTCCTCTGGCAGAACTAAGTTGCTGCTGGCTGAAAGTCACAGCAGTCTGGTCAATGCCTTTTAAAGACTAGTGCGCTGCTTCTTTGCTGCTGCCAGGACTAGATTCACTGTGCCCTTCCTCAACACGTGATCAGAGGGCAGGAGAGTGAGTTGTTGACTTCTTTCAACAATCAGATCCAGAGAGCCCAACCCAATCATGCCTCGGCGGGAGCAGCCAGGACTCAACCCTCAGCCAGAGAAAGCAACATCCTGCCAGCAGAACCTACTCCACTTCACAGAGGGGTCGATAGGATGCAAAAATGCAAAGCTGCCACCTCAATTACGTTCGTTTCTCGTCTTCTCCGCCTGTTCCTCCTGCCTGTTGGGTTGTCGCTATCTGGATCCGAGGGCCTTGTGCCTGTCCACTGCACCGTCTCTTCCAGCCAGTCCCATGCCTCCGCAGGAGAATCAACGAAGCTTGTCCCTTCTTTCACAACCACTCTCAACCGGGCAGGGAATAACAGTGAGTACGGTAGTTTCAGAGCTCTGAGTTGGTGCTTCACTGCCGCATAGTTGCTCCTACGGCGATGCACTAGAGCGGTGTAATCTGGGAAGAGTATTACTTGACTACCACCCATTCTGAGGCTGTCCATTTTACGTGTTTTGCGTAGCACCGCATCTCTGTCCCTGTAGTTGAGTATCCTGAAAATGAACGGGAGCTGCCTAGCCCCTGGCTGGGGTTTCTGCACCGGTACCCTGGGCTCTTTCATCTGCAAACTGCATTGATAATGTTCCCTGGGGCAGAAGGTCATGCAGCCAGCGCTCTGTGTATTGTTCTGGGTTCCTACCTTCCTCCCCCTCTGGCAGGCCCACCACGCGGCTGTTGTTGCAGCTGGAGCGTCCTTTCGCATCCTCTGTCTTCCAGAGCATGTATACGATCTATCATGCCTTGTAGCGCAGCTGGGTGGATTTTAGTGACAGGCTGGAGATCCTTGAGTGTTTGGCCTTGTGCGGCAACTTTTTCGGCCAGTTTACGGTGATCTGCATGTAGCAGCGTGAAGTCCGTAGTAACTTTATCTATCCCGGTTTCCAGAGAGGTTCTGGTATGTTCTATCGCAGCACCAATTTTCTCCACTTCTGCAAGTACGGAGTCCATCTTGGCTGAAAGGGCCGTGGTTGTTGGCTCCATCTCCCCCTCAGCCCCTATGCGCGTGAGATCCAGGCTACTCTTGCGCTGGGGCCCCTGCTGCATCTTGGCGTGCATCCTGCCCATCACAAGCTGTTGCGACGTGGGCATTCGTGGCTAGCCACTGGGGGGCGGGGGGCTATTATGCTAGTAGTGAGACGTCTGGTTTCTTCGCAGGTGTAAGCCTCTGAGGGTGTGTGGCCAGGCAGGGCCATTAGTGGCAGCCTCACTGCACGTGACTGTCTATTCACGAGGACTTATGTTGTGACCTGCAGATCTTATGTGCGTCTCTGCGCTAGCAGTCTTCCTGTAGGGCCGGGCATCTGGGCCTACAGCAGGATGGTAGTCGGCGGTGCCCCTCAGTGACAGGGTATTTGGTTGCGTCAATGTAAGTTTAGCAGGGCGTTAAGTTACGGATTTTCTTAGCTACAAGGCGTCATGTCTATCATGAATGTCCCCGGTGGCAGCCAGTTGTATAGGTCCTATTTCTGTTGGCCTTGGCGTCGCTTTGGGTGAGAGAAGGAGGTCTCGCAGCGGCCACTCACTGCTGGCGTTTCCTCCTCTTCCCTCCTTGGTACCCAGTAGTTGCTGTGGCAGAGTGTCTGGTCTGTGGGGATCAGCGTCTCCTAGGCAATAAAACTGTTTTACAAATGAAAATGCAATATTTTTAAGGATCATATGGCCAAGCAAATAAAATCTGCTGACAAATCCACTAACGATTCATAAAGGGGGTGGTGATGGACAGAGCATCTGAACTGACAAATCCACTAAGGAAATTTTTTTAATTGTTCAGGGTTTCCTTAAACCAGAGGCACTGAAAAGTAATATTGTCCCCTCTGCCACACATTGTGAGGATCTCTCGGTCTTCTTCCAAGAGAAGATCCAAGACATCTATGCAGCCTTTCCGGAGAAGGAACTATCTATCATGCCACTGCCTCGCTCCCTCCCAACAATAACATGGTCTGAATTTAGCCCTTTAGATTTGGTTACATCCCTCAAGCAGCTGGACAAAACTAAATCCAGGTCTCCACTTGATCCTTGCCCGGCCAGGTTTTTGAAAATATTAGCACCACTGCTCAACCCTGCCTTAAACCAGCTCTGGAACACCTAGTTGCAAACTGGCATTTATCCATCCAGTTGGAAAATCGCTAATGTTCAACCAATCCTCAAAAAGGAGGATGGAGACCCTACAATTCTGAAAATATTTAGGACTCTCTCCCTTCTGCCAGCATCTGCTAAGATTCTCAAAAAGGAAGTGCAAAACAAATTGTCCACTTTCCTTGAATCCAATACACTACTCCATGACACCCAGTCGGAATTCAGAGCAGGATACAGCATGGAGACAGTACTACTCGATGTAGCAGAAACTGTCATGGAGACAATGGATAAAGGGAACTGTACAATGCTGGTGTTATTGGCCATCTCGGCAGCATTCAACACAGTCTCTCATATGATCCTCCTAGACAGGCTTCAACAGTTGGGCGTAACAGGGACTACTTTAGATTGGTTCAGTTCCTTCTTAGAAGGCCGCTCCCAGAGAATCTGGCTGCATCCCCACACCTCCAACTTTCGCCCTCTGATCTGTGGAGTGCCTCACGGTTCGGCACTTAACCCAACCCTTTTTAATGTCTACCTCACCCCCTTGTCCCTCTGGTAAAGCAATGCGTCGTTAATGTCATCTCATTTGCTGATGACACGCTGCTTGTGTTTTCCTTCCAAGATCGCTCTGAGGCTGTATTTGCAAACTTTAGCTACTGTCGCATGGACATCTCAACATGGATGACAGCTAACTGCCTAAAGCTGAACACAGAAAAAACAGAGGTGGTATTCTTCAACCAGCCCTCTCCCCCACTATCCGATCTCTGGTGGCCCACAGAACTCAACCCCCCTCCCCTCCCAGTCTCGTCTGCAAGGAATCTAGGGTAAAAACTAGATACTTTCTTGTCTTGTAAGACCCAGATAAGCCATGTTTCCTCGTCCTGCTTCTGGAAAATGAAGGCCCTTCGGAGATTCTTCTACTTCCTACCAATGGACTGTAGGAAAACAATAGTCCATGCGGTGATTACGTCACAGCTTGATTATACAAACAGTCTTTATTTGGGGCCGCCAGCATACCTGCAAACAGTGCAGAAAGGCTCATTAGGAACATCCCACTAAGACATCACATATCCCCTCATTTGCGTAGTCTCCACTTGCTGCCTGTCATGAGAAGAACTGAATTTAAGGCACTAACTCTTGCATACAGAGCACTCAATGATACTGGCCCGCAGTACTTAAAGAAGAGAGTTCGCAAGTACCATCAGTCTAGGACCCTAAGATCTAATCATCGTGAGTGCCTTGTTATCCCCCGTTTTTCTAAATCCAGAATTGGAGGACGGTCCTTTTCCGTCAAAACCGCAACCTTATGGAATTCCATGCCCGATCACATCAGGAAAGCCAAATCGGAACTCATCTTCCGGAAGGCTCTGAAGACTTGACTCTTCAGCCTCCCTTAGCAAACTAGGGATTAACAAACCTAACTTGCCTTCACCTTTCACTGTATCTGCAAGCACCAGGACACCCCCGTTGTCTAGCTGTGTGCTATACAAGCTTAAATACATACATACATACATACATACTAGGCCGCCGTGTATTCCCTCGTGTTGGCCTCAGTCCGTACCTCCACCCTTCGTCGATATCGGACAGGTCACCCTTAGATGTTTACCCCTTGCTTTCGTCTTACGCCCTGTCAGAGCGATTCCTGTATGCTTCCCAGGTCTCAGTTGTGGAGGGCTTTCAGATTCTCCAGTCTGACCCTGCTAGGCCACGCACCTCGGTCGGTTAAGCGAGTTGTCCACAGACTGCCTCAGTTTACCAATGCTGTCAGAGTTCCGCCGAGGGCCCCGTAGCGAGCACCGGGCTCCCGCTCCTACTTCTCACGCCTCAGCTCCTCAAGTACGCAGTTCTCGCCCCTCGCAGCGGCCGCCGCCCGCGCTCTTCTCCGACGTGGCCTGCGATATGCATCGTCACTCACGGGAGGTTCCAGGGAAGGACGGTGCCTACTTTGGCCTTGCGGCTGCCAGGTCACTCAGCGCGGTCGCAGCAGCCCAGGCTCACCTCGTGGGGACCCAGCTCGCCTCGCAACAGTCTCCCGCACTCCACATCGGCAAGTCCTCGCCAGTAGTCTAATTCGACAGGGGTCTTGCAAGCCACAGGACGCCCACCAACGAGGTCAGTGCCCGCCTGCAGCGCCGTAGAGCGGCGCCTGGTATGGGTTGTTTAGCCGAACACGGCCTCGCCTCTCCTGATACCGGGGGGTCTTGTGTGGAAGCCACCATCTCCGTTTCTGTTGTCCTCCGCCACCACAGGGGTCGCCGTCTGAGCACAGGCAGCCGCCCACCGCTGATAATCGCCCACGCGCAGGCTCACAGACTGCAGGCCCCAGCTTTCCTCACCGCATCAGCTGCAATCCCTGGGAGGTCAAGTGATCTGTTATGCGCTGGTTCGCCGATCACAGCGTCATTGCTCTTGGTACCGGGGGTACGTGGGAAGGCCGCCACCCCTTTGCCTCCGTTGTTCTCCGCCGCCACAGGGGCCGCTGTCCAAGTGCGGGGGGCCGCCTCTCGCCGATGAACTCTTGCGCGCAGACTTGCAGTCCGCAGTCCACAGTAGCTGCAGTCCTGGTTGGCCGAGCAGCACAATTTGGGGCTCCCCGGCTTCATCAAGTCATTGGCTGACTAGTCCCACTGATATTTAACATTGATGGCTCACTTTCAGGATAAATTTGCCGGATTCAAGGGGGAAGTCAGTCCAAGCATTAGGGACTTGCGTCCACCATGTTGGCTGGCTAGCCACACCCCCCTACAGAATAATATTTATTATAAGAATGTGAATGTTGATGAACAGGAAATATGCCTAGAAGATGAAACAGAAAAAGATCTATGAACATTACACTATACATCCTCTACATTCAAAAGAACTGATAGGAAACAGTATTGAATTATTTCAAATGAAGCAAGCAGAGGGAACACCCTTGAGTGTATGGGAAAAAAGTTTAGAAGCTCGTTGTTTTCCACAGCTGTTCCCCACTGGAATGGTGGACAATTTGATGAGCGAGCTGTACAGATTCCAGCTTCAGAATACCGTTTGACAAGATTGTACTCTGAAGATTTCATAAGTGCATTTCATATATATTTCATCTTTTGTTTGAAAGTGATTTGTCTGCACTTTTATATGCAGTGAACCACATATTAAAAACAGGATTTCATCCTCAATGTTTCTGCAAACGAATTAATGGACAACGTTCAACAAAGAGATGAAAATATAGAATCACAGTTCATTAATTTGATGGCATGTTAACGTGGTACCAATGAATATTGGTTTTGTCATCATGGTGAACTTAAATGTATGTTAAGAAACTTAGGTACCCCTACATGGCTTGTAACACTTATCTGTGCTGAATATCCATGGGCTGATCTACTTGAATTTCTACAAGGAACAGCTTCAAATGTAAAAAAATATTGAATTGAAGACACCTGGAGAACTCTGTACCTTGGATTCTGTAAATGTCTGCAAGTATTTTAAATGACTATGATGACATTTATCTACAATAAAAATAGTCCCCTTCTTACATTCCCTCTCTTGGAGAAGTTACTGATTTCTTTTGATGAAAAGAGTACCAAGCCAGAGGTGCTCCTCATATACACCTTCTATTATGGATCAAGAATGCTCCAAAATTTTGGAGTGATACTGATGAAAGTGTTCTGTCTTTCATCAAACAGTGTGTTACCTGTGCCATTCCAAGAGAAGGAGTTGAAAACAGCTTGAGACAACAGGTTTTACCATTTCAAAGTCATCAATGTGGAAAATACTGTTGACAAAAATACAAGTCTAAAGAGAAATTTTATACAAAATGTTGTTTTGGATTCTCACGTCCAATAATTTCTAAAGGAAGAGTAAATACTTTTATGTCAGCAGTAAGGCATACAATAACTCGGAAATCTCTGAAGAATATATACAACTTAAAAAGAACCAAAGATTTAAAGTATATTAATGACTACAATCCAGTGATTTTGAAAATGTGAAATGCAGACATGGATATTCAGTTGCAGATAATTCAATTGCTGTTGCTCGCTATGTTACATCATATATAACCAAATCTGAAAAGACAGGGATGAAAGAAATGTAGGAAAAAATTTCACAAGGAAAGTGTCTGAGCAAGAAATTGTACATGTTTAGATGTTTCCCATAGAGAGATTGAATCCTATGAATGTTCAGGTCGCTTGAGCTCTGCCAGTTTATATTCAAAGTCAAGAGGAGGTAAATTAGGTCCTGGTTCTACACGAAATAGAGTATTGAAAACATTACAAGAAATCAAATACTTAGCACTGAATAAATCAGAAAGTACAGATATTGTTAAAACTAATATGTTGGATACATACTATCCAACAAAAAGGAGTCCAAATCTTGAAAATCTATGTCTGCTTGAAATAGTTCAACATTACAGTTTTAAAAGAAAAGTTACAGAAAATATAAAAGAAAAATATCCAGTAATTGGATGTGACGGATGGTTGGTAAAACGTTAAATGATGAGATTGAACAAGAAAGTACTATAACAGCGGAAATAGCTAGAGAAAGCTCTCAAGATTGTCAAAGTTCTGGTCCACTAAGTCTAGATCCACTGGGACAACCAATTATCTCAAATGAAGCAGCAATAGCCATGAATGAGGTAGAAACTGCAATGCAACAAGCACAACAGGATATTATTCAGTTGGAAATGTTAGAAGAACAACTAAATATTGAACAGAAAGAAATATATCTTCAATTGAAAGGACAAATACAACATGGTCTGCTACTCATTTAAACCTATTGTAATGTACATCAGTGGTCAAGCTGGAACAGAAAACCGTTTCTTAATTAAAGGTTTGACCAGTTATCTATACAAAACTACATAATCACATTTATCTTGTGTTGTAACACCTCCAACTGGATTAAAAGCACACAACATTAAAGGGATTACTTCACATTGATTACTTATGCTACCAGTTGAACATGATAACAAATTGGAATACCAGAAGGTATCTGGAGAAGCTTGCTATGAAGTCTGTAGAGTTCTGAAGAAAATGAAACTTTTAATTATTGATGAGGTGAGCATGGGCTCAAACCTAATGCTTGCCTTTGTACATTTACGAATGCAACAGATTTTAAAAACAGATTACGATGTTCTGTTTGGAGGAAAACATGTTATTGTATTTGGAGATCTACTACAACTTACTCCTGTAAAAGTACAACCTGCTTTTAAACCATTTGTCCATGAAGACACTAAGAAATCTTTGTGAAGTATTGGAAATGTGAACATTTGGTTACATTTTGAATATAAAGAACTTATTAAGAATATGCGACAAGCAAGTGATGAAGATTATGGAAATATTCTTCAAGATATAACAATTGGGGTCTTGATGAAACATGGCAAACAAGCATTAGAAATTCAGCTACTAAGGAACTTGTTTACAACTGGAAACACAGCAGATGAAATGTAGAATAAGCTTGGAGAAAATAAGTCTGTAGTTTGTCTAATGCCTACACTGCAGAAGTGTTCTACATTTAATCAAGAACTTTTGAAACTGGAAGAACAACAAATAGTGGAAGTTGAAGATATTGATAAAATTGAATACCAGGGAGTGACTATTCTTTCTCACAGAGACACTACAGGCTAAATTGCATTCTTTGGAAAAACTATGTATCTAAAACTGCAGGCTTAGGAAACACTTTACATGTATGTATAAACTGTAGGGTAATTTTTTTTACCACTACTGAAATACAAACAGAACGATGTATATACCTGACAATACCAGACTGCAAATCAGTACCTTTTAACACATTGATAAAAACAGCCAATCAGGATATGAGATGCATGCATTATAAATCAGAGATGTTGTATACATTACATATAGAAAGATTTGGAAAATATCTAATTTTAATGCTACAACATTGTAGAGCAAATGGGAGAAAATTGGAAATAAAAATACATTATTTGAATGCAAGTCAAATATCTATTTCAGTAAGAACTTTTATAGCAGTGGCTATAATTTTCCATCATGGACCTACTACAACAGCTGTACACTATACTGTATATTTAAAGTGTAATAAAGGATGGACACATTGCAATGATGCCCACTTGGAATTCAAACCTAGATTGCCTTATGAATTACCAAATTCATGTTTGTTATTTTTGATGCCAAAGTTTTGAGTGCATCATTCAGCCAATTTGGAAGATGTGAACAGAAAGTAAACAGGAATGCAAACTATTACTATTTATAATTATTGTTTGGATTATTATGTGCGGTAATTGATATTGCATTTGTAAAATTCTGTTTAAAAGAAAATAGTTTATACATGTGTTTTCTATTTTGTACAAGATATAAATGAGAGTCTATATTTTAGCCAATGTTTGTTAGATAAATAATAGAGTTTATGTAGATGAAGAAAGTAATCAACAAAGTGTAGATAAAAGCACATAGGTACACATATTGAAAATGATGCTTATGCTGATTATTTTTTTTCTACTACCAATTTAATTGTTTGTTTCCCCGCTGTTCAATGATGATACCACATTGAAATCACTCTGTCTGGTGAAGTTAAGTCGAATCTGAGAACAACAAAAAAGGGAATCTGAAAAGTTTATGTAATTCTAAAATTATGTTGAGTTGCTAAAAATATAACATTATAATTTTAGTGATATATTATCATTAAATAACAGTTTTACTCTAAAGTAGATACTGTTGAAGTTTGAGAAGAGTTTTTTTTTTAAATCTGTTTATTAGCAGAGTAGTCAGAGCAACTTTACAGTATCAGTATCATAGGACATATTCAGGAGGAAGGAAGCTCTATCGGGCTCAGTAACAGTGGGCACATTATACATTTTAACTTTTGGTGTGATTTCAGGTAATTGAACAAACCCCTTAAGAATTTAAAGAAATCCCTCCCGCCACCCACTAACAAAAGTCCCACCCTAGACACTCCCTTTGTACGTACGTATACAGTAGTAAGTACCAGGACGCACCCAATAAGCAGATCAGTTCAAATATGCATTTTTACACAACCAGCCAGTGGCATAAGCAATAGTATCACGGGGTACCCCGTATCACAATCTAGTGCAGCATGTTCGTGCACGGCACATGTAAGTCCATCTACAGCAATATACAGTCCAGTTTACGGTATTGAAATATCAGACTCCTCTTCACCCCCTGTCTCAAACCTCCCTAGAATAGTAAACCAATCTAATGAGATCGGTGTTTTCCTGAGGCCTCTGCGTTCCTCACGCTGTAGCGCTTCACCCTCTGCTTTGCCCCAGCGTATCTTTTCCGTTTTCCACAAATCGGGGTCAGGTGGTTTGGGAGACTTCCACCTCATCGTGATGGCACGTTTCGCAAGTAACATGGCTGTATCAGCAAAACGTGCGGCTACGCTTCTCTTACGCGCTGCTGGGCCCAACCCTAGGAGCGTGTATTCCAGGGTGAGCGTCTGCATCAGCGCACCTGCGTCTGTGAGCAGCTCCACAACATATGTGTCAGTGACGCATCATCTATAGCGCATCTAGGGCAGGTGTCGGTGGCATTGGGGAACATTGCATGTAAACGGTGTGGTGTTAAGTATGCTCTGTGCAGGACCATTAGTTGGATGAACTTAAATTTGGGGTTCCTAGCCACTTTTTTGGGGAATTGAAGGATCCGCTCCCATTCCTTGTCCCGTAATGGCCTCCCTATATCGCCCTCCCACTTGGTTCTGAGAGGTGACAGTGAAACCGCCCGCCCCGTTCTAATGCTAGCAGTGAGCCATTTTGTCTGATGACTTCCCGTTCCCATGAGGTAGTGCATCGTCAGTAAGGGGTTCGTGGATGGCTCCACTCCCCCAGGCGCCCACCTTCCTAGTACATAGCGGCGGACGCCAGCATGCAAAAGGAATGATCCTCCAGGGATGCCATGTGCGGTCCTGAAGTCTGCAAAGGACAGCATCCGCCCTTCAGCAAAAAGGTCTCCTACGTGTGTCACACCTGCGTCGTACCATGGCATCAGTTTTTGTGTTGTGAGCGGTCCCGACCCCAGGGGTATACCCAGTAGTGGAATTGTGGGAGCATATGATGACAGCGGAGCCGTGTACTTCACCGCCTTCCGCCAGTAGTGTATTGCAAGTCAGAGAAGCGGTGAGGTGTCACTCGGTAGCTCCGAGCGGGGCAGGAGCAGGACATGGATCCTCCCTTTAGAGCGATCGTCTTCTATCATGTCAATCTCATGTAGGTTTCTACCAGCAAGCCAATAGGCCAGCCATTGCAGTTGGCATGCAAAGTTGTAGGCCCTGAAGTCTGGTACTCCCATACCTCCCGCGCTGGTTGCGAGTTGCAACTTAGCGAGGCCTATGCGCCTCCGCCCTTGTCCCCATATGAGTTCCGTAAGGAGCGTGTCCAGTGTCTTGAACGTCGTTGCAGGGATCAGAAACGGTAGATTTGTAAAGTAGTAAATGAGACGGGGAAGCATCACCATCGTGGAAATGGCGATCCTGCCGGCCACCGAGAGAGGGAGCGACAACCAGAATTGTATCTGAGATTTAAGTGTCCTCATAGCCCTTCCTAGGCTGCCGTCAATCATCATTTCGGCATCCCTGTAAACTTGTATCCCGAGGTATCGGAAGGTAGTATCCGCCATCTGAAACGCGTGTGGCGCAAAGGGCAGTGGCGTAGTCGAGTCGGCGGTGGCAAAGGTAAACCCGTAAGACTTAGGTTCGCTTATGGTGAGGCCAGATAACGATCTAAAGTCCTCAAATATAGAAGGGATAGGGTTCAGGTCGCCCCGCAAGTTACACATGTGCAGGATAATGTCGTCAGCGTAGGCGGACACTATATGTGTTGTCTCACCCCTCCTAATTCCACAGTGGGGGGCCACAGTCCGGAGTTTACAGAGCAGTGGTTCAAGTGCCAGAATGAAGAGGAGCGGGGAGAGGGGGCAACCCTGCCTCGTACCCCTTGCTATGGCTATGGGACCCGAGATGTATCTGGATGTGCGCACCCGGGCCGTGGCGTGTGTGTATAGCAGCTTAACCCATGCTATATACTCTATAGGTATTCCGAACCTCGTGAGCACAGCGAACATGAAATCCCATCTGAGGGAATCGAAAGCCTGCTTCAGGTCCAATGAGATGCATCCCTCAGAGCCTAGGGCTGTCGGGTCCCGTAGCATCAGCTGGGCCAAACGTCTAAGATTCATGGCTGTGCTCCTGCCCGGTACAAATCCGCACTGGTCAGGATGGATCAGTTGCGGGATGTATTGTGCCAGTCTCGTCGCTAGCACTTTACTCAGAATGTTGTAATCGGTGTTAAGTAGAGATAAGGGTCTGTAGCTAGCAAGGTGCAGACCATCCTTACCCGGTTTCAAGAGGGAGGTTATCAAAGCTTGAAGGGAGGACTGTGGTAAGCCGTCAGTCCGTAGCGCTTCCATATAAATGGCATGGAGGCGCGGGCTAGCAGGTCCATGTATGTGGCATAGAACTCGGCCGGTAGGCCGTCCGTCCCAGGGGTTTTGTTTCTTGGGAGTGCGCGTATTGCCTGCCTAATCTCCGCAATAGAAATGGTACGCCTCAGATCGTCGCTTTGCTTGTCAGTGAGTTTGGGTAGGTCTAAATCCCTCATGAATCCCTCGAATGCAGCCTGTGAGAGGCAGCTTTGTGGGCTGTAAAGCGTGGTGTAATAGTCCTCGAATGCGGCGTTGATTCCTACTTGAGTCGAAACTAGCATGCCGTCTTGATCCAGTACTTCTAAGATGGGATGGTGCACTGGGGAGTCACGTATGATGCGGGCCAGCAGAGCGCCCGTCCTATCTGCCTGCGTGTGTTGTCTAGTTGTGTATTCCCTGTAGTCTAACAATCTCAAGTCTTCTAGTAGCTCAGCGTGTTTTACATGTGCGTCCTGCAGTGGCGTGAAATGTGTGTTCGTGCCCGCAGCCTCACACTCCAGTGTCGCCAGTCTACCCTCCACGTCTTTCAGATCTGCAATGACTGCCCTCCTCATGCCCACTCTAGTAGCCATCGCCTCCCCCCTGATGAAAACTTTGAAGGCGTCCCATTCCAACTGTCGGGAGCTGGCAGTGTCAGTGTTTGTGTCAAAATAACCCTCAATGGCATCCGCCATAGTGGACCTGAAGACTGCATCTTCCAACAGCTCCGTGGGTAATCTCCAGGTCGGGATTGGGGTCGTCTGTCGGCCCCATTGCCAAGTCAGCTCAACAGGATTGTGATCGGATAGGGTCTTCCCCATGTGCTGGGCCTGAATAACCGATCCTAATAAGGAACGGGAACAAAAGATTCGGTCTATCCTGGTGTGGAGCCTGTGCGGTGGGGAGAAAAAGGTATATTCCCTGTCCTGCAAATGTGTACTGCGCCATGCATCTGCCAGATCCCATCCCTCCGCCCACGGTGTCAGTGCGTCCGCCTGTCGCCTGCTTTCCGTGGCGTGTAGTGGGGGGTGCGATCTGTCCAGGGTAACATCCAACACAGCATTGAAGTCCCCTCCAACCACCCATTGGTGATCCGCCCAATCCGCAAGGACCCCGTTGACATTAATCAAAAAATCAGATTGTCCCGAGTTTGGAGAATATACACAACCAAGCACAACAGTAGCCCCATCCAGTAAGCCCTTCACAAATACATATCTACCCTCCTTGTCAATTCTTTGCTCTAGTGGCTTAAAGGGGGACAGAATTACGGAGCCAAATAGCGGCCCCCCTAGAGAATGCAGAATATGACGTAGCGAAAAATTGGCCCTTCCACTTCTTATGCAGTTTCAGACGCTCAGCACAGTTCAGGTGCGTCTCTTGTAGGCAGGTCATCATAATGCCCCTGCGGTTCAGCTGGGCAAGTATCCTGTGCCTTTTGTGAATCGAGCCCATGCCCCGCACACTCCAGGTGCACAAGTTATAAACATTAAGTGGCCCCATGTCTGGTCGTGTAGTGCGGCAAAAATGAGTATGTGGGCGCACGCGCCTGGTACATCGTATTGCAAAAGAGGAGTGTCAAGCAAACAGTTAATCCCTGAACACTAAGGTCCCCAGGCCAACGGGCTCGAGGTCCGAACCATGATGCCCAACAGGGGCAGGAGTCAAACAGTTCCATGTGCCTGCGGTGGGGGGCGCAGGCTACTAGCGCCGTTCTTGTACTGGCCTGCAGTGGCACGGCGGCCCTTAATAAATCAATCCCTTAAGCAACCCACCTGTGTGCAAGGAATGATACAGTCAATACATTACCACCCGGAGTGCGGTCACGATGGTGATGTTAAAATTCGTCTGCTGTCTGCGCCATGATTTTGGGGAAGAGTTGTATGCTGTCCGCCGATCCGGACACCTCTGTGTGCGTATCAGAGTTGCTAATTAGGTCTCTGGCTGTGCCCGCATCATGGGCGGCGAGTGCCTCCTCCGTTAATTGCATCACCGGTGTGGGGTCTGCTGGACGGTTCGTAGTTGGTGCCATCCTCTGCGGTGGGGCTTGTCCAGTGTCCGGAGTGGCGCTTTTCCGATCTGGGCGATTCTGACGGCCTTCTCCCCTAGCGGCCATAAATGGGTCCAGCGAGGTCAGCGGGGTTAGCGTCACCTCCATCCACTCTGCTGCTTCTTCCGGCGAGTCAAAGAAATATGACTTGTTACTGTGTAGTATTTTAAGGCGGGCAGGGAACAGAAGGGCATATTTCAAGTCTCTCTCACGCAACTTGCGTTTTACCCCCAGGAAGGTGGACCTGGCACGCTGTACCGTGGGCGTGAAGTCAGGATACACGGAGATATTCTTGTCTTCATAGCGAATCGGTGCCTTCTCTCGGGCCACGCGTAGCACAGTGTCGCGGTCCTTGTAGTGAAGGAGGCGTGCGATCAAAGGACGTGGGGGCGCACCCGGTTGCGGTGGTTTGGATGGTATTCTATGCACCCTCTCCACGCTGTACAGGACCGTAAGATCTTCTGGACCCACCAGTTGACGGAGCCAGTCCTCCACAAATTGGGTAGGGTTCCTCCCCTCGCTGCGTTCTGGAATGCCTAAGATGCGGACGTTGTTGCGGCGGGCACGTCCTTCCGCATCGTCCACCTTGTCCCATAATTGCTTGAGCTGTTTTTCCACGCCTTCTAGTTTCGTCGAGTGCTCCGTTTGTTGGGCTATGAGATCATCCAGTGCAAGTTTCTGTTCGGAGACCCTCTCTGCAAGTTTATTGTGATCTGCTCGGAGCAACGAGAGACCCGTCGCCATGTTATCGATACGTGTTTCCAGCGCCTCCCGTGTAGCTCGTATCTCGTTGAGGATAAGGTCTAGTTTTGGCGTCTTGCGACCCCTTCCCAGTCGGCGGGATAACGTCCATATTCGAGGAGGAAAGAGGGTCCTCCGAGCCGGTAGATTGCATGTCCGTCGATGCACCGGGGTCCTGGGCCCTGCCCCTGTGCCGTCCCATCGACCTAGTATGCAGAGCGGCGTCGGGGTGGTCGCGTTCCTGTCCGCTGTGGATCTCCACGCGGCCTCCGGCGTCTCAGCGGGGAAGGCAATTGGAGCGGTGACTCCCTGGCGCTGGAGATGGTCAGTATTGTTATAGCAGGGGCGGCACGCCTGATCTGTGTGGCGGCGTTCCGTGGAGGAACCCCCGCGTAATCGCCGCGTTGGCCCCGGCGTGGCGGCAGGTAGAGGCAAGTGGCTGCAGGAGGGGGGGGGGCCGCAAGAGGCAAAACAGCGGTGTGGCGCCTCTCACCTGTCCCAGTGAAGGCGGTCTCGCAGTCTGAGGCTCGCCACGCGTGCCCCTGCGCAGCCGGACCCCTCGATGCTGTCCTGGGTCACCAGTGGTAGCGTGGCCGCAGGGGTCGTGCCGGCGCTGCATTGCCTCCCCAGATCTGTATTTCCCCCGCTGCCCTCAAGAACTGCTGGTGTTGCCGACGTACACGGTGTCCCTCACTGATTTGCTGGTGTTCAGGGCGGAGGCAAGATGGCGCCCGCGTCGCTGCCTCGGCGCCAAGGCCCGCCGGGCCGCCGCCGGGTGTCCCACGCAGCCTTAGCAGAACTCAGGGCTCTAGGGTCCTCTCCCCAGCTCTCTCAACGTTTCCTTTCGCCGGACGCAGGCGCCCCCGCAGCAGTCCAGGGGGTGCAGCGCAGTCTGGCGTTCCTCCGGCCGCACGCCGGGTAATCAGGGCAGAACGGGTCTCGGGGGTCTACCGGCGGACGGGGAGCCGGTCCGGTGCCCGCAGAATCGATCGCCGTCCTGCCGGCTGCGGCGCGCACAGTTCTATGCCCTAGTGCACCTCCGGTGTCCTGTCGGCGGTTCGTCGGCAGTTAGCAGCAGTCAGGCCTCAGGGCTAATTGAGGCCGCGGCTTCCCTCTGCGCAGGAGGCCCCAGTGGCCGCCGCAGCTCACCAAGACGGTAGGGGGTGCCTGAGGAGGGTATCTCGCCGCCATCGCCCGCCGCTCGTCCGGTGCAGGTCCGGGCCAAAGTTTGAGGTGGGTCGCCTGGAGGGTAGGCAGGATTAGCAGCTAGTATCAAAGGGCTACGGACGGAGCTTCAGCACTACACGTCTGCCATGACCGGCTCTTGGCCACACCCCTGAGAAGAGTTTTAATGCTGTTTAGGACAATACTACTCTAACCTCTTGAATGCGCATGACGAGCTCAGCTCGTCATGAGCGACGGCGCTCCGGTGCTCATGACGAGCTGAGCTCGTCATGACCGCGCCCGTTACTTGGAACGCTCGCACGCTGGGCTGATTCCCCTGCTGTGCTGAACGTTCCATGGGAACGGGCGCGGTCATGACGAGCTCAGCTCGTCATGAGCACCGGAGCACTGTGGCTCATGACGAGCTGACCTCGTCATGAGCATGGGGGCGCTGTACGTGCCCCCCGCCCCCCAGCACAGCGGGGGAATCCCCCCAGCTGCGAAGGGGCTAAAATACTTGTATTGAGGAATGTATCTAAATTATTTCAAAGGTAATAATACATAATGTAATAGGCATGATAACGTGAGAACATTTTTAAAGTTTAAGTATATGTTGTTTTTGTAATATAAATAATGTTGTTCCATTAGACTGCTTGAAAATTATCACTGTGTTGCTCATGTAATCAGTCAGGCAGTCATCCTTTCACTTGGACACTACCCATGCACTTATCCATTCTCTGAAGCACACGTTTTGCACTAATGGCAAAACACAGTCCTACCCTTGCATTCTTTCTGTTACACAGATATTACCCATGCAGTCATCCAATTACCCAGGCAGTACCGCTGCACTTATGCAATTACCCGGGCACTACTGAAGCACTGGTGCATTCACCCAGGCACTACTCTTCCACGTAACTATTCACTCAGGCACTACCCATGCATTCATCCATTCGCTCAGGCACTACCCATACACTCATCCAATGACCCAGGCATTACCCTTGCACTCATACTGTCACTCAGGTGCTCTTCATACACTCATCAAATCACCCAGACACTACCCCTGCACTCATGCAATCACCCTGGCAGTACCCCATCACTTATGTAATCACTCAGGCACTGTTTATGCATGCATGGAATTACTTAGCCACTCCTCTTGGCCCACTCAACCATTCACTTAGGCACTACTGTTTCTATCATGCATCCCCACAACCACTAAGTATGCACACATCCATTCACTCATGCACAACACATGCACTAATCTAGTCACTCAGGCACGAACCATGCAGTCATCAAATCACCAAGTCACTACTTCTCCAGTTATGCAATCACCCAGGCACTACCCATGTACTTATCAATTCTCTGAAGCACAAGTCTTGCACTAATAGGATAACACAGTCATTACCCTTGCATTGTTTGTTTCACACAGGCACTACCGATCGATTCATCCAATCACCCAGGCAGTGTCCCTGCACTCATGCAACCACTAAGGCACTACCCATACACTCATCCAATCACCCAGGCACTACCCATACAGTTATGCAGTCACTCAAGCACTATTCTTGAATTCAATCATTGACTCAGGAACTACCCATGCACTCATCCATTCTCTCAGGCACTAACCATGTACTAATCCAATGACCCAGGCACTTACCATGCACATATCCATTCACTGAGGCACTACCTGTGCACTCATGCAATAACCCAGGCAGTACCCCTGCCCTCATGCAATCACTCAGGCACTACCCACACAGTCATCCAATCACCCAGGCACTGTGTGAACTCATCCATTTCCCAAACACTACACAGGCACTCATTCACTCAATTCTAACATTAATCATACACACATTCATACAAGCAATCACTTTTTTTACGTTCATTGTTGTCCATCATTGTTGGCTGCTTTCGCCTGTCTTCGACGCTCCACCTCACGTGCTAGGCGAATAGGATGAATGGTCTCTGGATGTTTCTTCATAGAAGAAGTACCACAAGGGTACTTCTTCTCTGAGCTTCTTGACAGCACTTTGTGACAGATAGTGCATGTCACCTTTCTTGCGCTTACTTTTTTGTCACCTTCCAGCACAGTGAAGAAGGCCCATACCACACTCTCTTGCGGTCCTCAGGGAATGCTGATGCCATTTTCAGTTTTGAAAAATGAAAAACACCACCAAAAAAAAAAATCAAAATTCCCAGAGCCTACAAAATAGGTAGTGTTCAATCAGACACACCCAAAAAGAAAGGACTGTAAGAGGTCTTGGTTCCACCCACCAAGAGAATGAAAGAAGTTGGTCAACCAATGACAAGCTTTCTTCCCACGTCACACGAAGTTGCATACGGGTCGTGCACCCTACGCGTATACGTCGCGCACCCGTGAAATGTACTTAATGTCATCTAAAACTGTAAATTACTATCAGGATATTGTGATTCAAAGTATTTCAATGAAAACTCCTTATGCAAAACAGATAGCAACATTCATGTTTCATACTTTGAAATTACGCCAAAGTCGCGACCCCTACCCGAACCTGGAAATACGTGAAGGCAGGATTCGCAACCTGCACGCGTCCAGTGTGCAATGGTACTGCGTACACCAAAATATGCTTTAAGCTTCTGAAAAATCTTGCACAAGAACACTAGTAGTAATTTATAGCATTGATTAATAAATCTCTTTGTTTAAAATATATATTTTTGGGAGTGTAAGTATGTATTTTAAAGGTTACATTCGTGTAACTGATTCGCGCACCCAGCGCGTAGATCCACGTCGCGTATGCGATACCATCGAATCCACAAAAATCTTCTAAAAACATTTGAAAACAAATGTATAACAAGGTGTCATGCGTGATGTTATATGTGACGTCATCAGCAGTGCATTGCGGGGTGCGCGAGTTATAGTTAGCTCAGCTAACTATAACGGCTGAATTTGTCTGGTTTTGTACTAGTGAAATGTCAGCCTACCTATAACATCCCTGAAACCTTTGTTTTTTTCCAGTAAATATATATATATATATATATATATATATATATATATATATATATATATATATATATATATATATTCACTGAAAAAACCATAGGTTTCAGACCTGATATAGTTAGGAATTAGCATTTAAAAAAACCTTAGAAATTCACTGACAAAACTGTAGATTTTAAGGGTGTTATAGTTAGCTGGACATTTCACTCATACAAAACCATTGAAATTCCTCCGATATACTATATCTCACGCGCCCGCAATCCACTGCTGATGATGTCACATTTTACATCATTCATGACATGGTCAGTGATATCACTGATGACATCTCAAATGACATCACTGATGACATCATCCAGTGAATGTGGTTTGCTTTTTTATTTAAATATGTATTATATATATATATATATATATATATAGCAATTTGCATTGAAGAATGAGTGGATATATAAATATAAATATCTGGATGGAGGATTTAGTAGCAGTGTGATTGACTGTTTACTTGACTAATTTAAAGTGTCTCTCTAAATATATTGGATAGTGACTAAACTGTGTGAACATCTGTATCACTTTGTCAGTTGGTTACTAGCTATTTGAAAGTCTATATTACTTATTGATTAGTTAACTGAGTATTTGTATGGGAGAGTGAATGTGTCTGTGGTTTGGTGGGAGGTGTGTGACTGCCCAAAGATGTATGAAAAGGTGATTTAGTAGGTATATGACGTTAAGACTACATGTTATAACAGTTGTTTGGGTGAGTGAATATCTTTATGGGTGTGGTGATGAGCAAATATCTCTCTTAATGGTGAATGTCCAACAAAGTAGAAAAATAAAAGGCAATGTATGTTTCAGCTGTTGTTTATAAATAAGTATACGTAAGACTCATTGATTGTATGACTGTATAGATAACTGTATACTTGTAATAGTGATTTTATAACACACTAAGTATAATGTACTATCTATATGAATAGATAAAGTGGTGTTTGTATAAGTGTATAGCTAAGTAAATGTAAGTATGATCCATTGTTTGCATAAGTGAATAGGATGACTTTATAAGTGAATAGGATGTGTGCTGGTGTGTAATGCCGATATAGGTGTATAAGTATATTTGATAGTGTTCTATTGATCATTGACTGCATGTATGAGTGAATCTGTAGGTAAGTGATTAGATGTGTGTATAGATCTAGGAATCACTGAGTGGATTTTTAGAAACTTGTATCGGTGTGTCAATGAACTTAAATATGGTACTCTGTATTTTACAGTGAGTGACGAAAGGTTATACTAGTGTATGATGAGGTGTATCGTCAAATGGATGATGTCATCAGTGATGTCATTTGAGATATCATCAGTGATGTCACTGACCATGTCATGAATGATGTAATATGTGACATCATCAGCAGTGGATTGCGGGCGCGCGAGATATAGTTAGTACAACTAACTATATCAGAGGAATTTCAATGGTTTTGTATGAGTGAAATGTCCAGCTAACTATAACACCCCTAAAATCTACAGTTTTTTCAGTGAATTTCTAAGTTTTTTTAAATGTTATTTCCTAACTATATCAGGCCTGAAACCTATGGTTTTTTCAGTGAATTTGCAAGGTTTTTTAAATGCTAATTCCTAACTATAATGTGGCTGAAACCTATGGTTTTTTCAGTGAATTTCAAAGGTTTTTTTAAATGGTAACTCCTAACTATAACGTAGCTGAAACCTATGGTTTTTTCAGTGAATTTCAATGGTTTTGTAAATGATAATCTTTAAATGTATTAATTGTTATATTTTTTATACGGATTTACTACATTATTTTAAATTATTTATTTTTAGATATTTTATTTTTTTAAATTACATTACATATTTTTAATATAAATTGAAAAAAAAGATGTTTTTACACCTCTCTGCAACGCAGCCCCCTGGCGCGTTTGCAGAGGGGGAACTAATTCCCCTTGCATAGTGGGGGTCCCTGGGGGCCAACACTTCTTTATCACTATGATCCCGCGATTTGGTCCCCCCGGGGGATAATTTGATAAAAAACAGACCAGGTTTTAAAAAAACATTTTTGTGGCCTTGGGGGTCCTTGTGGGACCCCCTGAGCAGGCCTAGGGGGTCAGGGTGCTTCTACCCTGCCCCCTTTTTGAGGAGACCTTTTAGCGAAGCAAAGGTAGCTGAGACGCCAAACTACAGAAGGGGAGAACGAACCCATCGCCTGGGTGGAACATAGCCGCCGGGACATCCTGCCCGCCTCCCGCCGCCCACTCGCTGTTTCCAGCTTGCGAGTGGTGCCGCCGAGTGGAGCGTTAGGGCGGGAAACTACACTTCCCAGCAGCCCATGCGGGCACTGACACCGGGAAAGGCGCCAGGAGGCGCATATAAACAGCGACAGCACCTGCTGAGGGGGGAGACCTTTTAGCGAAGCAAAGGTAGCTGAGACGCCAAACTACAAAAGGGGAGAACAAACCCATCGCCTGAGTGGAACATAGCCGCCGGGACATCCTGCCCGCCTCCCGCCGCCCACTCGCTGTTTCCAGCTTGCGAGTGGTGCCGCCGAGTGGAGCGCGAGGGCGGGAAACTACACTTCCCAGCAGCCCATGCGGGCACTGACACCGGGAAAGGCGCCAGGAGGCGCATATAAACAGCGACAGCACCGCCTCGCGGGACGCCGGGCGAAGCCTGGGCAAAGGGCGGGCCCTCTGTGGCCCGAGGAGTCTGGGCTGGGCCACCCCCTTTTTTTCAACAGATAGACACCAATGATGTCACCCATTAAGGACAAAACACCGACGTCTGGTGGCAAAAAACGAGGTACGCTTGATAATTATGTCATCCGTTCTACATCAGCAGCTGATCGGGAACTTGCTCTTTCTGAGCGACGCTCTGCGAGACGCCGCTCTGTGGAATTATTTAAGACTAAGCGATCATCCCTCGGAGGCATACAACACGCTGTCTCACCCCCACCAGCCATGATTCATGAGCGCGAGGGGCATGAGGTACTCCTTAACGATAGCATTCCACTCCTCTTCCAGGACATAACCTCCACATTGGTCGAGTTCAATGATAGAACCATAAGTGCCTTAACAACCCCGGGTAACTCTAATTCTAACTCTGATGTACAGATCCTGCCTGACACCTTCTCCCCGCAATCAGGTAGCACCCATAACACTTTATTAGATGCACTACTAGAAATATCACCACTTCAGGCAGAGTCTGTCCAAAACCTAAAACCAACTCTAAACGCCCCCCAAATCCGAGGTCAGCCACCAAAAAAGCGAAGGAGAAAGGGGTTAAGTAATCAGCCTGTTCAGACTAACAAGATCAGGAATACTCACCTTAATTTTGGGAAGAAAAATAGCCCTGCCCCACATATACCTACAACTCCTGACATTGTAATCCCCCCCATTCCCACATTGAACGAACTAGCTATCGCTGATAACATGGGTCCATTGGAAAATTTATTCAAATCACTGTTACTCCCTGTAGTCGAGAGACTTAAGAGAATAGCTACACAATTGGGTACTATAGAGCAGATATTGGCAGAGAACAAGCTTGAACCCAAAGATCAATCAATCCCTGCAATAACGCTCATACCATCTTCTACAGTCACTCCCCAGAAAGCATCAAAACCCACTACTCAGTGTAACCATAACCCTTTGAGATCTCAAATCTCAAAACCAATAGGGGAACACACTAAAACAATAGCGAGAGAGACCCAAGCTGGCGGAAAGTCAAAATCATGTGAGAGCAAATGCGACAAAAGGGTCGCACCTAAAACCAAACCATCTGATGACCGCTCTATTCCCCCACCATCAGTGATAAGACAAAACAAAGATAGGCGTAGGCAAATTAATCTTCCCCCTGAGGCGGAGCCTTACGTCATAGTGTTAACAGGGGTCCCTGAAATATCTAACGGAAGTTTTGAAAATTATCAAACCCTAAAGAATAAGACTATGCACTGGCTGAGAACACACAGGCTATTACCTCCTAATTTAAATGGAGTAATTCTCCATGTTCGACGAGCAGGATGGCCGGGGAAGAGACCCAAAACAATCCCTGGTGACATAGTCATTATAAACTTCAGAGACCATAGGGTAGCTAGCTGTATTAAAGATTCGTATTTGGGTGGAAACGAGGGTAGCATTAGGGCCAGAGAACTCAGCTATTTTTAACCGAAAGCCTTGGTGGGGGATCTCCCCGGGATTTCTAAATGTCATCATAGAACGGACATGCCCTTAGCTTTCAATATACCAACTACAAACCACTTTGCCCCACTCATGGGCCTGGAGGGGGTCGATTGACATCCCCCCCTAAAGAGGCCGATCCCTTACTGGTGGGAAGTGCCTCTGTGTCACCACCATATAACACCGGAAAGAATACTAAGGAACCTCATGCACAAAAACATGGGGAGGATGGAGTATCTAAATATGAGGGCGATATGGTGAAGACACAGGACACTACTCCAGCACGGGAACTGGCCTTAAAAGGTACAGAGCCCAGACCAACAAACTTGCAAGCTAAGGGTACCAGGAAGGATCGATGGAGTAAAACTAGAAGAGATGAACCACCTAGCGAGGTAAATAATACAACCAACCAATTTATACTATCATGGAACTTGGCCGGTCTAAAGAGCAAAGTAAATAACCCAGATTGGCTAAAAATTATTCATAAATATAGTATCCTGTGTATACAGGAAACTTGGCTAACTAATAAAATACACTTACTGGGATACCAAACGTTTAACATCCCCGGGAGACCAAGCAACCGGGGGAGAAATAGGGGTGGATTATGCACCTTTATTTCTAATACTGCTGGTATTAAAGTCGTTAAAAATATCTCAGATGACTTTTTCCAAGTTCTATTGGTCAGCTGGCCAGGAGTGAATAAACTCGTGATAATTAATTTCTATAACAACGCCCATTGCAGTGAATGGGACAACATCTTTCTCAGGTTAAGGAAATATATAGGGGCACTAGAAAAGGTAGGGACAGGAGACATGGCACTCCTTTGGGTAGGGGATATTCATTGTACTATCTGTACTAACAGTGCTCTGGGCATTTGCCCATTGAAGGGAAAAGAGTTTGGTGAGTCGTCCCATTTCATTCACTGTGGTATAGGGAATAAATTGAATGAGTTGATCTATGAATTAGACCTGGGTTTTATAAATGAAATCTGTGTAACCAAGTAGGGTTTTGAGCCAACTTTTATTGGAAGGGGGGTCAACTCGGTAATCGATTTCTCACTTTTATCACACCGTTACCAAGGGCTGGCCCTTTCTTGGGAGACACTAAAACTCGCTTTTGCGGATCACCACCCGCTCTCCATGGAGTTGCAAGCAAAGGGACAGTCCGCAAGCAACAATAAAGTGTATCCAATACCTATTACCCTGGGGAAATTAAATGGGTATTTACTTAAATGGGAAAAGGTGGACCCTGAAAAATTCCTGATAACCTTACTGTCTAGAGTTCTCGATCATGTCTTAATTTGTCTGAGCGATCTTGAACAACCAGAAAAAAATTTAGACTCTTTTAGTGAAACTACCAAAGAGATAAACAACCTGTTAATGAAGCCATCCAAAAAACACCAAAGCAAAAATAAAGGTTGGTTTAATAAGGAATGCTCTAGAGCGCACTCACATCTAATAGCGGCTTTGCACGAAAACCCAAGATCTGTGGCCATGTTAGAGAGGCGCGTAAGCTTTACAGAACTGCATTAGACACCAGGAGGAAGGAATTAAAAAGAAACGTATGGGAAAACTTACACTTAGCTTCCCAGAAAAACGATAATGTCACCTTTTGGAAGGCAGTAAATGCCCCTTTTTTTAAAAACAGTGACAATGACGCAATGATTAAAGCTAGCCCTCTCCTTCTGTGGCATAAAATTTGGACTACCCCGGAAACTGAATTAAACAGGGATATAGCATTGGACTGCTTAAACCTAGCGGGGGTACGAAATGTCAAATGCCTGAACTACGTGAGACAAATGTACATAGATATTGGCCACAAGGAATATTTTAACGATCCTTTGTCCCTGGAAGCCATTTCTAAGCGTTCTTTGAAAAAGTCCATAATGGACCACCTGGCCATCCAAAGGTGGTCGAATGAAAAAGAAAAATATACCAATAATTCAATAGGCGCACTCATTCAACCAGTAGGAATGAAATTATATCTAATTATGGAGAGCAGCCCGTATTCAAGAATGCTATTGACAAGGTTTCGAGCCGATACATTCTTCCGCTTGATAACATTTCCTAAATGTAACGTTTGGGGCAAACAGCTGGAAGCATGTCCCTGTGATGGAGTTTCAAAGCAATCAAACATCCATTCTACTCTGTTTTGTCTTTTTTACCTGGCCCCTAGGAAACAGTTTTTAAAACCAATATTTACTAAATGGGGCATCAGAGGATGCCACGAAGCTTATCACAAACTTAAGCAACTAGAGACTGCCTTCGAGATAAAGGCTGTGGCATCCTATCTGAAGACCATTATAGCTCTTAGAAAGTCGATGTAACATGATATTTTAATCACTGTATATAATGAATTTTAAAAACGTTTTTTATTCATGTTTTGTAATAGAAATGTAATTTTTTTTCTGTGCTTTTATGATTCTGTTCTCAAAATCGAATAAAGCTATTTAAAATGAAATAAAAAAAGTTCTACACATTTGTTTTTCTGCTTTCTTGTGCCTCAGTCTACCGAGGCACAAGATGGCTGCCAACAATTTCTGTTATGGAGTGTTGACAGACAATGGCAGCCAATCAGCATGCAGCTCCTCGTGCACGCGAAGGTACGCATACCGTACGTGTACGGAACTACTGGAGGGTTTACACCATTTAAGCAAAAGCGTGATCTGCGAATCAGACTCTACCATTTTGCCAAATTTCTTGTAATTCCGTTCAGCCGTTCGGGCTGTAGCCGCGTCTAAAGGTCCTATGGAAAATAACATGGGGAAAAACACGTTTTGGGACCCCCCTTTTTCTCAGCCCCCACTTGACGAATCCCCCCAAAACTTTCAGGGAAGGAGCGGAGCAGAGCGGAGCAGAGCGGGCCATCTTCTTTGAGAAATTTGCGAAGATTCATCAACCGGCGCCAAAGTTATTCCCAATAGAATGTTGCGGATTTCCTATGGAAACTAGGTCCTAACTATATCTACCTACTGGCGACCGCCAGTATGTAATTAATATATATATATATATATATATATATATATATATATATATATATATATATATTCATGGCAATCAGTAATTCACTGCCGCCACGGGACCAAGCTGTGTTGGGACTTGGCGAGGGGACTGAATGCACGGCGCTTTGGTGGTAAGAACATTGGAAATGTATGGAATACCATCAGGCCTGCCGCGCCAGCAATAATTGTGACTCTGTGCATAACAACACTTACCAAGCAATGAAGGTCGATATGGCTATGGTTTAAGTGACATTAAGACATCGTTTTGCTAGGCGGGCAGCCCGGGGAGGTGTACTTCATCGGAGTCCTTCCTTTGTTACCATCATTTTGAAAGCGCCAATCACGAGAGACCTTGAATGTTTAAAATAACGTGCTGTGCATTCGGACATTGTTCATCTTTTAAAAAAAAGCACTGAGGAAAGCTACTGCTGAAACACGTCTGCTATGAATTAAAAGATAACTAGTCCCCCTGAGTGCCTTAGCCTGCATAATTGCCTGCTAGCGTCGGAGCTAATATGTGATGTGAGTTCCATCCTCGCAGTTTAAGGCACCCGCCTTGGGAGTTCGGCAAAGCCTGTGTGTGATGGAAAAAGGAGCTGGATGTATAGCAGGAGCCTGAACCACCCCAACAGGATTCCTCCGTCGATCAAAAAGGTTGTGAACTATCCAAGTTCATGGCGATCAGTAATTCACTGCTACCACCGGACTATGCCTGTGTTGGGGCTTGGCGAGGGGACTGAATGCACGGCGCTTTGGTGGTAAGAACATTGGAAATGTATGGAATACCATCAGGCTTGCCGCGCCAACTAGTCCCCCTGAGTGCCTTAGCCTGCATTATTTCCTGCAAGCGTCGGAGCTAATATATATATATACAGTAGGTAGTTATAGTTAGGATTGATTTCCATAGGGAAATCGTAACATTCTATTTGGAATAACTTTGGCGCCGGTGGAGGAATCTGCCTGAAATTTTCTGCAACTTTGCTTCGCGGCGCTCCGGTCATTCCCTGAAAGTTTGGGGGGGATTCGTCAAGCGGGGGCCGAGATAAAAGGAGGGTCCCAAAACGTGTTTTCCCCATGTTAATTTCCATAGGGCGGTCGGTCGCACTTTTAGCTCGAACGGCTGAATGGATTTTCACCAAACTTGGCAAAATTGTAGGGACTGGTAGCCCAATGTGCCTTTGCTATGTCTCAAGATATGTGCTCCAGAGGATTTTGAGTAATTTAGGTTAAAAAAAATGTATATATCTATAGCCGCTCCCCGGTACGCGCACCGGGGAGCGCTCCGGGCGCGCCACGCGACTTGCGCACGGAAAGCTGATTGGCTCTCGGGTGTCTGTAAACATTCGAAACAGTCCGGAGCGGCCGCCATCTTGTGTCTCGGTAGGATCGAGACACAAGAGGTGGTAAAAACAAAGAGGGAAATAATCAAAAGGGGGCAGGTTAGACCCCCCCTGACCCCCTAGGTTTGATGTGGGGGCCATAAAAGGGTCCCTCGGGTAAAAAAAAGATAATAATTTTTTTTCGTTTTTTTCGCGGGGGGAGCGCCCGGTACGCGCACCGGGGAGCGTACCGGGGAGCGTAGCATGGGGAAAACCCCGTTCATTCACTGTGTCACCTCTACGACCCTTTCTTGCGTCAATATACCCATTTTGCATACATTACACCTGACGTAGGTATAATGTGGCGCAGGGGTTTACAAAGTTACGCATCTACCTAGATGCGTCACTTTGTAAATATGACTCAATAAGGTGCATTTTTAACAGCACTGGTGCGTCACAAAAAGTGACGCACCGGTGGCGTAAAAGTGACGCATGGCCTCATAAATGAGGCCTTCAGTTTTCTACCCATGCGTCATATTAAATATATGACGTATTATGTCGCAAGTTCTTTTAGATATGTCAGTATTTCAGACGTATCTGTAAGCGCAAAAGTGATGCATTGCTGGAGTGTGTCACAAAAATTATGCAACTCCAGCAATGCATCCTTTCACATGGGGCCAGGCCCCATGTGAAAGGGCCTGCACCAGTCTTACGCCTGCTGTGAAACAGGCGCAAGATTTGGACGCAACAGCGTCATAAAAGTGACGTAGTGATATCTCATAGATTTTACTGCGTCACCTCTACGACCCTTTCTTGCGTCAATATGTCCCTTTTGCATACATTACACCAGACGTAGGTAGAATGTGGCGCAGGGGTTTACAAAGTGATGCATGTACCTAGATGTGTCACTTTATAAATATGACTGAATAAGGTGCATTTTTAACAGCACCGGTGCGTCACAAAAAGTGACGCACCGGTGGCGTAAAAGTGACGCATGGCCTCATAAATGAGGCCTTCATTCTTCTACTCATGTGTCATATTAAATATATGACGTATTATGTCGCAAGTACTTTTAGATACGTCAGTATTTCAGACGTATCTGTAAGCGCAAAAGTGATGCATTGCTGGAGTGTGTCACAAAAATGATGCAACTCCAGCAATGCATCCTTTCACATGGGGCCAGACCCCATGGGAAAGGGCCTGCACCAGTCTTACGCCTGCTGTGAAACAGGCGCAAGATTTGAACGCAACAGCGTCATAAAAGTGACGTAGTGATATCTCATAGATTTTACTGCGTCGCCTCTACGACCCTTTCTTGCGTCAATACGTCCCTTTTGCATACATTACACCTGACGTAGGTATAATGTGGCGCAGGGGTTTACAAAGTGATGCATCTACCTAGATGCGTCACTTTGTAAATATGACTGAATAAGGTGCATTTTTAACAGCACTAGTGCGTCACAAAAAGTGACGCACCGGTGGCGTAAAAGTGACGCATGGCCTCATAAATGAGGCCTTCAGTCTTCTACTTATGCGTCATGTTAAATATATGACGTATTATGTCGCAAGTACTTTTAGATACGTCAGTATTTCAGACGTATCTGTAAGCGCAAAAGTGATGCATTGCTGGAGAGTGTCACAAAAATGATGCAACTCCAGCAATGCATCTTTTCTTACCCTTCCACACCCCCGTTCCTTTTCTACATTTTGTTTGAATAACCACATTCCCCATGTTCACTCTCCTTCTCCTTACTTTTGTTACCAACACTCACCTTCTTTCAGTCCCCCTACTTCACTTCCTTTCTCCTCTCATACTTTTCTGTTCTTTCTTACTCATTTTCCTTTCATTTATCAATGCACTCCACTTCACTTACTCTTTTTCATTTTTTTTAAGAATATAGCTCTTTGATGAGAATTGGAGGTAGTTCTGAAAATAACTTTTTTTTTCTTCTTTTTTCTTTTTTTAGAACTACAACAACAACAGGGAATGGAAACTGCTCAACAGGAGCAAAAAAATAAATAAATAAATTAGGGCTGGTAACGGCAGTGATGGTTCTCCAATGCTCGAACCATGAGCAGAACACTTTGCTCCCCACAGGAAAGTAGCTGATCACAGTATCTGCATTTAAGGGCGCCTTTGTTAAATGCAGGCTGAATGTTCGGAACCTGCTCTTGTGATCTCCCCCTCACCGATGGTGTTCGTCCTCCGGTTGATGTAGAGGCCCCATCACTGGGAACCTTTTGTGCCAGAGCCCTGACACTTTCCCAGGCAAAATTCTGGGGGTGCCTTCTCTCCACATGGTGAATCATTGTGGAGTTCCCAAAAGAATATTTTTTATTGGGGTTACCCCGTGACAGGACTGTGTGACAGATCCTGCACTCCAATTTTGGAGCATTTACCTTCTTCTGGTGATCAGGTATGGAAAAAAATTTCCAGATGAAATGTTCTTTGTATTTTGGCTGAGGAGGCTTTTCATCGATGAATTCATTGGAGTCATCTTCACTGCTGGATGGTCTGGCAGCCATGATAATCCAAGATATCCAACAAAGAACCAACAGCAAAACAGGCAGGTCTTTTAGTCACAAAAGTGAAAGAAGAAGTGAAGGAAATGGGTGGGGATTTCATTCTTTATAAAAAAAATGTTAGCAACCAATGAAAAGTGTTATTTTCAGGTCACATGACCCGACGCGCTTACGCTACGTGCCCCGGGGCGCGCCCGTAGTCGCGCTCCAGGGCGCGCCCCGGGGCGCCCGGCGTAAGCGCGTCAGGACGTTGCGCGATCGTATGCGCTCGCGTGCTTCCGGGTGGGCTTACGCAGTGCGTCATATGACGTATCACGCGGTTACGTGAAACGTCACGATGTTGTTTTCGTTAGCGAGAATAGCGCTAACGGGACGCTCCCCGGTACGTGCCCCGGGGCACGCCGTAACATTGCGCTTACCCGTGCGTTCACCGGTACGCGCCCCGGGAGCGCCCCAGGGTTAAAAATAAAAAAAATAAAAAATTTGACATAGTTATACAATATAAAATTCGTTTTAAAATTTATTATTTTTTATACCTATAAAGATTTGCTATTAAAAAACCATTGAAATTCACTGAAACAACCATAGGTTTCACACCAGTTATAGTTAGGAATTAGCATTAAAAAAACCTATTAAATTCACTGAAAAAACCATAGGTTTCTCACCAGTTATAGTTAGCTGGAAATTTTACTCGCATAAAACCATTGAAATTCCCACGTTATAGTTAGTTGGACTCACTATAACTTGCGCGTGCAATGCACTGCTGATGACGTCACATATTACATCACTCATGACATGGTCAGTGACATCACTCATGACATCACTGATGACACCATCCTTGTGACAGAGTGACAGACCTCCTTTCACTGTAATGTAACCCTTGAAACACATATTCAATAATAGAAACTAAAATTTTCAAAAAAATGGAGATACCCATACCAGTAACAACAACCAATTCAATAATTCCACCATCTATATACACATCCACTTATTCACCAACAGTTCTATATAGTTACTCATCATATGTAGTGATACACCTATACATCCTGTTACACACCGATAGTCATCCAAAAGATACTCTCACACATACTCACACAGGCAAATAAACTATTAAACATCCATTTATTTGCATATACAGCTATACACACACTACCGCTTTACTTCTAAGGAAACTTACACATACTTACTCTCTTAAACAATCACTTATAGAAACACATACTAATTTAAACAGGAACTCTTACAATCCCTCACTCTCACATATACTCACTTATATACATCAATATTCACATATACTAGATTAAAACAAATGTAGTTACTGATAAAGACACTAGTGAGACAGTCATTCACTCACTAACACACACATATACACACTCATCCACCCATACAGTCCTGCACATATGCTGTCTTCAAAACACATACAAAGAGAGAGTCAGTCATTCATGCATCTATGTGCTAAGTAATACCCCCACCAAACCATACAAACACTCATACTGATACTAAGAAAAACATCTAATAACATACACATGTAGCTACTCAGCAACCCATGCAGCCACTTATACACAAAGTGAAACACTAATACATATATTTAAATATTTAAACATTACTCTCTAATATATGTATTTTAAAAAAACATCCATGTAAACACTTATTTAAACATTTATTCTTCCATCAACTTTTACATATACATATATAATACATAATTATTTTTTAAAAATAGACACATTCACTGGATGGTGTCATCAGTGATGTCATGAGTGATGTCACTGACCATGTCATGAGTGATGTAATATGTGACGTCATCAGCAGTGCATTGCACGCGCAAGCAGGGGTATAGTCCAGATGGATAGTCTGAGCTAGCTTGAGCGGGCTGTGGCTTCAAGGGTGTGAAATTATAGGGGCAGAGACTGCGTAGGTTTTAGTTTTTAAGTTTATAGTTTTAGGGCTTGAGCTGCTTGGGGAGCTTGCATATCCCCGTCTAAAGCTCACGGGTTGGTACACAGTTTAGGAGTGCAGAAGGCAGCAGGTTGCACCGAAACCTGGCTTGGCTGCCTACGCTGCCCTAGTGCAACTCCTTGGCAGAGACCTCTCCTCCGTGTTTATTTTATTTTAATTTTATTTTATGCATTTTTATATGCACCCGAAGGTGTCAGAGTGCTGTACAATAGAACCAGTTACGTTACATGAGGAAAATGTTACAAATTAGAACGTTACAAAAATAAACAGGAGACTAGGAAAGGTGTTGATCGCCCCCTAAACTCTCCTCCTCCCTCTCCCAATCTCCTGCACAGTCTCACAGGGCCTGCTGATCCTCCTCCTGATACTCTCCCTACGGTGGGGAAAGGAGACGGTGTATGCTTCACAGCGGGATCTCAGCAGGCTCCGAAGTTGAGCAGGCAGCGGAGAAGCAAAAGCTTCAGCTGTGGGAATGCTTCAGAATAATGGGGAGACTCTCCAGTAGTCATGCATATGGTGCCCCCTAAAAATTTGGTTACGTTTTTGATTATTCCTATGTGCAGCTTCTATGCTCTATGTAGCCCCCCACAACATTTAAGGTTGGTGTTGGTGGTGCCCCTGCCCCTCCTTGGTGCATCACGAGGGAGAGAATATGCCAGGAAAAGTCCTCATAGAGCATTATGGCATGCTCCCAGACCATGATCAGTGAATATCAGATTAGCATCAGAAGCTGTTTTCTTTTGTATAATGGCTGAACTGCGTGTTGTCCTTTGTTGTTATGTTATTGGGTGCCTCAATCCTGCCTGGGTCACCCAGTGCCTCTTCCAACGTTTGGGGCTGAGAGGTGCGGGCGGTAGGAGCCCCAAGTCCCCTGCTACCCTAGACGCCTTCCCGTACAGAGCTCCTTTGCTGCATGGGAGCCCGCACCTTTCTGCTCCCATTGTGTGGGAACACTGCTCTTGTGTGAAGTAGTGTGGCTCACTGGTTAGAGGCGGCAGACCCGAGAGCAGAGGACGGCCCGGGACCAGGGTTCGATTCCCGGCGCGGCAGGTTTCTGGACCAGGGTCAGCGGACTCGATAATTCTCTCGCCTCGGTGCCCACTCTGATCAGCGTTCACACTCGGCAACTCTGGGCATTAGCTTGCCTCATTTTCACTAACGGCCCCACCAGACTGCCGGGGATGCCTGGTCTCACCCTGGAGATACCCATTAAGGGACCATCTCTCAGGGAAGCCAGGAAGGGTTTCGCAGCGGTCGAAGCGCCTTGGGACCCTACGGGTAAGTAGTGCGCTATATAAATGCCTATACATACATACATACATATATACATACATTGTGCTGCCACCTCTCGGGAACACTCTTTTTGTGCACCTATGCTGAGAGGGCAGCTTGGTTCTTTAGTAGCAACCGACAGTTTGCGCAGTGATCCAGGGGCTGGGTGAATCCTGGACTCTTTCTGTGCTTGTTTTACTTTGCACCGTACCCTGAGAAATAGGAGCCTCCAGTAGCATAAAGCAAGTTCAGGTGGGGGTCGCACGCACGCCTCCGTCACCAAAGCGAATGGTAAAAATACAATGCACGTTGCTCAGACCCCTTTTCCTTAAAGTACGCCAGAGTGGCAGACATTCATTTTTAGGTTTCGCTTAAAAATCGATTGTTTTTAATGCAATCTTAAAAGGTTCATACATCCCACCTCTTCTCTTTCCTGGCTTCTCATTGGTTCCTGTGCATGCCACTTAAAGTTCCTTCATTTCTACTGGCTGTAGCATATTTTCCTGCATTTACCAATGCTTGTTCCTCGTCTGCTCCCCTTATCAGTTTCCGCTGTCGATATACATTTTAAATGCGCTTTGGTGTGACTATATTTTCATAAAGTTTTACCTTTAGCATATTTATATAACAATTTATCACCCGGAGAGAATAAGTGATTTGCATGGAATCACAGAATGTTGCGCGGTGCAGCCAAGACTCAAACCGGGATCCCCAACTTTCGAGTCAGTAGCTCTGCCCACTGCACCACATTCTCTCCACTCCTGTGTTATCTTTCAGAGAGCTCTTTTCTTCTGCCGGAGGAGGATTAGTAAAAACATCTCTTTATTTATTACATCATTTAAAACACACATAAACTGATGCATTACCAGTGCTTGTTCTTGCTTTACTACTTTCTAAAAAGTCAAATCTTTCAAGTAGCATAACATGGGCTCCATTGGGCCGATTTCCATATGGTTTGGCTCGTTTTGCTCCTTGCTAGGGCTAGCCAGCAGATGCATTTTGACAGGTGTCTTGGCCTCTAAAAAGAACATACCCTGGGGGCAGCTGGCTTTACACGGTTCCTGTGTCAGCCTTTTCTGCCTGCTTCCTATTGTACCTCTGGCTTGATGACTATTTTTATATTGAAGGTTTCACAAACATTCTGGATTCTGATGATCATTTTCGGTTTCAAATAGTTCATTAATTCCCAATAACAGAAGTCCACCCTCAGCACAAGTAATCGACATGGCCGAGGGGTCTCTCAAGAACTGAATAGTTCATTTATGATTCTGGTAAACAAAAATGGGACAAATGAAAGACAGGATTTGTTTGTCCACTAACTTCTTGTTCTTTTAACAAGCCTGCTCCAACTGCTTTTTCAGAAGTGTGTAAAGTGTTGGAATGATATAATATTTGCGCTTGAGTAACCATATTTTTAAGCATATTAAAAGCCTTTTCGGCTTGATGATCCCAGCAAAACCTTTCTTGATATTCTCCTTTTTTAAAACATTGTTAATGTAACTGGTTATCTCAGTGAAATTCTTAATGTGTTAAAGATAAAACCTTTGAATGCAAGGGAACTTTGAGACTCCTTAACATTAGTGGGTGAACACCAATCTAAATAGCTGATACTTTCCTCTGATCCTTGGGGAGACCAGAGGCATTCAATCTAAATTCAAGCTAGGATTTGCAAGACAAATTATGTTGCCAAAGTCTTGATAATATCAAATTCACTTGTACTGAATGTTCTTAATACATCTTAGAAAATACTATAATATCATCCAGATAAAGCCAGACAGTCTGTTTCAAGACATTTGCAAATATTGAATACATAAACTGTCGAAAAATGGCAGGAGCATTGGACAACCCAAATGATATTACGCAGTAAGCCAAAATGGCACTACTGAATAATGTAACTTGATGCTCTCCCTTTCTACATTAGTTCTCTATTTTCCACTGAATTGCTTCCTTTAGCCACAGCAGGCAAACACCCCTTAAATCAAGTTCTGTGAAAATGTCTGCTTCATGAATTGACTACAAAATATCCTTGAAAAGATGCAAAGAAATTATATATCTTTCATATGATCTGATTTAAGCCTCTACATGCCTCATTTACTTGCCCACTTGTTATGGCGAGTCAGATTGTATCTATAATTAGGGCCTACTCGCCCCTTCTGGTGAGATGACAAACAACAGGTGTTCTGTTCACTCACAAAGTGAAGGAGCATTCAAGATGTCCTTAAATCTTGTTTTTATCTTGTCATATTTGTTATATGTTCAGAGCCCAAGATCAAAAGTCAGTTTACATTTACAATTAATTTTCTTTCTCTGACTCCAAAGTTCGAGGATTTTGTAAAGCCAACTGTCTGACAAACGTGTTGTACAAAAAGTGTGAAATGAAAGCCTGTATATAGGATGTCATGTTGTATTCTAATACACATTTAAATAGCTATAAAGTGAATTGTGCAAACATTTCGAATAAAATTTCAGTACTTATGAAAGGCCTTGTTTTGTAATTATATGTGATAAAAAAACATGTTAGGATGAAAGCAATCAGAACACTTTAGTTGATGATGTGCAAATGATAAATATATTTGCTGAAACCCAATTTCCACAGATTATTGTTTGTACACAATATAGTTTTATTAGTTAAACTGCATGTTAGTGGGAACATTTTGGCCATTTCATTGGAAAATGTGCTGTCTGTAAATTACAGTGCATTACCACCTTAGGCTTTGGTATTATATGTTTAAAAGTGAGTTTTTTTAAATGAACTGAGAAATATTCCTGCACCTGCCCTGATGGTAATGCTATTAGTGAACGAAGTGGCAAGTCAGGGGTCACGTGTCCCCTATATGTAGGCTGGATTCTTAATTTGCATGGAGTAAACATTTATTAAATCAAACTTAATAGGGTTTTCTATACAGCAGAAATGCTGAACTCACGTATTGGAAGTTGGTCTTGTATGTGATATTGTAAAAAAAAATGGCTCTACAAAATAAAATATTTGCCTAGATGACATAATGAGACCAGTGTTTGGGTCAAGATCATTACATTTAAGTTGAGTAGATTATTCATTCAATTTAATAAATAATCTGTAAGTGTAGTAACATTTTTATGATTTTTCGAGGCCTGCTCTATATTCAGTATAAAGTTGTTATAAAGCAGTTGCTAAAGATGGTACAATTAACCCAAGCAGACAATTCCCTCTAAACATGCCTTTAATATCAACTCTTCTTTCTCAGTCAGGTAACAAATATTTCCAAAAGGAATAACACTGTCAGTTTCAGTGGGTATGGCAGAGTCATATTGCAAATGAGCTAGAAGTGAACAAACTTTATGCTTCCAAAAAATGGAGGAAAGCACGGGTACTGCCCTGGCACAGAATATTGATTAGTCATCACCAAATTCAATGTGCATTTTTTTAGCTTACAGCTCGGTGAACAATAACTTCCAGAGGCATATCAGTGACCATGAAAAAACTGTGATGGCAGAAATATTGTTTAAGTATACCAATAGACATATACATTTTGTACCTTGAACCAAGGAATTCTGAATGTCAAAAGATAATAGTTCTGTATGATCTTCAAATGAGTCTCTCGTATTGGCCCTGAAGTCAGTGGTGCATCATTAACAGTTTGAATTACTTGAGTTGTTTAAATGCTCCTATACATTTTATTTTTAAAAGGCTCATTGCTGTTTAGTGAACATTCCCATGCATCACTATCTAGCAGTGCACTAACAACTTGTCCTTCTGTTCTCTACATTCGGTATAAAAAACAAATGATTGCATTATTCATCGAAGATCCAATATAAAAAAGCCAACACGCTCCTATCTACCTCTCTGGAGACAATTGAATTCTCAATATATTTTCTAGGAAAGTTTGACACAGGTACAGCCTCTCCACAGTACAGACACACTCCGCCTTGTGCCACCGCTTCTTTTCAATGTCAGCCTGAGGCCTAAGCCTAAGGCTTTATCATTGTTTACACAACCCACGAAACCCACAGTGCAGACATGAGCTGTTCTTTTGTGCTGACTTTGCATGTTTATGTAGCCTACAATGTCTCAATTTAGATTTGTTACCTAATGTTTATGCAGGTGTTGTGTCAAGGATAGAGCCAGGCTGAAAACAGGACAAAAGTGAGAATGGATGAGGCACAGCTGAATTAAAAAACTAGAGATTCAGATCCTAAAACGAGAGCTCTAGATTTTAAAGTTTCACAGTCCTTCCTTTTCAGCTGTGCTGAATACATTCTAGAAGGTACATGTGTTAATCGTGTACATTAATATTCATTAGTTCATACACTTCGGTACAAATAATCATTTCTCTATTTCATTCATGAACGTTGACTGGGGAGGGTTTAATACTACTACAGACTCTTATACAAGTGGTGCATACCATAGGGGCACATTGAATGCAGCAGCAGCGAGTGAGAAAGATGGCTCCTATGATTCTCATTAATAACTTCCAACCCCAAGTGGAGTAAAGTACCTCTAACCACTCAGACCAGGACCATGTTCCTCGGTCTTGATGTATTTCTGCAGCTATTTTATGTAACTTGGAAATGGGGTTATAGACAGAAGGGGCGTGGTCAGGTTTGAACATGCAACAGCTACTACCGATGATGCGGCCTGCTCCACCACAATCGGCGAGCACTACACCAAGCACCATTCTATTCTGAAGAGTTATTATCCTTGTAATTTGGAGCGCTTCTGTAATATTTCCTAGAGCCAGTGCTGTCTGATTAGTTACTGCTTCTACTACTCGGGTTAGACGTCTAATCTTTCTACTATTTGGGGCTGCACCAACAAAGAAAAAGAGTCCCAGATTAAAATCAATGTATTGCTGCAAAGCTGTATCAGTCTGATCTAATTTATCACTATTTATAGTCCTTTTGAATATATTTAATCTATTTAAAGAGATGTCATTAAACAATTTCTGGTCTTTGTGATAGGAGGCAGGTGCTAAGAAGACAGGGGGAAGCAAAAAGGACACATTGCAAATCCCAGACCAACTGATGGGTAATTGGTAGTAACCCTTATTTCCACAAATGAAGTAAGTGTTGTGGGAAGACAGAAAAGGGCCATTGTTTGTTCCAGTAATATTTAAAACAGTGGTACAGTCACGTTTTCCCACAGGAATACTGCCAATACTGCTCACACAAAGTTCTGCTTGGGCTCTGGTTACAGCGATAACAGCGATAACAGGAGGCCCATCACCCTTAGCTGTTCGGGTGTTGGGGAAGACATATCTGGTGGAGGAATTTCCTCTACGATATTCCTCCATTTCCCATACAGTTCCTTTGGCTTGGGGATCTCCTTCTTCATTGGGGTAACATACCCTGTTGAGCTGGGCATTGAGTCTTGTGACGTATTTCAGTGGCCCACAATAAAGCAAATCAGGCTCTACAGGAACCATTATGTGAGAATGGCAAGGGAATAAAAGGCGTTCGTCCCTTTTTCTGATGAGCTGGCATCATTCCCCATACCCAGCAGTTGGAAATGTTCGTAGCATTATGGGTATGATGTAGCATTTATATGAAAGTGTTATTGAGGTAAGTCATCCGATGTTTCTGTTCATGGTAGGGAAGGGAAAAATAAAAATGTTCTGTGGGGACAGGGGTAGTAGAGGGCAATAGGGTTCGAGACAGATTAATTTTCTCCATTGTCCAAAAAACTGCTGCCAATATTATCAATAGTATGAGCAGAGTCACCATACACAGAGTCTTATCTTTGTTTCGCAACTGCAACTTAGTTCCCAATTTCTGCATTTCTCCTCCTTGGTAATGATACAATCACAGGTCGGAGAGAGATCCAAGCAACACTGAACACGTATCACAGCCCCCTCTAAACCTAGTTAAGCAGATTCTGTGACTCCACTGTTACACTGCTGAACCGTTCCACTAATTGAAATCGGTCCTCCGGTATCTCTATCTGCTCCTGTCCTTCCTTGGTCGTAGATAGTACCTTGCTACTGAAGGCTTAGTTTGAACAGGAAACAAAGTATCTTCATTCAGAGGAGCAACACTTTTTTGAGTTTGTAAGATATCTTTCAGATCGTTTCTGCCTTCTGGCTGGAGAACAGGTATTCTTTTGCAGTGGCTCTCATGTATCCAGTGACGTCTGTTGGTGACACGGACAGCAGTTTGGGTTGCCAGCAACACTTGCTCGAAGTTTTTTCAACATGGTTCCATATTCTTAGAATGCTGGAAGTTTCTTAGGACCACTAACTGTCCAGGTTGGAGACTATGGCCCGGTCGCTCGGATTTATCTGGAATAGCTTCACGCACCTGCTGATGAATCAGAAACAGTTTTTCAGTCAAGTTTCTAAGATAATCACTAAAAACATGGTACTGTATTTCTTTAATCATATTTGGCCTTGGGGGTCCCCATACAATCAGAGGCCTACCAAAGACTATCTTATAGGGAGAAAGTCCAACCTTAATGTGTGGTATGGAACAAACCGCTAATAAAGCTAGGGCAAAGCATCTGTCCATTTAAGGCCCGTTGTTACTTGGATTTTAGTTAGCTTGAGTTTCAGGGTGGCATTGTATCTGTCTACCAAACCCGTGGCCTGAGGATAATTAACAGCATGAAACTTCTGTTTTAACCCTAAACCTTTCATTAGGTACTCTATTATCTGGCCAGTAAAGTGGAGGCCATTGTCACTCCATAAAATTTTACAAACCCCAAAATGAAGGAAGAATTCTTTTACCAGAATTTTAGTTGTTGTCAAGGCTGTGTTTGGTGGGATATGCTTCTACCCACTTACTGAAAGAACAAACTACAACTAATACGTACTTTAGATTGTTACAGCGCTCCAATTGGATGTAGTCCATTTGGAGTGCTTCAAAGGGAACCTGAGGTGGAGAAAATCCACCAGTAGGGGTTGATACTCACTTCCCTGGATTGCGCTGTAAACAGATCATACAATTTTTAACCAAATGTACAGCCATTTTCCGAATAAACGGACTATCCAGACTTGATCTAATTGGGAAATAATGTTCTTGGCACTAACGCGAGCAGGTCTATGAGCCATAGTTACAAAAGGCAATACATAGGCATAGGGCAATTTCCATTTCGACATATCTTTTTTTTTTAACTCTGTTTATTGTTTTAAAACACAAACAACACTCAAAGGGACTCATACAAATACAGAGTATTCCACAGTTCGTGTCAATGAACCTTCGACAAGTATGCATCCAATAGTACAATACAGGTTGCCTCATCATCTTGACATCATGCCGACTACTCCCACCAACCTCGGTAATCCGGTCAGTGACTAACTCTGAATACCAGTGAATCACCCTTCATGTCCCCTTGAATGACCCACAACTCCCCTCCCCCACCCCTGCTGCTGGTGCTACTACCTCAGGAAAAAGTGTCACGTGCGTACTACTCTCGTGCCATATTGTACTGGGTCGGCAGATTGTCTACACTGAAAGTCCCATAACCTTTAATGTTGCGGGAATCCCCCCTCACGCTAACTCCTCCCAACCCCAAAAGTGCCATTTACACCTTCTCCTCCCCCGTTAATGTACCTGAATCTGACTGGGCCTCCGCATCTGCCATCTGGAGATGCGCCAACAGGGCCCCCCACTCCCTTGCCGCTTCTAACGCTCTATCATTGTGGGATTTATGCGCCTGTTGCTTCCTGAGTGAGCTCTCGCTTCCCGCCCACAGTAGCAGCGCAGCCTTCCACCTTACATAACTAGGGCCGGACACTGCCTGCCAATGGGACGTTCTTTCCCTTTTGGCCAAGATGAGGCCTAAGTCCAGGAATTTGCTATTTATCTTATTTTTACTAGTATGTGGGAACCAGTGTAATAGGCACACCCCCTTGTCCATATTGATTTGCGGCTCCGTTATCCTCCTCCCAGTATGCGCCTAACTGCGGGCAATTCCATAGCATGTGGACCAGGTCCGCTCCTTCAGCCTGGCATCGGGGGCAGACCGCTGCAGTACCACGGAAATATTGATTAATTTTCGCCGGGGTAAGATACGCCCTATGTAACACAAAGAATTGAATCAGCTGGAACCTGGCATTCCGAGTGCCCTTCCATGCCCTTCGAAGTATTTGTGACCTGGCTACATCTGGGATATCCTTCCCCAAGTCCGCCGTCCACTGCTCCTGCAATCTTTGCAGCGGAGCAAGTCCGTCACCTGACATTCTTTTGTATAAGCATGTAATCGCCTTATGCGTGCCCGCCGCCATCACCACGTATTGGCATGTTCCGCTGACTGGGGGTTCAGATAAGCCCACACCCCAATATTTCTGCAGAGCAGCACTCAAAGCCGCATGCAATAGGAAATGTCCTCGCGGTAGCCCAAATGACTCCTGTAGCGTGCTATACGGCAACAGTGCTCCGTCGGCATACAGGACGCCCACCATCTGCAGACCCAACTCCTCCCAGTCCGCCAGGCCAGACCAGTCGCCACCGTGCGGCAACGCCGTGCACATGCCCAATGGTATTTTGGGCGCATATGGTCGCAGCACCCCAATCCTGCTGTGGTACCGCTTCCAACAATACCGCAGGGTACTTTCCGCCATTGACAAATCAACCAGTCTCAGTTTTTGCTGCAAAATTACAAATGACAAGACGTGCCGTGGCACGTCAGGCATGGTCTCCCCCACCGGACCCCGAATCTCCAGCGCCACCGCCTGAGTGAGGACCTGGAATTGCGCGGCCAGATAGTATAATTTAAAGTCTGGAGAGGCAAGACCCCCCTCCTCTCGCAATCTCATCAATGTTTCCAAGGCCACTCTACGCCGACCTGTTCCCCATATAAAGCTACTCACTGCCGAGCGGAGTTGTTGAAAAAACGCCGCCGGTATCCGTATCGGTAAAGTCCTGAAAAAATATAATAGGCGAGGAAGCGCCACCATTTTCAGGAGCGCGACTCGTCCCATCTCCGACAAAGGCAGGGAGCCCCAGAACCGCATGCTACCTCTGAAGCCCCTCATAGCTCTTTCGATATTACCCTCGAGGAGATCCGCCTGTGTGTGATACACCCGCGTTCCCAAATAAGGATGGCACCTTGGTTCCCACGTCAGGCCGGGCGGTAACGTCGGCGGGCTGCACCCACTAGACACTGGGAAAACACAGGTCTTGGCCCAGTTGACCCGCAGGCCCGAAATGTCCCCGAAACGATCAAGAAGATTCCTTGCCCCGCTCAGGGCGTCCCCGGTGTCCTCCAAAAACATAAGGAGGTCATTCGCATACAGTAAAATATGTTGGTCTCGGCCTCGGATCTGAAGGCCCCGGTACGCATCTCCTAATCTCGCACGCGCAGCTAACGGCTCTATGGCATGAGCGAACAACAGCGCAGAGAGCGGGCAGCCCTGTCTAGTGCCCCGTCCCACCGGATAGAAGGAAGAAACGTCCCTCCTCACTCAGACTCTAGCAGTGGCCGACGAATACAATATTTTAATCCAACCAATATACCCGGCCCGAGCCCGAACGCCGCCATCGCCGAGAACAGGTAGGGCCATTCCAGGCTATCAAACGCCTAAGCGATGTCGACCGACAGCACCAATGCTTTACTGCCCCCCCGCCCCCTCATCAAGGATCCAGAGCAGCCTACGAACGCTACTGGCAGTATTGCGCGTCGGGATGAAGCCCGTCTGGTCCGCATGCACCAGCCGCGTCATAAATGGGAGGAGCCTAGTGGCGAGCACCCGGCTCAATATTTTATAGTCTGTAGTGAGCATGGAAAGAGGCCTATACGCAGCAGGATCAGTCGGCGTTTTCCCAGGCTTAAGAAGTGGTATAATGATGGCCTCCTTAGTCGACCCCGGTAACCTCCCCGTTTTCCGAGCCTCCCGGTACACCATCAATAGTCTTGGTGCCAGTAGGTCCACGTATGTCGAGTAAAATTCAATAGGCAAGCCGTCGCTCCCAGGTATTTTATTGCGCTCCTATTGCTTAATTGCGCAGCGGATCTCGGCTAGTGTAACATCCTGCCCCAAGGCTTCCGCCTCTACCTCCTCTAGTGCAGGTAATTCCAGACCCGCCAAAAATGCCTGGGGTCCCGTCTCATCAGCCCGTAAGCGACTGGTGTAAAGGTCCACATAGAAGGAGCGGAACACCCCATTGATCCGCTGCTGATCATGCTCCAACCGGTCAGCGGGGGATGCCAGCGCCAGGATAGGCACGCACCGAGGGGCGGGGTCCGCAAGCCAAGCCAACAAAGTTCCCACCTTGTCCCGCTCCGCATGCGCTCGAGTTACAAACGCCTTATAATCAAAGCATCGGAGCCACTCCGCTCCCACCGCCACCACCTCCTTTCGAACCAGCATGTCATCACGCGTCCCAGTGCCATCAGAGTGAGCCTTCTCGGCCTCACGCAAAGCCAACTCCGCCCGTTCAATCTCTTGTAGGAGCAGCTTCCGAACCCCCACCTATTTGGCGATACAAACGCCACGGACCACCACCTTGAAAGCATCCCACTCCATAGCCGTCGTCAAGGCAGTGCCCGCGTTTTCGGCAAAGAAGCGTTCTACCCCCTCGCCAAGTTCCGCACCAAAGGGGGTTGTTGTCCGATATGGTGCGCGTCAAGTACTCACTGCTGATCGCCAGCGAGGTCAGGCCAGCACTACAAAAGACAACATCAAGCCAGACATGGAGGTCGTTGAGGGCCGAATAAAAGGAATAATCCCTATCCGTCGGGTGCTGCGCACGCCAAACATCGACAAGCCCCCAATTATCCTGCCAATGGGCGCGAACCGCAGCCAGTTTATTAATCGGGGCTGAGGGCAACGGAGGGTGCGATCTATCTATCTATGGTCACATCAGCGAAGGAGTTGAAGTCTCCCCCCCATCAGGACCGGCACCGTGAAATAATCGGCAAGGGCGGAGGACAAAGACTCCAAAAAGGATGCTTGCTCCACGTTAGGAGCATAAACGCTACAGAGGGTCACCTCGCGGCCATACAAGTGGCCATGTAGCGATACATACCGGCCTCCTGGGTCTACTGAGAGATCCATCATTTGGAATGGGACCCCGGCCCTAACCCAAATCAGCACCCACCATGGGACGGCCGAATACGTGGTATAATACAGCTGCCCGCGCCACCTACGCTGCAGAGCCCACCCCTCAGTTTAAGTAAGATGTGTCTCTTGCAGAAAAGCAACCTGTATCCCCATGCGAACCAGATAGGAGTGGATCTTATACCTACGCTGCAATCCCCGAACATTCCAGGTTATACATTTCAGGTCAGGAGCCAGACCCATAACAACTTTGCAAAATCCCGCTCAAAGCAGCCCACCTCCCCCAGCTGCCAAACAGGGTCGTCCACAATCAAAAAGGCAACATTTGGTAGCACTGGTATAGTACAGCGGCGCAACAGCAGGCAACATCCCCAAAACAAACTAGCCCCAACCCCAAATCGCCCCCCTCCACCCCTTGCACTACCCACCCCCCCAAGAACAGGCACTAACAGAGTGAAACCCATCCAAACCACCCCAACTGCACACACCATGCAAAGTCAAGGCAAACTAAACAATACCATCCGGTGGGGGTTGGCTAGGGCCTAAGGCGCAACCTGCAACAAATCCAAATACACTACTCATGCCCGTCCCCCAAGTCATCCCACCTCCCAGGTCCCCCCGAATCCCCGCACAACTCCCCGCTTCCGCTGCAGCCCCAGGCACTCACAAACCAGGCATCCAACACCCATTCATCCACGTTATCTCGCAGCCGCCCGCCATCAAGCAAGCCAGGCATATCAACGCCACCAACTAAAGCCGATATCCCATCCCCATAATCAGTCCCGCAGTTACTCATCCAGCAGTCCATCAGCCGTCGCAGGGGTGGCCGGTGGCAGTCTCTGATCATCCGAGATCGAGGATTCCCCCTCCGACTGGCCCTTTCCACTACCTTGCTCGGACACCTCCGACGTGGCCTGCAACAGTTCACCAAAGATCGCCACCACTGCATCCAGGGCACCCCTGCGTTCCATGGCCGTCTGTGAGGTCGATGGCTTCCACAAACTGCGCTTGCGGCGCTGCAGTCGCTGCGATCTGCGAGGCTGCGAATCCCCGGCCAGTTCATGCGCCTCCGCCTCCTGACCAATCTTCCCCGCTCTGTAGGACTCCAGCCACTCCCAGGCCTCCTCCGGCGTATCGAGAAAATGGGACTTGCCATCCAGTACAATGCGGAGCTTAGCCGGGAAGAATAGGGAATACTGGACCCCCTACGAGCGCAGTTCCTTCTTCACAGCTTGGAAGGACATGCGACGCCGCTGCGTCTCAAACGAATAGTCTGGGAACAAAGTGACGTTGCTATTGTCCACTTGGATGGGACCATCGCTGCGGGCCTTTCGTAAAAGCAAGTCCCGAACCCGAAAGGGCAGCAATCGCGCCACCACCGGACGCGGACGGTGGCCCTGCAATGGCGGCCTAGCCGGGAACCGGTGCGCCGGTGTAGAAATTCGAAAGGCCTTCAGGGGCCACAACTGTGCGAAGCCAATCCTCCAGATACGCCACCATATCCAATCCCTCAATTTTCTCTGGCAGCCCTACCACGTGGATGTTATTGCGTCTGTTCCTGCCTTCCGCCTCTTAGGCTCGCCGTTCCAGCACCTTGACACGATCCAAGACCCCAGCTAGGGAGGCGGTCAGCGCAGTCTGTGCAGGGCCTACTTCCTGAAGTGTTGTTTCAGTCTGCTTCACGCGGTCCGCCAGTTTCGAGTGGTCCGCCCTCAATAGGCCTAGTCCTGTGGTGACCTGCGCAATGTCCTGCTTAAGGGAAGCGTGAGTGTCTGTGATGGCCACCAGTATTTTATCCAACTGCAGCTGAAGTCTGGAGCTCAGCGGCAGTTCCTGCTCCACCTTGGTCTCCTGGGGCGGGGACTCAGCATCCGACGGGGCCTGATCGCCCTCCCACCGACCCCGAGGCTTGCCCATGGCCACAGGTAGTGACGCACTCCAAATCCGTTCCGCCACTCTCTTGCCCCCTCTATTCAGCCGTTGTAGGCCTCACCTCCCATGCATCGTAGACAGGTGATCCAGCTCCAGGACTGCAGGGTGTCCTCTCTGCCATCTGTCTGCTCAAGCCCTCGGCAGTGGTGCCCTCTCTGCCGTTCCCCCGCCGCATGCCACGCACTCAGCAGCCAGCACAGGTGTGCACTCAGCATCTCCAAGGGGTGGCATATGCCAGTCCGCCGCCACCAGGGAACTCCTCTTCCACCAGGCAGCCTCAAGCCGCTCCTCGGGGTCGTCGCTGTCTCCTTCGCCCCTACGCCCCGCCACAGCAGCTTCCCAGCCTGCCCGACCCGGCAGAGGCAAGCTCAGGGGCATCCCCAGTTCATCCCACACCTCTCCACCAACACAGCGCCACTTGGCGCAAGTTCCTCTCGGGGCGGGGGCAGGATAACAGAGCTTCCAGTCACCCCCACTTGCCACCCCACACCGCGTGCCCACCGGGTCGTTGGGGCCAGAGGGGTTCCTCCGCTAGCTCACTCCCCCCGCGCACAGCCCTGTCCATCCAATAGCATACGCTGGTCAACACCACCCTGCCACCTCGCCCAAGCGCCGCGGGGCAGTGCAGGGGCCACCAGCAGTCCACGGCAGGCTCACAGCTCCCAGCCCGCTACAGTGCCCCACAGAGCAAGCCCAGGGCGCTCATCGCAGGCTTTACGGTCATGGCCAGGGGGCTCCAAGCAGCCTGCCACCTCGCAAGCCCGGTACACACTGGCTCTTCCCCCAACACCCACGCCGGGGTCCCAGCGCAGTATCAGTGGGACCCCCGCAGCGTCTCTTAGGTGTTCAAGCGCCAAGTGCGGGCAGATCAGGGGGGCTATGTCCAGTGACCCCGTCCGCTCCCGGCTGGCTCCTCAGCCCGGTCTCGCACTTCAAACACGGCAGCACCGCTGAGGGGCCGGTCGCCGACTCGCGGTCCGCGTCAGGTCCTCGCCCTCACAATGCATCCGAGCGGCAGTCCACACTTCATGAATCAGGGCTCCCCTGGGCCCACAATCTGGGCAATCTGGGCAATTCAGCCTCCGCCCTAGGCTCCGCAGGCCCAGCGCTTCTCCGATCGCGGCCGTCTCTAGCGGGGCCCAGCCACTACGAGCCTCAGGGCCGGCGCCATTTTGACTCCCCGGCCAGCAGCGCCTCCGAGTCCTCCGGTCGCTCGTTTCGCTAGTGCTCTCCTCTCTGCAGTCCCGCCATGGTGCCCCCGCACCTCGAGATGCCTTCCACCACAGCCAGCCAGCCTCGGGGGGGGGGGATCGGGAGGCACCCAACACAGGATAGTTGCGGGGATCGGGCGAGGAGCTCCGATCTCACTCTGCCTGCCCCATCTGCTCCTTAGCCACACCTCTTCGACATATCTTTTGATCTCCAACATCCTTAGTCATCTAACTCTCCTTACATTTGCCATTCTGTCCTTTCTTGTTCAGTGACTGATTGCTGTATATCCTTAATCTCTGTCTACATATTTTCCCATCTTTCAGCTTGGGATCGTAGTACATACATTTTTATTTGCAAGTGCACTTGCAGTTTCTCGTGCAACTTCGTCAGCAAAAGCATTTCCTTTTCCCACTTTATCTGTAACTTTCTTGTGGGCACTACATTTGATAATGGCTACACTCATTGGCAATGTCAAAGCAGTAAGAAGACTATTTACCAATTCACCATGTTGTATTTTAGAGCCATCGGAGGTTAGGAATCCCCATTCCTTCCAGAGCTTGCCAAAGGTGTATGCCACATCACATGCATACTGACTATCTGTATAAATGTTTACTCTTAATCCCTGAATAAGTTCGCAAGCCCTCAAGAGCGCAATGAGTTCAGCTGCTTGGGCAGATTTTTGTGGGATACAGGCTGTTTCCACCACAGTCTGTAATGTAGTTATGGCATAGGATGCAGAGGTAGTGCCATCAGATAGTCTTAAACAAGAACCGCCCACCCATAGTTCTCCTTCAGGGTCTAACAAAGGTGTATCCTGTCTGATTCAGGAGTGCATCCACAGAATGTGGTACCAATGACCATGAGCTTGTTAATCAACACTATTCCCTCTGATTGCTGTATAGAAATCGCTTTGGCGACAACCGCTCTGAGACAACCTGGAAGTCCGCTGGCCACTGGGTATAATACAGCTGAGAAATAAGCACAGGGACGATGCTTATTACCATATGGCTGTGTCAAAACTGACAATGCACATCCTTCTCTCTCATGTACATAGAATATGAAAGGCTTTGCATAGTCTTGAGTGCCTAACACTGGAGCGGAACAAAGGGATGCACAAAGATGCGGATATGCTTCCTGACATTCAGATGTCCATGGTAGAGGAGAGGGAGTGTCTTTAGTAACAAAAGACAAAAGAGGTTTGATGATAAGGGAGAAATGTGGGATCCACTGTCTACAGTAGGAAGTAATTCTAATTAGTGCCCTGACATCTTTTTAGGTACTTGGAATAGGAATTTTTATGATAGTGTGAATCCTGTCTTTAGTCAGAGTGCGACCTTCCTTAGACAAGAGGTGACCTAAATAAGTGACCTCAGCTTGACAATATTGCAACTTATTCTTAGAGACTTTATGTCCCTTGACAGCAAGGTGCTGTAAAAGAGATAGAGTGGTCTCTTTACAATGCTCAACTGTGTCTGCAGCTAGTTAAATGTCATCGACATATTGCACTAGTGTAACTCCTGGTGGCAAAAGAAGTTGATCCAACTGTCGCTTAAGTACCTGAATGTAAATGCTAGGGCTTTCTGTATAGCCTTGTGGAGCCCTACAAAATCTAAAGGAGCGACTTCGTAATGAAAACCCCAAAAGATATCTACTGTTTTCATGTATAGGAATAGAGAAAAGGGCATTTTTAGGTCAATAACAGAGAAAACAGTTGCTGTCGTTGGTATTAATGTCAACCAAGTTGTAATATCAGAGGCAACAGGATATTGAGGTATCACTATTTTGTTGACCTCTCTCAAATCGATCACAGATCTGTAAATCTTATCCCCTGTTCCATCGCCCCGGTTTAGAATGGGGAGAATGGGGCTATTGCATGCTTCAGAGGAAACCTCTGCAACAACTCCTGTACGTATCATGTCGTCAATGATAGATATCAATGCATCCTCACCTTCTTTTGATATTTTATATTGTGGGACCCTTGGTAAGGAAGCATCCTCTCGGACCTGTATATGTACTGGGGAAATGTCCATTCTTCTCACATCTGTGTCAGCAGTAGCCCAAACACATGAAGGGACAGAATCAAGATCAGAACATAAAGAAAAATTATTTTGTTTAGGCATTGTCTTTTCCCCAAAAATAACATGTACTCCAGATGGGGAACAATGAATAGTTATATAACATAGGAAAATTGACACGACGCACAGCAATATGGTACAACTGTATATATGTAGTTCTGGGTGCAATCACAGTATCGTCGCGTATCCCACGGCGTAAACTGTAAACAAATTGGTAGTGAATAGTAGCATGGAAACATTCCAAAAGATCAAGTCCCATCAGATTATTTGGAGCATGAGGGGGAAGTAAAAAAGGGGCTGTAGTGGTGAAATTCTCAACCTGCAAAGGTAGTTTTTGGGACACAGGGCTAGGAGTTGGTGTTCCATCAAACCCTATTGATGTGATCATTTGGCCAGACAAGGTTTTCCCAGGGACCAGTTTCTGAGATATCGCACTACGTTTTGCTCCTGTATCCACTAAAAATTTCTGATCCTGCCCAAGTATGGTGGCTATTATATAGGGCCCTGACTGATCTACAGGTATCTCAACTGGTCTGTCTTGTCCTACGCTGTCCTAGGCAAAATGTGTTCCCACAGTTTCCTCTGATTCCCAATCCTCCATAGAATATGATCAAAAAAATGTCCAGACCTATTTCTCCCTGGAGCTTGAACCTGTTGTGGCTGCCATCGGGGATTTAAAGTCCCTCGATTACTATTCACTTGTCCCCTTCCTCTCCCACTAGCAGCTAAAACAGGACATTCAGAACGCCAATGTCCTTTCTCTTTGCAATAAGCACTCTGATCCAGCCCTAATGGAGTTTGTCTATGCGGTGGCCCTACTGGATGCACTTGTCTATAATTCTGACCATAATATTGGCCTCAGCCTCGTACTTAGGGTCCATAGGCCTGAACCATCATCACCTCAGTCTCCAATTCTTTTAGTTTTCCTTCTTTTCGTTCTTGCTTAGTGGTAACCTGATTCTGGTAATACTGAGCAATATCTAATATAGCTTTCGGAGTCACTGAAGCCCATGTGCTCTCAGAATTCTTTAAGGGAGACAATATTTCAGGAAGCTAATTTCCCACAAATCTATCTACAAATAAATGTGCACCCGTAGGTGTAGATGTAACTTGCCCACTAAAATCATGGAACACTTCCTCAAAGCCAGTAAAGAAATCAGGGACGGCCTCTCCCTGTTTTTGTTTAGAAGCAGTAAGGAGTGCCCAATCTATTTTCCTAGCTGGAACCATCATTTTTATGTAAGTAAGTATGTTACCAGGACGATCAGTATGGGCTAACTAGGTTTCTGACCAGGTTTCTTCTCTCTATCAGCTGCTATTATGGCAGCCCAATCTCCTACCAAATCAACAGCTTGATCCCCTGTTTCCGGGTAAGTCGCCACATATCTGGTGGCAGAATCATACCAAAAAACATATCTTTATCTGCTAATGTCATGATACAAGAATCAATGGCTGCCTGTATATCATCATAAAATCCTCTAGGATTTTTCCGTATGTCTGGTAGGGAGGCTTTTAAAGTTAGTACATCCGTTCTTTTCCAGGGCGTATATATCCAATTATTCAAAAAATGAGCTCTAGCGTCAGCACTATTTAGGTCATCATTATCTGCATTCCCTCTTCCAGGAATGAACTGTGGCGCAGCTTCCCTCATTACGATATCCAATTATTGTTGCTATGGCAGCAATAACTCCACTCACAGGGAAGGCCCCTATTTGACATTGTCGATTATTAGCTCTAACATCATCTGGGCCATTCTGTCCTGTAGTCATTTTCATTGAACCATAAATTGATGATAAAGCTTATTTATGAGACAAAGGAGATCGCCTTCAGAAAAATGCTGTATCTGATCAATCATTTCTCCTACCTCCATTTCTAGATCACTCAACCAATTTAATACCATCAATCTTATTGCATCCTGATGAAAAAGAGGTACCATAGAGGGAAGACCTCGAGGGGTCAGAACAGATGCAGGAAGTATGGGTTCATCAGTCATTTGAGATGCAGTGGCCTGAGATGGCGGTGCAGAGGCCCTGGGATGGGGGTGCAGTATCCTGGGTTGGAGGGGGTAAGGAATGTATCAGTAATGGTTGGAAAATAGGGAGCTGGACAACCGCGGGCAAAGGAGGGGGAGCCGGGGGGAACAAGGAGGGCGACATTTGGTGGTCCAGGGGGAAGAGGTGTTAAGGGGATCATAGGGGGACGGGGTCGTTCTATCAACAACCCATCAATATCTGAGTCCACATCTTCTTGGTGGACCTGAAATGCTCCGGTTGGTCTAACTATATATTCTTTAGATGTTAGTAATCTATACTCTGTATCTAAACATTCCTTTTTCTCCTGAACTTCGATGTCCTTCAATTCCTTATACTTCTGATACTCTGTTTTTCTTTCCTGCTTCCTTTGTACCTTCTCTGCCTTGAGCTGCCTCTCCTTCACTTCTTTCCTCTACATACGCAAACTGTCAAACATAGCTGGCGTAACATTTTTTTAAACAATTGTTTCTCTAAATACTCGAGTTTGTGAGGGTCCATGGTTCCCTCTAGTGGCCATTGTAACTGGGGATCCCCTTTTGTATATTTGTTCCATAATGTACTATACATGATGGGACAAATACCATAATTGATGCACATCTCAAAATTCGGCGTTCCTTCTGGTGGCGCCGACTGACTTGCTTCCAAAATGCTCTACTTAGCGCAACAACAAAACTTCCAAAGGGTGTTAAACACAGGCATGTTATATAAGATATAAAAAACTTACAAACAGAGAGACTTAATAAAAAAAAAATATATATATATATATATATTCTCAAATTCTTAAATAACCTGCAAGAAATATGTTAGCCAAAACAAATAGCAAGTTTCAAAACAGATTTCTAAGCTTCAGAAACACCACGCAGATTCCGAACGAATATCAACAAAATACCAAGTCAAGCAAATACCAAATAAATCCTAACCAAATGAACAAATAAACCGGTTTAATCCAGATTTACCTCATGTGTAGTCTTCAACTCCCACCTGTGCATTCTCCCTGATCCAAAAATGACAGTACGAAGGCCCCAGTCAAGGCCAGCAGCCACTAGGAAGATCAGAGTCGGAGAGCTGAAAAATCACCTTGGACCACGAGCAACTCTAATCTCTTCAGGTGGTGCGCCCCTCAGCAAAATTCTTCTTATCGACCCGATCTCCTCCCCTGGTCCGACTGCAAGCCTTTGATGGGGCCCACGTTCGGGCGCCAATTTGTGAAGCAGATTAATTCTAATCTGCTGGTGCAGGGTCACCACTCTTGCCACGGGTTCTTATCAAGTAAGGATGAATCGACACTGGAGCGAAGTCAAACCATAGGTCATTTATTAATCATTCATGAATGGGTCTGCATCAACAAGCACAATGGAGATACTCAAAGAGAGCACGCTTGAATGATGGTTACATGGGTTTTTATAGGGAAGATCACAGACCAGGAACTCCCAGAGGTTGAAGCTGCATGAAAAGATAGGCTATCTAAGCAAACTTTATCCAAAGCTTTACCATTGTTTACATAACACACGAAACGCACAGTGTAGACATCAGCTGTTCTTTTGTGCTGACTTTGCATGTTTGCGCAACCTACAATGTCTCAATTTAGATTTTTTACCTAATGTTTATGCAGGTGTTGTGTCAAGGATAGAGCCAGGCTGAAAACAGGACAAAGGTGAGCATGGATGAGGCACAGCTGAATTAAAAAATGAGAGACTCAGATCCTAAAACGAGAGCTTCAGATTGTAACGTTTCACAGGTGTACTGAAATGTGATGGATCAGAAAAGGGACTCAAAAGGGATCAAAATGAATTCTTTCTTTTCTTTACTAATATAAGTCTTTTTTCGATGAGCAGCACTAAATCTACAAGTTCAGAAAATGAAATAGGATGTTGAACATGAATCAGATCGTCCTTTATTTACTCTTTCAATCCATGTTGAAAAATAATCATCTGAGGTTTTTTACCTAAGGTTATTTCAGCTGCCAGCTCACCAAAATGAGTCACATCAATCAATTTATCCATTCCACGTTGGTGAATATCGCTCAATCCCTGAATATTCTCCAGCAGAGAACTCAAAATCAGGATTTTTTAATATCTTTTCAAATGCTAACTAGAAGGTAGTAAAGATTGCAAACAACGGTTCCAATTAGATACTAATTGAGTTGCCTTAGCCAATGTCAATTTAGTAATGCAACGAATCTGTAAAACCATTTTGCCTTGATCTTGACTGAACTGTGCAGGATTAAAAGCAAAATTCCTTAAAAGTAATTCAAAATTGGGGTTAACTTAATTTGTTGCCCAGAAAAAATGTGGGACACTTCAAGACGCTACTGGAATGTCTGTAAACTGTAACACCAATATCTGCTTCAGCACTGAATTGTCATAGTGCAGTTCTTGAGGTTGCCCAATAAAAGAATCTATAGGATTACCATAGCAAAAGAGTTTTGGGCATTGCAATCTGTTAATTACTGGATGCAAAGAAGTCTGTTATGTCACCTTTGTGATTGCTAGAGGTAACCACAACTCCTCCTAGTAGCCACGGTGCTGCTCTCACAGACCTTACAGAATAGTATATTTGAAAGGTCTTAAGTGTCTCCATTGATGGTCCCTGTGAGGAGGAAAACATGTTAAAGGGAAAGTACCTGCTTGACAATCTTATGGCTCTTGATTGAAGATAGAATTTAGAATTGAAGAAATCAACAAGACCTAAAACTCCTCCAGACACCAGGAAGAGGAAAAGTGCAATGGGAGAATTCAGACAAAGTAATCTAGAAGATCAAGCTGCTGAAAGACGAAATAAGTTACAAAAATATCAGGGTGATGAATACAATACAAAAATGTAGAGGAACACATGATTTGCAACACTCTCCCATAGATATGGTTACGAGGGCTTGCCCTGAATGTCATCACATTCATTTTGCTATTGAAGAACAATTTCAAGTTCGACATCCTCCATTCCAGGACTCTGCTGCTCCCTTTCATGCCAGACACTCCAGGTTGCACGCAGAACCCCCTACTGGTGACTGCTAACACACAGATACCAGTCCATTCTGGGTGGAGTGAGGGCTTAGCATTTACTGAGAATGAAGTTCCAGTTATACACAATGGGCTGGCTTCTGGTACAAAGAGGTGCTGTCAGAACTAAGTAAGATACACTAGCACCTCTCAGCTCTGCTAGAAGACAAAAATAGAACTGTGGATTGGTTAAGTTGACTAGCCCTCAAAGACAAATAAGACTAGCGCGTCTTTCCTGTTTATCCCTTGTTCATGATCATGGTAGCCATTAAGTAGTAACTGGAGTTTAGGACTGATATAGCAGACCCCCAGGATATTGCGGCATAGATTTGCAATTTTTGCGGCACTAAAATTGAAATTTAGCGGCGTTATTGCAGCACTTTATTTTACTCGTAATAATTCCTTTTCAGTCTTAAATCAATGGAAACTGTTTTAGCTGAGTATTCCACTTTCAAGTAGGCATGTTTAAAGTGTCTGAGTGTATTTGAGAGTATTTGTTTGCTATGCTGAGTCCTAGAGAACTGTAATGGCTGGCAGCAACATTTTCCCATGTTGCTGGCAGCCAATCGGAGAACTTGCAGGACTTTGACTTCCGCAGCAGTGAGAAGGCCGAAGGGAAATAAAGATCACAGGGCAATTGTGACTCTACTTTTAAATTGGCATGCCAGTGAGAGTCTAAGACTCTATTGCAAGCCTAAGTGCACCCTGCTGGGTCCTGAAATAAGAAGAGAGGGGATGTGTTGATGTGCTGACCAGTGGCATCAACCCTTCCACTCTACCGCCACCGACCCTGCTTACAAGCCTACACCATGGTTTTCTGTAATTCGATTCTCTTCCGGCTGCTCATGCAAATAAAACTGCTCAGTTAACAACAAGATGCACATGTGATTACACTGACTGACTCCCGCTTGCTTCCACCTTCCCCCTACCACCACCCCCTCCTCCAGGGCACAAGTCCTAATCAAGCATTTGTAATGCAATAGGTCTCGCATTTACATGAGTTTAAGCTATTGGCATTGTAAATGGCAATGCCTTTTATTTATGTTTCAAAAATCAAAAATATAAGGCAAAGTAGCGTAAATGCGAGACCTATTGCATTGCAAATGCTTGTTTAGGTAAAAGTGCCTGCCTTTCATCACAACAGAAGCAAGAAGCAAGCCTTGCATGAGATACCTGGCTCCAACCCCGCCTGTGCCCCACATCTGAACTTTCTGAGGCTGGCACCGGCTCCGGGTGACTGATTCCAGGTCGGGAAGAAAGGTGAGGAATAGGGGTTTCTGGGGCAGCAGAGGCAGGGGGAGGCACAAGCGCACACGTGGGGTGCTGGCATGAGATGCGGGAACCAAGGTGGGCCCTGGCTGCCTCCCCTCGGTAAGTTTTATCCTAGCTGTGTGGTAAGTTGTTTCCCCTTCTTTTCCACGTTGCAAAATAAAAGAGGTGGATCTAAGCGTCCTTCTCCTCCCTTCATTCAGTCTGGCAGCAAGAATGCAAATTAAACAAGTTTCTGTACCACAGCCGCTAAAGTGAAACCGGACCGTGGTGCTTGCAAATGAATTAAATAAAGAAGCGCGGCCGCTAAAGTGAAAGCGGACCATGCTGCAAATGAATTAAAGAAGCGCGGCCACTAAATTGAAAGCGGACAACTCTGCATGCAAATTAATTATGTAAAGAAGCGCGACCGCTAAAGCCGACCGCGCGGTAAATTTAAAAAAAACATTCAACAAGATAGTGCTCACAGCCAAGATAAAGCAGACCGTGTAACATGACAAGTAAAAGGTACGGTCTTAATGGGCAGTAACAAATGGAGACAAGGCGTAATCAAGGAAGGACTAACAAGCCTATTTACGAATCAGAAGCCAGCATTTAAGAAGGACATTGACACAAAGCCAATGACAAATATGGATGGAGAGTGGGTGGGGCTTCAAGTGCAACCCTAATACAGCAGAGGGAGCAGCGCATGCGCACTGCCGCTAGGCTCGACCTAAAAGCAGTGGGGTGGGGGGCTAACCAAGTTAGGTAGTTTGTGGGAGAGGTGTGGCGCCGCGGCCAGGGTGACTGACGCTGGAATCTGGGGACCACGGTTCGATCCCCGGCTCCGGCGGCAGGTTTGCCCAGCACCATGTGACTCTGGGCAATAGCTCGCTTAATCTTCCCGACGGCCCCCAGCGCCTAGAGACCCTTACGAGTGATTGTTCGCTTTACAAATGTGGACTACTGTAGTTTGCAACTAATGTTACAGTGCGTGCCACCATAGCACATGATTCCACAATGCATGGCATTGCACGTGGGATCACAGGAAGTGAAATCTCTGGAAGTGATATCAGATATTAAGACCTCACACATGTTTATCAGGTATATCATGAGTACTTTTAAGCACATTATAAGATTGAGCAAATTAGATTTTGCTTTGGGCTTGTGCCAAAAAAAAGTGGCGCAATCCCAACGCAAAATCTGGGCCTCAACTAATAAAATATTTATTTTCAAAGCCTTGCCAAAAAGCAATTGGCAACAAGGAGTAGCATGGCAGTACATCTCTTCTGCCTAATTGGTTGCAATGGATACATTTTAAAATATTTTATGGGGTTAAGGCATCTACTACAGTGGTGCCCAGTAAATCACAGGGATAATAATAATGGTGAGATAACTCTGGAGGTTAAAGCATTTGTTGGAGAGATCTGTGTTTGATGTAGTTCCAGGTTTGCATCAAAGTAGTATTGAAGGTCAATGTGTCCTGCAAAGCACATCACATAACATGCAGATGAGAGATATGTATTTTATGTATCCTGGTGAATAAGTAAGTTACTGCTTTGAACACAGAGATCCTTTTGTTAATTGCAGTTCATAAATTATAATCCTTCTAATATAGCAGTGAGCTGTGAAGGAAATGTGACTCCTACACCTTTTAACCCTCCCTGACTCACGTAACACATCTTGTACATTGATTTACACACATGATTTATTATCAATGGCAATGGTGTTTCCTTTCTTTAACTGATGCAAATTGAGATGATTTCTTTAAAATCGAACTGTGCCACAACCCTGGTGAGGTGAAGTGTGTTAGTTGCTGTATAATACGAGTTCCAGAGATACAAAATGGACGAGCACTGACAAAATCAGACTTTTAGGGCAGAGGAAATGGAATGTGTGTGTGTACGAATGTGGAGAAATTTCTTCAGCTCTCTTTTAGGAAATATATGAGTGAAAACTCCCATAAACGTCAGAATTGTAACAAAAACAGGAAATACATCGATATTATTAAAACCATTTTCAGAAAATTATATTCATCTGCATTGAAGAATTCACATGAGAATTCTTTTTTGCACAAAAAGCACTCCTTGTGCCAGTGAAGTTGTGTAAAAATGAAAAAAACACCCAATTGGACAATGCTGCAAATATTTACATGTATTTAAACACCACGAGCAGGTGCAGTCCACCACCTGCTCCCTTTTCATTTGGTTTCTCTGTGATGCCTGTCCCTGTGACCACTTCTTGGATCAAACTTTTCTCCGTTTCATTTTTTTCTGCTAGTTTTATATCTTTATTCTAGGCTATTTTAAGAAAACAGTGTGTTTATCATCTCATTTAAATGTTTTTATTTTCCTTTTATGCACTTTACATATACGAATACAGTTTTGAATTGTATTGAAAACACAGCTAGCAGGAACACATCTACAAAGCCATCAATAGAACTCACATGTCTGTATCATAATGCATGAGTGGCAGTGACAGAGAAAGGGGCAGTGAAACTGAACAGTCAGGAGCGACATTGGGAAAGAACTGATGGGCCGTGAAAAAACACAAAGAGCAACGAGTCAGAGCACAAGAGTCACCAAAAGGAGAATAGGCAGCTTTCTCCCGCCCAGCCGCCAAGCCACTTTTATAAAAAGCGCGGACTTTTTTGAAAAGTGCCGATTTCGCGATTATTTTGCAAATGGCGAAATCCTGGAGAGTCTTTATAGATGCATGATAGGGACTTGGCCTTCCTAATGCCTGTGACCATGCCAGGACTTGATTGAGGGCTGAATTATGTAAACCTTATCAGGGTTGTGCATTGTACGATCCTCAATGGACTGCAACTTTATTTTAACTATGTGAAATGGAGGTTTATCATTAACAAAATGTGTTCAGGTAACCATTCTCTAATCGCCTGTATAAGTTATTGGTCCGTATGTTTCATAGTAGCGAAATACTGTCTCAAAATCACACATCAGCTCAGAAAAAGGCCTACTCAGTGGCTGTGTAGTTTCATAAACATCCCCAAAAAAGCCTTGCAAAGAGCTCTCACAAGAGCCTATTCTGTACATAGGACTAGGTCAGTGGTCAGGAGGAACACAAGGAGGCAGCATGCAGCCGGTAGTAAGTGAGGGTTATCGTCCTTTTTACAAGTGTAAGAGGTAAAATGTGAGCCTTATTGCCTTCCAACCCCATGATCTCCTTGTGTGCTTTTCCGTGGTTTGCAATGTTATGTTTTCTTAACTCCTTGTGAAGTTACTAAATTCTAATTTCTCAGATACACAACCAAGTAGTTGACTCTATACCAAACCACAATAGTCCACCATTTGACAAGTGATGTCATTTTCCTGTCTCATATCTGACACTGTTTTAATTTATTTTAAGCAGCAAACAATGTACAGTCAACTTGGATTACTCCAGCTCTCTGCGAAATTTCACATTGTGTGATGGTAGTTAAAACAGGGGCCTGCCCAAGTTTTGAGTTATGCAAACTTACAGCTACTACTGGGTCTGGAAAGTATTAGGCATTAGTTTTTCATGTGACTTTCTCCGATAGTATCTGTTTGCCTCCCCGACAATAGTGTGAATATAACAGTCTGTGACGTGGTCTGCATATGGTTCAGCATCATGTTGTTCTGTTAGTTTCTCTTCCTCCTATTTGCACCTTTTTCTAACTTGACTTTGTTCAATCAGTACCACTGATGGTCTTTTCCTCTTACCTGTTGTTGTGGGCGCTCTCTCTGCAACTCTTTCTTGACTTTTTCTTCCCTAGGTGTATTTCTTTTTTGCTAATTTGAGTGCCTCTTTAGCGTTCGTGAAGTAAAGTGGTCTATACAAATAGACTCCATCTTCGCACCAGCAGGACGGCTGGTAGATCACTATCTACAGAAGTTTGTTCAGTCCTGGAGGAGTTACGTTAAAGACACCACCCATTTTTTGAATCGTCTCAAAGAAATCCAAGATCAATTTTCACCTTCTTGGTTGATGTGTACAATTGACGTCACATCATTGTACACAGTCGATACCTCTGAAAGATGGCATTGATGCTTGTGAATGGGCATTGCTCCAAATGCCCACCCTGAGCATAGACAAAGTTTTTCTACTCGAGCTACTTATATTTTGTTTTCAGCACAGTTACCTCAGGTGGAAAGAGGATTTTTAACTCCAAGTGAGTGGAACCTCGATGGGTTTTTCGGGGGCTCCCTCATATGCCAACACTTTTATGTCCCAGTTTGAGAATGCTCACATTTTCTAAGATGACCGGTGGAGTTTTAATTTGGCGTTTTATGTCAGATTCATTGACGATATTTTCCTAGTATGGACAAATTCCAGAGAACCTCTGGAACAATCAATCGTTGAAGTGAATACCAAGCATGAGAGAATTAAATTCACTCAAATTATCAGTGACGACACCATTTCTTATCTGGATGTATCTATACACAAAGGAGACTATGGTTTCGAAACATCTGTGCACACTAAGTTGACAGACAAGAACAATTTGCTGTTATTCTCTAGTTTTCATCCTCCACAGTTAATTCAAAATTTACCGTACTCTCAGATGCTTAGGATGAAACGTATCACCTCCACTACAGACAAATTGGAATATTCATTACAACATCAGCATAAAAGATTCCAACAACGTGGTTACCCTGCCTCCACCTTGTCTTTAGCTGTTGAAAAAACTGTATTCCAAGACCGTATCACATTGCTGCAATCTAAGGCTAAAAAAGAGACTACACGACAAGTGTTTGTGTCCAAATATTCATCTTGTTCCCATGAAATCAAGAGAATCATTAAGTCTAGATGGGAAGTTCTCAAACACAAACCTGATTTTAACACTTTGTTTGTAGAGGAACCACTTTTTGCCTACACACGCAGTAAAAATATTAAGGACATACTTTCTACCATACAGCCACAGCATCAACCTCAATTTCGAGGTATGCGAAAATTTCAAAACTGCGTAAACTGCAACAATGTTATTGTGGGCAATGTCATTCATCACCCCCATTCAGGGAAAATCATTAAATTAAGACATAATGGGGATTGCAATTCTACCAACGTAATCTACACTATTAAATGCCCGTGTGGATTATTATATGTGGGCAAAACGTCTCGCAAAATCAAAATCAGGATAACCGAACATAAAAGTACTATTCGGACCAAAAGCACTAAGTCACATTTTGCGGCCCACTGGACTGAGCATTGTCACTCCAATGCACAACTGAAATTCACTATTCTAGAATTGCTAACACCCAGATCAGATGTAGCCATAAACAGACAGTTAGCACAGAGGGAGGCTTGGTGGACCACGTATCTACACACTCTAACACCAGGGGGCCTCAATGACAGGATTGAATTGCTATGTTTTATTTAACCGTTTGTACTGTGGGTTTAATGTTCTGTAACGGTGCTTTTATGCCTCCCCTACAGTATTGTTAGTGTGCCTCGCCTTTAGAATGTAAGTGTGCCTATCTGTTGTCAATTGTCATTTACACTTTAGCAATACTGACACAAGCGCTTGGGTCGTTTGTCTTTTTTCCTGAGTTTTGCACTATTTTTGTTAAATATATTTGTTCATCAGCCTTTTTATTTTAGTCTTCGCTCTCTACTTTTTGTTTCAGTAAATAGTACTTTTGATTGGAGTACATGGTTGATAGCTTTGCCACACTCTTCATTGAGTTGTTTGGTTTTATTAACGGCATCTTCACTCTGAGACCCATTTCAAGATGGATCCCAGAGTCGAGTTCGTTCTTTCGACACTGGAAGTTCAACACACAGTATAGATAGATTACATCAGCTCTTTTCATTGTTCATTTTAGTTCGTCGTACATCTAAGTTGTGTCCTTTAGCTGATCCATTTAGCAAGTTTTTACTATCTCCCATTTTTATAGAGAACATTTCTATCCACTACAAGATGACTGCCAGGTTGTAGTCCTTCGTCCTTTGTTACATCCTGTGAGTAGATTTGCAGGGCTTCCGCATTTAATGGTGGTGACTGTCGTTAGCATCACTTCTGAGGCTTCGTTGCCGTTTGTCAAGTGGAGGATTTTGGTGGAGGTAAGGAACACGATGTCATCACATTTGGCGTTTCTACAGCGGTATAACGTGTTCGGTCATGGTTATATACAAGGACTCTTTGTCTTTCGTTTTTTCACAGGGCTTCTTACACTTGGTCGAAAGTTTGGTGACAGGGGTCCGTTACCCATAGAACAAGGGAATCCCGCATCCCGCCCCTGAAACAGTTAAGATCTCAATAGATCAGTGTTTTGGATAGATGTCCCTTCATTTTCTCGTAAGCTGCATAGTAAGTTAATTTTTTCTTTTCTTTCTTCGAGTTTTGAGCTTGTTCTCAGTCACGCATTTCCAAGACCTTTTCACTGATATGTGTTGTTTTTTCCCAGTGCTTCTTGTTGAAATTTACATTCAGGAGTTATTCGCCGTGCTCTGTTTTCACGTGAGCGATTTTACATTTGTTAGCCAGTTTCACTCATTTTTTCACACCACTCACACTGGCATAATGTTGGTAGTCACTGTTTTTTAAGGTGGGCTATACATGGGTCTTTTCTTTCACATCGGCATTAAAAGGTTTTTTATTCTCACGTCACAATTGACGTCAAATAGTCATTCTAGTTCTTTTCCACCATTTTTTCTTGCAGTTCTCCTTAGGCACCTAGACTATGTGTTTATTTGAGTACTTCTCTACTATTGGTATCATTGAATATATCTGTGTTTTCGTTTTTATGTTTACAGTGCCCCCGAAGAAGGGATTGCATCCCGAAATGCATTGGGCATGATCAAGATATATGATTGTATTTTGGAGCACAAATAATCATTTTTTGCATACAGTGTTGACCATGTGTATATGAAAATAATTAGACACTGTGAATTTCTTTTGTTGCAATTGTTTTTTACCATGTAAAAAAGCATTTACTCAACCATGTGTGTTGTTCTTTTTCTAATATGTACAGTTGTTTGAATATAACTTTATTGATACATCATAGTGAATAATTTGGTTTTCAATTTAAGTAAAATTGAGATACGGTAATCCGAACTGTGCGCCTGGCATACTGATGGTTTTTCCATCTGTCTACTTTTGCATTCACTGGGGTTGGCATCCTCTCCAGCATGCATCTTTTGAACACATTGTTTTTGACCTTGTTTCATTTTTCAATATAGGGAGTGCACAGATCATACTACTTTTTGTCTATACAAATAGGACACATAACCCGGGTGAAAGATACTGCACACAGCGAGTATTAAGTTCAAGGTACATGAAACGAGCACGAATGTCACACCTTTGCACATATTGGAGCAACTAATCATTGACATGTACATAGATTGTTCCATGTATTTTGAACTTAATACACGTTGTGTGCAGGAACTTTCATCCGGGTTATGTGTCTTATTTGTTTTCGTGTTTGGTTGAATAATTATTGAAATATGCTGTTTGGGGCCCTTTAAGAAATACAGGTGTGTAACAAATTGCTATTGGTATTGACAGGGCGCTTTCTTTTGTATGTATCAGTTGCATGCCATGTGCCATTTGCGCTTAACAAAATGCTAAAGTGGGGTGGTAAAGGCCAGCAGTTACTTTTGCTCTCAGGTTTCAGTTCCTGGTTTAGTGCTGCTAATTAAATATGCACCATTATGTTTAATTTGCCTTTATGATCTGGGATGATCCCTAATATTTTATGTATCATAGTTAGTTATTTTTTAAATCTGTTATTTCATATGTATTGCTTACTAGACTCAGCTCTCTGTTAAGTACTATTACATTTTTTTTTTTTAAAAGAGTGCTTTTTTTGAATTCTTGGTTATTGGTATCTTTCTGAGACCATCTTGCGAATTTCACGTATTTAGGTGGACCAAAATGTGTTGAAGGCTTGGTTACAACCTGTTAGGAAGTATGAGGCTCATAGCAATGTGCCCATTTTGTTGATATGCCACATTTCCCCAAGCTTTTCTTAATCATTTTCACAATTTAGGAGGCATATAATAAAGTCTTTGCACTTCCCTAGTTAAAATTGAGGTGCACATTCAGCGACTGTCGAGATTTTGTTGCACAATGAGGCCGTTTTGATGACACCCTAATGAATACAAATGTTAGCCACATGGTTGGGATAATGTACTTCAAGACTCTCCACAGTAACCACATTCTCTCGCTGATGTGTCCATTTAGTTGAAAAAAAAAACATAACCTTAGTAAGGTGATGTTATTGGCTAGGGGTCGGAGCTCGCAGAGTTTGACTGTAGAATTCAGATGAGTTACATACAAACTTCATGAGATTTCGCTGTGTTCCGCCATCAGGCCGAAAACATGCATATTGCTCTGCAAATTTGTGGTGGTAGCACTGACAAATCAGCACGAACGGCACCATGCGGTGCACAAGAGCACACGGCCATTCGAGTTGATTTGGAATGGAAAATCTATTTGAGTGGCGGCAAATCTACTTGACCACAACCGCTCGCGAGTCGCGACTGCCCGTACTTGAGAATTGTGCTAGGAGAAGCCAAATCTTTTTCACATTCGTGAAGCCTCATGGGAAATAATGTAATTTCTGTAATTTGGCCGGAACTCCATGTTACTATTGTAATGCGGAGTTCTGGCCAAATTCCGATAATTCTGCGGGCGGAATAAAACATTCCCCCTGCACCTATTATTGGCCAGCATCTCCCCTCAAAAATTAGTCCATCACCACTTCTTTTGCAGGCTTGTACACTATGTAGCACGCAGCTGTTCTTAGAGAAGATTGTCAGATAAAATTCTTGCAATTCAGTGCACACACACATAAAATTAGATGAGCAGTAAGACACTTATAAATGTGTGACCAGCTCCGAGTACATATTTGCGACAGAATACAATAAAAATATGCACAGTGCTATGTTAATTTTTGTGCCTATCCGCAAGCAAATGTTTGCCTCACTACTTATCTCTGCCACTACCGTGTTTTTTCTAAATTTGTGTACGTAATTAATCTGGATTTAAGATTTGTGTGTTAAGTATCAACTTTAATTCTGAAATGTTTAATTTTTTATTTAAAATATAAGGTAACTTCTGGTTTTGAATGCTTTTAGAGTGTTTCTTTTAATTAATTATTTTCATATTGAGAATTAGGATCAGAAGATGTTTTTATTTTCTTCGATATTAATGATTTTATGTTTGGCTGGTGTAATTTTGTATGCTTTAAATTTTGATCCATTATACTCACAGCATGAGCCAAGCTCATCATTTCAAATAAGAATTCTGATTGGCATAATGTCTTTCCTAATTCATTTATCACATAACTGTTCACTACTGCTTATGTTCCCATTGTTTTTTACCTATTTGTTTATTTGCCTATTTTTGCTTACTTTAGCATGCCAAGCAACAGATTAGCACACTACCAGTCTGGAAGGTAAATCCTACATTTCATCCACTATTTCTTTTGTCAGACACCCTTTTATAGGAATGTGTCTGAATTCATTTTACTAACATTCAGTGCTTTGAGCTTTTTGTTTTGTTGAAAGCACTATTTAGTTTGTGAAATTGTGTTCATATAATCAAATGCATCTAAAACCTGTCTTGAAAGCACTGAATGAATGGTTTGGCATTGAATAGCGATGTTGGAAGGAGCCTACCAGGTTAGAGAGCTTACATACTGTCTCTGTTATTTCGAGCATACCACATTCTTCTTCTTTTACAGTTTGAATGACTTCATAATTTTGCCAAAAGACTGCTGAATTGCCAGTTTCTGCGGGAACTCAAATATTTAAGACATGTAAAAGTCTGTTTTTGCCTTTAAAGGTGTCTACTGTATATATATAGCTTCCGACCCCTGACGTGAGCCGCGAGAAGCATAGTGGTAGAGTGTATGGTGCAAGCTATACAAACATACCAATATTGGTAAAACAAAGGGTTTTCCATCATTGAGCTGTAGTTGGTAAACTAACTTTGTCGACAACAAACTCAGCTGAAAATGACATTGCAAAAGTAGGAATTAACTACTTCTGCTGTGCACTGGGCACCAAGGTTGGAACATTGCTGTTATATTTCTAGAATTGCACAGTGTGTACTGGCTTCTAGGCAATGTTACATGATAGGCCATGGGTGGAAACTTGTGGTCACGATGTTGTGTTGCATATGTAGATATGAAAACCCTGGGGATATTTTTACTCTTTTGCGCTCAGACGTGCCTAGCTCACAACAGTGATGCAAGCGGAGTTTCAGTCTGAACTTGTCACAAACTGTAAATAGAAAATGTGTCATACTTATTGACCTACAGAGATCGGCAGTCAGCAGTCTTGCTTGCGTAATGGCACAAAATCTTCACCACTTAAGATTTTTGCCATCGGTTGCTAGGATGCTTTGTTGGAACCTGCAGCAAAGGATACCTCTCTTTTGAAGTACTTTGAAAAGCATGCTTCGCACAGTTATTTTACAATTACGGATATATCACGAATGTTGATGTCTGTGTACTAAATAAAATGTAAATGGTTGTTGCACAACCGTCATAATATTGTGGAGGTTATGTTTTTCTGTTCAGGAGCTTACTTGATGAATATTAGGTTTTTGAGTTGTGGTCACTTTTAATCTAGGCTACCTAATTATAATCGTATTTCAAATTTTTTTTAATTTTTTTTTACTAAACTTTCAAAAATCCATTTCACACTACCATATTTTTTGAGGATAACAGGTGACACTTAAAAAAAAATATATATGTTTATTGGCATTTATAAAGCAAAAACAAGGAGAGGATGGATGGAGCGCTGAAACTTTTCAGACACTCACCCCCAGTCACTATTAGATCTGAGTTGAATCCATCATCATTCTTAAACTCAATTTGCCACCCCATTTCAGACCCAGCCAAATGCAAATCAGTCATGACCCTGTTCCTCATGGGAACAATCCAGCCCGAACTGCCAGGCCTAGTCTTCTCTGGTCGGGAAACAAGCATCATGGGACCGGTTTCAGTGTAACACCCCTCATGAGCCAGGCTAGCAAGAATCCAGTGGCAAAGTGAGCAAGTGACGCATGTTTTGGCATACCCTGCCAACTTAGGGCGAACAAAGCAAATACAAGGAGATAATGGACGGAGCGCTGAAACTTTTCAGACACTCACCCCCCAGTCACTATTAGATGTGGGTTGAATCCATCATCATATCTATTGGCATTTATAATACATTACCCGGAGGTCAAAACACTGTTACATGTTGGCAACGGTAATCATCTACCAAGCAAAGTTGTGGCCACAGGGAAAACAGTATGTCAAATTACAGCTAAGGCTCAGGTTAAGCCTCTATTTAAACCATTATTCAAAGCCACAAATAACAATACACAAATGATAACAGCATCTGATATGCGCAGAATACCAATGGAACGAAAACAATCACACGTATACAGGGATCGCTCAGTTCTGTTAGTTCAGGGGAAGTGAAGGTTGTTGGAAGGCGGGAGGGTGTGGGTGGTGGTGGTGGTGGTTTAATAACCTCTTCATGATCCACAGAAGTGCACCTCTGTAGCAGGACCGAGTAGCTGTGGCCCCAGAGGTGAGGGGAAAGTCAGTGGGGTCTGTTTTGTAATTTGTGCTAGAGAAGGTGTTAGTAGCTCTATGTCTTCCCGTGTTCGATGTATGGTCACCCTCTCAATTGTGTCTCCTGGAAGATCGGCTGCATCCCCCTTAGCAGGCTCCTACAGCCTATTAGCATCTCCCTCTGTTCGTCGTCTGAATGTTCCCAAGCCATCAGTACCTCCGCCCACAGCCCCGATATTGGGCATCTCCGTACCCCCGGGCTTCATCCCTGTGCAGTGCCCTCTCCTCGTTTCTGGCCCATTGAGTAACATCTCTAGTTCAGGTCCCCACCACTATGTTTGCCATTTATTTACAGGTCATCGCAATCTGCCTTTTGGCTAAAACCAGGGCCAGATCTAGGAATCTTGAGCCCACCTAGCGTTTGGGTGATCTCGGTAATAATCCCAGAAAGCAAACGCCTTGGGAGGGAGACATGAAACAACCCAAATATGGAGTTTAGGGTATCCACTACTATGTCTCAAAAGGGGCACAACCCAGTGCAGCTCCAACTCATATGGACAAAGCCTGCGTTTAAGTGCTTACATCTAGGACAGCTATGCGGTTCATCACAATAAACCACGTGGATTCTGTGTGGGGTCAAATATGTCATGTGCGTGTAGTTAAACTGGGTGTATTTCAGTCTTGTGTTCCTGGAGACTTTTTGGGGGTACGCCAGTATCACGTACCTCTCTGAATCTGTAATTTTCCTTTCCAATATATCTCCCCACTGCAGGCGTACAGTGAGCAAAGGTTTACAAAATATTTCAGATAGTGATCTATAAAACCACACAACCAGGTTTTTTGTGGAGCCTAATAATACTAATAATTGGAGTACTGTGTGTGTTTCGCTGGTTCCTCGCTGCTCCCTTCCTACAATTCTCTGAAAGTGCAAACCTAAGTTTCACACATGAGGAACTGCCCCTGGGGTAAATCGTAGCTGGATACCAGGTCTTCTAATTGGAGTATGGCGCCCTGCTGGTAGCAGTCACCTACCGTCACCAACCCAGCATCTGTCCAGGCTGTCAACTGCCCCCTATTAGGTAGAAGATGGGTTCCCCATGTGGGAGACACACCAGGGGCAGTGCCAGGTTGTAGAGGGGTGTTGTTGACGTCTTGCATATGCACCGCTTCCAACACTCTTAGTGTACACTGCCAGCAACACTCCCAGTCTTGGGATCACCACAATCAGGCAAAGTAGCTTAGTCAACAAACCCCAAATGAGTGGATAACCCCACCGGGCCCAGCTCCTCCTGGTGGGCTCCGTCAAGCCATAGAGTAATTCACTGGAGATGCACAGCCAGATAGCATAATTCAAAATCAGTGGCTGGCAGTCTCCTTTGTCCAGTGGACGTCAGAGCATCTCCAATAATATCCTCTTGTGGCCCCCATCCCATGTCAGCTCCCACAATAGAGTTTTCAGTTGTAAAATCCAAGTGGCTGGCACCCCAACCGGAAGGTTAATGAAGAAGTAGAGTAATCTCGGCAACATGATCCTCTTGGATACAGAGATCCGGGCCATAATTGGCAGCTAGAGAGTGTGTCAAAAGGGAACACTGACTCGAAGTGACAGGAGGGCGTTTCCCAGGCAGCCCTCTCATAGATGCACCGATAAGTGGTACACCTATATACCAGGTACCAAAAGGAGGAATGGGTCCATGTCAGGTCCAGTGGGAGATCAGGGGATAGCTGGATCTCCAGCGACACAGAAAACATGTGTGTCATGGTGGTATTGACACGAAGTACAGAGACCACATCAAACTCCCACACGAGGTGTTGCGCAGTTGCCAAGCCCTCCATTGCATCGGCTAGGTAAAGTAGGAGATTGTTGGCATATTGGGATATTAGGTGTTTACAGCCCTCGGCAAGTAGGCCAATGCCCACGCCTTCCCTGCGAAAGAGTTCAGCCAGGGGTTCAATGGCCAGTGCAAATGAAAAGGGGGAAAGGAGGCACCCTTGTCTAGTGCCTTGGCATACGTTGTACTGCAGAGAGACAACCATGATTGTTTTAACCTGTTCAGTCTGTTCCGTATAAAGCAGTTTGACCCACTGTACCCTTCTCTCTCCCAGGCCGGATCCGATGCCTGACCTCTAGCAAAAAATTGCCACGCACAATGTTGAAGGCCTTTTCTACGTCCACCGACATCAGCACAGCCCACGGGTGAGATTGTACCTCGGTATGGTAAAGGATGTGAAATAATCTTCTGAAATTAAGCGAGGCTTTGCGGGCCAGTTTAAAGCCGTTCTGGTCATTATCTATTAACGTGGGCATATGTGGAAGCAGCTGAAGAACTAGAACTTTACTAAGAATTTTGAAGTTCATCTTCAGCATGGAAAGGAGTCGGAACTCCAAAGGCCGGGGCACCTGGATTTTAGTCTTTTTTTTTTTTTTTGTTTTTTTTTTTTGTTCAAAAACCTTTATTCGAGCAAGCAAAGGAAAATACACGAATGGGCCTACAACCTCACGGGCTGGCCGCTAATAGCAAGGCACAATGAAAGAGGCAGAAAATCACTCCCATGGTCAGGCGAAAATCAATTACCAAGCATTACTCCAAACATAATACAGAGCATATTAAGTTTCTGTTTTATACACGAAAACAACGAACACTGAAAAGGCGAATGCACAGTAATCAAGGTCAGCCCAAATAACGGAGGGGGTGGTACAAGGTCAGGGGGGGGGGGGAGCAGCGGGGAGATCCGGAAAATCACAGAGCAGTATGAAAAGGTTTCGGGGACGCCAGCCTAGGGAGATAGGGTAACATCAGTAGTGCTCACCATGGGAGGGGTACAAATATCCCCACGATATTCATTCCACTGGCCCCAAATCTTCGTCCACGCCCTGGGTCTGCCCCTGGCCACATATACGGTCTTCTCACGAAACATGGACCAGTCCATGTTATCCTCCCATTTCGAGACCTCAGGGGGTCTGGACGCGCCCCAGAGTTGCGCAATGTCCCGTTTTGCAATCATGTATCCCAAGGTAGCCCATCTGGTCTGGGCCACAGAGTAGTCGGTGGGTTCCCACACATTCAACAGACAGCGTCGTGGCTCCGGCCGTAAGGCAACACCAGTCACAGCAGTCATCACCGCAAGCACATCAGTCCAGTAGGCCGCCACCCCTGGGCACTCCCAAAGAATATGTAAAAAAGTAGCACTCGACCCACAACCACGCTTACATAACCCATCCGGGGAAAAGCCCATTGTGACCAGACGCGGACCAGTGACATATACCCGATGAAGGATTTTAAGTTGAACCAAACGGAGACGGGCAGGGATGGCTACCTCTTTCGGAGAAGAGAGCGCCGATTGCCAATCCTCGTCGTCCAATTCCAACCCATCGCCGACCCAAACCTCCCGCAATCGGACCAATAAGTCCGCTCGAGTATTGATCAGTTTCTTATAGATCAGGGAAATGGTGCTATCAGGCAGGTGGCCATCAAGGACACGATCCTCGAGGGGGGAAGACTCGGGCAGGGTCTCATCGGGAGTCAGGACTGAGGCGAGGGCGTGTCGGACCTGCAGATAGCGAAAAAATTCTCTACCATTCAAACCGTATTCCGCCTCAAGGGCCTGGAATGACTTCACACTACCTTTCGAACAGACATCACCCACCTTACATATCCCAATCATATCCCAGCGGTCAAAGCCCTTAGTAGACCAGAGACATCCCAAACGTTCAGAGGCATAAAGCGGCGTCGCCAGTGTCACTCGATCCTCCCATCCCAAACTCACATTCGCGGCTCGCCACACGGTGACTGCAATCCTGGACGGGCCCACAAGATGGCGCCCGGCCGATCTAGAATAAAGCGCTCTATTAAAGTCCCCACCCGGCAGCTGGAGTCTATCCATCTCAAAGGCAGGATTACGACCCGGTGAAAACATCACGTGATTAATGGCAGACAACTGGGAAGCCCAATAATATCTCTTGATGTCGGGGAGCGCCATGCCCCCGTCATACCAAGGGATGGTGAGTTTCGCGAGGGCAATACGTGGACGCCCGTCCCAGATCAATTGCCTTTGAAGACTCTCAATCTCCTGGAAATAGGTCTTGGGGATGTCGTCATAGGAATTCTGGAGTGCATAAAGGAACCGCGGCAAGGACATCATTTTAAACAGAGCCGCCCTGCCCAGAGGAGACAAAGGGAGCTTACGCCAACGGGCCACGTCCAGTCGCAATCTAAGCAACGGGGGGAGGAGATTACGCTCAAATCGGAGTGAGGCGTCCAATGTAATGAAGATCCCTAAATACTTGAAGCCAGACTGGACCACCTGAATAGGAAGTCTGCTCGGCAATGGGGGCAAAACACGCGAAAGAACATATACGCAGGACTTGGCCCAATTAATAACGAGGCCTGAGTTGGCACCGAATGAAGTAAGAACATCAAATAAAACAATCAGAGATTTACGTGGAGAGGTGAGATACAAGAGAATGTCATCCGCGTAAAGTGAGACGCGGTCCTCAAAGTCCGGTGACCAATGTATCCCTTTAAGCGAGGGCTCCCATCGAAGCCATGCCGCCAACGGTTCCAAGGCAAGTGCAAAAAGCAGCGGAGACAAGGGGCAACCCTGACGGGTGCCCCTGCCAAGACCGAAAGGGGCCGAAACTCTACCGTTTACCACCACTTGTGCTAAGGGTTCAGCATACAGTAACTTCACCCAACCGATAAACTCAGGTCCGAAACCGAATTTCTCAAGAGCTGCCCAAAGATAAGGCCATTCCACAGTGTCAAAAGCCATCGAGGCATCCAACGATGCCAAAATGGCCGGCTCCGTCAGAAGCCCCGCCCTCGCAATCGCACCATGGAGACGACGTAGGTTGAGAGCCGTGTTGCGATGCGGGATAAATCCGGATTGATCCGGGTGGACCAAGTCAGTAATAACCGTCAGGAGACGGGTCGCCAGGAGCTTAGCCAATACCTTGGGCTCAACATTCAGCAGGGATATGGGTCTATAAGATGAACAAAGGTCCCGCGGTTTACCCTCCTTGGGGATGACAACTATAGTGGCCAGACGCTGATCATAAGGGAGAATACCCCGTTCCCGGGACTCCAGAAACATGGCACGAAGATAGGGCGCCACCCTGTCGGGACGTAGCTTGTACAGTTCAATTGGCAACCCGTTCGGGCCCAATGCTTTGCCCGAACGGAGTGAACGGACGGCAGTAGCTATCTCATCAATAGTAAAGGGGGACTCCAACGCTACACGATCTAACTCGGAAACACAGGGCAGAGCTATATCGCGCAACAGAAGGCGAGAGTCAGCCACATCCCTCACAGACACAGGGGTATAAACCACATGAAAATACTCAGCAAAACATTCAACTATTCCAATCGGGTCCGTCACACTCGCACCACTCGAGGACTGAATCACGGGCACCACACGAGTAGCTCTCTCCTTCTTATCCAACCATGCCAGTAACTTACCCGCTTTGTCCCCCACATCATACAAACGACCCTGTTGCTCCCGAAACATCAATTTAGCAGCATCCGTGACCATAGACTTATAGGCAAATTGTTTCAGACCCAGGGCGTGGAGTTTCGCAGATGTGACACCCGATTCCAAAGCAGCATCGAGTGCAGAAATCTCTCCCTCAAGGTCCACCACCTCCCGATTCCTCGCCTTCTTAGCTTCAACAATAAGAGAGAGGGCCTGCCCACGAATCACCATCTTAAAGGCCTCCCACAGGGACACCGCAGAGGAAACCGACCCCTGGTTTTCCAGAAAATATGCGTCCAAGGACTTAATCAAAAGGCTGCGGGTCTCGGGGGAGGTAAGGTACCATGGGTTGATAGGAGCCACCCGGCCCACTGCCTCCACCCCAATCTCAAAACGGAGCCAGAGCGGAGAGTGGTCAGAAATGCCCCTGGGGAGGTGTACAATCTCACGCACCGCTGGCGACTGAGCCGCAGGCATCAGGAAATAACCCAGTCTAGACAGACTCCCATGGGCCCCAGAGTGGAAAGTGTATTGAAGCTGAGTAGGATGCATAAGCCTCCAGCAATCCACCAAGCCAAACGTGTCCAAAAAGCCACCCAACCACTGTTGGGCCACAGGAGTATCTCTAGGGGGGTGACGATCGTGTAGACCAGAGAACACAGAATTAAAATCACCAGCCATAAAGAGAGTACTATCAGGGAGGTCCAACAACACACGGCCCAAATCGGAAAAGGTAGAAGTCTGCAGGCCGGGGGGCACGTAAACAGTAAATAAGGAGAGGGTACGACCCTCATAACGACCCACAAGGACAGCATATCGCCCCTGATCATCCAGAATCACATCATCAATAGCTAGGGGGAGGGAAGCCCGAACAAGGATACCCACACCCCTAGAACCCGAGGTAAACCCCGAATGTGCAGCGAGGCGATAGCCCCACCTATTCATCGCATGACAAACATTGCCCACCAAATGAGTCTCTTGCAGGAAAACAATATCTGGAGATAAACGTCGTATACATTTCAACACCACACTCCGCTTGATACGATCCCCCAGACCGTTAACGTTCCACGAAACAAATCTCAACCCGCTACCCCCATCCCACCCAGCAACGCCAAAACCCCCCACCAATGAGCATAACACAAGAAACATCATCAAATACAGGATAGAGTCGCCTTGAAAACAGAACACACAAACAACGAACTTCCCAACCGCCCACCCCCCAACAAACAAGAAAACACCCCCCACCCTGCACCCCTGCAAAAAGCTAAGAAGCCTCCCCAACCTGCAGTGTGCCTGTCGCCCAAGAACCCCTATTCTACACAAAGACCCCGGAGGAGGAAAGGCTCCGTCCCACCCGCCACCCCGAGCGAAACCGATAACGAGGAAAAACACACACAACAAATCACTTAAACAGTAGAGGAACGTAGGCATACAATCCTGGAAAGAGTTACGCAAAACAAGGTCCCAGGCTTAAACGAAGTGTTCAGCTCTCGACACCACCTTCAGCACCGCCCGGGTGGGCAGCGGACTCAGTCTCAGGAGATCGGTCAGGCAGAGAGTCCAGCCAGTCATTCACAGCATCCGGCCGATCAAAGAAAAAAGTTCGGTCATTGTACTCAACCCGCAGCCTGGTCGGAAAAAGCATAGCGTAGCGCAACCCCATGTCCCTAAGACGCTTCTTGGCACCACGAAATCCCATCCGCTGCTTCTGGACCTGTTGGGAAAAGTCCGGATAAAAGTTCACTGTGGCATTCTCAAAGGCCACCGGGCCCTTCACACGTGATGCTTGCAGGATAGCGTCTCGATCCCTATAGTGGAAAAGTTTTGCAACAATAGGCCTCGGCGGGGCACCCGGCTTACCCTGGCCCCCCGGAACACGATGTGCACGCTCCACTGTGAAAAATGTACTCAGTCCAGAAGGAGAGAGGTGGTTTTAGATCAGGTCCTCAACTAGGAGATCAACTGAGTGGGGTTCTGGATTCTCCGGAACACCAACCACGCGAACATTGCAGCGACGTGCCCTGTTCTCAAAGTCTTCCAAGCGCCGGGTCATGAAATCGTTCACCCTACGGAGATTGCCAATCTCCGTCTGTATCTCCGAGACGTCGTCTGTGAGGCTGGATGACTTGAGGTCCAATGATTTCACCTTCTCATTGGTTTTTGATAGATCGGCTCGAATTAAGTTCACATCAATGGCCACGGTGTCAATTTTGTGGGCCAGGGTTTCATATTGTTGGCCTATCGTCTCCCTCATGCCAGAAATGGCGCCCATGATGTCCTGCAGGGAAGGCTCCGTTGACGTGTCCACGATGTGATCAGACACGCTGGGACCGGGCAGGGCAGCTCCGGGGGACCCCCTCGAGTGGGTATAACGGTCCATGACGTTAGATTGGACCGGACCCCCGCGAAGAGGCGTCTTCGTCTTCCGCGTCTCCCGGTCCCCTCTGCCCGCCATTTTGGAGACTGCGTCACAAGGAGATTCACCAGGTCCAACTGACCGGTCACCAGAAAGTGAGGCCTCGGGAGCAAAGGGCCGCAACAAGGGTACCACCTGGATAGAGCCAGCCAAATAGGAGAATAGGCCAGCCAAAGGTCTGACCGCCGTCTCGTGCCCCGGACCGAGCCCTGGCCAGACTCCCTCGCCGATGTCTCAGTCTGAGGCAGAATCGAAACCGAAACTTAAGAGGGGGACCCTCAAGGCCAATCCCCCTACCGTTGTTGTTCAACTCCAAGACGGCCACTGAGCCTCACCCAGTCCCGGGCGCACCGAAAGGGCGGAGCTCAAAAGTTCGAAGCACCGTAACTCCGGCACCCGGTGTCGAAATAAAATTCCAAAAGGTCCAGGTAGATCAGCCCAACGTCCTCTACACAAATCCTCGTAAAAAATCAGGATTAGTTCAGGATATTACGCCGGGAGTGGTGGGGGTCCGGGGAGCGCTGTGCTCACGCGGCCATCTCGGATGCCCGCCAAGCTCCTCCTCCTGGATTTTAGTCTTAGAGAGACGGACCACTATTGCATCTCGGGTAGTGTCTGGGGATCACCTCCAGTCGCAGAGAGTCAGCTTAAAGTGATTCCAGCTTCGGGGCCACTACCTGCGTAAACAGGGAGTGAAACTGTGGGGAAAGGCCATCGAGTCCCCGAGTTTTACCTGTTCCCATTTCTTTACTGGCACACCATATCTCCTGCCGTGCCATTGGCTCTCCCAATTCCTCTCTCGCCTTCAGGGGATGTTTCCTCAGCTGCAGTCTATTCAGGTAAGCCATGTGATTCCTGGGTGGGTGTGACTCCCGGCATTTATAGAGCAGTTCGTAATATTCCCAAAATGCGGCGTTAATGGCTTTTGGGAGGTAAAATGACCCACAATCGCCTGTTCTGATATACATTATGGGCCTCACCCTTAGATTGGGGCCTAGTAAGTCAGTCTAGTAGCCTTCCTCGTCATACGCTCTCTCAATATAGGTCTTATAATCATGGTAGCATAGGCGCACTAAAGTGGCATTATGTTGCTCCCTGGCCTCCGAGACCCTGTCCTGCCCGTCACTTCAACACCCACGGTATTATCCAACTCATGTAATCTGTTATCCAGGGTCTGAAGTTCCCTGTTCAGTTCTTTCTGTACTCCAAACGATTGACCCAGGCAATAACCACGAACCACCACAAAACTCCTCACATTCGACCAAACCCGAGGAGGCCTAGCCCTGATTCTGATCAAAGTACCCTGTGATTGTGTCCCTCAAAGAGTTGCGAAAGCAGGTATCCTCTATGGCCAGTGGGTTAAGCTGCCATGTGGGGATCTGTTGGCGCTCCCCTATAGGCTAAAAGCCCCGCAGTAGGGGGCTGTGATCTGAAAGAGTATGCCCAAGATAGTTGGTGCTTATCACGTGTTGGCTAAGTCTGTGCAAGCAAACAAACTTGTTTTTCCTAGTGTGTAGTTGGTAAATATATGAGTAGTATGAATAGTCTTGGGTGTCCCCATGTTGTGTCCTCTAAACATCTACTAGATCCCAGTGTCTCAACCAGTCCCTGAAGGTGGGTGCAGCCTGTTGTGCAGGAGTGGATCAGTCAAGTATTACATCAATTGATTCTCCGCCTAAAAGGCGATCATCTGTCGTTAAGGGTGCCAGGGAGGCCGAGGTTGAATGGAAAAAGATCACCTGATTTTGGGTCGGGCATAGATACTTCCCAGAGTTATGTCTCGCCCCAATTTATCTATGGACTTGTGGATGGGTTTGAATGATGTCCCCGCCTGGGAAACTTGGAGTATGTGATGGGAAATAGTTGACCTCGTAACCTGCAGCATATGAGGTCGATTTCCTCCCACGTGATGTGGGTCTCTTGAAGAATTGCCTTCTGTATCCCTCGTCTCTTCAGGTACCTGTGCATGCTAGGACATTTGGAGGCCAAGCCTATCCCTCGGACAAGAATTTTAAAGTTGTGTGTTGTTAATTCATCAGGTCCAAATGTATGTGTATCCCCCTCGGTCCACCTAGGTCCTCTCTGTGTTCAGTCCCTCCTCCCCAGTAAATAGAGCAATCCCTGCAAAAAATAACATTAAAAACCCTAAACTTAAAGTTGGTAGACATCATGAATCTCCAGGTGTGCTGGGACTGCTTGGTTCTCGATGAAGGGCCGCCATCCGCGGATGTGTGCTCTACAACTCCTGGTCCCCAGTTCATTCCCCCAGAATGATCCCCATCTGGGGGAGGCGGTTGACCCTTCTTGAAGACTCAGGTACCGAAAAACCTATTTTATCTTTAATTTTGCCAGACCTTCATGGGTTTTTCACACCCCTTAGTGCTTGCTGCCACCACAGTTTATGATTATTATGTTTTCTTTTGTTTTTATTTATTTATTTTATTTTATACAACTTGTTGAGCGCGCGATTACCCGAGGGTGTCTTGGCGCTAGACAGAAGATCATAGAAGAGCTAGAATTATGAGTAAATTAGCTTAGATTATTGGTTAAATAGCCAGGTTTTTAGGTGTTTCCTTAAAAGAGTTAGTGTGGGAGTGCTCTTAAGTTGATTAGGAAGAGCATTCCATAGTTTGGCCGTGGCAATTGAGAAGGATCTGTTTGGTGGTCCACTTCCACATGTAATACATTGTATGATTGCTAGCCGATATGAAACTGTATATTTTATCACACAATAATTGTGTTAGGATTCTGCCACTTAGCACAGGTTAACTACACGGCTTTTCTAAATTATATTACTAACTGGAGATCAAGAGCCTTGGGGTGTGGCTTGAGCAGGACCTTTCTTTTAAAACACACGCGAAAAAGATCTCAGGCGTGTGTTTTGGCCTGCTCCGTTCAGCCCGGAAGATTTTACCTCTCCTTCCAACAGCCTCTAGGAGGCTACTCATTCAGGGGCTTATCATCTCGCGGTTGGATTTTAGTAACGCCCTATTTCTGGGTGCCCCAGAATGTACATTAAATAAACTGCAGCAAGTGCAGAATGCGGGCGCCAGGCTCCTGACGGATATCCCTAGGCGTCAGTCTGCTCGCCCTGCTCTAAAGGCGTTACATTGGCTCCCCGTCAGAGAGAGGGTCAAATTTAAGGCACTCTGTATAGCCCACAAACTTCTACAGGGGAAAGGGCCACCTATCCTTGAGGATATGGTCCAATCTTATAAGGCCCCCCGCTCTCTCCGCTCTGACCACCAACACCTGCTACAGGTCATGAGGGTGAGGAAAGAAAGAACTGGCGGAAGACGATTTTCCATAAGGGTGGCCACCCTGTGGAATTCCCTCCCTCTGTACTTGCGCTCGGAAGCAAGTTTCTTACGGTTTCGTAAACTCTTGAAAACTTTTTTGTTTCCTGCCTGATTTCTTGTGCTGGTGTGACGTTGCTCTGCTCTGGATGAGCGCGGGGATGCCTAACGGTAACCAGGCGCTATATTAAAATTCGTAATAATAATAATAATAAATGCGGGATGCTACATGTTCCTTAATTACACACAATTTCCATCTATGTAAATGTAAATGTAAATGTAGTATACTTGTAAAGCGCACAGCTGCCCCAGCAACGGGGCGTCCCGGCGCTGTATAACTCTGGGGAACCCGTCCTGGCTTTCCCTGTCGGATGGTCCCTGCTGGGAGTCCCCAAGGTGGAGCCAGGCATCCCCGGAATTGGTGGGGCCGTTGTGGAGATTAGGCAAGCTAATGCCCAGAGTTGCCGAGTGTGATCCCTGATTAGAGTAAGCACCGAAGCGAGAATTATCGAGTCCGCTGACCAAGGTCCACGACCCTGCCGCGTCGGGAATCGAACCCTGGTCCCGGGCCTACTTCTGCTCTCGGGTCTGCCGCCTCTAACCAGTGAGCCACACTACTCCACACATGTCAATTTGTAATGTCCTGCACTGTGCAACTTCTCAATAAAAACGAATAAAAAAATAAGCAAGTTGGTAACCATCGTCTTCAGAACATCTCCTCCAGTCTCCTGGTAGGGGTCTATCTAAGAGCGGTAGGCTGCGATATAGTGACAAAGCTAGTGTTGCTCCGGCCCTGCCCATCTGCACTCTCGAGGCGCTCAGCACAGCTCATAGTCAGTCTCCATGGTGACAGAAGTCCTGCACCATGGAAGAAAGATTCAAAGCTACGTTTGTATATTTTCTCCAAAGCAGTCGCCCCCTCCGAACCTCGAACCTTCCATGGTCCTCCGGGAAAGGTCCCCATTCCAAAATCTCTCCCAACCCCTGACATACCAGTGTGTTGGTGGGGGCGTGTATCAACTCACATCAACTGCTGATCATAAGGTCACCATGGGCAGGTCAGTATCATCTACCTGGGATGCCTCCGACCCTGACAATATGGATTTGCTTTCAGATGGGGTACCAGTCTCAAAGTCCAACTTTTGTGTCCTCTCGATCTCTGCCACTGCCTGTAGGGCACGGTCCAATCCTGCTCATGCTGTGACAGGAATGGTCTCTTCAGTGACCTGCCATGGGAGGCTCCACAGGAGTGACAATTCAGTTTCTTAGGCATCTAGCCATTCCCAGGTGACACCAGGTTCTTTGCAGAAGTGCATTGTGTCATCCAGTATGATCTTGAATTTTGTAGGAAACATCAGAGAGTACAGCAGTTCTTTGTCACGAAGGCCTTCTTGACATCGAGTAAGGAGGCCCTATTGGCCGGTACAGCGGCGGTGAAGGCCAGGAACACTGACACTTTTTTATTTGCTACCATGAAGGGGCCCTCCATCCATGCCCTCTGCAGGATCAGGTCCCGGTCTCTGTGGTTGAGTAACCTAAGCACCAGCCGAGTGGGCGCAGCAGTAATTTGAATGTGCGCTCAAAAGCAAAAAAAGGAGACAAGTTATTTGGTACGCCCTCCATGCGGAGCCAGTGTTCGAGATATGTCACCATGTCACCCTCCGGGCCTTCAGGGAGTGCCACCACTCAGATATTGTTTTGTCTGTTGCAACTCTTCAAATATTCAGCTCTGCTCTGAAGGGCCTGCACTCTATCCGTCAGTTCTACCATCTGGCGGGTCCACTCCTGTCAGTTCTGCCATCTGGCATCCCCGTTTTTGGCTTTCACGTCTCAGTACCTCACCGAGGTTTTGACCTCCTTCACTCTGTCTGCCAATTTGTTGGGCCAACCTGAGTAGGCCCAGGCTCTTGGACACTGTGCTAATATCTTGTTGAAGAATCGGATCGGTGTCTGCAATGACAACAAATATTATTTCTAGTTGGGTATGAATAGGGTTTGGTAGGGGCCCGGGTTCCACGGAGTCCACAAGCAGGGGTTGATATTGTTCCCCTGGATCAGACTGTACCCTAGTCTATTTGGTCTTTAGTTTCTGCATCAGGATGTCTCGAGTGGACACAGCCAGGAAGAGCCAGGCAGTCAATTCCAAAGTCGTCCGTGGTGTAGCCCTGTGTAGTCCTGTGTGTAGACAAGTGCGAGTTAGTGCTGAGGAAATGGCAGCGAGTGTGTGCTTTCCTTATTGCCATCAACTGGTAATGGCATGAGGTTTTCAGGAGTTTTACCCCTTAGAGGAGTGAGGAGCTTGTGTAGTCTCCCACTCCAGGTGTGTTTAGGCTCACAGCTCAGTGTTCAATGGGTAATATAATGGCACAAGATGTCCGGGCCAATTATCGCTGATCTAGTTTTTCTCCATAGGACATGGGGATATTTAGATACGTGGGGGAACAACCCCAGAGTCTTGTCTCTTTTCAGGGGAAGATGCAGGAGCAATAGCCTCATCCAGGGCCCGAATTCAGGTCCTTGTGTAATGTGATCTGTACCAACCACCCTAATCTGGGTTTAATTCCGAAGAAGGCCCCTGCAGCCCCCGCTAGTAGTGTCCTTTTCAGCTGTCACTGAGGAGGTGGTCCCATGTGTGAGTAATCCGCCAAAGGGACAGCCTTCTAACCAGGTTGGCCTGAGTGCCAACGGCACAGGCGTAGTCTATCCCTGCCCCTCTCTAGCAAACATCCGGTGGGCACTGCTTTTGGTGCCACTTGACAGGGGCAGTCTTCACGGCCTCTGGAATATTTATTAAACCCATTGCTTCTAAATCTTTTCCCCCTAGAATGTGAAACCCTGTTTTGGCTATTTGGGGTAAGTCATGCTTAGGTCTAAAAAATGTTCCACGTAAGGTATACACGCTAAATTTGCGTCCTTTTTATCCCCAACCTCACTCAGCAACTCCATCCCAACCATCGCAGAAAATGACGACCCCAACACCGCAGCACGAACCCTGCACAGGTGGATTTCCGACAGCGTAGCCCCCCTAAAGAAAAACAACAACACCCATGCCAAGAAAGCCAGATGGTTTACCACTGAATTTCGAGAGTCCAGACGCACCTGCCGCTGCCTCGAAAAGGCCTGGAGGAACATCAAATCCACAGAAGCCCACAACAACTTGAGAGCCGCCACCAACGCCCACCGCCAACTCATCAAAATAACGAGGAAAAAAGCGATTGAAGACAGAATCTCCACACACGCACAGAACGGCAAAGTACTCTTCTACATCATCAAGGAGATCGCCCAACCCACCAGCGAGTCTACTGACAACCCTCCCTCACAAGACCTCTGCGACAAACTCAGTACCTTCTTTCACCACAAAATCAAGAGCATCTACGACAACTTCGATGAAGACAACCAACACACTGAACACCCACCAACCACCCCCGGCACCCTGAAGCCAGTGATTGACAACTGGACAGCCCTCACCACTGAAGACGCACTGAAGACGATGAAGCCAATCCACTCCGGGGACCCCACGGACCCCTGCCCCCACCACATCTTCAACAGAGCCGCCGACTCCATAGCACTCTTGCTCCACCACCCCATCAACCGCTCCCTGGTGACCGCCTCGTTCCTCGATGGCTGGAAACACGCCGAGGTCAAGCCACTCATGAAGAAACCGTTGACAGACCCCACCGACCTCAAAAACTACAGACCCATCTCCCTGCTCCCGTTCCCAGCGAAAGTCATCGAGAAAGCCATCAACTGCCAACTCGCCACTTTAATCGAATAGCACAACATCCTCAACTCCTCCCATTCCAGCTTCAGAAAAAAACACAGTACGGAAACCGCCATTCTCACCGCAACAGACGACATCTGCATCCTACTGGACAAATGAGAAACAGTAGCCCTCATCCCCCTCGACCTCTCAGCAGGATGCAACACAATCTCCCACTGCACCCTATTATGCCGACTCCACTACGGAGGGATCCAGGACAAGGCTCTTGACTGGATCTGTTCATTCCTCTCCGGCAGAATGCAGCGGGTCAGACTTCCCCTTTCCTACCAGACCCTACACAAACCACTTGCGGAGTCCCTCAGGGGTCCTCTCTCAGCCCCACGCTCTTCAACGTCTACATGGCTTTGCTTTCCCCCAACGTTAGAACCTAGGGACTCAATATTGTGTCATACGCAGACAAAACCCTACTCATCCTCTCCCTATCCAACGAACCCAACACCGGCAGACACAACTTTCAAGAAGGCATGGAAGCCGTCGCCAAACGGATGAAAAACTGCTGCCTACAACTAAACACCAACAAGACAGAAGTACTCATCATGGGCCCAAACTCCGACGCCTGGAACGACACCTGGTGCCCCCCATCGGAAACCTGCCTACCCCCACGGACCACGCAACCTAGGAATCATCCTGGACTCCGAGCTCAAAATGGACTATCAGATCAACTCCGATTAGTCCTCCTGCTTCCACACCCTCCGCCTCCTAAGCAAGACCTTCAAATGGATCCCCCTCGAACACAGAAAGACCGTCACTCACACCCTGGTCACCAGCCGACTCGACTACGGCAACACACTCTACACCGGAATAAACACATATCTCACCCGCAAGCTACAGAACATCAAGAATGCCGCCGCAAGACTAGTCCTAAACCTGCCAAGACACTGCCACATCTCCCAACACCTGCACACACTCCATTGGGGCTAGATTCACCTTCAAAATACTCACTCACTCACACAAGGCCCTCCACGACACCGGACCAGCATACCTTAACAGCTGACTCAAATTCCACGCACCCCAAAGGACCCCACGATCAGCCCAGCTCTCCTATGCCATGGTCCCCCCCACCAGAAAATCCAGATCTGGAGGACGCTCCTTCGCCTTCCTCGCGGCCAAGGCCTGGAACAACCTTCCGCTCCACCTCAGACAGACAACATCGCTTCCCATCTTCACAAGAAACCTCAAAACCTGGCACTTCGACAGTCCCCCTCCTTGATGGACTGGAACCTGCATCCCTCCCACCCCTAGCGCCTTGAGACCCTCACGGGATAGTAGTAGCGCCTAACAAACGCCTGATTGATTGATTGATTGAACCTCAGGGGAATTCCAAAGGTACCCAGGAGGGGACTGAGAAAATAGCTGAAATATTGCTAAAATGTTTTATTTTGGGTGGGGGGCTGAGGGGAATAGAAACAAAGTACTCTGCAAAAAATAATTCCCCCCCCCCTAAAAACGGCATCAACAAAAGGACTGCAGTTCTAAAGTCACCAGTAATCTCGCTTCAGGAACATACAGTGCTGAATGAAAAAACCTATTCTGTTTTGGCATTTTTCAAAGAGATAACCTATTTTTCCTAATTTTTGTGCTTTTAGCCTACTTTCAGTTGGTGGAGGAAGTTAGTGTGAAACCCATTAGTGATCCCGGAAAGCTATTGATATCTAAAAAAAAGTTGACAGAATTCTAAGTTCAGCTAAGGGTAATTTGTGTAGATACCTCCACGTTTTTCCAAAGAAACTAACTGTTGAAATCAAAAAATATTAAAAAGATGTAGAAAAAAACAGCCATTTGTGACAATGTTTTCATATGAAACTTCTTGTCGCAATGGCCTATTTCCAAAAGCAATGCACCATTCTGTCTGCTAGACCCTTCTGGTTGCAGGGATATATAGGATGTGTATGTTTGTCAAGAACCCGAAGTACCCAAAGCCAACAACTGAACTGCAAATTACAATGGTTTTTCACTGTGTACCAGGTATAGAGCAATTCATATAGTAAAATATAAAGATTGAAAAATGGGTATCAATGAAACCTATGTATTTATGAAATAGACAAGAGATACAGAGTTTAAGAGCAGTGGTTATTTGTCCATCTGCAAATTTGTGGGTACCCATTATAGCATGCGATCCATAGGGCATTTTCCAATATATATTACATACTGGCTTACATTTGGGCGGCACAAATGCAGATAAATACAATTGGTTATAACAAATGTTCTACTATTCTGTATTCCCACATGTCCCCGATAAAAACGGTAGGTAAGCCTAGTGTCTGGGACAGGAAAGGGCCCAAAACACAATATGGACACATCACATTTTATAACAGAAAACAGACTTTTTTGTGTTGTGGCTAGCTGTGGATTTTGAGCCCTATCGCAGATGATAACTTGGGAAACCTAGTAAACCTGTACATTCTTTCAACTAGACACCTGGGGACATCCAGGGTGGAGTGACTTTTGTGACTTTCACCAGATTTTCTTACCCAGAAGCCCTTGCAAATTTCAAACTTTGACAAAAAAAATACCTATTTTCGTCACATTCCTGTGATGGAAAGTTCTAGAATCTGCAGGGAGCTACAAATTTCCTACCACCCACTATTCCTCCAATTCGTCCGATAAGAATGCATGAGTAGGCCTATTGGCTATAGCAGGAAAGGGCTCAAAATACAATGTGGAGACATAAATATTTTTTGTGGCAAACAGGATTTGATTTGGCAGTGGATGTAGTACCTTATTTTGGCTGAGGATCGACGGCCATCCAGACATTTCTGAAACTTAGACACCCACTGGAGTCCAGGGTGGTATGCCAACTGTTTTTACCCACAATGACCTGCAAACCTCAAACTTTGCCTACCATTGCGCACTTTTCTTGCATTCTGTGATTCCAGATTCAGCAGGAATCCACAAGATTCTTACCATCCAGCATTCCCCCTCTTATCCCAATTGAAAACGCTATCCCACTTGTGTACTTGGGCCTACTGCCCGCGACAGAAACAGATCAAACCAAGGTTAATGTGTATCTCTTTGCGAGGACCCCATTGACCTTATTACACACATATGTTAAAAGGAAAAGGATGTAAAGCTGAATCCTGAGACACCCACAGATCATTGTAATTTCTAGTAAGCAAAACGTTAAAGTTGCCATTGACAGGGACCTAGTTTTAAAAAAATTGCAACCGGGTATAGCGCCTGCCCTTTATATCTCTCTGCTTTAAGTCCACAAGTTTGTGATAGAGATCTGAAAGTAGAATCACTCAACAATTCCCTCTGTCAAGCCAGGTCCTTGATTAATCAAGAACTGATACCCACAGCCCTTACATATCATGTTTAGGCTAAAATCCTACTTGATGAATGTAAGGATCAAGTACATGAAAGAAACAGCTGGAAAACAAATGCACTTTCATTGATTGATAAAACAAAAAGAAAAACTTAGCACTTGAAGAGGAAGTGGAAGGACATAATTAATTCAGCCATGCTTCAGGGTTGGAATAAGCACAAGAAAAGAAAGGAAAGCCCACACACGTTAACCAGTAAGAAGCAAAAACAATGAGGGTGGCAATAAGGCCAATCAATGGCTAGGAATGTGAGGGCTCTAAGCTTACGGTAACCGTAGCACTCAAATAATACAGCCATACTCCAGGGAACGGACAAACACAGGAAGAGAAAGAAAAGCCCACAGACGCTAAAGAATAAGAAGCAAGTAAATAAGAGTGGCAATAAAGCCAACAAATAGGAAGGCCCTAGCCCCTCTGTAAGCTAACAATATGCCTTGAAACAGACAGTGTATATGCTGTCTAACAGGTGCAACCTAAAAAAAGGAACATTTACCATTTCATGGGCCCTGACTATACATGTTGGTTAAATTCCTATCCCTGCAGAAACGGGTTAAACATTCTGAGATGCGTGATAATTATCACAACCCACTGTATTCCCCAGCCAAATTTTGGCATGTCAAATGTGCGCCAAATGTCGGTTTAAAAGGCAAAACATGCAGGTTTCTGTGTGCTAAATATTGAGTCCTTGTGTTATTCGTTATTTCCTAGGATGTATTTCCCACATTCTGTAAATACCTAATTCTGAGATAATTGTAATACATGCCTCACCTTTTCTGATCAGCTTGGAATTGCTGGCTATTAGTGGGACTTTCTTACTTGTTTACAAAAATAACCATGTCACATTAATACATTTGTCTAGGTCATCAAATACGAACCAAGCCATTGACTCATTACTGTACCTTACACTAACGTAATGTCGTGAGCCTCGCGAAAGCCTTGAGCCCATTGTAGTCTATATCCCTGATAGGATCTGCGCATTGGAATAATATACACTATAGGTTTGACATAGGACTGAGGTCAGTATGTCTCTATAGAGTACATTAAATTTAATTACTTGTGTGTGCCAGCTAACTCAGAGGTCACTAGAAACTTCTTGAATGAACAAGAAGGGATTAGTTTCTGACAACCGCTTATACATGACAAATTTGTTTACCTTAGAGTCGGAACAATACCTTCAGAGTCGTGGAAACAATAGATAACAGTTTCACTCAGTCAATCGTGCTTGCTTCGTTTCTACAGAGTTGCACAAAAATAGAGAGACGGGCGTTTCAATAAAAAGGGTTTATTGAACAGTCTTCTTTCTCATGAAGAGATATGAACTGCCACAATCGTAAGACAGAATGCAAAGTATAATACGTACAGCGTTAGCAGTAAGATAAAATAATACTGCAATAGCATGGTCTGTAGTTATGACATATATTTAAAAATACAGACATAAATAACACAGGCTAAAATACTCAACTGGTGCTTCTAAAATGATCCTTCCCAATTGTACCTAACCTAAGTGTAGTACGAGGGAAGACATAGGTGCTGTTTTAGCTATAGTTTAGTTTAGTTTTGCCTAGAATTGCCAGAAGTTTCTCTAGGTTCTAATCAGCTCCATACCTTATAATGAGAGAGGTTGGTATCTTTTTCCCGGGACTCGATCTCTAACACCCCGCAATGGGAGTCAGAAACACTGGAGCTGGATTCTCGGCAAGGAGGATGGCAGCATCTGGTCAGTGCGTTAATTTGGGACTAGACTTCCTTCGGGACTTGCTGTGGCAAACGGCGTCGTGGAAGTAGGTAGCCGAACTGCACAGTGCCTTGCCATAGCAAGTGAAGGTATATTGATACCTTGAAGTTGTTTAGGAATGCCAGTATTGATGTACAAGTCGGGCATAAGAACGTCATGAATGAACCCCTAAGGAATAGATGTTCATGCATAATAAATTAGTTCTTGGAGAAATTAATCCAGGCAAGGGGAAGTCCTAAATGCTTAAGAGTCTGGCTTCCCAAGAACTCATTGTGACGAAGAGGATCGGATGTAGCTGACCATGCCTGTATTTGGTTGGCATGAGCAATGCCTAAATAAGGGCTGGATTTCTATGCCTAAATAAGGGCAATGTGAATTGTACCTATATAAGGGTATGAATCGGGAAATCTATATACAACACCGACTCCCCTTTCGTAGGAACAACATTACTAAATTTTAAACATGTTAAACATATCTAAAATATATCTACACACGAAGTGCTAAAACATGTCCAAAAGGGTATGTTACCATTACAACGAAACTTTTACAACGGACTACTTTTACAACGCAACTTTTACAACGCAGGAACCATTACAACGAACTACCATTACAACACATTTTTTTACAACGCAATACTTTTACAACGCAATACCTTTACAACGTAAGTATTGGTAAGTATATTATTATAGTAAAATTTTTATAAGTTTGGGTTTTTGGGTAAAGGGGTATTTTTAGGGTTCAGGGCAAGGTTTGGGTTTTTGGGTAAAGGGGTATTTTTAGGGTTCAGGGTCAGTTTTGGGTTTTTGGGTAAAGGGGTATTTTTAGGGTTCAGGGTCAGTTTTGGGTTTTTGGGTAAAGGGGTATTTTTAGGGTTCAGGGTCAGTTTTGGGTTTTTGGGTAAAGGGGTATTTTTAGGGTTCAGGGCAAGGTTTGGGTTTTTGGGTAAAGGGGTATTTTTAGGGTTCAGGGTCAGTTTTGGGTTTTTGGATAAAGGGGTATTTTTAGGGTTCAGGGCCAGTTTTGGGTTTTTGGGTAAAGGGGTATTTTTAGGGTTCAGGGTCAGTTTTGGGTTTTTGGGTAAAGGGGTATTTTTAGGGTTCAGGGTCAGTTTTGGGTTTTTGGGTAAAGGGGTATTTTTAAGGTTCAGGGCTAAGTTTGGGTTTTTGGGTAAAGGGGTATTTTTAGGGTTCAGGGCCAGTTTTGGGTTTTGGGGTACATGGATACAGGGTAAAAATAAATTAAAAATAATATTAAATTAAAATAAATTATATTAATTTTAATTAATTACATTTAAAAAAAAATATTATATAATTACCAATACAAGGATACAGAGTACAAATAAAATAAAAATAATATTAAATTAAAATAAATTATATTAAATTTAATTAATTACATTAAAAAAATATTATATACTTACCAATACTTACGTTGTAAAGGTATTGCGTTGTAAAAGTATTGCGTTGTAAAAAAATGCGTTGTAATGGTAATTCGTTGTAATGGTTCCTGCGTTGTAAAAATAGCGTTGTAAAGTTATGCGTTGTTAAAGTATGCGTTATAACGTCATACATCCGCCCAAAATACATTCTGAAATGCATTAGAACTGGTTGTAAGCATAAAAATGCATTGATGCTGTACATATTAAAGCAATGTTTCATTCTAAGTATATGTTGACATTTTGAATGCAAACTGAATGAATCATTAAAATATACATTTATGAAATGGCTCGTAAATACAGAATAAAAAAGGGCTGAAACCATTTCATGTCAGATTACATAAAACTGTTTGTTTGTGGACAAGGTCATGTATTGTTTCTGGAAGTATTCAAAGAATCATGTTCTCTATGAATAGTTCTACTATAAGCAGATTACTTGTGCCAAAAATGAAAAATGCAAATTTGGACAAAAAATTAATCATAGGAAAAAAGTTCCAAAGTTAGTACCTTGTTTTGAAAAATGAAGGTCGAATTCATAGTCTCTCAGTACACTGTGTGCCAAAATCAAAAGCATGACTGATGGGAGTGTTAGACAGATGTCTAGCACGCATTCTTCACCACAAAGCAGGCAGCGTAGAACAGATAATATGCAATCTTGCCAGATTGGTCTGAATGTCCGAAACCATGTGGTATTTAATTCTCGTGAGCAAAAATGGTCTAGAGAGCACAATCCTATGATGCCAGTGTGTACAAGACTGATGCGATGAAAAGTCTAAACAACAGTTAAACCAAATGAAGTCCACAAATAATCGTAATGTACAGGACAAAAGGATGGATAGAGTTCATGTTTTATGTCATCTTTTCCTTTTATTGATTCTTAGAAGTCGTAATCCAAATGATAAAATGACAGCCGACACGTGTTTCGTCCGTACTGTGAATTAGTAATAGGACTTTTTCAAGGCCGATGAAATTGATTCTTGTGGCATAAATTCTGTCGAATCGCGTGAGTGTAGCTGTAGGAATGAAGTTCGGGCAAATCCAATGTCCAAGTAGCCCAATAGAGTTGAAACGAAAGTACGCGGCTTGAGGAATATTAGAAGCTGTTTCTCATCAATGGTTCTAGGATACAAGTATTGTAAAACTATCTTGATGAGAGCCTCTAATTACTGAAACCACAAAATTCAATAAACGGAAGTCGAATCAAGGAGAATCAACGGAAAGCTAAGTGGTTTCCAATCAGGCACATGGAGAATAAATTGAGCAAAGTAAACTGCCGCAAACGTCTTGTTCAGATAGTATGAAACGTAATGGTAGCACCAATCAAAAGTCACACTGGTGTCTCTATGGTGTATCGTAACACCAACATGCTCTAACTACGCCTCGGAAATACGTGAGGCGTGTTCTACGGTCTGGCACCACTTGATACTGGCCCTCTGTAAGCCTTTTGTCCTGTACATTACGATTATTTGTAGACTTCGTTTGGTTTAACTGTTGTTTAGACTTTTCATCGCATCAGTCTTGTACACACTGGCATCATAGGATTGTGCTCTCTAGACCATTTTTGCTCATATGTTTATTTGTCAATCCTTCGGCTTGATAAATTGTGTTCCTTCCTGGTAGTGGGGGATATTGGTCCATGTAGCACTCCGTCTTTGATATTTTGAAAGACTCTATTGACTATCCAAATATTATCTCTGACTATACTGTTACTAGTGTATGTGCGGTTCTTTCCAATCTTTTGGAAACACCACTACCATTCTTTGTATAAAATGGTATTTAATTCTCGTAAACGAGGTAAATCCAAAATTTGGACAATCGGCTCACGACACTTCATCTCCAGCAGAGCTCTCTCCACTGTGAATTGGGTGTCGCTGGTGATTTGGCTTCCCATATCGAAGCAGTAGGAGCAAAAATAGGATCCCTGCGACCAGTCCAAAAAGTAGTGGCAGTCCGCCAGAGTGCACGCAGTTTGGAATTATTCCGAGAACTGCTTGAAAAAGTGCTGACAGTCCTGCACACAGGTTCTTAAATACATGTACAATACCGCTACTATCAGACATGTTTAAGATACGTCCCAGCATTTCTGAGAAATTTATAGGGCAGTTTGTATTCAAAAGGGCATGCATCTCGGCAGACGTCCTTGCGACTAGTACCTCATAGGTTTCTTTGGCTGAGGTCAGTGGCACAGTCTTTTGCAAAAGAATGGCTTTCATTCTGCTTAGAGTATCGATTTGTATAGAAGAGATGTTCAGTGAAGGCCATAAAGGCGACTCCCTGGCTGTCTTGGTTTGTGGAAACAATACTTGCATATAGCACGTGACCCTGGATGAAACAGTCACTAGATATGGAATACCTGGCAACATGCCACAGCAGCTGTGATCATTCAACATTAGGTAACTCCCATTAGAGAGTAGTCCAAAAATTGGATTAATCACTGCAGCTGGTGAGCCTTGCAGGTGACAGGATAAGTTTGTAGTGGAACCATCGCAGGCCCTGTGTAAATTAATACCCTGACAAAGAAGAGAACCACTTAGTGCGTTTTCACAGAACCGCTAAGAAACATTGCTCGTCCCGCACTCCAACATCTGTGTGTGTATGGTAAATTCCAGGATGTGTTGATGTATTCTTTACTCAACCTTTCATATTTGCTTGCTGGTATGTGTTTTAGGCAATACTGAAAATGGAAAAGTATAACAAGCAGTGTGATTTTACCATGTATGATCCACTCTGTATCTGGCTTTTCTGCCACTGTGAACGGTAATCTTTCCAGTTTTTGAATGCTCAGCACCGTATAGTCTGCTCCCCTTTGTGCCAGTTTTTTTTAAAAACTTTATTTTTCATTTTAAACAAGAACACCCAATTGACATCATTACAGTGTATGTATACAGATCGACCTCATTATCGGCACTTAGGACTGTAGGCAGCATCATGGGAGGAACGGACTCATGGGGAGGAAACACAATAACAGACAAATAAAACATCGTGGGGCAGGACCCAAGCCCAGAACATCTGCAGGTGGTAAATCGTCAATATCCCTAGTGGCTACCCCCTCTCTCACCATCAGACCCCGACCCAGCTGGTGCACTCAACACACCGACCTCACTGTCAGACTCGCCATGGGTGGAACGCTCCCCTTCTGCTAGCCCTGAGGAACACATGGCTCGCCAGGCGAGTAGGTCGTCCTGCAGTTTCTCGTCTTTCGGAACAAGTTGCATATGAGTTTCCTCAGCCATGGACCACTCCCGAACATCCCTAAGCCAAATGGGCACTTCCGGCGCCCTCTGCACCATCCAAGTAATCGCCACTCTGCGTCTGGCGATCACCAACATTAATTGTAGGAGTTTATTTGAGCGCTTCCTTTTCTTGGGTCTGGGGACTAACGCAAGCAGACAATGCAGGGGGTCCATCGCTATCCGAAGGCCTGTAGCTGTGACTACGGGTTCCACCTCCCCCACACAGAAACGCCTGACCGAAGGACAGTCCCAGGCTAAGTGTAGGAAGCCCGCTCTCTGCGCTACATCAAGGGCATCCGTCTCCTCTATCTCCAGAGATACGCCTCAGGGAAACTGGGGTTAGGTAGGTGCAGTGTAAGAGATTAAAATGTATCAGTTTAAACCGTGCATTGCACGAGACCTTGCGCATAAGGGAGCCTATGTGCTTCCACTGCCTCTGTTCCAGCGCAGTATCGAAATCTGCCTCCCAGGCCACCCGGGATGGTGGCACCGGGGGGAGTGTAGGTTTCATGGCCTTTTACAGAAGAGAGACCAGTTTGCGCCCCTTGCCGCAGGAAAGAAGGATGTCCAAGGTGTGAGTCAGTGGTGGTGCGTCCGTGTACTGGGGCCTAGTAGCCTTTACTACATCCTGGAGTCCCCGATAGTGCAAGTATAGTCCCCTCCCCAGGCCGAAGGCCTCCTCCGCCTGCTCATAAGTTAGGAAGGACTCATTGGGGTAAAGGTCAGCCAGGACCTCACAACCACCATCCCGCCAGGAGTGGAAAGACATGTATTTCTCCATGTCAGTGAAGGGGGCCAGTATCCAGACTGGAAGCTCCCTATGAAAGGGTGCCCTCCGTAAGACCCTCTCAACAAATTGCTGCCAAGTGCCGGCCGCGTGACGCCCAACATAAAGAAGAGTCGCATCCGCCCCCCTCCCCTGCATTATGGCGACCTGTAGCTGCTGGACATCCGCCCTACCCGCATGGAGGCGCGTCTCCCAGTTGTCCGCGTCCATAAACCAACGGGCCGCATGCTTCAACTGTGCCGCATAGTAATATAAGTTGAAGCGTGGCGCTTCCAGACCCCCTGGAGCAGCATATTGAGAGTGCGGAAAACTCGTGGGGGGAGAGGACACAGCGAGTTCTGAAGGACATATAACGTCCGAGGAAGCATCACCATCTTGGGGACGACCAGCCGTCCCATCAGAGAGAGTGGCAAAGAGTTCCAAAAGGACACCGACTGCTGTAAGGACGTGAGTATGCGATCCACATTCCCGGCCAGCAGCTGTGAATCTGTCGGGGCCACCTGTATTCCGAGATAGCGGAACCCCTCTCGTTCCCAACGCAGCCCGAAGACTGGGAAGTCTCCCAAGGGCACCGAGTCAAGGCCAGCGAGCGGAAAAATCAAAGACTTACTGCGGTTAAGTCGCAAACCTGACGCCTCGCCAAACCGATCTAAGTGGTGCAACAGTATCGGCAGTGCCTCCCGGGGAGCAGTCAGATAGAACAATGCATCTTCCGCATATAAGGAGATGACGTTGCAAGTGTCCCCCACCCTGATACCTCATTGTTCCTTATCCATCCGAACTCGGACGGCAAAGGGCTCTATGGCCAGGGCAAACAGGAGCGGCGAGAGGGGGACACCCCTGGCGTGTACCCCGTCCCAATTGCCATTCCTCAGACCGTGCGGCCCAAAGTTTCACCCTAGCACGAGGGGCCGTATACAGGATGCGAATTCAACGACAAAAGTTGGGGCTCAGCCCCACAGCGTGGAGGACCTCTAGTAAGTACCCCCAGTCAACCGTGTTGAACGCCTTAGCAAGGTTGATAGACACCGACACCATCTGCTCCTCCCGACCACGCACCTCATGAATAATGTGACTCAACCGCCGCAGGTTCATGGCTGTATTGCGCCCCGGAATAAAGCTGCACTGGTCTTCGTTGACCAAGTGAGGCATATACGGTACCCAGCGCGAAGCCAGCACCTTTGATAAGATCTTTACGTCCGTGTTGATCATCGTGATCGGACGATACGACGAAGCTTCATGAGCGTCCCCCCACCCCCGGTTTCAGGATCATACATATTCCCCCAGAGTCATCCTCGGTGGGAGAGTCCTGCTTTCAAATGCCTCATGGAATACCTGCAATAAGGGTCGGGAAAGTGTACCCTCGAATGTCTGGTAAAATTCAGGAGGGAATCCGTCGCTTCCCGGGGACTTAGCCCGCGGTATGCGCTGCAGTGCGGTACGCACCTCACCCAACGTCAGGGCTTCGTCCAGGTCCTCCTGCGCAGCTTTGGGAATTGACCGCAGGGTCAACCCTTGAAGGTAAGGGAGATAAGAGGCCTTGGAAATGGCGGGGTCTGCGGCGTACACCTGCTGGAAGTGAGACTGGAGAACTCGTAGCAGACCCACTTCTGAGTGAACCACGCCCCGTGTAGGCCCCCGCAGGGCCACAATTCTCTCCAGGGCCTGCTCCCATCGGAGAATCCAGGCCAACAGGCGACTGGATTTATCGCCCTCCCTGTGAAGGCGCTGTCTATATTGTGTGAGCGTATATCTCTCGAGCCGTTCCAGGATATCGTGAATACGAGACCGAGCGTCCTGTTCCCCCTCTCATGACAGAGCATCAGGAGTCTCAGCTGTCTGCAGATCTAAAAGGCTACACTCCGCGTCCTGCAGGTCCCGTTGGAGCTGTCTCCGAACCCCGTAGGTGAGGCCCATGCACGCCCCTCTCACCACCGCCTTTAACGCATCCCATTTCGTGGCCAAGGTGAGCTCCCTCACCCCCAATTAAGATCCACATAGTCGTTGATGGCGGTTTATATGTGATGTTTTCCCACCTGGTCCTGAAGGATCTCCGTTGGTAACCTCCAGGACCGGGGGCGATATAACTGAGCCCCCCAATTCACCATACACGCTACAGGAGAATGATCAGATAGGAAACGTGCCTGATGGATAACCTCAAGTGACTTTGTTGACTCTGTATTTGCGACTCGGACCCTGCTCAAGTGACTATGGATATTGTGAGTGGAGGAAAAATAGGTATACACCTTTCGAGTTGGGTTTCTCTGGTGCCAAACATCAAGAGCACCTATATTCCCCATTACCTCCCTGAGTTTCGCTGTCATTTGTGGTACGTGCCTGTGGGAGGTGGGAACCTATCAAGAGTGGGGTCCAGGACACAGTTAAAGTCCCCAAACCAAAGCACCGGTACCTCCAGGTCTGGGATCAAGACCTCTTGCAGGGACTGAAAAAAAACTGGGACATCCGTATTTGGTGCATAGGAATTCAGTATGGTGATATCCCTGCCATCTAGCTTCGCTCTAAGGAGCAGGTACCTCCCCTGAATGTCAGCTACCACGTATTGGACAGCAAACGGGACTCCCGGGGCCACCCAGACTAGGACCCCCGTGGCATATGTGGAAAACGAAGAGTGGTACACCTGACCCCGCCACTTTTTCCCCAATTTTTGGGCCCTTTCATCTGTGACGTGTGTTTCCTGGAGGCACACGATCGACACCTTGTGCCTGCGAAGGGAGGACAGGACCCTATACCTCTTGGTGCATGTACCCAACCCCCTCACGTTCCAGCTCAGAAACTTATACCCCATGTTAGGTGATGTGTTTGAACATGCCGTATTCCACTACCCATGGAGCCACCCTGATCCCGTGCCCGAAGTGTAATACATATGATGCCTGCAACTAACCCCCCCAACAACCCCTCCCTAAACATCAACCTCCCCCCTCCCACAAGCAATTTACTGACAACAATAAAACATCCAGAAATGCCCTTTCCATGCTGGTGCCAGGACGTGCACAGCCACCCCATGCGCCCAACCGGGCTGAGCCACCCAACAAGTGGAGAAGAGAGCTTCCCTCCCCCAAACCAGCTCCCGACACAAACCAGCTGTTTCAAGGCAGTATGTAGGGACTCGAACCATCAGAGGATGTGCATGGACCACTCTCAGGACCCCGCATCAACAATATCAGTGCACACCCCGTCCAATCACCCCCAATATACTCTCACTGTCTTGAATGGCCCCAGGCAGGTCACCCGAAGCCCTCGGGAATTTGCATTCCAGGACACAGCAGGACACGTTCTTTATGGCAGAACTGTGGAGGAAGTAACTGAGCTCCAGACAGTTTCAGGGACCGTAGCAGTCGTGGGCTGAAGGGTTTCTGGGCCCAGTTCTTCATCCGGAAGAGGTTCCACACATAGCGCTAGAGGACCGGCGGCCCCTGCAGACTCCAGGCGGAGGGCTCCATCGTCTCCCACTGTGATTCGCTCTATCTCCCCCTGGATGGTGTCCCCTGTTGAATTTCTGCACCTGTCACTGCGCCTCCTCGGAGGCCGCGTCCCCCATGCGCTCCGGGCTCCCCCACGCTTGCCCGGCAGGAGGGCATCTCCCCTAATCTCCAGCCACTCCCACATCTCCTCCGGGGCGTCAAAGAAATGTGCTTTTCCCTAGGATATGACCTTAAGCTTGGCAGGGTAGAGTAGCATGTATTGCAGATGTAGATCCCATTTCCGCTGTTCCTGTACCTGGTGGGTATAGTCCGGGTCGATAGAAACTCCGGCATTTTCAAAGGTGAGGTTTGCCGCTTCCCTAGCCACTTTCAGAATGCAGTCTCTGTCCCGATAGTTCAGGATCTTAGCAATTAGGGCTCTTGGTGGAGAGCCTGGTCTCGGCGGTGGGACCAGCACCCTGTGGGCCCGCTCTATCACAAAGACCCCAGACAGGCCTGCGGGGCAGAGTGTTGTGCGGATCCAGTGCTCCTGGATTCGCTCTGCATTGCCCTAACGGCTAGGGCACTCGATATCGGACCTGAGGATCTGGGTTCGAGTCTCGGTAACGACGCCTAACATCCTGTGATTCTGGGCATATCACTTAATCTCCCCGTGCCCAACAAAAATGAATGTGTGTCCTCATGTAACGTAACTGGTGCTATGTAAAGCGCTCTGATACCCTATTCGGTTCGGGTCAAGTTCGCGCTATATAAAACCCTGCAAAACAAAATAAAAAAATCTCTGAGCATTCCGGAATGTCAAGGACCCTGATGTTACTGCAGCGTGCCCTCCCCTCCGCGTCCTCCACCCTACGCTCCAGTGCCTCCGTCGTGGCGGAAAGCTGCAAAACTGTCTTCTTCAGGGAAGCCACCTCCCCCCTGCAGCTGGACGATATCTCCTTCAGCAGTAGAGACCTTATCCGCAACTTTCCTCAGGTCCGCCCGCAACAAGTTCACGTCAATGGAGACCGTCTCAATTTGTTTCTCCAGGGCGAAACGGGACCCCTGTATCGCCTGCAGGAGCTCCGCTCGGGAAGACTCGTCGGCTGCATCACTCTCTCCATCCAGACCCGTCTGACGCGCAATCCGCTGCAAGGGGAGGCGCTGTGTGGTGTATTGTGTTATGGTGTTAGGCTGAGAAGCTCGGGGCAACCTGTCCGTACCCATTGTAGAAGCGTGAGAAGACCGCTCCAAGGTCCTCGAACGGCAGAGGCGTCTCTAGGCAGCCTCACCCAATGTGCGCACCTCATTGGAAAGCCCGGGGAAATGTCACAGGAACCCCACCGGGTAAAAGCCAGGGGCTGACCCCCCCGGGCAAGCGCAGGCCGCCTCTCTGGTCTCGTGTAGCTGTGGCCCCGCGTCCCCACGGGCCGCCCAGATCCACAGCTCGAGCGCCTCCACCCGCACTCACCACTGCATCCTCAGAAGGGTCTCCGGGGCATGAAATGGAGGCCCCCCGCTCCGGGCAGCAGATTCCGTGTTACTGGGCCCCAGATGCTCTGCGGGGGCGAGAGGCGATGCTGGGGCTCAACCCCCCTCCGAGAGCCCCCAAGGATAGTGGGTGACTCCCCAGGGCAATAGATGGTCCGGTTTCAGCGTCCAGACGCGTGGCGCCTCCACGCACGCTCTGAATCTCGTTGCGAGCCACCTAGGAGCAATCGGGGGCTGGGACGTCAGCCCCCGCTGGGAATGAGCTGGCACTGGACCCCTTGCTCCCCGCAGTCTCTAGTCCCCTCCCCTGCTCACCTGCGGTGCTGGGTGAAATATGAGGACGCAGTTCCTCGCGGGGGGTCCCCGATTACAAGAGGCACCTCCTCCACCACCGCCACACGTCCAGGCAGCTCGCAGTAGGCGCCAGCTCCGAGCTTCACCCACGGCAAGGCAACCCGCCTCTCTGGCCTCGCGTAGGGCTGATCCCCCAGACACAGAGGCCCAGCGGTTCACAAGTCCGCGGGCCTCCGTCCCTGGCCACTGTTGTCTGGGGCACTCGCCATGCCCTCGGGGACCAGGGCACACCCCTGGGATCCGGTCCGGACTCCACTGCAGGCGGGCGGAGCGTCGATGGCGACCCCCGGGGGGTCCTCGCCGCACCTCGTGTCGTCCGCCATGTGACCGTAGAGCCGGACGCGCTGCAGGAGCGTGTTCCTTCACGGGAGACTTCCGATTGGAGTGGGCGCCTCCTTCGCCGCAATTCTTCACCCAGGGCAGGCATGCACCAGGAGCGCGTCACCCACGTCGACACAGGCCGCAGCCCCGGCCTCGCGTAGGGCCGGACCATCACTCGTGGGGGCCCCGCACTGCTGCAGTCGTCCGTGAGCCTCCGGACCAGCTCACCTCCGTCTAGGGCATTCCCCCTGCCCCTGGGGACCAGGGCACACCTCTGGGACCCGGTCCGGACACCACTGCAGGCGGGCTAAGTCCCGATGAGGCCTGCCGCCCTCCGCGTCACCCGCTGTGCACTCAGAGAGGCCGGCCACGATGCAGGAGCGTGTGTCTTCACGGGAGGCCCCCGATGGCAGTGGGCACCTCCCTCACTGTAGAACTTAACTCAAGGCAGGGCAGGCTTCGGCGAGCACCAGGATTGCGCTCCACTATGCCGCCACAGCCCCGGCCTCGCGTAGCTCCGGCCCACCAGCCTTGCGTCCAGCGCCGCGACGGGCGGTTGCAAGTCGCCAGTCAGGAGCACCGTTGCGTAGGCTGTAGCCCTCATTTGCAGGGACCCACACCCCCCCGCAAATCCGGTCCGAGGACCCTAATGAAGGATAAGTAACAGGATTTCAGCGCTGGCCTGTCGGGAGCCGAAGGAGCTCACGTCCTGTCGGCCATGCTGCTTGACCCCCCTTTGCACCAGTTTGCTCTGTTTATCAGTGAGATTGAATTCTGAAAACAGTGACGTAGTATTAATTAAATGCCAAGGCACATAGCCTGCACGCACGTTTAGCAGCGTCCAGCCTAATAGCATGATAGAACATAGTTGAGACTGACCATGTTGCAACATGACTAAGTCTTGTTCCATGATGTCTATGGCAGAAGACACAATCCTGTCCAAAGAATATATCCTGGATGACAGAGTAGTTAACGCATTGTCTACTACAGAGAGAGATTTCTCTAAATTAATACGATCAATTTATCGTATTCGTTCTGCAGTCGCTGCTTGGGTAATCTTCCATAATTCACTATATGCAGCATATATACCGGCATATATGAAACGTTTTTGATGCGGTTTTCGTGGCCCTAGCAAAAATTCCCTAAGGTCTGCGCCATCTTTAAGTTAAGATAAGTGTTGTTTTACATCCTCAAGTGTAGATGTCTGTAGCCAATCAAGGCATAGTTTCCCTACACTGTATGTTGTTACTACCCCAGGATGCCGTCGTTGAACATATCTTGGGTCCGGCCTATTGATAGTGAAACCCTGTGTTTGGTCAGGAATCGATCTTGACAGTTGTTTGTGTCTGTTGGCCAGAGCAACCATTTGTTCCAATCTGGATCTGATCTGTTGTGATGCAAAATAATATGTATGTCAACCTACCCCCGTGTAGTGTTATTACTTGTAGGTACAGGTATGGTCGGTGTGTTCATCTCTTTGATCTTGGCTAACTCAAGGCAAGACGTTTGTTGGACAGTGTTATTCAAAAACATAATTTGCTGAGGGATGATGCAGGCTCTAAACATAGCTTCCACCCCCTGCACTTGCCAATCTTTTATACCCCATACAGTTTTTGTCTCAATGTTGTCTTTCCAAAAGTCGAAACCCTGTCTAGACAGTTGGGCAATAAAGGCTGCAGAATAAATCTGTTTCGTATTTGTTAACATACTTTTCGTACCTGTTTTGTTCACATTTTTAAAGTAAAATGATAAAGCATTTGATAAATTGAACCCTGAAAAATATGGAAACTTCATTGCAAACGTTTTTGAGCTACCCTTTGGAGGTGTAGGACAGTGTTCCCATTGGTTATACATATATACATTTCTAGGCATTGCAGATTTGTGCAAGAAATGATGACCATAATAGTTATAACAATACATTTGTTCATAGTCTGATGAACCCTCTAAATATTCATGATTTGTGAATACTGCAGACATTTCTAGATCAGATATCATGTTATTAACAGTGTCGAAGTCTCAATCATCAGAAAAGGTACTAGAGGTAATAAAGTCACTTAATGAAATCTTGAATAAGTGTGGAATCTTCAAAAGCTCCGACGGGCCAAAAATGTCATATTCAGTTCCGTCCCAAACTATACCATCTGGCTGTGATGTTCACTGCTGACAAGTCTCTTTGTTCACGATGGGATGATTTGTGTGGCTGGAGAAGAAGTTCACTTTTTTACTTGCTGTGTCCATTTGAATATATCTTCCATTTATCAGCATACCCAGAGTTATTACCAGTGCTAACCATAGTAGAAAGAAACATATTCCAAAAACAATATATAGTTCAATACAGAGATGAAAAAAGTCTGTTGCTTGTTCTTTGAAAGTTCTTTTTGCTGTCGTCGTTTCAGGTTCGCTGGGATCCTCAGAAAACGTATCACAGTTAATGGAATAGCCATAGGCAGTTCTGTCAATGGTTGGAATTGCATCAGGATTTGTTAAAACTGCTGGGACCACTTGATCACTTGTTACGTCATTATAGACAGGTGTATATGGACAAACTGTTCTTTGGGTGTCAAGAGGAACGAGTTCCATAGCTTTGTTGCTTAGTCCTTCTTTTCTCACTGTGAATCTTCAAAGGTGATGGGTCTCTCAGTTTGAACCTCTTGGATTGTAGCTAGAGGAGTGCGTCTGCTACATTGGTGGAGTCCACTTGGCCTACTGCGTGGAATCATCCACATAGTGTGGTTTGATCAGGTCGATGGACACAAATCTATTATTTTTTTTACCAGCAAGGGGCGGCAGTATCACTGTTCATGTTCCGTGGATTGCTAGGACAGGTACTGGTTGTCTGTAAGAAGGCCTAAATTCCTTTTTGTCCACGATCTTTTCTCTGACTAGATCACCAAGCTTTGGGATCCAGACAGACCTTGCTGGGACGGTTGGTTTTTCCCAATGGTGGTTGGGTTCAGGAACACATTGCTTTGTTTCAATCTTAGTTCATTTAAGTTCTGTAAAACAGCAAAACCATGACAATCAAGGTCCGGAACCAACATTCTTATCCCAAATAGTACCTCAGACTGCTTTATGCCCCGGTTTTTTCTTTGCACAACAGAATTTCCCTCAGGATGGAATGGAGAAGAATACCGCAATTCAATGCCCTTACTGGCCATGACTTCTTTGTATGCTCGAGAGCTAAACGCAGGGCCCTGGTCAGAGTGTAGTGTGCCTATTGCGTATGTGCCGATAAAGACTCGCAAATCTTTTATAACAGTTTGAGCATCAGCCGAGCGCTGAGGCCACATCCAAAGGAACCCAGAACACGAGTCCACTGCGACCATGATATATTTATAGTTACCATCCCTTTGTAAGGGACCACAGTGGTCCCGGTAAACACACGCTAATGGTTTATCTGAGATTAACAAGGGTGTCTGCACAGGACGTTTCACAGTAGAGACTTTCATCTTTTGACATATTTCACAATCCAAAACATAGTTCCGGGTCTGTTTCCAAATGCCTGGCCACCAGTATCTCTGTTTTAATAACGATACTGTAGCGGAAACACCTGCCTGACCAGAGGCAATCCCTTCATGTGCTGCTAGGATTAGTCCTAATCTATGTTCCATTTTTGGTATTACCCTATCCCCCACTCCAGGGATTCGAGCAAACGGCAAATTGTTCGCATCAGTTATATACGAGTGTTTGAGTGGAAACCCTTTAGGTAACGCTGCACCGCTGCCTTTGCTTGTAGCATTGACAGCTAGTATTATTTCACTGTCTATTTTCGTTTTTGAACGAGTGATTGCAGCTACAGAATCCGTTTGCCCAGTTCCCTTCACTGCTTCATTAGCCAATGAATTCCCTACAACGTGAACGCCATCACGTTGTGACTCAACGAGTGTATCACATGAATGTTTTGTAGTCCGTTTCGCAACTGAACTACTTGTTCCCAAAGCGTGTTATGCTTGATTGTGCAGCCTTTTGCATCTTTGAAACCATTTTGAAGCCAATTCTGTAAATATTCATTGTAAGATTGAACACAGTAAAAGAAATCGCACACTATGAGTGTGGGGAATTTCCGATCTTTATTTTCAAGTGCCATTATGAATGCTTGTAGTTCAGCTTGCTGAGCTGTACAATCTCCTAGAGATTGCGTTTTTGTGACCATAGCTCTGAATTTCCCATCACGCATGCTGCACTGTGTGCTTGCTTACCCCCCCTCCCCGTAGCGGGTTGTGCAGATCCATCAGTATAAATGATACATTAATACTCTTCTAGAGGTAGAATTTCAGTAGGCAGAGGACATTCTTGTTCATATTGCAGGAATGCTTGTGTGTTTAAGTAAGGATCAAAAACGTATTCAACATCAGTTGCAGCAAGAGAATTAACCCATTGTATCCAGATTGGATGTAAAGCTATAGCATTCAGAACGCTCGCTTTAGTCACTGGTTGGTACAGGAGTTACAACCATTATGCGTTTCCCCTGTGCTAGGGTTCTTTCTTTTGCTACAGCCATTTGAACTGCTGTCAGAATTTTTTCCGTAGAAGTGAATTTCATTTATGCTTGTATGTGCAAATGTGATTTGTATGCAATTGCTACTTTTTCACCTTATTTAAAAGTTAAGTAGGTGAATCCGCTTTGACCCAGAATTATTTGGATCACTACGTTGTGTACGTTTACGCGTGTTTGTAAATGTTTTGTTGCAAACATGTCTGTTTGAAGTGAACGGAAAATTTCTGTGTGTTCTTTAGTCCAATTTATAGTTTTAAAATCAGGTTTGATTAATTCGTAGAGATGTTTAACCCTTTCTGCGTAGTTTAGAATGTGAGTTCTTCCAAAATTCAGGAAACCTAGAATTGACTGTAAGTTTTTCAGTGTTTTTGGAGTTTGGATCAGCGCACTCTTTTCTAAAAAGTTGGCTGCGAGGCTTTTGCCTTCACTAGATAGTTCATATCCTAGAAAAAGCACGTTGAGATGGTAATTCTTGTTTTTTTTAAATTGAATTTATAACCCTCAGAGACGAAGTCCAGTATAATGGTGTTCACCCTGTTCAAGTGCCTATTCAGGTCATCGTCTGTCAGATAGATATCATCGACATATGACAATGCCTTGTCATCATAAGTTTGTAGTAACTCTGTTACCCTTGCTGAGAATAACCCCAGACTATTCTTGAATCCTTGAGGGAGACGACATAATTGACCCTGTGTCCCCATTATTGAGAAAGCGGTCAAATACCTACTTTCAGGTGCAATGTTTTGACAAAAGAAACCATTTGATATGTCGAATGTGGTTATATATTTTTTACGCACAATGTTATTCATTAATGCTGTACTGTGTGTGTGCATTTTGCACTGCAAATGTTTTGCAACAAGAGTTTAAGTGTCTGTAATCCAAAACTAGACGATATGTATTGTCTGGTTTAGAAACAGGAAACAAAGGATTTTTCATTGATGAGGTGCATGTTTCAATCACCCTTAGGTATTCAAGTTGATCTAAAATCTCCCTGACCTGTTTTTTGGCTTCTTGCATACTTGGATACTGCCTTTGTACAGTTGGTTGACTTTTTAACTGGATTTTGTGGTGAGGTGAGTCCTCATCCCATCCTACATGATGTTTGTATTATCCTGGGGCTTGCCCAACTGCTCATTTCCTGGCATAAATATATTTTAAATGTACTGGAATATGGTTAGAGAAGGCTGGCATAATGATGTCTTCGCCATGTGGGCACTCTCTGACAAATTCTGGTGTCCAGTCTTGTTCTGCTAGAAGTATATCATAACCCTCAGAAAGTCGCTCCCAAAAGAGTGCATTCACTGTTCTTGGTATGTCTCCCTCCATCCGGGGTGTTATTTCATATAACCTATTTGGAGAACTAACCCTGGTGTCTGCAGTTTCAACTTCAATGTCTTCATTCAAGTCCACTGTCTCCAGAAGTCCCTTCAGGTTCTGGCAAGCCATTGATACTTCTGCTGCACTGTCCAACATTGTCTGAGCCCATTCTCCGTTCTTGAGTTGTGTCCTCAAGATTCTCGGCATGTCTGATTGTTAGATCTGCTACCTTCTATTTGAATATTGAGGTTTTGGTTTGCTTTTCTGAACTTGTTGATCGTCTTTGGACTTCACACGTTCTTCCTTGTTCTCTGACCTTCCTCTTCTTTCAGATGTCTGTGACGATATCTGATAGGTACGAGAGGAACGTGTATCAGTATCTTGATACCTGTCAGTTTTTCTCAAATTATCCCTATTCCTGAGTTATACCTCCTATCAGAGAGCTCCTTTTGAGTATTTTTCTCTTTTGAATGTTGTTTGTAATTTTCCCACTTCTTTTTAGAAGAGGTAGGAGTGTTCTTAGTAATGGTCTTTTCAGGACTTTCCGACAGTTGTGGTTTAACTGTATAATTCTATTAACTTCTGTATATTACTAAGTAATTCATCGTACAACATTGATTCAATGTCAGGGTCGGATGTGTAGCCAGATAAAATCGGCCAAGTTGCTCCTGGTCTACCTAGTGGACCGAGCCTGGTAATGTGATTTAAATGTTTTAGGGCGCCGTTAAACCAGAGCTCATGCTCCTGGTATGTGAGTGGAGTTTCAATATCCTCTAAAGGAATATATTCCTGTGGTGGATCATCTTCTTTGTAGAAGTGAAACAAATGTGTTACTGGATTTAATTCTGGGAATACTATCCATGAATAGAATACCTCTGTCTGGTGATATTCATGTGCATCTATCACAAAAACTGCTCTACCACCGCTTGATGTTAAGCCATGTTTTAGAGTGATGGCTCTCCTTAAATTTGGAGGAATGATTATAGCATTCTCATCGGTTTCAGTAAAACCTGTTAAGTTAAAAACTGGTATGGCGTTGTCGCCTTCAGCTCCACCGGTGTCGGTGTTGTTGCCGTGTTCAGTCATTGTGAAATGAAAATTGCAAAGCAAGTTTCAAGGGAAGAAAGATAAGTTGCACAATATTTTGGAACACTGTATCCTTCAATGTTGAACAAACCAAAAAAGCTAATACATAGGATTTTTCGTCCTACTCAGCTATGGCAGATCTTATCCCTACCCACTCCAGACGTCTTATGGAGTATTATGAGTAGAGTGTCACTGAGAAAAGCACGACTGAGTTACCTCAGTATCTAGCGTTAAATTAGTGCCTTACCAAACCGTTGGGCACCATGTAGTGTAGTTCCTATATCCCTGATAGGCTCTGCGCTTTGGAATAATATACACTATAGTTTTGACATAGGATTGAGATCAGTATGTCTCTATGGAGTAGATTAAACTTAATTACTTGTGTGTCCCAGCTAACTCAGAGGTCACTAGAAACCTCTCGAATGAACAAGAAGGGATTAGTTTTTTACAATCGCATAAACATGACAACTTTGTTTACCTTAGAGTCCGAACAATATCTTCGGAGTCATTGAAACAATAGATTACAATTTCACTCAGCCAATTGTCCATGCTTCGTTTCTACAGAGTTGCACAGAAATAGAGAGACGGGCGTTTCAATAAAAGGGGTTTATTGAACAGTCTTCTTTCTCATGCAAGAGATAAGAACTGCTACAATCGTAAGACATAATGCGAAGTATAATATGTATAGCATTAGCAGTAAGATAAAATAATACTGCAATAGCATGGTCTGCAGTTAAGCCATATATAAAAATACATACATTAATAACACAGGCTAAAATACTCAACTGGTGCTTCTAAAATGATCCAACCCCAATGTACCTAACCTAAGTGTAGTATGAGGGAAGACGTGGGTGCTGTTTTAACTATAGTTTAGTGTAGTTTAGTTTTGCCAAGAACTGCTAGAAGTTTCTCTAGGTTCTAATCAGCTCCATACCTTAGAATGAGAGAGGTTGTTCTCTCTTCCCGGGACTCGATCTCTAACACCCCGCAATGGGAGTCTGAAACACTGGAGCTGGATTCTCGGTGAGGAGGATGGCAGCGTCTGGTCAATGCATCAGTTGGGGACTTGACTTGCTGTGGCGAACCACGTCGTGCAAGTAGGTAGCCGAACTGCATATAGCAAGTGAAGGTATAGTTATACCTTGAAGGTGTTTAGGAATGCCAGTATTGAAGTACAAGTCGGGCATAAGAACGTCATGAATGAACCCCTAAGGAATAGATGTTCATGCATAATAAATTAGTTCTTGGAGAAATCAATATCCAGGTAAGGGGAAGTCCTAAAGCCTTAAGAGTCTGGTTTTCCAAGAACTCGTGATGAAGAGGATCGGATGTTGTTGACCCGCCACGTCAATGGGCAGGGTGGGTCGGGTGTGGGTAACAGCGAAAAACGAGTGGATCAAAGATTTTTTCTTTATGCCTATTTGTGTTACATTTTTGGTTTTCTATGTTTAAGCTCCCATGTCTTTTGTGCAATGAAAAGCTATAATTTTCATAGCAAATGGATGTTATCAAAATAATTTCGTGTAATGCGATTGGATTGTTGAATTCTAGAAAAGCAAGCACTATGTTGACTTGGTTGTTGTCCTTTTGTTCCCAGGTTCTGTTCATTCAGGAAACTCATTTTAAGTCAAATACACCTAAACTGATTCTTCCTAAGGAGCTTAATCAAGCTTATTTGGCGACCACAAGTATGTCTGCTCGCGGAGTTGGTATTTTATTTTCTAATAATTGTAACTGAGAAATTGTAAAAGTTAGTCGAGATGTTCAAGGTTGTTGGATTTAAAAAAAAAAATTAAGCTCAGAGGTGCAACGTTTGATCTCTTGAATTATTATGGCCCTATATTTGATGACACTTTGGCTTTGCTCCAAATCTATGATTTATTTGCTGTTTCTGAGGGCTCAATAATTTGGGGGGAGACATTAACTATATTCTTGCTATCCACCTAGACACTTCAAATTCAGCTAAGAAGCAATTAAAACCCAAATCAACGAGGTTGATCAACAGTATGAAACGAGATTTTGCCCTGTTGGGTCCGTGGCGCCAGAGTCACCCAGGGCAGTCACACTAAACTTGTTATTCCTTTAGGCACAAGACTGCCTCCCAAATGATTTTTTTTTAAATTGACAACTTGCTATTCAGAAGGTATTCTGATATCATTTCTAACTCCTTTTCCGATCATTCAGCTATGTCTACGATAATTCATCTGAACGAAATACGGTCTAGAAATATTAAGCGCAGGTACTTTGGTAAATTCTTTCTTGAAGATGCAGATTGGATCGCTGCAATGCAGTTTTTTACTAAGCACTTCTTTGAAATCACTGAGAATTCTGCCCCTGTGTTTTTTGTGTGGGGGGCTTTTAAAGCAGCCTTCAGAGCCAGATAATAGCATATACATCTGCATCGAGTAAACTACGATCCCAACAGATACTTTCACTACAGTTAGCGGTCAAAAAAGCTAGTGCTGCCTTAAAGAAGGCTAGGTCAGAATCCCACAAAAAGGCCTCTCTCCAAGACCTAGCGGCAGCTAGAGACAAGCTGAGGCAATTTTTTTATCTACAGGCAATAAAGGGGTGTAAGGCTTATAAACAAAAACTCTGAGGGAAGTCAACATATAGGCTGGTATTTGGTCTTGGCTACAAAAATCCAGAATAGCCAAAATGTAGTCACTCAGATCAGAGGTCCGGATACTGGCATAGTTGTAGACTCAAAGGATAAAATTGCCAATGTTTTACTGCAAAATTTTAAAACTATTTATGAGGAAACGCACGAAACAGCCTAGCTTCACTCGCACAATATTATGAATCTCTACAGTTGTCCTCTTTCTCAAAGATCATGAGCAACTTACTTGATAAACCTATCTCACAAACTGAAGATAGTAATACATTAAAAACTATAGCCAATGCAAAAGCCGCAGATAATGATCCCATCCTCGTTGAAGTTTTAAGACCTTCGAGCCCTTGCTTATGGCCATTATCACAAAATGTTATAATTTGATCAAAAATGGTGAGCCTATATCTCACGGTGGTGGTTTGCTTTTTTAAGATAGATAAGGATTCAAGTGATCTCAGCGCATACCGCCTCATTAGTCTATTAAACGTTGATTATAAAATATTTATGAACTTCTGGGCATCAAGGCTGGCTCTGTGTGAACAACAGGGGGTCCACCAGGATCAGACAGGTTTTATACTTCATAGATATATGGCCTCCAATACCTACTTCTTTACACAAGCAATTGATTTCTTGTCAGTCAACAAAATCAAGGCAGCAATCTTAATGTTTGATGCAGAAAAAGCATTCAACCTTGTTGACTGGTAGGCTTTGTTTTTTATATTACAAAAAAACGGTTTCCCTGAGCAGTTGGTTAACATGTTAAAAGAGCTTTGTATAGGTTCAGAGGCTAAAATTTTAATAAATAAAGAAGAGGCTAGCATGGTTAAGGTCAGGCGTGGGACTAGACAGGGATGTCCGCTGTCCCCTCTTCTATTCTCACTATTTATAGAACCTCTGGCAATTAAAATATGTAATAATCTCCCGATAGTCCGTCCTTTAGCACCCATGCCAAAGATTAAATTATTTGTAGATCATATTATTCTTTACTTATCAGCAGAGTCATCTAATATTCTTAACGCATTTGATGAAATAACAGATTTCACACGAATAGGTGGGTATACGCTAAATCAAGCAAAGACTGAGGTGCTCTGGTTTAATGCCCCTTCTGTATTGCTTCCTTTTCTTCCGCAACAGGCAGTCTCTAAACCTAATATATATTTAGGCTTATATGTGACTAACCATCATGATCAATTATTTAAGCTAAACTTTGAAACAACACTTAAAAAAGCTAACAAAAAACGCACCTGGTGGGAAATACCTGCAAGGCTCTCAATAGATGGGGATATAAACTTATGGTTCACGCAGGGTTTACAGCAGGTTCAAGAGGCACAGGCATCCTAGTACAAAAGAAAGTAGCTCTCACACCCACCTGTACATGGGCTGACCGGCAAGGAGGATTCGCTGTGAGCTGGGAGGGGACGCGGGTGAATGTGGTGTAGTTTTGTCTCCCTCCAGCACTGGGAAAAGAGGTACTTAGTGACTTAGGCAAAATCCTACTAGATCTCCCCAAAGGTACATTGATATTGGGAGGGGATTCTAATGACAATTAATGACATATGATATATGTATCCTCAATGACCCCCAACACGACATAGTACTCAAATCGAGGAATTTACTCAGGCCATGGGATTGACAGAAGTATGGTGTTCACTGCAACCCAACATGACATATTACACCCACTATTCATACGCCCATAAAAGTATGTCCCGCATTAATTACTTCCTTACGCACCCCAGTGTGGCTTGAACTTACCTTCAACCAAGCAAGACAGCGCAACTCCATCATTATTAATCCATGGCTCCTAACAGTCCCAGACATAAAAGAAGAACTCATTAAACAGACAGACTGCTATTTTACCGCAAATCTTGGCTCCATAGAGTCAGTGCAAATCATCTCAAAAGCCTATAAAGTAATGTTGAAGGGCCATGCACTGGCATTAAAGACAGGCTATATCCGACAACGGAATCAGCAATTACTGCAACTAAAAAGTGAGCTCCTCCAGCTAAAGACACAGAAAAATTCCTCACTTAATGAGACCACTACACACCACTTAACCATTAACCAATTGGAATATAGAACCATGCTGCAAGAAAAAACCAGAGCAAAACTACTCCACACACGTCATAGGGTTTACGAGTTGGGAGATAGTGCATTGAGAATGCTTGCCTGGCTTGAGAGAAGGGCGCAAGGGGAGCGATGGGTACCTGAGCTATCACTTGACGGGAATGCACAGATCTCTGACCCCCAAGAGGTAGCATAAGCATTTCCTCCACCAACTATACATCTGAAGACTCCCGCCAATTGGTAGCAGACATACATTTACCCTCATTGTCAGATACGGACAGAACCGAATTAGACAGGGACATAACAGATGACGAAATATGTAAGGCAATATTCAACATCCAATGAGGGAAGGCAATGGGGCCTAGCAGGATTCCAATTGAGTTCTTCAAATCCATGGTCCTACGGGTTGCTCCCCATCTCAAACACATGTATATAGAAAGTTTAGAGAAAGGAATTCTGCCAGAGGATCAAAGATTGGCGTCCATAGTAGTAATCCGAAAGCCTAGGAAACTGGCAAATAACTGCAGTTCTTATAGACCGATCTCCTTGATTAACTTGGAGGCTAAAATTCTAGCGAAACTACAGGCGTCCTGTCTGAAAACAGTTCTCCCTTCACTGGTACACGCCGACCAGTCAGGCTTTGTGCGGGGGCGGAACACAACACTAAATATTCGGCGAGTGCACAATGTCCTGGCACGGCAGCAGTACATAGAAGAGGATGCAGTAATACTGTAATTTGATTCCTCTAGGGCGTTCGATTCCATAGAATGGCCCTACCTCTTTGAGGTGCTGGCACGTATGGGATTCGGCCCGCGGTTTATAACATGGGTCAAATTGCTTTATACTGAGTTGCGAGGTCAGGTGAGGGTGAATAATTGCACATCCCAGACATTTAAGTTGAATAGAGGAATAAGACAGGGTTGCCCCCTGTCCCCCCTACTTTTCGCTTTAGGACTGGAGCCACTGGCATCCTGGGTGAGGCGAGATGTGGCTGTTTGGGGGCTTAAATGAGAGGAAGACAATGCAGATAGGATCTCATTATATGCAGATAACATCCTGATATATTTAGCTTCCCCATATGCTTCAATACACAGACTACTAAATATATTTACGAACTTTGGCAGGTATTTGGGATATGCAAATAATTCGACTTAATCAGTACTATTTGTTCTGCATGGTCCCACACCTAGATTACCCCGAGGATGCGAAATTGATGTGGCCTTCGAGGGATTCCAATATTCAGGGATCTTTTTCACACCGACCCACAAATTTTCTATGGCGAGAATCTAGCAGTCCCCTTAAAAAGACTTTGTGAGGATGTAAAACATTGGATATCGCTGCCACTGTCCCTACTAGGTCGAGCGGCCTTATTTAAAATGCTGGCTCTGCCGCGCTTCCTTTATCTGCTTCAGAATTGCCCATACCGGATCCCCAATACATATTTTAATAGTGTTGAGTCAGAGGTCTGCACATTATTGTGGGATGGTGGTACACCGCGAATAGCGTTAGGGAAATTGACAAAAGGCTAGTATGACGGGGGAATAGCTCTACCCGATATACGGCTGTATTACAGGGCATCACAACTGGTGACTAATCAATGGCTGCATGCCTTCTCAATATCTATTGCCAAGATAGCAGCAGAGGCTTTGTGATAGGTATCAGCTTCTAAAATACTAAGAAGGCGCCGTATATTCTGGGCCATATTCTGGGTCGGCATAAACCCCGCTTGATCCGTATGTGACAGTCTCAGACTGATGAGACAACCTGTATAAGACAAGAACAGATGTGGCAGAAGGAGTATAGCATGGCAGAAATAGAAAAATACAAACTATGTGTCAGCGCTTATAAAGCCTTACAGCCTGATTCATGTAGCTAAAAGCGCTCGCAAAAGGGCCAGATTCTGAGAATCTGGCCCTTTGCGAGTGCGATTTTTGCATTTGGTATTCATCATCCCAAATGCAAAAATCGCTATTTAAGAATTCGCATATTTGCGAGGAATGGCATTTAAGGAATCTCTAATAGAGATTCCTCAAATGCTATTCATGACACAATAAAAAATTGCGATTTAGCACTTTTGGGCCGCTATTTACCGAGAGGTCAGACCTCTCGGTAAATAGCAAAAACTCAGACAAATGCTTTTAAAAGCATTTTTCTAAGTTGCATGTTGCACACACACATGTCCTTTGGACATGTGTGTGCGCAACACCTGTTCAAATGTGCATTTTAGGGGTGCTACAGGGTGTCCTTTGGACACCCCTGGCACCCTTAAAATCGCTATCTGATTTGCGAGTAGCAAATTGCTACTCGCAAATGAGGGATACTCCCCATTCATTCCTATGGGCCTTTTGGCCCATAGGAATGAATGGGGAGTTATTCCTTTTTTTGCGAGTAGCAAATTGCTACTCGCAAATAGAGAACATGTAGGAATCGCTATTGATTTAGCAATTCCTACATGAATGCCGTTTTGCGTGTCCTCAATAGCGAGTCGCTATGATTCGCTATTAGGGCCACGCAAAACGGCCCGTACATGAATCAGGCTGTTAATGTTTAAAGAAAAATCCAAATGCTTCATACAAAATCGAGCTAGCAAACAATTTGACCAAAGAGCTCTTCCAGGCAGTCTCTAAACTCTCTACTGTGTCTAGTAATAACCAATTAGAGAGTAATCGGGATTTATGTAGTTTGCTCACAACTTTTCTTCGTGAGAAAGTGAAGCAGATTTATAACTGGTTTAAGCATAACTCCAACTCCGTTCGGATCAGATGATCAGGAAAGTAGGTCAAGCTACTTATTCTGAATTCTCCACTTTGACCAAGACTCAGGTTATGATGCTGATTCAAATTGCTAAGTCAGGATCCCCTCTTGATCCCCGCCCTTCTGCAATAACTAAGTTAGCTTTTGAAACAATTGCTGTCCTGCTTACTGACATATTCAATACCATGTTTTAGAAACATTACCTCCCTAAGCAGTGGAAGACTGCCTCTATCCTCCCCGCACTGAAAACACATAGCATCATCCCAAGGCTTGTCCTGCTCTCGAGCTTGTAGCAAGCCGAGTAGGACGATTAAACAGCTCATTGCCTGACGGGGAGCCATCTACATCAAATTCAACAGAAAATCCTGGCAAGGAAGATTGGACACACTCATTCTGTATGATCTCTCCTGTACCTACCTCTACTGAATTATCAGGGACTACTTGCTGTGGCCCCTATGTGACTTCCTACCACCAGCAAACTGAGCTATCTGTGAGGTCTCCTAATTTTGTGGCCACGACTGTCTCTCCATTGCCTACTGTCTCTCCCAATGCTTCTCCACCCAGTGACTGTGTTCTAAAAATCCTATGTTGGAATGCGGCTGGGCTCGGTCGTAACTTTGACATCCCCGAATGGAACGATTTTCTGGAACCCTACCACATTTGCCTTCTTCAGGAAACCTGGTGTTTAGAACCAAGACATAGAGTGGGGTTCTCTACTTTCTTCATCCCCGCCGCTCAGCGACAAGGTTCTAAAGGTCGCCCTTCTGGCGGCCTTATCATATGGGTCAGTATTACACTAGGCCTCAGCATAAAAGAAAGGTCTACCCAGTCACCAGATCTACAGTGGCTAACGATTAACCACAAAGGGGGAAGAAACATGGAACTATTCAACATTTACCTAAGGGGTGCTAAAGGCGGTGTATCCCACCTACCGTCTACAGGCCTAAACCGCAATTTGACTGCCTGCAGCGCTGACTCTTATATAATTCTTGCAGGCGACTTCAATTGCTGTTTCGAGCCGCTGGCTAGAGAAGACATTTTGGACACTTTTGAGGAGGATACCAGGAGAGGCATCCCGATTCTGAACCTTGATCCGATCCCCAAATGGTCACAAAACGCAATAGAGATCAATGCTCTTTGCATGGAGCATAACTTGAGATCGACAAACGGTCGATCCAAATCTGACTACACGGGTGCCCACACATACAACAGACCAGGCCATTCTTCAAGAATTGACTTTATCATGCTCAACTTCAACCTCTGGCCATACCACCAAGACATGGAGGTTATAGTGTCGGGTGACAGCGATCACAACCCTCTCTCGCTAACCATTACCCCTCCCTGGCAGGTTGGAAGTCATGGCACATCTGATTACAAGTGGAAATCTTCTCATGAATTAGCCCCCACAAACTGTAGTAGGCGCTTGAAGTGGGCGAAAGTTTCAGCAGACGAAACAAGGATGGCCCAAGCCGGGACTATTTTGGCAGGAGTGGAGCCTCGGATAGACACTTTAAGCCCCACTGGTAAAAAGATCCTACCCATATTCACCGAGACCATAATGGCACTGAGCGACTTATTTGTTGTTCCCCAATCCACTCGTAGGGGTCCCCCGAATATTCTCCCCAAACAGACAGACAAGTGGTACACTGCCAAATGTCGTGCAGCTAAAAGGGAACTTGTTGCCACACTAAAGTCTAAAGACACAGCTAATATTAGGGCTGCGAGAAAATCTTATAAAAAAATCATATCTGAAGCCAAGCAGGATTATGATTCTAATTTTTGGGGAGACCTAGTAGAGGCCAGCACTAGGAAGGATGCTAAGAGGTTTTGGGACCTATTAAGAGCCAGGGAAAAGCCCACTGACCACCAGCTAACTTGTAACATTTCAGGGGATGTATGGTTTAATCATTTTTCGAAATTGTACTCCGTTCCTTCAGGTGCGACCCAGTTAGCTTGTCCACCTCTGGGCTCACTTCCTAATCCTTTAACTGACCTCCCATGTCATGATGGTCTATTTACCAGTTTGGAAGTAGAGAGAGCAATTCGATGTATTGTCTCAAACAAAGCGGCAGGTCCTGACGGAATCCCAGGAGACCTAATTAAGAATTACCCTCCTTTTTGGAGCAGACTAATTGCTTCCCTCTTGAACGAGGTATTGTTGGGCGGGGTTTTTCCTGACTCGTGGAGGGGCGCTGAAGTCGTACCTATTTTTAAAAAAGGCTCCAGGGACGACCCAGCGAATTATCGACCCATTAGTTTATTGGATTCATCCCAGAAGGTAGCAGGAAAGGTGGTATTGGGTAGGATTATTCAGTGGGCCAATGAAAATCAGATTTTGTCGGATCTTCAAGCAGGCTTCAGAACAGGAACAGGCACAATCAAGCAGACGTTCCGCTTTCTAATGATCTATTGGAAAGTGGTGGTGCTGGGAGGGGGCAGTCTGTACTTAATTTTTATTGACTTGCGGACTGCTTTCGACCTAGTACCACGAACACTTTTATGGAACGTCCTCGATGGGTTAGGCCTCCCCCCCTATTTGCTGTCCTTGCTCGTAAAATTTCATGTCAGGAATTTTGCCCAAATCAGATGGGGCACACAGGGAGAGAAAACACCTCGTATCCCCGTGGACAGGATTGCCCCCACTCTGTTTTCTCTTTATATTAACGGAGTGGTGGAGCATCTCCTTCAACAGCCATCAGATGCACCCACCCTGGCTGGAAGGAAAGTCCCAACGCTCCTGTTCGCGGACGATACCCTCCTTATCTCGAAATCACCTATGGGCATCCAATCGTTGCTTTGCAGCTTCAAGGCCTTCTGTGATGAAAGGGGTTTGGCTATAAACATAGGAAAAACCAAGTTTTTGGTTCTTAACCCACCCAAAAAGTCTGTTTTCCCACCGGCCTTAGATTCCGTCCCACTTGATCGAGTCAAAGAATTTGACTACCTAGGTATACGTATCAGTGACACCATGAGCTGGAAGGCACACCACCAAAAGGTGTTTCTGGCTCACAAAAGGGTGGCAGGTGCATTGCTCAAGGAACAGCGTGCCTCATCATTAAAACCAATTGGGGCCCCCCTAGATATTTATAGGGCAAGGGTTGTGAGCGCGGCACTATATGGTGCCGAACTGTGGGGCACACATAGAGCTGATACTCTAGCCCATCTTGAGAACAACTTCCACAAAGACCTTATGGGCTTGCCCCACAGCACACCAACAATCCCACTGCTGCTTGATGCAGGTACCCGGGCAATATGCGATCAAGCGAAATTGCGCCCGCTTCTCCTATGGTCCAGAATTTGGAATGTGCAAGAACTTAGCAGTTATGCAGAAGCCTTAAATGATATTATGTCCCTGCCAGGCTCTCATAAGATCATCTGGCTTAGGGAGGTTAAAAAGCTGCTCTACAAACTAGGACTAGGAGAGGCCTGGGTCAACAAATCTGCACCCCCAAAACAACAGCTAAAGAAGGCCTACTGGGCATGGGTAGACATTGAGAGGGTCCGTAGCACAAATCATTGTAAATCCGTAGCCTTGTTTTTGTCAATCAAGGAGATCCCGTATAGGGAACCTTATCTAGACACTATCCAGAACTCATGGGACCGATCATTGTACATTAAGTTTAGGGTGGGGGTGCTTCCATTGTGTGAGTTTACCTCTACTTGGAAACCGCCCGCCCAAACCGTACCCTACTGCCCCTTTTGTGTTCTAAGGGTAGAATCTGTGTCCCATGTGTTGTTCGAGTGTAGTGTTTACGCAGCCCCGAGACAGAGGTGGTTGAAGCCCCTCTGCAGGTGTTTGGGAACTCGTTCTCATTTGGAAGCCCTACGTATACTACGTACAGATGCTAGACCCCTCTTTTCTACCTGTATGGCAACATTTTTGGGTTGGGCCTGGCGTTTAAGAACTGCAAAAAACTATTAATCCAGTGAATGAGCCCCCCTGCCCAATATGCTGCTCTGTATATAATATGTTTTTAATGTTGATGATTGTTGATAAAATTGTTTTTAAAGATGTAAGAAACGCTTTTATGATATGTTTTTATCGAATAAAGCTATTACTACTACTAAAAATCTAAAACAGATTCTAGCAACTATCAACCTATCTCCTGGTAACTCCTGCCAGTAAAAGTACAGACAACTACAATTTATTCAGAATAATCAGTTATTAGACAGCTCTCGGTTTGGCTTTAAATCCGGTCACAGTACTGAGATAGCCTTAATTAACACCTCCGAGGAGATTCTTGACCTATCGGCTGCCTTTGATACGGTTGACCATGGACTGCTGGTCGACCGTCTCTGGGCCATAAGAATTGAAGGATTATTCCTTTCCCTATTAAAATCCTTCCTATCGGGACGGTCACAGACTGTGGTCCTGGATCCATTTGTTTCAGACACCTTCTCTCTTCTGTGCAGAGTCCAGCAGGGCTCCTCAGTTAGCCCAACGTTTTTCAACATTTATGTCACCTCCCTTGCCCCCATGATTAACCTAACTTCTTATGCGGGTGATACACAAACTGTGATATCAGTGGCAACCTATGACATAGGCATTGGTGAAAGATTTCATGACTGTATGTTAGCAATAAGCAACTGGATGAACAGAAACTGTCTAAGACTCAACTCAGGTAAATCTGAGGTCATCTTGCTTGAGAACTAATCTACTTTCTGGTCCCCGTCATGGTGGCCAGAGGAGTTAGGCTCCCTCCGGTTCCAATCAATAAAGCCAAAAATCTAGAAGTCATTATGGACAATAAACTTACTTTTAGAGATCAGGTGAATGCTGTAATCTCCTCTGCCTACTACATACTGAAGATGATCAAGTAAGTCCTCCCTTTTATCCCCGAAGATGCTGAGAAAACCGTGATCACATCTTTGATCTTATCAAAAATTGACTACTGTATTGGCTTGTACCTGAATAAATTGCAAATCCTCCAGAATGCCGCAGTTAGATTGCTCACCAGAATCCCAACATTTAAGTCAGCCTCACAGGCCATTTGTAATCTTCATTGGCTCCCTATCAGAAAACATACCAAATTCAAGACTCTTTGCATTGCTTTCAGCGCAGTGCATGGAGGGGGGCTAGATGACTTTAGGTATAGTTGTAAAAAATATGAGCCCTCCAGATGTATCCGCTCCTCTGGAGCAAGCAATCTTACTATTCCCACGATCAAAAGGACCAACTGGGGAGGTAGGAGCTTGGTGCTTTTAATTGCCAGACTATGGAAGACCCCCAGTATAAGATCCTTGCCCAGCTTATTAGCATTCAAAAAGACAATTATAACTTGGCCTTTTTAAAAATTAGTTGTTGATTCCTCGCCTACTTTTACTGAGCTTGTGCCAAGATACTTCTCGGTATTTGTGCGCTCAAAAAGTTCCATTAACATATCATAAATTGGCTTCAACATCTGCCTGCTTCAATTTGGCATCTACCCAAACAAGTGTCTGCCATTGGATGGCCACAAACCTTTTGAAGCTCAATTCAGCAAACACTGAATTATTGATTACTAGAATTAACGTTTATAAACGGAACCCCTCTATTTGGCCTGATGTTATTAGTCTGTGCCCTGAGCCCTCAATGGTGGTGCGAAATCAGGGCCTGTACTTAGCTCAGAGCTTTTTTTTGAACACCTGCTCTCCATGGTGGCCAGTACTTGTGTCTGGCATCTCAAACTATAGAAAATATTTTTCCTTCATTTATAACTACCACCAAATTCCAATGATCTTAGCGTTTGTTCTGTTTTACCTGCACCACAGACGTTCTTGGTGTCTGAGGCTTTGTCACGACTATTGAGCAAGTGACTGGCTCCAAAGGAATAAAAACCCAGCAGTTGAGGAGATTTCCCCGTGGGTTAAGAAGAAGACAACATCCAGCATCCAAATGTCTGTTAAAACATTGTGTGAGGCTCATTAAATATTCCCATGTTCAAAATGGTGGCATCAACGAGGACTATGTAGTTCCCGGTTCGCGGTCTAGTGTTTCTAGACTTGCGACCGGCAGAGTTCCTAATGCACATGTTCCACAAAGGAACTGTGCACTTCAATTTTGACAGCGCGTGGAACAAGATTCCCCTCTACACACAAGCGTGTTGTGGTGTTTTCTGTTTTCTTTTTGAAAGACGCGAGTAGCGTCCTCTCGTTTCCAGTATCGCCAAGTAAGAAAGCAAGCAGATAACTAAATGCATGCGCGACGAGGGAGCGTCTAGTCAGAGAGTTTTTGCCCTGATGAAAGACTGATTCTGTTTCATGAGAGAAACTGTGAGCTAATAAATTTCATATTTGAGCAGAGAAAGTCTCAAGTTGCTATCAGAGCGGACTGAATACATTATGACAAGGTAATTTTCTTTACATTTTGAAAATGTCAGACGACAAGCATTAAGTTTCAAGCTACAAATGTATAAAAGTAAAGACTTACTTGAAGGTTCTACGCTGAAGGAAAAATAGTTCACAACATAGAAGAACAAACGATATTGGACATTATTTTCTGTAATATAATTTTGGAGCAATCGCACAGTACTGTGGGGTAAATATCACATTTGAATAGACATAGAGCAGCTAAGTTGGAAGAGTTTGTTTATGTCTTTATGTCATTCTCCACAGGTGCAGTCGCAATCACATCTTCATACCCACAGCATAGAGAGCCGCAATAGCCTTAGGTCTACATGGTAAATACAGAGTAGATAACCCAAGAATAAAGACTAGCAAAATAATGTTTTCAAGGTTTTAAGGTGTATTTTCCCTTCTCAGGTGCAGGTAAAAAACTACGCCTCAACTATCCAGACCAGAAGCAAGGGAGGACTATCGTTCTTCACTACGAAGGCTGTCTCTCTGTTTTTCTTCCAATTCCCTCCCCCCCTGCTTTAGCTGTGACTCTGAGATCTTCCGTGAGTGGCAGTTGAGGCAGTTGGGCATTGGAACCATCGTCGACTCCTGTGGCCTGGACCTGAAATCTGACAGATTGAAGTGCCAGATACTCCCACCTGAGTCGATGCAATTTGCGTACAGCCATCTTTTGATTGCAAAACTTGCCCATTCGACTGGCGAACTGATCTTTGCCTTGCCAACATCCCAACAATCGCTCCGATATCCAGCAGGATAAACGCCATTCTATCTAAATGCCGGAAGATATCCTTGTTTAGCGATTGGGAAAAAAGACGAGTTAGTGGCCGCAGTTAAAGACTTTGTGTTAGAGTTGAAGAACTCCTATAAAAAGGCTCAGGAGAATCTGCAGAAAGCTAAAGAATCCTACAAGAAACAGGCAGACAAGAAACGTAGAGTGGGGGTCAAGTTTGAGGTAGGAGATTTGGGACCATATGTATCAAGCCTTTTGCAAATCGCAAAGGCCGGAATTCGCAGAATTTCGGCCTTTGCGAATCGCAAACGGCCTTTTTGCATGTTTTGGCATGTATGAAATATTCGCAAAATAAGGAATCGCAAAGTTTTGGGAATCCTTATTTTGCCATAGCATTTAAGGAATCGCAAATCTGCGATTTTTTAAATGCTATGTATGTAGCATTTTTGGGTAGCGAATTCTGGTTAAGAATTCGGAAATTACCACCAACTTGTAGTTGATGGTAACTTGTGAATTCTTCAAAAAAATGCACATTATGGCATTTTTGAAGGTGGCATGTGATGCACACACATGCCCATGGGGCATGTATGTGCGCCATATGCACACACATGTACATTTCAGGGGTGCAGCAGGGTGTCTTTGAGACACCCCTGCACTCTTGAAATAATTCTCAAATTGCGATTAGCAAATTGCGAATTCGCAATTTGAGAATAATTTCGCAATCATTCCTATGGGCCTCCTGGCCCAAAGGAATGCATTGGAAATTATTCCTTAATTGCAAATTCGCAAAATGCGAATTCGCAAATAAGGAAGATTAAGGAATTTTCTTCATACATACCATTTTGCGATTCCTAAATAGCGATTCCTTAAAAATCGCTATTTAGGAATCGCAAAAGAGTTTGTTGATACATATGGCCCTTGGTCTGGTTGTCCACTAAACATCTGAGATTAAAGGGAAGCAGGAAATTCCAGCCCAGATTTATTGGACCTTTCAAGGTTCTAAATACAATCAACCCGGTAGTAGTAAAATGACACTTGCCAAAACAGTTAAAAATACACCCAACTTTTCACATATCTCTTTTGAAGAAAAATCATCCCAGTGTGAGGTTTAAGGAAAATCCATTGCTCATTAAGGTAGAGTCAGTAGAAGAATTTGAAGTCCGTTAAATCTTAGATTCAAAGATTTCTAGAAAAAAAATGGTATTATTTGGTGGAATGGAAGGGTTTTGGGCCAGAGGAAAGGTCTTGGGAGTCTTCCTCGGATATTCATGCTCCAAGATTGGTAAAAAAATTCCACAGAAACCACCCCTCAAAACCTAAACCGGGGGAGGAGGGGAGGAGAGGCCTTTTAGAGGGAGGTACTGTCACGACTATTATGCAAGTGACTGGCGCCAAAGGAATAAAAACCCAGCAGTTGAGGAGATTTCCTAGTGGGTTAAGAAGAAGACAACATCCAGCATCCAAACTTCTGTTAAAACATTGTCAGGACTGTTGGGATGCCCAAGTGTTCATCTACACTGTTAGATGCCGATGTAAAGTTTATCCGTTCTTCTGGAGGGGTCCTCCACGCAACCAACCCGAGCGTTTTAGTTTGGTTCAGTTAAATGGGGGGTCGACAGATGCTTCTGTTCTCGAAGTATAGGGCGAGGGGGTTGGAAGGGGGGGGTTGGGAAGCGTTTTTTTTCTTTTCCCTTTTGTTGGCAGGGGCTGCGATTGTTTGCTCCCTAGGTCTCTTATGGTTCTGCATTGTTTTGACGCACCACCATCCACACGGCACCTGGGCACACCTCCATAGGGGTCCACCACACGGGGTCCTTGCCGCCAGCGCGCTGCTCCACTTGCTCCTGGCTTCACATTCACCGTTGACTATCCGGGGTCCGGAGAGCTTTGCTAACGAGATTCGGCCACCATGACTGACACCTCTGCTCCAAAGGCTGCCTTCCATGTCTTATCATGGAACGTTAATGGTCTATTAGACTGCCACAAACGGACGGCTGTACTGCGCTATGCACAGCGTCTTAATGTTGAAGTGCTTCTGCTCCAGGAGACGCACCTGATGGGTAACCTCTGTCCCTTTCTTGCACATTACGGTTATTACATGGTCTGGCACTGAGGCGTCACTCAAGGATCTCGCTTTGATATTGAAACGCACCCTTCCCTTTTTGCTTACACAGGTTCTCCTTGACCCACAGGGTCGTCCTTGATCGTTTGTGGTACCCACGGGGGCAATCCCCTTAACCTTGTCTCCATGTACGCTCCCACCTCGATGCTTGCCATGACTCTGAAGCAATCCACGGCCCTGCTGTCTGCCTCTGGGATCCACCGTCATCGATGGTGACTTTAACGTGGTCTCCACCCCGCTTCTCAACTCAAAGGGCCCTCCATCCACCTCAATATTAGCGCAAGCCAAACAGATAACAAACTGGACTGAATCCCTTGGCCTCTGCGACTCATGGCGAATCTGTCACCCACAGGCTAAACAGTTTACACATACTTCTGCCTCCCACCATACTCAGGCACGTATAGACACAATTTTCCTCCCCTCGACAGATTGCTCTGCAATCCAAGATGTCCGCGTACTCCCACCATTCCCCAGTGCTCCTTAGTATAGGGGGTCCCCCCCCTCCACTCACACCCAACGTGGAGGTTGAATGCCTGGTTCCTGCAGGACAAGGGCTTCAAGAAGGCGGTAGGGCAAGAGTTAACGCACTACTTTGTCACCAATGCGGGGTCAGTCCCCTCCCCGGGTACCCTGTGGGAGGCTGGCAAGGCTACGATTCGTGGATATGCCAAAGGCCAAGTCCAGCAACAACGGCAGGCCACACTGTTGCTGATCACCTCCCTAGAAGCGCAGGCCCTGCGCCTCGAGCGCTCCTCCTCCACAGAGGACAACGCTGATCACGAGTGGCGTCTTGCGAATATTCGAACCGAAATCAAACACCTCTCCCTGGAGGCTGCCAAGCTCCTGAGGAGGTCGTCTGTGTCCAGAGTCTATGGTTGGGGGTACAAGAACGGCGTAATCGTTCACAGGCTTGCCACGTACCCCAGAGCGAACCGTATTATCCGGAGATACTGGACCACGAGGGGTGGGCACAACGATCACCAGTGGCTATGGCAGGCACATTTGCTGCCTTCTACCGTCAGCTCTACACCAAACAGAACCCCACTCGGTCACTCCGAGAATTACTGGATGCAGCGGGTTCCCGCCTCGCCCAGCTGGACTCTATTGCCCTAGCTGTCCTTGACCGCCCGATCTCACATGACGAAATCAACGAGGCTATCGCTCACACCGCCACGGGTAAGGCGCTTGGCCAGGACGGCCTCCCCCAGGAGTAGTATGCAGCATACCGGGAGGTCCTTGTACCTCGCATGGCGGATCTGTATGCAGAGGCCCTCGAGAGAGGCTCCTTCCCGCCCGAGACAGATATGGCGACCACTGTGGTCCTCCCGAAGTCTCAACCACCTTCTCCCCACTGTGCCGACTATCGCCCCATTTCTCTTATTAATACCGAAGTAAAAATATTTGCTGCAATTCTAGCTCAACGGCTGCAGCCCTATCTTACCACACTGCTCCATCCGGTCCAATGCAGGTTCATGACCCTGCGAGGCACCAGACATTGCCTCTGGCGGTTACACCTGGCCCTGGCACACCGCCAAACCCTCTCCCCTTATTTGGTGCTCCTTCTCATCACTTTTGAGAAGGCGTTTGATTCCGTGGACTGGTCGTACTCAGATGATGTACTGGTGGATTTGGGCTTTGGCCCTCAGTTCCGACGGATGGTGGGGGTCCTTTACGTCCGACCCCAAGCCAGCGTCCTGGTTAATGGGGCTCTTTCTGGCGCCTTCCCCATTCAGAGGGGAACGAGACAGGGATGCCCCCTGTCGCCCCTTCTCTTCGCCTTGGCAATGGAGCCTCTAGCATCCGTGATCCGGTACGAAAGCCTCGTTCGGGGATGGGAATGGTCCAGCTCCGAAGCGGACAAGATCGCTCTTTACGCGGACGATGTCCTGCTCTTCTTAGCCCACCCCGCCCAGTCAGACCCCCGCTGCCTTCAGATCCTGAGCTCCCTTTGGCAGACCTCTGGCCTCCGGATGAACCCTAACAAATCGGTTCTGGTCCCTCTCCATCTTTCCAGAGAATGCTATGACTGGCAGTCCACGATACCGCTTCAACGTCAGTCCATTAAGTATCTCGGGATCTGGGTCACCCTTCTTCTGGAATTGGGGTGGTCCCTGAATATTGCCCAGCTGGTGAAGAAAGCTAAGGTGGACCTCCGCAAATGGGAAACACTGCCCTTGAACCCCCTGGGGAGGGTCGCCTTATTCAAAATGATGATCCTTCCCAGATTCTTGTATGTTCTCCAAAATACCCCCTTCTGTTTTCCACGGGCATGATTTCGGGAGCTAGACACTATGGCTGCTAAGTTCCTCTGGAGGGGAGGTAGGACCCGGTTGGCATTAAAGACCTGTCAAATCCCATCATTCGACGGAGGCATGGGGATGACACATATATGCCTCTACTATCTAGCAACCCGTCTTTTGACTGTACACGACTGGTTCAACGGGGGTTGGTCTGTCCCACCGTACAGGCTGGAACTTCATGTGCTTGGCCTGCCTAAGATCCAATCTCTACTTTACGGGGCACCCATCCCGTCCACCCTGCCCGATGTCTCGCGCTCCGTGGTTCTAGCCTGGAGGGTGGCCTTGCATCATACCAAGTGGACGCACAAACTCACTCCTCTATGGCACGGCACGTGGCTCAGGGAGGTCAGTGGGCTGCAGGGATTCCGACCTTGGGATCATATTGGGATCGCTCAACTTTGCGATGTGTTGGCTAATGGCCACATGCGTTCCTTTAAGGACCTCCAGTCCAGATATTCCCTGCATTTGTCACAATTCTATAAATATTTACAACTACGACACGCCCTCCACATACATATACAGGAGGATACCAGGGTCCCCGAATAAAGTCCCCCCGAGGTGCAGATCATGCTGGGCGACTTGGGGAGGGGGGCATTTTCCACATCTACAAGTCGCTGGTCAACAACACCCCGACCTCACTCGACTGACTGAGGGGCCAATGGGAGGAGTGTGTGGGCCCTCTGGACGAGGAGGACTGGCGTGACGCCCTCATGTCCCCCAAATTAGTTAACACATCAGCTAAACTCCGCTTGACCCAATTATACTACATTCACATAGCCTACTTGACCCCGCAACGCCTACACCAAGCGGGGTTTTCCCCTTCTGCTGCATGCACAAGATGCAGTCAAGATCCGGCCGACTTCTATCACATGGTGTGGGCATGCCCTCGATTGGCGCGGTTTAGTGGGGAGATCGAAGGTGAAATGTCCGAGGTCCTGGGGTGGGAGGTTCCCCATGATCCACCTCACTCCCTTCTCGGGATCACAGATGGTTTAGACGTGTCCAGGAACGAAAAGTTATTTTACAATACAGCCATGGTTGTGGCCAAAAGGGACATTGCCACCTCCTGGAAAAGTCCCATACCGCCAACTTCGGAGAAATGGCGAAGGGGGGTGGATTGGTGTGCGGCCCAAGAAAATCCTATGTATGAGGCACAAGGATACCCTAAGAAACATCGGAGGGTTTGGGGCAAGTGGCTGGCAGCCTTGGAATAGCCCGTTCTCTACATGAGAGGATATCTCTGCATCTGGAGGGCGGGGTGGGCATATGGTACCCGTGTTTCTTGTACTGTACTTTGTCCATATTGGTGCTTTCCACTGTTGTGCTGTTGGTGCTTGTATTCCAAAAACGCAATAAAAGTTGTTTATCAAACAAAAAAATTGTGTGAGGCTCATTAAAGATTCCCATGTTCAAAATGGTGGCATCAACGAGGACTGTATAGATCCCGGTTCGCGGTCTAGTGTTTCTAGACTCGCGACCGGCAGAGTACCTAATGCGCATGTTCCACAAAGGAACAGCACACTTCAATTTTGACCGTGCGTGGAGCAAGAGTCCCCTCTACGCACAGGCGTGTTGTGGTGTTTTCTGTTTTCTTTTTGAAAGACGCTGTAGTGTAGTTCCTATATTCCCAATAGGCTCTGCTAATTGGAATAATATATCCTGCAGCTTAGAGGTAGGACTTAAGTCGACTAGGTCTCTGCAGAATATATTAGACTTAATTGTGAGTGCCAGCTAGCTCAGAGGTCACTAGAAACTTTCTCGAAAGTGCAAGAAGGGATTAGTCTCTGACAACCATATAACATGACCACTTTGTTTCCCAGAATGAAACGTATCTCTAGAGTCGCGGAAACAATAGGCGGCTATTTCACTCAGTCACATGTGCATGCTTCGTTTCACCAGAGTTGCTCAGAAACAGAGAGACGGGCGTTTTCAACAAAAGTATTTATTGAACAGTCTTATTTCTTAAGCATAAGAAATGCACTGATACAATTGAAATGCTGCTTAAGAAGTACAATGCATATAATACGTATTATAAAATAGTACTGTAAAAGCATGATATGGTTTCTAAGCCATAAACATAGAATACATAAAATGCATAAAATACATACAGTGATAAAATGGTGGATAAAAGTACTCAACTGGTGCTTCTAAAATACGCCTACCCCGGTGTACCTAACCTAAGTCTAGTACGAGGGAGGAGTAAGTGTGGTGCAGCTTAAGTCTAGTAATTTTCTGCCAAGAATCTGTTCCAAGAATTCTCTAAGGGTCTAATCAGCTCCGTACCTTGGTTTTAGAATGATAGAGGTCTTGTATCTCTCTCTCAGGACTCGATATCTCAGCAACCCGCAAGGGCAGCCTGGAAACACCGGAGCTGGATTTCTCGCTAAGAGAAAAGACAGCGTCATCTCAGTGCGTCAGTTGGAGGGTCAGCTTCCTACGGCACTTGCAGCAGTAGGGCGTCGGGCAAGTAGTTAGACAATCTGCTCCTAAACCACCGTGTGTTTGACTGGGCAAATGTAGGCATATTTATACTTTGAAGGTGCCGGGTTTGACGTAAGATTGGACATAATATCGTCACTAGTGCCTCAGTTCCTTGAAAACTCCAGGAGTTCTTGAATAAATTGATATTCAAGCAGGGGGAAGTCCCATGACTGCTGAAGGCGGGTTTTTCCAAGAAATCGTTGTGGATTCTCGGACTTTAGTGGAAGTAGCCATGCTGTATTTGGGCTGCATAGGCTAAGATTAAATAAGGTAATGATTCCTATGCCTATATAAGGATTGGGTGAATTATACCTGTATATGGGCATGAATCGGGAAAATTACAGTAGTGTCCTAGATTCCCACAAAACAACGCCAGTAGCATCTTCTTGTTTCCAGTATCGGCAAGTATGAAAGCAAGCAGATAACTAAACGCATGCGCAATAAGGGAGCGTCTAGTTAGAGAGTTTTCGCCCTGATGAAAGACTGATTCTGTTTCGTGAGAGAAACTGTGAGATAACAAATTTTGTAGTTGCGTTTTTGGGCAGAGAAAGTCTGAAGTTGCTATCAGAGCGGACTGAATACATTAAGACAAGGTAGTTTTCTTTACATTTTGAAATGTCAGACGACAAGCATTAAGTTTCAAGCTACAAATATATCAAAGTAAAGACTTACTTGAAGGTTCTTCGCCGAAGGAAAAATAGTACACAACATAGAAGAACAAACGATATTGGACATTATTTTCTGTAATATAATTTTGGAGCTGTCGCACAGTACTGTGGGGTAAATATCACATTTGAATAGACATTGAGCAGCTAAGTTGGAGGAATTTGTTGTTTATGACTTAATTCATCCTCCACAGGTGCAGTCGCAATCACATCTTCATACCCACACCATAGAGAGCCGCAATAGTCTTAGGTCTACATGGTAAATACAGAGTAGATAACCCAAGAATAAAAACTAGCAAAATAATGTTTTCAGGGTTTTAAGGTGTATTTTCCCTTCTCAGGTGCAGATAAAAATCTACGCCTCAACTATCCAGACTAGAAGCAAGGGAGGACTATTGTTTTTCACTACGAAGGCTGTCTCTCTGTTTTTCTTCCAATTCCCCTTTCCTCCCTGCTTTAGCTGTGACTCTGAGATCTTCCATGAGTGGTAGTTGAGGCGGTTGGGCATTGGGACCATAGTCGACTCCTGTGGCCTGGACCTGAAATCTGCCAGGTTTCCAAACACAGACCCGAGATTAGAGTTTGTCATACAGGGTACTCTGTTGCAACGGAGTACCCTTTTTTCCAATCTCTCTTTGCTCACCTAACTGAGAGTAGGGTGGGCAGCCAGCATTTAGTACACGGAATAACATTTACTGTTGGCAGGAACCTTCCTTCGATGTCCCGAAGGAGCAATCAAAGCTAACCAACCCGACAAGCCACACTATTTAGAGTGGACAGTCAGATGTTTTTTTTTACTGTCCATCACAGCCAGGAATATCTTGGCAGTGAGGGACAGTAAAAATGATAAAATGACCCATGCTGTTGGGGCCATTAGTTTTAACTTTTCGAAAAACAAACTCCTACTTTGGGGGTTTGTTTTGGGAAAAATATAAATTTTTAGAAGACTGATGAACACCAAACATTTAAATGCCTTTGTATGTACCACCTAGGTGGCAAGTGGACCTGCCAGGGATGCCCGCTGTTGCTATTGCTCTTGTAGCATTTGAACTGCTCTCAGCACACTTAGTGGTATACCCAGGCAGTGCGGTCTAGTTTAGTCATTCATACATATGGCGTAACGATCCCAAAGTAATTTTTAACTCATTAAGTTAACCCGTCTGCCTTTGGCCCAAATGCTTCATATCATTATCTTTGGCAGAACGTGTGAAAGTGCCAAATCATCCAAACAATAATTTTGCTAACACCTAAGGTGACATAAGCCTTCTACACATTCCCTAATACCTATATTTCAAGGTCTGCCATTGAATGTGCAACATAAACATGAAGTCTGAATGGATGATATTCTGATGACTGTATTCAAGCCAGAAACATCCTTTGCAGCTTTAATGTTAGTAATTTGATCTTTTTACATCTCCACTGGCTACAAAATTAATTGGGGCACATTCAAAGTGCTAGTGAAAGCTTGTCAAAGTATAGATACGGTGAGTTTGTTACCAAAGGAATTAAAATGCTCGGGTATTTACCTAACTAGGGGCCTCGAAGGGATGGTGGAAAATAATTTGAGTATCTAGATCACCAAAACCCTCAATAATCTGACTCTATTGAAGCATCTGAATCTCTCTTTGTGGTATTGCTCGACTATGAATTACCTTGAAAAAAAAAAGACCAAAGGCGTTTGGCAAAACAGGCACAGTTGGTTTAGTTAAACACTTCGTCCGTGAGCACAATTACAGAAGATGGTCTGAGGACTGTCTCAAAGTACACTCAATCTGAATAGAGTTTTATACAGTTCTTTGCGTATCATATAGTGCTTCCAGAGATTCTTTTTTTGGTAAAAGAATGCGGGCTTTGTCTGTGGTATCATAAATAAGGCCCCTGATGACAATTGCAATTGGGCCGCGACCTGGCGTTGCAAAGTGTGGCCTAGTGGAAAACATGTCCAGATATCCAGCATGACCGGCACGTGAACACTGCGTGTACTCTGTGTGCTCTGTCCTGTTTGGCTGTGTGTTCCTAACTTTGTGTTGCATCTGACTTTATGGTGTTTTGAAAATACACGCACTCCTCTGACCATGTGTTCTTTATTGGGGCCAATTTCCCTGGACCATTGTGGTGTCGCTGCTCTTATCTGGGGGATGGATCTGAGTTTCCTGTTCGCACATTTGTCTGCCGGCTAAGTGACACCCACCTTCGACCTGTCAATAAATAACCTCAGGCCTAGGTCGCAGAGCCTGCCTGATCAATTCTCAGTCAGGGTTGATGGAGAGTTCATGAGGGGCGAATTTCATCATAGTTATGCAATTTTGTTCTTATTTGTGAATGTATCATTATAATCATTGACATTGACTTTATCGCTTTTAACAGTAGGGTAGATTTCAGATTGTGAAAAGAAATATAACTCCAAGATCCAGCTTTGCGTTTGGTGTGCTTCCACTTGGGATCCGCAGGATTGCGTCCAAGAAGTTCAATTTACTTATTAAATCTTTTGTATGGGATGACTAGCATCTTCAACTGAAGCACGTATGCACCTATTACAGGGCGCACAATCTTTCTCAGTTTGGCATGCTAACTCCCTTGCCCTGGTGACTGACACCCTCTCTGGGTGCGTCTGAAACATGACATTCTACATGGCATCCAAGATGTACACATGATTTTTGTATCAGCCCCTGTTACGTCTTCCTGTCAGTTTCGGAGTTTGTAGACTTGCTGTAAACCCCTGCCATCCCTGAATACCTATCCAGGTAGAAATGCTGACCTTGCTATTTACTATTGGGACTTGGCTGATGTAAACCAGGGAAGGGACTAGAGAGATCAAGAAACAGCTCTCTGGCAGGGCCCGACGGGGATTGCAAACCCGCTGTAGGAAGGTAGGATCCTTTTGCATGGTTACGCCCACTTTTTGCCTGGTGCTAAGCTGTTTTGACTAGTCTGACTGGGATCCTGCTAATCAGGACCCCACTCTCTCTGCTTTCTCCCTTAAATTGTTATGTTCAGTACTTAGGTACATCCCAGATTGGATACTGGGGTACTCTTATAAGTCCCCAGTATATGGCACTAAGGCACCCAGGGCGCCCAGAGGTCCCCCATGGGCTAAAGCATGTATTATGCCACCGTTGAGAGACCCTTGCAAAATGGAACTACAGGCCTGCCATTGCAGCCTGTGTAAGATAGGTTTCCTATATCAAGGGTCACTGCACTTAAAACATATAAGTCACCCCACTAGTAGGCCTTTGCAATCCTGGAGGCAGGGTGCTTGGTTCTAAGTGTGAGGGTGCCCCTGCATGAGCAAGACACCCCTACTGCCTGCAGAGTCCATTCTCCCGGGTTGTAAGTGAAGCAGCCATATACCATGTAGAGTGGCGCCGCATAATTACGCGATGACCATCTCAAAACTGGCTCAAATGAATCCTATCATGTTTGGTATTAAACATGTTGAAATCATACCCCCCACCGCAAAGTGTGTGGGAGGTATGATTCCGGGCACTAAAAGAGCCCTCCGTTAGGCTCACAGGGTACCCAGTGCCAACATTCTTGACCCTGACAGCACAAAATGGTTGCTGCCGATCAGACCAAAACAGTGGGGAGCGCAAATATGCTCCACTCCCAGTTGCACTGCATCACAGGATATTTGATCCTACTCCATATTTCCACATTAAATTTACTCCATTTTAATCCATATTCATCCACTTTTTTCTCAATGTTATTCCTTTTATACTCCACATACATGAATTGAATTGTGCGTTTTTAAATGCTTCCCATATTTAAAATATTCCCATCCGGACCTCTTCATGAATACGATCAAAACACATAATTCGTCCAAGACAGCATATCTTTATTGGCACCCAATGCATTTCGGGCTCAGGATAGCCCTTCGTCAGGGGTAACTGCAATTAAATCATTTGAGACAAAGCATTACTGCGTTGTCAGTTAGTCAAGCATATACAATTCATCATATATCCTCTTATTAGTGGAACTTTACAAATACACAACATGTGCCCTGTGCATAAAACTAAAAACACAAACAAAACAGCAGCCTAATTTTGACAAATGCAATCTCCGCCCCGTGGACCCACCGCTGGAAGCCAGCTCTCCTTCCCTCATGTGTAAAACAATCAAACACCTGACTTGGAACCTCACTTGTTTACGCATCCTTGATTCTCCGTACTTGCGGTTTAAAACCAACAAACACACCCACTTCCTTGTACTCTGCACGTACCTGCCACAAACCGCATTGTTCTTTACTTAACCTCCATTTCCATGCAGATGAAATCTCCACGCCGAGCCCGCTATTTGAAACCAACCCTCCTCCCCCAGTGCACAAAGTAATTGAAACATCTGATTAGAGGTCACTCCCCAAAACTGCAGATCAGAGATACATTTCTGCCCTCCTGCTGCTGAGCCAAGCTCGAGCAGGGGAAGGCAGAGCAATAGGTATCCTGCCACAGGGAGGTGTGACCACCTCCCAGACAGGATTTTGTGTATTGGGACCTGGTGGGTGCGCTTGTCAGCGCCACTAAGTCTGCTTGAGGGACACATTTGGTGTCCCCCTGCATAGCCCATTCAAACCAATCCTGGGAGCCATTGGCTCCCCCTCTGGTGTGAAACTGGACAAAGGGCATGGGAGTAACCTCCCCCCTGTCCAGACCCTCCCCTGGGCGGGTCTCCTGAATCGTTCCAACACTTTCCTTAGGGTGCTAAAGGACTTAGCTGGGTGTAGATCCCTAGATTAGTTGTGGGATAAGAATCAGATAAGACACCACTTCCTCTACGTCTGTGCACTGTCGACTTCGCTGGACTTTGTTTGGACTCAACTGCATCTCCCTTTTAGTTTGCTGCATCGTCTGTACCTGTGCTTCATACAGGAACCGTCCCAGGCCTATGGGATAAAAGACACCTGAAAGAATCTCTCTTAAAGTGGAGGAGTCAATCTTCTGCATTCGCAGGCACTGCAACTAAGTCGACCGGTCTGCTGATCCTGAGCTCCATCGGACTCCGTAAGGTTCTGCAACACAGGCGGGGGTTCTCTACAGCTCCTGAGACCTACCCTGCCCTCTCACCAAGTTTGAGGCCAGTATCCCTCGTGGTGTTTGCAATAACCGAACCCCTGTACACCGGTCAATTTGTAGTTGCAAACGCTTGTTTGCCTTCTTCCAAGAAGATCTTGCGGCTCCAAGTAGCCCCTACCTCGAGCATCTCCAGATACTGGAATCTTGGGCCACACCCCATTTTGTGCATCGTGGCCTGCATCTTTTGGTGAGCTGCTTGAGGTCTTATCGGTACTCCAGTGCCTCCGGCCTGTGGGTCCATTTGAGAATCAACTTTGCTTTGCTTGGGCTCCCCTGATTGCTTGGGCCTGCCCTGACTCCCCTGCTTGTAGTGAGTTCCCTGGACCTTGCTGGTCCCTACGTTGCTCCTTCTTCTGCTCCTGCGTTGTTTGCATTTGCCAAGGCTTTATAGTGCTTCCACCAGACACCGACCCCTCAGCACTCGACATCCTTTCGTGGGACAGCTCATGCACTGCACCTGGTCTTCCTCAGCGTCGCCTGGTCTTCACAGCTGCAGAGTCAAGGTCATGGCCAACTCTCCTGCAACACCTGACATTGGAGGGCATTTGTCTTCCAAGTCTCCTGTTCACTCCTGAGTGCCATAGACTCTGTCCCTTCAGCTTGCAGATACTTCTCAACTAGAATCCACCTTCGGATTCCACCGGACACTTTCTCCCTCTTCAGCAGCAGCACTTTCCTGAAGTCTTCCATTGGGTTCGACGTCGGTTTCCAACACCACTTCTCACGTATGCACCCAGCTTCCCTGGTGTAGGTAACGTGGTTACTAGGGTATCCACGAGTGGAGTGGCTCGCCAACCTTCTGTCTTCTATTGGGTTTCTTCAGGGTCCTCTGGGAAGGGTCCTTAATCGTTAAAAATCCAACTGCGACTTACACGTAAACTTGTACGGAGCACACAGTCGTGTTTTAACACTGCACACGCTCTCAGTGGGGTTCCTAGTCACTCACCTTGGGTGCTTCCTTGGGTCCCCAGCACTTCTACATCTTCTCAAAAATAATTCTTGACCCGAGTCGTGGTTTTTATACCACTTTCTTAGTATATGGTTCAGTCTCCCCCGGGGTCCACTGTGTATGCTGTGCTATTTCCTGTTTCTCTTTGCCAAGTATTGTGTGCATTGTGTTTATCTCATTATAGGAGATATCTAAACATGTTAGAGAGTATTATATAATACATACATTTTTTTATAAATACCTTGTGTGATTCTTTTTAGGTTAATCTATACAATAAGATTGCATTCTGGTAAAACAAGCTGCTGGACACTCCTTCTGGACTAAGCCTGATGGCCATTCCCCACAGCTACCACTTAGTGAGCTTTCTAAGGTTGTCTAAGACCTCTTAACTTACATTAAGGGTTGTCTTGACTGGTGCAAGGTGCCCACTTACATAAGTGGACATCATATACCAGGCTTTTTTACAACACACCAGCCCTAGCAATTGTGTTCGACTGGCTGGGAGGGGGAAGGAGGGGGCGTCGGTGTTGGGAATGCTACTGGGAACACTCCTGCTGTGCTTTTGTTACAAGGGGCCCCAGTAACAAAAACAGCCCCCACGGACCAAAACCGACCCCCACCCTTCCAGCCCACAGAGGAAACGCCTGATGCACGCTATGGCCAGTCCAGCCCTGCTCTCTGGATTTCACTCTACAAAACTATAGCCTTTTTATTGAAGAGAGCACCGCACTATCTTGGTTATATAGTTGATACTGAACTGGCTGCAGAGAGAAAGAGAGGACAAGAGGTAAGAAGGATTAAACATACAGTTGAAATTTGTTGAAGAAGTGTAATCGACAAGCTTACATGTTTCAGCAGCTGCTGTTTCTTAGATGAACATAAAGCAATTTGAAATTCAGTTGACAACCCCAGGATGCTGCTGACAGAACACCGGTCAGAATGTAGGAGGTGAGAATCTAGGAGGGGAGTGGTAAAAGTAGCACCCTAAGAAAGTAGAAGTCCTAATGGAATATCTACATAACCAAGCAAGCAAGAAGCAAACAACAAATGTGAGGAACAGATAACTGGTGCAAACTAATGCAAGTACGAAAAGTCAGTGTAATTAATAAATTTTGCCAGGCTAATTCTATAGGTCACATGGGTTATATATCTGCCATCATAGTAATAACCCAAACCCAGGAAGTGAATAGGCTATACTGTACTTAGCAGTCTTGTGTTTCAAATCTTTGTAGTTTCCATTACCCTGTCTTCCAGCATCTCTAATCCTTGAGTATTTTGCACTTGGTCTTACTCCTGCCTTTTGCCTGAATCTTGAAGTATACAAAAAAGTGATGAATGGAATGCTTAAATTAATCTCAGTCACTGGTAATTACTCTGAGACCAGACATGACCGCACAAGTCAATGCCGTCTTTTCATCCTGATTTCATGCCCTGAAGACGCTGAGGAAGAACTTCAAATGTCTCCCAAGCAATACTAGACAGCCCGTCATTCATGCCCTAGTCACCTGCGAGATGAACTATGGGAATATCTTCTCAGGGCCGGCTCTAGGGCGGCGCAAGTTAATTACATTTTTAAAACACCTGCTGCAGCGTTTATTAAATTGGCAATTACCAGGCCTCATAAAAATGTAAAAATAGCTCCTGTAATGTTCTTCCTGGAATTTGCACAAACTTTGAAAAATGCACTAAAGTGCATTTTTCAAAGTTACATGTTACACACACACATGCCCTTGGGGCATGTGTGTGAACAACATGGGCGCATATAACAATTTCAGGTGTGCAACAGGGTGTCTTTTTGGCACCCTTGAAATTGCATGCACAATTTGCGAGTACCTATTGGGTACATGCAAATTACGCATGCAATTCCCGTTCATTCCTATGGGCCCGTAGACCCATAGGAATGAATGGGAAGCCATTCTTTAATTGTGACTCGCAATTTGTGACTCGCAATTAAGGAATGTTTAGGAATTGCTATTTTTTAGCGATTCCTACATGCATAGGCTTTTGCGATCCTTAATAGCGATTCCTTAATAATCGCAATTAAGGAATCTCAAAAGCCTGCCTTGATCCATGTGCCCTTTAGTCCTTTGGCTTATGTAACATTTCCTATACACTGATTTACACACGTATGATTTATTGTCTCTGTGTAATGTGTGTGTGATGCAAAGTGCTCTGACACCCTACACTGGTATGAGTGGTACTATATAACTAATTCAATGCATCTGAGAGAGAGTGGTTATAGAGACTTGGTCACTGTTAAAGGGTGATGGGGAGAATCTGTGGTGGAAGTGGTCATTGGGGGGGCGCTAACAAACATTGTTGCACAGGGTGCCACCAGCGCTAAAGCCGGCCCTGCATCTTCAACACCAGTATCACCAAGGAACTTGCTAGAAGACTACAAACCATAGAGAAATCAGCAGCCAGCCTGATCCTCAACCTACCACACAAAACTCAAATCACACCACTCTTCAGAAATCTCCACTGGTTCTTGATAAATAAATGTGCTCATTTCAAACTTCTCACTCCCTCATGCAGGGCACTACACAACTAAGGCTCCACCTACCTGAACAGTTGAAAGCTATACTTGATTGATGAGCTCTAATAAGGTCAAAACCGTTATTAGGTTGCTGGTGTTCCGTTTCAGGGAGGACCTGGCTTCGCAGATGAAGCTTGACTGTTCTCTTGGAGCAGGGTCAAGACTGATTTGCATGTGGCAAGGTCTAAACTGAGCTGGCTTGATGTGCAAAATAATAATGAACTGGGATGAGGCCTGAGTAATAACCAATGGCTGAGATTAATTCAAGCAATCCAGCCATAACTTTTTTTGTATACATTGTGCCTGAATCCTGACGGTAACTGCCAACCTTTCCCCAAACAGTGCACCCCACCCCTTCTGGAAGTAATAGCAGGTCAAGGGCTATGGGGATGTCGCCTGGAAACCACTCACCACTTTACGAGCATGGACAGAATCTGCAGGGTTCCATGACCTATTTGACATATTGTACCCCTTCTAAGGAACCAGATATTTTATGGGTGAGTATGGGAATCGATCATCTCCTCAACCTCATACTTGGGTGATCCATCAATTAAGACTAGTGAAGATTTGCAGACTGTAACAGACAAGGCAGTTTTACTCTAGACTTACACAAAATACTGAGAGGATGTACAGATGAGAGGGCAGTGACAGTCATATTTAAGGCAGAGCCTTCCACCTTCCCTGAGACTGAAATTGTCTCCACAAACCAAGACACACATTTGATGTAAGAGCCAGGAATTTCCAAATATCTGCTGGAAAACCACAGCCTATCTCCTTTCAGTTAGTTGGGGTCTTTCTGTGATGTTGGTCTACAAAGCTTTTATAGGCTGTGTTTGCTTATAACAGATGCTGATGTGTGCCCTTATTTGATAGTTTAAAGTCTTTGCAGAAGGATAGGTTTTTTTATATAGCGCAAACTTGACATGAAGATATCAGGTAGCACGAGTTTTGTTACATAAGGACATATTTATTTTTTGGTACGCACAGGGAGATTACGTGATTTGTCTAGAATCACAGGATATTGAGCGTCTCCCGAGACTCGAACCCGGTACTGCAGATCTGAGGTCGACCACCCTAGGCGTTAGGCCACATCCTTTCTCCAAGTTGTGTGGAGAACCATGGAAGTTGGGACTTTCTGAGGTAACATCTGTGAATAATAACCGTAAGAACAGAAGAAGGAAGACTGTCCCGTTGATGAGTGCACTAAATTGTTATATGCAAACTCAGCTAAACCAATCCATTAGTACTAAGCATTTTGATGCTCCATAAGAAAGCAAAATAAATATTACTCCAGGGACTAATTTACCATTACATTTGACCATCTGTCTGTGGATGGTGACTGGTAGACTAGAAATGGTTGGTACAATGTTGTTCATTAATTCCGAGCAGAAATAGAGCTGGGAAATGAGTTTTGCTGTCTGTGATGATGATTTCTGGAAGACCATGAGAAAGAGAACAAGAACAGCGAAAATGCCCTTTCCTATGATAGTAGAAAGTTTCTCACGGGAAATAAAGTGTCCAGTTTTAGTAAAGTATTCACTGAAAGCTACCAGTCTAGTGCATCTATTTGATGAGGTAACTACACTAAAAAGTCCATCAAGATCATAATCTGTGGTAGACTGAAGTAGGGAGTGGTTGCAGAACCCCCGCTGCAGATGTTTGAGGCCTTAGTATGTGCACATTCCACACATTATTCAGTGTATCTCTGTGCAAATATCTGATAGTGGACCAATAAACGAGTTGGCTGATCAACTTTCTCATCTTCCACTACTGAAATGACCTGCAACTGTTGAATCAGAACTCCATTTTAACACTGTGGATAGAGCCGGACAACAGGGTAGGAACAATGCCATAACCACAGATGGTTGATGTTTTGCTGAGGTGAAATTTCCTATTGAGTTTGTTTGATTACTTCCAAGAACTCTTTAGGTTGTGAAGAGTAAATAGCAAAAATGCATGGCTCAGAATCTCTTACTTTTTAGTCATTCATTTGTCGAGAGAGGGCATCCGCGTTTCCATGTCACTTAATGGTCTGTACATTATCTCATCATAATCATTGTCGTTCGTTGTTTGTGCTAAGTCCACACTTTCAATCTGTGATATGTCACTTCTAGATGATGTTAACAATATACAATAGCTTCCTTAAATGCCCAAAACTCTCTGTTGTACATTGTATAGTTCTTAACAGTGTCTGTCTTAGTTTGTGAGTAGTAAGCTAGTGGATGTCGCTTATAGGGATATTTCAAATTGGAATCAAAAGTGAAGTGGACCTTGAGGTTTTGAATGGCCTGGTTTTGCTTGTTTTCTCAGCGGAATTGTAAAGTCCTTCTTGTTAATTGTACAGTGGACTGTATGATAATAGAAAAGCTTTCAATTAACTTTCTATAGAAATGTGCTAATCCCGTGAACCTCTGCATCTCTTTCACAGACTTTGGGATTGGCCCCTTCAGCAGCGTTTTGAATTTTGTTATGTCCATGCTAATGACATTTGTTAAAGCTTCAAACCTTAAACAGGTTAGGCTGTGCACCCCAGACAGACATTTTACCACTTTGCTTCCTAAGCTACAGAAAGATTTCTCATACTCGTTGCTGGTGTTCTTCAAGGGTTTTTGAATAAATCAGGATGCTATCAAAATACACCATCGTAAACTCATCTACTAGATCTTGAGAGATGTCCTTCAGAAAGTGTTGGAAATTGATGTGTTTGCTACAAAGGCCAAAAGGCATGACAGAATATATAAAGTGACGGTACTGCAGATGGTATGCTGTCTTTCACTCATCCCGTTCACAGATTTTCACTAGGTTGTGTATTTTACTAGGATCTAATTTCATAGGTATTTTGTCTGTCTTGACAGGATCTGAGAGAACATAAATGAGGGGGATAGGGTATTGATTCTGAATAGTGGTCGCCTTCAATTTACTGTCATCTGTACAGGGTCTGTATTCACCATTAGCTTTTGTTATGGTGATGTAGAATTTCAGATAAAACTTTTCTCCAGATTCTTTTTTAGATACAACTGCAAGAACTTGTCTTCTTACACCGTTAATGGGTAAATTTGCAATGCAGAATGGGTTCTCCAGGGGCCAGATCAATCCTGTGGAGATATGTAGTCAGCTCCTCTCTTGCTGAACACGTTGGAAAGAACTTCATGAGGACCTGGTATAGCAAATTTTTCATCTTCGGTCATCTCCGCTTGTGCAGGTGTTGAATTTGTTAGGGAAAACAAAACAAAGACTTGTTTTTTTCTTGAGATGGTTTTTGAAAACAATGCTTGGCACAGTAGGGTGAAGAAACAGAGCCATACTTTAACGCCAATTGACTGGGTGCTATGACATCTCTGCCAGGTTGGTCCTAATATAATGGGAAGGAAGGTGTGTCAATAAAGTTAAAAGAAATTCTCTCCATGTGACTTGTCTGAATAGCCAGTAACAAAGGCCTGTTTTTTGACAGCGTGTTACCACGATCAAGGCAGTCCATCAACCCTTGGATTTCTTCCTTCACAGGTTTCTCTGTAATAGAAATATGAGCCTTGGTCTGATACTTATTGTCATAAAGCACACAGAGGCTCTGAAATCAACAACAGCTTATGCAGTAATAGGCAATTTTCACTGGGTGATTATTATTTGACACTTGAGTGGTGTGTGAGCTCACCACTGGTCCATTGTTCAGGTACGAGCTAAGCAGCTGTGGGCAAGTCTTAACAAAATGACCTGCTTGCCCACGATATAGACTGAGTCCTGCCTTTCTTTTACACACTTTCACGTCAGTAGTCAAAGCCCTTACGAGTCTCTCCTGTCTGCATTGGTTCTTCTAATTTGATGGTGGAATCACTGGTCTATAATAAACCCTCTTGTCAGCTCACCGAGATCCTTGCTATGCGCCAATCTGTAGAGTTAAATCAGTGACCACTGTAAAGGAAGAGGGTTGATTTACAGCAAAGACACAGCGTCCTTAATTGTTCTCGCAGTCCTTTATATCTGCTGCTTCAGATTTATTGGTCCATACCACTTGAGCCATCACTGTTGATATTGGCTGATATAATTAACATGTGTTCCATTGTTAAAAATGCAGCATGAGGCGACTATTTGCAGTGGCGGCCGGCCGGCATGACGGGCGGTTGCGGGGAAGGCGTGGGTCGAGCGTGGGGGAGGGGGTGATTTTAAATGAAAAAGAAATGAAAACGTACCTTCGGCAGTCCGGTCCTTCCGCGCCGCGTCATCCTCACAGAAAGCAGCCGCAGGCAGCCTGCCGCCCCTACCCTAAGCCAGCATTGTGATTAGCTGGAACGCCAACCGCACAGCCGTCTATGGGGAAGCCGTTTTCTCTATTTAGACTGCATGCAGCCTACATGGAGAAAAGGGAGAGTGTATTCTTTTTTTGATGGGGAGCCAGTGGAGGTCGCAGAGGTGTTGGGTGATGTGATCATGTCGTGGTAGCTCAAGGATAAGTCTGGTTCCGGCATTCTGGACAGTCTGGAGTTTGCAGAGGTATTGTTTGTTGATTCCGACATAGAGAGCATTTCCGTAGTCCATTCTGCTGGTGATGGGTGTGGTCTGTTGGGGTGGGTGGGTTTCCGAGGGTGGGGGGCACCAGGTGTTATCCCATGCAGAGAGGGTGGAGCAGAGGATGAGGACTTCTGTTTTCTCTGAGTTGTGCTTCAGGCAGATGTTGCTCATCCAGGTTGCGATGTCTTTCATCCATTCTTGGAAATTGCGGCTGGTAATATCAGGTTCCTTGGTGAGGGAGAGGACGAGCTGGGTGTGGTCGGCGTATGAGACCGGTGTATGAGACTATGAGACTCTGTTGATTCTGTGTGTTCTAACAATAGTTGTGTGTGGGGCCTTGTAGATGTTGAAGAGGGCGAAGCTGAGGGAGGATCCTTGGGGTACTCCGCATCAGTTTCTGCTAGTTTGCAGAGGAAGGGCGGGAGTCTTATTCTTACTGTTCTGCCTGAGAAGAAAGAACGGATCCAGTCTAAGCCTGGTCCTTGGATGCTACCAGCGTTGAGGAGCCTGAAGGCTAGTGTGCGGTAGGAGATGGAGTCAAAAGGCTGCTAAAAGGTGGAGGAGGATTACGGCTGCCGTGTGGCCTTGTTCGAGGTGGGCGTGTAGGTCGTCGGTGGCGGCTATGAGGGCCGTAGTTGCTGCGAAAATCCAAATTGCGAGGTGTGTAGGATGTTGTTGGTTTCTAGTGTGCTAGCTGGGTGTTGACAGTTATCCTGATGACTTTGGCAGCAAAAGGGAGCAGTGAGATGGGCCCGAAGTTTATGAGATCCGTTGGGTCTGCGGAGGGCTTCCTAAGGAGGGGGTAGACTTTGAAGCGTTTCCAGTCGTCGGGCAATGTTGCGTCTTGAAGGAACAGTTGATAGTTCGGGTGCAATGGCAGTGGCGGCCCTATGAAAGATGTGCGGTGGGCAGGGATCAGTAGGTGGTCCGGAGTGGATGCTTTTCATTGTCTTGACGGTGTCTTCTGTGGTGAGAGGGGTAGAGGTGAGGAGGGTCTGTTGGATGGTGTCACTGGGGGTGGGTGTTGAGGCAGTGCCGTGGTTTTGGTCATCAAAGTTATTGCAGAGCATCTTGATCTTGAGGTGGAAGAAGGAGCTGAATTTGTTGCAGAGGTCTTGGGAGGGAGGGACGTTGGTTTTTTCACTGTTGGGTCTGGCAAATTATTGTATCACGGCAAAGAGTTCCCTGCAATTGTTGGAGTTGGAGAGGATTCTGTCTTGGATGAAGTTTCCCTTTGTTGATTTGATGAGTTGGTGGTGTGCTGTGATGGCTGCCTTGTAGGCGGAGCGTGCTTCGGGGTTTTGCTGTTTCACCACCTTTTCTCCAGTTGTCGGCAGGAGCGCTTGAATCCTCAGAGGTCCGTGGTGAACTAGGTGGCTTTCGTGTTGTGTCATCTTGCGGTGTTCTGGAGGAGGTCGAGAGTGTTGGCGCAGTCAGCGATCCATTTGTGGAGGTTAGCACAACTTTGTTTGCGTCTGTTGTGGTTAGGGGGAGTGCAGTTGAGGGAGGAGGAAAGGTGTTCTTCGGAGACTTTATTCCAGCTTTTGCTGTGGAAATGTGTAATATTTTACTTTGCATAAGCAACAGCCATTTTGGCTATGGTGTCCATTTAAGTTTCCTTTGTAATTCTTCCGTCTTTTCACTGTGCTTGTGTTATCTATTTTAGTTGACTTCCTGACTCAGCAATGTACGTGCTTGTAGCTGCCAGTGAACCTGGTCATAGATGTTAACTGTCAATCATTTACTGCTGTCATAAGCATTTCAGCTCCTCCTCCCACTTTGCTGACCTAGTGGTTATTCATCTGCCCTTGTTTGCTGATAACTATTTCTAAAACTTGTTCTTCCTATTTCTGTTCACATGCTTACAGTGCAGAAAAATTGTATAAAAGACCTGTGTTCTGTGACTTCAGTGTACTGCCTCCTTGCAGCACTTGAGAGTGCTGTGTGGACATGGTCTCACTCATGAGTGTTTAATAAACTTGTTATTTATTCCAACTCCAGTGCTGATCTCTATTTTGTTGGTCTCTTGACCCATGGACAAAAGGTACATTTCCACACTGCGTGCAGTGGATTTCGAGAAGGAGAAATTAATGCAGTGGTGGTCTGTCCAGAGTGGTTCTGTGGTGTGGCTGAGGTGAATGTTTCCTTCGGCAAAGATAGGGTTGAGTGTGTCTCCTGCTGTGTGAGTGGGGTAGAGACAAGTTGCTTCAGGTTGGTGAGGTTCTCCAGGAGGGCGGTGGTGTTGGGATTGCTGTGGTTGTCTAGGTGGAAGTTCAGGTCTCTGAGCAGCATGTAGTCCGTGGAGGCGAGGGCGTGCGGAGCGTCGTTCTAGGGTTGGGTTGAATCTGGAAGTGGTGGTTACTTTTGTGGACGATGACGAGACCTCCTCCTGGGCGGTTGGGGTGGTTCTTCCTCAGGCTCTTGTATCCATCCAGGATGGCGGTTGCGATGTCGGGTGCAGAGCTGGCATTGGTCCAGGTCTCTGTGAGGAAGGCGACGTCAGGCGAGTGAATGTTGTGTGGGTCCCAGATTTCTACAGCGTGTCTGTACAGGGAGTGTACATTGATTTTTTTTTGTCAAATCTTTTTATTAACATTTGTTAAAGGAACAATACAATGATAAACAACACATTGTAGCGGATTTGCCCCTATCCCTCTCTAACAGCACAACATCAGGGTATATCAGGCGCACTACTACAGTCTCTGCACCTGCTAATCATGGTGGTACAAAAGGGGGTTAAAAAAGGGGGTGGTGATGGACGGAGCATCTGAACCAATCAAACACTCACACCCAGTCAAAAGATCTGGGTTTGATCCATCACCGTTCTTTAGCCCACTCTGCCATCCCAGTTCAGACAAGGCTATATGCAAATCAGTCTGACCCTGTGCCTCATGGGAACAGTCCAGCCCGAACTGCCAAGCCATGCCTTCCCTGGACCAGAAACAAGCTTCCGAGGACCGGTTTCTGGCATTACAGCCGTCTTCAGCCCGGCTTGCTTGAATCCAGTGGCAAAGTGAGCAAGGGACTCACGTCTGAGCATACCCTGCCACACTTAGGCGGCCAAAGGTTGGGGCATAAGGTTGTACACACATCAATCGTAAGGCTACCCACCCCGCACTGGCTTAGTGCTCGCTGCCGGGGCCAGCACCCCAAGGCAAGTCCATAGGTGTCAACCCGCTGAGTCTCTACGTATCAACATAAATGAGGAGGGTTCCTCTCAGCACTGGGTATGCGCATAAGATTGACTTTTCCGTATGTAAAACAGTTGAAACCAAACAGTGAACAGAATATACCTAGAAACAATTGCAGCTGCAGTAAAACTCCTATACCCACTGGTCCCCCCCCAAACAACTCATCAAGGACAACCCCTTCCCGCTTCCCCGCACGCTTCCCTACTCCGCTCACAGGCATAATGCACTCCGGGAGCCCAATCGCCCTCACAAGCTAAGATGCCATTCAATTAGTAAGGAAAACTGGAACACTCCTCACAGCACACCCCGGTCTTTCCAGCAATACCACTCAATCCTCCACTGCACCTGCACCTTCCATCTCCCCAGCTCGCTGTAGGGCACTCAACATGCATTCCCACCGCCCTGCCATTGGCTCCCTCCGGAGACCCACCGTTTCATCCCTGCACACAGCCGTCCACTCCGCCCGGGCCCACGCCTGAAGGGAAGAAATCCATGCCTGCGCAGTCGGCAAATCGCCTGCCTTCCAGCGCTTCGTGAGGAGACGCACGGCTACCACTAACCCCAGGTTCGAGAAGATGCCTTGTCTTTGGGTGGTCTCTTAAACTGGTGCAGTATATACTCCGGCCACTCCAGAGGTATGGTGCGACCAGTACATTTACAGAGTAACGCGCCTATTGCGCCCCAATAGGAGGTCAGCCTGGGACAACTCCATAGAAGGTGGAGAAGCCCCGCATCCACCTCTCCGCACCTGGGGCAGGACGCATCAGCGCGGTGGAAATATCTATTTATGAGCGCAGGGGTGAGAAAGGCCCTATGCACTATATAGAGCTGTATTTGACGGAATCGAAGGTTTCTGGGAATGCACGCTGGACTCCGGAGGATTTTGCCCCAGTCTTTGTCAGATAGTGCCCTACCCATGTCCTGCTCCCATTTGGCCCTGAGGGACGCTAGACTAACCCCTGTGTGTATCCTCAATGACCCCGCAAACCAACGCACCAGGTGCCTACCCCGCCACATAACATGCAGATATTGTATGGTTAAATGGGTCTCAGGCTCTGACGCCACGTCCCCCCATTTGGCCGTCATTTTCGCCACCAGAGATCGCTGCAGGAGGAACCCCCTCCCCCCCGGGGGAAGCCCCTCCTCCTCCACCAGCGTCTCATATGGGACCAGCGTGCCGTCCCGGTAAAGTTCTCCCAGTGTGTGTATGCCTGCTTCTTTCCAATGGTCCAACGTGGGCTGCGCGAGGATTCCGTCTCCCCCCCAGGAAAGCCTCAAGCGGCACCGCAGGCGCGTATGTGAGAACCCCCCGGGTGATGTAGAGAGCTCTACGAAAACACTTGTAGGTGACCGCCAGCAGTAGCGGGGCAGGCCGTGCTGGCGCCGCCAGCGGGTGGAACAGCTATGCGATCCACTCCAGGGAGTACTGCGAATCCACGGTGGCGGTGTCTTCCCTTCCTCTGTCCGCCAGCCATCTGGTGATCCACTGCAGCTGCGCCGCCAGATAATATTGCTCAAAGCAAGGGGCAGCCAGCCCGCCTCTATCTGTTGGAAGGAACAATTTCGCAAGCGCCAACCGGTGTCTGGACGGCCCCCATATGAAGTCCCGAAGTATACTGTTGAGTGATGTGAAGAAGGAAGTCGGCACGTAGAGGGGCAGATAAAAAAAACCAGAAATCTAGGGAGCATAATCATTTTGGTCAAGGCCACCCTGCCGGTCGTGGTCAGCGGCAAGGTAGTCCAAAAACGGATGTGGGACCGAAGTGCAGTTACAGCCCTGCTCAGGTTGCCGTCAAATAGATCAGCCGCCTACCTGTAAATCTGCACCCCGAGGTACCGGAAGGTGTCCGCCTTCCATTGGACACGCGTTTCACCTAGGCAATACCCCGGATCCTCCGCTTCCGGATTAAAGGCATAGAGGCATGACTTTCCAGCGTTCACTTTGAGTCCGGAGACAACCGCAAACTGCTCCAGCACCTGGGCCAGCCTCTCCGGTATATGCGCCACATCCCTAACAAACACTAGCAGGTCTTCCGCATAGAGCGAGACCTGATGGGTCGCATCTCCTAGCGGAATCCTCGCGTCCAGCGTCCGTCTCAGCCGTTCCACCAATGGCTCCACCGCCAGCGCAAACAGCAGCATGGACAGGGGACAGCCCTTACGTGTGCCCCGGCCCACCGCCACTGCCTCGGAAATATATGGACCCAGCCGCACCTGGACCGTAGGGTTCGTGTAGAGCAGTTGGACCGCCCGCAAGAAGCCCTCACCCAGCTCGTAGCGCGAGAGCACCGCAGCAAGGTACCTCCATTGCAGACAATCAAAAGCCTTCTCCAGATCGATGATCAGGCATCCTGCCCTGGGCCAGGCTCCCGTTGCCTCCGCCGCCACGCGAAAGAACCGCCTGAGATTCAGGGATGTGGACCGTGCTGGTACAAACCCATTCTGGTCAGGGTGCACTAGGTGTGGGACCACTGCCGCGAGTCGCTCTGCCAGGATTTTCGCAAAGACTTTATAGTCCACGTTCAGCATTGCAAGCGGCCTGTACGAGTCCAAAGCGGTGGGATCCCGGTCTGGCTTGGGTAGGGAGACGAGGAACGCTTCCCGCATGGTACGGGGGAGCGAGCCCTCGTCCAGGGCCGTATTGAACAGTTGGAGCAGCAGAGGCGCCAGAGTGTCTCTATTTGCCTTATAATATTCCGCAGGTAGGCTATCGGGCCCGGGGGGTTTCCCCGTCACCATGTCTCCAATCGCATCACCCACTTCCTCCAGGGTGAGTGGAGTGTTGAGCTCGCCCCTATGATCTTCCGTTGCCACTGGTAAGACGAGGGCATCCAAGAACTCGTCCAGCGTGGGTCGAGGCCCTGTACCTTGAGACTGATAGAGCTGCCTATAATGTGCAGTCACGGCACGATGGATCGCCCTCTGGGTGTACACCATGACCCCTTCCGCAGTGCGCAGCGCGCCCATGGGGACATGACGCCCCTCGCTTTGTACCAACCAGGCCAGCAACCGACCAGCTCTATCCGCTGTGGCGTGCGTCCTGGCTGTGTGCGTCGTGTAATTATGACAGCGCAGTTGCTCCAGGAGCAGCGCGTGCTGAGTACGCAGTTCGCCGAGCTCACGTGAGCGCTCACCCGCACCTTCACCATCCTTTTCATAGCGGAGGAGCTCCGACGCCAGCTTCGCCAGGGAGACCGATAACTTTTTCCGTATGTTCCACGTGGCCCCAAGGCAATGCCCGCGGATAGCCACTTTATGCGCCTCCCACTCCACCAGTGTGCTGCTTGCCGACCCTGCATTGACCTCGAAATAGGCCAAAATGGCCGTGCCCAAGGACGACCGAAACTCGGCATCCTCAAGTGCAGCCGGTTGTAGCCGTCATGTGGGCACGGGAGGACAGTCCGCCTCCCAGCTGATCTTGAACCGAAGCGGGTTGTGGTCTGAGTGCGTCCTCCCCAGGTACTCGATCTCGGCAAGAAGCGGAAGCAAGGACTGTGTACCTAGTATTCTGTCCAGGCGGACGTGAAGGTCGTGCACTGGGGAATAGAAGGAGTAGATTCTGTCTGCAGGATGCTGCACGCGCCAAAGGTCACATACCCCCAATGAGTGAGCCAATCCCTGAACGCGCGCGCGTTGGACGCTACCGGTGCAGCCCGAAAGGGAGGGAAGGACCGGTCCAAGTGCGTGTCCAGTACCATATTGAAGTCCTCCCCAAGCAGCCAGGGAAACCCAGCATACGGGTGAAGAATATGATTCAAGCTCTCTAAGTAAGCAGACTGCTCCACGTTCGGAGCGTACAGAAACCACAGCAGTATTTCTTGGCCATTCAGTCTCCCTCGCGCCAGCGTGTACCTGCCCGCAGGGTCCACCCGTGTGTCCGTGCAGATGAAGGGGACACCCGCCCGCACCCAAATCAAAGTGCAGTGCGCAGGTGCAGAAAAGGTTGTGCCAAAGATCTGTCCTCTCCAGCGTCTGCGCAGCTTTTCTAGTTCGGCCAATGACATATGCGTTTCCTGGAGAAATGCAATTCCCACCCCGTGGCGCTGGAGGTAGGAGAATACTGAATATCGGCGAGAGGGGTATGCATACCACGGATGTTCCAGGTTATTGTGTGCCATGAAACAGTTCTACGAGCGCGCTTACCGGGGGGGTGGGGGAAGCCCCCGGGCAGGGGGTCTGGGGGCACCAGCGCGGACAGGAAGACCAAAGTGCTGCATTGAAAAAAAACATGTGAACGGTTACAAACAATAAAACAGCAAGGGCGAGTCCCCAGTGGAACGTGCGTCCAAACATCGTCAAAAACCTCCTCACCATAGTGAGCTTAACTCAGCGCGGTCGGTGCTTGGGTTCGTGCGCTGCCAACAATCTCAATTCGCTTCACCCCTAACGCTTATCGCCTGAGGTCTTGGGAGGTGCCCCCATGCACCGAGCACCCCCAACCATTCTGCAGTGGCGTGCGACTCCCATAAAGGAGCCCCCTACGCTGAGTAGCTGGCAGCTTGCGCCGGTCTCAGTCCAGTGGTCACACTTCGCTGCCCCGCAGCCCAGCAAGCATTTGCAGCCATACAAGCACACTTCAGGGTAGGCAGTCATATCGCAGCAGCCATTCGTCCTCACACCCAGTAACAGTAGAAGGCAAGACAGCATCAGCAGTAGTCAGGAGGTAAGCAGTAAGTCTCCCTCATCTCAATGACCCCCGGAGATATCACATGAGAAGGTCCGCCGTCTGCGGTGTCACTACTGGCATGACCACATCATCAGAGAGCACCGTTGAAGGGGAGGTCGGGCGCTAGTGCCATGGTCACTCCGTGTCTGTGAGTTCCGCCTGCTCTCGCCATGCACCACTCCCAAGTTCACGACCGTTTCCAGGGCCTCCTGCAGCTTGAGTCGCTTTTCCGCCAGACTAGGAGCCGCCGGGCCGATGCTCGGGCCATGGCGGGCACCCCGGTTTCCACTCCGTCTCGACTTTTGCACCTGCCATCCACCACCTTCCTCCGCGTGCTCAGGTCACGTGCCCTTCCATTGCCCAGTTTCCTCCAGCCAGTCCCAAACATCTGATGGTGCGTCGAAGAAACGGGCCCCATCGAGGGGAACAACAGGGAGTACGGAAGGCCTAGTTCCCGCAACTGCTTCTTCACCGACAGATAGGTGCTTCTTCTTCTCTGCACCGTCGCCGTGTAGTCCAGGAAGAACATCACGTGACTGCTCCCGACTGTAAGATTGTCCAGCTTCCTCGTTTCTCTCAGCACCACGTCCCTGTCCCGGTAATTAAGCAGTTTAAAGAGGAACGGGCGAGGTCGGACTCCCGGACGAGGCTTCTGCACCGGCACCCTGTGCGCTCGCTCCACCACAAAGTGCGGGGACAACACCTCCGGAGGCAGAAGGTCCCTCAGCCATGACTCGGTAAAGCCCTCCGGGTCTTTCCCCTCTTCGCCTTCCGGCAGCCCGACCACTCGGACATTGTTGCGGCGGGAGCGGCCCTAGGCATCTTCCATGCGATCCTCTAGTACGTGTACTCTGTCAAGGATGTCCTGCAGCGCCGAGGTGTGTTGTTGTACCACCGGCTGTCGTCCCTGTACTGCTTGACGTTGGTCCATGACTGTATCAGCTAGCTTACGATGGTCTGTGCGGAGCAAGGTGAAATCCGACGTCACCTAATCAATTCGGTTCTCAAGGGATGTCTTTGTCTGCTCCAGTGTGGTGCCAATGCGCTCCACCGCCGCCAGTACCGAGTACATCATGGCTGCGAGGACCTCCGCCGGGCCCAGACCACCATCCTGCGGGCCACCCGACTGGCCTGGTCCATCTTCAGCCTGCTGCCTCTGCTGGGCTCTATCTCTGAGCTTACCCATTACAAGTTGCTGCACAGAGGGCATCCGCACACACCGGCAACTGTCCAGTCCGCTGATCCAGAGAGGGTTCCACGGGATAAACACTTCCCTAGTCCAGTGCCAGAAGGCGCTGTCCAAGAAGTCTCCAAAGCAAACCCAGCCGACCCCCCAGGTAAGGTACCGGCACCCAAGAGCCCACACCCGCCAATCCCGTGGGGCCCCCCTCTCCGGTAAATCTGTGTCAAAGAGTCACTGTTCCTTCCTCTTCACAGCTCCCAGAACCCTAACGAACAGGGCAGTCCTGAAAGCGGCCCCGGGTAGCACCAAAGGCGAATATCTGCTCCAGCACTACTTCCCAGGCCAGGGGGCAATCGCCAGCCAGACGCAGCCACGGTAGCCCTCCAGTCTCGGTCCCTGCCAGCCGGCGCCAGTCCCACATGCGCCACAGCAGCAATCCACCTAGTATCCCAGCTCACCGCGACGGCTCACCAATTCAGTCCAGGGCAGCCCCCGCTCAATCGCAAACAGCAGCAAAAGCATCAGCAGTTCCCACCGCGCAGTCAGGGCAGGCAGTACAACCCAACGCTGTTAGCAGGCTCTCCACTTGTCCCACAGGCGAGTCAAGATGGCGCCCACAGCTCCACTAAGATGGCGCCCGACAGTTAGGAATGACGGCGTGGGAGAGCGCTAAATGCAGGTGGGGATGCCCTTCTCAATGCCGTGAGACACAAGCAGCCACAGTTGCCATCCAGGTTAGGCCTCCTTGCTGTGTGGGTGCGGTCAGGCCTCTTTGCCCCCCAGGCCCCAGGGAACCAGTGTTGTCCTCCGCAGCAGTCGTGGCCCCAGACAGGGATATCTCGATGCTCAGGGGCAGCCCTGCCCCACCCGACAATCACAGTCCTCGGGGGGCCCCCTCCCAGGTTGCCGACGCCGCATCCCCACCTCACCTCCAAGACAGGTGCCGCGCTGGTGGCAGGACGTGCCTCCACAGGACAGGCGCCCTCCCGGGCTCCCTGCTCACGTAACTGTCACGCCTGGGCCGCCCAGATCCTCGTCCAGACTCCTCACCGCTGCGGGCCCCTCTCGCCATGCCCCGGGCCTCACGCCAGGATCCTGCCGGGCGCTGTCCCAGTCCCGCCAGCGCAGGGTCCCCCACTGAAGCCGTCACCAGTCCGGCGGTAGCAGCAGGTCACCAGGCGGCACCGGTCCGGGGTCTATGGCGGGCCTCGACGCCTCCGCTCACCGCTGCCTGTCGAGATATCTCCGCTGCCAGTCGCTCCAAGCAGCCGCTCCCTCCACGTCACTTGGCAACACCAGCTCCTCCGCAAGCTCCGCGGCTCCCTGCAGCCCAATGCTACCCGCAGCGGCCCGGCGCCTCTTCCCGCCAATGTAATGGCCGCCCGTCACCACACACGGCCCTTCCCCACAATCCGCTGCGCCTCCATGTACCGGCCCAGGTGATCGTCGGCCGTCGCAAACGGTCCCAGCCACGTCCCTATACCATCGCTGTGCAGTACAGGCTCTGGGGGCACTTCCGATAGCGTTTTCTCAGGATAAGTAGGGCTTTCCAAAGCGGAGCTCTATGCTATTGCATCCGCCATGAGGGCTGGCTACCAGGGAGTGTACATTGATGAGGATGCAGCTCATTGACTTGTCTGCGGAGGCGTCCGGTGGGTTGGGAATGTCTGCCTTGGTCCGGAGGTGGGTGAAGGTGCGGCGGCAGTGTCGGCAGGAGATAGGGCCCTGGGTATTGCTTGGCGTTGAGAGCTGGCAGTTGTTGTTACATCTGGGGTTGAGTGCGTTGAGAGTGCTTATCTTGTAGTGGCGGGTGGTTGGGGAACCAGGGTCCGTGGCGTTGGTTGCGGTCAGGTCGCAACCTTTGGCGCGGCACCATTAAATAGGTATCGGGTTGAAGCTGGGAAGCGGGAGCGGGAAAAGGCAACCAGAAAAGGGCAAACAAGAAAAGGCAAAACAGAAAAAGTCTGAAAAAGGCAAAACAGGAAAAGGCACAAAAGACAGAGAAAGGTAAAACGGAAAAATACTGAAAGCGGACTAGCAGAAGAGCAGGCTCTTCCACTAGACCACCAGGGATGAGGCACAGGCAGGAGCCTGCGGGTAGAGGATGGCCTTGAACATCTACTTGAGGCTAAACTTGGGGCTAAGGGAAGTGTCTTAACAGTGGAGCTGCGTGAGGGGAGAGCAGTGACCCTGACCAGGAGGTCTAGGTGTTCTGCTTTTGTTTAAAGTATATGTGGCCTACTGTCATGCGACATCTTCGCCCCAAGCTTGGCTCTCCAGTACCTCCAAAACAGAGCAAGAAAGCCTCACAAGGTCGAGTTGCAAGAGATGGAGATTTCTACAGGCTCTGCTGTTTTTCCATTGAATCTTGGGCAGATGATGAAAGGTAAGGGTGAGGGCGCAGCTTGTGGTGCAGCCTGTGGTCCATTCCTTCTTAAGAAAAGTATTGCAGAGGGAGAAGTAGAAGAAGCACATAACTCCTGTTCAATTTCTAGTTCCTCTGAAAGCTCAACTCTTTCTCCAGCCCAGCTGATGGCAATCGTGGAGCACAAAAAAATGAAGGGATGAGGCCCTTTCAGAAAGCCAAAACTTTCCTCCTATTACAGAAATTCGGGCTAAAAACTTCCTGTGTGGAGGACCAGGATGATGTCAGCACAGGACAAGAGGCAAGTTACTCCACAAGTAGTATGTCATCAGGCACATCGACGTTGCCATTATCAACTGTGGAGGTCTGCTCTCGAAAAGAGGTAGATGAGCTAAGCACCAGCACTGCACTTGTTTTGCATATTTCAGAAGCATTCTCATGTGGGACCACTCATGTACAGAATTCTGGTTTTAAAGTGGCCGATACTATTGAGCCCAAAGCATACCCAGAGGAACCCTGCTTTAAAAATGCCAACCCTTCTCAGGAACTATTACCAGAGTCTTTAAAATGGCGTGCAATATAATCTTGGTTGAAATTCTCGGTTTGAAGGTGCAACAAGCTCTGGATACGGAGATGATAAACTAATGGCTCGCTAAAATGGAGGAAACCTTGCAGTCATGTCCTAAATAAATACAGGAAGCCGAGCAAAGAATGTCTTCTATCGAAGATAAGTTGGAACTTCTTTAATCTCGTATTTCACTGAGTTTACAAAAATTGCACAATTGGAGATGAAATTAGAAACGATGGAGAATCATTCACGACGCTCCAATCTCAGGTTTACGGGAATTCCTGAAGGAAGTGAATCACAGGGCCAAATACAGCCTGTCCCTCAACTCATTGACATGCTGATTAAAGATCATATCTTACCATCGGCCCCAGATGATTTGACTATTGTGCACCCCCATAGAGTTCCTTTCCATCAGGCACCATAGGCCAAATATGCACGAACTATCTTGTTTAACTTTTCTGATATACGAATTAAGGAACAAGTACTCTCCAGAGCTATTCAGCAGAAAACGATTATGGTGCTTCAAAATGCTTCTTTGAAGGTTTTTTCAGATCTTTCAGTGGTCTCATCAAGGCTTAGAAAGGCCTTACAAGAACTAGCCCATGAATATAGGTCGATGGGTGCACAGGCCTCTGTAGTCCAATCCACTAAGCAAAAAATTATTTGGAAAGGTCTATTTAAGCTCTTTATCATTTTTGCAGAAGCACAGGCTTTCTTAAAGGTAATCGAAAACTAAAGATATGTCTAGTATTTGAAGTAGTTTGGGGCTGTATTCATTGGGGGTTGGCGAGGGGTGTGAGGGGGTACTGGTCTGGATAGGCTTAGGATGCAATTACATTGTATCCTTTGAGGTGGGGTGTCCGCGAGGCAGGATGCAAGGTGGATTTTCTAACGTGGGTTGGGTGGTGGATGGAATGGGGTTGCAGAGAAAAACATGTGGATGGAAAACAGATGTTGCTGCTTTTTACTTTTATTAATTTTTTTGTTTTCAAATGTTTACTTTTTTTGGTTTTTTGGGACTAAGGCAGAACATAACTTCATAAAAAATGTAGAGTATTAAATTAATTGCGTGTAATGTGAATGGGCTATTGAATCATAGAAAAGCAGGCCCTATGTTGAGCTGGTTGTAGTCTTTTTCCCCTCAGGAGACACTTTTTAAGTCAAATTCACTGAAAATGATTCCCATGAAGATGGCACAGCAGTTGTGTTTGTTACATTTTGAAGAAAAACTAATAAAAAATCCCCCACAAAAAGATTTACCCGAAAATGACTCTACCTAAAGGCTACAATCAAGCTTATTTTGCTTCTGCAAGTATGTCTGTTCGAGGGTTCGCCATAATACTTTGTAATAATTGCAATTGTGAAGTACAACAAGTTACTTGAGATCCTCAAGGGAGATGGATTTGGCTAAAAATTAAGCTTGAGTGTGTATTGTTCAATCTCTTGAATTACTATGGCCCCATATTCAATGATAGGCTTTACAGCAAATTTATGATCTATTCATTTCTTCTGAGAGTTCTATAATTTGGGACTGGGATTCTAACTATATTCAGGACATTCGCGTGGACACCTCAAATGCGGCTAAGCAGCAATTGAAGCCTAAAACAACTAAGTTGATGAATAGGATAAAACAGAAATTCACCCTTTTTGATCCTTGGTGTCAAGGCCATCCAGGCCAGTTTTAATATACTGGATATACTTCCAGGTTCAAGACGGCCTTTCAAATAGATTTTGTTTTCCTAAGCTAAAAATTGCTGTCTAGAGGGGATGCAGAGATTATTTCTAATTCATTTTAATATACTAGATATACTTCCAGGTTCAAGATGACCTTTCAAATAGATTTTTTGTCCTAAGTGATAAATTGCTATCTAGAGGGGATGCAGATATTTTTTTGTAACTCTTTTTCTGATCACTCAGCTATTTCATTGACAGTTAAATTCAATAAACCTGGACTGCGTAGTACTAAGCGTTGGCATTTTGACAAATCTCTTCCTGAAGATTTGGATTGGATCAAAGAAATGCAGCTTTTTATTTAAAAAAAACTTATTTGAAATAAATGTATATTCAACCCCTGTATTTTTTGTTTGGGAGACTTTTAAAGCAGCTTTTAGAGGCCAGGTAATAGGTTACAAGGCTGCGGTGAGTAAACAACGAGCACAAGTGATGTTGTCATTGCAGACAGCGCTTGAAAGAGCCACTGATAAGTTAAATAAGGCCAGGTCGGAATCCCAAAAAACTGCTTCTCTGCTAGATCTAGTAAAAGATAAATACAATTTGAGGCAATTTTTCAACCTAGAGGAAATCAAGGCGAGTAAGAATTAAAGAATTATAAACAAAAACTCAATGTGGAAATCCAACATTTAGGATGCTATCTGGCTTGAGTTACTGTAGTCCAAAGCAGTGAAATGTAGTCATTCAGATCAGAGATCCAGAAATGGGTATCGTAGAAGATTCAAAGGATAAATTGCCAAGGTTTTTCTGATGCCTTTTAAAATCCCATATGAGGAAGCACAGGTTATAGATTTTGAATCACTCTTGCAATATTTAGAATCTCTACAATAACCTTCTATTTTAAAGAGTTTGAGTGATTCTCTTGATAAGCCTAGTTCACAAATTGAAGTCAGCAATATAGTAAAAACCATGGCTAATGCGAAAGCTGCAGGTAATGATAATATCCCCGTTGAAGTTTTAAAGACCTTTGAGCCTCTACTTCTACCTTTTCTTACTATATTTTTCGATCTAATAAAAAAATGGTAAGCTCATATAAAAAAAACGTTAAGGAAGCAGTGGTGGTATGCATTCTCAAGAAAGAAAAGGAAACTAATGATCCTAGAGCTTCTCACCCCATCTATTAAAATTAGGCTACAAAATATTTATGAAAATATGGGCTTCAAGATTGACCTTTTGTGCACAACAGGTGATCCATCCGGATCAGATACCTATTTTTTAACACAAGTGATTGATTTCCTGTCAGTCAACAAGGCCAAGGCAGCAATCTTATTATTTGATGCAGAAAAAGAATTTGACCTTGTTGACTGGCAGGCTTTGTTTTTCATATTACGAAAATTCGGTTGCGCCGTTAGTTAAAATGTTAAGAGAGCTCTATGTAGGTTCAGAGGCTAAAATCATGATAAATAAAGAAGAGCTGGGGCTGGTAAAGATCAGACGTGGGACTACGTAGGGTTGCCCGCAGGCCCCCCTTTTATTTGAGCTTTTTATAGACCCGCTGGCAATAAAAATCTGTTACAATATCCGGATAGTGCCACCTTTAGATGCAATGGCAACTATTTACAGACAATATTATTCTTTATTTATCAGCAGATTCACTAGATATCCAAAATGCATTTGATTAAATATTAGCTGTTACACGAATAGGAGGTTATAGGTTAGATTTAGCCAAGACTGATGTTCTGTTGTTTAATGCTCTGGCTGTATTGCTTCCATTTCCCCACCAACACACAGGGTCCGATTCACAGAACTTAATTAAGACAAAATCCTAAACTTACTACCAATTTGGTATTCACAGAAGGCACTTACTCATTTTGGTATTCACAGAAGGCACTTACTCATTTCGGTATTCACAGAAGTCAGGAGTCCTAACTTTAGAACTCCTAAATGCCTTCTGTGAATACCGAAAGTCTTAAAGTTAGGATTATTCTCAGTTTAGGAGTAGTAATCAATCAATCAATCAATCAATCAGGAACATTTATAGAGCGCGCTACTCGCCCGTGAGGGTCTCAAGGCGCTGAAGGGAGGGGGGGGGATGCTGCTACTGTTCGAAAAGCCAGGTCTTGAGGTGTTTCCTGAAAGTGAGATGGTCCTGGGTCAGTCGTAGGTGTGCGGGGAGGGAGTTCCATGTCTTGGCTGCCAGGTAGGAGATCGATCTTCCTCCGGTGGTGGTTCTCTGAATCCGTGGGACGGTGGCGAGGGCGAGGCTGGCGGAACGGAGCTGGCGGGTGGGGGTGTAGAAGGAGAGGCGGTTGTTGAGGTATTCTGGGCCCATGTTGTGGAGTGCTTTGTGTGCGTCGGTGAGCAGCCTGAACGTGATCCTTTTGTTGACGGGGAGCCAGTGCAGGTTCCTCAGGTGGGCAGATATGTGGCTGTGGCAAGGGATGTCGAGGATGAGTCGTGCGGAGGCGTTCTGTATGCTCTGGAGACGTTTCTGGAGTTTGGCTGTGGTTCCTGTGTATAGGGCGTTCCCGTAGTCTAGACGGCTGGTGACGAGGGCTTGGGTGACAGTCTTTCTGGTTTCGGTGGGGATCCACCGGAAGATCTTTCGGAGCATGCGCAGGGTGTTGAAGCATGCGGACGAGACAGCGTTGACTTGCTTGGTCATCGTGAGGGAGGAGTCCAGGATGAATCCCAGGTTGCGTTCGTGGTCCGTGGGTGTAGGTGCGGTGCCCAGCGCTGTGGGCCACCAGGAGTCGCCCCAGGCGGATGGGGATTGTCCGAGGATTAAGACCTCAGTTTTGTCCGAGTTGAGCTTCAGACGGCTGTGCTTCATCCATTCAGCGACATCTTTCATTCCTTCCTGGAGGTTGGATTAGGCGGTGACTGGGTCTTTAGTGAGGGAGAGTATCAGCTGGGTGTCGTCGGCGTAAGAGATGATGTTGATGTTGTGTATGCGTGCGATGGCGGCGAGGGGGCTCATGTAGATATTGAAGAGAGTTGGGCTGAGCGAGGATCCTTGAGGTACGCCGCAGATGATCTTGGTGGCCGTGGAGATGAACGGGGGGAGGCGTACTCTCTGGGTTCTGTCGGAGAGGAACAAGGTGATCCAGTCCAGGGCCTTTCCTTGGATCCCAGTATTGTATAGGCGAGTTATTAGGGTGCGGTGGCAGACGGTATCAAAGGCTGCCGAGAGGTCCAGGAGGATAAGAGCAGTCGTTTCTCCGTTGTCCATCAGGGTCCTGATGTCGTCGGTGGCTGCGATGAGGCGGTCTCGGTGCTGTGGTTAGCTCGAAAACCGGATTGGGATGGGTCGAATTAGTTGTTTGCTTCGATAAATGTAGTCAGGTGTTTATTGACGGTCTTCTCGATTACTTTAGCCAGGAAGGGGAGGAGGGAGATGGCGCGGAAGTTCTTGAGGTCTTTGGGGTCCGCTGTAGGTTTCTTCAGAAGGGCGTTGATCTCTGCGCGTTTCCAGCTCTCAGAGAAGGTGGCTGATGTGAAGGAGCTGTTTATGACGTTCCGGAGGTGGGGTGCGATGGTGGTGTCGGCTTTGTTGAAGATATGATGATGGCATGGGTCAGAGGGGGAGCCAGAGTGGATGGTGTTCATGACGTGGGTGGTGTCTTCAGTGCTGATGGGGTCCATGCGCAGAGGGTGGTGGTGGTGGTCGTAGGTTTGGCGGCTGGAAGCGGAGTCCGGGGTCCGAAGCTGTCGTGTATATCTATTATCTTGCGGTGGAAGAACGTGGTGAGGGAGTTGCAGAGGTCTTGCGATGGTGTGATGTCGTTGTTGCTGGCGCTGGGGTTGGAGAGCTCTTTGACGATGCTGAAGAGTTCCTTGCTGTTGTGGGTGTTGTTGTCCAGCCGCTCTTTGAATGATGTCCTTTTGATGGTGCAGATCATCTGGTGGTAGTCGCAGGTGGCGCTCTTGAGGGCTGTCATGTTTTCTGCTGTCCGTTTGTGGCGCCAGGTATTTTCGAGGGTTCTGCAGGTTTTCTTTGCGATTTTGAGGGCGTCTGTGAACCATGAGGTCTTTCTGTTGCCGGTCTTGCCTGGGGGGTTCTTGAGTGGAGCGAGGTCGTCGGCGCAGTTGGTGATCCACTGTGCGAGATTGTGTGCTGCGTTGTTGGTGTCGGGGGTGTTGACATGTGGGTTCTTGCTCAGTGATGTGGTTAGTTGGTCTGTGGTGACTTTGCTCCAGCATCTGCAGGGGATCTGTTGCTTGTGGTGGTGGGATGTTGTCTTCTTAAGGATGAAGTGAATGCAGCTGTGGTCGGTCCCGTGTAGTCCAGTGGAGTGGCTGAAGTAGACGTGGTTGCTGGCGGAGAAGATGGGGTCGAGCTCTGTGGCCAGCGCAGTGGGTGGGCGTGTCCACCAGTTGCTTGAGTCCGAGGTTGGCGAGGTTGTCGAGCAGGGTGGTGGTGTTGCTGTCGTTTTTTCCAGGTGGAAGTTTAGATCCCCTAGGAGGATGTATTCTGGTGAGGCCAGGGCGTGTTTTTGTTGGCGCGGTCCTTCCGGGTGATCTTGTAGCCGTCCGGGATGGCTACGGCGATGTAAAGTTAGGAGTCCTAACTTTAGGACCCTAAATGCCTTCTCTGAATACCGAAAGTCTTAAAGTTAGGATTTTTCTCAGTTTAGGAGTAGTAAAGTTAGGAGTCCTAACTTTACTACTCCTGAAACTGAGAAAAATCCTAACTTTAAGACTTTCGGTATTCACAGAAGGCATTTAGGAGCCCTAAAATTAGGACTCCAAACTTCTGTGAATACCGAAATGAGTAAGTGCCTTCTGTGAATGCCAAAATGAGTAAGTGCCTTTTGTGAATACCAAAATGGTAGTAAGTTTATGATTTGTCTTAAGTTAGTTCTGTGAATCGGGCCCACAGTAACTAAACCTATTAGATATCTAGGTTTATTCGTGACTAGCCGGAATGCTCAATTATTTATGCTAAACTATGGAAGTACATTAAAAAAAGTTAATAGGCTATTGGAGAGCTGGTCTCGCCATCCTTTAACTCTAATTGGTGGTCTTATCAATGGTTAAAATGTCTATTTCACCAATATTTTTTATTTTTGTTTATTAATCTTCTTCTATTAAAATACCTATATCTTATTTTTGGGAATTAGATAAAATAATTCTCAATTTCATTTGGGCAAATATACTTCCCAGAACTGCATTAGCAATATTACAATTAGACTCAGTGGGTGCTGGCCCTCCCATAGTTTGAACTTTATTATCAGGCAGCCCTGCTGATTTTTTTGGTTCAGCTCCCAAGGTCATTCAATTACCTGTTTTTCTTCGATTTCCAAAATAGTTGAAAAAAATCAAGGTATAAGACAATATTAGAATTAGCTTATCACATGCAATTATTTTGTATATCACATACAATTCCTAGTTATCATCCATATATAAAAATAGCAGATGGACGGAAGCTGGGTTTGAACGACTGGGGGATTTTTATAATCTATCATATTTGATTACTTTTGAGTCATTGACTCAGCAGTTGGGTTCCAGGATTTCAGGCCTTTCTTTTAGCTTTAATCAAAGATTCTAAGCAAACTATATGATTATGGCTTGATTGGAGTCAGCAATTGGTACTCTTTCCAATCTCAGCTGGGTGAGAAGAAAGAGATTGATAAAGTACTTTCCAAACCAGTAAACAAAAACTGGATGTAGTCTCAACAACAAAGAGTGGCAGACACTTTGTGAATCTCTGGATGCTCTTAAACATGAATTAGACCTACATCCTCCAATGCTCACTGGTGATATAGAGGTGGATGCAGAGGCTCTTGTAAAGTGGAATGCACAGGGTAGGTTGACCCTTGCTCCTCTTACCCCATGCCCCACTAGAATAATTAGACGGTCAGCTCCTTGGTTTAACGATAACCTACGTCAGTGCAGTAAGGACTGTAAATGTCAGGAAAGAGCCTGGAGGAAGGATTTTAAGACAGAAAACAAAAGGAATTATAAAGAGACCTTAAGAGACTACCATAAAAAGATACAGGTAGCTAAGAAGAGCTTCTTCGCTTCCAAAATCGAATCTGCAGGAAACAAAAGCAGAGACATTTTTGACATTGTCGAAAGCTTCTCCTCACCTAAGGCTGTGACCAGACTCTCCCCCCTCTCGGACGAGTGGATTGGCAATTTAGCCAATTTTTTCTATACGAAGATCGTTACCATACAATCCCCGTTTGATGGCCCAGTCGTGGCATGTGTGCCGGCTACCCTACGGACTGGCCTCCAGTGTCAGGAAGATGGGGCTTCCCTCGACATCTTCCCGCCCATGCCCTTAGAGACATCACTGGTAATAATGAAAAGTTTGAAATCTGGCTGGCCTGTAGATCCATGCCCTGCTAAACTCTTTGGTACAAAAGGGGGTGGTGATGGACGGAGTATCTGAATCAATCAAACACTCACACCCAGTCAAAAGATAAGGGTTTAATCCATCACCGTTCTTTAGCCCACTCTGCCACCCCAGTTCAGACATGGCTATATGCAAATCAGTCTGACCCTGTGCCTCATGGGAACAGTCCAGCCCGAACTGCCAAGCCATGTCTTCCCCGGACCGGAAACAAGCTTCCGAGGACCGGTTTCTGGCATTCCAGCCGTCTTCAGCCTGGCTTGCTTGAATCCAGTGGCAAAGTGAGCAAGGGACTCACGTCTGAGCATACCCTGCCACACTTATGGCGGCCAAAAGCGGTACAAAAGGGGGTGATGATGGACGGAGTATCTGAATCAAACAAACACTCACACCCAGTCAAAAGATCTGGGTTTAATCCATCACCGTTCTTTAGCCCACTCTGCCACCCCAGATCAGACATGGCTATATGCACATCAGTCTGACCCTGTGCCTCATGGGAACAGTCCAGCCCGAACTGCAAAGCAATGTCTTCCCTGGACCAGAAACAAGCATCATGGGATCAGTTTCTTGCTAATCAGCCGTCATCAGCCAGGCTAGCTTGAATCCAGTGACAAGTGAGCAAGGGACCCACATCTGGACATACCCTGCCAACTTACGGCGAACAAAGCAAAACCAAAGGGGTTGATGGACGGAGTGTTGAACAATGCAAACACTCACCCCCAGTCAACTCATCTGGGTTTATTTTGTCACCCCAAGTGGGACGGATATGCTCAGGCGTGAGTCCCGTGCTCTCCATGCCACTGGAATTAAGCTATCCTGGCTGTTGAGGGCTGAAAGCCCGAAACCGGTCCTAGGATGCTTGTTTCCAGTCCAGGGAGGACCTGGCTTGGCCGTTCAGGCAGGACTGTTCCCATGGGGCACAGGGTCAAGACTGATTTGCATATGGCTGGGTTCCAACTGGAATGGCATGGTGAGCAAAAACATTATGGATTTAGGCCAAGATCTCTCCACTGGGGTGAATGTATGACATTGTTCTGCATTCTGTCCATCAACTGTTTTTGCATTTGTCACCCCGAGTGGGACGGCTATGCTCAGACATGAGTCCTGTGCTCTCCATGCCACTGGAATCAGGCTATCCTGGCTGATGAGGGCTGAAAGCCCGAAACCGGTCCTAGGATGCTTGTTTCCATTCCAGGGAGGACATGGCTTGGCAGTCCGGGCTGGATTGTTCCCATAGGGCACAGGGTCAAGTCTGATTTGCATATGGCTGGGTTCAAACTAGAATGGCATGGTGAGCAAGAAATGATGGATTTAGGCCCAGATCTCTGTACTGGGGTAAATGTATGACATTGTTCTGCATTCTGTCCATCAACTGTTTTTGCATTTGTCACTCCGAGTGGGACGGCTATGCTCAGACATGAGTCCTGTGCTCTCCATGCCACTGGAATCAGGCTATCCTGGCTGATGAGGGCTGAAAGCCCGAAACCGGTCCTAGGATGCTTGTTTCCATTCCAGGGAGGACATGGCTTGGCAGTCCGGGCTGGATTGTTCCCATAGGGCACAGGGTCAAGTCTGATTTGCATATGGCTGGGTTCAAACTAGAATGGCATGGTGAGCAAGAAATGATGGATTTAGGCCCAGATCTCTGTACTGGGGTAAATGTATGACATTGTTCTGCATTCTGTCCATCAACTGTTGTTTTTGCATTTGTCACCCCGAGTGGGACGGGTATGCTCAGACGTGAGCCCTGTGCTCTCTATATCAGTGGAATCAAGCTATCCTGACTGATGAGGGCTGAAAGCCCAAAACCGTTCCTAGGATACTTGTGTCCAGTCCAGGGAGGACCTGGATTGACAGTTCGGGCTGGACTGTTGCCATGGGGCACTGGGTCAAGACTGATTTGCATATGGCTAAGTTCAAACTGGAATGGCATGGTGAGCAAATAAATTATGGATTCAGGCCCAGATCTCAGATGAATGTATGACATTGTTCTACATTCTGTCCATCAACTGTTGTATTTGCATTTTGCGGAGACAAGGCAGACTCGGTGCTGGTGCACTCTAAGGATTCTCGAGATTCGGCGAGATCCTTTAGCCTTGTTGTGTTGTCCCGTCCAACTCCGTCTGCTTTTCGCCCCTTTTGTGGCTACAGAAGGGGCACCCCACCACCACGTCCATCCCAGTCCAGCCACAGGTTCACACAAGCTGCCCAGCCTCTGCATGGCTGAGGACTTTGGATCCAGCGGGCAGGCAAGTCCACCCTGCCCTTCCCCATAGCAGCCTCTAAACCCTCCTAGACTGATCTTCCGTAGCCACCTACCGCCAGTGGGCGGCAGGATTCCCATCACCTCTCCCAATGGCAAACCATCACGTCGGACAGGTGGGTTTTGCAAATAGTCCAAAGAGGCTACTCCCTCCCCTTCAAGATTACCCGTCCCTCCATGCCACCGTCTTTCGATTGCATGTCGAAGGATCATTTGGCGTTTCTCCGCTAGGAAGTTTCAGCTCTCTCTTGGCCAAGGGTGCTATCGATAGGGTTCCTTTGCCAGAAGTAGGTTGTGGTTGTTATTCCCGCTACTTTCTGGTACCCAAGAAGGACAAAAGCCTGCGTCCTATTCTAGACCTCAGGGCACTCAACTGCTTCCTCCGGAAGGAGAATTTCTAGTTGCTTACATTGGCTCAGTTCCTGTCTGCCCTCAACCCTGGAGACTGGATGGTGGTGTTGGACTTGCAGGACTCCTATTTTCACATCCCTGTCCTGCCAGCCCACAGACGCTACCAACGGTTCACAGTAGGCCACGAGCATTTTCAGTTCACCGTGCTCAACTTTGGCCTTATCAGTGTCCCTCGGGTATTCACGAAAGTGATGACGGTGATCGCGGCTCATCTGGACAGATCATGGGCGGCAGTCTTCCCTTATCTCGACAACTGACTGCTGAAGGCGGGCTTGTTCCCCGGCTGTGGTCTCCAACCTCCAGACTACGGCGGACCTCCTACATTAGCTGGAGTTCACTATCAACATGCCGAAGTCACACCTGACTCCTTAAGACGCTCCCTTTCATCGGAGCTGTTCTGGACACAGACTAGTTTCGAGCCTATCCTCCCGAGCAGCAAATCCGCGATTTTCGGACTATGATACCAATGTTTCATCCTCTAAGCAGGATTTCGGTGAGACTGGCCCTGAGGCTGCTGGGCCTCCTGCATGCTTCATCCTGCTGGTGGATAATGCCAGATGGCATATGCGGGCTTTGCATTGGGACCTGAAGTTCCAATGGGCGCAGCATCAGGGGAATCTTTATGACTACGTCCAGATCTCAGAGAGACATGCGCAACAACTGCAGCGGTGGGTAACAAACCAACCTTGGGTTAGAGGCAGATTCCTCTCCCTTCCCCAACCAGATCTCACAGTGGTGACAGATGCGTTACTCCTGGGATGGGGCGGCCATCGGGAGTGGCGGATATTAGAGGCGTCTGGTCTCCGGTGGAGTCCGGGCTCCATATCAACCTTTTAAATCTCCCGGCGATTTGCCTGGCACTGAAGGCATTTCTTTCCTCTCTGAAGGGGAAGGTGGTGCAGGTGTTCACAGACAACACCACCGCCATGTGGTACTGCAACAAAAAAGGTGAGGTGGGGTTGTGGATCCTATGTCAAGAGGCTCTTCAGAGTCTCTCGACATGGCTGACCCTGGTGGTTCAACTTCTTAGCGGATCATGAATGGCGTCTTCATTCGGAGTTTGTGCAAGTTCTCTTTTAGCAGTGGGGAGAACCTTGGTTAAATCTGTTTGCCATTGAAGAGAACATGCAATGTCAAAAATTCTGTGCATAGGAGTTTCCAAGGCGGCTCTCGCTCTGCGACGCCTTTCTACGCGAGTGGAGTTGCGGCCTTCTGTACTGTACACCTTTCCGTCTTTATCACTTCTTGCCAGAGTGCTGAAGAAAATTAAGCGCAACCGGGCCCTAGTTATTCTTGTGACCCCGGACTGGGCACGAAGAGTCTGGTACCCAGAGCTCCTGAGCATGGCTATCGATCCTCCACTCAGACTGCCTCTTCGGTAGGATCCTCTGTCGCAGCGTCAGGGGACTGTTCTTCACCCGAACCTGTCCAGCCTCCACCTCCTTGCGTGGAGATTGAGCTGCTACAGTTGACAGCTTTTGACCTACTGCCCGAAGTCTGTAATGTCATCTTGGCAGACAGGCATCCCTTCACTAAGACGTTGTACGCCTGTCGATGGAGTACGTTTGTGGCCTGGTGCACAACAAAGGCTGTTTTCTGCTTTTTTTTTTTTTTCTCCTTTCTGCCTCTCTTTCAGAGGTCCTTTTGTACATACTTTCTATTGCCCAGCAGGGCTCTGCCCTGGGCACTCTTAAAGGCTATCTTACGGCCATCTCTGCTTTTCTTCGGCTAGCAGATCAGCCATCCTTGTTCAAGTACCCTATTGTAAATAGATTCTTTAAAGGCATTACTTATCTCTTTCCTCCATCTCCTTTCATAATGCCGCAGGGGATTTGAACATTGTCTTAACTTATCTCATGTGCACTCCCTTCGAGCCTTTTCACAGCTGCCCTCACAGGCTCTTCACCTTGAAAATTGCCTTCTGTGTTGCCGTCACCTCTGCTTGCGGAGTGAGTGAGCTTTAAGCTCTTTTTTCTGAGCCCCCTTTTTTCTCTGTGCATCTGGACAAAGTAGTGCTTCAACGAGGCCCTCGTTCCTTCCGAAAGTGGTTACAAGTCTTCATTGGCTATGTGGGTGCCAAGAAAGGACGGGCTGTTCAAAAGTGTAACATGTATGGATGGCGTGTCCTTTTTATCAAAGTCTGTTACACTTTGGCGTAGAAGGAACCTACAGTGGGGCTGAGAGCTCATTCCATGAGAGCTGTGTCAGCCACTTTTTGACATCTGTCAGGCAACCACATGGGCATCCTTGCATACGTTCATTAGGCACTACTGCCTAGACAGCCAAGTCCGGAGGGACAGCCATTTTACCTGTTCAGTCCTCCAGGACTTTCTGGTGTGAACTTGGTTCGCAGACCCTCCTCCGGGGTTGGCATTTCTGGGGTATCTATTCTAAGGTAAGGAATCCATAACTAACTGTCTTTTTCAGATTAACAATTGACTTACCTTCAGTAACAATGTATGTTAGTTATAGATTCCTTACCGCCCCACAGACAACACCTCCCCTTTCTGCTAACTGACTTCTAGGGACCGGGGCTCCCTTGCAAGGCCCTACTTGTAGCGCATCAGTGGTCAGTGTCTTGCATGGCTCCGTGCATCTGGCGTGGAAAGTCATGTCAGAACTGACATCAGTGCGCAGGGGCGGCCCTCTAAGTATGCACCACGACCTCATACCGGCAACCACGACGTCGGCAGCAGACCCGTAGTCAACCGACGCCACCTACCGATGCGCAGGGGTACTGCTTAGAAAAAAAACTCTGGATCCAGTCTGAAGCCTGGGGGTAATTCTAAGGTAAGGAATTTATAACTAACCCATGTCTCTTACAGCTTCATCATTACTGAAGGTGCGTAACTTGTTTATTACTTTACATACTTCAAATTGCTTTTCTGAATCACCCACTATGTATACACGAGCCTCTCATATCATTGCCTCCCATACATTAGCTCGGTTAGTGGTTGCACCCCAGTTCGTTGCAAGATATTGTTGTATCTGTGGTGCCCTTTCCAGTTAAATAGCTCTGAGGTTAATTAAATGTCAACACCAACTAGGACAATAAAATATGTTCCCCCTGATGCAGCTTACCCCATTTGACTCACCCCAGGTCTATCCTACATCTCTCCCCAATTCTAAAAATAGATCGGAGTGAAAATCTGTCTCCAAATGTTCGTATTACAGTGTTCTTAACGTCGGATTGTGATATCTGTATTTACCTCTAATAAGAGAAAGATGTTGCCTCTAAACTGTAACAACTTTTTACAGCTGAGTTGTGATATAACAATACCTAATGCTCGAGCCAAAACACAGAGGGAAAGGCGGGTCAAGTATAATCAGAATGAAAACAGGATCCAGCTTTTCAGCTCCCTATTTTACTGAAATGAAAAGGCATCGGCTTGTTTGTTATTTTTGGACAGCTATAATTAGTTACATTAAAGCAGAACTTTCTCTGCATGTTACATATTATGAATTCTAGCTATTTTTTTTAATTGACGTAACTGTATTTAATAAGTTTTTCGACAAATTAATAGCTGTTTATTGGTCATTATTCATGTGCTCAAATTATCGACTAAGGATTTATGCTTTCTGGGGGAAGGATAAAAGGGTTACCATGTATTATAAGCAGGGACACTAGAAATTTGTTACCATGTTTTCTGCATCATGATGGATTGGCCACATTTGCCACATAAACAGTCTTCTGTTGTATCACCTGTAGATTTTAACAAAAAAATTATTTCTAGCTCAAATGGATCAGAAGTTAACAAAAAAATGTGGGGACATGTTGTCGTGCAGTGGAAATCCTTTTGTAAAGGTTGACTGATTACCTTTCTGTTGCTTATTTCAATATTTGGGTTTTACACCTGCGCTAATGAGGTCAAAATTATACATATACAGTATTAACAAGTGTCAAAATGACAAAATAATTAAGTGATACTACCATAAAATGTGCCTCATTATGCCACATAATGTGTGTTTTCTTGCCACATAATTTAGTGAACACTGACACATAGTTTGGTCCTCTCCTGTCACATAATTCTAGTGTCCCTGATTATAAGGCATAACATACCGTGTACTGTATGGTAAAAGGATATTGCAAGTAACCTTGGAATAACGTATCTGTATGAAGGAACTTGTCCTTCAGCCTTGTTCCTAGATAGGGTCATTGATTTCCTTGGTAGCTTCCAATATTCTTATAATAAAGAACAACATATATTTTATCCCACATATAGGGCCAGATGTAGATAGCCCAATAACGGTCGGTAACTGCCGAAATTACTGAATTTCGGCCGTTCACGACCGGTATTGGGCATTTGAGATGTAGGGGCCAAATTTAAGGATTCGATAATTTACCGAATCGGTAAATTAAGGAATCAGTAAATTACCGATTCCTTAAAATACCGACTCGGTAAATTACCGAATCCTTAATGTAGGGAGCACTCAAGTGAGTGCATTTCTGATTTAAGGATTCGGTATTTACCACCAACTAAAAGTTGGTGGTAAATATCGAAAACCTTTGAAAAAGAAAACTTGTGCTTTTCCAAAAGTGCCATGTGGCAGACATACATGCCCTTATGGCATATATGTGTGCCACATGTGCACCCATGCACTATTCAGGGGTGCAACAGGGTGTCAATGTGACACTCTGCCACCCTTGTAAGTCTTCCCCCAATTACTGATTCGGCATTTACCGAATCGATAATTCCCATTTATTCCTATGGGCCTCCAGGCCCATAGGAATGAATGGGAATTACTGAATCGGTAATTACCGAATTTTACCGATTCTGTAAAATTTACTGAATCAATACCTACATACCATTTACCGATTCTGAAATACCGAATCGGTAAAATTCGGTATTTTAGAATCGGTAAATAGTATTTACCTACATATGGCCCATAATAACTAATTAATGTAGTACTTAATTCGCTAGGGATGACACCTAGCAAGCCCAGACATCCCAACCCTGATGACTACCAGACCACTCGGGTCCTAGTTATTCTAAGTTTTATTTTCAAAATGAGACTTAGAAAAACTATTCTTGTCCTACCATGTCTACCAATACTGATCAATAAATTACATTTCTCGAGAGGCAGACCTTGATTCAACTTATTGTAGTAGATACAATAGTCATTAAATGTACAACTCGTCAGAAAATGAATCGATTACACATATACTTTTCATTTTAAGGGGCAAGGATAGTATTCCTCTTCGAATGTCTGATACTCTATGCATTATATGCATCTCCAACCCACAATGATAATGCAGCAATAAGGTAAAAAAATCAACTTTCAGGTTGTTTGTGAAAGTTATAACTAACAAAACGGTATCGGAGGGCTAAAGGGACATTTAAAGACCCGTCTAAGTTCTATCCCCTTGAAGGAACAACATGAACAACAAACAAACTTAGAGGTCTAAATCAGAAACCTAATCTGAATATCTTTCAAAAGACCTTCATGTCTAAAAAGTACATCAAGATAAAGAAGTGGCTAACAGTTATGAACAACAGACCAGATCGCCAAGAAAAGGGCCACCTGTAATTGCTAATCAAAACCCATTATGGATTCCCATCAATAACTTGTATGGATCAATATTTTCATTTGGTAATCGTGCCAGGGTATTCTGTCTCTTGATCATTGAGACATACGGCATACCCCCATCTTTGGCATGGGGTAATGACCTACAATTACTAGATTAGACCAAATGATGATGATCTGATGGGAAAGTGCAGTGCAAAAAATTTAGATGAATGTGATGGTTAAAACAGGATAGGGAGCTTTAACAAAAATTACTTTATTGGGCATAAGCCCCTTCCTTGTTAAAAACAAGAACAGTGCAACAACATAAACGCAGTTTAAACAAATAGCTGCAAGAGGACCAACATGTTTCAGCCTACTATGGGAGGAAATCCAAGGCTTTCGTCAGGGTCTCTGTTCTCAAAAAATGCTACTGCCAAATTAGTGAGAAACGTGTGAAAAAATTATAATAAAAACACACAAGTGAATTAATAACAGTAAAGGATATATTTCTCCTACATCTGTTTCAATTCCTCCTTGGTACCTGGTGTGATCTATAACAACAAAAACATATGTGGACCCTTATTAGGTTCAAAGGTCTGTTAAAAACGGTAATCTATTCATTAGTGTTCAAGATTTTCAAGTACTCACCCAGTGTGCCCGGGGAAAGGACCTCACCTCTTCCTGGACCTGGCTCAGGTAAATGTGAGACCCCGCTCTGTAAGGACAAGACAAACCCTACACTTAGTATAGATAGAGCGAGCCCTTTTTACCCTGCTCTGTCTATTAATAATGCTTGGGGTGCACCAATGTGTCTTGCACATAGAGCCTGACTTCCTGGTATAAACGTATCACCCAAGAGAGTCCTCGCACCCACTTACAACTATCTAGCTAGACTTTACAAAAAATATTTTAGCATATGTAGTTTAAATAAACTCAAAAAATGATTGCCAATACAGCAAAAAGATCTTTTGTCCCCTATTCAAGGCTGACAGATAAAAGGGGCCAAACTTTTAAAGAGACAACCATGAGGTAGTTGGCTTGTTTATCACTATTTAATGTTAACCAAGTCCTCATAAAACAAGTGCCAAAAAACAGCCCAGACTGATTCTAGAGCCTACCTGTCCGTCGTTGTCCCAAACGATGACTGAGTCAGGGGGAGGCATTGGGCTGCTCGAAAGAGCCTCTATTTCATACGTTGAGCCCAGCTTAACTCGCGTACTCTCGCGAGATTTTGATGGACTACAGAATGATGTCACCAGACCAGGAAGGAGTAGTTTTAACCAACCGCAACCTGATTATATTTAAACATAGTGTTGGAAATAGGAAACAGAAAAGGGAAACATTTCGTAAGCTCTACAGGATGATGTCACCAAACCAGGAAGGAATAGTTCAAAGCAACCCCAGCTTAACTCGCGTACTCTCGCGAGATTTTGATGGACTACAAAATGATGTCACCAGACCAGGATGGAGTAGTTTTAACCAACCACAGCCTGGTTGTATTTAAACATTGTGTTGGAAATAGCAAACAAAAAAAAGGGGGGAAACATTTCCTAAGCTCTACAGGAAGGGTTTTGAGTACCAGGTCACGAAAAACAGATTGCGTATACCGGGATATAGTTGTTAAAGCAAACAGTGTTTACCGATAACATCTTTAATCGCGTGCTCTCGCGAGATTTCAAACGGACTACAGGATGATGTCACCAAAACAGGAAGGAGCAGTTCTAAAGCAACCCCAGCTTAACTCGCGTACTCTCACGGGATTTTGGACGGACTACAGGGTGATGTCACCAACCCAGGAAGGAGTAGTTCTAACCAACCACAGTATCAAGAATGGTACAAACCCCAGATCTTATGAAATAGGAACAAACTACAGAGTAATGTCCCTCAAATAACAGCTGTAGTTAAGCAGAAAATAAGCTCAGCTATATGCACTCAACAACTATCGTCTCTTGCATCTTCTGAAAGTTATAAAGACACTTAGCATGGTAGTCTTATAGGTATCATAGAATGCTGCAAACACGTTATAGTGATAAAATAACTCCAACTGTTAAGAACAACATGGAGTGGAATCACATCTTACTGACAGGGTGGTCATGATCATTGTAAATTGAACCACGTAATATCATCGTTGAGCCCAATCCTGTCAGTGCGTAATTTGAAGACCCATTTCTGTTCCTTATAAAATAGGAATTTTGATATATCACTTATATGTGATGGAATAAACGGTTTCTCAAGAACAACCCACATAAAATCTGTTTCACTGTGGTTGTGTTGTAAAAAATGATTGGTTAATCATGAGACATCTTTTCTGCAACGAAACGTGCTTTTATGTTCTTGCATCCTCACTCGCACCTTCCTGGTGGTCATGCCTATATAGCGTAAATTACACGGGCATGTGATTTGGTAGATCAGGTTAGTGCTGTTACAGTTAGTAAAGTGTCTCAACTGCCAAGGGTGATCGGTGCCTATGTCGATGCTTGTTGTCTTGGTCGTTAAAGGACAGACCGAACATCCCCCACATGGATGGTGTCCCATTACGGGAGGTAAGTCCCACAAGGTGCCCACCTCTCTGGTAGAAGACTCTCGAGGACGGGTGTGTATCAGGCGGTCCTTTAAATTGCCCGACCTCTTAAATGCAAAAAGGGGAAACTCAATCTTATCATTGCTACTGTTTAGTATGCGCCAACGACGCCTAATGATTTTCTGCATACAATTGGATTTTGTATTATAGGTAGTAACCAGAGTCAGGCGATCCAGTTTGGTCTTCTCTCCTTTCGGTTCAAGAAGTGCCTCACGATGATTGTTGGCTGCACGTTTCAACGATTGTTTGATGAGTTTCCTTGGATAATGTCTACTGGTTAGCTGTTCCGATAATTCCTCTGCATGATGTGCAAAGGTTTCTGGAGTTATACAATTCCGCCGAACTCAGAGAAATTGCCCAAAAGGCAAATTATCGCGTAGGGATTTGGGGTGCTGACTCTCGTATAGAAGTAGCGAATTTCTTGCCATCGGTTTTCGATACAATTCTCTTTCGAGACCTGTCTCCGTCGTGTAGATGGAGAGGTCCAGAAAGGAAACCTTCTCTTTGCTTGTTTCGATGGTAAAGTGTAAGAAATCGTTCTGATTATTCAGCCACCGATGGAAGTTTGTAACTGAATCTATGTCCCCTCTCCACACCACTAGAACATCATCTATATAGCGTTTCCACCACAATATAGACGAGAAAAAGGGGTTAGTTGGATTTAACACTGTTGTCTGTTTGAACATATGGACATACAGGTTTGCTAGCGAAGGAGCAAAAATGCTGCCCATGCTCGTCCCTGAGACTTGATGGTATACCGTGTCTTCGTACCTGAAATTTTTTTCTTTCATAGCTATGGTGGCTAAAGACATAATGAAAGATACAGGGGTGATAGAGTCAAGTTCAGTGTCACCCAGGATGGATCTGATGGTCTACAAAGTCTCATCCTGGGGGATCGAGGTATACAGGGACTCGACATCTAGGGAGACTAGATATTCTGTCTCCTGGTTGAAAGGGATATCCGGGATCACCCTCAGGACATCTGTGGTATCTTTCAGATAGGTAGGCATAGTGTGCACTATTGGTCTGAGGAAGTGATCTACAAAAGCCGAAAGGGGCTCTAGAACTGATCCTTGGCCAGAAATAATAGGCCTCCCTGGTGGTGGTCCCTGAGGTTTATGCACCTTAGGTAAGGTGTAGAAGTAGGGCACAATGGGATGTTGTGTCTGTAAAAATTGGGACTCTAAAGGAGTTATCCAACCTTCTGTTAAGGCTTCCTCTGTTAAGAATTTAATCTCATGTATTAGTCTTGGGGTAGGATCTATAGTGAGTGGCTGGTATGCATTGGTGTTACTCAGCTGTCGAAGGCATTCAGTCCTATAAGTCTCCACAACTTGTAGTACAATCGATCCCCCTTTGTCGGCAGGCTTGATAATTACTGAGGAATCCTCAGTTAATGTTTTCAAAGCTTGTCTCTCCATTCTGGACAGATTATTATAGCCAGACTTAGGGGAGATCCAGATTTTTTCAATGTCATCTTTGACCGCCTGTTCAAAGGTGAACACTTGGGACGGTATGGCATGTGTTGGAGGTAGGAAAGTAGATTTGGGTCTTAGGCCGGTATTGACATCTCTCTCCAAATCAGACTCCTCATTACTTCTATTGTTAAAGAAGTAATGTAGTCGCAGTTTCCGAAAAAATTGGGCTAATTCAATCTGGAGTAAAAATGGATCGCCATTATCTGTCGTCACAAAAGCCCAACCCTTTATTAAGAACCACTTCTTCAATGGCGGACAAGGTTTTCTTACTTAGATTAATCACCAAACTAGTCTCAGGTTGTAAGCCTACTCCTGAGCATTCTGTCTGGTGTGGCTCCTGGTCCCGGTATGAGGACCTGCCGTATCTTCCCATTGGTACTGTGGTTGTCCTTGTGTTTGTCTTCTTTTGCCCCGAGATCGTCGGGGGCCAAACGGTAAAAAAGGCAGGTTATTGTATTGTGGGTAGCCTGGAAAAGGGCCCGTTGGTGGCTGGAATGGCTGCTGAAAGATGCCCGGATGTCCCCACGGTGCTGGAGGCCACCACATTTGTCCTGCCATGTTATACTGTCCTCTATGGTTCTGATATCTACCAGCCCTACCAGACCTACCTCGGCCGCCACCAGCAGGTGTTTGTGGATTGGAAGCTCCTTGGTCACTGCCAGAATCAGAGCTAGACCCAGAGTAGTTGGATCCATACATACGCCCGCTGCGACTGAAGTCTGGGGCTTTATAGTTGTCACTCGTGTATGGGTATATATGTTCAAGGTTGAACTTGGCCAAGTCCTTTTTGAACTTATCTACCTTAGTCTGCAAACTGGGATCAAAAAACTCCTTGTTTGATTTATCTGACTCGTCTTTCTGTTTCTTAAAGGCTGTCGGGGTAACTGTAGCGCGGATCTGGCCCTCGAGGGTTTGTATTTCCACTAAAATGCCATCTGCCACCCGCTTGGCTGTACTGATAATTAGTATCAGCCACTCGCGGGTGCAGCGCCACGCAATCATCGACCAGTCCTTAAGAAAGGGTTTATCAGTGAGAAAAAGGTGAGGGGCATTCGTTACTATAAGCCCCGGGGGGACACAACTTGCCCTCAGATACTCTGCCATGGTGATCCCGTGTGCCTTTGTACGAGAATGAGCTTTTTTGAGTGTGAGAGCTTTAGTCCAGTCATCAATGGCAGTTACAGCAGGTGCTGGTAAGGTCTCAAGAATACTGGGCATATTATCTAAGATAGATTGGTATACTGCATCATCATAGGCTAAACCGCTGCGTTCAGCCATGTTTGTGAGCTATTTAGAGAGTGAAGGGAGCAAAGAAAAACTAGGGACCGGTATAATACCCGAAAGTCTGAAATCCAGTTCCAAAGGGAATCTGGTATAAAAACCACTCACCCAGATGTGGTCATCACATTCTAGCCCGCAGCTGGAGGCTGCTCAAATATATAACTAACAAAACGGTATCGGAGGGCTAAAGGGACATTTAAAGACCCGTCTAAGTTCTATCCCCTTGAAGGAACAACATGAACAACAAACAAACTTAGAGGTCTAAATCAGAAACCTAATCTGAATATCTTTCAAAATACCTTCATGTCTAAAAAGTACATCAAGATAAAGAAGTGGCTAACAGTTATGAACAACAGACCAGATCGCCAAGAAAAGGGCCACCTGTAATTGCTAATCAAAACCCATTATGGATTCCCATCAATAACTTGTATGGATCAATATTTTCATTTGGTAATCCTGCCAGGGTATTCTGTCTCTTTATCATTGAGACATACGGCATACCCCCATCTTTGGCATGGGGTAATGACCTACAATTACTAGATTAGACCAAATGATGATGATCTGATGGGAAAGTGCAGTGCAAAAAAATGAAGATGAATGTGATGGTTAAAACAGGATAGGGAGCTTTAACAAAAATTACTTTATTGGGCATAAGCCCCTTTCTTGTTAAAAACAAGATCAGTGCAACAACATAAACGCAGTTTAAACAAATAGCTGCGAGAGGACCAACATGTTTCAGCCTATTATGGGAGGAAACCCAAGGCTTTCGTCAGGGTCTCTGTTCTCAAAGAATGTGCAAGACACATTGGTGCACCCCAAGCATTATTAATAGACAGAGCAGGGTAAAAAGGTCTCGCTCTATCTATACTAAGTGTAGGGGTTGTCTTGTCCTTACAGAGCGGGGTCTCACATTTACCTGAGCCAGGTCCAGGAAGAGGTGAGGTCCTTTCCCCGGGCACACTGGGTGAGTACTCGAAAATCTTGAACACTAATGAATAGATTACAGTTTTTAACAGACCTTTGAACCTAATAAGGGTCCACATATGTTTTTGTTGTTATAGATCACACCAGGTGCCAAGGAGGAATTGAAACAGATGTAGGAGAAATATATCCTTTACTGTTATTAATTCACTTGTGTGTTTTTTATTATAATTTTTTCACACGTTTCTCACTAATTTGGCAGTAGCATTCTTTGCGAACAGAGACCCTGACGAAAGCTTTGGGTTTCTTCCCATAATAGGCTGAAACATGTTGGTCCTCTCGCAGCTATTTGTTTAAACTGCGTTTATGTTGTTGCACTGTTCTTGTTTTTAACAAGGAAGGGGCTTATGCCCAATAAAGTAATTTTTGTTAAAGCTCCCTATCCTGTTTTAACCATTACATTCATCTTCATTTTTTTGCACTGCACTTTCCCATCAGATCATCATCGTTTGGTCTAATCTAGTAATTGTAGGTCATTACCCCATGCCAAAGATGGGGGTATGCCGTATGTCTCAATGATCAAGAGACAGAATACCCTGGCAGGATTACCAAATGAAAATATTGATCCATACAAGTTATTGATGGGAATCCATAATGGGTTTTGATTAGCAATTACAGGTGGCCCTTTTCTTGGCGATCTGGTCTGTTGTTCATAACTGTTAGCCACTTCTTTATCTTGATGTACTTTTTAGACATGAAGGTATTTTGAAAGATATTCAGATTAGGTTTCTGATTTAGACCTCTAAGTTTGTTTGTTGTTCATGTTTGTCAAAGTTGGCAGTCATCTTTACCAGTAGGACATTCCATTGTCATATTTTTATTTGCATTTTCAGACAAAGTACAAGTGGTAGTGGTTCGTGGTCATGTTTTGGCTTTTTCCATCTGTCCAGTAAGTGATGCAATCTCCATGTCTGTGAAGAAATGTGTTTTTCTATCTTTAAGCACCTTCAACTTTGCGGGATAGTTCATATTTGTATATCAGGTTTTAACCACGTCATAGCATTTGTCAAGCTTAAGCACCTGCTACAGTCCTGGAAAATCCATGATTGTTTGACCATCAAATTTCATCGGGTCAACTCTATGTATGTGCTGCAGTATTATGTGTAGGTTCCTGAAATACAGTATTACAGACTATTTATGCACTTGTAGGGGCCCCAGTTTGAATTTAGGGACCTAAACCTTTTGTCTCTCTTGTCAGGCAAAAGGGTGTTTCAATCCATTTCTACATGAAAAATCCCTTGGATGGTTCCTCCCTCCTCTGGAAATGCATAAAACACAAATTGTTCCACTGTGTCCAACTTTTAGCTTTTTCTATTTGCACTTCCAATACATGTATCTTCTCTCTATAGGTTATTACCGGGTTACTACTGCAAGGGAAAAAGTCCACCCAAGCGGATCAGGCAATGGCCCATAAAGAGTCCAATACTTTCAATACACAACATGGATCTCACCAAGGGGCGACAGAAAGGTCACACGGTGCAATAAATTTCAGATATGAATGTACAAAAATCTTTATTTTCTTTTTTATCATATTTTGTTTGCACATATTTTATCCAAGATATTTCATAACATAGTACATTCATTGATTAATTCATAAAATATACATTAATAAATACACAATACGAACACCCCACATCACCTCTCAACATACACACACATTTTTCTCTTTCAGTCACACACAAACATTCACTGATATACCAAACACTATATACACATTCCTCAACGTAATCCCCAGAATGAAACAAGAATAGGATCCTGCGGAATCTTCGTAGCAAACTGCCAGAGAGTCCAGGTCGATAAAGCAGGACCCAAGAAACACGTAATGCCAACGCGTGTTTCGGTGCAGGGCCCGGGTCTACGGGCTCACCTTCATCAGGGCTCTCACGCCGAGGGAGTGGGGAAGACACAACACATTAGAAATAACCCATGGTCAATCTCTGCCACTAGTTCCTAGGTCTGGATATCGCCGCTGTATTATCGACTTTCGATATCGCTAGCCCAATAAAGATGGCATAGGAAACGTACTGGTCTGGTTGGAACCCGCTATGGAGGTTTCTTTCACAGAGCATTTTTCAAAGATTTCACATGGAGCTTAACTTCATATTTCAGGCGGCATCATGTATGGTTGCCATAGGATTACCGGCACGGAGAATATTTGCAATTTCAGGCACTTGATCGGGGAGAGTTAGCTGAAATTTTCACATATAGCTCTAAATCTCACGTGTTCTAGAATCAGAAAATGGAGGTTAAAATCTCTCCTCTCGAGACCGGGTCCTCGCAGGTTTCAAACAACTGGGTTACTTACTGGGAATCTGCATTACTCTTGAGACCATGTCTTCCTTATAACCCTCCTTACACATGAGTAATTCTCTTGATCCAACAGACCTCTCCTACGTAGCCCAATAAAAAACAATTATCCATGAATACCCGGGTCATTACCGTCTCGTCTGTCTTCCTCAGCCAGTCCTTACACATGAGAAAAAAAACAAGCAAACAGATGCTAGATTTGATTTTCCTTGATTTCGGATGAAACAATAAAAACGTCACAAAATAATCAATTCGGTAGCCAAGACTTTATTAAAAGGTAACCAATGTACTTGTACTGAAGCCAATATATGTGAACCAAAGTCTGTAGAAAGAACAACACCAACCTGCAGACAGTAATCTATGATGAAAATGTGAGGCGGGACCACGTCGCAGCACAATTAATTTCTTTAAGGCATGCACCCTTAAAAGCTGACCAAGACATAGCCATCCATCTTGTTGATCTTCCTTGCAACGTACTAGGAAATTCTTGACCTGAAGTCTCATATATTTTGGAAATTGTTAGTTTGATCCATCTTGACAGGGTAGGAAAAGGTGGCTGAAAACCTCTTCTAAGACACCAAAATTCATGAATAGGGAATCGAATTTGTGAGGACGTTCGGTAAATTGCTAAATCCCTATGAATTTCAAGTGAATGTAATCATGCTTTTTCTTCTAAAGCCAGGTTGGGTCACAGAACTGGCTTGAGAGTATCTTCAGAACAGTGAAATTTGGATGGAATCTTTGTAAGAAAAAGAGGAGTTGGTCTACAGACTACTTTGGAAAAAATCTCAGCAAGGGAGGCGAGTAAAGTAACACACCAAATTCTCCTACGGTTCTAAAAGAGAAAACGGCTATCACAAAAATCACGTTAGCTGAAAGAACTTAAGATGTGCATTTATTAGAGGCTCAAAATTAGGAGGCTGCAGCTCTTGAAGGTCTAATGGCATCACCCCTGAAAGGTACAGGGCAGTGAATGACAGATCTCCAGAGAAAAAAGCTTTTTAGTAAGTAGGATTCTCGAGCAGAAATAGAAAGAACATCTGTTGCCTTGAGTGCTTGGATGGCTGGCCACTGTTTCCTTTTGGTTGAACCTGCTAAACGTAAAAGGAAATCGTCTCTTTAAAAATCCAGCATATCACTAAGATTACAAGAGATTAGGCAACACTATCCCTACATCAGCACTCAATAGGACACCAATGACCACTGTCGGCTCTAGGGTGGAAGGATGTTTGGATTGCTAGATACTTTCAATTACTTTAGTTGAACAGCCCTCTCTAGAACCAAACCCCCAGATTTAGACGTTTGAGAGATTCTGGTGATAGAATAGGTTGTCTGAATTGAGGAGGAGGAAGATCTATTGGGAGATGCCAATGTGGAAGAAATGACATCTGACACAGATGGGGGGCATGGGCGTACCAATACCTCCAGGTCTACTATAAGACAAGCTTTAGAACCTCTGCATGATCTTTACAAATTTTCCATAGTTCCCTCGGAATTAAATGGAAGAAGGAAAACAGTACAGTAGACTTTAAGGACAGTGGGGTTGAGAATGCATCTATTCCCTAAGCCAGAGCAGAAGGAATCAGACTATAGTATTCAGGAAGGCCGGAGGCCAAATCTCTTTGGAATAGAAGAGGACACAAACAAAGCGATAAGGAGGAGTGAAAGGTCAGACTGAGAGAGTCTGCAGGCCCATTCTCCTTCACAGGAATTATAAACTGCAGACAGAGTGGGGAGGTTTGTGTCCGCCTAAAGACATATCTTTCAGTAAAGGAGAAATGAAACTGTGTGATTCTGAATTAAAGGAAAAAAATATAGAAAGGCTCTGTGTTCTACGGCCAACTCCTTCCAATATGAAGATTTCCTACTCTGTTAGCAACTCCACTTTCCCTTAGCTTTAAAATAGTTTAGAATTGTGCCCCAACCAGTCTTACTGGTGTGTGCTGAACTATTATGGTAGGAGATGCCAACTGAAAACCTTTGTCCAGATATGCTGGCTTTTTCCACCACTGGAGATATTGATGAATTCCCACGGTCATAGGTACTTGAGCTTCGAAATCCTAGTACGCTGGATTCCAAAACTGGAAGGAGGTGATGCACCAGTTGGTAAAAATTAAGCTGACTCCAGGGAAGTATGGAAATTGACGGAAATGCGGGACACTGTCGTTTGGAGTTCTCATCGCCTAACACAGACCTGTATGAGTTGATGTCATTTACAATTTAGATGACATAAGAACCTCAATCTCTTTTGCTTACTGGTAATTTAAATAATTACTGGTTTCTCCTTTGACATAAGACCCTAGGTGTAATACATCTATGCCGGTTGCAACGTTGTGTCTATTCAAAAATACGTGGTTGAACTGATACAGGACCTTGCCCTGAAAAAGCCTTTAATCAGGAGAAACAGGTTTCCTGCACCTATCTGTCTTTACTGATAAAGAAATTTATTTAAAAAGACACAGAATCAAAAAAACAACTCCTCTGTTTTATGTACTCATTTTTCATTAGAATGCTCTGTTTTGTTGCCTCTCATTTGTCTTTTGAATGTGTTCAATTAATGGTCAATTGGTAAACGGGTCCCCTAGCTGCCAATACTGGTTCAGCTTCAAGTATGGAAACTGTAAAATCCATCTCTCCCTGAAATCAGAGTCAAAGCCATGCTGTTGATTGCTTTTCTATAGAAGAGTGGAAAGGTGAAATCTGAGTTTTCTTTTCCTTTCTTCTGTCAGATCTGTCTGAAACAGAGCACCAATGAAGGTTTTGAGATGGGGTAAGATGAAAGTTTTTGTTATTGATGCAGTAATCCATAATTCTGAAGTAAAATGCACACTACGTTTACATCTTGCCGTGCTGAATAGAATATGTTATATAGGCATTAGCACCAATTGAAAAATAAGATGGCAACTTTTTTTTTGCAAAAACATTTTTTATTGGTGATCAAGTGCTGAGGAGACAATACAGTATAAGAGCATCTCAGGCATCAGTGAACGATGCGGCAAATCAACTCAGCTCAAGCAAGACACCTTTTTTATAGAACCGTCCCCAACGTGCCCACCCCACCCCGCATTCCCCCCCCCGTAGCCAGTGTGCCGCTTTCTCCCGTTCCAGTCATTAACATGGTATCCCCGCCCGTCCCGGACAGGGGCCACAGTAAAGGGTAAATGGTGTCAGTCAACGGAGTGTCAAGACCCCCAAGGCTGTTATCAGTAATAGTAAGTAGTGCGTGCGCCTAGGTGTGTGCGAGAAATCCCGGTCCCAGCGCCCTCACCCAGGAGTCCCTCCCTCATCCTCACTCTGGTCTCCATCCGGCTGTTGGAGCGCTACCACTAAGGCCTCCCACGCCCTGGCCACCTCCAGCGCCTTGTCATTATCTAGGTTCCTAGCCTGTCGCAGCCGCAATGTACTCTCCGCCTTTGCCCAGCGCTCTAGAGTGGTCTTCCAACGCGTGTAGCTGGGGCCTTGAGTAGATTTCCAGTGCATGGAGATTTCACGTTTAGCCAGTATCAAACCCAGGTCGCAGAATTTGCTGGTAACTCGCGTGCGAGGGGTATGCGGGAACCACAGTAAAAGGCATGTACCCATGTCAGGAGCGATCTGCCGGTCCGTGACAGCATTCAGGCAGGACATTACCGCCTCCCAGTAACCCGCCAGCTTGATGCAAGTCCAAAACATATGGGCGAAGTCCGCATCCGCGGTTCCACATCGGGGACAAAGCGAAGAGGCACCCTCAAAGTATTGCGAGATTTTCGTCGGCGTCAGGTACGCCCGGTGCAGGGTAAAAAACTGGACCAATTGGAACCTGGCGTTCCTCGTGCCCTTCCATGCCCTGCGCAGTAGCTGCGTCCACGCCGTGTCAGGAATAGACCGCCCAATGTCCCCCTCCCACTTGGCTCGCAGCCCATCTAGGGGCCGCAGGGCAGTAGTCGACAGCCGTCGATAAAGGCACGTGACAGCCTTGTAGGTGCCAGCGGCCGTCACTACATATTGGCAGCACTCCGATGTCTGCGGTTCAATGAGCCCACATTTCCAGTAGCGGCGAATACCAGCCACTAATGCAGCGTGTAGCAAATACCCACCCCTCGGCGGATCATAAGAGTCTCGCAGCTCCTGAAACGGAATCAGCGAGCCATCCTTGTAGAGATCGCCGACCATCAACAGGCCAAGCTCCTCCCAAATCGCCAGTGTCGACCAGTCCCCGCCATGCGGGAAGGCTGTGCACATCCCGAGCGGAATTTCCGGGGCATAAGGTCGAACGGCACCGGAGCGCTTGTGGGCCCGAAGCCAACAGCTGCGGATCGTCCGTTCCTCCATAGTGAGCTGAGTCAAGTCCAGTTTCTGGCCCAAGACTATAAAGGAGAGGAAGTGTCTCGGGAACAATTTGCCCGGCGTATCGTCCGGGCGCGGAACTCCAAAGCCACCGCCTGGGTGAGCCACTGCAGTTGAGCCGCCAGGTAGTACCACTCAAAATCCGGGGCAGCAAGGCCCCCGTCCGCCCTGGGGCGCATCAAGGTGGTCAGCGCAACCCGTCTTCTACCCGAACCCCAGATGAACCCCGTCGTCAGGGAGCGAAGTCTGGTGAAAACTGACGCGGGGATCCAGACCGGCAGGGTGCGAAACAGGTACAACAGTCGGGGAAGTGCCACCATCTTCAGCAACGCGACTCGACCCGCGACTGAGAGCGGCAGCGTCCGCCAGAAACCCATGCAACCCTGTAGATTCCGAATTGCCCTGTTGACGTTACCGTCTAGGAGGACCGCAGGTGAGTGGTAGATGAAAGTGCCCAGATAGGGGAGGCAATGGTGTTCCCATCGCAGGGCACCCTCCGGTTGGGCGGCACCGGCCCCCGGAGTCAGCGGGAAGAGGCAAGACTTCCCCCAGTTGACCCTTAGCCCTGAAAGATGACCAAAATCCGCCAGGAGCCGTTCGGCCCCGCGCAGGGAGTCGCCCGTGTCTGCCAGAAACAACAGACAGTCGTCCGCATAGAGAGAGATGTAGTGGGTGTCGGCTCTCAGCGGGAGCCCTGCATACGCTCGGCCCAGCCGGGCGTGCGCAGCCAATGGCTCTATGGCCAGTGCAAATAACAAGGGGGATAGAGAGCACCCCTGTCGGGTCCCCCTACCCACCGTGTAAGAGGCTGAAATGGTGGACCCCGTCTTGACCCGGGCCGTGGCCGCGGCATAGAGCAAGGCAGTCCATCTCACAAAGCGTTCGCCCAGTCCAAAGGCCTCCAGGACACGGAGCAGGTACGACCACTCGACGCTATCGAATGCTTTCTCGATGTCAATCGAGAGGACCGCGGCACTCGGAAAGTCAGCGGCCTCCCCTCCCATGATCCGGAGCAACCGGCGCACACAAGTGGCGGTGGTGCGTTGAGGAATAAAGCCCGCCTGGTCGCTATGCACCAAGGAGCGCATGTGGGTGAGGAGCCGCGTCACGAGGATCCGGCTCAGGATCTTGTAATCCGTGGTGAGCATGGAGAGCGGGCGGTATGCTGAACGGCAGCTCGCATCACCGTCTCGCTTTAGGAGGGGTATCACTAAGGCTTCGCGTGTAGACGCCGGCAAACACCCCGAGTTCCAGGCCTCTTGATAGACCTCCTGCAGTCGCGGAACCAGCACATCTGCGTAGGCCACATAAAATTCGATCGGGAGCCCATCCGTACCCGGAGTCTTGCGGCGGGCCATATGTTTGATGGCCACCCTGATTTCTCCCACGGAGATATCGCCGCCTAGCTGTTTCGCGTGCTCCGGATCGAGCCTGGGCAGCTGCGCCGCCACCAGGAACTCCTCCAACTCCGCTGGGGGGTCCGGCATCCTACTCCTATAAAGATGTTCGTAATACCGATGGAATTGGTCGTTAATGTCCAATTGCGTGTAGACCATGCGCCCCTCCGGAGTGGCGAGCGCCACTATAGGGGAGCCCCGGGTTCCAGGACTGGCCAACCATGCCAGTAGCGAACCCACTTTGTCGCGTTCGGCGTGAGCCCGGACCAGGAACTCCTTATAATCAAAGCAGCGCAGTTTTTCCAGCACTGCCGCCACTGCCTCTCGAGCCTCGGAGACCGCTCCATGAGCCTCAGGGTCCGCGTGGCTGCGCCTCTCTTCGGCGCGCAAACGGTCCTCACCGCGCTCTACATCCTGCAGTAGGGTTTTACGGACACCCGCAGTAGCCGAAATACAGACGCCCCGAACTACCGCCTTAAAGGCGTCCCATTCCAGTGCCCGGCTGGAGGCCGTGCCCACATTAGTGTCAAAGTATCCCTCCACCCCGCCACGCACACTGGCTTTAAACGCCGGGTCCTCCAGCGCCAGCGGATTCAACCGCCACGTCGGGATAGCCTGGCGTCGCCTCATCCACTGTATCGTAACCAGGCAAGGGTTGTGGTCAGACACCGTCCTGGTCAAGTACTCACTGTGGCGGACCAGGCACTGGACGTCCAGTGAACACAGAATGCTGTCTAAACGAACATGCAGATCGTGCGGGGGGGAGTAAAAGGAGAAATCCCTTTCCGTTGGGTGGTGTGTCCTCCATGCATCGACTAGGCCCCAGCTACTCTGCCATGCTCTCCTACTCTGCGCCAACTTGTGAGCCGCTGCCTGCGCTAGGGGCGGGTGAGAGCGATCCAGTTCCACGTCCAACACTGAGTTAAAATCCCCCCCAAGCAGGACCGTACCAGCCAGGACAGTCGCCAGCTTCCCAGACAGTCGCGCAAAGAAGGCAGGCTGGTCTACGTTAGGGGCGTATACGCTGCAGAGCGTCACGTCCCTCCCATCTAGGCGGCCCTGCACAGCGACAAACCTCCCCTCGGGATCAACTATCGTTACCAGAGGCTGGAAAGGAACCCCAGCCCGGACCCATATCAAAGCCCCCCGTGCAAAGGCCGAGTAGGTGGTGTAAAACATATGCCCCCGCCATCTGCGCTGCAGAGCCCGCCCCTCAGTTAGATCAATGTGGGTTTCCTGCAGGAAGGCAACCTGAACCCCCCTGCGGACAAGATGGGCATGAACCCTGTGGCGTTTCAGCATGGAATGCAGGCCCCTCACATTCCAGGTCACACACTTCAGTTCAAGGAGGGTCCCCATTCCTTACGACAAACACAACCCCAAAGAAAGCAACATTCGCACGCGCACTGGCTACTCCCCAAGAAACAAACCCCGACAATCCCCAACAACCCCATGTCCCACCCCTCCCCAGAATAGGTCCCCAACAGCAGAAACCCATCCAAATGAGCAAGTCCCAACAGTAACCGTCTCTGGCAACTACCAGAGTCCCACAGTAGGTGTGGGAGAAGAGGGGGTGGCCTGTCGCCTTCCTCAGCAGACCGCAAACAGCTCACTCTTTCAAGCCAGTTAGGCCTCCCCCTCATGCCCCAAGTGTCCCGCATCCCCTCCATAAGGAAGGCGACCATCACCACAGAGGTTGGCCGCCCAACATCAGTTCCAGGCCCAACAGGTCAACGCCATCACAGCCCCAAGCCCCAGTCAGGAGCTCATCAGGTTATACGATACCACAGCAGGGGAACAGTAGCCTCATTCGTCCAGCAGACCATCTGCAGTTCCAGGCGTGACATGGGGTGGCGCGGGGTCTCCAGTCACCGACTCCTCCGAGGATCCCCCATCGGTGCCACCACGAGATCCCGACTCCATAGCCGTTGCGGAGTCCAATGTCTGGGAGATGTCAGAGACCGCCCGGAGGGCATCCCTACGCTCCAGCTCAGTCTGTGAGACCGTGGGTGTCCGAACTTTTGGCGGTCGTTTCTTGCGCCTCCTACCCCGCCTGGGCCGAGGCGGCGCCCGCCGCCGCTCCCCGGCCGCATGAGGAGCATCCGCGCCGGTCTTGTAAAGCTCCAGCCAGTTCCAAACGTCGTCGGGAGTGTCGTAGAAGGAAGATTTGCCATCTAGCATGATCCGTAGGCGGGCTGGGAACAGGAGAGAGTAGCGGATGCCCTCCTCCCGAAGCGCCCTCTTGACCGCCAAAAAAGTCGACCGCTGCCTCTGGACTTCCAAGGAATAATCAGGGTATATGGATACCTGGGCATTGTCCACTCGATAGGGTCCCAGAGCTCGCGCCCTCTGCAGAATGAGGTCCCGGTCCCTGTAATGCAGCAACCGCGCCACCACCGGGCGGGGAGGCCGGCCTTCAGCTGGGGGACGAGCCGGCACGCGGTGAGCACGCTCCAAGGTGTAAAACGGCGAGAGCCCTTCCGGAACAACCACATCTCGCAGCCAGGCCTCCAAATAGCCCAACATGTCGGTTCCCTCAATTTTCTCCGGCAGGCCCACCACGCGAACGTTATTGCGGCGGTTGCGCCCCTCCGCATCCTCCGCTCGCTGTTCCAGTATGTGCACCCTCTGCTGCAGCTCCCCCAGCAGGGCGTCCGCCGCCTTCGACGAAGGTTCCAGCACGGCGATCCGGGTCTCGGTCTCCTTGACCCGATCCGCCAACTTGCCGTGGTCTGCACGCAAGAGGCCCAGGCTCGTGGACACCTGCCCGATGTCATGATGTGGGGCCTCCCTGGTGTCAGCGATGGCCTTCAGGATCTGCTCCAGTTGGCTTTGCGGTAGGCCCGCCGCCGGGATGGCGTCCAGATTGGGGCCCCGATCATCCGCCGGCCCCCCAGCAGCTTCCGGCGGGGGCTTCAGGGGGCGCTTCCCCATGGGGGTGGTCACGTCTCGCCCTCGCAGCAACAGGGTCGGCGCCTTCACCTGCGTCCAACACGCCAGGCCGCAATCCTCGGGGTCGTCCGCCGCACGGCGTGTCCCCAGGGTCCGCCGGCCCCCGAAACCAGCGGCTCTCCTGCGGCGCCCGGGTCCCACTCGCCGCCTCGCGGTCCACTTAGCACCCGGAGCACCTCTGAGTGCACTGTTCCCCAAAGTCCACAAGCAGAGTACAAGGCCACCAGCCCAGATTGGCGACAGGGGCGGCTCTCCAGGACGCCAATGAGGCAGGGGCAGGAAAAGGCGCGCCCGGGCGCCAAGAAGCGGTTCCCCCGGGGGGCCCACAGAACCAGGCCACTAGGCTCCCCGGCGGCGGCAGAGTCCCTCGACAGTAGACGGCCAGGGAGCAGCGCGGGACCACCTCCACTCAGGTCGGCTGCACAGGGTCCGGACCCAGCTCAATCTCGGGTCGCGCAGGGCTGGTCTGCACCCCAAGCCCGCGTCTCACAGTTGGCGCACAATGGAAACCCCCAGAGTCAGGCCGGCAAGGCCAGCGCCGGGCAGCTGCGACCCCGGTAGGCCGCGCGGAGAGAGGCCCAAGTCCAAGCCCAGCCACACGCTCCCTGTCCGGCCAGCAGCAGGCCCACCCCAGGCCGGGGCGGTATCAGGGCCGCTCACCTGTAGGTGGCCCCGCCGTGCTCCCGCTGATGCTCCGCGGTGATGAAGTCTGAGGTCCGCCGCCGCGGCGGGCCCAAAGATCCTGGGTTCCGGGTCTCGTGGTGGCCGGCGGCCGGCTAGGTACCGCCGCGGGCCGGCCCCCGGAGCACTCGAGGCCGGGGATGCGGCCGAGCGCCAAGGCCGCAAGATGACCGGCGCCGCCCACTGATCACCGGGCGCGGCGCGGGTGCTGCGCGGTCAGGGATCCGTCCCCGCCGCCTCCGGTCAGGCCCCAGGACAGACAGGAGGAGATGCGGGCAAACTTAGGGCACCAAGGCCATCAGGATCACCAGCGCCAGGATTAATGGAGGAGGCCACGGCGGAGCTCAGCGCTCACGCGTCTACCTCCATCGGCTGCCAAGCCACGCCCCCCATAAGATGGCAACTTAGACCCTCTTAACCTCACCTTCAACTTTTGAATCAGTGGGCAAAACGTTCTCTGAAATGACAGTGCTTGCGAGTAAAGACCTGCCATCATATTGTAAACTTAAATGAATACTGAAAATTCTCCTGAAAGGTACTCCCAAGTTATAACGATTTGAAAGAAATCTTGGAAAAGACTGCTTGTCAACCTCCTCCTTCTTATGTGTCATTATTTGCCAAACTGCATTATGTTTGGTTAGAGAATCTGGCTCCAAGCGCTGATACTGAGAGAAAAAGTTCCCATTCTCTCTTACAGAAGTTGGCAGGACAAACCCCAAATTGTCTCTCAAATGCTGTTTGAGCTCCTCATGCTCAGAGCCCTGACAAACAGACCCTTTATCTCTTTGTGATCTAGGTCAGTAACCTGGTCAGCACTGTCATCAAGCCTTGGTACCTTAGCTGGATAAGGGCTTTCCTGTGCACTAACAGCTGCTTCAACAACAGCCTCTATCAGGCTCTGGAGTGCCACAAGTTTAAGAGCAACAGAGGACTTAATAGAGGCTGCGAAAGGGAGTATCGGTGATAAAGAAAAACATTAATACACTACAATAAGATAATTCAATTGTTCCTGCTTGTTCCAGCACTTGAGAAGACACCGTTTGTGTTGTTCCTTTAATGGAGGAAGCACCATATTGGCCTGTTTTATAGCTTTGTGTGGATCTGTTTGCTCTGTCTTTGCCCATGCTTATTGACACGGTGCTGTGGTATTGCTAATAGTTTACCTCCGCACTATTACATTTCTTCCTTAAGAACCATTTGTGTATGACTATGGCCCGCCAGTCCCACAGCGCAACCATTGCATCTTTTAGCATGGATTATTCCTTGCCATGTGGTGATTTGATTTATGGTATCAATCGACTACAGCAGGTCACGTAATCTACATTCATAAACAGTACTTTTTGTCTGATAGGCCCAGTTTGATTTTCTAGCTTACACTTCACAGTCCATCGATTGCCTTTTCTTTGTGGCAGATGGAGCTCTTTCTCCTTTCTCTCTGCAGCTGCTAAGGACACAGGCCATGTGGGCCATGCTACCCCTATTCTTAGGGTCCTCTCTGCTTGTTACAGCCTGAGATCGATTGATGCCTGCCTAGGTGCAAGGCTCGCCTAGTCAGCACCTCCACCAAGGGTAAGCTCAAGGCCTGTAACTACACAAGGGCACCATCTCTTCGTAACTATTGCAAGGTAGGTCCCCAACAGTCCCAGCTTACCACAGCAACCGAGTCCCGGGTCATCTCACAAGATGATGCCTCTGTATCACCAGCTGCCCTCATGGCTGGAAATCAATGACCTGTTTCTTCGCTGCTTTAATGAGCAGTCACTTACAATAGTGGTGCCTACAGGTAATAAGAGGTGTGTCCCACAGCTTCTCCTCTGCATTGAATGCATTGAATTTCATTCTATGTACTGTTTTTAAAGCATTTGTATGAAGAAACTTCATGGCACTCAAAGAAACAGTAAAATAAGCTAAATTACAGTTTACAAGATGGGATTTTAAAAGATCAGATGGGCAGAAGAAGTGAAGAAGCTAAGTAAAGGTCACTAAGAAGTTTATTCCATTCTATGGTGGCCAGTGCCAAAAAAACTCTGTCTTTAAAAGTTTTTATCTGGGTTTTGGGGATGGTAAATGCAGAAGGGCCTGCTGAGAAGGGCCACTATTGTAACATAGATGAAGAGCTGTTTGCAAATATGCCGCCGATTAGTTCTAGACCCAGAGACATGTGAGCGCCCCTGAGAGTAAACCTAGCACAATTACAATACATCTAGGTCTGGAGTTATATCTTCCCCATTTAATGATAATATTTAATTGTCTATATCATGCTTATGTCAGTGTTGTTCAGATGTCAAGTGCCAAAATGAGATATACCGCCATCAATTTCTGAAGTGTTTAAATAGAGCTGCAAATAGTTTTGATTGAAATCGATGTACCCTTCTTATAGATGTACTGTGGAAGTATGATAATGGCTAATAGACGGATGTCCAAGCTGCTGTTGAAAATGTTATGGTTTCCATTTTTTCTGTAAATTATAGATATATACAAAACATTTATAAAAGCCTTGCATCTTAATAAACTGGAACTTACATCCAGTTACTAAGAGTCTGAGCCATGAATTATTTGGAGTAGGAAGCCGTGGCCTTGAAAAAAAATCCTTTTTAGGTCTCGTCTAGCGCTGCAGCGCTAATGCGCTGCCATCGCTTTGCGAGGCATGCAGTATACACTATCGTGTGGAAGCTTTGTGGAAGCTCCGCCCACTTTCCAGCCCATCTTCTTCATTGGCTTAGGTTATAAATGCTGCCTTCCGATTGGTTTTAAGCTTGTTAGTCCCTCCCTATGACAGCCATGTCAGTCATTTGTATCCTCCCATAGTTACTGGCCCCTTCACTGCACAGTCTACTTTCTTCCCGTCCCTTCCTACGCCCCACCCCCACCGCAGTCCGTGACTTCTTGAGGCCACCCCGCCCCCTCCCACGCACTCCTGGTCATGCTCATGCCCGTCCGCACTCCTGTTTTCAATGCAATAGGTCTGACATAAATGCGAGTCCTATTGCATTGCCAATCCTTGTTTACATCCTGTCTATTAATTCCGGCATTGATACCGGTTTCTTTGAGGACTGATACATTCTGGAAAACCTCTGTGTCTTTTCGTGGTCTGGTGATGTCGTCATTTTAAGTGATATATTAAGTCCACACAACGTGACTCGCCTTTCTGTGTCATTTCTTGGCACTGATTGTCTTTGTTTTATTGCGTAATTTTCAGGTGATAGATGCGAAACAATAACTGGATTTGGTCAAACCTGGGGAACGTTTGGTTTTGACTTTCGCAGCTGACTTACAGGAGCTCTTTTGCGGATTACGTTGTCCTATGTGACGTATTGGAAACAAAACTGCAGTACTTTTACTGTTTTAATATGGCGCCCGCTCTGGCATTACATAGATTGTGGATGAAGTACTCGTTGTCCATCGTCTGTGTTGCTTTCATTTCCCCGCATTTTGGCAGGCTATATCAATGGGATTTTTATTTATTTTTTTGTAACTTTTTATTATATAAAACAAGGAAACAACACATCAAACATACAATCAAGGCGATACAGCAGCAATACAATCATTAGGCCTGCGCTCAATGAGGACGGGAGATACATGACAACAGGAGAAAAGATGTTTTGGATACAGATGAGGGGAGGGTGCCAGAGGTAGGATTGCATATAAACATCACAATATACCACAGCTAGAAGGAATGTAGGTCAGGGCGACTGGGAAGGGCTAGGAATCATAGTGAGTGGGGGCGTACAAATATCTCCGTGATATGAGTTCCACTGGTTCTAAATCTTCCCCATTTTTGGGGTCTGCCTCTTGCCATATACACTGTCTTCTCTCTGAACATGCACCAGTCCAGACTCTCCTTCCAAGCAGTCACTGTAGGCGGCCTCGGGGACCCCCACAACTGTGCAATATCCCTCTTCGCAACCAAATTAGCAAGAGTCACCCACCGAAGCTGCGACACGTCATAATCATTCGGACCCCACACATTCAATAAACATTGTCGGGCTTCCAGCATCATCACAACACCCGTTACTTCATCCATCACCTCATGTATACGTTTCCAAAATCACACCACCTCAGGGCATTCCCATATGATATGGAGATAGGTGCCAATGAGACCACACCCACGCCTACACAAGCCATCCGTGGAGTAGCCCATATGGATCAGACGGGGACCGGTGACATAGATTCTGTGGAGGATCTTGAGTTGGACCAGACGGAGGCGGGCCGGAATCGCCACCTCCCTGGGAGAAGAGATCGCGGACTGCCAGTCCTCATCATCCAATTCAATACCGTCAGCCATCCAAGCTTCACGAAGGCGATCAAGCAGACTCGATCGTCATTAATCATTTTCTTATAGAACAATGAGATAGTACTATCTGGCACATAACCGTCTAGTATACGATCCTCGAGGGGGGAGGATTCCGGAATATCACTACCCACTGGCAACACAGAGTGCAGAGCATGGCGTACCTGGACATAACAAAATTTTTCCCTGTCACTCAGCTTATACTCTACTTGCAGATCCGAGAAGGTCTTCACATCTACTTTAACCCAGAGATCACGAACTTTACTAATACCAATCGTGTCCCATTTATCAAAGCCCTTCGTCTTCCATAGGCCACCCAACTTCGCAGAGGCATAGAGCGGAGTTGCACCAGTTAGTTTATCCCTCCAGCCCATAGCCGCCGTTGCGCTATGCCATACCCGCACGGCTATAGCGGTAGGGCCCAAGAGTTGTGAACGCGAGGGTCCCGAATAAAGCGTCCTGTAATAATCACCACCCGGGAGTAGCCACTTATCCATTTCAAATGCTGGATTCAACGCTGGGCCATACATCCCGTGGTTGATGGCAGCAAGGTGGGAGGCCCAATAATACCTACGAATGTTCGGGAGCGCCATACCGCCATCATACCAGGGAAGTGTCAATTTTGGAAGAGCGATGCGTGAGCGTCCGTCCCATATTAATTGCCTCTGCAACGATTCTACTTCCCGAAAATATTTCGACGGGATGACATCAAAACTATTCTGAAGTGCATATAGGAACCGCGGTAAGGACATAATTTTAAAAATGGCCGCGAGCCCCAGGGGAGATAGTGGTAATTTACGCCAACGCGCTACATCGGAGCGCAACCTTTGGAGTGGGGGGAGTAAATTGCGTTCATAGCGAACCGCCGGATCCAACGAGATAAACACACCCAAGTACTTAAAGCCAGACTGCGACAACTGGATGGGACAGCCCCGCGGCAAACGAGGGACATCACCCGCAAGGACATAAATGTAAGATTTGGACCAATTAGTGATAAGGCCCGAGTTCTTCCCGAAGGAGTTAAGTACGTCAAACAATACGTTGAGCGATTTTTGGGGAGATGTAAGGTACAATAAAATATCATCCGCGTATAAGGAAATGCGATCTTCAAATTCCGGCGTCCAGCGTATACCCTTCATTGAAGGTTCCCACCGTACCCAAGCGGCGAGTGGCTCCAACGCCAACGCAAAGAGGAGCGGGGACAACGGACAGCCCTGCCGCGTGCCCCTCCCAAGAGTAAAAGGCACGGAGACACGGCCATTCACCACCACCTGTGCCAGTGGCGTTTCATACAGGAGTTTGACCCAACCAATAAAACCAGCGCCGAATCCAAATTTGGCGAGTACCGTCCAGAGATAAGACCATTCGATGGTATCAAAGGCCATCGTGGCATTCAGGAACGCCAAGATGGCCGGTTCACGCAGCGTCGGGGCCCTCGCAAGAACACCATGCAAACGTCGCAAATTTAATTCCGTGTTACGGTGCGGGATAAAACCCGATCGATCCGGATGACTCAGGTCACTAATAACCGTAATCAGACGATTAGCAAGCAGTTTGGCGAGGATCTTAGGCTCCGCGTTTAAGAGCGAAATGGGTCTATAAGACGAGCAACGATCCCGTGGTTTACCCTCCTTATGGATCACCATAATGGTAGCAAGACGCTGATCTCTGGGGAGGGAGCCATTGTCTCGCGCAGCTAAAAACATATCACGGAGATAGGGAGCTGGAGTATCAGGGCGTAATTTATACAGTTCAACTGGAAGGCCATTGGGACCCAGAGCCTTGCCGGAACGAATGGAGCGTAGCGCGAGAGCCACCTCATCCACCGAGGGCGTGGCATCCAAACAGTCCCGATCCGATTCCGACAAACATGGAAGTGCTGTATCTCGAAGCAACAACTGCGAATCCTCCTCGGGCCTGTCGTACACCGAGGTATAGACCTCTCGAAAATAATCAGCAAAGCATTCAACAATTCCAACAGGGTCCGTCACACGCACACCACCACATGTCTCAACCACCGGAACCACTCGACTCGCTCTCTCCCTTCTGTCCAGCCAGACAATCAAATTTCCTGCCTTATCACCCACATCATATAGCCGTCCCTGCTGTTCCCTACTCATTATCTTTGCCGCATCAGTAACCAAAGTTTTATATTCTAATTGTTTAAGACGGAGGACATGTAATGCTTCTCTAGACACCTCTCGTTCCAATGCAGTCTCCAGGTCTGTGATTTCGAGCTGAACAATTGCCTCGTTCTTACATTTCTTAGCACACCCCACCAATGACAATGCCTGCCCCCTGATCACAGTCTTAAAAGCTTCCCATAACGAAACAGGCGAGGATACAGAACCAGCATTCTCAGTAAAATACAGATCAAATGATTTAATCAATTCAGTGCGAGTCGTAGGGTTAAGAAGATACCAGGGCTTAATCGGGGCCACCCTCCCTTCGGCGCCGATGCCAAGATTAAAATGAAACCAAATAGGGGAATGGTCTGACATACCCCGGGCCAAGTGTCTAACCTCTCCAATCGAAGGACAGCCAGTATCAGGACATAATCCAATCTAGAAAGACTACCATGAGCTCCCGAATGGAAAGTAACCTGTGTTTGCTCCGGATGCACTAGTCTCCAACAATCTATAAGTCCCAATGTGTCCAGGAAGTCACCCAACAAGGATTGCGCAGCAGGAAGATCTCGGGGCGGATAGCGGTCTATTCTGCCAGAAATTACGGAATTAAAATCACCACCCAGTATCAAAACACCCTCAGGGAGATCCAGAACCATCCGCCCCAGTCCGTAAATGTCGTGGATTGTAGGCCCGGAGGGACATACACCGACACCAACGAAATTGGTTTTCCCTCCCACCGCCCAACAAGTGCAACATATCGACCCCTGGCATCAAGGATCACATCATCAATCTCGAGGGGGAAGGATACCCTAAGCAAGATACCCACTCCTCTGGAACTAGATGTAAATCCAGAATGGGCAGCAAGACGATAACCCCGTCGATTAAGAGCGTGACAAGTGTTTCCTATCAAGTGTGTCTCTTGTAGCAAAACGACATCAGGCGAAAGGCACCGCAACAGCTGCATAACCACCCCTCTCTTTATCCGATCACCCAACCCATTCACATTCCAGCATAATACCCTCAACGCTCTACCCCCCCATCCAGATCCACAATGAACTCCCATCGCAAAAAGAGCATCACACCAGTGTCAAAGATAAAGAAAGTACCTTGCCTTGAAAAAGAAAAAACAAACAGTCCCAAAACATGGCCCTCCCCCCCCAAGGTTCCCAACACAACTCCCCCCACCCTGCACCCCTGCACCGACTCAAAAGCCACCCCAATTTGCAGTGTGCCCGTCGCCCTAACAATTACAAACAAAGAACTAGTCTACACAAAGAAAACCCCAGAGGAGGAAAGGGGTCCCGCCATCCCCGCTACCTCCCAAGATACGAATGGAATGATCAAAGAAGTCAGTGAGCCGCAGCTGGACACGTTGAATAGTGTTCCGGACACAGGCATCATAATCATTCTTGATCCATCAGTCTCCCCTCAGCACCACCAGTCTGTTCCTGGCCAGCACGGCGAGCCGGCAAAGTTTCCAACCAATCACTTGCTTCCTCAGGGCTAACAAAGAAGAATGTTCGATTGTCATATTCCACACGCAGTCGGGCCGGGAATAACATAGCGTATTTTAGTTCCATGTCTCTCAGTCGCCGTTTCACCCCTTGAAATCCCATCCGCTGTTTCTGGGCCGATTGAGAAAAGTCCGGGTAAAAGTTCACAGCCGCGTTCTCGAACTGCGTAGGGCCGCTGGTCCGTGCCGCCTGCAAAATGGCGTTGCTATCTCTGAAGTTGAAGATCCGTGCAATAATCGGACGGGGGGGGAAACCGGGCTTCGCCTGTCCCCCTGGAACTCTGTGCGCACGTTCGATGGCAAAGAATTTGCTCAGGCCCTTGGGTGCAAGATGATTAAGAATGAGGTCCTCCACTCGAAGATCAGTGGCGAGTGAACTAGAATCTTCCGGGACCCCAATGATACGCACGTTATTGCGCCGTGCACGGCCTTCAAACTCCTCCAAGCGACGAGCAAAAAAGCCATTAGCAGATCTAAGATTGCGCACTTCTGTTTGCAAGTCGGACACATCCGTGGTAAGGCTGGATGTCTTTAGGTCCAATGACTTCACCTTCTCGTTCGTCTTGGCCAAATCAGTGCGAATGAGATTGACATCAGTAGCCCCCGTGTCCAACTTCAGAGCCAGAGCTTCATACTGTTGGCCAATAGAAGACTGTATACCCGCAATGGCGCCCATCATGTCCTGTAGCGTTGATTCTGCCAGTACAGCAGGATCGTCGACCGCCTCCTCCCGGGCCTTAGGCGCGCCACCAGGGGATCCTTTAGAAAGTGTGTAGCGATCCATGACATTTGTCTGGGTTGAACCTCCACGGATAGTGGTCTTGACTTTCCGTTTTTCACCCTCGGGCTTGCCCGACATGGCGAGCCGGGTGCTACGGAGGCAGGTTGGAGATATGGTCCAAATGGCTCCTTAAAAGTCACACACAGGAATACAGGAGGCGAAGTTGGGCCAATTTGAGTCAACAGCCAAACAGTCGCTAGTTCGAAGCTCAATGAGCTGGCATCGGAGCTCGTCCGATCCACAGACACACCGCAGATAGAAGAAAGTGCGCTGGAGAAACGAAACCGAAAGTGAAGTGAGGCTGTGGTCTGATCCCCTCAAGCCGTTGTTGTTAAATTACGACCTGGGCACTGCTATAACTCAAGGTCCAGGCTGTTCCATGGAGAAGGCCGTAAATTTCAAGACGGCAGAACTCGGGGACCCTGCGTCCGATTCAGACCCAAAAACCTGTTAATACATCAGCCGGGTTGTGTCTTCAATGATCTTCCATCAAATTAGGATATTATACAGGATAAATGCGGGAGGCAGCGAGGGTCCTCGGGAGCCCTGTGCTCATGCGGCCATCTCGGATGCGCGCGTAGCTCCTTATCAATGGGATTTTAGACAAGCGCAGACGGTCGGTGGTCATAACTTGATTATGCTGAGGTGAGTTCTCTTTATGTCTTGCTGAGACAAGTCCGGACCCAGACTCGAACGAGCCTGTCATTTTTAACTTTGTCTTTAATCTTACATTTTTTAGACGATATTTTACCGTAATATATGCTGTGACAACTCCGGACCAAATACTCAACAGTACTTGTGTCTTTTTAACTTTGCCCTTCACTTTACATTTTGTTGCCAATGTAGTTTGACTGATTGTGGTTTTTCCATATTTTTCTTTGCGCTATAGTGTTTGTGACTTATCAGGGTCCGACTATCAAAATACTTACTCCTTTTCACAAGTACCTAATCCTCTGATTGGTCTGAGGTATGCATTCGGGTATTTTGAAGTTGTTACTTTCACTTAGCTTGGACACTTTTAAGTATAATTTTGATGTGTCCGTTGCCATTTATTTGCATTCCCCAGCACGCCTGATGATCCTACTAGGATGTTATTTCCAAAGGTTTTTAAAGTCAGGTGAAGTTGCTTAATTGGGATAGTTACTGTTACTTCTTTGGCCTCCCCCTGTGTTTACATGGCTGGAATGAGTCCTTAATTGTAAATGTAAACACGCTGTATATACAATCTTGTTTTATATGTCTCTTTTTATGAAGACCATGTGAAGTTTATTATACATATATTTCCATGAATTAGATGACTTACTGGTGTTTATATGACTATCAATAGAGCTAGTTTGTTTGCACTGGGTAACTTGTTAATGTGTTCTTTTTTTTGATGGGGGTACTCTTCATGCTCCCGGGTAATTAGTGTTTGATATTTTAACTATATTTGTAGAAGTACCTACACCTACAGTCTAACTGGGAGTCACGGTATAATCAATTTTTACTGAAAATATTTTTGGGAAGGTTTTAAATGCTGATTATGCTTAAAATCGTTAACACTCTTGATAAACCCTGTTTTGAGCCATCGCGTTTGCACCTATATACGATTTGACACCGATCTTTTAGATCGCATTTGAAAAATTACTGTTCTCTAAACCGCTCAGTGTCTTGTGTATTTATCTCCTTTTGATGTTTTAAAGAGGACATGATTTAGCAGGCGAAAACACGTAGGCTGGGAGGTCGAAATAGAGAGGAAGAGGTGAAGGGGACAGACAGGAAGTAAACAAGGGGAGACGAAACGGAGAGAATGTTGGAGTAAACCCGGGAGTGCACAGACATGGGCGCAGACATAGAAATAAGAGCCTAGTTAAATTTTTTGTGTGTTTTTGCACAGTACTGGCGTGTTTCGGGGCACTCTCTGGTATTATAAAACCTACTGCACTGCAAAAGGAAGTCAGTTGCAGCCAGTGCCTAATTTGAGCCGGTGGCGGCTACCGGCACCCGCACTTCTTCTTTCCGCATCAGACATTTCATTTGCAGATAGTAGGTGAGGGGAAACACACAATGTTGAGAGACGGAGGAAAAGAAAGGCAGAAAAGGGGAAAAGCAGAACCCTAGAACCCTAAAAGAGTGAGAGTGTCTGGTGTTTGATTAAAGGGTTGTGAGGTGGATTTCAGAGTACAGAGCATTAATATTCGTTGTACTGCCATTTTATTGCACTGCCACACACTGATTTACAAATGAAGCCCTGGTTGCAATATTGTAGAACTATAATATAAAAAAACAATAGGGGCATTTAGAAAGCACAGGCCAACCCTCTCTTGTTAAGTCAATAGCAGTTCATACCTACACCCCACTGAAGACATAAATTGGCTTTGGTATTTATATAGCACCGACCAAACCCAGAGAGCAGCAGATTGTTTTTAGGTCGAGCTTAAGTGCGCATGTGCTGTCTGCAAGACCTGTTGTAATAAAAAAACACTTTTACCCGCCTGGTAATTACCATTGGTTCACTCCGGTGTCTGTCTTCACTGCTGCCTCCTAACTTGCTGCCTATGTCTTTCAGGTGGTGCTGTTCCTTTTCCCTTGTCAATTTTAATTTACCTACCCAGTCTGGCAAATTATTTGCTAGCGTTTTGTAGATGAGGCTGCCTGTCTATTAAATTCTTCCAAAAACGACCACAGGTCCCATGCACACTGTCACCCGAAACAAGCTTTACCCGACTGATGAGCCCAATGAAAGGCAAAACTGGTCTTGGGCTTGTGTTCCTCTTCAAGGAGGTCCCAGCTTGGCAGTTTGTAATGGACTGCTCCTATTGGAGCACAGTCTAGACTGGTTTGCATATCCCTGGGTCCAACTGACGTGGCATGTTGTTCAAAATAACAATGGTCTAGGATAAGGCGCAATCAATTACCAGTGGTGGAGATGTATTCAACCATTCCATACATCACTTTTTAGGTCTCGCCTACGTAGCGCACATGCGCTGCAAGGAAAATACCTTTTGTAATCGATTCAGCTTTGCAGGCAAAAACGGGCATGCATTGCATTGCTTTGATTGGCAACACGTGCACGTTTGGCGATTCCCTTGTCGGAGCAAACCATTTATCTTCAGCGCGAGGCGCACGCACGCTTGATATATTTGTTATTGCCATGCTCTGGCTTTATTTAGAAGTGCTCTGATGCCTCTGGGTCATGTCCGTGCTATATAGAACTTAAAAGCACAAAAATAAAATAAATAAACACGCCTCTTTACCCTTCTACCACACACAGCAAAACGCTGATGCAGAATCCCCTGCAACGCATGCACCTACTCGTAATCCAGCCTTAAGCGTCGTTGTTATAGGAACTGGTCACTATCATTTCCGAGGTGCTATGGGCTGTATCTTCTGGGAGGCTTGAGTTGGACACGTCCAGTGTGACTGAGGCGGCTGTTCTCGAGGCTGTCCATTCTCTTTCTAACGAATTGCAGGCCTCAACGGCTGATACTGGCCACTCTGCACCTCCTCCTACCCCCCCCAGTCTGATCACTATAGGCTAGCGTTACCATTAGGTCTCCCTGCCTTCTGCTTTTCCTGTTGTGGTTTTAGAGTCGGAAGTAAAACAGACGCAATTGGATTTTTATAGGTCTCCTTAAGGAGACGGGAAGTAAGTCCTGTGTCCGGGAAACTCGCGACGTGTTTATCAAGTGCTCACTTGCTTAGCAAATATTATTTTTGTCTGTATATTATTTCGCGTTGATGGGGACTCTTTTGCTTAAAGTCAGATGTGTACGCTCCCGGCTGATGTGACGATTGAGCGTTTGTTTGAAGAGCTGTCCCTTGGAGGCCGACATGCCTGCTGTACTTCCAACACCTAAGGATCTCTATGTATCCAACTCTTTGTAAGATCTAAATAAGAAGGCAGAAGTGAAGCTTGACAAACCAAGCACCAAACAGTACGACCTTTTCTTTATTACTCTAACGTTTGTGTGGCCATTGTATAAAATGAAATCATGTATTTATTCCGTATTGGTTCATGAATACACGTGTAAGTGTTTAACAGTTGGCTTCTTGTTATTCTTTCGTAATGCAATATTCAAACCAAAACATAGGGAACACCACCACTAAGTGCCCATTGTGATAAATCTATACAGCTAACTAGAAAAACATTTTGGCCATTTAAAGATCGTAATCCCAATCCCGTCATTAAAGTCAAAAGACATGTCATCCACATACCTCATGCCCCCCTCCTTCCCATAAACATCCCACAACAGTAACGTGAAGTTGACTACAAGTCTCACCCTTCCCATAGACATGAGGCCAGCCAGCAACTTGCAGTTGCATGGGCTTTTAGGTCCCTTGAGCTTAGCCCACCTTTGAAAAACAGAAGAAAAGAAAAGTGAGTAACGTACAAGAATGAAGCCTCGGGGATTACCTAACTGGCTAGCGGAGTCATGAGCAAGACTCGCAGTCAGAGCTAGCAGCCTGCTCGGGCTGTCCTCATGGACATCGATTCACCAAAATACTAGGGGTAGCAAAAGTGACATCACACATCCTTACCCTTAAAGACATCACAGGACAGGACTTCATGACCTTTAACCCTCAATCTTCCTAGGACAGTGTTTCCCACATTGTGCGTCACAAGCCGATTAGTGTAGTAGCACACAAGGCTTTAGTTACACGAAAAATCACTTGCCTCATGTCCATTAAAGCTAAGTGGGTTGCGAAGTGTGTCTTAAAACTTTAGGAAGGTCTGGCCTAAGAAGTAATGCTACTTGCCCATAACCCTTATGACATCACTTGGTTGAAGTTTCATAATATGCTTCTGAAGTTTCATATTAAATGTACCACTAATAGATGAAAATGGACTAATGTCTTTTTTAGATACTACATTTATTATGGTGCTGATGTGACAATCAAGGGGATCATTACTCGTTTCTCTTATTGTTGCATGAAACGTGTTCATCTTAAGAGAATACAATGCTACCAAACACATAGCAACACTGGGAACATACGTTTTTTATGCCACAAAGTGTTACAATATATTAGTTCTCCTACTGCATACTGCAATGAGAAATGTATTGAATAAGACATAGTCAGAGAAAATAAGACTTACATAAAATAATAGTAATTATGTTTTAATAGATGTAGAGCATATATTGATTCTGAACTATATTATTGACCTACATTATTCATTATTGTTAATATATGTTGATTTAAGATAATGTGTAAGGCTCCATCACTCGTTTGAAGCACAGAGGTGAAGGTTGTATTCAGACATCTAATTGTTCATGTATCACAATAATGAAACGTGGCGAAAACTTTGTGAAAAAATGTGTTTTAGTTGATTCGTTTATTTAATCAGAAGAGTGCATATTGCGCTATTGAATTAATTAACTCTACAAAACCTAACGTAATGTCACAGCGGTTGAGCCTGAAATTTTCTAGCGAAATTTTTGTGTGGGGGGACTTGGGCCAGGAGGGTGGCCATGCACAATAAAATTTGGAAGGGCATTTTGAAGCCCAGTTTTCACATAAATGTGATAAAACTCCAAATGCTCTAAAAAATAAATCATTAAATAGTCAAGTCTTTCACCACGTGACAGGGCAATTTAACCTTACACTCCCCAAGAATTTACCCTATTTTTTCACAATATGCTAGCGGTGTCCCTATTTGACAAAAATGGTCTCCATTATGCCAGGTCCAGTAAATTATCATGGGTGCTCCCCATATGCCATGGGTGCTCCCCATATGCCATGAGTGCACCTTAAGTTAAAAAATGACTTACCGTATGGTACTGCCAGAATTTATTTTGCCATTAGTGCCATTCATAAATTATAGGTGACCCTTATGGCAAAACTCCCTAGTATGTTATTGCCAGCATATTGTCACAATTACCCCCTCCTATATACCAAGAACGGCCACCTTTTGCCTTTTCTCTATACACCTGTTAATCCTGCCACTGCACGCGCCGCTCCTCCACTGTACACCACACTCGTCAGCTTCTTGCTCAATCTACATAATACCAGTGACTAACACAAAACAGTGCCCCCCCCTGCAAACTGTCATAAGGGCCCCCCAGACTGCCATCTCTCACCGTTATCCTAGGCCATAGATTGAATGAGGGGTCCCTGAGAGGAGCCCCCTCTGCGATGTATGGGTAGTGCTCTGCATACTACTACAGCTAATGTTCTGAGCCCTGCGCAAAACCCCTCACTCCATATCTGTACAGTACACCCCTCGCCTACACATTTTTTTCTCAGTTGTCTATATAGCCTGAACTTGACCGGAAGCTATTGGAACACTTTACAAGAGCAACACTTGCATTACACAACGTCACATTAATTTTGTCTTAGGCACAAGATTAAGTGACTTGCCCACAATCACAGTGTGTTGTACCGACGCCAGGACTCCAACCCGGTTCCCTGGTTCCAAAAGCTGCAGATGTAGCCCTTAATCCATATTTCACCCCCATCCTTTTCCTGTTGAGCTCTGTTTGCACACTACCCCCCCTGCTTTCACCTTAAAGTCGCTATTATCATAACACACACTATCTATTCCCCCCTCTGATACTGTCATTCTCTCTCTCACTTCATCTATCTCTCGCTCAAGCACATACATATACACAATTTCAAACTCATTCTCTCTCTCTTACTACTCTTTATCAATAACTCTTTATCCTTCCTCTGGGTATAATTCTTTATATTGAATAACTCTCCCCTCATACTAACTCCATCTCTCTTTCTAACCCCCCATACTTACAAAATGTTACTTCAAACTTGCGTTCTCTATCGCTGATATCAATGCTTCTATATATATATATTATACTATACTAATTTCAAACTAATATGCCCTACTGCCATTACAAACATTGGCAAAACCAATAGCTCTAGCTAAACACTGATAAGGTCCCAAAGGCGAGACCTATTGGCTATGCCAATGCTTGTTTTTGTATGCTTCCGTTTTCCAGTTGGGTCATTTCTGGCTCCACATACCAGTCTACAGAGCATGTTATCAGGGCGTGGCAGAGTTGTATGCATGTATTTAACATTTTGGGCTGTATCAGTTTGTATTCCTCTTGTAGCTGTGTGAATGTTTTAGTTCCCCACCACAAGTAGCAGCTATACCTAGTTGGGTATTGCTGTCCCCCTGGGCACCGATTCGTGCTGTGCAACCAGCTTGAAGATTCAAGTCAAATTCAAAGTTCAAATGAATAAAACGTGATGCATTTTCAAAATTGGTTTGTTAATCCATTATTTCATTTATTTCTCGTGAAATCCAATGCATTTCGGCAGTTATTACTGCCTTCATCAGGGAAATAATTATCTACAATAATCAAAAATCAAAAAATAATAATAAAATCAACATCCGTAATTTCATTAAATTCATTACATATGCTGTTATGCTACTTCTTAACTCCTTGGTGTTAATTTGCTCTAGTGCGCATTACATGTTGGTTTGTCTCTAGCTACAAGGATCTTAATAAACGATCAAAAGTTTTTTCTGAGCGTTTGCTGCGCGGGGATAGTTCTATGGATAACTATGGCGTTGTTTCTCCGTCTACACATTGGTCTTTTAAGTGACCGCATTGCCATGTAATTTAACCTCGTTATGCGCGCTGACTTATATCTTTTGATGTTCTAACCCCTCGGAGGAGGCTGGTTATATTTAATACTTTGTTACGCGCTTATAATTCGTTGATTTAAAGGCTAAATGGCTCACCTCGGCGTTTGTTACACCCTGCTCTGCGGTTCGGCCCGCTGTCTCTCTTCTCTTCCGGTATTCCTTCTACGAGGTTCGCGCATGCGCACTAATATTGCTATCGCAGCTTTTTTTGCTTACAATATAACTTTATAGTTCACTGGGTACCTAGTCGATCCCCCTAGTGCTCGCTTCCACTATGAATTAGAACTGCTAAAAGTTAGTCCTGTACCATAAATTTGAATGTTGGTCATATATAAGAAAACAGAAATATATATGCTTATAGGTTACAAAGAAATTCAGTACGTTCATTTAGTCCGCCCGGTTTCAGGCTGCCCAGATTATAAATCCAATAATTCTCCTGTTTTAATAAACTCGTTTTGTTGGAAGATCCTTCTTTTTTAGGTAATGTTTCTAAAACACACACTCTTAGTTGGCTAACGTTGTGCTGCTTCTGAGTGAAATGTTCTGCAATGCTGGTTTTCGTGGATTTTAGTCTTATGGTGCTTTTATGTTCATTTATGCGTATTTTCAATTTTCTTTCTGTGTGTCCTACATAAACGTCTCCGCATGGGCACTTTATCATGTAGATTACGTTGGTTGAGTCACATGTTGCGTTCACTTTTAAGGATATGGGGTACCCCTTTTGTGGATGTGTTATGGTGGATCCTTTTATAATGTTGTTGCATGTGTTACAATTATAACAAGGTACTGTTCCACGAAAGAAAGTTTTACTTGCGTCTTCACTTCTTGGTTTTAGAAAATCTGCAAGATTCTTAGAACGAGTATGTGCGAAAATTGGTTCTTGTGCAAAGATACCCTGAAAGTCAGGTTCCAATTTTAACATTGGCCAATGTTTTTTGATGATATGCTTAAATTGTGGGTTGACTGTAGAGAATTTGCTCACGCATGTGATGCGGTTACTGGGTTTTGTTTCTTTCCTTTGGAGGAGGTCTTGCCTCGATTTTGATTGAGCACGGATTAATGCTTTTTGAGTGATATCTTGAGGATATCCTCTGTCACTGAATCTCTTTGTCATTTGGTTTAATTGTTCTGTGCATTGTGTGGCCTCTGAGACCACTCTCTTAACCCGTAACATTTGAGAATATGGCAGATGTTTCTTGAGGGCTGGTGGATGGTGGCTTTTTTATTGTAACAAGTTGTTTCTGTCTGTGTTTTTGCGGTACAAGTTGGTAGAAAATGTATTTGTTTGTTTAGTGATCTCAACATCAAGATATTGTACACTTGTTTCGTTGATATTCCATGTAAAACCTATTTGATCTAATTTAGTGTCCAAGATTTTTAGTTGTTCTTCCAATGAGTCTTTTGTGCCTCTCCATATGGTGAAAATATCATCTATGAATCTGACATACATGACTATGTGATCGTTCCAAATGGGATTTTGGTAGACATGTTCTTCTTCAAATGCTGCCATAAATAGGTTGGCATATGCCGGTGCGGCACAATTTCCCATGGACGTGCCGCTCTTTTGGATGTACCATTTTTTGTCATGTTCAAAAATGTTTTAGTTCCACCATGTCTATTATGTCTCATGTGTATAACATTCCTTGAAGGTCCCATTTACGGAAGCTCCTCAGTGTAGTTACTTTGTTCAACAGGATTCCCGCCATAATGGAGTTTTGCTCTGTACCAGTGTTGAACCAAACAACTCTGTTCTTATCTCACTGGATCAGAGAGTTTGGACCGGTCGGCATTTGTTCTTAATTAAGCTACATAATTTCAAAGAATGACAGAATACTGCCTGACATTAAATACTGTGTCCTAAATATGATCTGCAGAAATATTACTACTTTAGAATTAATATCAAATCTACACTCAGTGGGACAATATTTTTAAACTAAAATTAGGAAAATATTTGTTAGATAACATTTCTGAACACCTTTCTGGGCAACCAATGTCACTTGAACTAACGCAATGGGCTGAATGTGCAGCCCTGCCTCATGCCATCAGCTCTTTCAGAGGAGAAGACAACAACAGTTTGTGATTTTCTGGATAATTTTCAGACAGATCTAAACATTCCCCAAGAGGATTATGAAATGTCTTCTATACTCTTCGTAAGTGGTTAATTTGTAAAATAAGTGCCAGGGCCCTGAACAGGAGGCCACTGCAGCTTGCACCACCCATCGCCACTATCATCGTTGCCAAAACAACTTCTAAATATCTCTTGCCTGCAGCTTTTATGGTCTTGGCCTCATATTTTTTAAAAAGTGGTTTAAGAAACGCAATTCTAAAAGACAAAAACAAGTCACATAAAAGTAGAAAGTGCATGGTGCTCTCCTGTCACTTACCTGGACCTTGCCGCCACCGCCTCGAGAGTCATAGGAGCAGAGAGCAGCAGGCGCGAAGGAGCGCAAACACCGACGCCGCCACCGCCAAGAGTCCCAGGGCACCGGACTCCGCGCCGCCGCTCCGGGAGACCACAAATCCCGGCAGGCCTCGCGGCGGCGCGTGTGCAGTGACGCGGGACGTCGCGCACCAGAGGGCGCCAGAGCCCTAGAAAGGGAGGAGAGCCCCGGCAAGCGGGGGGAACCTGTCACTTACCTGGACCTTGCCGCCACCGCCTCGAGAGTCATAGGAGCAGAGAGCAGCAGGCGCGAAGGAGCGCAAACACCGACGCCGCCACCGCCAAGAGTCCCAGGGCACCGGACTCCGCGCCGCCGCTCCGGGAGACCACAAATCCCGGCAGGCCTCGCGGCGGCGCGTGTGCAGTGACGCGGGACGTCGCGCACCAGAGGGCGCCAGAGCCCTAGAAAGGGAGGAGAGCCCCGGCAAGCGGGGGGAACCTGTCACTTACCTGGACCTTGCCGCCACCGCCTCGAGAGTCATAGGAGCAGAGAGCAGCAGGCGCGAAGGAGCGCAAACACCGACGCCGCCACCGCCAAGAGTCCCAGGGCACCGGACTCCGCGCCGCCGCTCCGGGAGACCACAAATCCCGGCAGGCCTCGCGGCGGCGCGTGTGCAGTGACGCGGGACGTCGCGCACCAGAGGGCGCCAGAGCCCTAGAAAGGGAGGAGAGCCCCGGCAAGCGGGGGGAACCTGTCACTTACCTGGACCTTGCCGCCACCGCCTCGAGAGTCATAGGAGCAGAGAGCAGCAGGCGCGAAGGAGCGCAAACACCGACGCCGCCACCGCCAAGAGTCCCAGGGCACCGGACTCCGCGCCGCCGCTCCGGGAGACCACAAATCCCGGCAGGCCTCGCGGCGGCGCGTGTGCAGTGACGCGGGACGTCGCGCACCAGAGGGCGCCAGAGCCCTAGAAAGGGAGGAGAGCCCCCGCGTCGCGGGACGCGAGCGGGACGCCCGGGGCTAAGCCCGGGCAAAGGGCGGGCCCTCTACGGCCCTCAGCGGCAGGAGGAGGCAGGAGCAGGGCCAAGAACGCTGTCCAATTCTAACTAAGTAAGTGCTGCCAATCTATTACTTGTGCATCCGGCAGGAATTATCATATTGTTTGACACCCCAAGGACTGCCTTTGCTGTCACTAACATGACTAAACCCAAAGCATCCTCCGCTCCAATTAACACAATTGAAAACTATATGGTACAGAAAGTTAGCAAAATCAACCAGGATAGGAGGTCTTCATTGGGTCTTAGCTATTCTCCGGACATGCTTATTGGCAATACACCTCCACCAGTCTCAATTCTTGACATCAGCAATGAGGTCTTTCAAATACCCGATACTAACTCATTGACTCAACTACTAGTTGAAATTAATGAAACAACCCCCGACTGCACTATCGAAGTTGAAAGTAATACCCTAGAGGAGGAAGCCCCTACACCGGTGCCAGCCCCCAGAATAACGAAAAACAAGGGTAAAAATATACCTAAAAGGGGCGGACTTAGATCGGAGAAAAAATGTCTTGAGGCTCCCCCAGAGGATAAACATGGTGACGACATTGAGAATAAAGGGGGAATTCTTCTAGACGAAGATCAATTCAAAAAGCTATTGAACGCTATAGATAACAAAATCAAAGTGATTACCAAACCACTTCTAAGCAAAATTGATTTACTCACAGCAGAGGTCACTAGATTGGGATTGCTCCTGCAAAAAACTATAACAGAAACACCTAGCCCAGCCCATACAAATTTGACAATGGTAGACCCAAAAAACACCAAAGCCATAATTTGCCTAGATAGTGCCGCAAGCACTTCCCAAAACACCACGCATCAATCTGGTCAAGGGGGAGAAGGGATAGGAATTATAAATCCAGCCCCGAGGGTTGAGGACTCAGCAGGGCCTGCTACCAGAATTACCAACGAGATAGAGAACCTGGATAGGGGTCCTGTAGAATTAATAGTAGAAGCTTCCCCTTTAATTCTGGTTCTAGCAAATGTTCCTCAATTAGAACCAGGACAAGAGGAGAATATCCCTTCATTGATAAATAAATCACTCCACTGGCTATCCAAGAATATGGCTTTTAAACCAGGAGGCAGGGACCAACTGGCACAAGAAATAGTAAAAGCTAGAAGGGTCGAATGGATTGGAGGTGGTTGTAAAAAGTTTAGGGGGGACTGTGTGGTGTTGCACCTCTCAGATCCCGAAGCCCTACCAAACATTCTAGCTAATATATTCCCCCCTCAGCGAAGATCAACAGAAATTGTGCCACTAACGCTGGACTTCTTTTATACAAAAAGGGGAAATGCCACAAACCCAACGTTGCTAAAAACAAAATGGAACACCATTACTAGAAAATCTAAATACCCACCAAATAGAAGCAATTGGGGAATTACGCTAGAAAACAGGTTCTCTGCCATATCAGGATTAAGCCAATGTGATTGACTGGATAGCCTGAAGAGCCCAGGGCATCTAAAGATCATAGAGGTTCACCACGGGAATCCTAGTCTTACTATGGTAGAAGAAATAGGCCGTAGGACACCCGGCCCTAGAGGTTGTTCCACTGAATCAGTGGAGAACAGCTTATTAGCTGCTCAACCAGGCATTACAATGATTGAAGTAAGGTCCCTATCTGATGAACCTTCCCCTAACCTGAATACTCTCTTAAATAAGAGGAGCATGGAAAGAGGAAGTCCCATCAAGATTATCTCTTGGAACATTGCAGGTATCCAACATAAAACTGAGACCCCGGAATGGTGCGACTTTATAGATTCTTATGACATTGTACTGCTACAAGAGACATGGTCAGTGTCCCCAGTATTTCGCTTGGGATTCTTGAACTTTAATGTGCCCGCGAAGAAGAATCTAAGGGGACGCCCTTCAGGGGGTTTAACCATTTGGTTACGGCAAACTCTGCAATGTACTGCTAAGCAAAATCTTATTTCCAACAATGACCTACTCTCTATCTTGCTTACTTGCAACGATGGTTGCAAGCTGGCAATATACAACATCTACGCCAGGGGGACCCTAGGGGGTATACCCTCAGATACAATAGCAGATCTAGATGCGGACCTAGAGAAGTTATCTACTCAGTATAACATACTAGTAGGAGGAGACCTAAACACAACATTTGAACCACTAGGCTGTGAGGACAAAGATCTGACCGACGAAGAAGACACGAAATGGGGAATCCCTCAGTTGGACATCCCAGTGGTTAAAAAATGGTCACAAGTAGCTATTCAGGTGAAAAGTCTATGCCTATCCAGGGGATTGAGGGCAGTAAATGGCCGTACTCCTTCTGATCCCCAGGGCAGACATACCTTTGATAACCTAAGATCAAGCAGCAGAATTGATTATATTCTGATAGATATTAGAGTCTGGAACAAAGTGATTGATATGCAGGTCATATCCAGGTTGGAGAGTGATCACAACCCTCTGTCCTTAACATTTAATCTTGAACAAAAAATTATGACAGAAAATTTAGCTAAGAACCTTATGACCTCAGACGTTGTTTTAACAAACAACGTTCGTCATGTTAGATGGGCAACCTTAGTGGCCAATGCAGAGGATAGGCAGGTCCTTGAGGGGCTAGTTATTGATGAAGTTGCCAGATTACAAGTTTTAATGAATGATGGAAATTTTAAAACGATAATTGAAGAGTCACAGCCAAAGTTTTTTGCCAACCTCCAGAAATTATTCATGAAAGCGGGCAAGAAGAAGAAGGGAAATGGACAACCTATAAAAAAGGGTTGGTACGACCAATCATGTAGAGTAGCAAGGCATAACCTTAGTAATGCTCTTAGGTCTAAAACGGGAGTTTTGAAAGCCAGAGATGAATATAGAAAAACCCAGGTAAAGTCAAAAAAGCAATGGGATGAGAATCTTTGGTTAGAACTAAAGAAGGCTTGTGCTGACAAACACCAGAAAGAGTTTTGGGCCATACTAAAATGGGGTGCAGGGGGTGTAGCGGAATGCCCAAAAAATCATGTCCCGAAAGAGTCCTGGGTTGACTTCTTCAAACCCCAATATGCTGACAATATAGGACAACAGGTAGTCCCTCCCCTAGAAAGGGTCTTCTATGCCAATGGACCATTCTCACTAAAAGATGCACATGAGGCAATGGATGGAGTGACCAGAGGCAGGGCACCAGGTATTGATGGTATACCGGCTGACGTTTTCTTATTAGACAGAGATAGCTGGTGTAAATACTTTGTATGGCTTGGGAATGCTATCGCACAGGGGGCGAAGATTCCCCCAACGTGGAAAGGAGCAGAAATTATTCCAGTCTACAAAAAAGGAGATAAGGCTCTAGCAAGCAACTACAGGCCAATCAGCCTTATCGATTGTGCCCAAAAATTGATGGGTAGGCTGGTCCTTAAGAAGTTACAGGCCTGGATAGTTGACAAGGACATTCTTTCGCCTTATCAAGCTGGATTTCGCCCTTTAACCAGCTCTGTTGATCAAGTGTTTCACTTTTTAACTATATATTGGAAGAACGTCACCCTGTTAAATGGTCCCCTGTTCGCTGTTTTTGTTGACCTGAAGGCCGCATTTGATTTAGTTCCCCGTCAAAAACTTTGGGATGTTCTAAGGGATCTAGGAATAAGCCCTGAATTACTAACTTTGCTTGTAAGACTCCACGAGAACAACTACGCCCGGATTAGGTGGGGAATCCAGGGGGAGGTCACGGAAATCTTCCCTGTGGAGAGAGGAGTAAGGCAGGGCTGTGTCCTGGCTCCCACGCTATTCTCCCTCTATATAAACGGCATTGTGGATTTTCTGAAGCAAACTCCGACGGATGCTCCATTATTGGATGGGAAGCAAGTTCCAGTACTTATGTTTGCGGACGATACCTTGCTGGTCTCGCGGACACCTAGCGGCCTACAAAAGACACTAAACGCTTTTGGAGAATTCTGCCGGATTCGAGGCTTAGAAATAAATACATCAAAAACAAAATTTATGAACCTGAATCCCTCTAAGAAATATAAGGGGAAAATGGTCTACAATGGGGCTTTCCTAGAAGAAGTTGACGCCTTTACGTATCTAGGCATCTCTATGAATGCATGTATGAATTGGAGATCTCATATGGACCTTGTAATGTTAAAATATAATCAGTTGGCAGGGGCAATAACAAAGAAGCATAAAACTTCGTTTTCAAAACCAATTCAGCCAACATTGGAGATCTACGGCATGAAAGTGCTGGGTGCATGTCTTTATGGGTCAGAACTTTGGGGCTTCACCAATCTGAATGCTTTATCAGCGGCAGAAAATAAATTCCTGCGTGGCTTAATCGGAGTCCCTCAGAGCACCCCCACCATTCCTCTCCTTTATGATCTGGGGAGGAAAAGGATTGAGGACATGATTAGACTCCGCCCCCTCCTATACTGGAGGCGTATAAAAACTACCCCGGAACTGAGCCACTATGCTGCTGCCTTATTGGATGTTGACAATTCTGACACTTTTCACAAAGTAGTTTGGTTAAAAGAGGTGAGGAAACTACTCCAAAAACTGCACCTTGAACACTTGTGGTCTGAAACCGACCCAGATGACTTTCCCTCCAAGAATGTATTAAAAAAGCTATACTGGGAAATGATAAATAATGCCGTATTGGTCTCCAGCCAATCCCCTGCCTTGACATCCCAGTTTTTAGAGATAAAATCACTCCCTATGTTTGAATTGTATTGGGATCTGATCTCCAAGCCTCTAGATAGGAAATTGTTTTTTCAGTTCAGAGTCGGTACCCTACCCCTAAATGCTTTTACTGTTAAATGGTCCTCTGACAACGTTAGCACATGCTTCTATTGTAAATCCCATCCAGAAGATACTTTGCACTTTTTATTCGTATGTCCATTATACGCTGCCCCAAGGAGCAGATGGCTGAAACCTGCATGTAAAAACCTGGGCACAAGGAGATGCCTCGACGCTTATAGGGTCCTGAAATCAAATTGTGCCCCTCAACTTGTAATTGCAGTCACCAAGTTCCTGGGATGGGCTTGGATAATACGCACGCGCACTTTAAAACGCCCATGAACTACATGAACTTCCCTTGGACTGTGATGATATTTTTAATGTGTAAATTTTAAAGATTCTTATTCGCCAACAATGCAATATTGCACGCCATTTAATATGTTTTTTTACTATTAGATTAGTATTTATTATGCTTAGATAGGGATGAAAGCTTTTATGACAATGTTGTCGAATAAAGTATTTAAATTTGAAATTTGATTTGCATGGTGCTCTCCTCTGTGGTCCCATCACAAGGACATTGGGAAGACGAATGTTTTTTCATTATAGGAAACGCAACCAGATGGTGCACTAAGCCTAGCCTCATTCTAGTTGGAACAAAACGGTGGGAGGATCTAGTAACAAAGGAAAGGTACCCTTGGAAACCTAGCATATTAGTGTACATATGGTAAAATTGGTATATGTTCTGTTTCCTAACTATTTCCTTCCTCTTTTCAATCCTATGGGACAGGAAAGTTCTTTTCAGCTCCTGTTTGGACAGTGGTGGTAAATCATTAAGATTTCCCAAAATCGATCTGTCAAATATGTCACTATAGTATTTAATTAAATAGCCAAGCCAGGTATCTTTGTTCCGTTATCCAAACTCAAACAGTCATTAATAATGGCCTTTGTAAAAAAAGTCTCCACTTTAGACCATATTAGTCTCCTGGTATATTGTATTCATAAACAACTGTTGTTCTGCTCATCTCTCAATTAGATGATCAGTGGCCCAACGTGGCAGACTGTCTTAAGTGCGGTGTTGACAATTAATTCTTGAGCACCGGAAACCAATTAAGTGCCAGTACTGAGCGCCGGAAATCACCAGCTCAAATTAAGCACTGCTCTTCATATCCGATACATAAAAGAAGCTGTGATGCTAAATGTAATGGACTGAAGTGCACATAAAGCAAGATGTACAAAACTCAATTGGACCCCCCTAAAAGTCAAATACTGCAACCACTCTTGGAGACTAGATGGTCTGACCCCAACTACTTCTGTTTGTGAATATGTACATTAGTACAGAGACCACCTAGTGGAGGTCACTGACACCATCAAGTTGGCAGTGGACCAAGGGAAACAAGTCGTACTGACACTCCTTGATTTAGCCGCGGCCTTTGATACGGTGTCTCAATCCATCCTCTTGCACCATCTGGAACACATAGGAATGGGTGGATCTGCGCTGACTTGGATTAGCTCTTATTTGTTGGGGTATCATAACTGAAATACATTAGGGGAATGTGTTTCTACTAAGCTTAGCACTCACAAAATCATAGAAATAGGATAGCAAAGATTTTGGGTAGATAAAATATGCTATATCTGCTCTCTACCGCCATCTCCATCCTCTTTTATGTTTGTCCATCCATCAGATGTTTGCTATTCCTAATGCAGGGTTACTACTAGATTCTCTCACAGAGACACTTGATGTTCATTATTGGGCTATCCCCAGGTACTTCGCATTGCCCTTCATTAAACGTGGTGCCAAGAACGGTCCTGTCCTGTGCATTGCTCTAAATGGGCATATAGAAGTGCAGCTACTTAGAGCACCTGTTGGCTCCTGAGGAGTACCGGTACTCGCCCATTAAATGTATTGTAGACGTGCTGAAAAGTGCAGGTTACTCTACCTTTCAAAATAAAGAAGTGCAGGTACCCAGTGCTGGACAGTACCTGCCCATTGAAAGCACTGCTCCTGTTCATATGGATTCACTCTCTTTACCCATGCCAACCAAGGCCTGCCATATCTATTTACTGTAGACTCTTCTCTCCATGGCAAGATGTTATTTTTCAACCACCCACCTATGTTAATAATATGTGATAAGTTATCTTAGTTTGATCGCCTCTTACCACCACCATCCTATTGTCTGACACTCATCCTCCCTAAAGTTTTTCCAGATATCTGCCTAGAGTGAGGAATGTTTTACTGGCTGTGCATCCCTTAGGTATTCTTTAAAGTAGTGAGCATGACTTACTCTGCTGTACCCAGTCTGGCAACTTACCTGTCTTGCAACTCCTACTTGATACTTCTGGGCTCCAAACCATATAGGTGACTGTTAAATACTCCCTCCTCCTCCTACAGGACTGTTTGAGTGTGCAACTTTGTCAGAGCAGTGATATCACAGGTTTCTTTCAGTTCAACAACCTAGGCCTGATTTGTCTCATGCTAAAGCATATTTAACATCAAATGCCACCAGTGTGGTACCCACTGAGCTTTCCTCTTGGTTTTTTGGAACCTATTCTACTCACTAATGAACACTGTTGCTACAAACCCTGAGTCTGCAGTGGTGTCATCTACCTCGGTTGTGCCTCGTAGTTTGCTAAATTATTTGCCAAGGTGGACTAGTATGAGTAATGTACAATCTGTGAAGACCGTATGTTAAAGGGAGTGCTACCAGTATTAATTGATATGCCTCACAATTGAGGCCTCTGGATTTTATGGCATACGGGCATCAGGGAGTTGGTCCAGTGCTGTATCCCAACCACTTTTCTCTTTCTTGACTTGTGCAAAGAACAGCTTTTCCACAAAGTAGTAGTTCTTGCAGTCCATTGAGGATTTCTATTTGAGGTGCCTGCTAGAGCCACTACCTTAGCCACACCTACCTTAATATTCATTACAAAGTCAATAGGTCTTGTCTTTAAAATGCCAGTGTAAAGCTATTGGCATTGCCAATGCTTATTTGTTAATTTCTGAAAAGAGAAAAACATTTCAAAATACTAAAGGAAAAGCAAACGGATGTATGACGTTACAACGCATACTTTTACTCCGCATACCATTACAACGCGGTATTTACAACGAATACCGTTACAACGCATAGCGCTTTGGGGTGCTGGATAGTGGTAAGTATAATTTACTATTCTAACTCCAGTCCCCGTGGACCCTAGGGAAGGTGTTGGATAGTAAATTAAACTTACCTCTTATCCTAGAGCGCCCCCCAGCGCAATGCGTTGTAATGTCATGCGTTGTAATGCCCGCGTTGTAATGGTAGTGCGGAGTAAAAGTTGCGTCGTAACGGGTGTATACCAAAGCGAACACATTTGTTTAAGTATCTTGTAAGTTGTGTGTACATTGTTGCCAAGCTCAGTGGTAGGTTACAGGATAAGCACTGTTTGGAACAGACAGCCGCGATAAGCTGCATATCTGCCAGTGTTTTGTTCCCAGGTGTTCATTCCTGCGGTGGCCTCAACTTAGAGACTTTGACCAGTTAATATACAACAGGGTGGCTTCAATAACATAGCATGACATTATGTGCTATTACGTGACATTACTAACGAGAGGTTGAACCATGAAATAAATAACACAATACAACACCATAGCACTACATGCAACATGATTCAACTCCACATAATTACACTCTACTCAATACCACACAAATACACGCCACATAAAAACACTGTCATACAGCAACAATCCACGTAGATACTCCAGACCATGCCACATAATCTCAATCAGCATAACTACACCCAACACCACACAGATTGATGCCACAATTCAATTCCACACATTTCAATTCCACGCCACATACTTCAACACAAAACCACACTATTAAACTCAATACAATTGCACAACATACCACACACATCCAACCCATACCACACAATTTCACATCATGCCACAGAATTCAACAGCACACCACATAATGACCTTTCACTATATAGTACTCTACAACCCAAAATACCATTCCACATCATTACACTCTATGACGAACAATCCCACTACACTTTATTCCAGTAGACTTAATACCACATAATTACTATCCACATAATTCCACTGCACAGCATGCCACTTAATTCCACTACACAAATCCACTCCACATCACACAATTTTACCACACAGAGTTCCACAACTAACACTTCCAATTTAACCCACATAATTCCATTCCACACAGCATACATCCACTCCACTCCAAGCCAAAACACATGGGTAAAAGACATTGTCATTTACAACGCCAATAGCTCTAACTCTCACAAGTGCAAGACTGATTGTAAATGCTTGTTTGATGGGCAGCCAATGTCAGTACTTGTAAATAGGGGAGATGCAATGGTAACAACCTACATCCCAAGTAGCTGCTGTTACTGTAATCAAAGCGAGAGTATGCTAATGCCTGCATGATAGAGACATGGTAAATGGTATCATTTACATCAGGAGCTGTTCAAACAGTTTTAGTTGCCAGAAAAAAAGTTCTGGTAAAAATGGAGACTTGTTGTTCCAGGGTTGTGCGGCATCCAAATAAATGCCCAGGTGACAGACTGTTTGCGTTCAGTGGGCAAGAACCAATATTGTCCAGGCAAAAGAAAGGCTGCATTTTTTTAAGTATTGGTAATGTCCATGGTGATCACTAACTCTGTAGTTGATGGATTTATTTTGTAAAGTTTAATGACATCCAGTGGTAAACTACTATGAAGGTGTGAGCCAATTTAGATTGAGTTAATAAAGAAACAGAATTAGGAGACTTTGAATGGTACAGCTAAACTAAAAGCTGTGTGTTGTTGTATATGTAGAATTGTATATCATGTTTTTTTTACGGAGTTTTATATAGCGCAAACTTGACCCAAAGGGATCGGGTACCAGAGAGCTTTACTTAGCACCAGTTGCATTTCATGAGGACACATTCCTTTTTTGTTAGGCATGTGGAGATTAAGTAATTTGCCCAGAATCACAGGATGTTCAGCTTCATTGCCAAGACTGGAACCCCGTTCCTCCGATTCGAGATCGATCGCCCTAGCCGTTAGGCCAAATCCTCTCCCCATGGTTGTATAGCACAGATGGGGACTGTTCACCGTAGAGATGCCAGGCGAGGTTGGGGTTCCCTTGAGACTGCCATATCCTTGGAGGCATTAGTAGGAGGATTAAAACAACCAGAGGGTTTGCTGTCAGAACATCCCGTACATACCCCCTGAGTACACAGACAGCACTATAGCCCCAGAAATTTGCATGTGAACTGCCAGCCTGGCATGTGCACTGCTGAAGGCTTTCACGGACTGAGAAATAATGTTATACTGAATCTTTGCCTAGCACCCTCTGGACTCCAGGATGGAAGACATTTTCGATTGCTGTAATCTAATTCATAATAGGCCCAGCCATGGCATGCCAGGAAGGGGAGAGGGGTGGGGCTTTTGTTAATCCTAATAGGGAGAACTGGAAGTTGCAGTCCAAGACCTAGAATACATGAGAATATGTTATAATTGCTGTACAACAACCTATTAGCAGTAGTTCGCCTTTTGTATAATGTGCAGTCTAGGTGTCTGAATGAGGATTGGAGTTCCTATGTAAGGTTAGAGCATACCTAGTTGTTGACATTGTATTGCTCACTTACTGGTCACATCTGATGATGGACACCTGAATGTAGTGAAAAAAATCAAAACTTGTTTACAAAAAATTGTTGTATAGCACAGATGCTAGAGGGGCCATATAGAAATTAAAACTTAGAAGTGATAATATGGACATTGGTGCAACTACAAATGAAGTCGTCTTCTAATCCAATTTGAAAGGAGGATGTACTATAGACTTAAAAAGAAGTGTGGATTAAGCCAAACCACCACTGAGTTTGCTGGTCACAGCCAAATATTTTAATCTGGACAAATGGAGTAGTCAACAGTATTTCACCCTGCCAACAAGTCTAATACAATAAGGGTGTTGATTTTTGTCCTATCTACAATAAATAATCTTAAACAGATAATACCATTAATTTAGTGCTGTGGCTAGCACAAAAAACATTATTAAAATCAGCAAAGCTTGTAATTGCTTGAATAACTGTTTTTCTAGTACCTTCACTAGGAAGAGAAGAGTAAAAATAGGCTGGAAACTGTTCGACTCCATGTGAGAAGTGTGGGTTTTTTCAGAAGAGGTTTTATCATGGTCACCTTCCACTCATCAGAGATCCTACCTTGCCTTAGAGGGTAGAGAGGACTCTTTTTTTTTGTTACCAAGGTAGGAGCCATTTGTTTCATAATCTAGGCTGGACATAGGTTTTAAGGGGAGCTGAAGATTTTGGCACCTGTTATAGCCTTCAAGGCGACTTAGTAGAAATTTCCCTCAATGAAAAACAGTTGCTGGTACCGGTCTTTGAGGGACACTTAGTGAAAAAGTGAGTCTCTGGTGTGGTATGAGGAAGGCCTGCAGAACACGTGGGGCTTATAGAGGGCGAAACATGTAGATATAACAACACATATCTTTAGGGGGCACGGATACTAATTATCTAGAAACACATCTGTTTTAATCAGTTTTAATCCTGCCAGGGGAAGTTAAAAATAAAAATGAAGTGAACGAACCCTGAGGTAGTTTTAAATTGTTTCTGTGCTGACAGGATCCTGGTCCCATGTGGTACAGAGGATTGATTCTAGTTCCTCGACTATTTTGATAGCAAAAAAATATTTTTTTGCTCCATTCCTGGGCGTTGTTCTGCATCAGGATGTTGATGCGTGCCCTATAATGAAGCATGACACTATCTAGTGTGTGGGGGCAGTATTTAAACAAGATGGTTCCCATTGCAGAATAACGAGCAGCTCCCAGCGACAGAATAGTTCACTTTATTACCTCTTCCTTTCTTTTGTGTGTGTGGTATTGGTCAGAAGTTTATTTTTATCATTTCTCTTATATTGGCTTTTTTTCAGTAATTGAGATTACAGGGGTAACACAGAGAGACTGGAAAGGAGGGAAGTCTACCTGTCTGTCTTGGCTGGTTGAAAGTCGCTTCACATCTCTCAATAATTATTTGTTCATTTTTGTGGCTTGGGCAATATGACATGGAAAATGTCTACGCTTTGCAGTACGTATCACAAATCTTTATGTGGCAACGGTTTGGGTACAAAATGTCCTTGTAAAATGTCAGTTTCACAGAAGAATAAGTACTGCCCAAGCAGGGATCGACCTGCTTTGCACGTAGCTAGAGCACATGGAGGTTGGGAGTGAAGCAAGGATAGTTTCTAAAAATGATGTGTGTAATCTTCGTTTGAGTCAGAAGAACTTCGTCCAAAGTTTGAATAAACTTAGATGTGAATTCATTCAGGCAGACAGACAGACAGTCTGTAGTGGAGGTAGATGATAACTCAGAAGAGGCTGGAAATGCTTCTTTAAATCTTTCCACTGAAAGAGCTTTCCAGCATCTTTCATCACTAATTGTGCGCAATGGTGTTGTTTGAGAATGATTTGAATTCAATACATGTCCAGAGCGGTAAAAATGGCATCCAGCATGTGTACCTTGCTGTTAGTGGGGTAACAAATATGGGGTGGGACATAATAATTTTTAGGTCTATTTTTTTATTACAAGGTATTTTTATTGATTTTTTTTAAGTGAACAGTACAGAAAACTTACAGAAGCAAAAGATAAAAACAGCTCATAGTGGGGTGTAGTACATGACACTAGGGACATTGCAGTATGTCAATATAGATATTGTGTTAAGGAAACATATTGTCTTAATATATTTTGATGTTCATGGAGAATAGTGCCATAGTTTCCTGGGTACAAAAGATGCCTGAGGGGATATGGAGTAGAAGTACGAATATTTTGCTTAAGAATACCACAAAATAGTATGGTAAGAAAGGGTAGAGTGTAGAGAAAGAACAGACAGAATATAGAAGGGAGATAAAGAGAAACAATAATTAGGAGAAAGAAAGAGAGGTAGTAGATGGGTAGTTGGTGAGGAAGGGATGGGGGAGGTTGAAGAGGGGATAGGAAAGGGAAAGATGGGGTGGGTGGGGGTGGGGGTGGTTGAGTCTAGTTTCAACCAGATTTTGGGCTTTTCTTCGGGGGAGTTTTTAAGTAGGTGTTTAAGGGGTTATTGCCCCTCTGATGAATTGGATACATTCCCACCAAGCATTGGTAGAGAGTTTGGATAGGCCTTTCCATTCGGACGGATTAGCTTTAAGACCATTTGAGATTACTATGTCCCATAATATATGACCTTCACAGTCAAGGCAAGGAGAAATTGCAGGGGGAAGAATACCTAATATCATAGAGGGGAGGGCAAGGGTTCAATTTATCATAAGGATCTATGATATGATAAGCTTAAGTTCACACTAGAGTTTTTTTGAGGTGGCGCATTCAAGTAGCATTTGGAATAAATCTCCTGCTGCATTACCACAGATTCCAACAGTTGACTTAGTCTGAGAGAACTAGCTTATATAGTTTGGCTGGGGTACAGAGGGCCATGTAAGTGGTCGATAGTCTGAAGTGAGCTAAGGAGGTTGTGATCTTGGTAGTTGTGAGGTTGGAACAAATAAAAGGCCAATTTAACCATTTAGATTGTAACGGTTTAGTGATGGAGGACTTTGTGGGAGTCAGTATGGAATAGAGTTTAGCAGCTGTGTGACCTCCCTTGGCTATGTTCTCCAGTGTTGATGGAAGATCAGATGTTCTCGGGTTTATGTCTGTCTATAATAGCTTTAATCTTTAGAAAGTGTAAAAAACGATTTTTTCAAGTAGAACTTTTGATTTGAGGTGTGAAAAGAGTCTGGGGGCATGTGGGGTAACCCAGGTCCCCTTTTAAAAAGATTATTTTATGTGCCTATTTTTCCATGAAGAGAGTTTTTCCTTCAGATTTGAGGCTGTTGTTGTGCGATAGTAATGCTAGTGTGAAGTAGCGTAATTTATTTGGGAGTTTGTCAATTTTCTCTAGGACTTGTGCTGTGTGGGAGAGAATGTATTCAGAGGATTCCGTTCTTATTTTCTTGATGGTTTTAAGGGAAATGAGAGAGAGAGAGTAGAAGGGCTAGATTTGTTTCAGTTTCATTTTGGGCGAACGGTTTCCTGAGGTTTTGATTGAACTAAATGCCGACTGGAGCCCCTTTGAGGCTGTGGCCACTGATAATTCTTCCAGGACAGAATCTTCGTTTTATCTTTATTAAGTGTGTAACCTGAGACTAAGGCATAATCCATGATAGTTGACATAATGTTGAGAAAGGCAGACTCAGCCTAAGAAGTGAAGAGGAGAATGTCGTCATCGCATGCTGCCACTTTTTGTCGACCAGCCAGAAATGGGATACCAGGGTTATAGGAGTTGTCTCAGATTTTTATTGGGAATTGTTCCAATGTAAGTAGGAAACGAAGATGGAAGAAGGGACATCCCTGTCTAGTGTCTTGTTACAGGCTGAAGCTGTTTGACAGGTTTCCATTGATGTTAATAAAGGTTTTACGTTCCTTGTAGAGTGCAAGAATAATTTTCGATAGATTGGGATCGAGATTAAATGCAATAGCAGTAGCAAATAAGAAAGACCATAAGACCTTGTCATGGGCCTTTTCAGCATCTAGTGCAATCACACGTTTTCTGATTGAGGAAATCAGGCTCTGTTTTCAGCCTGGCTCTATCCTTGACACCATACCTGCATAAACATTAGGTAACAAATCTAAATTGAGACATTATAGGCTGCGTAAACATGCAAAGTCAGCACAAAAAAACAGCTGATGTCTGCACTGGGTTCTTTAAACGATGGTAAAGCCTTAGATAAAGTTTGTTCAGATAGCCTATCTTGTTGTGCAGCCTCAGGATGCGACAGTTATACAAGACTCCAAGGTTGTTGATTCTTACCAATTGTCTCATTTGCGTGTTCTTCCCAGGGCTCTATTTACCCCTGGGCGTCTCTTGCTTGTGATCTTTCCTATAAAAACCCATGTAACCATTGTTCAGTGTGCTCTCTCCTTGAGTATCTCCATGCTGCTCGTTGGACGGAGACCCATTCATGAGTGATTAATAAATGACCTATGGTTTGAACTTCGCTCCAGTGTCACATCCTCCTTACTTGTTAAGAACTCGTGGCGAAGTGGGGACCCTGCACCAGCAAATTATTAAATATTTGCTCCACAGGTGGCTTCTTCTTTTAGCTACCTTTGTTTCTTGTAGAAGGATTAGATCACCCTTAAGTTTGTGTAGGTAGTCTATTATTTTCTGACATATCATGGGGGATGGTTCAATCCCTTTACACTGAGGGATAATATCTCCATACTATGCATATTTTGGGTGTATGCAGTTTATAATGAGTGTTTGTAGTTGTGTAGTGATGAAGGAGGTTGGAATGGAGGTATCGATACCATGCATTGCAGGAAGGGGGGTGCTAAGAAAGGGTTACAGAAGTAAGAACAGCACGGGGAGGGTGGGTGGGCGAATGGAAAGGGGACTTGAGGGATGTTCTGGAAGGTGCTGGGAGGTGTGGGGAGGAAGGAAGAGGGTAGATATTTGAGGACAGCAGAGAGAGAGGAAGAAACAAGAGAAGGAGAGAATATAGCAGAACAAGATTGTACAAGCAAGAGTCCATATACTTGGGGATGTACGCAACTAGAATGCTGACCTCGAAAGAAAGTAAGGCGGTGGAGGCCCCCAGGGGTTGAGCCTGGAGTCATAAGGCTAAAGAACCATGCCCTAGGTGTGGTATTAGGCTGTAGAGTAGTGGAGTTGGGCTTATCTTATAGAGTGTAGTTGTGACAGTAGGATGATAAACATTCTGCAAACACTATAAGAGAGGAGAGGGGTCAGCAGCGTTATCACGTAGTGTATGGTTTCCGGGGCTCAACAGGCTTCTCTGTGAGATGATTATTAGTGGATATTCCTGACTATTTAGTCGTGACTTAGCGGGAATATAGCAATGAGGGGATTTGTTGGCAGAGGAGATGGTGAACTTAAGCAACTCTTCAATAAATAGTGGATTCAAATTAATAAAATGTTAGATTAAGCCATCAGGTTTAACAAGAAAAACCTTGGTACTTAGAAACCTTAAAACTGGCTGTGGAACATAGATTATAGGGCCCACTATGGCCTAGTACAGCTATGACATATTTAGCTTATTTAACTTGTATTTGAGTTCATTGTAACAATCTTGGGTGGATATACGTGGACACTGTGAACATATTGAGCCTAGTGCCCGTAGTGCACCTAGAGTAACTGTTGTTCAAGATGTACTGTGTCGATATATATGTAACATATTGCTCATAATGGTCACCTTGTTTATATGGGTCACAAAGTACATCTTTACAAGGTTATAGCTATGTTAAGTTCTTTAAACTGGCTGTGGATCAAGTCTTAAGCGACCCAATTTGGTCTAGTACATGTTTAATACATTACTATTACATATCAGCAGTGTGTAGCATGTGATATAGCTTAAGTCTAACAGACTTAGGAGCAGTAGTGAGCCTAATGGGTGCAGTACCTAGTACACCAAGTGTTTCTGTTGTTCATGGGCGCAGTACCTAGTACACCAAGTGTATCTGTTGTTGAAGATATAGAAAATGACATACTAATCATTAGTCATATTGGTCAAAAAGAACATACAGAACATCAAAACACAGTCATAGCAGCCCTAAAACCTTACAATTGGGTGAGAAACGGGATGTAAGCAAACCACTTTGGTTTAGAATGTATCTAAACACATTAGAAGTATGTAGGAAAAGATCTAGCTTAAATCCGAATGACTTGAGCTGATAAGAAGGCAAGTTGGTACACCACGGTACTGAGAACCTCAAAATGATGCTGCATGCGACTTGAAAGGAAATGGGGCACCAGCAAGGATCCCATAGACAGATCTACATTTAAGATCTCCCTCAACCAAAGCCACCATTTCCTGAAAGAGACGAAATAGAGGACCCTTGCCGACTGCATCATTGCCAGTTCTAACAACAGCAAAGAACTCCTCAACATCATAGGAGAGTTCTCCAACCCCTCAGCCACTGAAAACATCATCGCCTTTTCCAAGCAAATCTGAGATACCCTTGCAGACTTCTTCCATGACAAGGTCTACACCATCTACAAAAACTTTGAACCCCAACCCACCGTCATCAACATCCGCAGCCTCCTCGCTTCCACAGATGCAGACCCCACCACGTGGTCATCACCTGAAACTAGCTCACCACACGAAAACACCACAGCCATCATGAACTTCCTCCACTCAGGAGCACCCACAGGCCACTGTCCCCACCACATCTTCAACCTCAGGAGCAAGATGATCAGCAACAAGCTCACCACCATCTTCAATGCATCCATCATTATGGCCACGTTCCCTGAAAAATGGAAACACACAAGTTAAACCCCTTCTCAAGAAACTGCCCGACTCTAGCAAGATCAAGAACTACCGTCCCATCTCTCTGCTCCCCTTTCCCACCAAAGTCCTCAAAAAGGCCATCAACTACCATTCATGGAACACATGGAAAACAACAATCTTTTGGACACCATCCAATCCAGATTCCGTTCCAACCACAAAACCGAAACCGCCCTTCCACTGACGACATCAGAACCCTCTTTGTCCGTGGACAAATGGCAGCCCTGATCCTCCTCGACCACTCAGCAGCATTCAACACCGTATCCCACCACACCCTTATAAAGAGGCTTCACCACATTGGAATCCAAGTAGGCATCCTCAAATTGATTGCCTCCTTCCTCACTGGAAGAACCAGGAGAATCCACCTAACACCTTTCACTTCAGAACCTAAGAACATCATCTGCGGTGCCCCTCATGGCTCATCCCTCACCCTACACTGTTCAACACCTACATGACCCCCTTGGTCAACATTGTTACAACCCATGGACTAAACATCATATCTTATGCAGCGACACCCAGCTCATCCTTTCGCCATCACAATGGCCAACTTCTGCAGGTGCATAACGAGCGTCACCGATTGGATGAAAGACAACTGCCTAAAACGTAACACTGACAAAACGGAAGTGCTAATTTTCGGGAACAATAGCTCCCCTGGAACGACTCCTGGTGGCCTTTGAACTAGGACCCTCAACCACTCAGACAGACCATGCCCACAACCTTGACATCATCCTGGACAGCAAGCTCACTATGAAAACCCAGATCAACAGTCTCCTCCGCCTGCTGCCTCACTCTTCGCATGCTCCGTAAGATCTTCAAATGGCTCCCCATCAACACCAGACGAACCGTCGCTCAAACCGTAGTCACCAGAGGACTGGACTAAGGCACACCCTCTATGTAGAAATCACCTCACACCTCCTGAAGAGACTGCAGGCCATGCAGAAGTCAGTTGCTAGACTCATCCTCGGTCTCACTAAGCAGACCCACATCACCTCCCACCTCAAGAAGCTCCACCGGCTCCCCATTAAATTCAAGATACTGATCCACACTTACAAAGCTCTACACAACCAAGGACCAGCATATATCAACCTCCACCCGAACTTTCACCAATCCTCCAGACACCTTCGCTCTGCCACCCTCACTTACAACCCTGAATCTGCCAAAGCAACACCTGGAACGACCTCCCTGTTCACCTCTATACCTCATCCTCTCTGTTGGAATTAAATAAAGGATTCAGGACCTGGCTGTTCAACTGAACCCTCCCTATGCAGCAGGGTTCTCAGCGCCGGGATACCCTCATGAGTAATTAGCCACACTTTATAAGTCATGTTTGATTAATAGTATGATTGATAGAGTGAGTATGATGCGCTTAGTGTACCTGTTGTTCAGGCTGTCTAGGGAAGACTTAAAGATCACAAACTGAACTGGTTATTTATTTGTATATTAGCAGTAAACAGCTTAATGTATGCTCAGTCCTTAGTAACAGGTATTGATAAGGAGGTTAGTTTGGGTTTAATGTACTTAAATTGTTAACTTCTGGGAACATGTGGGTATTTATAGCAGAGATGTGGTAGCATGGTATGATTAATGGATAGAGTTTGTTGTTTACACAATTAAGTGGTTAGGCAGATGTTTAAACCTGTTAATCCTGTTAAAGTGTCCTGTTTAGGTTATTTACGTGTGTAAGGTTAGTTAAGTGGCTTATTGTCATAACAAGGGTGGTCAGTTGCGAATTTTCATAGGAGCTACTGGAACCCAAAAAATGGAGAATTGAAGAGTTCATTTCGATTCCTGAATTTCCGCAATGAAAGAATTCAAGTCTGTAGGGTTGTCGAAGATGGCTGTTTTCCTGTTGTAGATGGTCTTCAGACAAGCAGGACCAATGAAGGAATATTGTATTGTCAGGTCTTTCAAAAGTGGGGCATAGAACACTTTCCTTCTTTTAACTGTGTCCTTGAAGTCGACTTGGGAGATACCAAAGTGGAGCCAGGCAAGATGATCCTTTGTACCCTCTTCATTTGGTAGAGAATTAGTTCTGCATTTGAGTAACATAGAGGACAGAAAATCAGGGCTCTGGGTGTTGAGGAGTTTTTTGGCTTAAATGTTGGGAGCTTGTGGTCCTGAGTTATTTCGAAGTCCTTTGCAAAGCTCAAGCCCAGAGTATGTGGTATATTTATTTTTCAATGAAAGTGACACAAGATGAGGCCAGATTCTCCGCGATCTCTGGAAGTCAAAAAATGTTGACAATGGCCTATGTCTTTCTCTAAGTTCATAGGATTACTCTCCCAATCAGGCCAGTCTTGAAATGGTGACTGATAAAGCTTTTGTTGAGATCTGTTTGTGGTCCTCTAAGTGGTTTATGCCAGACTCTGCTTCTGTCACTCTCCTCACAAAAGATGCATGTCCTGTTTAATGCTTGTGGATTGAGCAAGGATATGTAGGGTGGTGAGTTTTTCCATAATGAGTTCCAGAGTATGGCTAGCATCTAGTATAGATTTAATCGCTGAGTCTGGAGCGGTGGGATCTTGTTTGGATCTATTTTGTGCAGGTTTAGCATCTTTTAAGCCACCCCTTGTGTCCCTAGAGTCATGGCTCTCTGGCCATGCGTGAAAGTGGTGGGGGATGGTCAGAGCTGGTAGTTACAAGTAGATCGTGGATCGTAATTGGGAGTGAGCTGGATACCAGGTGTATTAAGTGTGTGGGATGTGGTTGAGTTAATGCATGGTAGAGCCTTTCCTGTATGAAGGAGTTGACTGTGCTCACCAATATCATGGACGTTCGCGAGGAGGTGAGCGTACCTCTCAATGTAGGGCCACTTGGGGTCTTCACAAAATAATTGATTCGGGTAGCAATGTTTAGGATTTGATTTTTTGAGTGGGGAATTGAAAAGTCACAAACTATGCTTGGCCGCCATCTTGAAATCAGGCAGGTGACAGTAAAAGGAGAATGCTGGTGGAGGTATTGTTGTCTTGGGATCAAGTAACTGGTGCAAGAGAAAGATCACTACCCCTTGATGGCTATTAATTTGAGTTGAGGCTGTCAGGATACTAAGACTGTTTTGGGCTAACTCAGTTGAACTCACTAGCATGGAGACGTCATGATGGCAGCCTTTTTAGGTACAGGAGGGGCCTTCATAGTCCATCAGGGTACCATGCGGTCCAGGAGGAGCTTTAAGTATACCCCTCAGTGAGGCTGGATAGAAGCGCCAAGTTGTATAATATGTGGGACTCCACCTTCAGCGGTTGTAGCAATTATTTCCCAAAGGAAATTAAATTGGGGCTATTTTTTAAATTTAAAGGTAGCATGAGACACTGAGACAAATATAACTGTGTGTCGTCAGCATATGAGACGAAAGAAAAACCGAAGAACCTAATAAGCTTGGCCAGCGGTGTCACATATAAGTTAAAACAAAGTAGGGCTTAGTGATGAGCCGTGTGGTACACCGCATGGCAAGCCTAAACGGTTCAGAGGAGAAGTCTCCCATCTGAACAAATGGAACCCTTTTCATTTGAGTCATCCTGGACATGGTGCTGTTTCGAGCCTTTCCTCTTCCTCAACGCGTCCAGGGTATTTGGGCTATGATCCCACTATTTTAAAACTTGACCTGGGTCACAGTGAGAATGGCTCTGAGGCTTATTGGCTTTTTGTTCTCCGGCATACTGGTAGTGGATAGTGCCACATGGCAAATGCACGTTTTGGAGTGGGATCAGTGGGCTCAGCACAAAGGGAACAACTCAGATTCCATCCAGGTATTGGAGAACACAACAAACAATATGCAGTGATGGTTACTGAACCACAGTTGGACTGGCAACAGACCTCTCTCCCTACCCCACGAAGCCACCCAACCCACCCCTTGTGTCCCTGGAGTCATGGCCCTCTGGCCAGACGTGAAAGTGGTGGGGGATGGTCAAAGCTGGTAGTTACAAGTAGATCATGGATCGTAGTTGGGAGTGAGCTGGATCCCAGGTGTATTTAGTGTGTCGGATGTGGTTGAGTTAATGCATGGTAGAGCCTTTCCTGTATAAAGGAGTTGACTGTGCTCACCAATATCATGGACGTTCGCGAAGAGGTGAGCATACCTTTCAATGTAGGGTCACCTTGGGTCTTCACAAAATAATTGATGCGGGTAGCAATGTTTAGGATTTGAATTTTTGGGTGGGGAAATGAAAAGTCACAAACTGTGCTTGCCCGCCATCTTGAAATCAGGCAGGTGACAGTAAAAGGAGAATGCTGATGGAGGTATTGTTGCCTTGGGATCAAGTAACTGATGCAGGAGAAAGATCACTACCCCTTGATGGCTATTGATTTGAGTTGAGGCGTCAAGATACTAAGACTGTTCTGGGCTAACTCAATTGAACTCACTTGCATGGAGACTTCATGATGGCAGGCTTTTTAGGTACAGGAGGGGCCTCCATAGTCCATCAGGGTACCATGCGGTCCCAGAGCGGCTTCAAGTATACCCCTCAGCGATGCTGGATAGAAGCGCCAAATTGTATAATTTGTGGCTCTCCACCTTTACCGGTTGTATGGGTGCGGGTCGGCAGCCCCTTTATGCAAAGCAAAAGCCATGGTGAGTATCGGGCACAGTAGACCTCCAAATCTAGGCGCCTATCTTCTAGGTCTTTTATAAAGAAGAATGCATTCTTGTGTGAAGAGTCGTACCAGAGGTTGAAATAAGGGAGGACAATAGTAGGGTTGTACTTTTGATGGATACTTCTAATTGCATATTCTTTGCCTTTTGAATACCCCCAGGGGCCAGACTGAAGCTGACTTCATCCCACCCCGGAAGTGACATTAAGGCCGCAGTATAACAACCCCCTCCGCTCTTCGGCATCAGCTTCCCTAAGAGGAGGTTGAAAGGAATGTGCTTACAGAGGCCCTGCAACTAGGGAACACCTTGGGAGAGCCACTCCTCCCATCCAGTGAAGCCCTCAAAGACACCCTCTTTGAATCTGGGCGAAGGCAGGATCTTGCCTGTCAACAGGCAAATGGCCCAACAACACTGACCAGTTCCATGGAATCCATCTTTCCTCATGCAGCACTGAACACTACAGAGCCTCATGGTTGAGACTTTCACTAACCAACTCAACCTGAAAGCATTACCGACTACTCTACCAGACAGAATTAAAACGTATGACGGCATTGGGGAAAATAATGTTCTCCTCTGCCACCCTTGCCCTTCAGTCTGCCAATTCCAGTTACCTCCTGGGCCATGACTCGCAAGCATTGCGAAACATGGTGAGCAAAACCTTGCCTGCAGCCCCAGACGGCCTCTGCGTATAACTCTAGGTATTAATTCAGGATGGTCAAGATGTGGTGAAGTATGTCATTAGATTGCGCCTAGACACTACTGACTGGGTAGGGTTGAGACTTTCACTAACCAACTCAACCTGAAAGCATTACCGACCACTCTACCAGACAGAATTAAAACGTATGACGGCATTGGGGAAAATAATGTTCTCCTCTGCCACCCTTGCCCTTCAGTCTGCCAATTCCAGTTACCTCCTGGGCCATGACTCGCAAGCATTGCGGAACATGGTGAGCAAAACCTTGCCTGCAGCCCCAGACGGCCTCTGCGTATAACTCTAGGTATTAATTCAGGATGATCAAGATGTGGTGAAGTATGTCATTAGATTGCGCCTAGACACTACTGACTGGGTAGGGCAGTTGGTACCAGTGTGGTGCTTCAACTTCAGGCATGCCATCGATCAATGGGTTTCTCCAACGATGTGCAATAGTCCCTCATAGAAATTCCATTTGATAGCACATGTCTCTTTTGAGACAATGATTTTGATTTTGGTTTGATTTGAGTTTTTATTTTCTATAGGACTTGAATGCCCTGTGGAGTCCTGGCACTGCTTAAATGACAAAATATTGCTAGATAGTGGTGTCCTACAGCTAATGTTCAAAGACCCAGGTTTTCAATTGTTTCCCTAAGGAAATTCAATTGGGGCTATTATTTTTATATAAACGTAGCATGAGACACTTATAACTGTGTCGTCAGCATATGAGGCAAAAGAAAAACCGAATGACACGATAAGCTTGGCCAGCGAGCCCAGGGTATTTGGGCTATGATCCCAATATTTCAAACCTTGACCTGGGTCTCAGTGAGAATGGCTCTGAGGCTTGTTGGCTTTTTGTCCTCCGGCATTCTGGTAGTGGATAGGGCCAGATGGCACATGCACGCTCTAGAGTGGGATCAGTGGGCTCAGCACAAAGGAAACCACTCAAATTCCATCCAGGTATTGGAGAACACAACAGACAATCTGCAGTGATGGTTACTGGACCACAATTCGACTGGCAACAGACCTCTCTCCCTACACCACCAATCACTAATGATTGTGTGAGGTGCATCGTTGCTAGGCTGGGGGAGCCAGCTGGGAGAGGAGGAGTTCAGAGGACGCTGTATATGGCAGAAACCAACCTCCACATCAACCTGTTGGAGTTTCAAGCAATGTGGTGGGCAGTAAAGGGTTACCTCCCTCCCATTAAGGGAGAGCGGGTGCAGGTTCTTACAAATAACAACAACGCCAAGTTGTACGGTAGCAAGCAGGTTAGGGTGGAGTCGTAGGTCGTTCAAAACCAGGCATGATCATTAAATGCCAGGGTTGATGATCTCAGCCTGCGTTGCCTAGCAGATCACGAATGGCAGGTGCAGTGCCTAGGCTTTCGCTTGTTGGAGTTCTCAAGGCAATCTCCTCGCACATGCCTTTTGGTTGGACTGGAACTCGGGCTCCTGTGCACCTTCCCGCCTTTAACTCTGATGCTCAAATTTCTGAAGAAGATCAGGAACGCCTAGGACCATGTCATCTTAGTGGGCCGAATCGGACCAGGGAGTGTGTGGTACATAGAACTTCTGGCCATGAGCATCTGTTCTCCAATCTAGCTGCTTCTGCGGGAGAATCTTCTATTCCAGCAGCTGGGCAGAGTGTTGCACCCGCACCTGAACAACTTACAGCTACATGCCTGGTGAATGAGCAGTGACAGTTGACTGTTTTAGAATGTCCTCGCCAAAAAGTATGATTCATTCTGGCAGCCAAGCATTCCACCACAAATCTATGAAGGACTCTAGGAGAAGTTTATTGACTGGTGATTCTCAAGGCATATCCAACACGTACAAGCCCTGTAGTTCTTCTTTTTTCCACTTTTTAATCCAGCAAGGTCTTGCTGTAGCAACAGTTAAAGGTTATTTGTTGGCCTTATCAGCTTTTCTATGGTTGCCTAATCAGCCATCTTTGATTAAGTCACCTGTTGTGATTAACTTTTTGAAAGGGCTGGTCCATATATATGGTCCATATATATCCACCAAAACCCTTTGAGATGCCCCAGTGGGGCCTCGGTCTGGTTCTTACATTCGTAATGTGCACTCCATTCTGGCCTATACACAGCTGACACCTGAGATTGCTCAAATAAAAGGCAATGTTCCTTATTGCGATCCTGTCAGCTCTTCGAATGAGTGAGGTGCAAGTGTTTTCTGTCCACCATCCATACACCACCTTCTTGCTGGGCTAATTGGTGCAGGCAGAGTACATCCCAAAGGTTGGAACTCCTTTCTACATTGGGCATTTTATTATCCTGTAGAGATTTTTCATTGCTCCTCATCCATCCAACAAGAAGAGAGACTCCACCACCTAGATTCTAAGAGAGCTCTGAGTTTCTATATCGATCAGACCAAAAATCACATCTTGACGATCAGCTCTTTTTGGGTTTCTGTGGAGGGAAGAAAGAAAGAGAAGTACAGAAACAGACCATCTCCAAATACATTGCTCTTTGAATAAAGATGTGCTATTGCCTGGCTTAGAAACAGCCTCCAGAAGGTTTGAAGGCTCATTCCACCAGAGCTAAAACTGGTAACTTTGCGCTGGTATGACATAGGCATAGGTCTATATGTTCATGAAACGCTACTGCCTGGATAGAAAGTTATCTGATTTCTAAGAACTTCGTGTCTGACTGCATTTACAAATATCAAAAAGAATTTTAAGTGCCACTTGGAGGTGGTGATTATATTGTGGCTTTGATGCCACATCTGGGGTGAGTGGGAGCCGCATGATGCAATCTACCGGCACATAAAAGAATTTCTGAGAAAAAACTGCAGATCCAGTGTACTGCATGAGGGTATTCAAAAGGTGAGGAATCTGTGGTGAGGAATCTGTGGTTAGATAAGCGTATGCATCAGAAAGACCTTTACAGAAGGGAAATAACTTGTTCTGCAGTACAAAATTTCCAATATTTTATATTGGTAAAGATGGTGACTCTGCCCATATGGCCCTATGTAGGTACCGGAGCTTAGTTTCGATTACAGTTTATAAAAATGTAAGTTGCCAGTCAACCCAGCGTTAACTGGTCTGTTGCTTCATAAATGTTTCTGGCCTTAGTCCCACTGTGTATAAATCACCTTTTAATATATTGTAACATGATTCAACAGGAATATGTGGGTCTCTAATGGTAGTTTCTCTTGTACACAAGTTGTTAATCCTGGTGCTAACAGACTTTCTTAACTATTTTTATTATTATTTGTGAATCTCCCAAACATGTGTAAAACTTTCAGAAAAACACAACTAATCTTATAGGAGCAGATTTCCATTTTTTTCACCTTGAGATTTGCAGTTACCAGATAAACTAAAGACTAGTTCATCTAATTCACATTCATTTCTGTGCTAAAGTTGAACTTACTCCTGCAAGTTACTTTATTTATTAAGTGTAAGTGAAATGTTTGGTATTGAAAAAGTGTGAATTTATGCTAGGAAATCATTTACTCCCAAGTTAATTTCACAAGTGTGGTGTAATGTGTGTGTTATATCACTCAAGTGGTGTGTGAGTTTCAGGGTGGAGACACAAGTATACTATGTGAATACCTATATAACTTGCATGCCTGTGGCTATTCAAAAACATTTGCAGGCAACCTCAATATGCTGCAAAATTTTCTTTTGTGAAGGGTATGAATACAATGTGTGCCAAAATGAAGGGAACACTCCTGACATTGATTGAGGTAAAGTGGTAGTGGTTTATTTGCAGTTACAAATATTGCTTCAGGAAAATCATAAAAATATTTATAGTGCAAATACCCTTTTGCATTGCATGTATGCATGTGTAAATGTACTCTGTGGATTTTTTCTAATGTGTATATAGTAATGCGTATATGTGAGTTGAGGAATCCTTTGTGAATTCCTTCTCCGGAATTTACTTCCATTGGAGAATACCTACCTATGGGAGTACATTTCCAACTAGTGTTTGTGAATGAGGTCCATTGCCATCAAATATCAACAGTATTTGTCTAGTAATTCGCATTACCTATTGTTACATATTTTCAAGGTCTGAGCAAAGCTGAAAGTATATGCTCAGAGAATCAATCTTTTTGATAGCACAACAGTTTTATAGATTAAATTAATGGTGATTTTTATGATTACAAAGTTTATAGGTTTATAAACTATTTTTTAATAATTGTTAACTGTCATATGAACTATGCATTTGTATTGTCAAAATAAAAGTCTTGAAAAGGCAAGATTTTTTATGTTATTATTTTCTGAATAATTCTTCCTGCCTTTTCTTTCAGGACCACATTCTGTGCAATCATTTCACAACTCACTGAGGAAACTCAACCATGTTTTGAGGCCACTCTGAAATCTCGCGCTGTGTCCGAGGACGGTGATGCCAAATTTACATGTATAGTCACAGGTAATTTTCAGATTGAGCTTGTTAAGATCATACTTGAGTGGAAATGTTTGTAGCAATATGCATAGTGTAGAAGTACTGCCTACTGCATTTTCAGAAAGTGTCTAAAGGCAGTAAAAGTTCAATAAAAATAGACAGAAGCTTATTTCATAGTAAGCAATGATAGAATTATTACACTGATAATTTATCATCTTTGAAATATGTGGGAGTGTGTGAGTTCCCATGCACACGAGTTGGCAACGGCAGCCATTTTGAAGTAACTTTTATTTAATACTTTGCCAGAAAGCCATTCCAAGCTGATTGTCCACTCATACACATTAATGTGGAACCCAGGCAACCATTTTGAAATGGAGTTTGTCACAGTATAACAAATATCATTCCAGGATGTCTGCCAGTTTATGAGACTGCTTGGCCATAAACGTATATGCACGGGCAGCCATCTTGGAATGGTTTGTTAAACCTCATAACAAAAAACATCTTAAGATGGTCCATGTTTCATACTCAGCTATCTTTAAATGGTTTTAGCAATCAAACAAGCATTGTAAAATGAGAGTCGCTCTACTGCTGCTTACTAAAGGCAAGGCCTATTAGCTTAGCCGATGCTTGCTATTAACTTTGTCGTGACTATCCAAGAGTAAAATATTGTGCATAAAACATATGCAGTGTGACTCAAAAAAACATGTATATGGATAAACACTGAGTAATCAACTTTGTTCTATGCATAGCAGTAACGTTTAAAACGTCTTCAGTTTAAGATTGATTCTGAGTACCGGGCTGGTGTGTTGTGGGCCCTAGGCCCACATGCTGCATGAATGACCATGCAGACACATTGTGTGTGGTACTAGAACTGGCCCAGGGCACGTGCGCCCAGCCCCTTTTATTGTCAGGGTGTAAGATCGTTGACAGTAGGGAAAGGATCATGCACATCAGGTTATCAGTAAAACTTCAAGTTTATTCTGATGTAACAAGAACCCATCCAGGTCCCAGCCAGTGCATCAAACAGACCTTTGAATTACAACATTCTATGTTCAAAGGATACCATCAATAAAGGATGCATAGCTAGGTTACCATGGCACCAGAAGCCCAACAAGCTCCAGGTGCCACACACCTTCCCCCATTTAAAAAAAACAATGGAAACAAGCATTTACAATGCAATAGGTTTCGCAGCATTAAAGTTTGAGTTTTTGGCATTGTATATGACAATGCATTGCATCCCCAAAAAAATGTAAACTTTGAATTGGTGTAGTGGCAAAAGTACAGGCTCACTGACTCTTCGCGCGCACCCATTCATTTGTTGGCCTCTCAGCTGAGTCTGCCAACTCGACAAAAAAGCATTGCAAAAGCCACTAGGATGGTAGCCAATCCCAGATCTACTGGCTTTGTAAATTCAACTGGCTAGTCCTGCTGTTTCAGAGCACACAGAATTATCAAATTCACACCCTAATTGCTCCCCTTCCCTATTATCCCCGTCTTGCCATGGACTGACTTCATGCAGGCCAGATGAAGGCGTTTGAAGGATCACAGTCTACCTATCATGTGCATATCGTGTCAGTGAGCTGAACTCTACCTATGTGCTGACGTGAGGGATGTGCACATAATATCGCATATCATTCCATGTGCTGCCCCTGCCATACACACATGAGAATGAGGGGTTAGAATTAAATATTTTGGATCCAACGCACACTGTTAATCTTCTTTTAGTTTCAAGAAAATAGCCAAGCAAAACCACTGACCTCCATGTTTCAAACTATCACTGCGGTGAAGGGGTTCAGCTGACAATCAACCACAACCACAACACCACTCTTCACTGCCCTATACAAGTCCGTCCATCCACAATTCCAACCCTATTTGTATAGGCATATTCTGAATATCCAACCACATGCGTGCACAGCTAATCGAATAATTTCACATGCACACAACGAAGTGCACCTTCCTTTTGTGACTGGTCCTCGAGCAATCCAGAGCTGCAAGCGGTGGTGCACACTTCCACAGCTCAGGTAGTGTTGATGATGGCACCCCGAAAGCACAGTACAGCAGCAGCTCCCACCTTCTTCATATTTCATTCACACGCATGCAATACAATACGACAAAGCAGTGTTGGCCTTTTGCTCGCAAGAAATTTCTTGACAAGGTTAGTGTTGCGACATTAAAGGTGCTATTTTTGGTTGGCAAAGGAGGGAGATGGTTTTAATTGGTTTAATTATCCAGGGCCTCAGGCCCCACTATGCTGCCCTGGGTATCACTTTAATTCGTTTTTGATGCACTGGACTCGGTTACAAACCAGAGAAACTTAAAACAAAACAAAAAAACATAATCGTTAGTCTACAGGTTGCGCTGTAATCGCCACAAGACCTAAAAATCCTGGTTCAGAAAATAACATACACAGTTGGTTTTCGTTGCTGATACTGCGCCCATTGTGTGAGCGGGATGGGGAGGTGTGTGATTAAATCATACGTCCCCGAAAAGATCATCAGGGGGCGTGTTCCATGGAATCACCTTTCACACCTCATTTCTTTGTTAAAAGAGCCTTTTGTGTGTTATTAATTACTGCAATTTGTTACTGCAGGGACCCCTAGTGACCCCGGAGGATGGAAATATGATTAATGACAGGCTGCAGGGAGGCTAATTAATGAAGAGCAGCCGAGTGCGCCGCGCACTCCAGATATTAATGCCGCCAAACTCCAGGACACCTCGGCCGGAGCAGGGCTAGGGGGTGGGGTGCAGAGAGCGTTAATCATTTGATGCTTTTTATTCTGAGAAAAACGCTTCCTTTTTATGGAACATTTCGGCAGGGAAAAGAGTATTGAAGAATTTTCTGTGCTACTTTTAAAAAGTGAAACACGTCGACCACTATTCTACTAGATTACCACAGCAGCGGTAAAAAGTATCGAGATTTCGCATGCAGCGGCTTGTTGAAAACACGTACATTATTAATCATAAATTCATTTAGGGTAACTTTCCATTCATTTACAAACAGATTCGGAAGAGAGACCGACTGCACTGCAAATGCTTGGTTGTGCTACACATAGGCTCCTAACCAGCACTTTGACTGATGGAACTGTAAACATGAAATATGTTATAAGTACTGCGTTTAGGTTTCACCTTAGGAACCTCTCGGGTCGGGCACTGGCTACCTTAGGCACTTCTGCAGCACGTTTTCGTTCTGCTGCACTGCCATCCTTCAGAAACAGAAACCCACATGTGAAGCAATGGAGAGACTCTGGCGTGGAGTTGTGCATATCAGGTCCGGCCGGAAACACGGAACTCAGAATAGTTCCGCTACGAGCAGAAGTTGGTGGTGAACAGACAGCTTTCACTATTCCAATAGGGGAAAAGAGTATTGAAGAATTTTCTGTGCTACTTTTAAAAAGTGAAACACGTCGACCACTATGCTACTAGATTAGCACAGCAGCGGTAAAAAGTATCGAGATTTCGCATGCAGAGGCTTGCTGAAAACACGTACATTATTCATCATAATTTCAATTAGGGGGCCTTTCCATTCATTTACAAACAGATTCGGGAGAGAGACGTCGCATGTAATTCAATTCTCTATATTAAGCCCAGAAAATACTAACACTCCAAGATGGCTGCACCCTCTACCTATGTCTCGGAATGCTTTATGTTGACAGTAAAATAAGCCCAAACCTGATCGGTAGGCTCAGGCAAAAACAAGTCAGGTCCCGGGCCGGCCAGCCAATCACAGCGCGGCCCGGGAATGACGTCACGGGGGTGTCCCGGGCCGGCAGCCAATCGCAGCGCGGCCCGGGACAAAGGGGCGGGGCTTAAAAAAAGCACCAGAAACGCCCCCGAATCGCGTTTTCGTGAGAAAGCGCGATTGACAGCCTCTGTCTCCCAATGGCTAGTCTCCATTTATGGAGCTAGCCAATTGGAAACAGAGGCTGTCCTAACCTCACTATTGAAAACAATAGATTTCGATCTGGGAGGGGCTTTGCCCCTCGCCAGGTTTCGAAACCTAAAAACATAAAGATAACTGAGAAACTTATATATATATATATATATATATATATATATATATATAAACGAGCAATGCGCCAGGCGCTTCAGGAGGGCTACCCACAGCGTATCCAACCATCCAGTCTTTCTTTGCCCCATCAGCTACACAGCTTTCCTCCAGAGTGATAACAAGGAAGTCCGACGCGTTTCGGGGCAGACACGCCCCTTCCTCATGGACTGCTGCAATAAGCACATTCCACCCACCATGATGATTTAAATGCATTTTATTTAAATCGGGCCGCCCTGAGTGGGCGTTGCTCTTCATGACGCTACACAGCATGCTGGTAGCTGTAGTTCGTATGGCGAGTGTAATAGTGTTCCTTCAGTAGGCTGTGCATTATTGTTTTTATAAGTCATCTTGATTCATTACCCTTAGTTTTCAAGGTTGGAGGTGGGTTGTGAGGCTGATGTTCATTAAAATCGATGCGCTGTGCTGAATGAGCAAGGAAGGCTTTCCTCGCTCCAGTCCCCGACTTCAGAGGCTTGAGCGTCTGTCGAGGTGGAGCCCCTCCCACGGTCATGGCAGACCGGAGAAAAATAAACGAGCAATGCGCCAGGCGCTTCAGGAGGGCTACCCACAGCGTATCCAACCATCCAGTCTTTCTTTGCCCCATCAGCTACACAGCTTTCCTCCAGAGTGATAACAAGGAAGTCCGACGCGTTTCGGGGCAGACACGCCCCTTCCTCATGGACTGCTGCAATAAGCACATTCCACCCACCATGATGATTTAAATGCATTTTATTTAAATCGGGCCGCCCTGAGTGGGCGTTGCTCTTCATGACGCTACACAGCATGCTGGTAGCTGTAGTTCGTATGGCGAGTGTAATAGTGTTCCTTCAGTAGGCTGTGCATTATTGTTTTTATAAGTCATCTTGATTCATTACCCTTAGTTTTCAAGGTTGGAGGTGGGTTGTGAGGCTGATGTTCATTAAAATCGATGCGCTGTGCTGAATGAGCAAGGAAGGGTTTCCTCGCTCCAGTCCCCGACTTCAGAGGCTTGAGCGTCTGTCGAGGTGGAGCCCCTCCCACGGTCATGGCAGACCGGAGAAAAATAAACGAGCAATGCGCCAGGCGCTTCAGGAGGGCTACCCACAGCGTATCCAACCATCCAGTCTTTCTTTGCCCCATCAGCTACACAGCTTTCCTCCAGAGTGATAACAAGGAAGTCCGACGCGTTTCGGGGCAGACACGCCCCTTCCTCATGGACTGCTGCAATAAGCACATTCCACCCACCATGATGATTTAAATGCATTTTATTTAAATCGGGCCGCCCTGAGTGGGCGTTGCTCTTCATGACGCTACACAGCATGCTGGTAGCTGTAGTTCGTATGGCGAGTGTAATAGTGTTCCTTCAGTAGGCTGTGCATTATTGTTTTTATAAGTCATCTTGATTCATTACCCTTAGTTTTCAAGGTTGGAGGTGGGTTGTGAGGCTGATGTTCATTAAAATCGATGCGCTGTGCTGAATGAGCAAGGAAGGGTTTCCTCGCTCCAGTCCCCGACTTCAGAGGCTTGAGCGTCTGTCGAGGTGGAGCCCCTCCCACGGTCATGGCAGACCGGAGAAAAATAAACGAGCAATGCGCCAGGCGCTTCAGGAGGGCTACCCACAGCGTATCCAACCATCCAGTCTTTCTTTGCCCCATCAGCTACACAGCTTTCCTCCAGAGTGATAACAAGGAAGTCCGACGCGTTTCGGGGCAGACACGCCCCTTCCTCATGGACTGCTGCAATAAGCACATTCCACCCACCATGATGATTTAAATGCATTTTATTTAAATCGGGCCGCCCTGAGTGGGCGTTGCTCTTCATGACGCTACACAGCATGCTGGTAGCTGTAGTTCGTATGGCGAGTGTAATAGTGTTCCTTCAGTAGGCTGTGCATTATTGTTTTTATAAGTCATCTTGATTCATTACCCTTAGTTTTCAAGGTTGGAGGTGGTATGTGAGGCTGATGTTCATTAAAATCGATGCGCTGTGCTGAATGAGCAAGGAAGGGTTTCCTCGCTCCAGTCCCCGACTTCAGAGGCTTGAGCGTCTGTCGAGGTGGAGCCCCTCCCACGGTCATGGCAGACCGGAGAAAAATAAACGAGCAATGCGCCAGGCGCTTCAGGAGGGCTACCCACAGCGTATCCAACCATCCAGTCTTTCTTTGCCCCATCAGCTACACAGCTTTCCTTTCCATGAGGAAGGGGCGTGTCTGCCCCGAAACGCGTCGGACTTCCTTGTTATCACTCTGGAGGAAAGCTGTGTAGCTGATGGGGCAAAGAAAGACTGGATGGTTGGATACGCTGTGGGTAGCCCTCCTGAAGCGCCTGGCGCATTGCTCGTTTATTTTTCTCCGGTCTGCCATGACCGTGGGAGGGGCTCCACCTCGACAGACGCTCAAGCCTCTGAAGTCGGGGACTGGAGCGAGGAAACCCTTCCTTGCTCATTCAGCACAGCGCATCGATTTTAATGAACATCAGCCTCACAACCCACCTCCAACCTTGAAAACTAAGGGTAATGAATCAAGATGACTTATAAAAACAATAATGCACAGCCTACTGAAGGAACACTATTACACTCGCCATACGAACTACAGCTACCAGCATGCTGTGTAGCGTCATGAAGAGCAACGCCCACTCAGGGCGGCCCGATTTAAATAAAATGCATTTAAATCATCATGGTGGGTGGAATGTGCTTATTGCAGCAGTCCATGAGGAAGGGGCGTGTCTGCCCCGAAACGCGTCGGACTTCCTTGTTATCACTCTGGAGGAAAGCTTTGTAGCTGATGGGGCAAAGAAAGACTGGATGGTTGGATACGCTGTGGGTAGCCCTCCTGAAGCGCCTGGCGCATTGCTCGTTTATTTTTCTCCGGTCTGCCATGACCGTGGGAGGGGCTCCACCTCGACAGACGCTCAAGCCTCTGAAGTCGGGGACTGGAGCGAGGAAACCCTTCCTTGCTCATTCAGCACAGCGCATCGATTTTAATGAACATCAGCCTCACAACCCACCTCCAACCTTGAAAACTAAGGGTAATGAATCAAGATGACTTATAAAAACAATAATGCACAGCCTACTGAAGGAACACTATTACACTCGCCATACGAACTACAGCTACCAGCATGCTGTGTAGCGTCATGAAGAGCAACGCCCACTCAGGGCGGCCCGATTTAAATAAAATGCATTTAAATCATCATGGTGGGTGGAATGTGCTTATTGCAGCAGTCCATGAGGAAGGGGCGTGTCTGCCCCGAAACGCGTCGGACTTCCTTGTTATCACTCTGGAGGAAAGCTGTGTAGCTGATGGGGCAAAGAAAGACTGGATGGTTGGATACGCTGTGGGTAGCCCTCCTGAAGCGCCTGGCGCATTGCTCGTTTATTTTTCTCCGGTCTGCCATGACCGTGGGAGGGGCTCCACCTCGACAGACGCTCAAGCCTCTGAAGTCGGGGACTGGAGCGAGGAAACCCTTCCTTGCTCATTCAGCACAGCGCATCGATTTTAATGAACATCAGCCTCACAACCCACCTCCAACCTTGAAAACTAAGGGTAATGAATCAAGATGACTTATAAAAACAATAATGCACAGCCTACTGAAGGAACACTATTACACTCGCCATACGAACTACAGCTACCAGCATGCTGTGTAGCGTCATGAAGAGCAACGCCCACTCAGGGCGGCCCGATTTAAATAAAATGCATTTAAATCATCATGGTGGGTGGAATGTGCTTATTGCAGCAGTCCATGAGGAAGGGGCGTGTCTGCCCCGAAACGCGTCGGACTTCCTTGTTATCACTCTGGAGGAAAGCTTTGTAGCTGATGGGGCAAAGAAAGACTGGATGGTTGGATACGCTGTGGGTAGCCCTCCTGAAGCGCCTGGCGCATTGCTCGTTTATTTTTCTCCGGTCTGCCATGACCGTGGGAGGGGCTCCACCTCGACAGACGCTCAAGCCTCTGAAGTCGGGGACTGGAGCGAGGAAACCCTTCCTTGCTCATTCAGCACAGCGCATCGATTTTAATGAACATCAGCCTCACAACCCACCTCCAACCTTGAAAACTAAGGGTAATGAATCAAGATGACTTATAAAAACAATAATGCACAGCCTACTGAAGGAACACTATTACACTCGCCATACAAACTACAGCTACCAGCATGCTGTGTAGCGTCATGAAGAGCAACGCCCACTCAGGGCGGCCCGATTTAAATAAAATGCATTTAAATCATCATGGTGGGTGGAATGTGCTTATTGCAGCAGTCCATGAGGAAGGGGCGTGTCTGCCCCGAAACGCGTCGGACTTCCTTGTTATCACTCTGGAGGAAAGCTGTGTAGCTGATGGGGCAAAGAAAGACTGGATGGTTGGATACGCTGTGGGTAGCCCTCCTGAAGCGCCTGGCGCATTGCTCGTTTATTTTTCTCCGGTCTGCCATGACCGTGGGAGGGGCTCCACCTCGACAGACGCTCAAGCCTCTGAAGTCGGGGACTGGAGCGAGGAAACCCTTCCTTGCTCATTCAGCACAGCGCATCGATTTTAATGAACATCAGCCTCACAACCCACCTCCAACCTTGAAAACTAAGGGTAATGAATCAAGATGACTTATAAAAACAATAATGCACAGCCTACTGAAGGAACACTATTACACTCGCCATACAAACTACAGCTACCAGCATGCTGTGTAGCGTCATGAAGAGCAACGCCCACTCAGGGCGGCCCGATTTAAATAAAATGCATTTAAATCATCATGGTGGGTGGAATGTGCTTATTGCAGCAGTCCATGAGGAAGGGGCGTGTCTGCCCCGAAACGCGTCGGACTTCCTTGTTATCACTCTGGAGGAAAGCTGTGTAGCTGATGGGGCAAAGAAAGACTGGATGGTTGGATACGCTGTGGGTAGCCCTCCTGAAGCGCCTGGCGCATTGCTCGTTTATATATATATATATATATATATATAAAAAACTATACTGAGAAAATCAGAGACAAAAAAAATAAATACATACAGAAACTTACTGTAAATAATCCTTCAAGTAGAATGGACTCTTGATGAGCCTAGAGGACACACGTGGATATCACACAGCAGATGAATCAGCATTCTTTACTACAGAAGAATTGGTGAGGCACACCGGACCTTTATATAATGCAACCCTACCCAAATTCCACATTCTCTGATCTTGTGTCTTTATAGCATTTTTAAACACCTTAATCCCACGAATAGGCTTTAAAAACTTCGTACTAAAACCAGATTGCTTAATAACCACCATATCACCAACCGCAACTACAGTATATTTGGTGGCTTTTTTAAAGTCAAAATGAGCTTTCCTTGCCAGGCTTTTTCCTAGTTCTCATTTGCGCCACTCACAACCATCATTCTCAGACGTTGACACAGAAGTAGACTTCTCAAAATTTCTCACCCATGACGGTTCTACAATGGTACTAGGAGATCTGCCTCTAAAGAGAACAAAATGAGACTTCCATGTAGTACTATGAGGAGTTGAGACCACAACTTTTGGCAAAGGAGATGGTTTCTTTCAACAGTCTAATAAACCTTTCAACCATGTCATTGGTTTCAGGATGATAAAGAGAGCATTTTTTATGCTTGACATGATTTTTAAGGAAAGACTCAATTTCCTGTGAAACCAGTTAGACTCCATTATCCATAAGAATAGTGTCAGGGAAACCCTCTCTAGCAGGAAGGAGGAAACTTTTGATCCCAAAATCCCCAAAGTAATTGTCCATAAATATGTTGAGCGTGATGACATTGCAAAATGGTTTACATCCTTTAAGAGGGCTTATTAAATGATGAAAGTTAAACCAAAGACACTGGGACTCTCTACTGTGGGGGTTATTCTCAGGAAAGTGCAGGGATAGACTCCTGACACTTGATGAGGAAGAAGCTGAGTTCTATGAAGAGTGTTCTGATTGAGGGCTTTCGTCCAACAACTGAAGAGTACAAGGTTAAGTTCAGGGAGACTCACAAAACCTTGAGTCAATCCTGGGTAGACTTTGTTGACTTCTTACCTCTCTGAAGAGCTCTAACTAGAGCGAAACACTGTGTCGTGCCACGCCTCCCGCTGACCGTTCTTTACCTCTCGCGGCCCCCGCTGCGCGGGTGCCGCTCGTCAGAGGTGTTCCTGATCTGCCAGATATCACCCTTTGCTACAGGAGTAGCTTTCCAGCCTTTCTACAACCACAGAAACCTGTGCGAGGAACAGACCATCTCCATGGCCGCAGAGGAGGTGAGAGGTGCGGCCCCCGGGACTGCGAGGACCAGCATTCACCATCAACAGCTGGTTCCTCTTCCCGCCCGAGCCGCGCCCCCTCCCAGTGCCACGCCTCCCGCTGACCGTTCTTTACCTCTTGCAGCCCCCGCTGCGCGGGTGCCGCTCGTCAGAGGTGTTCCTGATCTGCCAGATATCGCCCTTTGCTACAGGAGTAGCTTTCCAGCCTTTCTACAACCACAGAAACCTGTGCGAGGAACAGACCATCTCCGTGGCCGCAGAGGAGGTGAGAGGCGCGGCCCCCGGGACTGCGAGGACCAGCATTCACCATCAACAGCTGGTTCCTCTTCCCGCCCGAGCCGCGCCCCCTCCCAGTGCCACGCCTCCCGCTGACCGTTCTTTACCTCTTGCAGCCCCCGCTGCGCGGGTGCCGCTCGTCAGAGGTGTTCCTGATCTGCCAGATATCGCCCTTTGCTACAGGAGTAGCTTTCCAGCCTTTCTACAACCACAGAAACCTGTGCGAGGAACAGACCATCTCCGTGGCCGCAGAGGAGGTGAGAGGCGCGGCCCCCGGGACTGCGAGGACCAGCATTCACCATCAACAGCTGGTTCCTCTTCCCGCCCGAGCCGCGCCCCCTCCCAGTGCCACGCCTCTACTCTTCCTTTGCGAATTTAAGCAAGTCCAATAACGCGCACCGCGGGACGCGCGCGGGTCGTAGCCCGGGGCGAAGCCTGGGCCAAGGGTGGGCCCGTCCTAGCCCGTCACAGACCGGAGAGGACTGGGCTGGGCCCACCCCCCAACAACTACTATAAGGTAAACTCCCAAGAAAGGAACATTACGCTGCCCGGGGAGGGATTACACAGTACTCACGATCTATAACTTTGACTAAACCGACATCTGTCATTTGCCCTGTCAATCTACACACAATGTCTTCAAGGGGCTCCCGGAGCAAAACACTTAAAAATATGGCGTGCTCAGTAGGCCCCATAGATGAATTCATTACGAAAGTGAATCAAACCATCGATCAAACAGTAATGCTGATTGACCGACGAGTCTCCTACGAACTAGACCAAGCAAGACGCTCGTCAATGGGTCTGATAGCACAGGCACGAACGCCAAATGCACAACCACAAAATATAACTATGTTGGAAACACACGCGGACATTCATGCAATTCCTAACTCAGTTGACCTCTCAGTATCTTCACAATTATCAGACTCACAATTGACCCAGGGTCTTGAGCAAACCCCTGACATCTTTGCAAGCCCGCAGTTATTGCAAAATGAACTCACACAGAGTGAAATAAGAGGGATAAGGGAAGGAGCAATCCCGAAACAGCCGCAACATAAAGGAATACACTCAAAAAATTCTGAAAACAAAGATACCGCAATCTCTGAACTTAATTTACATTCAAAATTCTGTGAGTTAAATAAAGAGCAAAGTCAGATCAACACCAAATTTACCAAAGTCACTGAAATTAACAGTAATACTAACTCTGACGTAGTCATAGTTGAAAACCATAATGACGGTGCTAACTTCACCCAGACCCATAATGAAAATTCAGTTCCACCCTCAGTAAGAACTTTCAACAATGTCGATACACAATCCTCACTGTTAAAAGAAATAGCTGAAATAGTCAAATACCAGCTACAACCTATTCAAAAAAGCCTAGAAATAATAGAGAAGCAAGTAGCGATATTAACTGCTACCTCAAAAATACCCCCAAATCTAAGAACTCAAGTTCTCCCAAACCCGGTAGGACCAAAAAAAGCATTTAATAACGCAAATTCTACTAATAACTCAAAACAACCAGCTAACAATAAAGCTATAACAAATACTTTAATCGCAAAAACTGGAGATCCCGCGAAAAATGTAAATAATTCATCTTCCTTACCAAAAACTAAGACCCCCCCAAGAACCCCCCAAATTAGCTTTAGGCATACAAAATTGACCACCAGTAAATGCTCCCGCAGTAAATGTCCCCCCTAGACCATTAGCACTAACCAGTCCCCAACATGACCAGTCACAGAGGTATAACAACAAACCTGAACGTTTAAAAAAAAGATGGCCTAAACCAGTAAACCTCCCACCGGAGGCAGCCCCTTTCGTAGCTATCCTAACAGGGGTCCCAGAACTAAGTAATGACACAGACGAACCAACCTGGTCCCTACTAAATAAAACCCGTCACTGGCTGAACATTAGCAGACCTAATCAGCACAACTATATTACTAGAATCACTACGGTGAGAAGGGCCTCATGGATAGGTCACCAACCAAAAACAATTCCAGGTGACTGTATAATAGTCAACTTTGAAAATCCCCGTGCTGTGGATCACATATGCGCTTGGGACTCACTGGGAAATAGTGGAGGAATAAACGTAAAACGCCTATCCTTTTTTTACCCCCGACAAGGTCATCGTTTTGAGGACCCTAACTGGCCCTCAAACTGGTCTTGGAACAAATCTGATTATGGGCAGAGAAGCTGGAACCAGGGTGATTGGGGTTATGGAAATAATCAAAGAGGCTGGTCCCAGGGAGAATGGGGGCATGATCACAAAAGGGTGATTGGAATACCTATGGCAGGAGGGCTCAGCAATTACCATACAGAGAACCATGGGGAGGAATACCAACTTTCAACAGCTATAGTTGCTTAGAGATGGTCGATTGACCACCATCACAGAAGCACATCATGATACAAGAGCCGAAATATCCTCTCAAGGCTCATACTAGACCCTCGACAGAGTTACAAATCGCCCCAAGGGCGCAGGTAAACGCTCTAAATTCGACAACTGAATTACAACCTAGTCAATTCGAAGAAACTAGTGTTCTGAAAACGATATCAGCCGCTACTGCAGAAAACACTGACAAGAGGGTGCTATTTTGGAATGTCGCGGGGCTAGCGACTAAATATTCTGAAAAAAGCTTCCGTGAACTGGCCGACTTGAATGACGTAATTTGTCTCCAGGAGACGTGGCTTAATGACCCAATTCATCTCCTGGGTTACAAAACATACTTCTCCCAAGCAACAAGATCTAATTCAGGGAGAAGCAAAGGAGGCCTAACAATATACATTTCCAACCTCTGGCCTTGCTGTGAAACAACTCCTGTAATACTACATCAGAACTTTCAGATCATTAACATTCGAGGAACGAATCAAGAGGTTTATACTATCATAAATTTCTACAACAATATGAGCCCGACGGAGTTGATCAAGGTCATAAACGAAATTTATAATCAGACCAACGATCTTAAAACAAAATACGCTAAGGACTCACATACAATAATTTGGGGAGGAGACTTCAACCTCCACTTATGTAATAGAAGCGACACCTCCATCTGTGGGATTACAGACGAAGAAGGAAATTGCTTAACTCACTTTACCCATACCACAGAAGGCAACAACATTCAGGCCTTCATGACTGAACTAGATATAGGATTTGCCAACATGATAAAGATGCCCATAACCCAATTTACTCCAACCTTTCATGGCAGAGGTTTTGAAACTCTAATAGACTATATACTAGTATCCAATAATAAAGCTCAACGTATTAAGAGCTTTGAGGTGCATAATAACACATTAAGCGACCATGTTCCACTCAGACTGACCTATCAAGAACTCGATCACCGAAAGAAAACAGACAAGGCCCATTCTAGCTTGCTCTATCAGGAAGCAATAACACTGGACAGATTAAACGGCTACACCTTAAAATGGAGCAAAATAGACCCGGAAATCATTAATTCAAGAATAATCAAAATATGTAGAAACGAAATAGACAAGTGCCTAGACCCTTCCACTACTTCAACAGAGATTATGAACAATTATAATGAAATTGTGAAAAATATAAGAAACGAACTAACCAAGCCCAACAAACAAAACAAGACTATAAGAAAGGGATGGTTCAACACGGATTGTACAAAAGCCTATTCGGACTTAAAGAGGACTCTAGCCAAAAAAGAAAGAAATAGAGAAGAAGTAATCAAATTAAGGAAGGTTTATATGCTGGCAATCAGACAAAGAAAAAGGGAACTACAAGCAAATCTTTGGACAGAACTATTAAAAAGCAGTACTTTAAAAGATAGTGCTGCTTTTTGGCAGATAGTAAAAACTCCCTTTTTAACAGAAAATAATGACGATCCTTCTTTGGATGTCGCCATAAACGCAGAGGACTGGGTGCACCACTTCTCAGGGGTCTTTAGAGAGGACAAACTTACAGACTCAACTCCCCCCGACCCCCTTCCGCTGGTGAAATATCCACTCGCAATTCATTTCACAATCAATGAAACGACGAAGGCTATAAAGAGTGCTAAATCTGGCAAAGCACCAGGACCAGACTCGGTTCCGATGGACTTATATAAATTCCTACCCGACCTTTCGTCCCCCCTTCTCACCAAAGTATTAAACGCGGCGAAGGAGACTGATCTCCCTGATTCTTGGTCTACCTCGACACTCGTCCCCATATTTAAGAAGGGTAACAGAGACAGCCCCTCCTGTTACCGTCCCATCTCCCTCCTGGACTCGATCGAAAAAATGGCAGGGCGCATACTTCTTGATCGACTCCAGGAGTGGTCAAAAGAACATGGGGCACTCTCAGACCTACAATATGGGTTTAGGACAGGACTGAGCACAGTGGACCAAGTCCTAAATTTAACATTACTGGCTGGAAAATACGTAAATGCAAAAAGATCTTGCCTACATATGGTTTACGTTGACCTCACAGCAGCGTTTGACTGTGTAGAACACTCAAAGCTTTGGTCTATAATGCTGCAAATGGGGATTGAACCACCTATAGTCGACTTTCTCCGCGAATTATACACCGGAGCCACGGGTAGGGTTAGATTTGGGATAGGTGGACAATTAACTGACAGTTTTCCAATACAGAAGGGGGTCAGACAAGGTTGTGTGCTGGCCCCTTTCCTATTCACGCTTTACACTAACGGTCTAGAGGCTGCAATGTTAAAGGATGTAAAAGACTTCCCAGAAGCCGGTCGTCGAAAGATTCCAGCATTATTATACGCCGACGACGCGGTAATTCTTGCCCGAACTCCAGTCCAGCTTCAACGGGCTTTAAATAACTATTGCTCTTTTATGACCAGCCTGAATCTAGAAGTCAACATTAAGAAAACATACGTGATGCACGCCGGTACCAAGGGTAAAAAAGTAAAGAAAATCCATGTGGATAACCTACCGCTCGAAAGAACAAACACGTACCCTTATTTAGGCATCACCATTGACGAGGCATTTAATTGGAAAGAAGCGGTTAATTCCCGAAAACTGGCCCATATAAGAACAGTCGGTGCACTAAAGGCCTTCTATCTACGTCTCGGTAAAAGACCTCCGGCCGAGATGATTACGATATACAATGCTAAATGCATTAGCACAGCCACCTTTGGAGCAGGGGTCTGGGGAATGACAAAAGTAGAACAGTTACAAAAAGTCGAAAATTCTTTCTTAAGATTTTTATTGGCTTTGCCAAAAAGCACAACTACATTTGGATGTCACCTTGAACTCGGAGTGGATTATATTTCCGACATCATTAAAATCCAACCGATTATGCTATGGCACAGAATCTGGGCAACGGACCAATGCCAGCTTACAAGAACAATAATTCTGGACTGTATGAAACTTGACAACATGATAAAGATAAAATGGCTGGTCTACGTGAAATCCTTTCTTACAGACATTGGTTTCGCGAGATTTTTTGATGACCCCTTATCAGTAACAGACATATCGAAAAAAGAACTAAAAATACTTTGTCTGTCGCACCTATCTCAATTACGGTTGTTGAGTGAAATAGGGAAGCCATCAGTTCAACAATGTTTACTAATACAGCTTGTCCCCACCATCCAACCGTACTTGCAGTATGATTTAACCCAGTATGAAAAATATCTTCTTACTCGTTTCAGGTTTAACTTATACCATTACATGGTTTTATTTCCTAACCAGAATGACTAGTCACATAATATTTCTGTGTGCCCCTGTGACCAAATGTCCCTACAGTCTACAATTCACGTCCTCCTTTTTTGTAAATTTTATACGCCACTACGCAGGCGGTGGATAATACCATTACTAAAAGTTTTTAAAATTCGCAAATGTCGCCCTGCCTACTTGGTATTACAATTTTTGGAAAATAATCTGATGACCAAATCTATTGCACAGTATCTTAAATTATGTATTAGGCACCGAATGAACTTATGAATTCCGATTGAGAAGCCTCTTTTGATACAAGATGGACTGCTAAAAATGCGCTCTCAAGACACTGTTTGATACAGAATGAATGTTTTTTTAATATTTTATTGTGTTTTCATGTACTTTTATGGCTTTAAAAAAAATGGAAACCGAATAAAGATGATTTGATTTGATTTGATTTGACTTCTTACTCAAAACACTAGGTGGCTGGTTGAAGGACAGTAATGTGAAAAATTATGATGTTCTCTATTGTTTGCTGATGAAGGGACATCTGTTGGGTAATTGTACATCTGAGAAATTGCATCAGTACCTAGTGGATTTAGGGATAGTCTCTCCTTAGGAGTTGGGAAAGAAGGCTGACTATTGGGTTAAAGCAAGTGTGTCCAGAAAGACACGGGACAAAGGAAAGTGTTTCTACTCCATTCCAGGGGAAAGAGGTGGAACACCAAAACGCAAAAGAGTCCTCTGAAGGTCCCCAAAAACCTGTTGAGGAGGGTGGGCCTGAGGCTCTTCCCAGTCCAAAGGTTGATACCAGGGTAAAAACTGGGATCACAAAAAAGGCTTGGTACCATCTATGTAAGCAAAATGGACACCGGACTGGGGACTCTATGTGTCCCAAAAGGGTTTTCCCCTATATTGTATTTTCACGGGTTGCTAGTCTCCAGATGGGATCCCTAGTCTGCACTGAGTAAGTCAGAAAGCATTCTGAAGCTATTTTAGTCTAAGAGGGTGGGGTTAATATATGGCTACCCTAGCTGTCTGGCCCAGTAATCTGGAGACCTACTTTCAGAAGCCACTTATTAAAGGGGTTGAGGTAGACACACTGAGAGATACAGGTGCAAGTGTCACCATGATAATTGAAAAATTGATATCCTCAGACCGGTACTTAACTTGACAGACATATCCAGCTATCAATGCTGACAATATCACTAAGGTTCATCCCACGGCTTTGGTGACCTTGCAATGGGGAGGGGTTCTTGTCCAGAAGAAGGCTGTTGTGTCCTGTGCCATACCAGTTGAATATCTGCTAGGGAATGATCTGGAGATCTCAGCATAGGCTAAGGTAGAGATGAGAACCCATGCAGCCATGCAGGGAATACCTGAGTGGGTTTATGTATAAATAAGAGCACAAAGCAAAGCTCAGGCTGAAAAAAAGGTCTTGGATCCTAGAATAATTGCCCAAGAAACCTCCAAGAGAAAAGGCAGGAAGGCTGGAAACCAACTTCCATACAGACACAAGCTTAGGTCCCCTCTCCCCAGGGAGAGACCTGTCAGCCCTTAAGGGAATTGAACCTTAGGAACTAGGGTCTTACACTGCAGAGCTCCTAGGTTCAGGGGGACCCGCTAAGGAGAATCTATGCCAAGGACAAAAAACCTGCCCCTGTCTTGAAAGTCCAAGTCAGCAAGCTACTGCAAAGGAAGATGATGATGTCTGTGTTCCCACAGGACTTATTGGAAGGAAGGAATCCTATATTCTGTGTCCGGAGATCCCAAACCTGGTGCCACTAGGAGAGTGATAGAGCCTTGGATGTACAGAGAGTTTCTACTCACTTTGGCCCATGATATCCCCTTAGCTGGGCAGCTTTGCCAGACCAAAGCTTGATGTAGTTGGTTAGACACTTCTACTGGTCATACACGTCTCAGAAATTAAAGGAGGTATGTAATTCCTGTGTTACCTGTCAAGCAAGTGAAAGGACAAGTAGCAAACCAAATGCCCCCCTGGTTGGGGGTTCCCTTTGAAAGGGTAAGGGTTGACGTTGTTGGCACCCAGGATCCTCCAACAGCATCAGGGTCTAAATGTGTACTCTTGATAGTGGATCATGCTACCAAGTACCCTGAAGCTACTCCACTTAGGGCTGTCACTGTTCATGCAGCTGCCAGGGCCATTTTAGGTATTTTTATTAGAGTGGGCTTCCCTTAAGTAGATGGTTTCAGACAGAGGTAGTAACTTCATGTCTGTTTACCTGAAAGCAGTGTGGACTGAGTGTGGGTTGACTAATAAGTTTACCACCCCGTATCATCCACAAGCCAATGGCCTTGTAGAAAGGTTTAATAAGACCATGAAAGGTATGATTATGGTACTCCCTAACAAGCTCAGAAGGAGATGAGATGTCCTGTTACCATGCCTGCTTTTTCCCTACAGAGAGGTGCCACAGAAAGGAGTGGGTTTTAGTCCCTCAAGCTTCTGGTTGGCATACGGTTAGGGGCCTCTGAATCTGGCGGGGGAAGGTTGGGGGAAGCCTCTTAAAGAGCCTAAACTAGACATAGTAGACTGTGTGCTTGGCCTTCATCCTTGGATGGCTGAGTAAACGGAAAAAGCAAACCACAACCTTGAGGCTAGCCGGGAGATCCAGAAGCAATGGTTTGACCAAAAGGCTGCACTGGTTGGATTTCAAGCAGGGCAAAAAGGTATGAGTTGTGGAGCCTGTGGCACCTAGGGCCCTCCACCAGGACAAATCGAGTGGACCCTACCCTAGCCTTGAAAAAAAAGGGGAGGTTACCTACTTGGTGGTCCTAGGCACTTCCAGGAGTCCCCACAGATTGGATGTCCTGTTACCATGCCTGCTTTTTGCCTACAGAGAGGTGCCACAGAAAGGAGAGTGGGTTTTAGTCCCTTCGAGCTTCTGTTTGGCCATCCGGTTAGGGGTCCTCTGAACTGGTGAGGGAAGGCTGGAAGCAGCCGCTCAAAGAGTCTAAACTAGACATAGTAGTCTATGTGCTTGACCTTCATCCTTGGATGGCTGAGTAAATGGAAAAAGCAAACCACAACCTTGAGGCTAGCCGGGAGATCCAGAAGCAATGGTTTGACCACAAAGCTCCACTGGTTAGATTTCTACCAGGGCAAAAAGGTATGGGTTGTGGAGCCTGGGGCTCCTAGGGCCCTCCTCCAGGACAAATCGAGTGGACCCTACCCTAGCCTTGAAAAAAAAAAGGGGCGGTCACCTACTTGGTGGTCCTAGGCTCTTCCAGGAGTCCCCACAGATTGGATGTCCTGTTACCATGCCTGCTTTTTGCTTACAGAGAGGTGCCACAGAAAGGAGTGGATTTTAGTCCCTTTGAGCTTCTGTTTGGCCATCCGGTTAGGGGTCCTCTGAATCTGATGAGGGAAGGCCGGGAACTAGACATAGAAGTCTATGTGCTTGACCTTCATCCTTGGATGGCTGAGTAAATGGAAAAAGCAAACCACAACCTTGAGGCTAGCCGGGAGATCCAGAAGCAATGGTTTGACCAAAAAGCTGCACTGGTTAATTTCAACCAGGGCAAAAAGGCAGGGGTTGTAGAGCCTGGGGCTCCTAGGGCCCTCCTCCAGGACAAATCGAGTGGACCCTACCCTAGCCTTGAAAAGAAAGGGGAGGTCACCTACTTGGTGGTCCTAGGCACTTCCAGGAGTCCCCACAGGGTCATCCATGTGAATCGCCTGAAACCATTTTATGACAGAGAGCACCTTAGGGCTGATGTGACTATGCTCATTGTCACTAATGAGGGACGTGATGAAGAGCGTAAACCTCTCCCTAACCTCCTCTCTAACAACCCTAAAGATGAGTCTGTTGAGGGAGTTATGTTCTCAGACAACCTTACAGCCCATCAGCAAACTGACTGCAGGCAAGTCCTGGGGCAGTATGCTGAGCTCTTTTTCCCCACCCCTGGTCAGACAACCAGGTACACACATGATATGGACCCTGAGGACAGCCATCCTGTCACAAATAGCAGTCTGACCAAGTTAAGGAAATCTTCAGGTGGGAGGTCAACAAGATGCTGGTGCTCCGGGTGATTGAACCTTCTGAAAATCTGTAGGTCAGCCCAGTGATCTTAGTCCCAAAACTTCATTCCAAGGGAGGTGAACCAGATGAGGTTTTGTGTCGACTACAAGGGTCTCAATGCAGTCACGAAGACTGATGCTCACTCTATTCCAAGAGTAGATGAGCCTATTGACAGACTGGGTGCAGCAAAGTTTCTCAGTACCTTTGATTTGACATCAGGGTACTGGCAAAATAGTTTCACCCCAGGAGCCAAAGCAAAATCAGCATTCTTGACCCCAGATGGATATTACCAGTTTACTTACTGTAATGCCATTTGGATTATAGAATTCCCCTGCAACCTTACAAAGGTTGGTGAAAAAAGACTTGGCTTGGTTGAAGTCTTTTAGTGCAGCATATCTAGATTATATTGCTGTCTACAGCTCCACTTGGCAGGATCATATGATCGACCTTGGAAAGGTACTTGAGACTCCACAGAAGGCACCTCTCACTATCAAGGCCAGTAAGTGCCAGATTGGGATCAGTTGTATATTTGGGCCACCTTGTTGGTGGATGCCAAGATCAACCATTACAGCCCAAGATCCAGACCATTGTAGACTGAGTGACTTCAACAACCCAGACTAAAGTCAGGGCATTCCTTGGTTTCACTGGATTCTACCGGAGGTTTGTGAAGGTTTTTGGTACTGTTGTATAACCCCTCACAGAAATGACCTCCAAGAAGCAACCAAAGAAAATTAACTGGACAGTGAGCTGTCAAAAGGCTTTTGACACTCAGAAAGAAGCACTGTGTCCAGCACCCATACTAAAAGCTCCAGATAATTCTAAGCAGTTTATTGTGCAGACTGATGCCACTGAGCATGGGATATGTGCAGTCCTAGCACAGACCAACGATGAAGGCCAGGAACAGCCTGTTGCTTTTTTTAGCAGGAAGTTGCTCCCTAGAGAACAGTGTTGCAGTGCCATAGAGATTGAAGCTTTGCTGTAGCTTGATCACAGAAGAAGCAGAGACCATACCTCTTTGGTACTCACTTCAGGTCCCGAGAAATACACCCGCCCACTCACATTGTTAAGCAAGATTTATTCAGGACGAGCTATTTTTAGGGACTACTCCAAGGTATTTTTAGAGCCTACTCACCCTTTCTGGGGAGTTGAAAATCCTCTAACTTCAGGGAGGACAAACTGACTTTTGACCTCTGTCTCTGAAAATAGAGCAAATGTGACAAGATAAGATTTAAAGGCATCTTTATTGCTCACAAAGTGAAAGAGCAATAATCATGCCATTAAATCTTTTTATCTTGTCATCTTTGCTGGCTATCAGAGACAGAGGTCAAAGGCAGCTTATTGTATTACATTTATTTTCTTTCTGTGACTTAAGTTAGAGGATTGTGTTAAGTGAACTGTGTAACAATTGAACTGTGCAAAGCATGTTTAATGAACAGTTGTAAGATGTCAGGCTTTTTCCTAACAGAACACTGATATAGCTAAGTGAACAATTCAAACATTTAAAATATATCTCACAAGTTATGAAGACCTATTTTTTTTACTATGTGGTGAAAAAAATAATTGTATAGGATCAAAACAAATTAGAATACTTAACTTGGTAATGTGCATATTTTAAATATTTTTGCTGAATCACAATTTCCAAAAATTGTTTATGCGCTATTATCAGTAAAACTAGATGTTAGTGGGAACGTGTTGTGGCCATTTCAATGGAAAATATACTATCTGTAAATGACAATGCACTACCACATTATGCTTTGGTAATATATTTATGAAAAGTGAGTTTTTAAACATAAAGATTATTACCTCCTGCCCAGATGACATTGCTGTTAGTGAACCAAAAGGCAAGCCAGGAATCATGTGTACCCTTTATATGGGCTTGATTCTTGTTATACATGGAGCAAACATTTAGTCTAGTAACTAAAAAGAGGGGGTTTTTGTACAGCAGAAATTGTGAACTTGCGTATTTAAAGGCGTCTGATAATAAAGGCGGCTTCATAAGACAACATTTTCGCCTAGGATCACATAATTTGAGACCAGTTCACGATTCAAGTGCATTACAGTTAGGTCAAGTAGAATATTAAAGTTACTAGACCTGCAGGTCTAGTGACATTTTTATGATTTTTTGAGCCCTGCACTTCCTTATTTAAACTGACCACAGGCCTCACAGGTGGTTAATGCAAATGAAAGGTGAAACCCCGAAACTGTTGAGGTGGTCCATCTCCCTACAGGGAATGAATTTTATATTGGAACACAGACCTGTGACTGACCAGGTCAATGCAAATGGCCTTTCCAGGTTTTTCTACTTAGAAGATAAAGACTCCTTTGGGAAAGTGTAGGCTCATTATCATTCATTTATTTTTTTGTGTAGGAATGTACCACTTTTTTACATGGTTGCCCCCATGTTTTGCTCACTGGTACTGATGCTTTTTATTGAAAGTGCACTGGGACCCTGCTAACTAGGCCCCAGTGCTTTTTCCCTAAAACCATACAAATGTTAATTGTAACCCAATTGGCCAGGACTATAGCACCCTGCTAAGACCATGGTGAATGGTACCCCTGGTACCCAGTGCATGGATACCAAACAGGGTCCTGTTGGGCTGAAACATATATTACGCCACACCAAAGGGACCCAAACTCAAACTACATGCAGACTGCCATTGTAGGATGCGTGAAATGGTGCAAACCATTCCGAAAATACGGAATTGCCCGCTCTTTGTGGGCAATTCTACAGTACACTGCATGTGCTATATGTAAGTTACCTCCATAACAGTCCTTTAGAGGCCTAAGGCCTGGTGCATTATAGTACATGTGAGGGCACAACTGCATGAGAAGATATTCTCCTGTGATGCAAATGATCAGGAATGCACTTCAAAAGGTAAGTACTGGTCATTACGAGTTACCCTGCTATATGAAGGCATCACTCAAAATAATGGTATTCGGTATCAAACACCTTGTCCTAATAAATCTATACTGATGCCAGTATCAAATTTATGAAGACATGCACCCAGATGGCACCTTAGAGGTGTCCCCTGTAGCACTTCTAGTCTCAGTGTTTTGGCTGGCTGGTATCTTCCAGCCTGCCACCGTAAGATGATTTTCTGACCCCCTGCAAGGGAGAGCTGATAGTGATTTATCATATCAAGGTTAGAGGCTTCAAAGCCTCTGCCACCTTTGATATGCAACCCTGGCTTTCCCCCAGACCTGGGGAATGCCACCCCCATCGCTAGGGCCCATTTGGTACCAGAGCAGGTTGGAAATTGGTATTCAGGTGGTGTGTTTCACTCACAGGCTAGTCCCACCCCTAAGGTGTGCTATATGAAATGAACAGCCAAAGAAGGGTTTCACCATCATGGCTTTTGGTGAAATAGAGACTTTGGGTTAAGGATATGCCCACTCTCCACACATCCCTAAATTTAGTATTTAGGGGTAACCCTGATACTAGACAGATGTGACTTCCTGGGAACTGAAGCGGGACAAAAAAGAGACAACACCGCAAGAACCAAGGACCTGCACAGAAAATGAAGCCAAACCCTGCCCTGTTGCTGGCTCCTTAACAATTGCAAACACCTGCCTCTGCCTGCAGCTAGTGAAACAAAACAGGAGTGGGACCCATAAACCACGTCGGGATTGGGTATAGTATGTACGTAAAAAACAATATCCCAACAGCTATCAGTTCAAAGACAGTTATGTATGTATGCGGAAAGCATTACACAAACAAGAATCAAGGAGACTCAATTGGATTGTCGAAAGGTTGTTATTCACCAAATTATATCAAAAACAGTTACATAGGGGTATACAGTTAAAGCAGCACTGTATAGAGAAAATAATATGACAACCCGAAGGCACTTGGTGTATAGTGATATATACAAGTGGATCAAGGTGACGACGCAAGTGATCAGAATGAACAGCGTGAACGGCACAAGGTGAACAATAGTAAAAAAATAATATACATTGGTGGCTCAAAGAGTAACAATTTACATCAATTGCATTCATTATTTTCCTTTTTTTTTTTAGCCAAACGGAAGAAATATGCCAAAAATTGCGCTGTGGTGTCGACGGCGTTTCGATCCTCTCTACTAGGGATCGTCTTCAGGACGGGGTTGTCAAATTTACTGAGTGCTGCGGGGGAAAGGGTAGAGATCAGGGCGCTGCAAGGTGGGGGCTAGGCAGTGAAAGAAGGTAGGAAACCGCATTACAAACAGAAGTGTGAAACCAGTGGAGTCTGGCTATGGAACTATAGAGAGCTATTGGTTACCGGGTGAGGATAGTGGAGATCTCAACAAAAGATGTGTTGTAGAACGTGAGGATACAAAGCAAACGATCAAGAGTTGCGCCAAAACTGAGAGCAACGCGGTTAGATATACCAAGAGTATCAAGAATAATTGATGCCCAGTGCAGTTAAAGTGTTGGAAAACTGTTTGTGAAATAAGCGCGATACAAAAGTAAAGGGCTGCGCTCTCATTAAGCGGATAAATTCCGCGGCGTACAACCAGTCTATGTACATGTAAAAGGACCGTTTGAAGTGCTCAAGCAAGTAAGGTGCTAGCTGCTCACGATGCACGGTAAGGCATTTCAAATAAGGCAGCACGTGAGACTAGAGAGTGACCAGTGAATGAGCAGTGTGGAATCGGGTAAACTGCTCACGATATGCGGTAAGGCATTACAAATAAGGCAGCACGCGAAACTACAGAGTGACAAGTGAATGACCGGTGGAGAAGCGGGTGAAGTGGGGGAGCATACCTAAAAGGCACCAACCTGGGTCTCGGGAGCCGGCCGGAATGGCAGCATCTTCGTGACTTGCTGAAAGGAAAAAACAAGGAGGGTGAGGCGGGTGCTGGTGGGCCAAGAAACGGCCTGGAGCGCGGTATAAAAGCGATATACTAACATTGAGGAATCTGGACGTGTTTCTGAGCGGTTCCGGGGGAGCGGTCAAGTGAATTGAGCAGCACCTGGCGGGAAAAATGGAATATTAAGAGCGGGCTAGGCTCGTCACAATGGTACGGGTACTCGGGGCACGATCACGAAGGCAGGCATACCTGGTGGATTCACGTTAGGTGTGGGGTTAAAGTCCAGGGCGAGCGTTGCAGCGCCTGGTAGGGGAAAAAGGGAAAGGACAAGGCGGATAAGAAAACGCTCGCAGTGCAACACTTCTGGTGGAGGTTTTCGTGACTCTAGGTGGTCACCCTAATCTCTTTGCCGGGGTTCAAGATGCTGGACCTGCCAGGCACCCCCTTCAATTAGGTTAACATTGTAGCATTCGAGGCTTATGCCACAAAACCGTTATTCTAGTTATTTTACTCTTTGCTTCTAAAATCAATGTCTCTGAAAGTTCTTAAGCTATGCTAAAGATCTTGGTGTCTAAATTCATATAACAAATCTACTTTATTTTTATAAATTGGTCTCAGATTTCTTATAGAGTGTGTGAATCATTTATGGACTGTGTTTGTACAAATGCTTAACACTGCTCTTTGATAAGCCTAAGTTGCTCGATCACACTTCCACAGAGCACTCTGGATTATTAAGGTTCAACCTGTAGTCAGTAGAAAAGGGGGATAGTGGGGACAGTATAAGGTGTGTATTCTTATGCTCCACCTTTTCCACCCATACTTCTCATCACCAATCACTGCATCACATCATTCATCACCAATCACCACAGACACTTACATATCCAATGAGACTGTGGAACATAGGGTTGAAACAAACAAGATAATGAGCCTTCCTCCTAGGAAACAAAGCAGTCTTGAGTTGGTGGAAGTGATAACTCTCACTTTACCCTTTGACTAATTCATTTTCTAGCCAGACCTTGTGCTTTCAGTTCTCAGTTTTTGCAAAAGTCATGGGACCCATTTCACAAAAGTAGTCTGAAAGTTCCAATACTGGAGTAATATATTTATTTTGTTTGACAGAGAACTGTATCTTTGAAACATACTCTGGACCCGATTCACAAAAGTAATCTGAGACAAAATCCTTACTTTACAACTTTTGGTATTCACAAAAGGCATTTAGTAGTAGTAAAGTTAGGATTCCTAAGCTATTACTAAATGCCTTTTGTGAATACCGAAAGTCGTAAAGTTAGGATTTTGTCTCAGTTTAGTAGTAGTAAAATTTGGAATCCTAACTTTACTACTACTAAATGCCTTTTGTGAATCGGGCCCAGAGTATGTTTCAAAGATAAAGCTCTCTGTCAAACAAGATATATTTATTACTCCAGTATTGGAACTTTCATAGATTCACATGCTTGAATCATTCGCAGTCATTGAGATGGGAGCCCCCGGTATTCTTAAAAGAAATGTCCTATTAGACATAGAACATAAAGCCCTAGGCCTTAACATTTTTGTAACATGATACAGGTGAGTGAGCACACACTCACAATTGAACATCAATTCAACATGCGCGAAGCATCAGCAATAAATCATTGTCCAGTCATATACTCACTTTTGTGAAGAAACAAAAAGTATTTTATTTTCTTCTGTCACCAACACAAAAGAAATATGACATTAACAAACAATTACACATTCCCCACCCTTGAGGTTGGGGCTTTAGTTTCTTCTTATGTCAGCAAAAGTATTTTTCCCTATTCACAATTAGTAACAGGGTATGCCCCACAAGCTATTGGCATTGTAAATGACCATGCCTTTTATTTATGGTTTCAAAACCAATACGTAAATAAAAGGCATTGTCATTTACAATGGCAATGGCTCAAACTCTCGCAAATGCGAGACCTATTGCATTGTAAATGCTTGTTTTAAAAAGCTTGCAGCACAAATCCAGTTTTTCTCTATACCTTAAGACTGCGTGGTGGGTAGTAAAATAAATACTGGACCATTCTTTTGAAGTGTTTGCAGCCTCTCAAGGTAAAACCCATCATGGCTCCCTTGATTCCATTTCAACGTACACTTGGCGTGAAAGCCATGGCATCCTGCCCCGCCCCTCACTGCTGTTCACCCACTCCCTGTTCCCCGCTCCCTATTAATAGAGCTCAACATATTCTGTCAGTATCCTTGCTCAGTGATTGCTAACAGAGACAGCCCTGGAAATTCTATTTGCATATTTCCGGGGGCAAAGGTTAAACTCACCCTCATCAAATCAAGACTTTGTAGCAGCAGGCTGCTGTTCTAAACATGCTGCTACTCCAACCTCTTTCACGCTTTTCAGACTTGCTCTCAGGAAAATTCCATGAATGAAAACGCATTTATATTTTCGGTAATAATATTCATGAATGGAGCCGTATTTATGTGGGTGTGTGTATTATAGTTATATAATGTATTCAAGGCTTGTTCAATTCAAGCTGGTGACAGGGAAGCATCTGTAATATAGAAGGAGAAACACTTGTTCCAAATGGTATATTCAGCCTCTGCTCTGTTTATGGCTCTTGTCTTTATTAGCGTAGCTCATTAAAAGAGTCTGAGTCACACCATATGGGTGGCATTTTTAGGCATGAGTCAGCGTGCATGCGCTGTTCTGGCGATGCGCTGTAGTAGAGTATGAAAGAGAAGCACCGCCCACTCTCCGTCCATATTTGTCATTGGCTTCTGTGTTTGTCGTTCGTGAATACATGCTTCTGATTCAGTAATCGACTTGTTAGTCCCTCCTTAGTACCGCCTTTTCTTCTTTTGGAACCTCCCATGGCCACTGGCCCCTGTACTTTGGTTATTACATGGTACGTGTAGTTTGATCTTGTAAACACTATTTTTTGCTTTGCCCCTGCTTGTGTGCCAGCACAGCGGCTGTTGTTCCAGGTTACGAGCGCTTCTGTTGAGCTGCTGTGGGCCGTTGCTTAGCTGGGTCGGGTGGTCTGCTCGCATCCTCACAACCCCTTGCTCCCGGCCTTTGACAATCAGACCTTCGTGGGTGACTTCAATCTACACTGGGGCTCCCTGCAAGACTCTTCCGCGAACTTGCTGGCCACCTTCCTCTCTACAAACGATCTTATCCAACACTGCACAGAATCAACACACTCTAAGGGCTCCATCCTGGACCTTGTTATTTCTAAAGCAGGCATGCTTTCTATCGCTACCCCTATTCACGTAGACTGGTCTGACCACCTCCTCATATAATTCTCTCTTCACCTAGCACACTCTATAACTCTTGGCCAACCTAAGAGGGCTACCTCCTGGTTCAGTGATGCTAAAAATATTGACACTGTTTCCCTCTGTGAATCAGCTTTGCTGTCACTTCCAAGGCTAGACCCGAACCTAGATGTTGACGATCTCACCTCACAATGCCTCTCAGTCCTGGCAGTCGAAATCAATAGCGTCTCTCCTCTTTAAAGCAAAAAGAAAAGGCCCATTCCCTCAGCACCCTGGTTCAACAAATCCCTATATGAAGAAAGGAAGCACCTAAGACATTCTTTTAGAAACAATGGAGACAAGCACCCTCCACCGATAATTTGGCTTCGCTTCGTTCAGCAAGATCCAAGTACCACAAGCACATCTTCCTTGGGAAAGCATCACACTTCAGAACCCTCCTTGACTCAGCCAATAATAGACTCAAAAAACTATTTGATCTCATCAAGAATACTAACTACTCTCCCCCAACCTCCAAATTGGAGGATTCTACAAAGAAAGCTGCTGATTTCTCTGTATTCTTTGACGAAAAATTGAAATCACTTGTGGTTCAGGTCGCTCATCCTACCCCTCCAGAGGAGCGCAAATCACTAGCCATTTGGCAGAACTTCGACCCCATCTCTGAAGATGTCCTCCTCAAGTGCGTCCTCGAAACAAAGCCCTCCAACCACTCGATCGACCCCATCCCTAGTGCCAGTGCCATTGACTTCTATACCCATTCTCTTCCCTATTGGACCACTCTGGTCAACCTCTCTCTCTGTCAAGGCTCCCTTCCTGTTCCCTTCAAAACTGGGCAGGTCACCCCTCTGCTTAAAAAACCCACTGCGGATGCGAATGACCTCAACAACTTCCGCCCCATCACTAACCTACCCTTTCTTGCGAAGATCACAGAAAGATGTGTTGCGAAACAACACCCTCGTCATATCAAGGACAATGATCTTCTTGACAATTTTCAGTCCGGCTTCATCCAAAACTGCAGCACTGAAACTGCCCTGCTGCAAGTGATCGATGACGCGCTGCGAATACTAGACTCGGGGGGGTCTTGTCTTCTAATTCTCCTTCACCTTTCGGCAGCCTTTGACACTGTCAATCACAACACCCTCCTCAACACTCTTCAACAGAGAATGGGCATGGAGGGCACTGTGCTTAAATGGTTTGCTTCTTTCCTTTCTGATAGATCCCAAATGATCAAAATAGCGGACAGTCTTTCATCTCCTTTGGCCGTGGGTCAGGGTGTTCCCCAAGGCTCTATTCTTGCACCCACATTGTTCAATTTCCATTTGGAACCTCTGGGAAATCTCCTAAGTAAATCTGGGGTCAACTATCATCTCTACGCAGACGACACTCAAATCTACCTCAAGGTTGCCTCCACTCACGATCTCTCCATCCTAAGCTCTACCCTTGACTCCATTCAAAACTGGATGTCAACACTGCAACTGATTCTGAATCCCTCCAAAACTGAATTCCTCCTCCTCTCCTCCTCACTTTCTCCTCCCCCGGTTCAATCATGGATGGACCAGATGAATCCGCTGAACAATAAACCCATCATTGTCGACAGCGCAAAATCCCTTGGTTTCATACTCGACACAAAACTCAATCTACTCTCCCACATTAATTCAATTGCAAAGTCTGCCCGATACCAACTGCGCCTTCTTTGGGGGATTCGTTGCTTCTTCCCGGAGCATGACCTTAAAACCCTGGTCCAATCGCTGGTCCTCTCCAGACTGGACTACTGCAATTCTCTTCTGACTGGCCTCCCCAAATCCCACCTGTCCCCCCTTATGTCTGTTCTCCATTCAGCAGCTCGTTTCATTTATGGGGCCAAAAGAAACGATCACATCACTCCCATGTTATCCACCCTCCGCTGGCTTCCCATCGAGGCTAGAGCTATCTACAAGACTGCCTGCATCACCCACAAAGCCTTGCACTCCTCCTCTCCGCGCTACCTGGCAAATAAACTGAAACTCTCTGGAGGCTCTAGACCATCACGAAACGCGGAAAATCTACTGCTTGAACCTCCCACTTTCAAGAAGGAAAGATCGATGGCCCAATCCTTTTCAGGCAGCGCAGTGAGAATCTGGAACTCACTTCCGCCTCAGCTCCGGACCACCACCTCCTCCCAGGCCTTCAAAACTGACCTCAAAGTTCTCCTCCTTCAAAGACACTTCCAAATGTAATCCATGCCCTCTCTATTATCTGAAGGAAGCCCTTCCATTATAGAAAAATCTACTTTACATGACTATGGAAGTGTCTTCCCAGTGTGTTCTTGTGGTTTGAGAGTCTGCCATTTATTGCAGTATTATCCTTCTACCTGTGTTTGGTACTCGTGTGTAACATGCACCCGTCACTTTCTCTTGTAACACACTGTTTTCTACCTCTTACATTTGTTTGTTTTCGATACCTGCACAAGTGCCACCAGTGCCTACGTAACGTTTGTTCTTGTGCTTGAGTGTCCTCCATATATTGCAGTATTATACCTCTATGTTTACTTTGTACGCTTTTGTAACCTGCACACGTCACTTTTTCCTCCTGTAATACACCGTTTGCTACCTCTTGTATTTTGTTGGCTCACGATTGTCACTTTTGTAATGCACCGTTTGCTGCCTCTTATATTTTGTTGGCTCACAATTGTCATTTTTGCTTCATTTAATGTAATGTTTGCTTTTGTATTTTGCTCACTTGAAATGTTCTCATGTATCAGTTCTGTTCCTATTGTGAAGCGCTCTGACACCTTCGGGTAAAGTCCGCGCTATATAAAAACGCATAAATAAAATAAAATAAAATAAATAGGCTGTAAGCAGTATGGACCAGTTGCACAGCGCTTCAGTGCCGGCCGCCTCCTCCCTCAGCACCCTGGTGAACCCGGACATCCGAGCCCCCGTCACCCTGTACTAGCGGCAGCAAGCGGAGGAGAGGTGGCATGGGCGACAGGACAGATGTTCAGCCCTGCACTGGGCGGAGGCCGACAGCTGCAGTGGAGCCTGGGACACCAAGGTGCAGGGGGTTGGCGGGCTACACAATGTTTCTAAAAAAAATGCACGTCTTTGTGCAGACTTCCTAAGGGGTCCCGCGATCAGCGAATTACAGGCGCGCTCTGTGTATGTACTAACTACTGCATACATACAGAGGTCCGTTGTGATGCAGCGTACAAGAGGGGCCATCGTGCAACTATTATCCATCCACGGTGCTTTGCCAGCCATCCCACCACTGTGCCAGAAAACCCAGCTGTACCAATTAGCTGACATGTACACCAGTCCCCCACTGTAGCCAATATCACTCACTGCTCTGCTACTCACATTTGTACACTCGTCCACAGCTATACGAGTTTCCGGATTGCTGTGCCAGTCACACTATTGCTGCCTAGCTGCTCTTGTGCTAGTCACTTACTGTGCCACACTTCCAGCGTTATGCCAAGTTCCAAACCAATCAACCTACCACACTTCTCCCATAGCTGTCACTGTCAACCAGGCTCGCCAGTCACCATGCAACTGCTCCCTCCAATCAATCAATCAAGGACATTTGTATAGTGCGCTACTCACCCGGAAGGGTCTCAAGGCGCTGGGGGGGAGGGGTTAGTTACTGCTCGAAGAGCCAGGTCTTGAGGAGCTTCCTGAAGGAGAGATGATCCTGGGTCAGCCGGAGGTGGATCGGGAGGGAGTTCCATGTCTTGGCTGCCAGGTAGGAGAAGGATCTTCCCCCGGCGGTGGCTTTGCGGATGCGTGGTACGGTGGGGAGGGCGAGGCTTGTCGATTGTAGCTGGCGGGTGGGCGCGTAGAAGGTCAGGCGGTTGTTGAGGTACTTCGGGCTCAGGTCGTGGAGGGCCTTGTGTGCGTGGGTGAGGAGCCTGAACGTGATCCTCTTGTTGACGGGGAGCCAGTGCAGGTCTCTCAGGTGGCCGGAGATGTGGCTGTGTCGGGGAATGTCCAGGATGAGTCGTGCGGAGACTGCTGTACCAGCCAACCATCCCTTAGTCCGCAGGGTAGCACTTATTGTTCTCCTGTGCTTTCTCGCCACCATCACAAGAGTAAAGGAGCACAGTACATCCCAGGGACATCTTAAATATTTCGGGGGCCCTGGGCCAAATGTAATCTGGGGGCCCATGTTCGTAACAGCTTTGGATTCGTGATCCAGTTTCATCTCTTTCATGCCCTCTTTGGCCAGGTCACTGGAAGTGCACAGGCAAACTGGTCCATATTCTAAATGTGTTTGCATTTATTATTTAAGAATAGTAACATGCATTCATTTTTTGAATATACAGCAGCAGCTCACTAATATTATTGCAAATAGTCTTTGTAACCCCACCTATTTCTCATTTGTGACATCCTGATTTTATCTAAAATAAACATTTTTTTAATGGATGTTGCATAGTGTAGAAAACCGAAAACATTTCTAAGGAAAATGTCTTTAATAGACTCCCATATATCACTCACATTAAAATTAAATTAAAGGAAAACTCTGTTTAAAATAATCTGTTTAAGATGTATTCAAGCTTAGCAAGGCAAGGCTGCAGAACCGAGCTGCATGTATGAGAGAACCCTAGCCCTCGCCACCGTTCCACGCATCCGCAGAACCACAGCCGGAGGAAGATCCTTCTCCTACCTGGCTGCCAAGACATGGAACTCCCTCCCCATCCACCTTCGACTAACCCAGGACCATCTCTCCTTCAGGAAGCAACTCAAGATCTGGCTTTTCGAGCAGTAAGCGTACCCCTCTCCCCCAGCGCCTAGAGACCCTTCCGGGTGAGTAGCGCGCTATACAAATGCCAAGATAGATAGATAGATAGGCCCACTTTGCTGATGCTTCAAAACCAGGGCCACTGGAATTATGCGACACAGGAGGGTCAAATTATGTGGCAGGGTTGCGTAAATTGTGCAGCAACAAAACGCATATTTTGTGGCATTATGCAACACATTTTGTGATAGTTTTACTTCATTATTTTGTCATTTTTAGGGCCTTTATTTATAAATGGCGGCGCTTTCAATTTAGATTTAAGAAGCCGAGGTGAGCGCCGTGCTTCAATATATGCTTTTGTTTCTGCACAGCGCTGGCCAGCGAGTGTGGATTTCAACTTAGCCCCTCCCCGCTCCCCTGGAAAGAAAAAGCGCGCAACAAAAACAGAAATCAAGCAATTGCAATTTTAAAAACCCAAACATAAATAAAAGGCATTGCCATTTACAATGCCAATAGCCCAAGCTAGCCTAAATGTGAGATGTAGTGCATTGCAAATGCTTGGTCCATTTGAAAACAGATCTAGAAGCTGTGCCTTGAAGATTGGTAGTCAGGGAGTTCCAAAGAGTAGCAGCCTGAAAGGCAATAGACATCCCTCCTGGTCTCACCTTATATATCTTGGAGAAACATAGCAGATTTTGACTTGCTGAGCGAAGTGTTCTAAGAGGTATGTATTTTTTTTATTCTCTTTTGGATATTCAGTGAGCCCTTTTTGAGTAAGGCTCTGTGGGTAATCATTAGAACCTTAGAGTTATTTCTTTGCGTGACTGGTAACCAATGTAAAAGCACCAGGCCTTTTCATTCCGACTGCCTTTTAGAAATGTTTTAAATCAGTGTTGCTGACGCATTCAGAACTCTTTGCAGCCTCTTTATAGGTTTTCTAGGCGCCCCCAGATGTAATACATTAGTATAATAGGGGCCTGGATGTAATTAGGTTATGTACAATATCTATCCGCATAGAGATTGGAAGAAATGTTAATGTCTGTCTTAATGATTTCAATAGGGCAATACTGGAATTGACTGTACCTGTAGTTGAAACAATAGTTAAGTATCCAGTTTCACCATTAGATTCCTTGCAACAGGTGTTGGAATAAGCGAGTCCTCTAACTCCATAATCTCCGTATGTCCAGTAAAGATACATTCCCAAAAACTAAAATCTCTGATTTGTCTGAATTCAACTGCAGGCCCCTACTACACATCCAAAATATAAACAGCTTGTTGCCTATTTGTTACAAGAAATTGTATCCACTGACAAGCTTTTTCCACGATGCCACTGAATCTTTGCAATAGGATATGGTGGGACACAGTGTCAAACATGGCCGATAGATCAAGGAGCATGACCACCCTTTTTTGTCGAAGTCTAGGTTACTCTTGATGTATTCTGTAATCTCGAAGTGCAGATTCGGTACTAAACCCTGCAAGAAAACCAGATTAGGACATGTGAAGAATATCGTTCTTTTCTATGTACCTGGTAATTTGGACAGTCACCAGAGTGTCTAACATTTATCCCATTGCAGCTAGTGGTGAAATGGATCTAGAATTACTTAGAATTGATGGATCACGATTTCTCTTTTTCAGCTGTGGTTGGGCAAGAACCTTTTTCAACACGTTTGAAAATTCTGCTTCTTTAAGTGACCATATAAATAATACATTGCTCAAGGTGTTAAATGAAAATGCTTTCTGATTCAGGAGTCCTAAGGTGATGCTATTTAAATGTTGGATTTTCTTCCATTTAAATTAGAGTAAATATTTTCCACCTTTTCATGGAAAAATAAGGAAAGATTATACACCAGAGCTTGAGACGCTAGGAGCGATTGTATAGCTGCTTTTGGATTTTAAAAACAATTCACAATCTGAAAAAATGGAGTACAAAGTTTTTCTGCTTCTTCAATTTGTTTTCCTAATATGTTTCCAAAAACGTTTTAGTGCTGCTTTATAGATTAACTTATCTTCACATCTTTATTTGTGTCTCCAACCTCGCTCCAGTTGTTAGAATGCCTATTTTTTAGGCTGCAGAGACTTTGAAAACCAGGCTGCAAAATTTGATTAATATGGCATAGACTGTGGAAATGAGCCTTTTTAGGGGCCCACCGGTGCAGGGGTTCACCCTTATCGGTCCACTGGCCCTTGAACCAACGAAAATTGAGATTGGAAGCCGGAATATCAAATAACAAGTTTATTAATCGCTCATGAATGGGACTACATCAATACAACACCCTCGGGCACTGTATGAGGTAGTACAAGGAATACAGAAACCAAGGGTCCTTTATACCTGGTTTGTTGCTGAGTAAGCATGGAGACTCAAATAGAAGGTACAGGCATACACAGGAATAGCTATTGTCTAACACGGACAGATAGAAACCACTTTGTCAGCAGAGTGGGAGGGGAGACAGAACTAATTACATCAGTTGGAACGATTCAGAAAAGGGGGTGGTGATGAACAGAGTGTCTGAATTAAGCAGACCACTCTTACCCAGTCCAAAGATCAGGGCTTGATCCATCACCGTTATTTAGCTCACTGCCCCATCCCAGCTCAGAACCTGGCTATATGCAAATTAGTCTGTCCCTGGCCCAGTGCATCATGGGAACAGGGCAGACCAAACTACCAAGCCAATTCTTCACCAGAAAGGAGACAAACTTCCGGGGACCGGTTTCTGACATTACAGCCGTCATGGGCCCGGCTTGCTTGAATCCTGATGGAGCAGTGAGCAAGGGACTCATGTCTGAGTATACCCTGCCACACCTATAGTGGCCAAAAACGATTCAGAAAAGGGGGTGGTGATGAACAGAGTGTCTGAATTAAGCAGACCACTCTTACCCAGTCCAAAGATCAGGGCTTGATCCATCACCGTTATTTAGCTCACTGCCCCATCCCAGCTCAGAACCTGGCTATATGCAAATTAGTCTGTCCCTGGCCCAGTGCATCATGGGAACAGGGCAGACCAAACTACCAAGCCAATTCTTCCCCAGAAAGGAGACAAGCTTCCGGGGATCGGTTTCTGGCATTACAGCCGTCGTCGGCCCGGCTTGCTTGAATCCTGATGGAGCAGTGAGCAAGGGACTCATGTCTGAGTATACCCTGCCACACCTATAGTGGCCAAAAACGATTCAGAAAAGGGGGTGGTGATGAACAGAGTGTCTGAATTAAGCAGACCACTCTTACCCAGTCCAAAGATCAGGGCTTGATCCATCACCGTTATTTAGCTCACTGCCCCATCCCAGCTCAGAACCTGGCTATATGCAAATTAGTCTGTCCCTGGCCCAGTGCATCATGGGAACAGGGCAGACCAAACTACCAAGCCAATTCTTCACCAGAAAGAAGACAAGCTTCCGGGGACCGGTTTCTGGCATTACAGCCGTCGTCAGCCCGGCTTGCTTGAATCCTGATGGAGCAGTGAGCAAGGGACTCATGTCTGAGTATACCCTGCCACACCTATAGTGGCCAAAAACGATTCAGAAAAGGGGGTGGTGATGAACAGAGTGTCTAAATTAAGCAGACCACTCTTACCCAGTCCAAAGATCAGGGCTTGATCCATCACCGTTATTTAGCTCACTGCCCCATCCCAGCTCAGAACCTGGCTATATGCAAATTAGTCTGTCCCTGGCCCAGTGCATCATGGGAACAGGGCAGACCAAACTACCAAGCCAATTCTTCACCAGAAAGGAGACAAGCTTCCGGCGACCGGTTTCTGGCATTACAGCCGTCGTCGGCCCGGCTTGCTTGAAACCTGATGGAGCAGTGAGCAAGGGACTCATGTCTGAGTATACCCTGCCACACCTATAGTGGCCAAAAACGATTCAGAAAAGGGGGTGGTGATGAACAGAGTGTCTGAATTAAGCAGACCACTCTTACCCAGTCCAAAGATCAGGGCTTGATCCATCACCGTTATTTAGCTCACTGCCCCATCCCAGCTCAGAACCTGGCTATATGCAAATTAGTCTGTCCCTGGCCCAGTGCATCATGGGAACAGGGCAGACCAAACTACCAAGCCAATTCTTCACCAGAAAGGAGACAAGCTTCCGGCGACCGGTTTCTGGCATTACAGCCGTCGTCGGTCCGGCTTGCTTGAATCCTGATGGAGCAGTGAGCAAGGGACTCATGTCTGAGTATACCCTGCCACACCTATAGTGGCCAAAAACGATTCAGAAAAGGGGGTGGTGATGAACAGAGTGTCTGAATTAAGCAGACCACTCTTACCCAGTTCAAAGATCAGGGCTTGATCCATCACCGTTATTTAGCTCACTGCCCCATCCCAGCTCAGAACCTGGCTATATGCAAATTAGTCTGTCCCTGGCCCAGTGCATCATGGGAACAGGGCAGACCAAACTACCAAGCCAATTCTTCACCAGAAAGGAGACAAGCTTCCGGGGACCGGTTTCTGGCATTACAGCCGTCGTCGGCCCGGCTTGCTTGAATCCTGATGGAGCAGTGAGCAAGAGACTCATGCCTGAGTATACCCTGCCACACCTATAGTGGCCAAAAACGATTCAGAAAAGGGGGTGGTGATGAACAGAGTGTCTGAATTAAGCAGACCACTCTTACCCAGTCCAAAGATCAGGGCTTGATCCATCACCGTTATTTAGCTCACTGCCCCATCCCAGCTCAGAACCTGGCTATATGCAAATTAGTCTGTCCCTGGCCCAGTGCATCATGGGAACAGGGCAGACCAAACTACCAAGCCAATTCTTCACCAGAAAGGAGACAAGCTTCCGGGGACCGGTTTCTGGCATTACAGCCGTCGTCGGCCCGGCTTGCTTGAATCCTGATGGAGCAGTGAGCAAGGGACTCATGTCTGAGTATACCCTGCCACACCTATAGTGGCCAAAAACGATTCAGAAAAGGGGGTGGTGATGAACAGAGTGTCTGAATTAAGCAGACCACTCTTACCCAGTCCAAAGATCAGGGCTTGATCCATCACCGTTATTTAGCTCACTGCCCCATCCCAGCTCAGAACCTGGCTATATGCAAATTAGTCTGTCCCTGGCCCAGTGCATCATGGGAACAGGGCAGACCAAACTACCAAGCCAATTCTTCACCAGAAAGGAGACAAGCTTCCGGGGACCGGTTTCTGGCATTACAGCCGTCGTCGGCCCGGCTTGCTTGAATCCTGATGGAGCAGTGAGCAAGGGACTCATGTCTGAGTATACCCTGCCACACCTATAGTGGCCAAAAACGATTCAGAAAAGGGGGTGGTGATGAACAGAGTGTCTGAATTAAGCAGACCACTCTTACCCAGTCCAAAGATCAGGGCTTGATCCATCACCGTTATTTAGCTCACTGCCCCATCCCAGCTCAGAACCTGGCTATATGCAAATTAGTCTGTCCCAGGCCCAGTGCATCATGGGAACAGGGCAGACCAAACTACCAAGCCAATTCTTCACCAGAAAGGAGACAAGCTTCTGGGGACCGGTTTCTGGCATTACAGCCGTCGTCGGCCCGGCTTGCTTGAATCCTGATGGAGCAGTGAGCAAGGGACTCATGTCTGAGTATACCCTGCCACACCTATAGTGGCCAAAAACGATTCAGAAAAGGGGGTGGTGATGAACAGAGTGTCTGAATTAAGCAGACCACTCTTACCCAGTCCAAAGATCAGGGCTTGATCCATCACCGTTATTTAGCTCACTGCCCCATCCCAGCTCAGAACCTGGCTATATGCAAATTAGTCTGTCCCTGGCCCAGTGCATCATGGGAACAGGGCAGACCAAACTACCAAGCCAATTCTTCACCAGAAAGGAGACAAGCTTCCGAGACCGGTTTCTGGCATTACAGCCGTCGTCGGCCCGGCTTGCTTGAATCCTGATGGAGCAGTGAGCAAGGGACTCATGTCTGAGTACACCCTGCCACACCTATAGTGGCCAAAAACGATTCAGAAAAGGGGGTGGTGATGAACAGAAACTCTGTCCATCACCACCCCTTGTTGTTAAATATTTTGTCCACCCTAAGCGTGGAAGGGTATACTCAGATGTGAGTCCCTTGCTCATTGCACCATCAGGATTCAAGCAAGTCGGGCCGACGACGCCTGAAATGGCAGAAACCGGTCCCCGGAAGCTTGTTTCCTTCCCAGTGTAAGAATTGGCTTGGTAGTTTGGTTTGCCCTGTTCCCATCATGCACTGGGACAGGAACAGACTAATTTGCATATAGCCAGGTTCTGAACTGGGATGGTGCAGTGAGCTAAAAAACGGTGTTGGATCTAGCCCTGATCTCTTGACTGGGTGAGAGTATTCTGCTTAATTCAGAAACTCTGTCCATCACCACCCCTTGTTGTTAAATATTTTGTCCACCCTAAGTGTGGAAGGGTAGACTCAGATGTGAGTCCCTTGCTCATTGCACCATCAGGATTCAAGCAAGCCGGGCCGACAATGCCTGAAATGGCAGAAACCGGTCCCCTGAAGCTTGTTTCCTTCCCAGTGTAAGAATTGGCTTGGTAGTTTGGTTTCCCTGTTCCCATCATGCACTGGGACAGGAACAGACTAATTTGCATATAGCCAGGTTCTGAACTGGGATGGTGCAGTGAGCTAAAAAACAGTGTTGGATCTAGCCCTGATCTCTTGACTGGGTGAGAGTATTCTGCTTAATTCAGAAACTCTGTCCATCACCACTCCTTGTTGTTAAATATTTTGTCCACCCTAAGCGTGGAAGGGTATACTCAGATGTGAGTCCCTTGCTCATTGCACCATCAGGATTCAAGCAAGCCGGGCCGACGACGCCTGAAATGGCAGAAACCGGTCCCCGGAAGCTTGTTTCCTTCCCAGTGTAAGAATTGGCTTGGTAGTTTGGTTTGCCCTGTTCCCATCATGCACTGGGACAGGAACAGACTAATTTGCATATAGCCAGGTTCTGAACTGGGATGGTGCAGTGAGCTAAAAAACGGTGTTGGATCTAGCCCTGATCTCTTGACTGGGTGAGAGTATTCTGCTTAATTCAGAAACTCTGTCCATCACCACCCCTTGTTGTTAAATATTTTGTCCACCCTAAGCGTGGAAGGGTATACTCAGATGTGAGTCCCTTGCTCATTGCACCATCAGGATTCAAGCAAGCCGGGCCGACGACGCCTGAAATGGCAGAAACCGGTCCCCGGAAGCTTGTTTCCTTCCCAGTGTAAGAATTGGCTTGGTAGTTTGGTTTGCCCTGTTCCCATCATGCACTGGGACAGGAACAGACTAATTTGCATATAGCCAGGTTCTGAACTGGGATGGTGCAGTGAGCTAAAAAACGGTGTTGGATTTAGCCCTGATCTCTTGACTGGGTGAGAGTATTCTGCTTAATTCAGAAACTCTGTCCATCACCACCCCTTGTTGTTAAATATTTTGTCCACCCTAAGCGTGGAAGGGTTTACTCAGATGTGAGTCCCTTGCTCATTGCACCATCAGGATTCAAGCAAGCCGGGCCGACGACGCCTGAAATGGCAGAAACCGGTCCCCGGAAGCTTGTTTCCTTCCCAGTGTAAGAATTGGCTTGGTAGTTTGGTTTGCCCTGTTCCCATCATGCACTGGGACAGGAACAGATTAATTTGCATATAGCCAGGTTCTGAACTGGGATGGTGCAGTGAGCTAAAAAACGGTGTTGGATCTAGCCCTGATCTCTTGACTGGGTGAGAGTATTCTGCTTATTTCAGAAACTCTGTCCATCACCACCCCTTGTTGTTAAATATTTTGTCCACCCTAAGCGTGGAAGGGTATACTCAGATGTGAGTCCCTTGCTCATTGCACCATCAGGATTCAAGCAAGCCGGGCCGACGACGCCTGAAATGGCAGAAACCGGTCCCCGGAAGCTTGTTTCCTTCCCAGTGTAAGAATTGGTTTGGTAGTTTGGTTTGCCCTGTTCCCATCATGCACTGGGACAGGAACAGACTAATTTGCATATAGCCAGGTTCTGAACTGGGATGGTGCAGTGAGCTAAAAAACGGTGTTGGATCTAGCCCTGATCTCTTGAATGGGTGAGAGTATTCTGCTTAATTCAGAAACTCTGTCCATCACCACCCCTTGTTGTTAAATATTTTGTCCACCCTAAGCGTGGAAGGGTATACTCAGATGTGAGTCCCTTGCTCATTGCACCATCAGGATTCAAGCAAGCCGGGTCGACGACGCCTGAAATGGCAGAAACCGGTCCCCGGAAGCTTGTTTCCTTCCCAGTGTAAGAATTGGCTTGGTAGTTTGGTTTGCCCTGTTCCCATCATGCACTGGGACAGGAACAGACTAATTTGCATATAGCCAGGTTCTGAACTGGGATGGTGCAGTGAGCTAAAAAACGGTGTTGGATCTAGCCCTGATCTCTTGACTGGGTGAGAGTATTCTGCTTAATTCAGAAACTCTGTCCATCACCACCCCTTCTTGTTAAATACATCAGTTGGAACAGCCTGACAGTTACATTCTAAGACAGGTGCATTCTAGCAACTACAGGCCTTTCTGAGCTCATACATTGATCTGGCTCAGTACTGAAGGAGTTAACTACAGTTGATGACTCAAGCAGAATAGAAAGGCAGGCAACAGTGAAGACGACAATCACATGGCTAACAAAATGGGTGCCACAACTAAAATGGCTTCAGCTCATGCTAAGGCAATTATATGCGATTTCCACAGATAGCCCATTGAGCATTAGCTGAAGACATCGCTATACAGTAGAAGAAACACGAAAGTTATTACCTATATCAAGTTCTCTTATTTCTTGTTCAGTTACTAGTCGGGCATTTACATTCTTGGCATTTTGTTTGGTTGGTATACATGAGGTACAGGTAGACGCACAAAGGGAAGAGAGCATCGGGCTGTAATGAACACACAGAAAATAATGGCGATTATCACAAACAGAACTGACAATATTTTCCTACCCCAAGCAGAAAGCAAATCCCAAAACCACCCAGTCCTGTTCCAAGTTCCAGGGCTCTGATGTATTTCAGTGGCTATCTTATTCAGTTTGTTTGGACATAGCCAATAGCATAGAAGAGCTGCTCTCTGCACATGGCCCACAGACACTGCTGCCCCTCCTTCACGCTAATGGCTTTATCGAACCTGCCTGGTCTTTTGCCAAAAATAATAAGCAAAACCTCTCTCTCGATGCTCTGGCCTCTTCCTTCGGAATGTCTTCCAATGTCGAAGTGCCAGAGCAAGGCTGTCAGAAAGAAACCCTCCTGTGTGGGTATTTTGCTTTCAGCCGTGCTAGTTTGTTAAATACAGAACTTGGCCTCTGACCCTTAAACCTGTTGTCCCTCGTCTGAGCAAAGGTATTCCCATGTTGCCATTACAATTCAAAGTAACTCTTCCAGAATCATGACTAAAGGCATCCCTGCTCCGTGCCTGTGTGCTGATATTTTAAAGGTAGGATGTAAATTTTTCTCTTTATTTGTTTTATTCCTGTGCAGTGTGCGTTCTAGCACCTAAAGATCTAGCTCAAAATATTTGTTTTCAGAACGCCATAATGCGCCCAGAACTATTGTGCATTAAGACGTGCGATGTAATTCACATGTCTCTACAGCTACTCTTTTTGTATAACTTTTAATTGTATTCAAGACTGCAGCCATTAGGCCATACTAGAAATCATATTTTAAGTTTGTCACTAGGATACAGTAATATTGTCATTGCCACAGAAACTAATATTCACCTTTTTAGTTTTGATGCGCAATATGTTTAACCATTTGGACATTGAAATCTTAAGGCACACTTTGCACAGGGTAATTTTCTATTGAATTTTCACAATAGTGTTATTAGACATTATAAAGATCATAATAATGCAAAAACAATTTTAGTGCAATTACTTGTAATCATTTTTTTCATATAGTAATTTTTTGAATAATGATCACTAACCCTTTTGTTGTTTCTACATATGAAAAGCAAGCCTCATTCCTTTCCTTTAGTCTCTAAATGCATTTATTTGTAACACTTACAAAAGTTCTTTTGAAACTAAGCACACAAGCTTTACTGAAACATCGAAAGTTTGTTCCACCCTTTAGAAAGTAGTAATTATTTATCATCAGATCTACAGATGTTATTCTTAGGAAAGCAACAAGAAAGAAAGTCCTTACTTTTATCCTTTTACTTTCATCCAAAATAATGAAGCTATATTTGTAACTTTCAAAATTAGTAGTCTTTAATGCACGTGCTTTTATGCCATTTTGTACTAACTTAAAACCTAGTTGCCACAGTGTTTATTTGTAGCTTGTGCCTGGGTAAAGCCTGTCTTATTTATTCAGCTGTGTTTTATGACCGGCAGGTGTTAGCTTGTACACTTTTTCAGGAGAGAAGGCCCTGTGCTCTAGGACTGATAAATCCTGAGTGACATTTAATGGCACAGGGCCCCTTATAATGCTGTCTGTTTCCAATATGACAGCAATATGCTGTAGTCTAATGTCCTCACAGAAACCCTAAAAAGTTGATAAACCACTCATTACCTCCCTCTGCTCTGACAGACAGCTTCCTTCGGACAGACAGCTTGAGCTGTTAAAATCTCTCTTTCTGGTGCTGGAATGAGGCTCAGTTCATTCTATTAAAAACCAGGCATTCCAAGCCAGTCAAAATCTATTGTTTGCAGTGTGGTAAAAGGAGGACACTTTTATTTTAGCAGCAACCAATTACTCATATAATGTGGTTGTCTTTTAATATTGAATATGATGTATCTAAGGATAGTGCTGTAACATTTTGCACAGCTGATAGGCAGTACTAACAAAATGTTGGGCATCTATTTTTAATTATGTTAAGTCCTAGTTGTATAAAACACACAAATTCATTTTTCTCTGTGAGGCCTACTTTTTCCTATTGAGTGCCTTTTTCTAGGTAAAGTTAGTTTTAACATTATTGAGCTCTAGCTATACCCAAAGGTCTCAAAGCGCTTTATTTGTTGTGAGATAACATTTACAAGTGGTATCTCTTTTTATATGGAAGGCTAAGTAATTCTGCTTCGAGTTTTAATTAAAAAAATTTACCATTGTGGCAATGTAATAATTGAATGTTCACTCATCTATACTTTGTTACTGTGACATGGTGAGCAAAATAACGATGGATTAAACCCAGATCTGTGACTGGGGGTAAATGTTTTGCCAATGTGCAACATTCCGTCCATCACCTTGTGTGTTTTGCTGTTCGCCCTTTGTGGGAAGGGTATGCCCAGACGTGGGTCCCGTGCTCACTACGCCACTGGAGTCAAGTTATCCTGGCTGATGACGGCTGATAGCCAGAAACTGTTCCTAGGATGCTTGATTCTGATGGATGCATCTGCCAGTGGATTCCTCACCTTGTGAATATCCCCTTGCGTCAGCAACATTCGGAAATTCTTTTTGTAGCTTCGCGCCGACGTGGACGACGTCACAGAGGCACGGCATCACTCGCGACTCCGATGACGTCACCGACACCATAATAGGCCCACGCTGGCGTGATGACGTCAGTTCCCTTATTTCCGCGTCGTCGACGCTAACGGTTTCGGGGAATATCTGTAGCTGTTGGTAACTTTGTTACTGTTTTCTCTGTTTTCTTGCTTCTTTGGCTCATTGAAAGATGTCGACTAAGAAGACCGGATTCAAGCCATGTAGAGAGTGCGGCAAAATGATGTCGATCACGGACCCGCACGAGGACTGTATCTGGTGCCTGAGTTTGGACCATGATGTTGATAGCTGTTCTTCGTGCAAGAAGATGAATCCGAAGGCGCTACGAGAGAGGGAAGACTAAGCTTTTAATGGCGAAGTTAAGAGGAAGTAATGATAAGAAGTCTTCGAGATCTCGTTCGAGAAGGGCGAGGTCGAGGTGAAGATCACAATCGGCGCCGCTTTCGAAGTCGTCATCCGGTCATGCTTCGAAGTCGAAAAAGAAGCATAAGAAGTGAAGACATGAATCTCGGTGTCACTCCGGTAAGGATTCGGACTCGAGACCGAAGTCGCCTAAGAAGAGGCATAAGAAGGATGTAGTGTCTCCATCACCAGAGGTCTTGGATCCAGAAGGTCAGGCTTTGCCTTCGGAGTCGCAGGTTCAATCGCCGACTCCGGTTGTGAATCCATCTCAGGCGCCGTCTCCGGCTCGAGAGGATGAAGAAGTCCCTTTGGATGAGGGTTCGATGACACGTCCACCTGTGGAAGAGGAGGCGAATCCGGAACCTCTGAAGGGTCAGTCTGTGGGTTCTTACCCACCTTTCCCAGCTCCATGTCAAGACCCTCCTGCGTTTTTAAACGCTATGTATGGTGTCTTTTCCAGAGCGTTCTACCCCTCTGGTGCACCTTCGGGTCCTATGGGTCCTCTGGCGTTTAATTTAGGAGTTCCCCACTCCTATGCTTCAGCTCCTTTTATGCCATTTATGCCGGCTCCGACGCCGCCTTGGCATTACTCGGCGCCGCCGAGATCGTTGACGCCGATACCGACGTCGCCGGCTCCGAGTCGACCTAGAGAACAGCGCCCTGGGCTTGCGGATTCGATCTCGACGTCAATACCGGCTCCGTCGGAGTCGTTCACGGATCCAACGGCGCGGCTGTTAAAAGAGAGATCCAGAAGGGATGCTCAGCGCCTCATAGAGGAGCAAAGATATAGAGAGGCTGAGGCTGAGATGGAAGAAGGAGAGCTTCAGGAGGACTGTTTTGACGATCTAGGAGAAGCTAGTGGTTTGGAACTTTCTCCAGAATTGGAGCTGCCATCTGTGTCAGATGCCCCTTCAAAGGATGTTAGGCCATACCACATGGTCATGAGGAAGGCTGCAGAACTTTTAAATTTAACCTTGCCTACGGTGGAATATAAGTCCAATCTCTTGACTGAGGTACTCCATTCACCAAGTTCTGTTATTGAACCGTTGCTTCCCTTTAATGAAGCATTAACTGAACCTATTTTTGGAGGTTTGGAGCAAGCCTCTTACTGCTCCTGCAGTTGCTAAAAGTGTTGCAAGGAGGTAGAGAGTTGCACCTGGGGATCGGGAATTTTTATCCTCGCATCCTTCGCCTGAAAGTCTGGTTATTCAGGCAGCCTGTTCAAAAAAGACTGTGGGTGCTTTCCCTCAAGTGCCTGGGGATAAGAAATCCAAGAAACAAGATCAGGCTGCGAAGAAGTCTTTCTCATCAGCAAATATGGCTTTAAAGTCAACTAATGCCACTTGCCTTATGGGTAGATACATACATGCCCTTATGGATTCTTTGCGTTTGTTGGCTCCTAAAATTCCTGATGACAACAGGAAGGATTTTGATGAAGTATTGGCTGATGAGCAGGCGGCTGCACGTCAAGTGATCCAGAGTGGACTTGACACCGCTGATTCAGTTGCTCGCATCATGGGAACTGCTGTTGCCTCCAGAGGGCTGCCTGGCTGAAGTCATCAGACTTTTCGGCGGACGTTCAGGCTGCGCTGTTGGATTTGCCTTTTGACGGTGTTGGTCTTTTTGGTAAAAAAGCTGATGCAGCCTTGGAAAGGTTTAAGGACAGTAGGGCTACTGCAAAATCTTTGGGGCTGCAGACTAGAGGTTCATCTACCAAAAGGTTTAGAGGTTTTGGACGTTCTTCATTTTGTCCCTACCGTCAAGGTCAACAGCAGCAGCAGCAGCAGCAACAGCAGAATCCACTGTATAAATCATACAGGGGTAGGCAAAGAGCTCATCCACGAGGACGTCAAGCCTCCTCCTCCTCCACCTCTTCCAACCCCCTAGCCACAGAAAAGCAGCCCTAGATCTGCCATTCCGGATCATGTGTGCCCAGTGGGGGGCCGGCTTACCCTTTTTCTACGGGATTGGGAATCGGTTACATCAGATCTTTGGGTTCTCAATCTCGTAGAAAATGGGTATGCTCTTCCCTATCGGGAATTCCCTCCGAATTACCCTCCTTGCCAAGGTTTCTACACGGAGGAACACCTGTTACTCCTGCAGGAGGAAGTCCAGACATTGTTAAGAAAGGGTGCAATAGAGATGGTTCCAGAGCAGGAAAGGGGTCAGGGATGCTACTCCCGGTATTTCTTGATTCCCAAGAAGGATGGCAGACTTCGTCCAATCCTGGATCTCAGGATCTTGAACCTTTATCTAAAACAGGAAAAGTTCAAGATGCTCACCCTTGCACAGGTTCTTCAGGCGCTGATGGAAGAAGACTGGATGATGTCAATAGACTTGCAGGATGCATATTTTCACATCCCTATCCCGCAGTCACACAGGAAGTATCTCTGTTTTACGGTGGGATCGCAACATTACCAGTTTGTGGTTCTACCGTTTGGTCTTACTACTGCACCTCGAGTCTTCACCAAGGTGATGGCTGTGGTGGCAGCACATCTCAGAAGATCAGGGATACCAGTATTCCCGTATCTGGACGATTGGCTGATCAAAGCAGAATCTCCAGAGAAGGTGCTCCATCATCTGCAAGTGACAACTCAGTTGTTGTACAGGTTGGTTTTTTCAATAAATGTACCCAAATCTCACCTGGTGCCCTCCATGCGCAACCTGTTCATAGGTGCGGTACTGGATACAACTGTGTGTCGTGCATTCCCTCCTCCACAAAGGATTCGCAACATACAGGAGGTGATTCCTTTATTTCACAATGGAGCGGTCGTTCCAGTCCTGAAGGTCCTGCGTCTGCTCGGTCTGATGGCTTCCTGCATTCTGTTGGTCAACAATGCATGCTGGCACATGAGGGCACTCCAGTGGTGCCTCCGCAGGCAGTGGTATCAACACAACGGGGATCTCAGGGAGTCTGTGAGGATCTCCAGAGAAACTGCAGCGGATCTGACTTGGTGGGGAGTGGAAGGCAACCTGTCTCAAGGGAAACCTTTTCAACTGCCTCCAGCTATGGCCACAGTGATAACGGATACATTCACTCTAGGGTGGGGTGCTCATCTGGGGAATCTGGAAGTCAAGGGTCTTTGGTCTCCAGAGGAAAGGTTGCTTCACATCAACCTTCTGGAATTGCGGGCGATACGTCTGGCGCTCAAGGCCTTCCTCCCTTGCCTTTGCGGTCGGTCGATTCAGGTCCTGACGGAAAACACCACCGCGATGTGGTATGTGAACAAGCAGGGAGGAGTAGGGTCGCAGTGTCTCTGGAGAGAGGCTCTGCGTCTCTGGTCCTGGGTTCAGGATCATCAGATCTGTCTGATGGCAAATCATCTGGTCGGAGTTCTGAACGTGCGTGCAGACAGTCTCAGTCGGCAGTTCTCAGCCGACCACGAGTGGAGGCTTCATCCAGAGGTCGTTCGTCACGTCTTTCGGACGTGGGGAACTCCTCAGGTGGACCTGTTCGCCACTCGCGAGAATGCTCACTGCCCGTCATTCTGCAGCCTCCAGTATCCGATGCAGGAAACCTTGGGGGACGCGTTTCAGTTGAGTTGGGACCCGCAACTCCTTTATGCGTTTCCTCCCATACCCTTGATTCCTCGGGTTCTGAGGAAGATTTGCCAAGACCGGGCCCAAGTTATATTGGTTGCCCCGAATTGGCCAAGAAGGGTGTGGTACACAGATCTTCTCCACCTCTCCTTGTGCCCGCCGCTCTGTCTCCCTTTCATGGCAGATCTCCTCTCTCAGATGGAGGGGCAGGTTCTACACCCCTACCTTCAGACCTTACACCTTCATGCCTGGAGATTGAACGGGGCAACCTGAATTCCTTTTCTCTCCCACATGATGTGGTGGATGTCATTCTTTCGGCCAGGCGTGACTCCACCAAATCAATCTATTCATACAGATGGTCTAAATTTGTCACTTGGTGTGGAGAGAAATCTGTTGACCCTTTGAAGGCTCGTTTGTCTGATATTCTGCAGTTTGCTCTTTCTTTGGCGCAGTAAGGGTTTGCTGTTGCCACAGTTAAGGGTTATCTTTCGGCTTGGTCTGCATTTCTCTGTTTGCCGGATCAGCCGTCATTGTTCAAATCTCCTGTAGTTTTAAAATTTTTGAAGGGCCTTGCAAATAAATTTCCTCCTACTCCCTTTATTGTTCCTCAATGGGACTTAAATCTGGTGCTTACTTTCCTGATGGGTTCTCCTTTCGAACCTTTGCACAAGTGTCCCATGAGACTTTTGTCTTTTAAGACGGTCGTCCTTGTTGCAATTCCCTCGGCAAGGAGGGTAAGTGAGCTTCAAGCTCTTAGTTCAATGCCCCCATTCTTGACCATTCATGCTGAACGAATGGTTCTTAGGACCAGGGCTGCTTTTCTGCCTAAGGTGGTAACTCCCTTCCATCTAGGACAGTCTGTTACCCTTCCTACCCTCTTTCCTCCCCCACACCCTTCCAAGGAGGAGGAGAGACTTCACCGCTTGGACCCGAAGAGGGCGGTGAGCTTCTACCTGGACAGGACAAGAGAGTTCGGGGTGGATGATCAGCTGTTTGTTGGATTTGCTGGTTGCAAGAAAGGAAAAGCTGTGCACAAGCGCACACTTTCAAGATGGATCATACTATGCAGCAAGATCTGCTACTCCCTGGCGGGTAAGGAACCTCCAGAGGGTATTAGGGCTCATTCTACTAGAGCAAAGTCTTCAACATCTGCTTTGTCTAGGGGTGTGCCTGTTGAGGACATTTGTAGAATGGCAACTTGAGCCTCCCTCCACACTTTTGCGAAGCATTACTGCTTGGATACCGAGGTGAGGAGGGACGGCCACTTTGCGCACTCTGTCCTCCAGGATTTTCTGGTATAGGAGAGTGGACACCCTCCTCCGGTGGTGGGGACTGCTGTGGGCCTCTATTCACAAGGTGAGGAATCCACTGGCAGATGTATCTATCAGAAGAACTAGTTACTTACATTCGGTAATGCTTTTTCTGGTAGATACAGTATCTGCCTGTGGATTCCTCACATGCCCACCCGCCTCCCCGTTGTCCACTCTTCTATACTTTAGATAATGGCAATGTTTTAATGTGTATATGTTATTCTCAAAAGTAGTGTTTTATTCTACTTGAATTACTGCATTGTCTTCACACTGTGTGTGTTATCTTGACTATTGTATGCTGTGTATATATCTACTGTTGTCGGTCCGTCCGTGTACCTCGAAGGCACGGAAAAAAGGGCGGAACTGACGTCATCACGCCGGCGTGGGCCTATTATGGTGTCGGTGACGTCATCGGAGTCGCGAGCGATGCCATGCCTCTGTGACGTCGTCCACGTCGGCGCAAAGCTACAAAAAGAATTTCCGAATGTTGCTGATGCAAGGGGATATTCACAAGGTGAGGAATCCACAGGCAGATACGGTATCTACCAGAAAAAGCGTTACCGAAGGTAGGTAACTTGTTCTTCCGGTCCAAGGAAGACATGGCTTGGTAGTTCGAGGCTGGACTGTTCCCATGAGGCACAGGGTCAAGACTGATTTGCATATGGCCATGTCTGATCTGGGGTGGCGTGATGAGCAAAATAACGATGGATTAAACCCAGATGTGTGACTGGCGGTGAATGTTTTGCCAATGTACGACATTCCATCCATCACCTTGTGTGTTTTGCTGTTTGCCTTATGTGGGAAAGGTATGCCCAGATGTGGGTCCTGTGCTCACTACGCCACTGGAGTCAAGCTATCCTGGCTTATGACGGCGGATAGCCAGAAACCGGTCCTAGGATGCTTGATTCCGGTCCAGGGAAGACATGGCTTGGCAGTTCGGGCTGGACTGTTCCCATGAGGCACAGGATCAAGACTGATTTGCATATGGCCATGTTTGAACTGGGGTGGCGTGGTGAGCACACTAACGATGTATTAAACCCAGATCTGTGACTGGGGGTGAATTTTTTGCCAATGTGCAACATTCCGTCCATCACCTTGTGTGTTTAGCTGTTCGCCCTATGTGGGAAGGGTATGCCCAGACGTGGGTCCTGTGCTCACTACGCCACTCGAGTAAAGCTATCCTGGCTGATGACGGCTGATAGCCAGAAACCGGTCCTAGGATGCTTGTTTCTGGTCCAGGGAAGACATGGCTTGGCAGTTCGGGCTGGACTTTTCCAATGAGGCACTGGGTCAAGACTGATTTGCATATGGCCATGTCTGAACTGGGGAGGCGTGGTGAGCAAAATAACGATGGATTAAACCCAAATCTGGGACTGGGGGTGAATGTTTTGCCAATGTGCAACATTCCGTCCATCACCTTGTGTGTTTTGCTGTTCGCCCTATGTGGGAAGGGTATGCCCCGACGTGGGTCCCGTGCTCACTACGCCACTGAAGTCAAGCTATCCTGGCTGATGACGGCTTATAGCTAGAACCCGGTCCTAAGATGCTTGATTCCGGTCCAGGGAAGACATAGCTTGGCAGTTCGCCAGCTGGACTGTTTCCATGAGGCACTGGGTCAAGACTGATTTGCATATGGCCATGTCTGAACTGGGGTGGCGTGGTGAGCAAAATAACGATGGATTAAACCCAGATCTGTGACTGGGGTGAATGTTTTGCCAATGTGCAACATTCCGTCCATCACCTTGTGTGTTTTGCTGTTCGCCCTATGTGGGAAGGGTATGCCCAGACGTGGGTCCTGTGCTCACTACGCCACTGGAGTCAAGCTATCCTGGCTGATGACCGCTCATAGCCAGAAACCAGTCCTAGGATGCTTGATTCCGGTCCAGGGAAGACATGGCTTGGCAGTTCGGGCTGGACTGTTCCCATGAGGCACAGGGTCAAGACTGATTTGCATATGGCCATGTCTGAACTGGGGTGGCGTGGTGAGCAAAACAATGATGGATTAAACCCAGATCTGTGACTGGGTGTGAATGTTTTGCCAATGTGCAACATTCCATCCATCACCTTGTGTGTTTTGCTGTTTGCCTTATGTGGGAAGGGTATGCCCAGACGTGGGTCCTGTGCTCACTACGCCACTGGAGTCAAGCTATCCTGGCTGATGACGGCTCATAGCCAGAAACCAGTCCTAGGATGCTTGATTCCGGTCCAGGGAAGACATGGCTTGGCAGTTTGGGCTGGACTGTTCCCATGAGGCACAGGGTCAAGACTGATTTGCATATGGCCATGTCTGATCTGGGGTGGCGTGATGAGCAAAATAACGATGGATTAAACCCAGATGTGTGACTGGCGGTGAATGTTTTGCCAATGTGCAACATTCCATCCATCACCTTGTGTGTTTTACTGTTTGCCTTATGTGGGAAGGGTATGCCCAGATGTGGGTCCCGTGCTCACTACGCCACTGTAGTCAAGCTATCCTGGCTTATGACGGCGGATAGCCAGAAACCGGTCCTAGGATGCTTGATTCCGGTCCAGGGAAGACATGGCTTGGCAGTTCGGGCTGGACTGTTCCCATGAGGCACAGGATCAAGACTGATTTGCATATGGCCATGTTTGAACTGGGGTGGCGTGGTGAGCACACTAACGATGTATTAAACCCAGATCTGTGACTGGGGGTGAATTTTTTGCCAATGTGCAACATTCCGTCCATCACCTTGTGTGTTTAGCTGTTCGCCCTATGTGGGAAGGGTATGCCCAGACGTGGGTCCTGTGCTCACTACGCCACTCGAGTAAAGCTATCCTGGCTGTTGACGGCTCATAGCCAGAAACCAGTCCTAGGATGCTTGATTCCGGTCCAGGGAAGACATGGCTTGGCAGTTCGGGCTGGACTGTTCCCATGAGGCACAGGGTCAAGACTGATTTGCATATGGCCATGTCTGAACTGGGGTGGCGTGGTGAGGAAAACAATGATGGATTAAACCCAGATCTGTGACTGGGGGTGAATGTTTTGCCAATGTGCAACATTCCGTCCATCACCTTGTATGTTTTGCTGTTCGCCCTATGTGGGAAGGGTATGCCCCGACGTGGGTCCCGTGCTCACTACGCCACTGAAGTCAAGCTATCCTGGCTGATGACGGCTTATAGCTAGAACCCGGTCCTAAGATGCTTGATTCCGGTCCAGGGAAGACATAGCTTGGCAGTTCGCCAGCTGGACTGTTTCCATGAGGCACTGGGTCAAGACTGATTTGCATATGGCCCTGTCTGAACTGGGGTGGCGTGGTGAGCAAAATAACGATGGATTAAACCCAGATCTGTGACTGGGGTGAATGTTTTGCCAATGTGCAACATTCTGTCCATCACCTTGTGTGTTTTGCTGTTCGCCCTATGTGGGAAGGGTATGCCCAGACGTGGGTCCTGTGCTCACTACGCCACTGGAGTCAAGCTATCCTGGCTGTTGACGGCTCATAGCCAGAAACCAGTCCTAGGATGCTTGATTCCGGTCCAGGGAAGACATGGCTTGGCAGTTCGGGCTGGACTGTTCCCATGAGGCACAGGGTCAAGACTGATTTGCATATGGCCATGTCTGAACTGGGGTGGCGTGGTGAGCAACATAATGATGGATTAAACCCAGATCTGTGACTGGGGGTGAATGTTTTGCAAATGTGCCACCATCCATCCATCACCTTGTGTGTGTTGCTGTTCGCCCTATGTGCGAAGGGTATGCCCAGATGTGGGTCCTGTGCTCACTACACTACTGGAGTCAAGCTATCCTGGCTGATGACGGCTGATAGCCAGAAACCAGTCCTAAGATGCTTGATTCCGGTCCAGGAAAAACATGGCTTGGCAGTTCGGGCTGGACTGTTACCATGAGGGACAGGGTCAAGACTGATTTGCATATGGCCATGTCTGAACTGGGGTGGCGTCGTGAGCAAAATAACCATGGTTTAAACCCAGATCTGTGACTGGGGGTGCATGTTTTGCCAAGGTGCAACATTCCGTCCATCACCTTGTGTGTTTTACTGTTTTTACTTTCCATAGTAGCCTGCAGCTACTTAACATATTCATTCTTTGAAATAAAAATAAGCACAAAAACAAGAGGCAGCCCACAGACTGTACTCAAACCAAACCAATTGTAAAGACACACAATCAAACATATCTTGTTGACTCTTTCTCTGAAACAGACACTGCTCAATCATACTGAATCTTCTTAAAATCAAATGACCCATTTACTGGCCATTGTAGATCAGGATCCTTAATCGTATATGTGTTCCACAGTGTACTATACATTTATGGAAGAACTGCCATATTTAATATACATAAACCTATTAAGTGTCCTCTCTAGGGGAACCGACTGACTACTTTCTAGATCCATATTGGAACCTCCAAGACAGCAACACATTCTACGAAGTGTGCTGGGAGCAGGCATGCCAAAAACATCCTAATAAAATATAATATTATAATCAAATAGTATTTATTTCACGTGTATGACAAGTAGAGACAAAAATCTCCTCATTACCTCCCTTTGTTTATTGCAACAAACAAAAAAACAAAACCTGAATCTTGGCCAAGCAAATCTAAAATCAAGAGTGCCACTCCAGCGACCTTACCAAAGAAGACAGGCTCTAGCCCCAGACCTTTTCCAAAATACGGCGAATTACCAGTTGGTCTTGCAGAGTGTTTGTAAACACTCTGTGTCTTTACCAAATAATAAGGCATGCCTTTTACAGGGGTCTGCAGACCCACCCAAAACAAAATAGGGTAAAACCCCCAAACCTTGGCAAGAAGAGACCGATTTACCAAGTGGCCTGGCAGAACACTCAAGAGCAGTCCGTATCTCTACTTACGAATTTTACTAAATGACAAAAGTCTCCAGCCTCCACCTGCTAAGCTCTGGGTCGATCTAATGGTCACTGGAAAAACTTACGCCAAAGGAGATCTCAGTCGGGGACCGACCACCACCTGGAGAGTCCGATCAGGAAAACCGGAAAAACACGTCAGTCTGCAAAGACAAAAAAAGTCTCCTCATGCAGTGTACCTCCTCGGTAGATTCCTTTCTTTCTGTCAAGACCGCTTCTTCGGATGGCCACGTCTCCGATGAGCCCCACAAGTTGGGCGCCAATTTGTGGAAATTAGCCTTTTTAGGGCCCACCAGTGCAGGGGTTCACCCTTATCTGTCCACTGGTCCTTGAACCAACAAAATCGAGATTGGCACGGAAGCTGGAATACCAAATAACATGTTTATTAATCACTCATGAGTGGGACTACATCAATACAACACCCTCGGGCACTGTATGAGGTAGTACAAGGAATACAGAAACCAACGGTCTTTTATACCCCTTTTGTTGCTGAATAAGCATGGAGACTCAAATAGAAGGTACAGGTATACATAGGAATAGCTATTTACTAACATGGACAGATAGAAAATTCTTTGTCAGCAAAGTGGGAGGGGAGAAAGAACTGCTTACATCAGTTGGAACAACCTGACAGTTACATTCTAAGACTGGTGCATTCTAGCAACTACAGGCCTTTCTGAGCTCATACATTGCTCTGGTTCAATACTGAAAGAGTTAACTACAGTTGATGACTCAAGCAGAAAAGAAAGGCAGGCAACAGTGAAGACGACAGAATCACATGGCTAACAAAATGGGTGCCACAGCTAAAATGGCTTCAGCTCATGCTAAGGCAATTATCTGCGATTTCCACAAGAGGGTCTTCGGTTCTTCAGTCAACCATAGGAGGGGCACGGTATCCCAGAGAAAGAACGTATACACTACATGCACATTCGGTGCTGGGTGGCCCACCATTCTATCAAGATCCACACCAGTCGTCCACTGAGCCCCTTTGAAAAACGGCTCATTTTCAAATCTAATGACAAACACCTTCTATCAGATAATTATAAATTATTTCAAAATACTGATCCCTTGATGAAAACCTTAGCACAGAGAAGATGGGAGTCGAAGTTGGAATGAACTCCCTTGGACGAAGAATGGACAACGACTTTTCATAGAACTCGAGCATCTGCCATTAGTAGCACTTGCAAATGGGGCATGACCAAAATCAGTCTGTGCTGGTATTATTCTCCAGCTCGAATGCATGCCCAGCCCCCTGTTGGAGGAAATATGGGCTCACTGAAATGTTAACTCACCTAGTATGGAAATGCCCAAAGCCACAGCACTACTTGCAGGAATTTTTTGCAAGTATAACTACTATATTAGTATCTGATATCCCACAGTTCAATGCATGTATCCTACTGAGTAATACTCAAGACACCCACTGCGTTCAAGGCAAAGTGATCAAACTAGCCGTATGCGTGTAAGTTAGTACAGCACTATGGGTAAATAATTAGCCCCAGAAATCATGACTTTGCATACTATGGAAACTCTTGGATATGAAAACTTTAATCTAGCCTGGAGGGCAGGAAAATCAACTTCGAATAAACTGGAGACAGGGAAATCCACTTCGAGTAAACATGGGGCAGACAGAGAAATCCACTTTGAGTAAACATGGGTCCCGTGCATAGCTATCCTATCCCGGGAACTCAGAGAACTCACATTCACACTCAGGAATTCAGTAGTGCTCCACTTCAGACAATTTGCCACCACAGATCAAATGGCTACATTCATTTTTACATTCACTTTGATTGGTTTGCAATTATAAAGAAAGTTAAGGGGATTTCGTTTTTTTTTCAAGTCAAAGGGTTTCAGAGTTTGGCATGGAAGAGGAGGAATGTACTTAGCTTTTGAATTGCCTGAGATTGATTGAGAACCGTTGTTGCATGTAATACATTTTTCTCATCAATTTATAATATTTACATATAATGTTTCTCATAAAGATATTTAAATACATAAATGTGCTTTGTTTTCAGGATTTCCAGAGCCAGAGCTGACCTGGTATAAAGATGATGAAGAAATGGATCGATACTGTGGATTACCAAAATATGAGATTTTACGTAATGGAAAGCGTCACACCCTACAGCTCTACAAGTAAGGAAGAAATGTTCTTGTTGTCTTTCTTTATAATAGGGTTGCAAGCTGTCCAGTGAGGAAATGTGAAGCCAGCCTCAGTAGTATCTTTCAGTACATATTTCTTGTATGTTGTTATTTTTATGGAGGCTCGGGAAGTGGACACGTTCTCTGACTTTGGGCCTGGTGACCTGGGTTCTCATTCTGGCGCCATTTTCCAATATTCTTATTTATTATTTTTTTCCAAAGAACTAACAGGCCTTTTCCAGCACACCAGGGCCCTCTCCATAAGAGGAAAGACTGTTACCACTTTTCTGCTTAGGAACATCACAGTAGCAAACATCTACAAAAAAGCCATGTGACGTCAATCACACCTCCACAAGACACTGCTGTCTTGAATCAGACTTGAGGGATGACACCCAAGTAGGGCACCCTTGGTTAAACAACTTGTTTGCCTTAAGCGTGTTTTTCTTACGTTCTTTTCCCTCGATTCTGAGGTGATAAGCTTGCTATTCTATTCAGATCTTACTTGCATTAAACCCAGTATTACCGGAGTGCAATCTTCATTAAAGTCATAGGAAATCCTCCTAACCTGATTACGGGAGTAAGGAAGTCGAGGAGAACAAAAATGAGTGCTGTCAATAGAGGTCCACTGCATCTGAAAATCTAAATTCAAACAAACTTAAATTCCACTGACAGGGCATAAATAGTGGAAAAATGGGCTTCCTTATAGGAACAGTATCTGTTTTCCATACATTAGAGGCAATAGCCTGTCTGTCTACATTGACTATGCTTTTCTTCATTTGTCCTTCAAAAAAGATTTTTCTTGTCTCTGCGCTCTTGATAGGTGTGGTGTGATATACTGATGGGACCTAGATTTATTCTCATTTAACATTCAAGCACCACCTATGTCTTTATGCGCAATAGGCTTTCTGTATACGTCAATTTCTTTGGGTTGCCAGCTGCCACACTTGAGTGGAGCCATCAAGCATATACCTTGGCTATATCACAGCTGAGGATAAAATGTCCATTACTATGGAATCCTCCTCTCCCACTCCTGTGTTAACTCCAGAACGTTTACTACAGTTGATGTGAGATTGCTTCTTTGTTGCATTGTTCACCTCTGGTTACTTCCTTTGCTCGTAGGCAGTGTGGTTTAAACCATATTACAGACAATTGAAAACTAGTAGGTATCCACGTGCATGCATGACTGCCTCTATTCTCACACTTTTCTCCTACATCCATAACCAAGAACAACATATGCTAGTGGTGACTTGGTTGAACAGTCTCTGCTGTATACAAATGACAAAACATTTTCACATAGGCTACATTGCAATCACACATCTAACATATATCCCTCAACCAGTATCAAATGCTTAAGCATCCTATCTCTAACTTTTCTCTCTTCTGGAACAACACGGCAAATCAAGTCCTCACTCATGACAAAAATACTCCTCATAAAGCCTCATGATAGACATACTCTTCTACATAGGGCTCCTGTGGAGTATGGCGATCCCTGTGCACAATGCACTTCAAAACGTCGGCAGGAGTACGAGTTGTTTTATGAATGCAACTACAAGGCAATAGAACACAATAACATCATTTACGCAACGCAGTGGCTGTTGGTTGCAATTTCTAGTCTTTGATAGTCTGTTTAGTTTTCTTGGTGCAATTCTAAGACTGAAGGCCCACTGTCTGTGGGAGGTGCAGCTGCTGAGTTGATTAGTCGAAGAGCCAGGTTTTTAGGTCCTTCCTGTTTTCCTGTAGGGTAGGGGCTGTTCGGAGGTGGAGTGGGAGGCCATTCCACGATGTGGCAGGTGCAAGAATATCATTGTAGCACAATCAGTGACATTCCTGTTACCCCAGTAAGTATATGTGCCACAATATCAGATCGACTCCTACCTTTAATTCTCTTCCAGCGGATCCTCATCAATAGTCATAAGCACATGAATATTCCCGCCCATGCGTGGGACCCCGGAAACATATAACATGTATGTGGAACCAAATATATAGCTCTATAGATATATAAAAACACACACTATGCTGAGCAATGTTGTAAGCAATTCTCATGTATATAAATACATTTGAATAAAGCAGGGAGAAAGAAAGCATTTGAAAACTGCTTTAATATACAGCAGAAATCACAATCTTGCAAGGAAGAATGAAAAACATTGTCAACACATAGGTTGTATTGCTGAAACATCAGTGTAGAAAGCTGAACAGCGACCCCACAGAAACACACAGAATAAACTGGCACGGGACCTTTAAGGCAGCCATGACCCCTAGGTTCTCATCATGCCTCAGGGGTGATAGTTAGGTCAGTTGTTCTTTGCCGAGACCCGCTCAGCATTGTTATGGAATGTAAGGCTGCATTGTATGTTTATATATATATATATATCTGGATATATATATATATATATATATATATATATATATATATATATATATATATATATATATATATATATATACATAAATATATATATATACACACACGCTCATTCTCCACTCAAATCCGGTGCACTCGCAGCCGGGTGCGGTTAGCGGCCGTGGATAGCCGCATCATCTAGCGCTCCAATTCCTCCGTTTACAAGAAGAAAAAAAACGCACTCCGGGGAGAGCTTTTCACAGCAGGCTTCTTTATTGCAAAGTGAACAAACGCGTTTCGGCTTCAAGCCTTCGTCGGTGTTCATGACCCACTCTAGTCACAGACTAATAAAGTTTCTTAGTCTCATGGCAACTGAAAAGGGACCATACCCTGTTGTAAACACTGGGCGCCATCTTGGAGTGTACTCAGTAAATTATATATAACACTTGTTTCATAGAAATATGCAGTCATGATATAAACCACAATAACATTGAGCCGTAGATCAGCTTATTTTGGCTCCCATAAAATTACGTATTTACATAGGGTGTACCACATTATATATGTATATAGTTACATACAATTATGCCTTGGATCGGCTTGGGTCCCTTCTACATAAGCCACTATTATGCAAATGAAAACTTTCCTTTTCTAAATTCAAAGAATAATTGCATGACAAATCATAATAATTCTCCAATCATACGTGAATAATCATAAAGTACCCATAATTGCCACTCATTGTCGTTGACCTACTCTGATCAAGGAGATATATAACCAAATCAATATAGTTTCAGTTAGAAAACAAAACAAAACAAAGCAGCCAAACCAGAACTTATGGCAGAACCTATTACTTCCCCAAATGTACTGTAAGCTCCTCCCCGCTGTTAAGACCCTTAGGAAATTTAGTTGATAAGTCGATAACATATCTCAATTCTAATCGTCGTAATTTCCGTAAGCGGTCCCCTCCTCTGATGTTAAAAGGGACACTGTCTAATCCAAAATACTGCAGCTTCCTTCTATCCTTGTTGTGGAACACTGCAAAATGCCGGGCAACTGGATAGGCGGTATCCGCAGATGTTCCAAAATCCTAATTTTCAGCTCATGAATCGTACTGCCAATGAAGCGTAAGCCACACGGGCAGACAAGACAGTATACTGCAAACGAGGTGCTCAAGTCATGAATTTCTTGATTTCCATAGTTCTTCCTGTGTCTAGGAGAGTGTAAGTCAGGACCCTTTTGCTAGCAGCACAGGCTTTACACCTGCCGCATGGGTAAAATCCCTTCATCTCTTTTAAGGTGTTCGACTTAGGTGCAGGTTTATCAAGATGGCTTTTGACCAACATGTCCTTTAAAGATCTAGCTTTGCCAAAAGTGACCTGTGGATATCGGGGTATATCGCCCTTAATCACATTATCAGTCAGGAGGATGTGCCAGTTCTTTCTAAGCATCTTTTTCAAATGATTAGCCTCGGATGAGTATGGTGTAATCATCCTAAATTTCCCTTCCTTCTCAGTTTCTTCCTTCTTTTTGGGTTTGTCTACCAAAAGTGTCTCCCTTGGAATCTTTCTGACCTTCATTAGTGCCTGGTTCAAAGCGACTCTTTCATAGCTCGCAGGGTAAATCTCTCTACACACTCCGAGGCAGCAATCTCAAAGTCTGGTTCCCTTGAACTATTTCTGCGGAGCCTCAATAGCTCAACATAGGGTATGCGGTCGATTAGTTTCGGAGGATGATTACTGCTGGCACAAAGAATAGAAATACCAGCAGTTGGCTTGCGGAAAACTGTGGTAAGGAGTCGGCCACTATCAACGAACACTTTCAGGTCCAAAAAGTCCCCTATCACTGGACTGATGGTACCCGAAAAGTGTAGGTTGTAGTTGTTGTCGTTCAAGTCATCAATATACTTGTGAGCTGTCTCTATTGACCACTGCCATACAATAAATAAATCGTCAATGTAACAATGCCATTGTATGACCTTACCGTTCTCTTGACCCACTTTGCAGCTCCTGGGCACCTGCTCCTCCCACCAGCCAACAAACAAGTTCGCATAGCTGGGGGCGAAGCAGGTGCCCATCGCTGTCCCAGCGACGGGCACCTGCTATATATATATATATATATAGCTACATATATGGTTCCACATATATGTTATATGTTTCAGGGGTCCCGCGCTTGGGCGGGAATATTCATGTGCTTATGACTTTGATGAGGATACCCCTGGAAGAGAACAGGTAAGTAACATCCTTTTCATCACTAAAATGTAATTGATGACTTCTAGGAATGCAACCCACTTTTAGTGTGCAGCTGTATCTCTTATTATTCCCTGGCTAACAGGATTCTTCCAAATATTTTGCCGTAAATTGGTAATATATTGTGCTGAAATCACATTATGCAATGTATGAGTTTCATTGATTGTAGTAACATTGATATTTGCCCCGTTCTATGCAGGGTCCCTGAACACTCTCTGGTAGAGACTTCTAGCTGCAGATTCCTTACTGTAGACTATTTCTCAGGTGTCAGACTGGATAGGAAAACGTTTGGTGAGCAGTACCCCTGGACAGGTGGTGTTGTTCGGCTCTGTGTGGCGTCACTGGCGTAGTTCGCAGTGGAAATGACGTGCCAGTGCCTATATAGCACCACCTCAATGTGCTGATGTCAGCTATTTCCTTTCTGTGCCAGTCAGTGTAGATCCAGAGACTGACTTTTTTCAACTTTTTTTCTAAGATTTTGTTTCTTGGTGTGGTGGATGTCCACTAGAAAACCTGGTTTTAAACCATGTACCACCTGCCACCAACATATGTTGGAGATGGACCCACGTTTAGTTTGTCTCTGGTGTCTTGAGTGAGACCACAACGCTAAGACATGTGAGGACTGCCGTGCCATGCACTCTAATGAACTGAGGGAGTGCTCCCTCAAGCTCCTTGCCGCCTGAAATTGATTGACTCCATAACATTCCAGGTCTCCATTGCTAGGAAGGTCCTGAGATTGTTCCTGATGTCGTACCTGGCGATGGTTATTCCACTTCAAGTCTTCGAGGATGTTTGGTAAGTCACATAAGAACAAAAAGAAGTCTAAGTGCTCTTTCACTTCACCGTGCAAGTCTTCAGATGAGTCATGGGGCTTACGGCACTCGAGCACTTGCTCTGTGATGCAGCCTGTGCCCTCTCCGTGTCTCACTGAATTTCAGGGAGACGGAGTGACCCGATCCCAACGTAAGGAATTTTACCAGAACATGCTCCTAATTTTTGGGTGGATCGACCCCTCTGGAGCGTTCTTGGGCCGCACTGGTCCGGAAGGGGCCCCTACTGGTCATATGCTGGCGGGTTCACCCTTGGTGTCAGTCAGGCCCCAATTATCCATTGATGGATCCAGAGCGGCGCCAGTCGAGTGACCTTGATGTTGCCTGTCGCCTGCTCCAGTGCTAATACCCCACTGCCACCAATGCCCAGCAGTGGCGCTTCCATTACCATTGGTAACACCAATTCGCAGCCGGACGGCCATTGTCCAGCGTCAGAGCTAACCGAGGGTAGACTCCACATATTGGGGCCAGTGTCTTTTGATATGACAGGCTAGACTGGGGGATGATTGGGAGGGGTCTGTGGACCCTTATGGATATCAGACATTTGAAGATTCAGAGGACAACTGGTATGATGATCTTGGCTTGGTCTCTCCCCCTACCGTGGCAATGGAGGAGAGTGCCTCATTCGCATTTGTGGTGCGGAGGGCAGTTGAGGTCCTGGACCTTATGCTACCCTCATTGGCAGTCAATACAAACGTCTTGAAGGAGGTGCTTCAACCCGGAGATTTCTCCACCAAACCATTGCTATCATTACATTAAGTAAGCCCTTACTGACATCCTAATTGGGGCCTGGTCCAAGCTTGGCCCAGGGGATTCAGTGCATAGGACAATTAACTGCTGCCATCACCTCACCCTAGGGACCCTGGTTCCCTCCCCCAGCAGCCCACCCAACAGAGCTTGGTGGTCCTGACCTCCATCTCTAAAATCATTCCCTACCACTCCACCAGATGCAGAATCCAAAAAGCTGGATACCTTTGGGAAGAGGATGTTCTCTCGCTACCAGCCTAGAACTGCGGTTGGTGATACTCCCATACAATCGTTGACTCACTTGCCCAAGTGTTGCCCCTTGTCTTGGCGGGGCCCAAGCAATTGCGGATGGGAGGAATGCAGCCAGGTTCACCATAAGATGTGGGCTGGACATGGCAGCCTTGCTGAGCAGAGCGATTTCATCATCGGTGGCTCGTAGGCCAGAACCTGGTTAATAACCACCAGCATTTACTGGGGGCGTCAAAGCAAAAGGGGAAATTTAAAATGCTCGAGCAATTCCAGTCTCCCCTAGACCCAAGAGACTGGAAAGGTATCGCTGGACTTGCAGGACACATATTTGCACATCCCAGTCCTGCCTGCCCAGAGGTGTTTCCGGCTGTTCATGGATGGCCAAGAGCACTTTCAGTTCACCGTGCTTCCCTTTGGCCATACCAGTGCCTCTTAGCTGTTCACAAAAGTGATGGGTTCCATTCTTCTCCTACCTCAATGATCGACTGTTGAAGGCAAGCTCACTACAGGCAGTCGTCTCTCAGTTCCAGACTACAAAAACATTCTGCATTCGCTGGGCTTCACTATAACCTTATTCCTCTTAGATCTTCAATTTCATCAAAGCTGTTCTGGACACAATGCAGTTTCTGGTTTATCCTCCCAAGCAGTGAGTCTAGGATATTCAGGCTATGATACCTATATTTCAGCCTGTATCCTAGATTTCGGTGAGAATGACTCTGAGGCTGCTGGGCCTCAAGCCATCCTGACACAAGCCCATTGTCATATGCAGACTCAGCATTGGGACATGAAGTTCCAGGGGGCACAGCTTCAGGGGAATCTCTCTGACATGTTTCAAATTTTGGAGGGAACTGCAAATGACCTGCATTGGTTTCTTACAATCCCCAAATGGGTCAGTTGCAGACCCCTCTCCCTTACCCAACCAGAGATGACTATATTTACAGATGTGTCACTCCTGGCCTGGAGCAGCCGTCTGGGTGAGGTGGAGATAAGTGGACTCTCATCCGCGGCGCAATCCAGGCTCCACATCAATCTTTTGGAACTTCAGGTGATCCGATTGGCATTGAAAGCCTCTCCTCCTTCAGTCAGGGGAAGGCTGCTACAGGAATTCACAGATAACACCACTGCCATGTTGTATTACAACAAACAGGGCGGTGTATGGATGTGGACCCTTTTTCAAGAGGCTTTGTGCCTCTGGACTAGAATGGAACACCAGGGCATATCCCTAATGGTTTAAAACGTGGTGGGCTCCTTGAACACCAGACTGTATGAACTCAGCTGTTGATGCTTAGCGGGTCACAAATAGTGTCTCCATCTGGAGGTGGTATAAAGATTGGGGAGAGCCTTGATTATATCTGTTCGCCTCCACAGAGAACTGCCAATGTCAGCAGTTTTGTGTGCTGGAGCTTCCAAGGCTGCTCTCACTTGGAGACACTTTTAATCTCAAGTGGAGCTCAAACCTCCTGTATCCCTTGCTACCAATACCACTTATACTCAGAGTTCCCAAGAAGATCAGGAACGACTGAGCCCAAGGCAAGGAGAGTCAGTACCTCAAGCTGTTGAGCTTGGTCCCTCGATCAGGTTGCCTCTTCGGAAGAATCTTCTGTCCCAGCAGCAGGGCAAGGTTCTGTATCCGAACCTGAAAACACTTCGCCTTCGTGCGTAGCAATAGAGCAGTGATGGTTGACAGCTTTTGACATTCTGCTCGAAGTCTGCAATGTTATACTGGCCGCCAGGTGTCCCTCCACCAAGACCTGCCGTTGGAGCAAATTTGTGGCCTGGTGTACAAATAAAGATGTTCACCCTCTATTGCACCCCTTTCTCAATTGCTTGTGTTCATTCTGACCTCAGTCCAGCAGTGCTCTGCTTTGGGCCCATTAAAGAGTTATTTTTCTGGCATCTCAGCATTTCTACGGTTGCCAGATCAGCCTTCCCTTTTCAAATCCCCTGTTTTACATAGTTCCTGAAAGGTCTCCAGCATATACTCCCACCAACATCTTTCATTATGCCACAGTGAGACCTCAACCTAGTTCTCATATAAAAAAATCTATTCTTTTTATTAAGGAAATACAAAAAGGCATGAACATGCAATACAGTAAGAGTAATGCAATGGACATCCAACTTTGCAGGGTACCACAGTATCAGCCAAGCTATGCAATAGGTGTCAGAGGTCAAAATACACCATATGTCCGACAAAAAGAGGATTGTAGCCAAGAGTGTCCTCCAACCATTAGGACCGCCTACTGTGGAAAAAGAGAAACATTAAAAAATATCAAGGTACATGCCAATAATAGAGAGAGATGGGGAAGAAGTGGAAAGTAAAGAGTTAGGTGGAGGGTGTAACAGTCTGGGCCGTGTGCAGTCTAAGGATGGATAAAAGAAAAAGGGTGTCCTGAGCAAGTCAAAGTTTGACCTTCGTAGGGAACTAAGGAGAGGAGGCAGTAGAAGGCGGGAAACATCCTTTACAGCGCAACTTTTACCACGCAGTGCCTTTACGACGCAACTTTTGCAACGCAAACCATTACAACGCTTTGCGCTGGGGGGCGCTCTAGGATAGGGAATAGGTTTAATTTACTATCCAACACCTTCCCTACTATCCACGGGGACTGGAGTTGGAATAGTAAATTAAACTATTCACTATCCAGCGCCCCAAAGCACTATGCGTTGTAAAGGCATGCGTTGTAAAAACAACATTGTAAAGGCATGCGTGGTAAAAGCATGCGTTGTAATGTCATACATCCAGTAGAAAGCAGGTCATCCCTCCGTGGGGTGTCGGCTCCAGAGTCCAAGAAAGTATGTTCAAAGAGTTGGAGGGCCCTTAGCCAGGGTGGTATAAAACAGGAGCATTCCAGTTTTGAGAAGTAATCAATTAGTGGCCACCAGATGTGGGTACATTTGAACTCGGTGTGTGTTATCCTGCATGATAACAGTTCCTTAGCCATGAGATGCTAAAGGTGTGTGAGTCACAGGCCAATTGATGGTGCGGTAGGTTTCTTCTAATGCAGGGTGAGTAACTGTTTAGCTGCTTCTAGCATCTGAGCTATGAGGTGCCATTCAGCATGAGTCTTAGCAGTAAGTGTTATGGTTCTGATGCCAAGGATGATAGTGTTATACAAATTCGGGAAAGGGAAGCCTATGGTACCTTTAATGTGACTCAGGACGTCTTTCCAGTACAGGGTTAATAGGGGGGGGAGGAACACCAGATATGAAAGAAGTCGCTGCTCGCTGATTGGCAGCGCCAGCAGTGAGGGGAAGAAGTGGTGAACCTTCTCTCTAAGCGTGACGGTGTGTAATACCATCTAGTCATTAGTTTATAAGTGGTTTCATGCTGGGCTGTGCTTCTGTATATCCTAGGAATGTCACACCAGAGTAGCTCCCATTGTTTCGTTAAGATATCCTCTGTGGAGTCCCATTCCCACTGTGTTTGAAAGTTGTGTGGATCAATAGGGGTAGAGTATTGCAGCACCTGGTATGTGGGTGAGATCAAGCCCCATATGCCATTGAACCACCTTACCAGTATCTCGAAAGGAGTGGGTTGCTGTGTCGCCCCCTATGTGTTGGGTAGTGGCCAGTGTCTCAGTTGATAATATTGCAAACGGGAGGTGTCTGGAAGGTGAATATCCCCCTTGCATTGGTCAAAGGTTTTAATGTGTCCCTCTCGGAAAGGTCTTGGATCTTACAGCACTCTCCCTTTATCCAAGAGGGGAACAACTTTGATTGAAAGGCAGGGGGAAATCCATTGTTGTTGGCCAAATGTGTATTAAGGGAGGGAAAGTTTGTTAGACAACTTGAAGTCGCTATCCTGTCCCAAACTTTCGACAACTGTCTTGGTGGGGTTGGCAATATAAGCACTGCAGGGTCTAAGATGCTTCGAGAGCCAGGCCAGATCCCATTGAGGGTGACGTGCCACTGCACTGTCCATGTAGAACCAGTGCTTTTCGCTTTTACGAATGACCCTTTCTGAGACATAACGGAGGTGTGACACCCAACACTATTTCGAAAGATTAGGGCACGCCAGCCCCCTCCCCTGTCTCTAGGAAGCATAAAGATCTAGTTTGGAAAACTTCTGGCGTTTCCCACCCCAGATAAAGGTGTTTATGTCACATTGGCGGTGAAGGATAGCATCTTGAGGGATAGGGGTGGGCATTGTCTGGAATAAACACAAGATTTTCAGAAATATGGACATTTTAGTCATTTTGAGCCAGCCAGGCCAAGATGTCTTAAGTGGCTTCCACCTCTGCAGGCCTCCAAGATGGACCTTCTATATTCCTACCAGTTGGCCTGGGTCCATGTTGATAGAGACACAGTTAGGTTCAAGCTCGGAGTGAGGGCAGGCCCATTGGAAAGGTGCGAGTAATTGCAAACCGCCCATGTCTTGTTGAGATATTTGTCTGCGAATATTGTCTGTGCCCTAGCGGTGATGGACAAACCTGACCTGGTCTGAATCAAACAGGCCAGGGAGATACAGGTCCAGGCGATTTGCCCAGATCTTGGTGTAGATCTTGGCATCTCTGTTTAGCAAGGCAATGGGACGATAAGACGTGCCTGAAAAGAGATCCATGCCAGGCTTAGGGATGAGCTCTTTTTCAGCAGAAGAAGAAGTAGGGGTAAGGTCCATGATTTCAGAATACGAGTTAAAAAGCTGTAAGAGATGGTCCTGAAATTGACGTAGAAACATATAATAAAACGAAACCGGAAGGCCATCCAGTCCTGGGGTTTTACCTACTGGGAGATCGCGGAGGGCACACTGTAGATTGGCCAGGGTGTTTGGGGTCTCTAAGAGCTGCGTATGTTGGTAGTCACGGGGTGCCCACGAGCAAAGGTCCAGAAAGGAGTTGATGTCATCCTGGGGAGAGCTTTCACCCTCATAAAGAGCAGCGTAGAACGAGTAAAACGCTGGTTGCTTATCTTGCTCAGAGACTGCTCATTTACCATCCGCAAGTTTAATTTTGGATCTCTGGGCCCATGCCGTTTGGTGGCGGAGCCGGTGAGGAAGAGCGGAGCCCACCTTATCACCCCCCTCATAGTATCTTTGCTTTAAAGAGAGCAAGAATCTTTCTGCCTTGTTAGTTTGGTGTGCCTTCAGCTGGACCCAAAGCAGGGCCATTTGCCATTTGTGACACCTAGAAGGGGCCAAATGATCCAGCAGATCCAGCGCTTTAATGTCCCTAGTCAGGCCAGGCTCTACCAGTCTAGCTTCTCGTGTACAGGCAATAGTAATAGGAGTAAGGACACCCCTAATTGTTGCTTAAAGCCGTCCCAAAGAGTAAAGGGCGGGGTCTCTGGAAGAACCTTTGATTCGAAATAAGCTGAGATATCTCGCGAATCTCAGCCACCACAATAGGGTCTCGCAATAGATGAGGGGGAAGTCGCCAACAAGAGCAGGACCGCGGTGATGGCCCAACACCGTAATACAATTTCCATATGGGCATGGTCAAATAGGGAGATGTGTTGAAAGTTAGGCTGAAACCGTCAACATTATCGGCGCCCTCTTGCTCTTCTCGAACCCTTTCATGCACGTAATCAGCCGCCATTTTGAACACCATGGCTTCCCTGCCCTTTGCTGATAGCCAGCGCGTCTCTCTCCCTCTCCTAGCCTCGCAGGCATCCCCCGCATGCTGACAACCCCCTCGCCCTCACATGCCTCGGGTCATAAACCCCTCTTCAGCGCAGCTCTGTCTCGGAATTCCATCCTGTTCCCAGCACGGCACCTCCCTTCATTCCTTTCATGGTCCCAGGTCCTTTGATACAAACCCCCTTTTCCTGTGTGCCCGTTTGTCTTCCTCGTTCCCAAGCCACCACCTGGCTCTGCGGATACTGTTTATTGCCCCCGGTACAGTAGGAAGCTTCCTCCCATTAAAGGACCCTCGGGTCGATCAAAGCCCCCACCCTACGAGATCCGATCGAACCCCACACATTCCGTGAATCGGCGGAATATCCAGCTGCGCGATAATCATCACCTGTTGTGACCGGGGTGGGGACTTCAACTGTAACAATGTGTGGGAACGGGCCTGAAGGGGAGATTCCGAGGATGTTTTTCCGTACATCAAAGTGTTGACGAGAATGTGTTTCATGCAATAAAGTAATAAACTTTTGTATAAGAGGCCAGGCCTCAGAGATGCGGGTAGAGCACCTCAGAACGATACCTGCTGTCCAACTGACGTGTTTCTCCTCCGGAGAAAATAAAACCTTGTTTCCTGCCTTCCAGTCTCCAGCGCCTGCCTCTTCATTTGTTAATATCTTGTGGGTTCAAGAGGCGACACCGCCGGGCAATACTTAAGGATCTTATACTCTGGTTGGTAGCGTCACCCTTTTACAATTGGCGTCCCAAGCGTGGGGCCCATCAGCGACTCGTGGATCCAGTGGGAGAGGTCCTGACGACAGAGTGAACGACTGCAACGATCGGGAGCGCGCCTGTCCGATAGACCCTCGTCTGACAGCCGATCATCCGAACTTCACTGGTTCCGAACAGACCTCTCTCGAGTGATCTACGGTCCTGACTGGGAACCATCAGGAGTGCCGCGAGGATAACGGAGAAGAGAGGACGATCGGGCGCTGGATTCGGAAGACAAGAAACTGTCCATGCGGTCCGGGTAAGGTCGTGTAAACACGACGAGTTGCGAAATAATTGCTTAATTGTTTAGGAAATACTAGTATTGCTCTTTTTATTTATCTGGAGATTCGCTGTCTGCAAACGGAGAAACAACAGGCTCTCTCTTTGCAAGCAGTGGAGGATAGGTAAGGCAGCCGTCGTGCCTATTTTTTTCTCCCCCACTGAATAATTACTTGAAACTGAACTGTTGTTCGCAAAACTATTGTTTTCTGGAGATTCTCTGTCTGCAAACAGGAAAGAGACCTCCCTTTTTGCAGATAGTGAAAGGGGTAGGTAACGCAGACCTTTGCGGGCCTACTTATTCTCCCCATTGAATATTTATTGGTCATTTGTTATTGATTCATGAGGTATTCACTGCCTGCAAACAACGTAGAATAGAAATATTCTGTCTAGTCTTTGCACACAGTGATAAGATAGGCAGTGCTGACTTTTTGTCCCTCGTTGCGAGCCGTCATGTCTGTCTTCTCCCCACTGATTAGTAGCCTGTTTAGCCCGGACCGCTTATTAGAGATGGACCATCCAGCCCCACTGGAAGGCACCCCTAATAAGGACATGTTCATGAAGTATGGGTTGATCGCTATAGCCTATAACAAACTATGGCATAAATATACGAAAAAGGATCGAGAAAGACAGTGGCCACTGGTAGGATCCTTTGATGATGACAAAATAAGCGCGCTAGAAGTAGCCCTTGGTAAAAACAAGACAACGCCCACTATGCACGATAGTTTCGGCATGTGGCGAAAAGAAACTGAACAACGTAAAAAGAAAACTGAGAGCAGGTTGGGAAAAGAGCTGCGAAAAGCAGCCCACCTAGCTGCCCAGAAACTAGAAAAGGAGATAAAGGAAAGAGAGAAAGCTAAACAGAAACTAGAAATGGAAACATCAAGCCAGTGTCCGGTTAGAACTTCCTCCACGCTCTACCCTGATTTACCCTCGAAACAACGAGCCAACGATGATCTGCTGTTAGGTCCTCCTATCATCTACATGCCCCCTCCATATGCCCCTTCCCAACCCTTAGCGCAGCACGCACCACCCCCAGGTGCAAACGAAAGTACCGCCACAGCTTCGGCCCCCATGGCCTCTGTGCCAGCCGAACCCCTTGTATTAAATACTGCATCTACGACAACGTTAAGCGACCCTGAGGCTCGAGGGGCTGGCCCTGCAAGAACAAACAGACTAAACAAAGATGAGCGAGCAGGGATCGACAGGATAGTAAGAGCACTGATAGGAAGGAAGGAAGGTGAGGAGCACATCACGGATGTGTTTAACTCATATACTGGGAGTCACAGACGACATTTTACCGTACGACTGTGTTACCATGTCTTGAATGCATACGAGGACCGATATCGAGACAAAGGTCCCGAGAGCCTAACGACTCTGTACCGGAAGGTCGATATCGGGGAAGAGGGTGAGTGTGATGTGTCGGACCTCCTTACGCGTACGCTTGAGGTTTTCCGCCACCTCACTGAACGAGAATCAGGAACTAAACCCACGACATCCGTAGCGACCGAACCACAAACTGAGCAATCTAACACCATGATGCCAATACGAGAGGCTGCCCCTTACTGGGTTCCGCCCCGAGGTTCAGGGACTAACGATGATGCAAACCACCAGGATGCAAAAGGAAGGGTAGTGTACAACTGGGTCTACCAGCCCTGGGACCGGCAAGAGATTCTGACGTTCCGGAAATCTCTGCCCGACCTACGTAAAAACCCCACTGCCTTTTATACTGAATTGGGTACAGCCCTGGGTTCAACGATTATGACCCTGGCTGACATCGACTTGTTCTTCGGGTTATGCCTACCAGCCGATGTGTGGAAGCAAATCCGGAAAGTCGACCACCTTGAGCTGTTTGGACATACCTGGTCACAACTCGATGACCTGGATAAACGACGGGGACCAGGACAAAAGCCTTTGAAATCCATTCTAGACCTTCCAGATAAAATCGTAGAGAAATTAAAAACCCTGATTCCAGAAAAGAAAGTGGACTGGTCGATAGTAACGGCCTGTCGCCAGAAACCCCAGGAGGATGTATCGGAATACTTCTCCCGGTTTGAAACGGTGTTCTCCGATTACAGCGGCCAGGACATGACCACTGCGACCGGACACCATCTGTTTGTCCAGAATTATGTTAAGGGCCTGTCATCGGAGATCTCCCAGAAACTACAGGCCAGCGAGAGTAGTTGGGCAGCCTCCAAACCTACAGCTATTCTCCAAATGGCCCAATATTATGAACATCAGAAAAATGAAAATGATAGGGCAACAGAGAAAAAGAAGAAGGACCTGAAAGAGAGGGTGATGATCGCCAAACTGCAAGGGGTGACTATAGGACGAGACCAATATCGGGGAAACTACCAGACGAACGTCCCTAAGACTACATTTCCCCAGGACCGCCCTCTGACTTCCTACAGTGGACGTACAGACCTCAGAGAGGACCAGTGTGCTTTCTGCAAAGGAACTGGCCATTGGAAATCACAGTGCCCAGTTCTTCTGGAAATAATCAAAAACAGAGACCCCAGGGACATAGCAAATGGACTGAGAAATAAGGGACAACAGCGAGGGCCCCCAAATGACACGACTAACGACAGATCAGGCAGACCAAATGCGTTTGATCGACCCAGACAGAACCAATATCAGCAATCCGACTATGAGGACGCCCACAACTTTGCATAGGACAGCCAAGGGCAAGGGAGGGATCCAGTCGAGCTCTATGTTGACCAGCAGGGCCCTTACGTCACTGCTAAGGTCCTGGGTACCAAGTCTCCATTTCTGGTAGACACTGGCGCAACACGTAGTGCGTTATCTAAACGACTGATTCCAAGGGCACCCTTGTCTGGCTCACTCATAACATCGACAGGTTTCGATGGAACGCCCTCCACTAACCCTTTGTCTGCCCCGATTCTCTTTGACGTAGAAAACAACACCACTGACACCACGTTTTTGCTCTCCTCCAATAGCCCTGACGCCATTATGGGACTTGACTTACTGAAACACTTCCGAGCGACGATCAGATGTTCTCAAGATGGAGTTCGAGTGTTTCTTTACGACAATCCCGTTCTGCTTAGACATTGCTCTCCCCAACACATGTTTTCCATCACCGACGCTGACGCATCCCTGCTTGACACTCTGCCTCCGTATCTGTGGGCCAAAGCGGATTCGGACGTAGGGCGTATGTTGATTGACCCAGTGCACATTACTGTCCGACCAGACACAACACTCCCAAAACTTCCACAATATCGGATATCGCCCGAGGGCGAGAAGGCATTGGTAAAGATTATCCAGTCACTGATAGACGCAGGAGTGGTAGAGGAAGTGGTTAGCAACATTTGCAACAGCCCTATCTTGCCCATCATCAAGAGACAGGGAGAGGGAGATGAGAAAGCATACCGTTTTATCATCGACCTCCGAGAGATCAACAAAGTGGTGGTACCCCAGTACCCTGTGGTCTCAGACATCACCACCATCCTGACTTTGATTCCTTCTACTGCCACCACCTTCACCGTCATCGACCTCAAAAATGCATTCTTTTCCATCCCCATCCACCCAGACAGCCGATATCTCTTCGGCTTTACCCTAAAAGCCCGCTCATATAGGTTTTGCCGAGCACCCCAAGGCTACACAGAAAGCCCTAGCATCTACAGCCAGGCCCTCAAAAGACAACTGGATCAAGTCCAGTTACCCGATGGAGTGGTGTTAGTACAATATGTCGATGACATCCTTTTGGCAGCCGACACTACCCCATTAGCGGTTACCGCCACCATTCAACTCCTGCACTTCCTTGCGGAAAATGGTCACAAGGTCTCCAAGAAGAAGTTGCAATTCTGCCAACCCCAAGTCACTTACCTAGGCCACCTTTTGTCCAAAGAAGGAAGGAAACTCACTCCCGACCGGATCCAAACCATTCTTGAAACTCCTGTCCCTAAGACCCAGAAACAGGTTCGCTCCCTACTAGGCCTCACCTCCTTCTGCCGACAGTGGTTACCAAACTTTAGCCTCATTGTGAAACCGCTGCTTTCTCTGCTAAGTAAAGACATCCCCTTCCCACTCCCTTGGACCCCTGAGTGTCAGACCTCCTTCACGGAACTACGAGATGCCCTTTGTTCGGCCCCTGTCCTAGGTACCCCTGATTACAAAAAGCCCTTCTCCCTTTACACTCACGAAAGGGAGGGGTGCGCTTTGTCCGTCCTGACCCAGGCCATTGGCCCGAGACAACGACTGTGCGCTTACTTCTCTGCCACTCTTGACCCCGTAGCCAGGGCCTTACCTGCCTGCCTTCGAGCCGTGGCTGCTGCTGCAATCTCTATCCGACAGAGTGAGGGGATCGTACTCTCGAATTCCCTCACGGTACTGGTACCCCACGCAGTTGACACCCTCCTGAACCAAACCAAGACGCAACACCTGACGAGTGCACGACTGACTGGATACGAACTGACTTTGCTTGCACCCCATATCACCCTGAAAAGATGCACCACACTGAACCCGGCAACTCTGTTACCCTTACCAGAGAACGATCCCAATGTGCACCCTATACATGACTGCGTGACTCTCACAGACGAACAGACTAGAAGTAGGGTTGACCTCAGAGACACGGCTTTCCCTGACCCCGACGGGGAGCTGTGGGTGGACGGTTCTTGCATCAAAATCCCCGATGGCACCACTTCCGCTGCCTATGCAGTCACCACGGCTCGAACTGTAATCGAGACAGCCCGCATCACGCAACGATCTGCCCAGGCAGCGGAACTGATTGCCCTAACACGAGCTTGCATCCTAGCAGCAGGAACCACAGCGAACATCTACACCGACAGCCAGTATGCCTTCGGGGTGGTTCACCATTTTGGGCTCCTTTGGAGGGAAAGGGGATTCTTGACCTCACACGGCACACCCATTTTGCACGGGGATCTAGTCTCCGCCTTGATCGAAGCTGTCCTTCTCCCCAAAAAGCTTGCAGTCATCAAATGCCAGGCACACAAAAAGGTGACGGACATTATTGGGCAGGGAAACGCGCTAGCCGACACCACTGCCCGAACGACAGCTGAAAATAGGACGACAACACGTATGTACGTGACCAGGTCACAAGCAGAAAACTGGACTGACACTAAGGACACTATTAGAGACATTCAAACGGCTAGCACACAACACGAACTGACTGAATGGGCACGGGTGGGATTAAAAGATGACGAAGGCTGCTGGCGGACAAAAGCCACAAACAAATGGTTGCTACCTGACTCATACCTGATTCCCATACTGACCATGGCACACTCCCCTGCCCACATAGGATCAGCCCCCATGATCGAACTTGTCTCCAGAGTTTGGCACAATGATAAAATCCCAGATTCCGCCAAACGCCTGGTCCAACAATGCTTGATATGCCTACAACACAACCCCGGGAAAGGAACTGTAGTACCCCGGGGGGGATTTGGGGTCCCAAACCACCCATTTGAAGTCCTGCAGATGGACTACATCCAGCTAGACAGGTGCCAAGGCCTAAAATATGTACTTGTTGTGGTGTGCGCATTTAGCAAGTGGGTGGAAGCATATCCAACCCGTGACAACACCGCTATGGCCACTGCAAAGGTACTGTTAAAGGAATTTTTCCCCCGTTACGGCCTCTGTCGTATTTTATGGAGTGATAATGGCCCCCACTTCATAGCCGAAGTTATCCAGCTCATCCTAAAGGGGTTGGGCATCAAACAGAAATTTCACGCAGTCTTCCACCCCCAATCTGCTGGACTTGTTGAGCGACACAATGCCACACTAAAGCTTAAACTGGCCAAGATAGTGGCTACCACGGGTCTGAAATGGCCAGACGCCCTCCCACTGGCATTGCTATCGATGCGCTCTACCCCCACCCGACATCACTTAACTCCTTATGAAGTTGTCTTCGGTCGACCCATGAGTGTCTGGTCTGCCCCAAAACCAACCTCCATTCATGACGTCCCGGACGTCCTAATGTCTGATTATCTGTATAAATTGACTGAAACTCTGTCTGTCATTCATCAGCAGGTGCAGCAGGCCATCCCTGATGCTTCCAGGGGTCCGGGTCACACCATCCAACCTGGGGATTTCGTGCTGATCCGAAATTTTCAGCGATCGAAGAGTTTGGAACCCCGGTGGACGGGCCCCTGGCAAGTGTTAATCACCACCCGGACGGCTCTTCGTGTGGAGGGGAAGCGGCACTGGCTGCATGCACACCACTGCAAGAAGGTCTCCTCGACCCTGGCCGCGACAGAAAACATCGACAACCAAGAAGAGCTCCTGAACAAGGACCGACCGTCACTGGCCTGCTATCCGGATACTGAAGCACTTGAACTTTCAAAATTCTCTGATCCCACTGTGCCATCCAGAGAAGGGTATTTCCTGCGTCGAAAGGAGGGAGCTTCGGCTAAGTAGGCCGCGGACCGAGTTGAAATCTCAGAACGGTGACCTAAAACTCAACCAAGGGTCACCGGGAGAGAACTAAACAAAGTCTGTGGTTCTGCCCGCTACCGAGCACCTTGAAGAAGATGGAAGCGCCAGATAAGAAGATGATGGATGCAACAGGAAATACCCACTACAGAAACCCAAGAACAGACAGACTCCACAGCTCAAAGACAATTGTACTCTTTATCACAATCCTCTTCTGCTTTCTCCTCATGACCACGCTCTGGATTATGGAAGAACATGCACCTGCTCACGAAACATTCCTAACCACTGCTCAGCCTACCACCATGAAGGAACATTATCTGATTTCGCTCTCTCCTCAATTAAGAGAGAGGCGAAAGGAGTTTTGGAATAACTCTTTCGTGCAGCTACTTCACCAACACAATCTTGCCACCAATGCCACCAACTGCTGGATCTGTGGGTTGCTACCCCATGCCACTGGACATTCAATACCATTCATCCCTTCACCCTTCTCTGTTCACGGCTCCTGCCTTGCTTGGCTGATCCTCCTGCAAGAAAGCTATAAGGACAATGCCACCTCCAGCAGAACTGCAGCGCATTTTTCTCACGGGGTCGGGCGAAACAAAACAAAGACACACTTCTGCCCGCTGACCCCCAACGACTCAATCCACATGGACATCCCTGAAAAGGAACGAATCGAAATGCAGGTGTTCAACAATCCAACCAGACCCACCTTCTCCTGTCTGCGGAAACGAACGGCTGCCACTCTGACTGTGGCCCTGTCGGTCATCAACGTCACAGGCCACATGTGCGTAGAAGGACTTGGGACACAGCTGGTGGGCCGCAGCGCTTGCCGCTTTACCAGAACTTTGGATTCCACGGATCCACCTTCCTTTGTGTCATCCCCAAACATGTATTTCGTCTGCGGCACAAAGGCCTACACCTGGCTCCCCAAAGGCTGGGGGGGCACTTGTTTCATCTCCTTCGTCCTTCCCCCGACTTATGTGGCCCCAGCGAATCACCATAGACAAAAACGAGCCAAAGACATTGAGCAAGCCGACTCAACAGGAGCGCAGTTCCTCGATGCTATGAAAGGACTCGTCCCCCTCTGGGGCCCGATGGCAAACAGCCGTGCCATCCGATATCTGACTCAGGCAGTTGAGACAACCATGAACATCACAGCTGGTATCTTTGCTAACAACACTGCCGAGCTCCAAGCGGTCCGTCTGGTGGCTCTTCAGAACCGCCTTGTTCTAGATGTGGTTCTGGCGGACCGTGGAGGAGCATGCCGCATTATTGGGTCCAGCTGTTGTACATACATACCGGACAACTCACCCTCAGTGTACAAAGTCATCGAACATCTTCACAGACTCTCTTCAGAAGTCCACCAAGAACAAGAAGAATGGTCGCTTGGTGGTTGGTTCTGGGACACCGTTAAGAACTGGGGCTGGAGACTGCTCACCATTATCCTGATTCCTGTAGTTGTAATATGTGGTCTATGCTTAGGAATTCAATGTCTGCCACCTCTGTGTTCTTTATGTGCAAGTTGTATTTTCCCCAAAACTGTGGACTTTGGAAGCGAACACATGAGAGCATTGTATGATGCCGAGGTTAGGAATTTGATGAAAATTGACATTGAATGAGCAAGTTGGCTAGATATGTTGAAAAGGGAGGACTGTTGAAAGTTAGGCTGAAACCGTCAACATTATCGGCGCCCTCTTGCTCTTCTCGAACCCTTTCATGCACGTAATCAGCCGCCATTTTGAACACCATGGCTTCCCTGCCCTTTGCTGATAGCCAGCGCGTCTCTCTCCCTCTCCTAGCCTCGCAGGCATCCCCCGCATGCTGACAACCCCCTCGCCCTCACATGCCTCGGGTCATAAACCCCTCTTCAGCGCAGCTCTGTCTCGGAATTCCATCCTGTTCCCAGCACGGCACCTCCCTTCATTCCTTTCATGGTCCCAGGTCCTTTGATACAAACCCCCTTTTCCTGTGTGCCCGTTTGTCTTCCTCGTTCCCAAGCCACCACCTGGCTCTGCGGATACTGTTTATTGCCCCCGGTACAGTAGGAAGCTTCCTCCCATTAAAGGACCCTCGGGTCGATCAAAGCCCCCACCCTACGAGATCCGATCGAACCCCACACATTCCGTGAATCGGCGGAATATCCAGCTGCGCGATAATCATCACCTGTTGTGACCGGGGTGGGGACTTCAACTGTAACAATGTGTGGGAACGGGCCTGAAGGGGAGATTCCGAGGATGTCTTTCCGTACATCAAAGTGTTGACGAGAATGTGTTTCATGCAATAAAGTAATAAACTTGTGTATAAGAGGCCAGGCCTCAGAGATGCGGGTAGAGCACCTCAGAACGATACCTGCTGTCCAACTGACGTGTTTCTCCTCCGGAGAAAATAAAACCTTGTTTCCTGCCTTCCAGTCTCCAGCGCCTGCCTCTTCATTTGTTAATATCTTGTGGGTTCAAGAGGCGACACCGCCGGGCAATACTTAAGGATCTTATACTCTGGTTGGTAGCGTCACCCTTTTACAGATGTTGGAAATACGGACAGACTGTAGGTCCAGCAGCAGTGAATGCGAGAGGAAAAATAGGCAATGCGAGAATAGGAGTGGTGAGCTTTTGAGCAGAAGTCATATGTGTCAGAAAACCTATAGCGCCAGGCATCTGTGAGGCCCATGCCTGTAAAGTCCCTCTTTAAAGCAGCTGACTTCTCCCCGTGCCTTGGAAAGAGGCAGCACTACAGTCCAACTCAGGGTCCCACACCAAGTTGAAGTCCCCCCTACTACCAAGCTGTTCCCTTCCTATGCCACCTGTTCTCGCAGTAGGGCCTATGGTTTGCAACTTGTGATTGAGTAGGTGCATAGATGTTTAGAAGGGTCAGAGATTGAGTGCCTCCCTGAGCCATGAGTTTTTGGAAACGACTCTCCCCATCCCTGACCACCCGCAACACTTTAGAACAGAAGCCCGCTTTGTACAAAATTGCAACCCCAGCTGTTTTAGTGGTAGAGGATGCCCAATATCGGGTCGGGTACTTTGAATGAGTCATTCGGAGTGTGTCAGGCTGCAAAAGTTGGGTTTCCTGAAGTAAAATGACATCAGGGTCCTGTATAAGGAGATCACGCCAAATTTGGAATTTCTTGTTTGGAGCGTTGTGGCCCCAAAAGTTTACGGAGATGAATTTGATGTGGGATTTGTCACCCATTGCCCAGGCTAAGGGAACCACCTAGTGTGAAGGAGTGGAAGGGGCTAGATAGCACCCGAGCACATAAAAGACCATTGTTGTGGAGCCCGGTGGAGGCATATAGTGGACAGAGACAACAACCCAATCAGGGGAGAGGGGATAGTTCTCATATGTCTGTTGTGCGTCCCCTTTGAGCAACTACACAACTGTCTACTCAGTCTTCTCACCATCAGAACCTTCCTGGAGGCAATAACATCTGCCTGGAGGCTCAGTGAGTTTCAGGCACTTTCGGCACATCCTCTGTACCTTAACATTTACCCAGACTAGACTGAAGTGGACTAGAGCATCCTTTTTACCTCCTGTCTTCCTCCATGGAAGACAGGAGGTTGGAGAGTCACTGCACGCTCGGATACCCCAGGCACCAGGATACCTACACCATGGTAGCCATGTGCAAATGTGCGTAGTGACGTCGGAAACCACCGTAGACCGCAAGGGAGGACTTCAGGAAAGATGCCGCTGGAGAAGACTGTACAAGAGTCCTGAGGAATCCAAGAGTGGATTCTTGATGGGAAGAACATGAAAGAAGAGGTGACAGAGTCTTTGCCACTCGGAGGTGACCAGGAGGCACAGATGAGCAATGCCCACCGATATCGGACGGTTCAGAAGTGTCAACTGTTACCTTGTCGCTGCAGCTGTGAGGACCAGGTGATGCTGAGGAAGACCAAGAGCCGTGCGTGAGCTGTCCCACGTCGGAAGTCGAGAACCACAGGGTCGGTGTCTGGCGGGAGCACTGACAAGCCTTGGTAGCTGCAACTGGCGGGGAAAGCAAAAAAGGAGCAACGTTGGGACCAGCAAGGTGCAAGGGACTTGCCACAATCGGGGGAGTTAGAGCAGGCCCTGAACAAGCACGGAGCCCACTGTAGCAGAAGAAGACCCTCAAGTGGACCCACAGGCTGAAGGCACAGTAGTCGCAAGAGGACCTCAAGCATCTCACCAAGAAGGAAAGACCTAGGGGCAGAGAATGCAGTGAGGATGCTTTACTTGGCAGGAAGAGATGCTGGAGGCTGTAGCTTATTGTAGCCCAAGGTTTCTGGAGTGCAGAGCCAACAAGCCTTGGCAACTGTAAGTCTACGCTGTGCACACAGGTTTGGTCCCAGCAGTTCAGACGAGGAATAATGGCCTCAAAATTGCAGAGAGGACTGGTCAGGCCTCAAGCGAGTTGCAGGACCAGCACCTGTGTTGCTGAGCCTTGAAAAGTGCATGGTATGTCAAGAGCAGCAGATCGGTCAGCTTTGTTGTGGTGCCTACAGATTTGGGGGAGTGACTCCTTCAACTCCAACGGAGATTACTTTGGGTGTCTTTGATGCCCACAGGTCTCTTGAATATCCTGGATGAAGCACAGACACAGACGACAAAGAAGACTTGCTGAACAGGAGACCAGAAGCAGCAGTCATCTTCCTTGATGGTTCCGGGTGAATTCCAGGTGTCCAGACGGTTGAAGAGTGTACTGTTTTCAGGCTTGAGTCTTGTCCCACAACGAATCTGTGGACCCACCCACACCTAAGCCCTTAAATACCATAAGAAGGGAGTTAGGACGACTCAAGAGCCCCTCCCGGAGGAGGGGCTAGACAGAGGGAAGCATATTCCAATGTCCATTGTCCAGTTTCACACCAGAGCAGGAGTAACAGGCTCCCTGAACTCGCTCAAACTAGAGTATGCAAGAAAGGCACCAAATGTGCCCTTCAAAGCAGTTTGGTGGCGCTGACAAGTACCCCCACCCCAGCCCAATACACAAAGTCCTGTCTGAGAGGTATTCAGAACTCCCTGTGACAGGAAACCTATTTTTCTACCTTCCCCTGCTCGAGCTTGGCTCAGTAGCAGGAGGGCAGAATCGTGTCTGTAGTCAGCAGTAGCACTGATTTGCTGTCAGACTCTGAAAGGCTGTAACCGATCTCTCCCTTGTGGTACCATGGAAGCAGGTTTCCAAATGGACCTTCTACATAATGTGATTACTAGGGGCCAGATGTAAGTCACCAAATACCGGTCGGTAACGGCCGATTTGGTGATTGAGATGTAGGGGGCCTATATTTTACGGAATCAGTAAATTTACCGATTCGGTAAATTTACCGATTCGGTGCAATACAGATTCGGTAAATTTACCGAATCGGTAAATCTATAGGTAGGTGGCACTGGAAACAGTGCCACAGGCCCCTATGAATTCGTTATTTACCATGTAATACTATTGCATGGTAAATAACGAATTCCTGTGTACATGCACATCTGTGCATGTACACCTGTGCCATGTGGCACACATACATGCCCTCAGGGCATGTATGTATACATGCCCTCAGGGCATGTATGTGTGCCACATGGCACACAAGCCTGAATCAGGGGTGCAAAAGGGTGTCAAAGTGACACCCTGTCCCCCTGTAGAATTCGGTAAATTTACCGAATCGGTAAATCTATAGGTAGGTGGCACTGAAAACAGTGCCACAGGCCCCTAAGAATTCGTTATTTACCATGTAATACTATTGCATGGTAAATAACGAATTCCTGTGTACATGCACATCTGTGCATGTACACCTGTGCCATGTGGCACACATACATGCCCTGAGGGCATGTATGTGTGTCACATGGCACACAAGCCTGAATCAGGGGAGCAACAGGGTGTCAAAGTGACACCCTGTCCCCCTATAGAATTAGGTTGCTATGGGCCTCAAGGCCCATAGGAATCAATGGCAATTACCGAATCGGTAAATACCGATTCGGTAATTACCGAATTCTACAGATTCGTTAAATTAATCTATAAAAATACCTACATTGCATTTATCGATTTGTAAATACCGAATCGGTAAAATTCGGTATTTACGAATCGGTAAATGACATTTACCTACATCTGGCCCTAGATCACTTATTTACTTACAAAGGTTTTTTTGAAATGGTAAATTTAGTAAGCAATCTGAAGGTCTCTCACTTTTTGCATCTATTATGCAAGATACCAAACTATCCTTCTACATCATGCAATACTTAAGTCATATTTTTCCTTATTTATAATTCCCTGAAAAGGCACAAACTACACCTCCACCTTGGTGATTCCATCTCTAGACTATGCTAGCAGAATATTCCTTGGGCTCCCTCTCTGTCGGCTTTGTAGAGTGCAGAGATTACAAAACATGACTGCAAGATAGTTCCTCAATCTGCTGACTTGCGTATCACTCATCCTACAATTTCTATACTGGCTGTATGTGGCTTAAAATATCACATTTAAAGCAGTGCCCATTGCACATTGAATCTTGACCACTTCAAACTAGATCACTTTGCTATAGGTTGGTCCACTCTTGACCATCCCTTCCTGCACTATATATTTTCTAGTATACATTTGAATATAAACAATACATTCCAATACAATACAATTGCAGGCAATGTGGACATCCCAGTCATTCACCATCAACAAGGGAGGGTGAGAAGCCATGGGTTACTCCTAGGGGTGGTAGAGGGTTTAGAGCATAGTTCATTTATTTATTTGAAAAGTTTTATAAAGCGCGAACATGACCCATACGGGTATCAGAGCGCTGTACAAAGGAGCGGAAGCGAAAGGAGGCAAAAGCATGAATACAACACCAATTCTCGTCACTGAGCCACAGAGGCTCAGTGAAGGAGAAACACCAGAGCGTCCCCATAGGGGATGAACAGTGTAGCATCTTAGTAGTGGAAAGGACCTTAAGCAAGTACAAGCCACAACCCATCTCGTGGGACATGTGAGGTACCAGAAAAGCGACAAGTATTATGGAGCACGTGGAAGACACAAATTACAACGTTGATCAGTGTTAACAACCCATCTTGTGGGACATGTAAAGAACTCGCAGAGCAGCAAATATTAAAGGGCACATGGAGAGACAAAATTAAAACTTATGAACAGAGATATCAAAGACTGTCAACAGGAAATAAAAGTTAAGATGGTTAAAACGTGGATAAAATGTGAAACAAGCGATTGAGCTTTGAAGCGACAGTGTCTAGTCAGAGTTATATGTGTAAAAAAATGAAAGTTATTTTATGTACAGGAAGCACGGTCCAAATAATCAGAAAGCAAGCAGTCATTTTAGCTTTTAGATGTTTCACGATTGAATAATATAACCGAGGTCACATGGTAGCAGTAGCAAATGCCTATTTACCAAGCATAGGCAACTTTGAACTAGTGCAGCTCATGTTCTACGTATGTTTTATATTTGTCACAAATTGCATTTCACTGTCAAGGGGTTGATACAATAGCAACCCAGGGTCCAAAATAGATCGGCAGATGCACATTGTCTCAATTGGAAAAAGTCATCATAGGGACAAGGTGTTGGGGAACAGCAGGAAGCATTGCAGTTTGGAGTGGTGGAGTGCAAGGTCAAGGGGGCAGGAGCCAGCGCCGGTTCTTGGGGTGATCTTAGCTGAGTGGAGGTGGGCAGTAGCCGCATATATTTCAGGGAGAGCAGTGTAGGATCTGTGGGAGTAGGGGGCAGTGTAGAGTCCAAAGGGATAGGAACAATAAAGAATCAAGCGGCAGCGTGATAGTGCAGGCTCCTCGTAGGATAGAACAGTGTATCAAGCAATGCAGTCCAGGAAGAAGTACTGGGTCAGGCGGAATATCTCCAAGTCTCAAAGGGAGCAGAACAGCATTAAAGAGTAGGAGTAGTGCAGGGGCTTTTGGAAGCCAAGCAGGTTCCAAGGTGGTGAGCAACACAGTATCTAAAGGTATATGGAGTCAGCACATGATACAATGGAGTACAAACAGTAGTCTTTTAAAAAAAGAAACATTTTCGTTTAATGAACAGTATAGAATTAAATGCAGAAGGACAGATCAAAGTGAAGTGGATACGGTGCAGCTCAATGTCTGTAGTGTGGGGAGAAATGATGGATCCAAGGAAAGCAGCACTGGTTCTAGGGGGGAAGCACAGATTTCGGGGTGGCACATGCATGGTACAAGGATGGCTGTGTGGGGGAAGTGCGGGAGTGGTGTAGAACCCAAACCGGAAACTGTGCAATTTCCAGCGTGAAAAATAGCACAGTGTCTGGGTGGTGGTGCCCATAAAAGTCCAAAATAGGAGCCACATAGGCTCAGTGAAGGAGGAACACCAGAGCGCCCCCATAGGGGATGAACAGTGTAGCATCTCAGTAGTGGAGAGGTTTCATTGGGGAGATGCAGAGCAGTTCCAGTGGGAGTATGAGCAGCAAACGGCCCAGAGTGAAGGTGCAGCACAAGGTCTAGGAGGAAGAGCTCAGGATCTGGGGTGAGCATCTATGTAGTACAACCTGTACTCATATAAGCACTTATCGCCGGACCGGCCGTTGCGGGCACCGGGCAATCCCCCGGTGCGCCGCAAGGGTGGGGTCCGGTTTTGGGCCCTGGGGGCCGTTTTTGTTACAGGGCCGTTTCGGCCCTGTAACAAAATCGGCCGAAAATCGGCCCCGGCAAAGAGCTCGGTCGCACCCCCAGAGGGCCGGCCGAGCACTGTGCCAGGGCCGGTTTTGGTTCTCAGTCCGGCCAATTCCCTCCCACACAGGTCGTGGAAGTTAGGGGAACATTCACATCAAGATTTGAGGCAGGGTGCATCATGGGTTTTAGGGTGGTATTTGCAGAGTTAGATTACACTCATTGACTCTTATCCATCATGTTGAGCAGATAACAAAACTGTTTTTTTTTCTGGAGTGATGATGCAGGATGCGGTGTGTCCTTGAGTTAATTGCTGTGTATGTATGACTTGCTGAGTAGATGCCCTGTTACTGCGAGTATCAAAAGGAAGGGTTGTGACTCTTCTACAGTTCTACACAACCATCCCATGCAATAAACATGACCCCCAGTTTGAGCTAATTCTTATAAAAGGAACTGGTCTTTATTTGCACTAGGAAATCATAATTAAAATGAGACTATCACAAAAACCAGAAGGACCAACACAATTTGGTTCAAAAATATGAATCTAAATATTATTATACTATTTAGAAGGTTTAGAAATGGTAGCAAAACGATATTTTACACTAATGGTGATCAGTGAGGAATTTGAATAGTTCAGTAGTCCAGTCATGGGTAACTCCATAGCTTTCTCCAGACATGAGTTAAAGTACAGTCAGTGAATGGTTGTGATTGTAGTTGAAATGATATTCTGGCTTTGTCTTAATTACTACAACCCATGGTTGAAGTTATCCATTGCAGTGGAGCAGAGCCTTCACTGCAGCAATCATGGTCAAAACACAACAGACCAGGGAATTGGGAACTCAAACTGCAGAGTATTGTGGCTACTGGTTGTCAAAGGGAAACAGTACAAGATCTCATGTTATTTAGTTTCCGATTCCCCAGGGCTCCGAGTTCTTGTATTCAGTGCTGGACATAGTTTAGGAGACTACTGGGAACTTCAATATAGTCCATCAATGTACAGAGTACTATCTTGTACCAGGTGATGATGCAATGTAGCGTCTAACAAGACTCACAAACACTAATGGGGTGCACAGATGGAAAGGCATTTTGACTTGTTTTTTTCTTTTTTACACTACTTAGTCTTAAGGTTCATCGTGTACTTTCAACGGGGACGCCTAAGATGACGAGCTAGTCAGCAAGTTTAGTGGAGGTGATGGTAGTGATAGCTGTCACAAATTCAAACAAATGGATTACTATGCAGACCTTTGCAAACTCTTTTTAGTTAAGCAAAAGGAAAGCTTGTAAGTCCAAAGGAAAAAATAAAGGCTGTCTGAAATCTTCTTACTTGACCTTTGTAAATTCTATACCTCAAGCAACTGAAAATATTCACCGGTTGACAGTAGGGGATAAATGCGCAATAAAGTGCACTATATCTCTCAATTAAAGTATGTTAAGGCAAAAAAATGCTCACGGTAACAATACAACCACTGCCAGCAGTTGTAAAACAGATAGACTAAGTCCACCCTAAATGCAAAGTAACAATTTCAAACCTGAGCAACAATTGCGTTCATATTAATCAAAAAACTCTCTTCAGTAGTATTGAGTTTCTTTTCTTCTCTTTATTTTTCCATCTCCAGAGAGTTTTTTGATTAATATGAACACTTATATTCGCAATCGTTGCTCAGGTTTGAAATTGTTACTTAGAAAATAATCACCCTTAATCATATCATAGAGCTGGATAGTTTGGAAAGTGTTGTGTTCACACATAGCATGTCACTGCACCCACAAATATCAGACCACTGTTCCAAAAAAACCTTCAGTATGGCGCTTGACCATGTGCAGTAGTTCAGTGCTGCAATTCCTTTTAATTTCAATGTAGCTACTCCTCTGAAGGCAATCCTTAAGTGGAATTTGAGAATTATTGGCAATGAGATTGGTGTTGAGTACACAGTGAGCGTCACTGCATTATCAAATTAGTTACAATTGTCCGTGAGTCTCCCCGCAGCCTGGTTATGGAATAGCTGCCCCTCCTCCTAGTAGCCAGTATAGGTGGAAATTCACTTTGGATGCACAATAAAGAAATAAACAGCTTCTCTGGTGGACTAGAAGATGAGGGAGTACACAGTGTGGGTGGGACAAACGTCAGCCAGAAATACTCAGACAAGAATGGCTGAGAATAAGAATTGCTGAGGTTGTTCTAATCTGTAGAAGGTTTTATGAGGAATGAGGGGACTTGTGCAATCTTGAAGCAGCCAGGAAACATTCTTTGGTTCAGGGAGAAATGCACAAAGAGAGTCTAGTAGGAGAGCATGTTTGTAAAGTTTTTGAATTTTTTTTATCAGGAATTGGGTCCACAAAATGGTTTGGTCTTTGTGGTTTTCAGTAATTCTTCCTCCTAAATTATGTCAAAGAGTTGCCTAATATACTTGTATTTGCATGTTGTGGTAAATAAATAAATAATACCCTATTTTTGACTAGACATATATCATAACAGATAGCTCAATAAATAAGAGTCAAGATTCGAGGTAGTAGGAGTTTTGCAGGTTTAATACAGCATAAGGACAAGAACAGGACAACCTGCATAGAAATAGGATGACAGGGCCCAGCAGCTGCTGGGGCTGGGTCTGGGATGAGCCTGGGATGAGCGCGCTAACTTTTGATAACAATACACGAGCATATATACATAGCGCAAACACATAGCATTACATTGCAGTAGGCGTAGCAGTGGGTGGAGCAGAAGGCGTGACGCGTAGCAGTCGCGAAAGATAAGAGTAAAAAGAGGTGTAACTGGGCGTATACATAGACATGTGGTGCAGACGTAACAGAATATGTCATGAATGGGCGGAAACATAGGAGGGGGCTACCTAAGGAGCCGGGACCTCTAACCTGATGGTGCGCGCAAACTGGCAATGACGTGTTACGAGGAGAAGCTGGGGGCTATGAACTCTGTGCTAGGAGCAGAGACTAAAGTCTGGAGGGTCGGAGCGACATGTACCTAAACCCTATCTGGTATCTAATGTTTAGGGAACATGTTGATATAAACTAGAAGTCATGAGGGGAAAAGCTAACTGACTCTAAGACTAGAGCATGTATTTATTCTACATGTAGTGCGTGATGAAGAATATTAAATGACCATTAAATACAGTATTTCTCTTGACATGGAGCCGCATAGGCTAGACAATGACGGAAACTATTGATGCAGTTCAGTAGCTTAGGAATGCAGAGAAGGAGGACTAAACTGATAGCTGGAATCATAACATATTCTTGGCAGACTCAGAGGCAGAGCCAAGCTGCACCGGGCACTGCGAGGCAGGAAGTAAGTGAAAGGTCGAGGATACAGGTGGGGGCTGGATCACTCCTTAGCGAGGCTTCAGGAGACAGGAGCTGAATCTGATGTCCGGGCCCTGTTGAGGCCTGGAAACGGGGACTTTATAATGAAATAACGTGCACACTGAGAAACGTGGCAACATAGCTTTACATAGGCCTGATATTCGTAGTATTCACGAGGACTGGAAACTGGCATACCAGAGGAGGACACAACTATAATTGCGTCATTAATCGGACATGGGGAATACATATGCATATTGGTCATGCACACATAACATATGATGGATGACACGTAGGGACACAGAACATGGCAAAATTTACTTTTCCACATTCCCTCCTTGTCACTACGTTTCCATCAGGAAACATCAATATTCATGATACCATCTATCATTTCATACAGTACCATTTGTTCATCTCGAATTGTCTTGGAACGGGATTTAGAACGGGGCTTGGGACTAGGAATACAAGAGGTAGCACACATGCCGCAAATCGCAGGGCCACATTGTATACAGAGGCAGCAGCTGAATATGATCGCTACTGCGATACCTAGAAAGGACAGGGCTTTCCATCCCCATGCGGAAATTATATTCCAGAACCAACCGGACCATGTCCAGGTGCCTGGATCCTGGTGTAATAGATGGGCAATTGTATGGAGTCTGGTTATAGCTGAATAAACAGACGGCGCGTTATTTGGAATGAAAATGCAACAACTGGATCCGAGGACTCTACAGGCCCCACCCCTATCGGCCAGTATGACGTCAAGGACGAGACGATTCTGTAAAACGACAAATCTCATAAAGGATTGCTCTTCGGTTAAGTTACCTAGAGCGGAGGCAGTCTCATCTACTACAGCTTCAAGGGTTCTTGTTAACCTACGAATTAGCTTACTGTTTACAACTGTGCCTAAATAAGGGAACACACCTTTATCAATATCAATGAATTGCTCTGCAGCAGTTTCAGTATAATCGACAATCGGGAGGTTTCTCTTGTGTCTAGTATGTACTAGGAAGGAATTCCTATGGTAGTCAGGTGGGGCTAGAAAAACAGGTGGCAGTAGGAAGGCAATGTAACAGGTTCCCTCCCAATCGAGGGGCAAACGAACATATGCGGTCTGACCACAAACAAAATAAGAATGACGTGAAGCTTTAAAAATAGATTTCCCACTGTCACTATACTTGATAATAGTAATACAATCACTATGTCCTACGTGTACAGAACCATGATTTCGGACACATAATTCGCCTTTGACTGGTAGTACTGAAATAGCAGGTGAGTCTGGAGTAGTATCAGACTGAACATTCAGGACCATGAAATTCGACGAATAGTTACCTAAATTATACACTTCATTTTCTAGATCTAAACCTGTTCTGTGGGGGAGACCTTGCTTGTCTGGGAAACATGTACTGTTAAGAAAAGACATATCTGTTGAGGATGACGTTAACGTGGACCATGCTCCACACGAACCATTATGTGAAAACGGATAAGGAAAGAGTGGCAGAACTCCCTTCGATGTCTGGAAAGGGGGGAGTCGACCACACACCCAACAATTAGTGGCATTGCTGGTCTGGTGTGAATAATGTAACATGCGGATAAATGAGTTATTACGCATAGCGAGGCGGTAGGACAGTTCATGAGGGGGCAGATCACTAAACGTGTGCTCTACTGTAACATTAGAATGCTTATTTACATGAGGAACTGGAAAACACAGGAAAAATGCGTAACTAGTGCAGGAAATCATTATGCTGAGAAATAATATGAAACTTAGAAAAACGATACATCGGTTTGAGGTTTGACTAACTCTCTCACTATGGGGGTCTATTTTATACATGTCAGAAACAGTCTAACCGTTTCACCTAGGGGAGGACTTATACAATCAAACTGACTGACTTATTTTACTAGACCGGAGTTTTTGCTTATACTCCTGCTGCGGAGTTTTCTCTAACAGGGGAGGGGTTGTGTCAATGTCATTTGCGGGACAGTCCTTAGGAACAATGTTTTGACAAGTCTTGATATCCTGGGAAATGTTCTTGGAGACCGGCTTTAATCCGTAGAATTTCTTGACGTGCGAAAGATGCACCCAGCCGCGGCGTCCTTCCAATTTCACGGCTGTACGGGTGGTGAGGAGGACCTGAAGGGGCTCCTTCCAACGTGGCTCCAGCGGACTTGATCTGTCGAAGTTCCGGACGAGCACCATCGAACCTGGAACGATTTCATGCGGTGCCACCTCGGTATTGTCTGGAAATGCGGCGGCAACCTGTGAACGACATGAGTTGAGGGCAGACATCAAGGAAGCTAGGTAATCTGTCAGCATATTACATGAAACATCAGTAATACTTCGGGGTCTAGGAGTACCCCACATGTTAGGGGGGCGGCCGAAAACGACCTCATACGGGGACAGACCTGATCTGGAATGTGCGACCATGCGCATATAAAACAAAGCAACTGGCAGAGCTACTAGCCAGTCCACACCCTTATCTTTACATATTTTGGCAATTCGAATTTTCAGAGTCTGATTATGTCTCTCGACTAGACCGGCTGCTTCAGGATGGCGTACACAATGGAACTTCCACTGGTACCCTAACAACAGGGAAACGTGCTTCATCAGTTCAGATGAGAATGGCTGACCGTTATCAGAATATACGACTCTAGGGAGTCCATATCGAGGGAAGAATTCACGAACCAACTGTTTGGCAGTGGTCGCGGCTGTGTAATCTGGGACTGGATATGCTTCTGTCCATCTGGACAAAGCGCATACAACTACAAGGACATACTTGAAACCTCGACATCGCTCCATCTGAATATAATCCATCTGGAGGACCTCAAAAGGGTGGTCAGGAGGCTGGAATCCCCCTTGTTCCACCGGGACACTTTTACCTGGATTAAACTGACAACATATCATACAGGTACGGACTTTCTGCTTGGCTGCAGCTCGTAAATGCTTGTTGAACCAAATGTTCTGGATACTGTCTAACATTGCTTTTTCTCCTAAATGTGCTGGACTATGTGCGGTATTAATAATGACTTGAACCATAGAGTCGGGGAGAAACCATGCGGCTCTACCCTTTGTTAACCATCCTTGATCTGTCTGGACCCCTCCTTGTTCAGACCATTTCTTGATTTCATCGGGAGCAGCATGTAACTGGATATCTATGACATCCTGAGTAGGGTCCTTAACTGTCATACATGTAGTCAGATCTGGAGTGTGTGTCTGTGTCGGATTAACTTGAATGTCTGGAGTCTGTGCTGTAAGCTTGGCTGTGCGATCTGCTAGATCGTTACCCTGGGAAATAATGTCAGTAACTTTCGTATGTGCTTTGCATTTCATAATAGCAATGGATGTCGGTAAGTGTATTGCATCTAACAGAGCTTGAATAAGGAGACCATGCTGAATCTTGGTTCCATGAGAAGTCATGAAACCTCTCTCCTGCCAGAGCACTCCAAAGTCGTGAACGACTCCAAATGCGTAACGTGAATCTGTGTAAACATTAACTTTCCGGTTCTTGGCGTGTATACAGGCTTGTGTCAGAGCAACTAGCTCTGCTGCTTGAGCAGACAGGGTATCAATACGGTGTGTTTCAATAACTTCAGTGTCAGTAGTCACTGCATACGCGGCTACTAGTTCTCCTGTACTAGTTCTCATACATGAACCATCCACATAAAGTGTCAGGTCAGGGTCTGGTAACGGAATGTCTGTCAGGTCTTGTCTTGGCTTTGTCGTAATGTTGACTACTTCCACGCAATCATGTGTGGCTGGATTTGAACTAACTGATGGTAACAGTGTAGCAGGATTCAGGATGTTGCAGCGTCTAATTTCTATGTGTGGCTGAAACAGTGTCAATTCATAACCTGTTAAACGTGCAATTGTCAAGTGCTGTGTTTGTGTTCGGTTTAAAAGAACTTCCACGGAGTGTGGGACTTGTACTGTCAAGGTATGTCCTAAAACTATGGAATCACTTTGTCTGATAGCTAGTGCTGTGGCTGCAACTGACTTGAGGCACGCAGGCAGAGCCTGGGCGACTGGATCTAATGTGCTAGAAAAATAAGCACACGGCTTGTATTGTCCTGCTTGATCTTGTGTGAGAACAGATAATGCTGTACCTTCACGTTCAGTAACGAAAAGTGTAAAAGGCTTACTGTAGTTCGGTGTAGCTAGGACTGGAGCTTGACATAAAGCTTTCTTTAACTCGTTGAAACTAAGTGTATGTTCAGATGTCCAAGGGAGGACAGTCGATACGGCTGCCTCCTGTGTCGTTAACTGTATCAGTGGCTTGGCTAGAAATGCATACTGAGAAATCCATTGTCTGCAATAAGAAGTAAGGCCGATAAAGGCACGTACCTCCTTCTGGGTTCTGGGCTGGGGAAGACTCGCTATCAACTGGATACGGTCTGGTGTCAACTGCCTACCCCTCTTGGACAGTAAGTGTCCTAAGTAGACCACTTGCTGGACACAGAATTGAAGCTTCGAAGGGGACACCTTGTGCCCCATCTCGGCTAGGAAATACAGAACCGTCAGTGACGCTCGCTCGCAGTCACGTTCAGAACGGGCTGTGATCAGTAGATCATCGACATATTGGAGCAGGGCAGTGTCAGTTGGCATGTGAATGTTGTCTAGTTGTCTCTTAAGTGCTTGACTGTAAATACTAGGACTTTCTGTGAAACCTTGAGGAGCGCGTGTGAACATATAGCTCCTTCCATTTAAACAAAATCCGAAAAGAAACTGGCTGTCTGGATGGATGGGAACACTAAAAAATGCATTCTTGAGGTCTATGACAGTGAAGAACGTGGCTTCGGAATCAATGGCAGTTAACAGGGAAGAGATATCTGGGACAACTGGGTACTGCGGAATAATACATTTGTTAAGCTCTCGTAAATCAATCACTAATCGATATACTGGGGGTGCATTTGGATCAGTACGTTTCATGACTGGAATGATCGGAGAGTTACATACATTGGAGTCAGTTTCTACAACTACTCCTTGAGCCATGAGCTCGTCAATAATTTTGGATAAGGCTGCTACAGCCTCAGGTGGCAATCTATACTGCCTGATTCGTGGTAACACTACACCTGGTTTCAGGGTCACACGATAGGGTGTGATTTGCATATAACCTACATCAGTTGGACCTTGCGCCCATAAATGCTGCGGGACATTAGACAGTCTGGAATCAAAATCTCGTAATACATAGTGACCCTTAAAGTCACGTAGGAACAGACGTATTCCCTCTGGGGAACAGCATATAACTGCACCTAACTCTTTCAGTGTTTTAATGCCTAATAGATTTTCTGGACATGACTTAGTAAGTAACAGATCAGTAGTGCGGGACAATGGACCTACTTCTAGAGTGACTGGCTTTGAAATCTCATTAACGATAGGCTTTCCTGAAAATCCAAGGGAAACATTTCTTGAGCCTGAGAGCGGAGCCCCTGGAACTTCGGCATGACTAATTGTGGTCCTACTTGCCCCTGTATCAATCAAAAACTTTCTGTCTTTCCCTAATACTTGACTGTGAACATAGGGACCTTCTTGATCTACAGGTATCTCGATGAGAGGCAAGCCTACCTCCCTCTCTAGGCTGTTTCATGAATATGGCTGGTACTCTGGATACTCAGACTGTGCATACTGGTACATCTGCGATGTGACATGCTGTGTTGCAGCAATAGGCTGCGGTGCTGTAACTGTCTGTTGTGCATTCTGTGGCTGAGGAGTCTGTGAAACTTGTTCTTGTCTAGGCGGACGTGGTCTTTCTTTAGTCTTACCAGTAGCTATGTTATGTTTCAGAACTGCACACTCATTTATAAAATGACCTGGCTGTTTACAATAATTGCAGTTCCCTTTAACGGGAGCTGCAGGATGACTGGCTTGATTCGGACCCCTCTTCTGACTGTCTTGAGGAACAGATTGTGCAACTAGCACTTTCATTTTCGTGTCTTTCATACGTTTTCTCTCGTGTTCTTGTTCTTCTCTGATTCTATTCTGGTGATACTGGAGCATCTGGAGCATCTGGGACGGAGTATTAGCTTGCCAGGTGCTTTCGACTTTCAAAACTCGGTTTTTAATTGGTGGACTTGAATTCTCGACTAATTTGGTAACGAAAAGGTGAGGGTATGACTCACTACTTGTCTTGAGACCACTATTGATACTGAAACATTTCTCAAACCTAGAATAAAAATCACTAATATCTTCATCTTGTTTCTGTTTACAGGCTGAGATTGCATCCCAGTCTTCTTTTCTCGTTGTTAATAATCTGGGTAAAACTTGAATTAATAATTCTGGTAATTCTTTACATTTCTCTCCAAGACCAGTACCTGGTACACGTATCTTATCTTCTGCTTCTAGGACTGCCCAATCTATCTTTTTCTCTCCCACCTCCCATTCTTTTTCCTTTAGCTTTTCATACACCCCTGCGGGTAGCAGAACCTTTAACATTTTAATGATATCTGGGTAAGTGTATTCTCCCATACGGAGCATGTCTTTTAATTCTCTATGGAACCCTGCTGGATCTTTGTCATGACAGGGAATTAATTTCTTCATTTCGAGGAGTTCCATCTTTGTGATCGGCGTGTATACAAACACTCGTTGCATTTCGCCACCCGTTCCTCTGACTGGGTGGACTTCTCGTAACGGATTCTGTCTGTCTATGTAGAATGATTTACTTTCTGGGGGTGAAACATGAACAAAATGCGGGTTCAAGAATGTTCTATATTTATGACGCTGTTCTAAAATGACACTAATTAAATCGGTACCTAAACCTCTCCATCTATACTGGAGTAACTCGTTCAGGACATCATGTAACGGGCCTGGATCAGAATGTTGACCCTCATACAGAATAATGAGGTGTTGAATCATATACATACCCACCAGTCGTTGCTCGGCTGGGGGCATTTTCAGAAACATTTGTGCCACTATTTCGTCCGGAAAAGTGGTAGAATCAGTAATCCATCGGACTGCTGATCGGACTAGTTCCTGTTCATGCATAGTACTTAACTCACTGTAACCGATTCGTGATTTCAGAATGTGATCGGTAGCTTGAAATACTTGTTCTAGGGAACCTTGTTCTGGTGCTGAATGATGGAAGATAGACTTGTGTTCTAGACGTAAATGGCGATCTGGAAATCTGGGTTTTCCTACATACGCTATTCTGGCAGTATTCTCATCGTCTTCCTCTTCAGGATCAGAGGTACTTTCTTTCTCGCTTACTTGTGCGGCTTTACGCTGTTCGTGTATCTTTATTATCTCTCTACGGATTTTCTTGTACATACTTTCCATGGCACCAATGGTATTGTGCTTTCCTTCGGCTATATTATCACTCCACTTTGTCAGAGTTTTCATTTATTCCGGGTCTTTAGACGGGTAATCTTGTTCTCTTATTAGACAATTAATTAAAAACTTTAATATCATGCGCTGAATCTCGGCTTTCCTTTGAGACATGGCATCACTAATACTTTGTGGGTCATCCCCTGTACGGATGAACCGATATATCCTGTCTAGATCTTCTTTCATATTCGGCAAGGTGACTAGATACTCGGTCACTCTCCTTACTCGTACGGAATATAAAACCATATTAAACTCGCCTGGAACTGGGTCATAGACACATTCGCCAAGGGTTTGCCTGATTTCTGCGACAGACTTATTACTCTTGGGAGTACGCTGTGATGCTTGAGCATGTAATTCGAGTGCTGATAAACGTTTGTATGGCGGCGGAGTTTGAGGAAGACCTCCTCCTGCGGCCCCTAAACTAGAATCATCAACTGACGCTTTTCGTCCTGGCAGGGTCGGTAATTGTAACGTGGGCTGGACTTGTATGGCGGGCTGACCCGGGGGGGCTGTTAAGGGCACCCCGGTGTCTGGAGGAGCAGGAATTACCTGATTTACAGGGACTGGCGGAGCGCGAACAGGATTTGCATATTCGGGGACTGTGTCGTCCAGATAGGACGAAATAAAAATATCAGCTGCGGTCGGTTTGTGACGTAGCTTGGTCGGAACTAATGGTGGCGGAAAGTTACTGGATGCCTCCGGGGTCGCTTTTGGCAAGCCCTCGGCAAGAAGAGGATACATACCCTTAATGAGGGCATTCCTCTGTCTGTCTGATTGCTCAGTTCTAACTCGTTCACCTATCTCGATTAATTCTCTTTCTTGGGCTCGTTCTTGTGATTCTCTACTTAGTTCTGACTTTCTGATTTCTCTTTCGGTTCTCTTATGAGCTTCTTTGCGCCATAACTCGATGGCATCTTTCTGTGACTGTCTGGCTTTCTTTTTCCATAATGCTTCCTCTACTCGCATGATGCATTCGGCATCCCATGTACCCGATACGGGCCATCTATACTTTTCTTCTAACTGTTTGGTATACTCTACCCATAAATCTAGATACAATATGGCGCTTATGCCATGTTTCTGATACATAAAATGACCTGGACTGTCCCTGGGCGGGACGGGAACTGCTGCTTCCAGCAGACCCTTTCTAGTCTTTAACTGACGTAACTTGGAAAATATGGGCATGACTGAACTGTAATCTAGACACAATACAATACACAATGAACACGATACTTATTTCCCATTCATACCACGACATTAGAATACATGAAAAACATTTAAAATAACAGTTCGAACAGAATACTACCTGGAAATACTGAGAACAGAACACATGAATTTTCTCGAGAACAGAAACTGACTAGAACAGAAACTAGATGCACTGCTGAAACAGTACGAAACTTACCGGTCTCTTTAAAGAGACACGTCAGGACCCGTATCCACCGAAGTGGACACTTCGTTTGTGGGACTGTGTACCACCAACCCACAGACCAGAGTCAATTAAATTGACCCTGTCTAGATACCACCCCAGTAACGGTACTCACCGGGCAGCAAGAACGGAAGGCCTCGGACTGGACTGGACTGCTACGACGATGACGACGAACTTCGGACTTCGGACTTCAGTTACGGGTGGACCTCCGGATACCTCGGACCTCGGACTCTTGGCTTGGGCTCTGGTCGGGACTCGCCGCGTTCCTCCACCGTCTCGTCTGACCGCCTCCTCCGTCTCCTCCGTGGGCCTGAGGGATACTTGAGCAGAAATATCTGCCACTGCGCAGAAGAGTTCCGTCACGACTGCAGAGGGTCAGGGGGTCGGCGTGGCTTCACCGACGCGTGGGGAAAGGGCAAGTCCCTATTCGGGCGCCATTATGTGGTAAATAAATAAATAATACCCTATTTTTGACTAGACATATATCATAACAGATAGCTCAATAAATAAGAGTCAAGATTCGAGGTAGTAGGAGTTTTGCAGGTTTAATACAGCATAAGGACAAGAACAGGACAACCTGCATAGAAATAGGATGACAGGGCCCAGCAGCTGCTGGGGCTGGGTCTGGGATGAGCCTGGGATGAGCGCGCTAACTTTTGATAACAATACACGAGCATATATACATAGCGCAAACACATAGCATTACATTGCAGTAGGCGTAGCAGTGGGTGGAGCAGAAGGCGTGACGCGTAGCAGTCGCGAAAGATAAGAGTAAAAAGAGGTGTAACTGGGCGTATACATAGACATGTGGTGCAGACGTAACAGAATATGTCATGAATGGGCGGAAACATAGGAGGGGGCTACCTAAGGAGCCGGGACCTCTAACCTGATGGTGCGCGCAAACTGGCAATGACGTGTTACGAGGAGAAGCTGGGGGCTATGAACTCTGTGCTAGGAGCAGAGACTAAAGTCTGGAGGGTCGGAGCGACATGTACCTAAACCCTATCTGGTATCTAATGTTTAGGGAACATGTTGATATAAACTAGAAGTCATGAGGGGAAAAGCTAACTGACTCTAAGACTAGAGCATGTATTTATTCTACATGTAGTGCGTGATGAAGAATATTAAATGACCATTAAATACAGTATTTCTCTTGACATGGAGCCGCATAGGCTAGACAATGACGGAAACTATTGATGCAGTTCAGTAGCTTAGGAATGCAGAGAAGGAGGACTAAACTGATAGCTGGAATCATAACATATTCTTGGCAGACTCAGAGGCAGAGCCAAGCTGCACCGGGCACTGCGAGGCAGGAAGTAAGTGAAAGGTCGAGGATACAGGTGGGGGCTGGATCACTCCTTAGCGAGGCTTCAGGAGACAGGAGCTGAATCTGATGTCCGGGCCCTGTTGAGGCCTGGAAACGGGGACTTTATAATGAAATAACGTGCACACTGAGAAACGTGGCAACATAGCTTTACATAGGCCTGATATTCGTAGTATTCACGAGGACTGGAAACTGGCATACCAGAGGAGGACACAACTATAATTGCATCATTAATCGGACATGGGGAATACATATGCATATTGGTCATGCACACATAACATATGATGGATGACACGTAGGGACACAGAACATGGCAAAATTTACTTTTCCACAATGTAGTGATAAGGTTGGGATGGTCATCTTAGTACATAAGCTGTTTTACTTTAGAGCTGTGTTTCCCAATCAGTGGGCTGCGAGCCAATTTTTGGTGGGTCCCGAAAGTCCAAGCAGTGAACAAAGATGCCTTTAGATTCTGTAGTTACTTTGTCACATTTGCTGCACTTCAAGACAGAGGTAAAATGTCAGGGTAGGTCTTCTAACAAACAGCTGCCTTAAAAAAAAATATATATATTTTTAACATATGCTCAGGAATTAATACAATCAGGAGACAGTTACATCGAATTACAGTATTTTTGGTTCTTGTGTCATCAATGCTTCATAAATATTTACATCTGAAAGAAACAGTTAGTTATATATTCCTTACCTTAGAATTACCCCCAGGCGTCAGACTGGATCCAAAAAGTTTTTTGCCAGCAGTACCCCTGCAGGTCGGAAGGTAGTGTCAGTCAACTCCGCGTACGTCGTTGGCGTTGTGGTCGCCGTGATGACATCGCGGTAGCTACATAGACTCCGCACCTCGAGCGCTAATGTCAGTTCTTTCTTTTTCCGCACCAGCAAGCACAGATCCGGAGAGAGCGGTACCCCCAGTCACTTTTTGACTGACTTTTTCTCGACTTTTGTGGACATCGTTTTTTGAGTCCATGGACTCCCGGTGCATGAGGGATGCCCGGCTTCAAGGCTTGTGGTTCCTGTAGCAGACTGATGTCAGTGACGGTTCCGCACTGTGTGTGCCTCATCTGCCTGGAGAGCGACCATGACTCCAAGTCGTGCTCCGACTGCCGGACCTTAAACCCAAAGCCATTGTGGGAGCGGTCCCAAAAGCTGCTTGAGGCCCGGCGGTCGGCTCCGTGCCGCTCGAGGTCCCGGTCGCGTAGGAGGTCGAGGGACTGGTCGGGAGCCACCATCATTCTTCGTCCAAGTCTTCGCACTCGGGGTCAGGTAAGTCGAAGCACAAAAAGAAGTCAAAGAAGCATTGCCGCTCTTAGAACTTCTCCCTGTCCGTCGGCTGGCACAAGGAGGGATGCGGTGGTGCCCCTCCCGCGGCTCCGCATGCGGAGCTTGAAGGGTCGACTCCGGGTTTCCTCTCCTTTTCCGGGACCTGGTGCGACCCCTGCCAGCTTCGTCAGTTTTACGAAGTGATGCACGCCATCTTTGGGCAGCCCGACTCTGCCGGCGTGTCTTTGGGCCGTCGGAGTCGGCTGGGGGCCATGGGCCCTCGACGCCGGCAGCTCTGGCCTCTGCACCGCCTGGTCCCCTTGGATCCAGGCCTGACTCCGGATTGGCTCTGGTCGTCCTTGTTACACCTCCCCCAATTCCAATTTCACCTGCACCACGTCCGCAGCCGGCGTCAGCTATGTTCCCAGCCGACATCGACCCCGGCCTCCAGCTCGAGGTAAACTAACGCCGGATACGGCACTGACGGGTACTTTTGTGCCCCTGTTCTACCCTGGCTCTTTGAGACCAGATCGGCAGCCGGAGGAAGGTGAGGAGGACTGGAATGGGTCTGGAGACCCTTTAACAGACCAGTTAGGTTATGAACCGGACTGGAGAGAGGAACTGGGGGAAGCCAGTGGTCTGGACACCTCACCAGACCATGGCATGTTGTCTCCTCCTACCGTGGCTATGGAGAAGGGAGCGTCATACGCAGTGGTGTTGTGTAGGGCGGCCGAGGCTCTCAGCCTCGAGCTATATACGGTGGCAGTCAGGACTAACCTCCTGACAGAGGTGCTTCAACTGGCAGTGAGCTCTTAGGAACCCCTGCTTCTATTTAATGAGGCCCTGCCGGACATCCTTTTGGGCACGTGGTCCCGGCCCAACACAGGGGCTCCTGTGGACAGGATGATTGCCCGATGCCACTACCCGGCCCCAGGCGACCCCACTTTCCTCTCCCAACACCCCACCCCTGAGAGCTTGGTGGTCTAAGCTTCCATCTCCATGGGGGCATTTCACAAGGCTCCACCTAATAGGGAATCCAAAAAGCTAGACCATCTTGGGAAGAAGATATTTTCTGCCTCCAGCTTGTGACTGCAGTCGGTAAACACTGCATGTCTGTTGGGCCGTTACACCCACTCCGTGTGGGACACGGTTGCGCAAGTCCTGCCTCAGTGCCCGGAGGAGGCCCGGACAATACCTGCTCGGGCAGTTGGCGAAGGGAGAGATGCAGTGAAATTTACCATCTGCTGTGGGCAGGATACCGCCGACTCACTAGGTAGGACGATTTCCATGTCGGTAGCTCTTCAACGCTACTCCTGGTTGAGGTCGACTGGTTTTTCAGGAGATGTCCAATCCACCCTTATGGACATGCCCTTTGATGGCCCTCCCCTATTTGGTGACAAAATAGAGCACGCGCTGGAGTGCTCTAAGGACTCTCAGTCTACGGCCAGGTCCTTGGGCCTCTCCACCACCCGCCCTGCGCAGTCTGCTTTTTGCCCCCTTCGTGGCTATGGAAAGGTGCCCCTCCACGTCCGGCCCAGAGCCACAGACCGGCGCAAGCTGTTCAGCCCCTGTGCGGCTGGGGACATGGGAACCAGAGCCGTGGTTCTGGGGGCCAGAAGGTGGGCCAGTCCACCACAGCCCCTTCTGCAGCAGCCTCCAAACCCTCCTAGTTCGCCCTTTCAGGGCCACCAAACACCAGTGGGCGGCAGGATTCGCCATGTTCAAGTTCAAGTTAAGGCATTTATAAAGCGCACTACTCACCCAGAGGGTCTCAAGGCGCTAGAGGGAGGGGTTCATTGTTTATCGAATAGCCAAGTTTTCAATTCTTTTCTGAAGGAGATGTGATTCTGAGTAAGGCGGAGGTGGGTGGGGAGTGAGTTCCAGGTCTTGGCAGCCAGGAAGGAGAAGGATCTGCCGCCCATGGTGGTTTTTCGGATGCGCGGGACTGCGGCGAGGGCTTGAATGGATGATCTTAGTTGGCGGGTGGGATAGTAGAAGGACAGTCGGGAGTTGAGGCATTCTGGTCCTAGATTATAAAGGGCCTTGTGTGCGTGGGTAAGAAGGCGGAAAGTAATTCTTTTGTTGACGGGAAGCCAGTGGAGGTTGACCGGTGATGTGCTCTTGGCGCGGGATGTCTAATATGAGTCTCGCTGATGCGTTTTGGATGCGCTGGAGCTTTTTCTGCAATTTTGTTGTAATTCCGGCGTAGAGAGTGTTGCCATAGTCCAGTCGACTCGTGACCAGTGCATGGGTGACAGTCTTTCTTGTTTCGAGGGGGATCCAGCGGAAGATCTTTTTGAGAATGCGAAGGACGTTGAAGCAGGAGGACGATATGGCGTTGACTTGTCTGGACATTGAGAGAGAGGAGTCTAGAATGAAGCCAAGGTTACGTGCATGGTCAGTGGGTGTGGGCGCTGATCCCAAAGCGGAAGGCCACCAAGAGTCGTCCCACGCTGAGGGGGAGGATCCAAGGATGAGCACCTCAGTTTTGTCTGAGTTGAGTTTTAGGCGGTTCTGTTTCATCCATTCGGCTACTTCTTTCATACCTTCGTGAAGGTTGTCCTTGGCGGTGTTGGGGTCTTTGGTGAGGGAGAGTATCAGCTGGGTGTCGTCGGCGTAGGAGATGATGTTGAGGTTGTGTCGACGTGCGATGGGGGCGAGGGGACTCATGTAGACGTTGAAGAGGGTGGGACTGAGTGAGGAGCCTTGAGGTACGCCGCAGATGACTTCGGTGGGCTCTGAGTAAGAAAGGGGGAAGTCGGACTCTCTGTGTTCTCCCGGCTAGGAACGAGATGATCCAGTCCAAGGCTTTTCCTTGTATGCCGATGTTGTTGAGGCGTTGTATGAGGGTGCTGTGACAGACAGTGTCGAAGGCGGCGGAGAGGTCGAGAAGAATGAGGGCCACTGTTTCACCGTTGTCCAGGAGTGCTCGGATGTCGTCGGTCGCCGCAATGAGGGCGGTCTCGGTGCTGTGTTTGGCTCGAAAGCCGTTCTGTGAGGGATCCAGGGAGTTGTTGGATTCAAGGAAGGCTGCGAGTTGGCTGTAGAACGCTTTCTCGATGACTTTGGCCGGGAAAGGGAGGAGGGAGATGGGTCGGTAGTTTTTCAGTTCTGAGGGGTCTGCTGTTGGTTTTTTCAGAAGGGCGCTGAGTTCGGCGTGTTTCCATATTTCTGGAAAGATGGCTGAGTTGAAGGAGCAGTTGATGACATCGCGGAGTTGGGGAGCGATGATGGAGTCAGCTTTGTTGAAGATGTAGTGGGGGCAGGGGTCAGAAGGTGAGCCAGAGTGGATTGAGTTCATGAGGCGAATGGTATCTTCAATGGTGATTGGGTTCCAGGAATTGAGGTAGTTAGTTGGAGGGGTGGGATCAGAAGGGGGTGGGGTGAGTTGGTCATTGGGAGTGTTCTTGAAGCTGTTGTGGATGTCGGCAATTTTGTTGTAGAAGAAGGAGGATAGCGCATTGCAGAGGTCTTGGGAGTTAGTGATGTCGTTGGATGCTGCGGGAGGGTTGGTGAATTCTTTGACGATATTGAAGAGTTCCTTGCTGTTATGAGAGTTGTTGTCGAGACGGTCCTTAAATGCTGATTTCTTGGCGGAACGAATCAGTTGGTGGTGTTTGCGGGTGGCTGTCTTGAGGGAGGTCATGTTGACTGAGGTTGGTTCTTTTCTCCAATTCTTCTCCAGGGTGCGGCAAGTCTTCTTGGATTTTTTAAGGTCATCATTAAACCAGGGAGCCTTTTTGCTGAAGGATTTCAACTGGTGTTTTTTCAGGGGTGCTACTTCGTCCGCACTGTGTGTAATCCATTGCCTGAGGTTTGTGGCTGCTTGGTCTGGGTCCGTTGTTAGGGTGGGAGTGTTTTGGCTGAGGGATGCGAGGAGTTGGTCGGTGGTGATTTTGTTCCAATTTCTTCGGGGAATGGGTTGTGGACGGTTGTGGGTCAGGGTTGTTTTGTAGCTGAAGTGAACACAGCTGTGATCCGTCCAGTGGAGAGCTGTAGTGTGATCGAAGGAGATGTGCTTGCTGGAGGTGAAGATAGGGTCGAGCGTGTGTCCGGCTGTGTGAGTGGGGGTGTCGACAAGTTGTTTGAGTCCGAGATTGGACATGTTGTCCAGGAGGGTGGTGGTGTTGTTGTCGAGAATGTTGTCAAGGTGGTAGTTGAGGTCTCCTAGAAGAATGTAGTTCTCGGAGGCGAGAGCGTGCGGGCTGACGAAGTCTGTGATGTCGTCGCTGAATTGAAATCGGGTGCCTGGGGGCCTGTAGATGAGGGTTCCTCTGAGGGTGGTCCTGGGGTCGGTGTGGATCTGAAAGTGGAGGTGTTCGGCGGTTGCAAGATTGTCGTCAGAGCTGGTTGTAATTTTGATGGTGTTTCTATGGACGATGGCGATGCCTCCTCCAGTTTTTTTAATGGTGCGGTCTTTTCGAATGATCTTGTAAGTGTCCGGTATGGCTATGGCGATGTCGGGGGCAGAAGATGCGTTCATCCAAGTTTCAGTGAGGAAGGCGATGTCAGGTGACACAGTGTCGATTAGGTCCCATAGTTCGGTTGCGTGTCTGTGGACCGAGCGGGTGTTCAGTAGGATGCATTTCAAGTCGTTGGGTTCGGAGCTGAGTGTGGAGGAAGTGTGTTTGGTGAGGGTCCTGAAGCAGTTGAACTTACAGGAGAGGCAGGAGAATGGGCCGTGGGTACGTCCTGGGGTAGCTACGCAGCATAGTGGGGTGCGTCCTGCGTTGAGGGCGAGGAGAGTAGCGGCATCACCTCCCCCACTGGCACACCATCATGTCAGACAGGTGGATTTTGCAAATAGTCAGAAGGGGCTACTCCCTACCCTTCAAGATTACCCCTCCATCCATGCCACCTCAGTACCATCGCATGTCGGAGGATCATCTGGCCCTTCTCCAACAGGAAGTTTTGGCACTCTTGGCCAAGGGGGCCATCGAGCGCGTTCCTGTCCCAGAAGTAGATCGTGGTTGCTTTTCCCACTACTTTCTGGTGCCCAAGAAGGACAAAGGTCTGCGTCCTATCTTGGATCTCAGGAACATCAACCGTTTCCTCCGGAAGGAGAAGTTCAAAATGTTGATGCTCGCTCAGGTCCTGTCTGCCCTCGACACTGGAGACTGGATGGTAGCATTGGACTTGCAGGACGCTTACTTTCACATCCATGTCCTGCCGGCCCACCGGCATTACCTGCGGCTACAGGGCCTGATGGCCTCCTGCATCCTGCTGGTGGACCATGTCAGATGGCATATGCGGGTTCTGCAGTAGGACCTGAAGTTCCAGTGGGCACAACATCGGGGGAACCTGTCCGATTGCATCCAGATTTCGGATGGCACTGCACACCAATTGCAGTGGTGGCTAATGAACCAGGATTGGGTCGATGGCAGATTCCACTCCCTTCCCCAACAAGAGTTCACAGTAGTGACCGATGCATCACTTCTGGGATGGGGCGGCCACATGGGGAGGCGGAGTTCGGGCTCCATATCAACCCTCTGGAGCTTCGGGCGATTTGTCTTGGACTCAAAGCATTCCTTCCCTTTGTCCGGCGAAGAGTAGTGCAGGTGTTCACGGACAACACCACCACTATGCGGTACTGCAACAAACAAGGCGGTGGGGTTGTGGACCCTATGTCAGGAGGCCCTCCGCCTCTGGACATGGCTGGAACATCAGGGCATATCGCTGGTGGTTCAACACCTGGCAGGTTCATTGAACGACAGGGGGGGACAAACTCAGCCGCAAGTGCATGATGGATCACGAATGGTGTCTTCACTCAGGGGTGATGCAAGGTCTCTTTCAGTAGTGGGGAGAGCCTTGGTTAGATCTATTCACCACCGAAGAGAACGCGCAATGTCAGCAATTCTGCAAGTCGGAATTTCCAAGGGGGCACTCGCTAGGCGACGCTTTCCATTGCGAGTGGTGTTGCGGTCTTCTATGCGTCTTTTCGCGTATACCACTTCTACCTGGAGTGCTGAAGATCAAGCACGACTGGGTCCCAAGTCATTCTTGTGGCTCCGGATTGGGCATGAAGAGTCTTGTATCCCAAGCTGCTACACATGGCCATCAATCCTCCGATCAGACTGCCTTTTCGGGAGGATCTTCGGTTGCAGCAGCAGGGGACGGTACTCCACCCGAACCTGTCCAGCCGCCACCTCCTTGCGTGGAGATTGAGCGGCGGCAGTTGACGTCGTTTGACCTGCCTCCCGAAGTCTATGATGTTATCTTGGCAGCCTGGCGTCCTTTCACAAAGATGGTATACGCGTGCAGATGGAACAAATTTGTGGCATGGCAGAGCAAAGGCTGTGGATCCCCTTTCCGCCCCTCTTTCTGAGGTTCTCTTGTTCTTCCTTTCTTTACTCTGGGCACTCTAAAGGGCTTCTTTTCCCTTTCAGCCTTCCTTAGGCTTCCTGATCAGCCTTTTCTTTTCAAGTCCCCTGTTGTAAATCGTTTCCTTAAGGGCATTACTCATCTTTTTCCTCCTGTTCCCTTCGTAATGCCTCAGTGGGGCTTGAACTTGGTTCTTACATATCTTATTTGCGCTCCTTTGAGCTACTACTATACGGTCCTCTTATGCTTCTAACTTTGAAAACTGCCTTTCTGGTGGCCTTCACCTCTGTGCGCAGAGTGAGTGAGCTATTAGACTCCCTTTCTGGCTGTTCATCCGGATAAGGTCATTCGCAGAACTAGCCCTTCCTTTCTTCCCAAGGTGGTTACGTCTTTCCACATTGGCCAAACCATCACTTTGCCCACCTTCTTTCTGCCTCCGCATTACTTCAAAAGAGGAAGAGAGGCGCCACTGTCCTGGTCGAAAATGGGCACTTTGCTTCAACCTGGATCGCACCAAACAATTCCAGGTGGATGCCCAGCTCTTAGTTGGTTACGTTGGCACTAAGAAAGGTCGGGCCGTGCACAAAGAGAACAGTATTCGGGAGAACTGCGCCGCGAGCCGGTTTTGAACATAAGAGGGGCATATCATAGCCCAAGAGCTTGCGACGACTTGATACTAGATAGTAACTAGTAGACGCAATACGCACAACACGTGACGCATTCTTCTGCCTCAACAGAGAACTTGAATTTCTCCAGTATTGGGGTGTCTTTCATAGATTCACATGCCTGAATCATTCCCCGTCATCGGAGTGGGAGTCTCACGGTACATAAAATAGCAATAATATGCAGATAATAACCAAAAAACCTTGGTAATAACCAACCAGGAAGTAAAGTAGCCCTAAGCTACAAGAGAAAACTTCCACACTCATGACTATCATAGTCATTTTGTATAGACCAAACTGCAGCCGATCAAACGACAGCACCCACCAGAATGTTCTCCCCAGGGGCTCAGGCTCTCAGATTTTCTACCGCACGCTGTGTGAAGGGAGTCTCCCTGAGCTCTGCTCAGTACTTCACTTTCTGACTGAATTTCTTCATCCAGGATGTCATCTACTAAGAAATATCTCTTCAGGCCTTGTGATTCTTGTGGGAAGCTCCAGCTTTTTAAAGATGATCCCCACAAAAAGTGCATTTACTGCCTTTATCCTGATCATGAGGTGAGAGAGTGTAAAATCTGCAGGACCTTCCCTCAAAAGGCCCTCAGGGACAGGAAAGGACGCCTTCTTCTGTGGCTGCAGAAGATAAAAGACCAAGACAACCCTCTTTCTGAGGTGGAAAGGTTGACTTCAGGGTAATCTATATCTTCAAGGAAAAGGAAGGCTGAGGAAGATTCATCTTCCACTGGGGTTAAGGTGTTGAGGAAAGCTCAGCCCTCCAAGGGCTCTGGCCTGTCTTCTGGAAAAAAGGCTTCTCCACCTTCTGGATCTGTTTCGTCCCCTAAAAAGACTGGAAAGTCTTTGACATCTAAGCGGCTTCCTGAGAAGGTTTTACCTCAGAAGAAAAAATCTACTCCGTCAACGGAGTCGTCGTCGGTTCCATTGTCGTAGATAATCATTGTTGACGCCACCTCAAAGTCGACAGTAACCTTCTCATCTCCTAAGCCTAAGATGATATTGTCGTCGGCCTCTACACTGTCGACGCTGGTCTCGGTCACGGTAAGGCCTATTTCGTCGACTAAGATAATGCCTTCCATCGTCGACGCTCCGTCGCCAAATAAAAAAAGGAAAGATTCTGCTGACGAGTGCTTCGTCGACGAAAACCAGCGTGACGTCGACGGTGGGGTCGTCGACGAGTGCCCCGTCGATGAAGATTGGCTCGACGTAGACGACCCCGCCGTCGACTAAGGCTACCTCGACGACGAAGATCCCACCGTCGACGAAGACTACCTCGTCGTCGACAGCTTCACCGTCGTCGAAAAATGTCCCGTCAACGACGTCATCGTCGACGAAGGCAATGAAGATTACACCATCGCTTAAAGTGACTGTCTTGTCGACGCCGTCGCCTTCGACGATGGCACCGTCTACGAAGAAACAGTCAACGCCACTTTTATCAAAATGTACTGCGTTGCAAGTATGGTCTTCCACACCATCTAAGACCTCCTTTGGCCAACCAATTACGTCACCTTCTTTGCTTCAGAGACGTGGCTCCTCATTACAAGCCCTATCACCGCTTAAATATTCTGACCAATTGCTGGATTCAGATGACAGTGAGGAGAAATCTGACATTGATGACAGGTTCCATACTACTACTAGTCCATCGGAACTACTCATTAAATATCAAGAGGAGGATCCAGACGAACAACAATTCTCTGCATCTGTAGATCAAGCTCCAGCCATGGTGCCCTCAGCACAGATGCTTCTGGCGCTTCTTGATAATTTACAGTATGTGTTACAGGATTACTATCGTCGTTTTCCTCCTTCGGAGTCGGCGGCGTCCCTTCCATCCACTCCCATGCCTCAGGCCTCTATATCCTCTCCAAGACCACAGTCTCGGGCACCTTCTCATCATTCTCCAGAAGGGAACACCACTGATGAGGATAGAGAAGAAGGAGAAGTAGATGATAAATCTAGTCTGTCGGAGTGGAATGAGTATCAGATTCAGACGCCATCACCTTCGGCTCCAGCTCCGGCGGATTCGCCTCCAGTAGACATCGGAGGTTTTCATGTACTGATCGAGAGGGCTACTAAGAGATTCTTGATCACATTGGAAACAAAGAAAGACAAGTGCTTTCTTTATGATTTTAAAGATCAGCCGCGAAAATAAGTCAGAACGATTCCCATCATTGATTTCATATGGAAGGAAGGTTTAAAGATTATGGCAACACCCAATTCCCTTCCGGCTGTATTTCCAGATTAGACAAAAAGTACAAGGCACCGAACAAATATCCTGCATGTCTAACTGGACAACCTAAGACTGATTCTGTTTCGGCTCCACATGATAGAGATGGAAGGCGCTTAGATTCTATCGGAAAGAAGGTCTCCACGATGGCTGCAACCACTGTAAGAGCCGCAAACTCCCTAGCAATATTAGGGAGATACAACAGGCAGATGTGGTCCGACATCTCCCTCTATGTTGAGGTGTTACCAGAACCTGCAAAAACTGAGGCAAAGCAGATATTGCGAGAGGGCGAGCTTGCTTCAGCAGAGATAATCGATGCAGCAGTAGACGTGGCGTCTACAGGCTTCAGACAGCTAGCAGGTGCTGTGGTGTTAAGAAGACAAGGATGGCAGAAGTCCACATCGTTTCGCCAAGAGGTCCATTCCAAAATAATTGACATGCCTTTTGATGGCGAGTATCTCTTTGGCCAGCATGTTGACGAGGGTCTACAGGCCATAAAGAAAGACACGGAAACGGGGCGATCTTTGGTTAGCTTGTAGTTTCGCAAGTCGTCTTTTCAAGGAGCTAAAGGACGTGGATCCTTTTCAAACAGAGGAAATTACAATCAGCAGAGATCATATCAAACCTCTCAGTCCAACCAACGGTATCAACCCTACAAACAGCAATCTTACATACAAAGGGGTAACTCTTACACGCAGTCCAGAAGAAAGTCCTCCTACCGTGGAAGAGATTCAAATAAAAAACAGTGAGACACGCTGCCTGCCACCATCTCTACTCTCCCCCAGTCAAAAGTTGGAGGAAATATATCCCAATACTACTCAAATTGGTCTGCAATTACTACAGACAAGTGGGTCCTGAATATAGTGGCCAGGGGACACAGTTTAGAATTCGTGAAGATTCCACCAAATTCTCCTCTCAAGGGCCCACCTCCAGCTCATATCCAGGAGTTGTTCACCCATATACACTCAATGATTCGGAAGGGAGCGATCAAAAAAGTTCCTTACTTGCAAGAGGGAATGGGCTTTTACTCCAGATTCTTCCTCATAAGGAAAAAATCGGGAGAATGGCGTCCCATCCTTGACCTACATGCCCTCAACAAATACTTAAAGAAGTTGACCTTCGGAATGTTAAGACTTCAAGAAATACTCCAGCTTCTTTCAATGGGGGATCATATGACCACCCTCGACCTTCAAGACGCTTACTTTCATGTGCCGATCCTCCCCAAGCACAGAAAATTTCTACGATTCAGAGTGGCTGGCAGGGATTTTCAGTTCAAAGTTCTCCCCTTTGCTCTTCGCTCAGCGCCCCGTGTTTTCACAAAGATGATTGCCCCAGTAGCAGCACATCTCCGCCTTGAGGGCATTCAAATTTTCCCTTACCTGGACGATTGCCTTATCAAGGCCAGTTCTTTTGCAATGGCAGGCGCACATGTTCAGAGATGCCTGTCTCTTTTCCAGTCTCTGGGTTTCACCATCAACTTCGACAAATCTCATCTCCTTCCATCTCAAAGAAAGTCTTTCTTGGGAGCCACACTGGATACCCACCTTTGCTCAGGCTTTTGTATCAAAATAAAGGCAACAGAAGATCTGCAAGATGGCTCGCTAACTACAAGAAAAATAGTTTGTTTCAGTTCGAAAGTTCAAATCTTCCCTAGGGATGATCTCATCCTGCATCCCTCTAATCCCAACTGTCGTCTCAGAATGAGACCTCTACAAGAAGAGCTCGACCTCCAATGGTTGCAGGTTTCGGGGTTGTTCGACAACATTATTCACATAACCCATCGTATGAGGGAAGTTTTTCACTGGTGGACTCAGATGAAAAATTTACAGGAGGGGTGCGCATTTCTGGCAGTGGTGCCAAAGTTTACCATCACCACGGATGCTTCCCTCGAGGGATGGGGCGCGCACCTACAGGGGATGACTGTCAATGGAAAGTGGAATGTACAACAAAGGAAGTGGCATATCAACCTTCTGGAGCTATGGGCCATATTCTTGGCCTTGAAATCTTTTCGAACAGTCATACAAGAGTCATCAGTACTGATTCGGACAGACAATACGACAAGTATGCATTACTTAAACAAACAAGGCGGGACAAAGTCAGCCCTTCTCTCCCAACAAGCCCAGGAGATTTGGGATTGGGCTCTGGGTCACAAGATCACTCTTTCAGCGGTCCATGTTCCCAGGATTTCCAATGTACTAGCGGATGCTCTCAGCAGGGCCGTAATATCCAATCACGAATGGGAGATCCACCAACCGACGCTGGACCGAGTCTTTCGGGAGTGGGGGCACCCCGATCTGGACCTATTTGCGACGATTCAGAACCACAAATGCCCACACTTTGCAAGCTGGATTCCCCACAAGGAATCATGCGGGGATGCATTTTCAATGAATTGGTCTCAGATATATGCATACGCCTTTCCTCCAATTCCGTTGGTTCCCAGAGTCATCCGCAAAATGAAGAAACAACCATGTCGCATCATCCTCATTGCTCCCAGATGGCCTCGCCAATACTGGTTCACCGAGCTTCTCCTCCTCTCTGAGTGCGAAGCCATTCAGTTTCCACCAATACTGAACCTCTTAACAATTCAATGGGGTCAAGTTTGTCACCCGGACCCAGCCTACTTGAAATTAGCAGCTTGGCTCCTCAACACCTTGAGTTTGCACACTTAGATATTCCTGCGGATTGCCAAGAAGTCTTAGCCAATGCTAGAGCACCTGCAACGATTAAGACATACAAATTCAAATGGAAGAGATTCTGTGCTTGGTGTCATTCTGCCAACTTACATCCAATTCAGGCCAAGCCAGAACAAATTTTACCGTTCTTTCTTCATGTGGCTAGATCGGGGTTATCACATTCCACGTTGAAAGTATTCTTGGTAGCCATATCGAGGTTCCGTCAAGATGGCTCTAACTCTCTCTATTCAACTAGAGTGATTCAGCAAGTTTTTTAAAGGATTCTTTCGAATGTTTCCTCCTATTCGGTGTCCGCCTCCATCCTGGCTTTTGAATGTAGTACTAACTAAGCTTATGCGGCTCCCCTTTGAGCCTATTCATCAAGTGGATCTTAAGTTCCTTTCGTGGAAGGTTTCTCTACTGTTGGCGCTGACATCAGCAAGAAGGGTCAGCAACATTCAGGCATTCACGATCAAGTCCCCTTTCTTACAATTCACATCAAACTCTGTGGTGCATCGTACCAATCTACGCTTTATGCCTAAGGTTCCTTCAGACTTTCACCTCAATGAACCAATAATTCTGGAAAAAAAATTCCAAATCCTCAAACAGCGGCAGAGAGAGCGTTGCATTCCCTTGACATCAGGAGATGTCTCAAGTTCTATCTGCAATGAACTGCGACAATTCGGAAAACAGATCAGCTATTCGTAGCATATGGAAGGCTACGTCAAGGTTACGCTGTATCCAAACAAACCATAGTTCGTTGGATGTCCTTGACAATTAGTCTGTGTCATCAACAGGCTGGAAGACCGCTACGCTCCATGCCACGAGCGGTTTTCGCTTCCATCGCTCTCTTTGCTGGTGTGCCTCTTCATCAGATCTGCAAAGCGGCAACCTGGTCCAGCAGACACACGTTTACCAAACACTACTGTTTGGATGCTGCAAGTGATGCAGATGCGTCAGTGGGAAGAGCAGTTCTCCGAAATCTTTTCAAATAAGGTGAGCCTCTGTTCTCCCTCCTCCACTATACTCTTTTTAGACGCTTATTCTTACATGTGATTCTTCTTGCACAATATGATATTTATAAATGTTTTAGACCCTGTCCAGGCTGTGTTTCATACATGTTTACATATATACTGTGATACAAGGAGCGTCTAACGAGTATTATGGTTTGTACTGCTATCTACTCTGATTCAGGCATGTGAATCTATGAAAGACACCCCAATACTGGAGAAGAACAATAGTTACTTACCTGTAATTATGGTTCTCCAGTATTGGTGTCTTTCATAGATTCACATGCAACCCGCCCACTTCCCCTCAGAGGCTGATTTAGGCTATAATGGTTTGGTTCACTCCTGTGCGAGAAAATCTGAGAGCCTGAGCCTCTGGGGATAGCATTCTGGTGGGTGTTGTCGCCTGATTGGATGCAGTTTGGTCAATACAAAATTACTATGATAGTCATGAGTCTGGAAGTTTTCTCTTGTAGCTTAGGGCTACTTTACTTCCTGGTTGGTTATTACCAAGGTTTTTTGGTTATTATCTGCATAATATTGCTATTTTATATACCGTGAGACTCCCTCTCCGACGACGGGGAATGATTCAGGCATGTGAATCTATGAAAGACATCAATACTGGAGAACCACAGATTACAGGTAAGTAACTATTGTTCATACATAGAATTCAACAGGACAAGATGACTTTCATACTAGAAATCTGGACACCTTTACATGTAATCTGTGCACAAACTAATGTGACACAATGACTGAAGCCTTGGAAAAGTTTCTAAGAAAATAAACATGTGTTGGCTGCCGGTTCAACACCTAAAAAGGAGTACTGTCATACCAAGCTGTCTATACATATTTTTATTGTCATTGCTTTGGGAATTTTAAAACCTGTGATTTAAGATTTGGTGACATATTTATAATAAATTGACATAGCAAGAGCGGAATAGACTTCCTGCTGGTACTTTGAACTGTTCATTGCTAAACAGCTATATGAGATTGATACATGAATTATACTAGAGTGCCAAGATTTATACATGTGTTTAACGTTTTCACTGGGAACACATAGGCTCAAGTGTTCTGGCACCTTAGGTAGTGGGCTGTAGTTTTCATAACCTTGAGGGCCACCAATACTTGGTTGTGTTCACTGAATGCACAAAAAGAATAGGTATGCTACCAATCAGACCACCACTGCCATTTGTAAATATTCACAAACAGACCATCTCCAGGTGGGTCGTTCTGTGCATCAAAGCCTGCTATTCTTTGGCAGAGAGGAAGCCTCCAGTGGGACTGCCCGCCCATTCCACCAGGGCGACGGCAGCTACTACTGCTTTAGGACAAGAAGTCCCGCTTAATGACATCTGTCAGGCAGCTATGTGGGCATTGCTGCACACGTTCACCAAACACTACTGCCTGGACAGCCAAGTCCGGAGAGAGGACTTCTTAGGCCATTCTGTTCTCCAGGACTTTCTGGTGTGAACTTAGTTCGCAGGCCCCCTCCGGGGTTGGTATTGCTGGGGTATCTACTTTAAGGTAAGACATCTATAACTAACTGTTACTTTCAGATAAATAAGTTACTTACCTTTGGTAATGATATATCTGTAAGAAACATAGGTTAGTTACAGGTTCCTTACCGCCCCACCCATCCTCCCTGTTCTGTGAACTGACTTCTAGGGTTAAGGACTTCCTTTCAGGGCCCTAGTTTTGTGCACCAGTGGTCAGTGTCTTGCATGGCTCTGTGCTTCTGGCATGGAAAGTCGTGTACAGAACTGACGTCAGCGAGGGAGGCGTCTATGTAGCTACCTTAACGTCACCCCAGCGACCACGATGCCAACGACGAATGTGGAGTCGACCGACTCCACCTTCTGACGCGCAAGGGTACTGCTGACAAAAAACTTTCCAGATCCAGTCTGACGCTTAGGGGTAATTCTAAGGTAAGGAATGTATAACTAACCCATGTTTCTTACAGATATATTGTTACTTAGTTTAGTAACTTGTTCAACAGCAACTCGTTCCATGTCTAAACTTACCCTACACTACTTACCTCATACGCCTCTGTAGGTCTGTCTGGCTCCCCATATCTTCTCCCATTTCTTTGGGCACCCCCTGCCCTGGTATATTGTTTGTTGTGCTTGCCTGCACCAGTCTAAGTCAGATTTCCACTCCCCTATCATCAGAATATGCTACCTTTTTTTTACATGGGGATTGCTGTTTACAAATTCCTCTCACTTTGCAGGCAGAGAAAGAAAAGTATAGTGAATAATGTGACAATATTGCTGGGGTAAAATGAGTGTGAAAGGAAAGGCTGTATGATGCAATTTTTTGTAACACAGAACAAAATGTAAATACCCTTAAAGGAACTGTGTGCACTCAGCAGTTAGGAAATAAAAAATCTATGAATTTTGTGTGTAATTCTGAAGTGTGATGGAAACAAAGATTTTAATAGTATCAGCTCAAACCAAAACACTTTACTTGGTGATGCACAATGGACAAGGATTAGCTGAAAACCCCTTTCCAAAGATCACATACATTTTGTGTGCTATATTCTTTTATCAGTAAAGCTGTATGTTTGTGCAAATTTAGAGGCCATTTCAATAGAAAATGTGCTGTCTATAAATAATGGCGTGCTACCAAACATTACTGTAGTTATAGAAAAAAAATCGCTAACCTCATATCCTTTAAAACTTGGTGAGTCGTAAGAGTTTGTCATTCTAAAAAGTGGGAATAAAAAGTTTGGGAAGCACTGCTTTAGAGTTCAAGAACTGTGCAAGTTCTTCTGCTTTTATGACTTGGGGCAAGCTGCTCGCAGTTTTGGCCATGTACAAATATGTTGAGGTCCGTCCTTGGCTGAATCAAGGAGTGATCTAAAATGATTCAATTTTGCATAGAAAATGATTCTTCTCATAGTGATTTTGCATTTTGGAGGCCACCAAGAGAAAATCAAAATGTTGGGCAGTCGAGTCTTTGATGTTCTTGATAAGGCTGATGGGCGATAGTAACGTCTGTTCTGATAGATACATCTGCCGTGTGGATTCCTCACCTTGTGAATATCCCCTTGCGTCAGCAGCATTCGGAAATTCTTTTCGTAGCTTCGCGCCGACGTGGTCTTGGACGTCATAGAGACACGGCATCTCACGCGACTCCGCTGACGTCACCGACGCCTATAATAGGCCCACGCCGGCGTGATGACATCAGTTCCCTTTTTTCCGCGTCGTCGACGCTAACGGTTTTCTAGGGATCGTCTGTAGCTTTTACAGTATCTTAGTTACTTTGTATTGTTGGTGTTCCTTTATCTCCTCTTTCAACATGTCTTCGAAGAAGACCGGTTTTAAAGCCTGTGGAGAATGCGGCAAGACCATGTCCATTACGGATCCGCATGAATGTTGTTTATGGTGTCTTAGCTCCGACCACGATGTCGAAGACTGCTGATCTTGTAAGAAGATGACTCCAAAGGCCCTCCGGGAGAGAGAAGCTAAGGTTATTGTTGCAAAGCTTAAAGGAAATAAAGAGAAGAAGAAACCGAGGTCGCGGACTCGACTCTCGAGGTCAAGATCTCACTCGAGGTCGAGTTCGGACTCGTCCTCGGTCCATGCTTCAAGATCTTCAAAAAAGAAGCATAAGAAGAGGTCTCATGAATCCCGAAATCATTCGAAGAAAGATTCGGGTACTAAACCGAAGTCGCAAGTGAAACTGGTTGAAAAAGAAGTGGTGTCTTCGGCTTCGGAACAACAGGACACTGGAGGTGAGGCGTCGCATGCGAATTTGCCAGGTTCACCGAAGCAGACAACGAATCCAACTCCGGTTCCATCCCACTCTCCGGATCGGGAGGATGAAGAGGAGATAGTTGGAGAGGGAGAGGCTCCGTTGCCCGAAGGTCTGTCGACTCCGGTGCACCAGCCTGAAGAGGAGGGCGACGTCGTATCGACTCCACGCCCTCAAGAGCCACCTGGGGGTTCCTACCCGGCTTTCCCGGCTCCAGGTCAGGATCCTACGCATTTTTTAAATGCGAGGTATGGTATTTACTCCAGGGCTATGTACCCCTCTGGGATTCCTGTTGGTCCCACGGGTCCGATGGCATTTGGTCTGGGTGTTCCCCAAACCTATGCTCCTGCGCCCTTTATGCCCTTTATGCCGGCTCCGGTGCCGCATTGGCATTTCCCGACGCCGGCGAGGCCTTCGACTCCGAAGCCATCGACGCCGAAGTCGACGCCGCCGAATCCTTCGACGCCGATTCCATCATCCATGATGCCGAACCCCGAACGACGTCGTGGAATTCTTCCTCGTCCGGCGTCGGGCTCGGCGCCGGCTCTGGCTTCGACGGAGTCGACAGTGGATCCGACGGCTTCGAATGTGAAGCACAGGTCGAGGCGTGAAGCCCAGAGGCTGATGGAGGAAGAGAGGTATCATGAGGAGTATTTGGAGGAGGTTGAGCTACAGGATCCTGAGGACCTTTTTGAGGATCTTTCGGTGGCCAGTGGCCTTGAACTGTCCCCTGAGTGGGATTTGGTTTCAGTTACAGATGAACCCTCTAAAGATGTGGCTCCTTACCACGTTGTGATCAATAAGGCTGCTAATTTGTTGAACATTGCTTTACCTACTGCTGAGTTCAAGTCAAATTTTCTCACAGAGGTCCTTCACTCTCCATCATCGGCGATTGAACCATTACTGCCCTTTAATGATGCCATTAAAGATCCTATTTTAGAGGTTTGGAAGAAACCCTTATCATCTCCTGCTGTGTCTAGGGCTGTTGCCAGAAGGTACAGAGCTGCTCCAGATGACCCAGAATTTTTATCCACTCATTCTCTGCCTGAGAGTTTGGTGGTACAGGCTGCCTGTTCCAAACGATCAACAGGAACTTTTTCTCAGGTTCCAACTGAAAAAGAGTCGAGAAAGCAGGATCAGGCTGCTAAAAAGATTTTCTCCTCCGCTAGTATGGCGCTGAAGTCCACGAATGCGACCTGCCTGATGGGGCGTTATATTCATGCCCTTATGGACACTGTAAAACAGTTGGTACCCAAGTTACCGGAGGAGGATAGAAGAGACTTCCAGGAGGTTATCTCTGACACTCAGGCTGCAGCAAGACAGGTGATTCAGAGTGGGTTGGACACGGCGGACTCTGTGGCAAGGGTCATGGGCTCTTCTGTAGCTACGAGGAGAGCTGCGTGGCTGAAGTCGAGTGAGTTTTCTTCAGATGTCCAATCTACGTTGTTGGATCTCCCGTTCAACGGATCTGGTTTGTTTGGCAAAAAGGCAGACACTGCTTTAGAACGTTTTAAAGACAGCAGAGCGACAGCGAAGTCGTTGGGCCTTCAGACCAGGGGCACTTTTGGAAGGCGTACTAGAGGATTTAGCAGATCTTCCTTTCGATCCTACAAGTCTACGCAGCAGCAGCCGCAGCAGCGGCAAAACACGCTGTACAGGTCTTATAGGGGCAAACACAAAGAGGTCGATCTCGAGGCCGTCAAGTCTCCTCCTCTTCCTCCTCTGCCCCGTCCCAGCCCCCTGCCAATGCAGCAAAGCAGCCCTAGATCCACCATTCAGGATCATGTGGACCCAGTGGGGGGTCGGCTTACCCATTTCCTACGAGATTGGGAATTGATAACATCGGATCTTTGGGTTCTCAATCTCGTGGGGAATGGGTATGCTCTTCCCTTTCGGGAGTTTCCCCCAAATTACCCTGCTTGCCAGGGTTTTTGTTCAGAGGACCATCTGCTTCTCCTACAGGAAGAAGTCCTGGCATTGTTCAGAAAGGGTGCGATAGAGGTGGTTCCGGAGCAGGAAAGGGGTCAGGGATGCTACTCCCGGTATTTTCTGATCCCCAAGAAGGATGGCAGGCTTCGGCCAATCCTGGATCTCAGGATCTTGAACCTTTACCTGAAACAGGAAAAGTTCAAGATGCTCACTCTTGCGCAGGTTCTTCAAGCGCTGCTGGTAGAGGACTGGATGGTGTCGATCGACTTGCAGGATGCATATTTTCATATTCCCATCTTGAAGTCGCACAGAAAGTATCTCCGTTTTACGGTTGGGTCGCAACACTACCAGTTTGCGGTCCTTCCGTTTGGTCTTACTACTGCGCCTCGAGTCTTCACCAAGGTGATGGCAGTGGTGGCAGCACATCTCAGGAGGTCGGGGATTCCTGTGTTCCTGTATCTGGACGACTGGCTGATCAAAGCGGAGTCGTCAGAGAAGGTGCTCCTTCATCTGCAAGAGACAACTCTTTTGTTGCACAGGTTGGGTTTTTCGATAAATGTACCCAAGTCTCACCTGGTGCCCTCCCAGCGCAACCTGTTCATAGGTGCGGTTCTGGACACTACTGTATGTCTTGCATTCCCTCCTCCTCAAAGGATTTACGACATACAGGAAATGATTCCTTTATTCTTCAATGGAGCGGTTGTTCCAGTCCTGGAGGTCTTACGTCTGCTCGGTCTGATGGCTTCTTGCATTCTGTTGGTCAACCATGCACGCTGGCACATGAGGGCACTCCAGTGGTGCCTCCGCAGGCAGTGGTATCAGCACAACGGAGATCTCAGGGAGTCAGTGAGGATCTCCAGAGAAACTGCAGCGGACCTGTCTTGGTGGAGCGTGGAAGGCAATCTGTCGCAAGGAAAGCCTTTTCAACTTCCTCCATCGGTGGCCACGGTAATAACGGATGCATCCACTCTAGGGTGGGGTGCTCATCTGGGGGACCTGGAGGTCAAGGGTCTTTGGTCTCCAGAGCAAAGGTTGATTCATATCAACCTTCTAGAGTTGCGGGCGATACGTCTGGCGCTCAAGGCCTTCCTCCCTTCCCTTCGCGGTCAGTCGGTTCAGGTCCTGACGGACAACACGACCGCGATGTGGTACATCAACAAGCAGGGAGGAGTGGGGTCGCAGTGTCTCTGCAGAGAGGCTCTGCGTCTCTGGTCCTGATTTGTCTGATGGCAAATCATCTGGCCGGAGTTCAGAACGTTCGTGCAGACAGTCTCAGTCGGCAGTTCTCTGCCGACCACGAGTGGAGGCTTCATCCGCAGGTAGTTCGTCACGTCTTTCGGACGTGGGGAACTCCTCGGGTGGACCTGTTCGCCACTCAAGAGAATGCTCACTGCCCGTTATTAGGCAGCCTCCAGTTTCCAATGCAGGGAGCCTTGGGGGATGCGTTTCAGTTGAGTTGGGGTTCTCAACTCCTTTACGCGTTTCCTCCCATACCTTTGATTCCTCGAGTTCTGAGGAACATTCGCCAAGACCGGGCCCAAGTTATATTGATCGCCCCGGATTGGCCAAGAAGGGTGTGGTACTTAGACCTTCTCCACCTCTCCTCTCACCCGCCACTCCGTCTCCCTCACAGGGCAGACCTCCTCTCTCAGATGGAGGGGCAGGTTCTACACCCCCACCTCCAGACCTTACACCTTCATGCCTGGAGATTGAACGGGGCAACCTGAGTTCTTTTTCTCTCCCGCCTGACGTGGTGGATGTTATCTTGTCAGCCAGGCGTGACTCCACTAAGTCCATCTATTCTTATTGGTGGTCAAACTTTGTCACTTGGTGTGGGGAGAAATCTATAGACCCTTTAAGAGCCCATTTGTCTGATGTTCTCCAGTTTGCCCTTTCTCTGGCGCAACAGGGGCTTGCTGTTGCCACAGTGAAGGGCTATCTTTCAGCGCTGTCGGCATTTCTCTGCTTGCCTGACCAGCCATCTTTTTTTTAAATCTCCTGTTGTTTTAAGGTTTTTGAAGGGCCTCACAAATAAGTTCCCTCCTACTCTTTTTATTGTGCCTCAGTGGGACTTAAATCTTGTTTTAACCTTTTTGATGGGTGCTCCTTTTGAGCCTCTTCACAAATGTCCTATGAGGCTTTTGACTCTTAAGACAGTTTTCCTCGTTGCGATAACCTCGGCAAGGAGGGTAAGTGAGCTTCAAGCTCTTAGTTCCAAGCCCCCTTTCTTGACCATTCATGCTGATCGAATGGTTCTTAGGACCAGGGCTGCTTTTCTGCCTAAGGTGGTAACTCCTTTCCACCTTGGTCAATCCATTACCCTCCCTACCTTTTATCCTCCCCCACACCCTTCCAAGGAGGAGGAGAGATTACACCGTCTGGACCCCAAGAGGGCGGTGTCTTTTTACCTGGACAGATCTAAAGACTGTCGGTTGGATGACCAGCTCTTCATTGGCAGGCCCGGACTGGCAATTCCGGGCACCGGGCAATTCCCCGGTCGGCTGATTCATATGGGGGCCGGTTTTGTGACGGGGGCCGGTTTTGTGACAGGGGGCTGGTTTGGACCCTGACCGTGCATAATGCTGGTGCTGCATCATACTATAATAATCGTCCATTATTGTCCGTGATTTATTTTGTGATCCGATTTCAATTCCCTTCAGGCAGGCAGGCTAGTGAGGCTACTATGATTATTATAATTGGTTTTTTTTTAATCCACCTGTACCAGTACCTCCATGCTGTGCGCAGCAGGCACGCAGATATCTCCGCCGGGGCGCCGCCGCGTCTGCGCGCAGTTTTACAGTTAAACCTTAGGGCGGGGTCTGCCCAGGCCTGGGTCTGCCTGGTGATGTCATGGACACACATTGCTACTTGCTGGGGCCAGGGTGGGTCGCGGCCGCGCAATAAAATGTGCGCGTGACTGAGGGTGAGAGCGAGGCGAAGGTCGAGGAGGCAGGCATCTCAGAGGCCAGAGAGGTGACTGAGAAAGAGAGGCACCCTGACCCCATAATGTATTTATTTCTAGCCCCCATGTGTGCTGCCCGCAGGTGAGTCTTATTGTCCGTCCAGTCGTTTAATTTGCATGCAGTCCTGATCCTATGACCTTGCCTGATCTGTCTGGGTGCGGGTGCGTCACGACCGGGCCGGAATAGGCCTCGTGTTTTATGTGCCTGGCACGGCCTCGCACCCTTCTGCCGACTGGTAAGGTAAGTGCTGGTCTCACAAATCCTGGGAGGCCCCCTGTGGTTGCCACATTGCTTCTACACGTCTATTGCTGCGTACTGGCCCTGCATTGGAATCTGCCTGATGTGCTGTAGTCCCCTGGCACTGGCGACTCCCCCCACCCCGCTTGCACTCTCCGTCATCTGCCAGTTCTGCCAGTCTTTCGTGCCACTGTGTTCTCTTAGTCGAGGAAGAAACGAGCTCCACAGGTTGGTTGCAGTGCCAGGGAAGGATCATTTCAGTGTTAGAAACGTTTTGAATGTTGCATTTCTCAGATCATGGTAACATATTTTCTCTCGTGATTGCAAATGCCTTGAATGCAAGCCCTTCCAGGGTGTCCCCACTTCACTTATGTCACATTCACCCTGATTAAAATTGTAATTCTAATTGCATTTATATAGCGCTTACTACCCCTGACAATTGTCGAAGCGCTTTTCCGTGATAGATCACCTTCCTATCAGCCTGCCAGCAAGGTGTCCTTAGCGCCTTCCTTCCGGTGACCTTGAGTGGTTTCACATGGTGTTCACCAAGCTTTTCTCTGAGGTACCGTTCAGGTGACTTCCGACATCCTCTGCCACTGTCTGACATAAAATTGCGGTGGTGTGAGGGAACAACACAAGCTGCATTTGCCCTGCCTGCTCTTGGCTTTTTAAAACCTGATTTACAACTAGCAGCTAAAAATGGTCAATCATGAGCACCGAAAGGTATTTATGCCTGTTTACCACTGTTCATTCACTCCAGTAAGAATGTATTGGTACCTGAACCCCCAATCCCAGGAGCTGGGGCGCAATTTGTATTGAAAATCTATTAAACGATAAAACGGATGTAAATATCATTAGAATATATGATGATACAACGAATTCCGTTGCAACGCATGCCTTTACCACGCATGCGTTACAACGGAATTCGTTTAGCACGCATAAACCTTTCACCGACTATTTGCGTGGTGACGTCATACGTCGTTAAGAGAAAACGGCATTTTTTTACCGATTTCTCTTAATCGACTCTGATGCCGACGTGAATTATGGTGAGTGGTTTTATTTGGGGGGGAGATCCCCCCAAGCCCCCCCTTTTTTTTTTTTACTTTTACCACATATGCCTTTACTACAAACATCGTAGTAAAGGCATGCGTGGTAAAGGCATTAGTTGTAACCACGCATGCGTTGTACTGCATGCGTGGTTAAAGATTTCGTGGAAACGGCTTCGTTGTAAAAGCCGTTTCCCATATCATTAATACCTTTAACAAATGAATCTAAACGACTTATTGGACGTATGCTTACTCTTGTTCCACCTGACCTCATGCAGAAAATATCTGTATTATTTACAAACATCAAATGCCTTTTACAAAGCGTCAATTGTATTTTGTTTCCAGTTTTGCACAACGTTTTTATTTAACTACCTCTTAGTCTCTTTTAGGTCTGTATCTTATTATTCTGACCTTTCTTCTTTTGTATTTGTTTAGTTTTACGTTTTGTTTTACTCCCGACGGGCCAGATGTACGACCAGTTTTTGCGGCCATAAAGGGGTTTTAGGTCATTTTGTGCGGTCGCAAAAAATGTGCAGTTTACCACCCTTCTCAGAAGGTTGGTAGAGCACTCGCAAACGGGAACGGGTCCCAAGGGGACCCCTTCCCCTTTGGGAAAGCATGCACAAATATTTTTTAAGGGCTGGCCACTGACTGCTCCTAAAAAACGAAATGTTACATTTTTATTTTTTTAATGCATCCTGTTTTCCTTTAAGGAAAACGGGCTGCATTTCAAAAAGAAAAACTGCTTTATTTAAAAGCAGTCCTAGACGTGGAGGTCTGCTGACCTCACCAGGCCACCATCCCTGAGAGTGCCAGCCATTCCCCATGGGATTGCAAATTGCGACAGCCTCTATAATATGCATGAGGCATGCAATTTGTGGCGCCATTGGGAATCGCAAACAGTGTCTCAGACACTGTTGTACATTGATGTTTGCGACTCGCAAATTGCGACTCGCAAATTGCGACTCGCAATTTAATGCAATTTGTGAATCGCAAACATCAATGGTGGTACATCTGGCCCGAGATTTTGTGACCAGTTGCGCCCCCTTCTGTTGGACATTACCTGCTTGTCACGCAGTGGTGGTTGGGCTCGCTCGCTATCGCGCCGAATGGGGGCTGGTCTTGCAAAATTTGCCAGGGCTGCTTTCAGTTCCCAGTCCGGCCCTGTTCATTGGCTTTGCTGGCTGCAAGAGAGGAAGATCGGTCCATAAAAGAACTTTGTCAAGATGGATCGTCCTCTGTATAAAGATCTGCTACTCTTTGGCCGGTAAGGAACCTCCAGAGGGCATTACTGCTTGGATTCCGAGGTGAGGAGGGACGGTCAATTTGCGCTCTCTGTTCTCCAGGATTTTCTGGTCTAGAAGAGTGGACACCCTCCTCCGGGAGTGGGGACTGCTGTGGGACTCTATTCACAAGGTGAGGAATCCACACAGCAGATGTATCTATCAGAAGAACAAGTAACTTACCTTCGGTAACGCTTTTTCTGGTAGATACAGTATCTGCCTGTGGATTCCTCACTGACCCACCCGCCTCCCCGTTGACTGCTCTTCTATACCAGGGTATCTGTGTTGTAAATATTTTATGGTCAAGGAAAATGTTTTATTTCAAATGTTTTCTTATATTTACTTTGCACTGTGTGTTTTACCTTGGCTGTTGTATACTGTGTATACTATGTATATATCTACTGTCATTGGTCCGTCCGTGTGCCTCGAAGGCACGGAAAAAAGGGCGGAACTGATGTCATCACGCCGGCCTGGGCCTATTATAGGCGTCGGTGACATCAGCGGAGTCGCGTGCGATGCTGTGTCTCTATGACGTCCAAGACCACGTCGGCGCGAAGCTACGAAAAGAATTTCCGAATGTTGCTGACCACAAAGTGAGGACTCCACAGGCAGATACTGTATATACCAGAAAAAGCGTTACCGAAGGTAAGTAACTTGTTCTGCAGTGTTCCTACGTTTCTTGATGTCCATATTTTTGGTGTTACAGGGTATTACCTTTTTCGGTTTGCCAGGAGTCATGGAGTGCACAAACGTCAAAGCGAATGGAATAAGATAATGGTCAGAGCAGTCTACTGGTGTGGGTTCATCCACTCCACTGAGATCAAGTCTTCTTTGGAGATTATTAAGTCTAGTATAAATCTTTTCATGTGGGTTGCTCATAAGTTAAGTTGGGTCAGATCCTTTACCGAAAGGAACAAAGCAAAGGTATTGACTTTTAAGTCATATATGATGTCCCCAATGAAGATTAAGGTCTCTCAGAAATACCTTTTTACACTAATAGAAGCTCCATTGTCACCTAATGAGTGATAGATTTTTGATCTGAAAGGGGAACTGTATTGTACATGTAGTTCCGGAGTCAGGTACTGAAAAGAGGAAAATAAGAAATTTAGAGGCACATGCATCAGTGTTTTTTGCGGTCGCAAAGGGGCAGATTTGCAGAATCTGCCCCTTTGCGACAGCAATTTTTACATTTGAAAAATGCAAAAAAGTGCATTTTTCAAAGTTCTATGTTGCACACAAACATGCTCTTGGTACGTGTGTGTGCGAAAAGTTTTTTTAATTGCACTTTCAGGGATACATCAGGGTGTCCTCTTGGCACTCTTGCACCCTTGAAATTGCATGTGCAATTTGCGAGTACCTATTTAGTACTCGCAAATTGCGCATGCAGTTCCCATTGATTCCTATGGGCCTTTAGGCAAATAAGGAATGTGTAGTAATCACAATTTTAGTTGCGATTCCTACTTGCATAGCATTTTGCGATTCCCAAATAATGAATCGGTAAAATTCGCTATTTGTTAATTGCAAAATGCAATGTTGATGCAGATGCCCCTAAGTTTCTCTATGCATTGTAAGGAGTCCCTGAAGATGGCTCCAATGTCTCCTTCAACCTTCCCAGCCAAGTTTCTTCTTTTAATGGGGTAGTTCGGAGGAAGCAGAAGATACATTATTTTGTGGGATTTATCATTACACAAGATCCCTTTAAGGACTAGTAGGTTAACGTTATAGTCTGAAACTGTGTCTACTAATGCCAGTTTGTGCTTCATTGCTCATCTACAGTTAGGGAGAAGGCAACAAAAAGCTGTGGTGACTGGTTTGGTGTGAGAAGTAACAGGGGGTTCAATCACAGGAATAATGTTCCAGTTGGTCATTCCCTTCTTTGAAGTGGAGCTGATGTTTCATCCTATTCAATGTCGTTTTTCTGTATTGGTTTGGGATATCTAGATTAGCGGAAGTTGAAAAGGCTGAGGATCTAGAGGCATCATAACTTGCTAGTAAGTTGTCAATATCAATCTGAGAAAAATAGGGTAGGAGTCTCTACAGGGGAAGTAGATGATTGGTGCAAGGAATAGAGAGTTTAACACAGCACAAAACTTAAAACTTGGGTGGCATATTGTAACATCTATTCAGGAAAATTTAGAGATTAGGAGATCCAATTTGTATTCTCTGTTGGATTCTGAAATCATTGAAATTGGAGCCAGCACCCTCCCGCCGGCTCAGCGAACCCCAGCCAGGCCGCCGACAACCTCACTAAGTGGATCAGCAACTGCGCGGACGAACTCGCCCCTCTGAGGACCCCGCCCAGCAGACCCGGCAGCAGAAAAGCCCCATGGTTCACCGACGAACTCAAGAGCTCCAAGAAGAACTGCCGAGCCCTCGAGAAAGTGTGGAGAAGGGAACCAACAATGGACAACATGACCACCCTCAAGCTCGCCACCCGGAAACACCACCAACTGATCCGCGCCACCAAGAAAAATGCCTACAAGGACCGGCTAGACAACAACGCACACAACTGCAAGGAACTCTTCAACATCGTAAAAGAGCTCTCCAACCCCAACGCCGGAAACAACGACATCACCCCGTCGCAAGACCTCTGCAACTCCCTCGCCTCCTTCTTCCACAACAAGATCGCGGACATACACAACAGCTTCAGCATCCAACCGACGCACGCCACGACCACAGCAACGCCACCCACCACCACCCTCCGCGCCTGGACTCCGATCAGCACCGAAGACACCATCCGCACTATGAACTCCATCCACTCCGAATCTCCAACCGACCCCTGCCCTCATCACGTCTTCAACAAGGCCGACGTGGTCATCGCACCCCACCTGCGGGACATCATCAACACCTCCTTCGACACCGCCACCTTCCCGGAGAGCTGGAAGCACGCGGAACTCAGCGCTCTACTCAAGAAACCTACAGCGGACCCCACCGAACTCAAGAATTACCGTCCCATCTCGCTCCTCCCGTTCCCGGCCAAAGTCATCGAAAAGACCGTCAACAAACAGCTGGCCGCCTTCCTCGAGACGAATGGATCCCTCGACCCCTCACAGTCTGGCTTCCGAGCCAACCACAGCACCGAGACCGCCCTCATCGCTGCCACCGATGACATCCGAACCCTGATGGACAACGGAGAAACAGCGGCCCTCATCCTCCTAGACCTCTCCGCGGCGTTCGACACTGTCTGCCACCGCACCCTAGTACAGCGCCTCGGCAACATCGGAATCCAGGAGAAGGCACTGGAATGGATCACCTCCTTCCTCGACGGTAGAACACAGAGAGTCCGCCTACCACCGTACAAGTCAGAGGCCACCAAAGTCATCTGCGGCGTCCCCCAAGGATCCTCGCTGAGCCCCACCCTCTTCAACGTCTACATGAGCCCCCTCGCGGCCATCGCACGCAAACACAACCTCAACATCATCTCCTACGCCGACGACACCCAGCTGATCCTCTCCCTGACCAACGACCCCGCCGCCGCCAGAACCAACCTGCACGAAGGGATGAGAGATGTAGCCGAGTGGATGACTACCAGCCGCCTAAAACTGAACTCAGACAAGACGGAGGTCCTCATCCTGGGCTCCTTGCCCTCCGCCTGGGACGACTCCTGGTGGCCCCCCGCCCTGGGCATCGCACCCAAACCAACGGACCAAGCACGCAACCTGGGCTTCATCCTGGACTCCTCCCTCTCCATGACCAGACAAGTCAACGCCGTCTCCTCATCATGCTTCAACATCCTACGCATGCTACGGAAGATCATCTGGTGGATCCCCACCGAGACCAGGAAGACCGTCACCCAGGCCCTCGTCACCAGCCGACTGGACTACGGCAACGCCCTCTAGGCCGGAACCACCGCCAAGCTCCAGAAGAGACTCCAGCGGATACAGAACGCCTCAGCCAGACTCATCCTCGACCTCCCACGAAACAGCCACATCTCCGGACATCTGAGAGACCTGCACTGGCTCCCCGTCAAGAAAAGAATCACCTTCCGTCTCCTCACCCACGCACACAAAGCCCTACACGACCAAGGCCCGAGCTACCTCAACAACCGAATCAACTTCTACGCTCCCAAGCGCCACCTCAGATCAACCAGCCACGCCCTCGCCGATGTCCCACGCATCCGAAGAGCGACAACAGGAGGAAGGTCCTTCTCCTACCTGGCCGCCAAGACCTGGAACTCCCTCCCGACCGACCTGCGCCTGACCCAAGACCACCTCGCCTTCAGGAAGAAGCTCAAGACCTGGCTGTTCGAGCAGTAACGGCACCCCCCCTCCCAGCGCCTTGAGACCCTACGGGTGAGTAGTGCGCTCTATAAATGTCGTGATTGATTGATTGATTGAGTGATTGAGGGAAATGTGAGTGTTGTTGGAGCTGAGCAGTATTAGATAGGACTGGTCATGTATGTGTGTGGGTAGATGTAATGTATTGGGGAAATAAAGAGTTTTAGGTGGGCTGAAGGAAATAAACTGTGGTTGATCTATGAGGGGATAGGTGGAGTGCAGGGGGGAGTATTGTATCATAAGGTGGTGTGTACTATGTGATAGTGGGATTGCATTCTGAGTCATTGAGGGGGATGTGGGTGTTGTATGGTTAAGCAGCATTAGGTAGACTAGTAGTTCATGCCTGTAGGCACAGATAAGACGTGGGAAGAGTAGATTTCTACAGCTGGGCTTTCGGTTTGCAGGGAGAATTCTCCTTGTCTGATAGATCATGGTGGGGAGAGGTGTAGAGTGAACGGGATAAAGTATCAAATCATAGGATGGAATGTGTTGTGTGACATAAGGTTCTGTGTAAGTGTTCTAGTTAGGTCTGATTGGGAGCATAAAGAAAAAAGCTACAACGGCCCCTGAAATAAACAATATGTGAGTGTGGTACAGGCAATCACAAGTATATAACAGAATATACCCTTCCAACCACTTATTTCTTTCATATACTAGAAAATGTCACCTAATAATCCATACTTAAGCCAATTTAATAACTCTTTTTTTAGTGAAAACTAGGCATGACATATGCGTGATCTAATTATACACAGATTGGCAATACATTGGTACAATGTTAGTGATACATTAAAGCATGATCATCTCCAAACAAAATGACAATTTTCAATTGAACATAGTTAGATGCCGCTGAGAATATTCTCTCCTGATCTTGGAGGTTCACACATCTCTCCCCTGTAGACATTCCATTGTCCCTATATTTGCGTCCATTTTTTCGGGCACCCCCTGGCTTCGTAGAAGGATTTTTCCGTAACCATACACCAGTCCATATCTTTACCCCATTCTACTATACTCAGTGGGCTCTGAGCCCTCCACACACTCGCAACGTTTCTTTTTGCCACCATCAACTCCAAGTTAACCCATGTTCGCTGTGTGGGGCCCTACTGACCTGGAGTTCAGGTCATCAGGGCCCCACACATTCAGAAGGGCCAATTTAATATTGCAATCAATCTGCTGCCCCATCGCCTCCTCCATCAGGTGCACCACTGCCTCCCAGTACCTCTGGATAACTGTCCACTCCCAAAGGGTGTGGCTAAAAGTGCCCTCCAACCCACATTGTCTCACACCCACCATCTGAACTATATCCCATGATAACCATCAGGGGCCCAGACAGATAGGTTCTATGGAGAAGCTTTAACTGCACCAGACGGAGTCTGGAGGAGATGGCCACCTCCCGAGGGCAGGCCACTGCAGCCAGCCACTCCTCGTCATCCAATCCTGCCAAATCGTGGTCCCATTTAGCCCTCAAACGAATTAGGGGATCTGCCATGTTATTGATCAGCTTTTTGTAGATAAGTGATATGGCTTTCTCTGGTAGGTCACCATCTATAATTCTGTCTTCAAGCGGGGATGACTCGGGGAGTGCACTACCCTTAGGAAGAACCGCACACAAGGCATGTCTAATCTGAAGATATCTAAAATGTTCAGACCGGGCTATATCATATTCTTGCTGCAGCCGTGAAAAGGGGACCACCTCACCCTCCTTCCACAAGTCACCCACCTTGGATATACCTATGAGGTCCCAAAGTTTGAAGCCCTTAGAGCGAAGCAGTCTGCCCAATTGCTCACTGTGCAGGAGTGGTGTGGCCTGTATGAGTTTCCCCTCCCACTCTAAGCTCCTGGTAGCCACTTTCCACACATGCGTCGCATGCCCAGACGGACCAGTCAGAGCAGGCTTCAACGACCGCACATAGAGAGCCCCCTCAAAGCTGCAACCCGTGGGGAGCCATCTGTCTAACTGAAAGGCCAGGTCGCCATGCGGCCTGTACATGTATTGGGTAATTGCTGCGAGGTGTGATGTCCAGTAGTATTTCTTTAGATCTGGAAGTCCAATGCCCCTGTCAAACCACCCCAAAGTGAGTTTGTGTGTTATACGGGGTGGTTTACCCTCCCACAGCAAGTCTCGTAAAATGCAGTTGAGTTCTTTAAAATACGCTGAGCCAACTGGGTGTGGAGTGTTTTGTAGCGTATATAAGAATCTGGGAAGGGACATCATTTTGAATAGGGCCGCGCGTCCTAAGAGGGACAATGGAAGTGATTTCCAATGTAGGACAGCTGATTTAAGATGCACGAGAAGCGGCAGGAGGTTTCGACTGTAAACTCTGGACAGGTAGAGACCCGTATCCCTAGGTATTTGAAGCCATCAGTGGCTTCCGCCAATTGACAACCCCAAGGGAGTGAAGGCCGCCCGCCATAGATGACATAAAGCACTGACTTGGTCCAGTTAATAGTATAACCATCAAATCTACCAAACACTTGAAATATGTCGAGGACCACGTTGAGGGAAGCAGCCGGGGAGGCCAGATAGAGCAGTATGTCATCAGCATATAACGATATGCGGTCCTCCCATCCAGATGTCCATTTGAGGCCCCTTATAGTGGGATCCTGCCGTTGCCAGAGGCTCAAGGGCCAAGGCAAAGAGGAGCGGAGACAAGGGGCAGCCCTATCTGGTGCACCTACTGAGTGAAAGCGGTGGACTTCCTATTGTTGACTACTACCTGGGCGAGCAGTTGGTGGTATAGTAGCCGCACCGACTTATAAATTCGGGGCCAAAACCCAATTTATGAAGGAATGCGAACATGTAGGGCCGCTCAATGGTGTCGAATGCGGAGGCAGCATCAACGGATACCACAACAGCGTCTTCCCTGATTGTGTTGGCACGGCACACCACTCTGTGGAGCCTGCGCAAGTTGAGGGAGGTGTTTCTGGCAGGCATAAACCACCCGTATAACAACCTTGTAGGCCTCACAAAGGGTAACTATCGAGTCTATGGACCCTTCGTTCTCCTGTAAGAAGTAAAGGTCAGACTCACTCAAAACCTTATCCTTGATCTGGGGAGTCGTGAGATACCATGAGTGTATCGGGGCTGTGCGGCCAAACAAGAGCTCCCCCACCTTCAGGCAACACAGGATAGGCAAATGGTAGGAGATTGTCCTGGCCAGGTGTTGTATTTCCTTCACGTTGTGGAGTTGATGTGCTAGTGTTGGCAGGTAGTTGATTCGGGACATACTCCGAAAGTGTATTGCTGCTCGGTCGGGTGCAGTCCCCTCCAGACATCCACTAGGCCCATCGCACCCAGAAAACTGTGGATACCCCACGGGAGGGCAGCAAAGCCCTCTGGGACCATCGGTCGAGGGAGTCAGAGACAATAGAGTTAAAGTCACCCCCTATCAAGACTCTGCCGTCCGGTGAATCTAAAAGAAGATCCTCAAGGTCAGTGAAGGCCTGGGTGTGTAGTCCCAGTGGTATTTAAACAGAGAGGAGGTTGAGTATGCACCCCTCCCATGTCCCGGAGGCAGCAACAAATCTACCTAGGGCATCAGTGCGGACTGAGTCAATTGTCACAGGGAATGTTTTCCGGACCAGTATACCCACTCCCCGGGAGCCCGAACCAAACTCCGAGTGTGCCACCATCCCGAAACCCCATCGCGACAAGGCCTTGCAGGCATTTCCCAGCAAGTGCGTCTCCTGTAGTAAGACTACATCGGGGAGTGCAGTTTAAAAAATTGGAGCACTATGCCCGCTTGATCTTGTCTCCTAGCTCATTAACATTCCACAACAGCAACTTGAGCCCTTGTCTAATCTGCTTACCCATCCCGCCTTATTATGTGTTCACTTAGTCATGGGGGAACTGCCCGCGAGTGCCCCCAGGAGGAGACATCCCAGTAGACCATTCCTCCTGTCCAATCAGAAATACCAAAAGCATGCAACCAATTACCGCCCTTTCACAGATCCAGTCAAATCAAATCAAATCAAATAAAGCTTTATTCGATTTTCAAGAAATCATAAAAGCGTGCAAATACAATTTATACAAACAATTTAAAAGGAATTTTTCACATGAACAAAGTTACAAAAATAGGTTTTCAGAAAATCATAAAAGCATGCAAATACAATTTATACAGACAATTTAAAAAAAGTTTTCACATGAACAAAGTTACAAAAATAGATAAAACAGTTCTCCAAGGGTTAAAATCTACAGCGGTAATGTAAGCAAATGGCCTCATTTTACCCTGATCGGTCAATGCTAACACCTGTTAGTTAACTCATTGTATTTCTAAATTTCATTACTGCCAATAAAAAGCGAGAGACAACAAAGATAACGTCCACATCTTCTAAAAGCAATAATTTTAAATATGCAGGTTTACATGTTCTTATCCCCCAACGTTTAAGTAAGGGTAAAAGGAATAATTTCCTCGGGGTGGTATACAGTTTACAAAAGAACATGATGTGTATGTTACTTTGTGTTGAGTGGTCATCACATGGACATATTAAATTCAATGAGGCCCAATCATTCTGTTTCGGCAAGGTGACCAAGCGGAAAAAGATCCCTAGGCGCAGCCTAGTTAAAAGCATGCGAGCATAGGGTGCTTTTTCGATCCCAAGGTAAAGTTGTAGGCCTTCAGTGGGAGTAATTTGCTGATAGCTCAGGGTAGTACCTCTGAGTTTCTCAATGTCCCATCTTGCGCTCTCTAAGTGTATAGATAGTAGTTTTTTAAGGGCAGGTCTGGTCAAAGTTTGTAGGGTCTCTGGATCATCATAGAATTCAGGGTGTCCAATATTAGAAAACATCATTTGCACGTATCGCAACCACTTGACTTTTGCTGCCCCGTCCAGAACCATGCAGTCTTTAATGAGGTTTCTATTCAGTTTGCACTCTTCTGTGGTCCAAATCTTATGCCAAAGCAAGCAGGGTGATATTTTTACGATGTCACTAAGGTATTTAACGCCGGTCTCAATGTGAGTCATAAATGTCGACGTGGTTTTGGACACACCTAATAGATAACAAATAAAAGTGTTCTCGCAAGTTTGTAATGAGGACACATTCTCGAAACCCCAGATACCTGCACCATATGTGGCCGTAGCTATACACTTTGCCTGGTAGATCTGAAGCATTTCTCGAGTGGGTTTGCCCCCAATTTTGGCTGCAAAGGTTCTTAAAGCACCTATGGCACGGGTAAAAGCGAGTTTCCTAGCTGACACTGCGTGTTTCCACCTTCCCCACCTGTCAAACACGATGCCCAAATAGCAAAAAGAGTCTGTAATGGCAATCTTTTGCTGATCTAAATATATTGAGCATGGTGGTCTGTTATTCTTTTGGGAGCAGGGCATGGAGAAAGTTTTGGATATGTTCACCTTTAAACTTCTTTTACCCATGTAGGATGAAAATTCATTTACTGCTCTCTGCAAACCTACTTTGGTCCTGGACATGATAGCCGCGTCATCGGCATATAAAAGGATGGGTACAGGCCTACCATTAACAGCCGGGAAATCGCTTGACAGGGTTATTAAGCTCTCAGCGATAGAGTTTATGTAAAATGTGAAAAGCAAGGGCGCAAGTATGCAGCCTTGCCTCACCCCTCTGTTTATGGCAAATTTTTGTGAACATTGCCCCTGGGTCCCAAATCTTACTCTGGCCCCTGCATCTCTATATAGTTCTTTGATGAATGTGAGGATAGTTGAGTGCACCCCAATGTCTTCCAGTGTCGACCAAAGCAGCGCGTGGTCCACACAATCAAATGCGGAGCTGAGGTCGACAAAGGTGACAAAAAGGTCCCCTTTTTTGGCCTGCGTATATTTGGAGACTAATAGGGACAAGTTTAGACATTGCTCCAGTGTCCCTAGTCCCTTTCGGAACCCATATTGGAACTCCGAAATAACCTTCTTCTCTTCTTCCCAGTGTTGTATCCTCTTAAGGACAATCCTTCCAGCTACTTTCATGAGTCCGTCCAATAAAGATATTGGACGGTAACAAGCCGGGTCGTCCCTATTCCCTTTTTTAAATATGGGAACTACGATCGCATCCGACCAGGTGGTAATGAAGCCACATTTATTTCCCATATTTAATACGTTAGTTAACAATGGAACCCAGAAGTCCGGTTCTGATTTGTAGACATCCACTGGGGTATGATCAGGGCCCGGGGCTTTACCTAAAGGACTTTCTCTAAGGGCATCTTCCACTTCTAATGTGGTAAATACTAGTTCAATCGGATAAGGAGATGCTGGAAAGACTGTAAGCTGGTTATCCTGAATTATACTGTCTGTGGGTGAGGTCGCCTTCCAAGGGTTCGGGGCATTACCCTGTGTATTGTTAGAGTAAAGGTTACCATAATGTTCTACCCAGAGCTCAGCCGTTATAGCCACCTCTACAGAGTTATCTTTGTCTTTTGAGTTATAAACAGATCTTATGACTTTCCAGAAGGCATTGCTATCCTTAATCCTGGCGGCTTCCCCCAGAGCTTCCCAGGCCTCCTGCTTCAAAATCGCCCTCCGCTGTTTAATTGCCAGCTTATAATCGTGTCTCGCTTGGCGAATTTGAACCCTATCTTTTGGATCAGCGGACAAAGCTTTCTTTAAGTTTTTCAGCGTGGAAGTGCATCTAGGATCAAACCACCCTCGAGTGTGCCTCCCATTGACTTTGCAGTTCCTGGACAGGGCATTTTTTATATGGCGCTGAATGTTAGAAAAGGCAGCCATGATGCTCTCTGGGTCAGTATCTTCCTCTAAGCAAGCAAGTATGTCCGTGGAACAAGAGCATATAAAATTTTGAAAGAAGGATGTTGGGTTCATTTTCTCCCATTTAATTACATACCCATTGGTCTTAGTTAGGGTAACCTCGAATGGATATAGAGCCCCACTAGGTTCCTTTACCTTGCCTTCCATGAGGTTTACCCCGAAAGTGATGGGATAATGATCGCTCATAGGGTCATCCCCCGTTTCCCAAAAGGTTATGAAGTCAGGGTAAGTGGATGATATAAGGGCAAAGTCGATTGTAGATTTACAGCCTCTTCCATTATACGTTGGGGCAAAGGGAACCGGGGGGGAGCATGCCTGGTTGATAAAAGTGAGGTCAAAGGTGAATATAACGTTGTTAAGAAAAGACCCCATGTTGGAGTGGGAGAAGTGCAAGGGACCGTCCTCCCCTAGATCAGACAGGCCGCACAAACCTGACTCAGAGGACGGACAGACGGTACAATTGAAGTCACCCACCCATAACATTATATGATCCCCCGGGCCCTGATCTCTCAGTTTATGGATGTGATGGATCATAATATTCAAATTTGATTCCACTTCACTAGTTGGCAAATTATTATAAAAATTCACAAGAATCACCTTTTGCGAGGTGCCCCATTTAAATAGTGTAATTTGGAAGTACTGGTTAGATTTAAAATTGCAAACTTTTACATCCCCTGTGTTCGAGATGTATGTGCACAAACCCCCCTTATTGCGCCCCTGGACAGATGGCACCGCTGGAGAATGGAAGGTTCGGTAGCCCAGCATGTGGGCTTCCTCTATAAGCCAGGTTTCTTGTAGACATATGATGCCATACTTCTGCACAATCTCCAGCCAAGGTTTGTGGGTGATCTTGCTACCGAGGCCTGCTACATTCCAGGAAAGGAGAGAGTGCATTGGGTTTCCAGTTTCCTGTGGATGTGAATGATGCCCTCCATTCCCCGTTGTACCTTTCAGTTTTTGCGAGTATGTAAGGTCTGCCGGTCGTCTAGCCTGTGCAGGGAGAGCGTGCTGTTCAGGTGGATTTAAATCTATCCCCATATTGCTTGGAACTTGGGGTATGGGCTTTAGTTTTTTGCTCGGAACAGTCTCTGTTGGGGGGTTTTGGGCATTGGTGAGGGTTGGAGCGGCACTAATTCCCAGTCAATCCACCTGATCCAGACACTCAAACCTGTTCCTAGTGGACGCTCCTTCCCACCAGTTATTAGTGGGTTGCCAACCGTCCCCATGTCCTTTCCATCTACAATTATGGACTATTGACCAGGCCCCAGGTGGGTCAACGGACTGTTTTGGAGGATAGAAGAAAGTAAGGGGTCTGGTGACAATAGAATGGTCGGTATCCTGTGATTCCCATCTAGTGATATATTGGGCTGTGTGGGGGTCTGCAAATGAAACTACTATGCAGTCTCCAGGGATGGTTTTGTGGGTACGACCCACCCATGGCACTCTCCTGACCATTAAAACCCCGGTCCAACCAGGATTGGGAAGCTGTCTATTGATGTTGAGCCAGTGAATCACCTTATTCTTTAGGGACTATTGGGTCTCCATAGAATGCGGGTCGAGTGGTGGTACACCAGCCAGTATGGCGACATAGGGCCCGGCGTCAGGAGGGAGATCAATATAGCCCCCACGAAAGTTCTGGCGACCATGGTACTGGTTGGTTAAGCGCTCAGTAGGGGGGATGTTAGTCTTATTGGGCTTGTGGACAGCCTTAGTGATATGTTTGGATAAGATCTGATTCTCGGGGCCTTTTACCACTGGTATTGGGAGTTTTGGTATTAGGGGAAAAGGAACGTTTGACTTAGACCGGGGTTTAGGTATTGGGGTCGGTTTTGGTGGGGGTAGAGGTAGGGGCAAGACCGGGGGCAGTATTTGACGGGCAAGGGAACTAACATTAGATTCTGGAGCCGGGTGGATACCATCGTCATCATCCTGAGTAGTACCTTCAGCGATATGAGGATAACTTGTTTCCAGTTGTTTTAGGCTAAGGGTGGCCAGGGAGACTAGGGTCTTATCCATCTCGAGTAGGTTGTTCTCGATGCGTGAAAGTCTGAGTTCCAGAGGTGACAGTAATTGTTTTAGTGTGGCCCAGACTATCTTAAGAAAATCTTCATCGTCATCCCCCTTATCACTGCCCTTCCCTGTCTCACTTTGTCCTCCCTCTATGGATTTCTCACCATAAGCGGGGGAAGGCCCTTGAGTAAGGTCAAGGACCACGTTGAGGTTACTATGTTCCCTGTCCCCCCCTTTTGGGTGGTTATCCAAATTTGGCGCTTGTATGGTCTCCCCAGTAGTGGGCAATTTTCGCCTATTGTTAAAGAACTGCAGCCTTGCAATTTTTGCTTTTTTGCGGGCATGGGCAGATCTTTTGCGGGCATAAGCAGATCTTGCATTGTTGTTCTGTTTTAAAATTGGACCATCTTTGTTTTTATTTTTTACTACAGGGGCAGAGAGGTCGACGGGATTAGGACTGTCCGGCAGAATAGTAGCCGTTCCAGGTCCAGTGGGCGCTATTCCCTCAAAGGTTTTAGGTGACACAGTGGTTAAGGTGGATACAGACTCTAATGGAAGGGAAAGAGGTGGGGGAACAGGGTGAACATCAGCATGAATTATCAGTGGGTGAGGGCAAGAAGCATGTTGTGGAGATGCAGCAGACGCAATTTTCCCTAGGGAAGATTTTTTGGAATTGGCAAAGGTCTGAGAAAGCCTGCGTGCTGCGTCAAGCTCAAGTGACACCCTGTTCTGCAATTTGGTAATTTCAGCATCAATTGCTAGATTAGTCTTTACAAGGAAATCATCCAATGTCCCGCTAGGCTTACTCAGCCCCATTGCAGTTTTACTGCGACTGCCCCGTGTACTCATGATATATTTGGATTGCAATACCAACAAAGTACTTACTGCTGGGTAAGGGACAAGTCAGATAAAACGGACCAAGGGGGGTGGGCCAGGCCAGTCCTCTATGTCCTCGAACGGCCTCAAACGGCCCGCTCTTTGCCCGGTCTTCGCCCCGGCCTTGGCCCCGCGCGCGTCCCGCGTGCGCGTGACTGTCAAAGATTATCAAGGTTAGGGACAGGTGGAGGGGGCGGGAAGAGGACCAGCTTGGCCGATCAACGCCGCTCAGCAGGCTGGTCCTCGCAGTCCCGCCTCTGGTCTTGTGGTGGAAACGAAGATTGCAATGAGGGCGTTGGTGCTCCTATGCACTCAGAGGGTCCAAGGGAAACAAGGGAAACAACCCAGCCAAAGTCTTCAGCCTGCGAGCGGCTCCCGCGGAGCGGGGGCCGTGAGGCGTGGCTTAAAGGCAGGAAAAGACGCCGACAACCGGGACAGCACTCCCAAGCAGAACCAGTGGAGGAACCCAGTCAGCTAACACTCCGCGATCCTTTTGACTGGTGGAGGGGGCGGGAAGAGGACCAGCTGCGGCCGATCAACGCCGCTCAGCAGGCTGGTCCTCGCAGTCCCGCCTCTGGTCTTGTGGTGGAAACGAAGATTGCAATGAGGGCGTTGGTGCTCCTATGCACTCAGAGGGTCCAAGGGAAACAAGGGAAACAACCCAGCCAAAGTCTTCAGCCTGCGAGCGGCACCCGCGGAGCGGGGGCCGCGAGGCGTGGCTTAAAGGCAGGAAAAGACGCCGACAACCGGGACAGCACTCCCAAGCAGAACCAGTGGAGGAACCCAGTCAGCAAACACTCCGCGATCCTTTTGACTGGTGGAGGGGGCGGGAAGAGGACCAGCTGCGGCCGATCAACGCCGCTCAGCAGGCTGGTCCTCGCAGTCCCGCCTCTGGTCTTGTGGTGGAAACGAAGATTGCAATGAGGGCGTTGGTGCTCCTATGCACTCAGAGGGTCCAAGGGAAACAAGGGAAACAACCCAGCCAAAGTCTTCAGCCTGCGAGCGGCACCCGCGGAGCGGGGGCCGCGAGGCGTGGCTTAAAGGCAGGAAAAGACGCCGACAACCGGGACAGCACTCCCAAGCAGAACCAGTGGAGGAACCCAGTCAGCTAACACTCCGCGATCCTTTTGACTGGTGGAGGGGGCGGGAAGAGGACCAGCTGCGGCCGATCAACGCCGCTCAGCAGGCTGGTCCTCGCAGTCCCGCCTCTGGTCTTGTGGTGGAAACGAAGATTGCAATGAGGGCGTTGGTGCTCCTATGCACTCAGAGGGTCCAAGGGAAACAACCCAGCCAAAGTCTTCAGCCTGCGAGCGGCACCCGCGGAGCGGGGGCCGCGAGGCGTGGCTTAAAGGCAGGAAAAGACGCCGACAACCGGGACAGCACTCCCAAGCAGAACCAGTGGAGGAACCCCATCATATGTGCCATACCTGTGAAACAAAAAAATAATACACATGAAAACTACCCCCCACCCATCCCTTGTGAAAAACCCGAAATCCTTAAACTGGACCCCCCTCCCTGCCTGGCCGTGTCAGAACCTCCTGTCCACCCGAACTTTGCAGAGTGCCTATCACCCACCCCATAAACTTTATGGGTGCGTGTGACCAACCAGGCACTCGTCTCAGAGACTTGAGTAACTGCAAGACATATTAATTAGTTAAATATATGCATTAGACTACAATTCAATATCCAGATCATAGTCTAGCAGCAAATAGAAAGAGCCCCAACCCACAAATAGAACAGCATACAGAACAGTCATTCAAACCCTCCCATCGCTGCTTCTCGCTCGCCAGGCAGGGTGCCTCCATCGGAGCCCTCAGTGCTCCTCTCGCCTCTCGCCCCCTGGGCTCGGCTGCAGTTCCTGCTAGCAGTGCACGATCTGTCCAACCAGTCCCAGGCCTCCTCGGGGGTAACAAAGAACTAAGCTTTGCCGTTCTATTCGACCCTCAGCTTGGCCAAGAAAAGCATGGCGTAGTTCAGATCCTTTTCGCGAAGTGCATTTTTTACGTCGAGAAAACTGTGTCGCTGTCACTGCACCTTGAGGGTGAAGTTCGGGAAAAGGTGATTTGACTATTCTGGAATTTCAGAGGGGGCACAGATCTAGTGTTCTGCAGGATGATGTCCCTGTCCCTAAAATTACAAATCCTATTCAGTAAGGGCCACAGAGGGGCCCCTGGCTTTGGTCTGCCGCCCGGCACCCGGTGTGCTCTCTCCACAGAGAAGTTGTATAGTCCGCTGGGTTTGAGGTGAGTGGTAATCAGTTCCTCTACAAACAAGTCCGCTGCCGGCCCTTCCGCCCTGTCTGGAACCCACAGTATGCGGACATTGTTCTGTCTTGAGCGACCTTCATAGTCGTCCAGCTGCGCTTCGAGTTTGGTGGTGTGTGCTTGAAGGTCGTACATCCTGCGCTGCAGTTCAGAAGTGTCTTCGACCAAGGAGCTTGCTTTAATTTCTACGTCCTTCAGTTGCGTGTTCATGGAGCGCATATCTGCCCGTATTAGGGATACTCCAGTGGATACTGAGTCAATTTGTGACTCCAATGATGTGCGAACGGTCGTGATGGCCGTGAGAATGTTTATAGTGCCGGTTCTCTCAACTCCTCTTCAGACTGTTGCTTCTCCATTGCGGCCTCTCCCGTTTTCGGGCTTGCCCCACGGGTCTTGTCCGTTGCAAATTTGTTCAGCTTGGCATTGACCGTCGTCTTGGTGCTGCGACACCCAGCCATGTCCGAGCTGCTTGGAACTTGCATGACCCGGGAGAAAGGAGCAAATCCGGTCTGCGCAGTGGGTGGACAATACCAAATGTCAATAGGGCTGCTCCTGCGTGGCTGTGCGTGGATGTATGGGCCAAGAGCTGTTGGAAAACGGACAACAATAGCCAGCCAAAATATTACACCCCCGGGACAAGGTTTCAAATCCTCCTCCAATAAGCAGGCTGTCACATTCTCCCTGCATATGCACCAAGAAATATCGATGACGGCCAGGCTGCACCTTCCGATGTCGCGTGCAGCAGCCCTTTTCACCTGCTGGGTGCACAACCCGAACCGCTAGGCCTCTCGACGGTCCACCCTGCCACCGCAGGGGGAATTAACTTGGTGTCAGTTCAGCTTCTAGTTGCGGCCGCCCCGCTTCTTGTGGTGGCCTCAGACAGGAGCCACAGTCGATCAGGAAGGGGTAAGCGGGTCCCAGGCGCCCAGAAGCACAGGGGTCGTTTCCCTCCCCCTGCCCCCACCCCAGGCAGCGGCAGTGCTCAGGCCAAGGACAATCCTCCTCAATGCAGCCGGCGATCCTATCCTCCGCGGGGCCCAACAGTTGGTTTTAAGGCCACGCCCTCAGTTCAGTGGGATGGTAGGCCTCTATGCTCCCCCAATGCAGGCGAGCCGGCAGCACTCAGCGTTGTGGCAGGCGCCGCAAAGGTCCACGCCCAGCGTAGTGCGCAGCTCAAGACTCGAGGCCCCCGCAGTGGTCAGTGAAGCAGCGTTGTGGCTTTAAGCACCACGCATTACAGCTTTCGCCCGGGGCTGCCACCCAGCTTCCGATCTGTTCCCGGTGCCGCAAAAGGGTGGATATGCATCCGACTCCGGCAGAAAGAGCACCCGGGGCGTAGCCTCCTAAAGAACGTCCCTGCAATGCCTCAGCCGGGCTGCGATGAGCATCGTCACAGCGAGTGCCGGAGCCGCCAGCTGGAATCGGCGGTCTAACGGCTCAATCGTGGTGAGTTCCAATTTCATTCAATGTTCTTTCCTACCAGTTTAGGAGTGGATTCTTTAGTCGATTTGTGCTGGAGCGGGCGCTCTCATTCAGAGCCGCCTTAGTAAGCGGCCATGTTTCTCGGCGGATGGCCAGGCCCCCCACTTATGCCAATTTAAAGAACAAAACCGAAAATGAATTCATAAATATATTTGGACTATTTCATAAAGGTATTTTTCATTTTTTAGAAAAATATATCAAAGTCCATTTTCATATTCTGTATCATCATCATAAATAACTTTATTCGATTCGAAAAGAATCATAAAAGTATTCAAAGATTCAAACATGCAAAACAGAGTATCAAAAGCACATTATCAATAAACATTACATTTTGTATAAAACACTCTTAAAAATCATTCCAATAGGTCTAAAGATAAAAATTACGTTGGAGGTAACAATTTATAATAGTCTATTACTCCAGACTTCCTAACATCTTCAAGATCGGATATACCCCCGGGAATATCTAAAAAAACTTCTTTTAGACACAATCTAACAAATATAAAGTGTACTGTGCAATTTCAGACTACAAGATTGCATATATAAGTTGGTTAGCCTCTCACACCAACCAACTTAATTTTACAAACTTTGGTTATATCCTTGAAAGCCAAACAAACAAATGTAAATTGTTCTGTACATCATCAAACTACAACATCACATGTATAGGTGGGTTAGCCTCGCACTCTATCCCACTTATTTTTGTAAGGCCGCAGCCTTTAACTAAATTTAATTTAACTAAATGTAATCATATGAATTAGCCTTTAACTAAATTTAATTTAACTAAATGTAATCATATGAATTATCAGTTCCATGAATTTCAGTGGCTTTCACTAAAAAAAACAAAGAATCAAAACAGGGTACATACTAACAGAAACATCTAAAAACTTATTTAAGACATAAACTAACAAGTATAAAGTGCACTGTGCATTTTTAAATCACAATATCGCATATATAAGTTGGATAGCCTCTCACACCAACCAACTTAATTTTACAAACTTTAGTTGCATTTTTTGTGGACTGAACAAACCAATGTAATATATACTGTGCATTATCAAACTACAGCATCACATGTATAGGAGGGTTAGCCTCTAACACCAACCCACTTAATTTTTGAAGGGTAGCTTACAAAACTTGGTGCAATATGACTAAATGTATTAATATAAATTATCAATTCCATGAATTTCAATAGCTTCCACTTAAAAACACAGAATATCAAAACAGGAAACATACTATCAATAACAATTCCTGATTAAAAGTGCCAGTCTAATGAAACTAAACATGGCACTACATATAGCAGCAGTTTGTAATGATCTTAAGTGCTCAAAACCTTCCTTAAAATTACTTGGTCTGATTTCCCTTAGGATGGGTTTAATAAATCGATCTCTTGGAGTTTTATAAAGGGTGCAAAAGAGCACAAAGTGCAAAGTGCATTGTTGGGCTTCATTATCGCATGGGCAGGGAGGTAGCCTCTCACACCAACCTCCTTGCTTCGGAAAAGCAACTAAAAAGTGCAGTGTCTTCAGCCGAAATCTAGTCAAATAAAAACGCCATTGCGTGTGTATAGTAAACGATAAGTAAAATTGTTGCTGTGAAGTAACTGCCTGGTGTAGTGGTTGTTCATCATTTTTTGACGAACCCAAGATATTACGGTATGCATTCTTAATCACCATCTTTGTATCTAATTTGATAGAATCTGGGTTATCCTAAAAATTTCCAAGGCCAATTTTATAAAAGGTTTCCTTCACATAACATAACCATGGGATCTGCATGGCATGGTCCAAATTTACACAGTCTTTTAGGATTTCTTTTGAAAGCTGCAAATCCTCTGAGGACCAAATTTTTCCACATAGGAGCAGTGGGGACACATGGATATTGTCACTCACGAAATCTAAACCCAACTCGGAGTGACAAAACGTATTAGGAGAACTATTCGGAACTGATAAAAGACGTTTTAAAAACTTGTTCTCCATAACTTGTAATTGTGCGCATTTATGATATCCCCATACCCCCGCTCCATAGTTAGCAACAGGCAAGCATTTGGATTTATACAGTGTCTTCAATTCAGCAATTGGTTTTTGGCCTAATTTACTTGTGAAGCGAAAAAGGGCCTCTATTGATCTCATGGTCTTTTGTACACGTGTTGTTATTAAAGGATCCCAACTCAGGGTTTTATTAAAAAGATTTCCCAAATAATAAAAATTTGGGACTTTTTCAATGATCAAATTATCTGCAACAAATCTACGGGTTTTTGTCCCACTTGGACCACAAACCATTGCGAAAGATTTTGTAAAATTAACCTTGAGGTCTAAACCCAGCATAAATTCATTAAAAGCATTCAAGCATGTTTGCATACTATTTGCAGTTAAAGTCATTAACACAGTATCGTCGGCATAGGACAATAAAGGTATTTGTTTTCCATTTATTTTGGGAAAGTCTGAACCTTTTTCCAATAAAAAAAATTCTAGACCATTTGTGTAAACTAAAAATAGAAAAGAGGGCAAAATGCAGCCCTGACGGACACCTTCGGTTGATGGAATAAGCCCTGTCTTTTCGCCTCCAGGGCCATATCGAATGGCCACAGAAGTAGCAGCATGTAGTCTTCGCAGTAGGGTGACCAAAGGTTCCTCAAACCCCATAGACTCCATTAGTAACCATAGTTTCCCCCTACACACAGTGTCAAAGGCACTGGATAAGTCCAGGAAGCCCAGGTGTATAGAAACACCCCTGGCCTTCATGTACTTACTCATGATCAGGGCCAAATTGAGACATTGCTCGGTAGTCCCCCTGCCCTTTCTAAACCCATACTGTGAGTCCACAATAAGACCAGAGGAGTTTGCCCATGTCTCCAGACGGGCCAATATTACTCTCCCCATTAGCTTGCAAGAGGCGTCTATTAAGGAAATTGGCCTGTAACAGCAAGGGTCGCTTTTTTCACCTTTTTTTAAAATTGGCAGAACTACTGCCTCATTCCTAGATGACGGGATACGCCCAACAATAATTGCCTTGAAGACATTAAGCAACAGTGGTGCCCATACATCAAAATTATTTTTAAAAAGATCCAGTGGTACAGCATCGGGACCAGGTGCCTTGAGTCGAATACCTTTTCTCAGTGCCTCCTCCACTTCACCCAGAGAAAGTGAGAGACTAAGTTGTTGTGCAGTTTCAATATTAAAGTCAATTTCATCCTCACCTTCATTTGCCAAAGTGACACCCTTTGGGTTAAAGATCCTAGAGTAATGGGTCTCCCAAGTCTCTCCGGTTATATGGACAATCATACTTCTATTTTCGTTACTAAGGAAGGGGTGATTTATTACCTCCCAAAATAACCTACTGCCCCTCAAATCGGAGGCTTTCTCAAGGTCATCCCAGGCTTGCTTTTTCAATTCCAATTTCCTTTTATCAATGGTTTCTTTATAGTTTCTCCTTGCCTTTTTCACCATTTCCTTATCCCGAGGAACTCCATGTAGCACCTTCTTCAATAACGTTTGTGCTGTGGAGCATTCAGCATCAAACCATTTATACTCCAGGTTATCGCCCTTCCCAACAGGTTTAAAAAGGTATGTGGCCACACTCTCGCAAAAAACTTTAACATTCTGAACTATCAATTCAGGCTCACAGGTACTCGTTTGGCAGGGATCCACTTGTGAGCGATTAGCTCTAAAAATAGTTTCCTCCAATTTTTGGGAATTAACCCTCTCCCACTTTAAACTAAGACCATAATTGTGGCTATATTTCGTCGGATGTTCAGAGAACTGTTTCCTATCAACAACAGTACTCAACATTAGGACAAGAGGATTGTGGTCACTAGCAGGATTTATTTCTATTCTAAAATGATACCTACTAGAAATTAGTACAAAATCAATTACACTCATTTGACCCCCAGTCCCTTGAAAAGTTGGTATCGGCGTCACTAGGGTATTAATCGACATATCTAGCATGCAGAGATCGTTTACCACAATAATATTATTCAATGCATCTCCCTGTGTGGTATGCTTAAAGTGTGCAAGTGGTTGCTCATTTATATCAAGTAAGCCACAAGCCTTGGTCCCACTTTGATGGCATTTAGTGCAATTAAAATCCCTTAGACACATGGTACACAGGGGTGAAAAGCTTTCGGTCACTTTGGCTATTTCAACCTGTAAACCGTCAATAACAGATGTAGTATGAGTGTCAAAAATGTTGTAATACCAGTTGATTAGATGCAGAGGGACAGGAAGCAAATTTGTAATCAGAATCAATTGATACCATGGGGAGGCCACTATTTTATGTGTTTTCAATTAATTATGTTTGACCGAGATAGAGGTCATTAGGCCACCTTTTGCCCTCCCTGCCAGTGAAGGTTCACCGTGAACAGCAAATGAACATTCTATATCAATTTTGGGTAAGGCAGCAGAGAGATAGGCCTCTAGTTGTTTGGGCTAGTTGGATCAAGCGTTGCCTTTTTCAGGAGAGGCGTCACCAGTACTTGTTTCCAACAGGCCGGTACTGATCCACTAGATAGAGATTGATTACAGATCTGCCGAAGTATTGGGAACAATTCTGTTCCCAATTCTTTCCAAATGTTATGTCATAAGGGGTCCATAGGTGATCCTGAAGAGAAACCTAAGGCAATTCTGTTAAATTCCTCCACCGATGGCATCTCAAAATCAATGAAAAAGTTTGTATTCTCCACCCCTGTCTTTCTTGTCTATTTTATATCTGGTAAACCTTTATTATTATTGTCACTGGGGTCTTCCACCCTCCCCCCTCCACCCCCCCAGGCAAATTGTCCCTTTTAAGGCCATCAGTGATAATTCTAATTTTATCATCGAAGAAGGTCTCTAGGCTGTCACAGAGGTCCTGAGTTGGGTGAATCTTATTCTTGGAGCAGTCTGGGCTAATCATATTATTCATTATTTCACAAATACTTCTTGTACTGTTAGGTGCTTTCAGAATAGTATTGGAGAAGTACTCAGCATTCGCAATAATTATTTCTTTTTTATAGTTGGTAATTGCTGTCTTCCAGACAGTTTTATCCTCCTCATTGTAAGCCCTTCTCCATTTCCTCTCTACCTGCTTACATTCCAGTATACATTTTTTTAGTTTTTCATTGTACCATAGGGCCGAAGATCAGCCCACTTTTTTATGATTTTTTAAGGCGGCAATCTGGTCCGACCTAGATGTTATCTGTGCACATAAGCCCGCATAATTTTCTTCCACCTGTATGTCTGCCTCAAAACATTAATTAAGGGAGAACACAGGAGAAGTTCTTGCCTTTTTAAAAAGAAGCTTCCAGTCCCTTTGATCAAGATATGTTATTCAGCAATCATTGTTTCACAATTATGACTCCAATTAACACTTTTTTGTCTATCGTTTGATGTTTCCCGACTGTAAGACCCTGTTCTGGTGCAGATGAGCGTTACAGTTTTTTTCTGTGATATACTTCTGATTGGGAGCATAGCATGTTCAGAAACCTCTCAAATCGGGACACGGGAGGGTAGAACATCAGTGTTGCTAGCTAGCATCTGGGATAGTGGGTTAAGTAAGAACATTGTTGGGAATAGAACTTGTTATCCTTGAATGAGTTAGTAGGGGAAGGTGTTGGAGGGTCATTCCGCAGGTCATAAAAGAGGGTTTGGTTGGCTGACTGATCCTGAGGAAGGGTACATTTGTAAGCAGGAGTTGCTGCTTCAAAAGATTGCAAGTTCTCTTGATCTAGGGAGGGAGGGAGAATTTGTGTGCAAGAGTATGTGGGTGTGTGTTGATGGAATAGTGAGGGGGCAATTGTTTGGAGAAGTATGAGAGCAGCGCATGAATAAGTGTAGCAGAGGAGGATGGGAATAGGCTTCAAATAATAATGGGTATATATCCGTGCACTGAATCATTATCTTTCTGTTTTTATGTAAGGAAACTGTGATTAATCCATTGAATAGAGAAATGAAAACTCTTCTAAGCCTGCAGCTTTGACGAATGTTTGCAATTGATACAACATTAAGCTAACGTGGAAAGACGTTGTGTTTTGAGAGAAACTTAATTCTATTTGAGCTTTCCATAAAACTCTTCCAAGGGTTATGACGTTTTGAATGAATGAATGGTCATATTTATAAAGCGCAACGTTCACTCCAGGGAGTATCTTGGCGCTGGCGGGAGGGGTATGGAGCTCAGTGGTGAGGAGCAGATTGGGGGTCATGATAAAGGAGGAGCTCAGATGAGAGAATACCAATTTGTCAGATGCAGAAAACATCCATGTTTTTAGGAGTTTTCTGAAAAGAAGTTCCGATTGTGTCAGTCTCAAATGTAGTGTAGACGAATTCCAGGCCTTAGTTCCTTGTACAGCAATGGTTATTCCCCCTTTTGTTTTCAAACGATAACTGGGGGCTGCTAGGAAGTTGCCTGAGGATGACTGCAGCAGACGCTGAGTGGAATAGAGGTGTATTCCAGACCTAAGATATGTCGGCGCCGTTGCATTCAAGGCTTTGTACATGATTACTAGGACTTTAAATAAGATCCTTTTGTGGATTGGCAACCAGTGCAGATGTTGAAGTCCTGCCACTTTCTGCAACTATTCAGAGGGTAGAGACTTTTGAATGAGCTGGCTCCCAATTTCTACAGCTTGATCAGCAAACAGTTCAGTAATGGGAAGATGATTGCTATTCAAAGGAAGTGCAATGTGGAGACATGGCCTGCACACCCATGGCTTATGGCTTCTGACAAGGTCCTACAAGACTATGGTTGCTAAGGAGGACTCTGTGGAATCCACAGTGAACAAACACGAGGCGTGTTGGATTGGTCAAAGAGTCAAGTAAGGTGGCATAAAAAGGTGGCCAGGGCAATTACAGAGAAAGCAGGTACAGTGCTGGAGGGAAGCAGACTCCATTCATTCTGGGGGAGCAGGCCTCGTAGAGGAGTGTTACAAGTTGTTTAGCAGCTTACATTTTGCTGGTGGGACCTATGGCTAACTACAAGGGCATGGGTCTTTGCCGCTACATAGACACAGCGGTTTAGCAATACCTCTACAATTAGGATATGGAGTTACAAACTCACCCAATATGGAGAAAAGATGGTGCAGCAATTCTCAAGGTCAACTTTGAGTGGGCAATAGCAGGTGAGAGAAATCACTATTTTTGTCTTCTATAAAGCCAGGCATAGATTTTCTAATCTTTTAACCGAAGTTGAAAGGTAAGCCTGGGTGGATGGCTAGGATCTATGAGAGATGTGTGGTGGTCCAAGAAGGCTAGCAGATGTGGCTGGACAATGCATAGACATGAGAAGGGTGCACAGTGTACAGTAAAGAAGGATGAAGAAGACGCCATGCAGCAATGCTAGAAGACGAAGACTGACTTGACACAAGCTCTATCTGCCTGTCTCCATCTTAAAGAGCCTGCCAAGATGACGATGCCTGTCCAGAGACCCGAGGAGAACTGCCACTCTTCAACAAAGACCCGATCTGCCAAGAACAGCCCAGTCCAGAAGAATCCAACTGCATCAGGAACTGCGATTCCTGCCCATTCTGCATCAGAAGCCCACAGCCTGAGTCTCTCACTTGTCCAGCAAAGTCTCCCCAGCAATTCTGACCTCGAATCCAGCTTTGGCTGACCTTTCTTGGACTCCATGAAGATGCCTGTAGCTTTATCTTGACCCTGTTCCAGGCAGGTCGCTCCCCACGCCGCGCAGCTCCACCTGACTGCGCCTGTGCTCCTGTGACCAGCTGCTGCTTCTGAGTGTGTTCGAGGCCCGCCTCCACCCACAGGCTACCACCTGCGCCTCATCCCTGGTGGCTAGTCGTAGGCCTTAGGTGTGCTTTGTGCCCGCTTGCATTTTGCTTGTGACCGTTGTTTTTGTGATTGCTTTGTGACTGTATTTGCTTGGTGCTACTCGTTCCCTGCCTTTGCCTGTGCTTATTTCCTTCCTCTGTGCCCGTTTCCCTCGCCGATCCCGCCTCCCGCCGCTGCGTCCCCTGCGGCCCCGCCCCCCTCCCCACTGGTCCACTCCCCCCACCCAGCTGCTCCTCCCTCCCACCTCCCCTTCTTATGGTGGCCGCAGCGCGGCAGTGAGAGCGAACCTTGACCCTGTTCCAGGCAGGACGCTCCCCACGCAGCACAGCTCCACCTGAATGCGCCCGTGCTCCTATGACCAGCTGCTGCTTCTAAGGGTGTTCGAGGCCCACCTCCACCCGCCGGCTACCACCTGCGCCTCATCCCTGGTGGCCAGTGGTAGGCCTTAGGTGTGCTTTGTGCCCGCTCGCATTTTGCTTGTGACCGTTGTTTTTGTGATTGCTTTGTGACTGTATTTGCTTTGTGCTACTCGTTCCCTGCCTTTGCCTGTGCTTGTTTCCTTCCTCTGTGTCCGTTACCTCGCCGATCCAGCCTCCCGCAACTGCGTTCCCTGCGGCCCCACCCCCCCGCCCCACTGGTCCACTCCCCCCACCCAGCTGCTCCTCCCTCCCACCTCCCCTTCTTATGGCGGCCGTTGCGCTGCAGTTAGAGCGACCCTTGACACTGTTCCAGGCAGGTCGCTCCCCACGCCGCGCAGCTCCACCTGACTGCGCCTGTGCTCCTGTGCTCAGCTGCTGCTTCTGAGGGTGTTCGAGGCCTGCTTCCACCAGCAGGCTACCACATGCGCCTCATCCCTGGTAGCCAGTGGTAGGCCTTAGGTTTGCTTTGTGCCCGCTCGCATTTTGCTTGTGACCGTTGTTTTTGTGATTGCTTTGTGACTGTATTTGCTTTGTGCTACTCGTTCCCTGCCTTTGCCTGTGCTTGTTTCCTTCCTCTGTGCCCGTTCCCTCGTCGATCCCGCCTCCTGACGCTGCGTCCCCTGCGGCCCCGCCTCCACTGGTCCACTGCCCCCACCCAGCTGCTCCTCCCTCCCACCTCCCCTGCTTATGGCGGCCGCTGCACGGCAGCGCGCAGTGGGCGCGCCGCTTGGGCGCCTAAGGCAAGCTGGTCTGGGCCCGTCCGCGCCTGGACCGCGCCCAGCGCCCAAACCCCTGGATCCCGGAGACACCTCTGCACCCGACTGCACTACGACGCCAGCACCCTCCAGGCACTCAACCCCGGACGATAACACACCTGCTACCGGGGCACGCCAAAGCGCACCCATGGGCCCTTCACCTGCCGGAACTGCAGCTTCACCAGCATCCAGCCCGCCAAACCGTCGAGCAAAGATCCCAACCACCTCCAATGCATCATCTTCAACACACGCTCCGCTCACAAACACGCCATCTAACTCTGGGACCTCCTCGACTCAACCGCCCCCGACGTCGCCTTCCTGACGGAGACCTGGCTCAACACCACCTCAGCACCAGACATCGCCATAGCCATCCCACAAGGCTACAAGATCTCCCACAGAGACCGCATCAACGGAGTGGGAGGAGGAATGTCCACAAGAACACCATTAGAGTCTCGACCAACACCGACGACACCCTCAACACCACCGAGCACCTGCACTTCCAGATCCACACCGACCCCAACACCACCTCAGAGGAACCCTCGTCTACAGACCACCCGGACCCCGACCACAGTTCAGCGTCTCCATCACCAACCTCATCAGCACCAATGCCCTCGCCTCCACGGACTTCATCCTCCTCGGGGACCTGAACTTCCACCTCGAGAACAACAACGATTCCAACACCACCGCCCTGATCGACAACCTCGCCAACCTTGGACTCAGACAGCTCGTGAGAAAACGCACCCAGACCGCTGGACACACGCTTGATCCCATCTCCTCGGCAAGTCCCCACGTCTCCTTCAACCAGTGTGTTCCAATTTCGAACTGCATGTCAGAGAACCCTTGCCTGTTACCTGGTCCGATCATTCCCTGATTATATTCTCCTGGGATTTAGGGAAATCCTCCCGTCGGCCATCTTTGCCACCAGGCTCTTCCACCCGATAGATTAACATTCCTAGGCTAATAGAGGCCCTGAACCTCTCGCAGGCAGCTCCTACTGCTGATTTAGAGGGCTCGGTTGACCGATTCAACACCTGGGTCAGCCAGGGAGTTGAATCTTCATGCAAACTTTTACCTAGCAAGGTTCACCAGTTGTCCCCCTCTCAGCTCTGGTATTCCCTTTCGTTAAAGGAGTTAAAACTGGGCTGCAAGAAGATGGAACGCCAATGGAGGGTTGCTTACTGCCAAACAGCTAAATCCGAGCTACGCTCGGCACAGAGTATCTACTACAGAGCTGTTAAAAAAGCCAAGAGCGAGTATAATGCTGATAGAATAATGAAAGCCAATAATAACAGCAAAGAGATTTTTACTATTGTAAAAAGCTTTATGTCGCCCTGTGCGGAGCACAAGGCCATCCCTGCCTCCTTTGGATGGTGTGAGGAACTATCAGCATTTTTTATCAATAAAATTCAACTAATTCAAGAAAGCCTGACCTCATCAGCAACTCTGCAAATTCCTCCCCTAGCTCCCCCTCTTGGTACCCCTTCCAACTTACCATTCTCTCAGTTTGCCCGGGCTGAGAAGTCTGACATCCTTACTATTCTTAAATCACTTAAGTCAGGCCCTCCATCGGATCCGTGCCAGGCCAGAGTCCTGGCTGGGGTGGCTGACACTGTGTGCACTGAAGTTACTTCCATTGTCAACTGATCACTTCAGTCTGCATCAGTTCCAAGACAATGGAAGCAAGCTAAGCTTCTTCCGCTTCTAAAAACACCGACAGCGGACCCTAGTGTACCAGCCAACTACCGCCCCATATCCCTACTACCAGCATTGGCCAAGGTTTGTGAAAAGGTGGTCTTTCGCCAACTGGATGCCTATGTGGAAACCTTGGGGGTTCTGCATCCGGCCCAGTGAGGATTCAGATAATCCTTTAGCACAGAGACGGCGCTGGTGGAAATGACGGAGGCAATCAGGGAATGCCTGGATGGGGGCGGCAGAGCGGCTCTGATTCTATTGGACCTCTCTGCCGCCTTCGATACGGATCCTCACAAGCTTCTTCTCTCCCGCCTTTCTGCCATTGGCCTTTCCGGCGCAGTGTGGGCCTGGCTGGAATCTTTCTTGGCTACTTGTACACAGCAGGTTTGGCTGCCTCCCTTTTTATCTGCGGCCAGGGAGGTCTTGACTGGAGTCCCTCAGGGCATGACTCTGAGCCCTCTGCTTTTTAATATCTATCTGACTCCACTTATCTCCCTGGCGGAAGAGCTGGGTGCCAAAATCATGGCTTATGCTGACGACACCCAGCTCTTATTCACCGGGAATGGCCCCGACCTGGGCACCGGGACGGCACAGAGGTGCCTGGCCGCCGTGTTTACATGGCTTGCACAGGCCAAACTCAAGTGCAACAAGGGGAAATCAGAAATACTGCTCTACGGCCAATTCCCACCTTTCTTCACTGAAGCCTTGTGGCACCCTGATTTCCCCCGCCCACTCTCTGAGGGTGGTCCGGCTAAGAACCTGGGAATCTGGTTTGGGGAGGATCTCAGGTTCTCGGAACACATCAAGAGACTAACGGGTGCCTGCTTTGGTACGCTTAAGTCACTGAGCAGATTCTTCCCTCTGCTCCCCCAGCCGGCGAAGGAAATGGTGGCTCGGGCCCTTCTCCTATCCCGCTTGGATTATGCCAATGCGCTTTTCCTTGGCATTCCTGGATATCTGGTGAATAAACTGCTTTTGATCCAGAACGCGTTGGCCAGACTCTTATTTAACATCTCTAGGCGATCGAGCATCAGTTCACACTTGTGTGACCTACACTGGCTGCCTGTTGTCCAGCGGGTGCAGCTCAAGGCTCTTACGCTAGCTCACAAAGCGCTGCACGATTTAGGACCCTCATATATTAAGAAACCGGTGTCCTTCTACACCCCCCGTCGCTCCCTACGATCTGCCTCTCACCGTCTGATGGCGACCCCCCGCTTTCGCCGCTCTAGGCTGGGGGGTCAGTCACTTGCAGTCAAAGTAGCCACTCTATGGACCGGCCTTCCGGTCTCGCTGCGCCACATCCAGGACCTACCCTGTTTTAAACTTCTCAAAACTTATCTTTTCAAGCAGGCTTTCTAAATCTTTTTCCATCTGCATGACTGTAGCCCTTATCGCGCCAGGATACTCATGAGTAATTGTGCGCGTTATAAATCGCATATAACATATACCACCACCGAACCCCACTGGACCGACCACAGTTGCGTCCACTTCACCTTCAGGTAACCCACCACGCACTCAACAGATGCCACGCCGCTGCTGGGGCAAGGTCACCGAAGACCAACTGACCCCCACCCTTGCCCTGAGACCACCCTCCGACCCCACCGACCCCGACACCGCCGCCCTCAACCTCAAACAGTGGATCAACAACTATGCCGACACCCTCGCCCCACTCAGAACCCCCGCCGCCAACCACTTCAGCAAGAAAGCTACATGGTTCACCGAAGACCTCCAGGCCTCCAAGCACACCTGTCGGAAACTGGAGAAGAACTGGCTCCGCGAACAAACACCAGACAGCTACACAGCCCACAAGAACGCCACCTGCAGACACCACCAACTCATCAGGTCCGCCAAGAGGACCGCTTTCAAGGACCGCCTGGACAACAACGCACACAACAGCAAAGAGCTCTTCAGCATCGTGAAAGAACTCTCCAACCCCAGCTCCAACACTAACGACATTCCCCCTTCTCAAGACCTGTGCGACTCGTTTGCCACCTTCTTCCACTGTAAGATCGCCGACATCCACAACAGCTTCAACGCCACGACCCACACGTCCACCGCCGAGCCCACTAAACCTGCGACCACCATCCACACCAGCCACCTGATCGCCTTGTCCAACGTCAGCGACAAAGACACCATCAAGACCATGAACTCCATCCACATTGGATCCCCGTCTGACCCATGCCCACACCACGTTTTCAACAAAGCCAGCTCAGCCATTGCCCCCCATCTCCGGAAATCGATCAACATCTCCTTCGAGACAGCAACCTTCCCGGAGAGCTGGAAGCACGCTGAGATCAACGCCTTACTGAAGAAACCCAAGGCAGACCCCAAGGACCTCAAGAACTTCCGGCCCATCTCCCTGCTCCCGTTCCTGGCGAAAGTCACAGAGAAAATCGTCAACAGACAACTGACCCGATACCTCAAAGACAACAACATCCTGGACCCATCCCAGTCCGGCTTCCGCAGCAACCACAGCACCGAAACCGCCTTCATCGCCGCCAGCTACGACATCAGGACCCTGATGGACAAAGGAGAAACAGCTGCCCTCATCCTTCTGGACCTTTCAGCCGCCTTCGATACGGTCTGCCACCACACCCTAACAGCACGCCTCCACGACGCCGGAATCCAAGAGGAGGCCCTGGCCTGGACCACATCCTTCCTCTCCAGCAGAACCCAGAGCGTCCGGCTCCCACCCTTCCGCTCCAAGACCACCGAGATCATCTGCGGCGTACCACAAGAATCCTCCCTCAGCCCGACACTGTTCAATATCGACATGGCTCCACTTGCCCACGTTGCCCAACAGCACAACCTCAACATCATCTCCTACGCCAACGACACCCAGCTGATCATCTCCCTCGCCAAAAGCCCTCTCACCGCCAAAGCCAACCTCCACAGGGGAATGAAGGCCGTCACCGAATGGATGAAGGACAGAAGGCTGAAGCTGAATTCTGACAAGACGGAGGTCCTCATCCTCGGCTCCACCCCCTCAGCCTGGGACGACTCCTGGTGGCCTACCTCGCTGGGAACAGCCCCAGCACCCACTGACTACGCATGCAACCTGGGGGTCATCCTCAACTCCACCCTCTCCATGACCAAGCAGGTCAACGCCGTCTGCGCATCCTGCTTCAACACCCTCCGTATGCTCCGCAGGATCTTCAAGTGGATCCCCTCCGAAACGAGAAAAAATGTCACCCAGGGGATGTATGACATCACAACGCATGCTTTTACTCCGCATGCCATTACAACACAGTTTTTACAACGCAAGTCGTTACAACGACTTGCGTTGGGGGGCGCTGGATAGTGGAATAGTTTAATTTTCTATTCCAACTCCAGTCCCCGTGGATAGTAGGGAAGGTGTTGGATAGAAAATTAAACTATTACCTATCCTACAGCGCCCTCCAGCGCAAGTCGTTGTAACGACTAACCCTGGGCGGGCAACTTCGCTACGCCCACGAAGTGGGCGTAGTGTTGCCTATTTCGCCCTTTGCAAAGTAGGCGTAGCAGGCAACACTACGCCAAGTTGCCCGCCACCCGCCTCCCTCCCGCATGCGCATTAGTATCCAAGACGCGCGCGCCGGTGGTGCGATGACGAGAGGGAGCTCCGGGGACGCGGCGGACAAGGTAAGTGGTTTTATAATTCATTTATAATGTCATTTAAGCATTTAGGGAGGGCGGGAGGGAGGCGGGTGGCGCGTAGTGGGGCTACGCGAAGTGCGTGGGTGGGCATAGTTTTTTGCCCACTTTGTGTAGCTTCGTGAAGCCCCACTACGCCCACCGTTAGTAACGACTTGCGTTGTAATAGCTGCGTCGTAATGGTAGTGCGGAGTAAAAGTTGCGGTGTAAAGGGTGTTCCCCCACCCAGGCCCTCGTCACCAGCAGGCTGGACTACGGAAACGCCCTCCACGCAGGAACAACAACCAAGCTCCTAAGACGGCTGCAACGCATCCAGAACGCCGCGGCACAACTGGTCCTCGACAACCCCCGACGCAGCCACATCCCCCCCACCCGAGAGACTTACACTGTCTCCCCGTCAACAAGAGGATAACCTTCAAACTACTCATCCACACACACAAAGCCCTACACAACGCCGGACCAGCATACCTCAACGGACGACTCAGCTTCTACGCCCCCACCAGCAGCCTCCGCTCAGCCAGCCTTGCCCTAGCCACGGACTCAGGCATCCTTAAAACGACCGCCGGCAGCAGATACTTCTCCCACCTCGCTGCCAAGACATAGAACACCCTCCCCACCAACCTACGACAGACCCACGACCTGCTGGCCTTCAGAAGACTACTCAAGACCTGGCTTTTCGATCAGTAGCAGCCCCCCCAAGAGCCTTGAGACCCTCACGGGTATGTAGGGCGATTTACAAATTCCTTGATTGATTGATTGATCTTGAAGAGTCCCCTTGAACGCGGCAGGCTCCGGTAAAGAAAATCAGTCACCAACAGGCCACACTGGTCACTGGTGCATCTTCATCCCCCGACTTTGGGGAGCACAGCCAATGGTGCCCAAGCCTCCTTCTACATCCCAACTTACCTGCCCAGCCGGTGGTCACCTTCATCCAGCTCCTTGTCCAACCCTGCAACCTAGTTGTGCGACTGAGAGTCCCCATTGAAAAGAATTGGGTGCTCGCCGCTGATTTGCACCCTGCACCCAGCCGCCCCTGTGCCGCTGGTAATGCAATACCTACCTTGATCTGACCCTTTCCCAGTGTTGGTCTAAATCCCCGAAGACTGAATGTGTAAGTCTATTACTTCCCTGTCAATGCATATAACTCTATTGCTCCCATAGGAATCCATTGCATTATCTGCCTATTACACTTTTGTCTATCTTTTACATCTGCTAAGTTTGCTACTGTTTGAGTGACATTGCCAAAGTATTTTTAATACTACTGTAAAGTATTTGACTGCCTTTACAAAACAATACCTACTACATTTCAAAAGTATTGATACTCTTGAAAACTGTTACTTACCTGCAACTGATTTCTCTTGGTACTAAAATAAAATAACAAAGTAATAATTTCTATGCAAAACAATTGGTCTTGGATTCAGTCTTTGAGTATGTGTAATCATTTCTTGCTTGAGTGTGTAAAAACAAAGGCTTAACACAGCCCTCTGATAAGCCTAAGTGCTCGACCACACTACCACAAATAGAACATTTAGTATTAGCTACTTAAGCCTCTGTAAGCCACTGGACTCTGTGCACACCATAGCTTACTTTGGTTTAGTATATACAGAGCCAGCTTCCTACAGACAGTGTTACCTCCTTGTTATGTGAACAGTTTGTCTTATTTTGATGGGAAGTGAACCTTGTTATATAGCATGACCGTTGACCCACCTTGCAGAGCAGATAGTGTTGTTTCTGTAGGCAGTCCTTAGAGAGAAGGTAGCACTCCTTATGTAGGTAGTGGGCCTTGTGGCAGAGAGTTAAATTTTCCCATTCATTTTTGGCAACATTCGAATAGGGTGGTCCTGTTTCAGTTTCAGTGTCCAGCCGACCATAATGGCCTCCTGATATGTGCAAAAAAGAGGGTGCAGTAAGGGCACATTGGCCCTGAAGCCTTTGTCCCAGGGCTTCACTGTGTCCAAATGTCCCACCAAAGTGTCACCTTGGAAGACTTTCACTGAGTGCCACCTCAAGGGCCTCACCTCTAGGTCTCTGGCGTTGAGCTGTCAAAAAATCTGACGTGATGGACAGCTGGGGAGTTGATAGACCTTACTCTTCTGTTCTCTGTGAGTTGTACGTGTTATGGGTGAGACACAATTTACCCAGCAGGGTTCCAGCTACACCGTTTGGAGGAGTCTGAAACAATCAAAGAGCTGGCAGGGATAGCATCCTCCCTTATCTGTTGTTCATTATTGGCTTTTCGGTGCTGACATATGGGTTTCATCTTTAGCGCTGTTATGTATCTACGTTTTTTTCAGGGCAGAGTAACCGGTGGACCATTATAAAAACGGGTATATTACTGGTATTTTATTATTTGCCCATTAAGGAGGATTGGATTACTGGTTTATCGGACATTGGAGGCTTTTTTTTTTATACAGGTCATGAGTTGGGAGTCCTGAGGCACTACGATGTGTTGGTCAGACGGAGAGTTGTACCCCTGGATCCTTGTTTAGGACTAGGCTTGAGGGCCTTATGGGAAAATGCCAGCCTGCAGCATTCGCCTTTAAGGTGAAAACGGTAACCACTATGTCAGCATTAACAGTGTGCGCTTCCAACTCTTTGGCACTGTTGGGACGTTATAATCGACAAATGTGGGCAGACATTGCCCCATATCTCGGGGCCTTGCCGGAAGAGTGGAAAGAAGAAGAAGAAGATCTTGCTAGAGGGCGAACGCTCAGCGTCCGAGATCCTCGATTGTGCGATGGATATCGCATCTATTGGTTTTCGCCAACTGGCGGGCGCTGCGGTACTATGACGCCAAGGTTGGCTAAAGGCTTTGCTCGCTCCAGACTAAAAGAATCTCAGCTAGCAGTAGACTACATCAATTGTACTACACACCAGTAAGACTACATAGGTACAAACTTCGTGAGACAGATTCCTGTGATAGATGTCGCGCTGAAGGCGCCGATTTCCTACATCTGGCATGGAGCTGTCCAGCGGTAAATGAGTATTGGATGCAGATTTTTCAAGCACTGTCTACCATGATAAATGACCAGATTGTTATGGTGGCCTTGCTGGGATACGTAGAGGGGTAAAGGCCGGAGTATCGTAAATATGCTGCATTAGCGTTGCTCCTAGCTAAAAGAAGAGTAGCATGCCGATGGGGGAGAGGAAGGGCGCCAAAATTTAAACTATGGCTTAGGGATTTAATATATTGCCAGGAACAGTTGTCAACCTATGCAGAACTTCTACGAGTTGCGTCTAGGCCCCGGGACATCTGGGCACCACTGCAATGTTATTTATTGGCGCACCCGCAGACTAACCCTGATGTAGAGGCATAAGGCAATTGAAAACTGAGGACTGGGTTATGAAACCGTGAAATTCCGGGAATTAGATATGTCTGGACGTATCCTATGATGTGGGAGGATTGCAAGAGGATGCCTGGGTAATTAAGATCTGACTGCCTGATACCCTGCTGGGGTATGGGGGAGGACCTCCCTGTTTATGTCTTGCGTGTTCCCACCTAGCTCTTTCTTTTTATACGTTGAAGTGGCATCCTCATCGAACTATCCTCTAATACCCTGCAGGTACTGCATATGTATGATGTTTAATTTATGTGTGTTATTAGAATATCATTGGAAAGTGTACTACAGGATAGTCATGTATGTTAATGACAGTTGCTTGTGAAATATTGTAACATTGGAAACGACATAAGTGTGTGACCACCTGTGCACCATGTTTGTGTTTGTATTGGTTTTCTTTTCGAAAAATCAATAAAAAGAATAAAAGAAAAAGGTTGGCTAAAGGCAACGGCATTCCGTCCGGAGATACAGACTAAAGTCCATGACATGCCCTATGAAGGCCAGCTTCTCTTCGGCACACACATCGATGATGCTCTTCGGGGCACAAAAAAGGATACAGATACGGCTAGGGCTTTGGGTACCCTTCAGTTCAAACACCCTCCTTTTCGTGGCTCAAGAGGAAGGGGACAGTCTTTTTTCAAGATGAGACTACCAGCACTACCGTTCTTCCTACTATTCAAATCAACAATATCGGTCACAGAGGAGGAGCTTCGCGGGCATCCATGATGGTCGCGTGAGCACAGAGCTCCCGAGACCCGCGCCGCCCTTCGCTCATATCCTGCATATATCCTGATTCTGAAGATGGGCTTTTGAAGGCGATCCTTGGCTGACCTCAATATTCCTTTCAAAATTGAAATCGGACGTCGGGGGACATTTTTACATCAACTCGTACTTTTACGGCCTGCCCCGGGACGGGGCCGGGAGCTCTGCTGATCTTCAGGCCGAGAAGTAGTTGAACAACAGCGGCCAGAGGGGTCTTCCCCAGGCGGCCTCACTTTCAACTTTCAGTTTCACTTTCCTCCTCTGGGCCCTGATTGACTGGCATTCCTCTTTGATCTACTCCGAATCCGGCTTGCTTTCGCTCAACTGCTGAGTGCCTTCTTCCGTGAGTGTCTGGCCTCCAGCCCTATTGGCACTTTCTTTACTTTTGCTCCATTTCGTGTACTTTTGGCCTCATTGTGATCGGCCATTTTCACCAGGTCTCGAGGGCCCCTCCGGGGCACTGTCTCCAATATGGCCACCAGACCGGACACTGAGAAGCGCAAGACGAAAACGCCTCTCCGTGGGGGGCAAACTCAAACTAATGTGATGGATCGCTACACCCAGCCTAAGGGATCCCCCAGTGGCACTGGCCGTACTCCTGAAGACTCCACGATGGATCTTGCTGCGCCCACGGAGGTATCGCTTCAAGACGTCATGAGCGCCATCACCAGTATGAAGGCCTCCATGGGACAACAGTATGAGGCCCTCGCCTCCAAGATCGATACGGTGGCTGTCGATGTCACGCTGATTAGAGCGGACCTGGCGAAAACCAATGAAAGGGTCAAGGCGTTAGATCTGAAGACCTCCAGCCTAACTACTGATGTCACGGAAGCGCAGACTGAGATTGGCAACTTGCGTTCTTCACAGGACTTGGTGGCCCGTCGGCTTGAGGAGTTTGAAAATAGCGCCCGGCGTAATAATGTGCGCATTATAGGTGTTCCGGAAAATCCCGAGGATGCCGCCACCGATCTCTTGGTGGAAGACCTGGTTCTGAATCACCTTGCCCCCGCCGGCCTCAGTAAATTCTTCGCTGTTGAACGGGCCTATCGATTTCCTGGTGGGAAGCTGAAACCGGGTGCCCCCCCCCGAGACCCATCATTGCCAAACTCTTCCACTTTCGGGATAGGGACGCTATCCTTCGGGCTTCTTGGGAGAGCGGCCCTGTGAAATTTGAAAACACCACTGTGAACTTCTATCCCGACTTTACTCCACTGGTTCAGCGGCAGAGAATTGGTTTTCAGGGCGTGAAGCGGAGGCTGCGCGATTTGGACCTTAAGTACGCCATGTTGTTTCCAGCCAGACTGCGGATCGAATATGAGGAACGAACGTTTTTCTTCGACCGTCCGGACAATGTCAGTGACTGCCTTGATTCCCTGCCGAAAAGAGGTGTTCGAACTGAGCACCCCGGTGGTGCTGACGGTGGCTCGCCGGAGCAAGAGTGACATTATGTTTCCCGATGTCTGAATTTTCCACCTGTTTGCCAGCTGAGTTTGGATCATTGTTCTTTTGTTTTATTCCGGATCGGCCCGAGGGTGGCGGGGGTGTAAGGGGGACTCTTCCTCCTCCTGGGTTCTTTGTGTAGATTAGTTTCATGATTGGGCGACAGGCACACTGCAAGTTGGGGTGGCTTTTGAGTCATACGCAGGGGTGCAGGGTGGGGGGCGTTGTAACGGGTTCAAGTTGGGGGGATGTGGGGGGGTGTTCGTATGTTTATTTTTTTGTTTACAAGGCATTGTATTGTTTTTTTCGTCCATTTCAATCATTGGGTCCGGTGAGGGGTGTGCTCTGTTTCCTTCACGGGGATGGGGGGTAGTGAGTTGAGACTGCTGTCCTGGAATGTCAATGGTTTGGGACAGGATAAAACGAGAGGTTGTGCTGCAGTTTATTAGACGTCATTCCCCCGATATTGTTCTCTTGCAAGAAACACATTTAATTGGTTACGCTTGCCAGGCTATGAATAGACGTGAATACCGAATGGTCGCTCACTCTGGATTCACTTCTGGCTCCAGAGGAGTGGGTATTCTCATTCGGCCCTCTCTCCCCTTTGAAATTGATGATGTAATACTTGACGACAGGGGGCGCTATGCTGCGCTCACCGGTAGGTGGGAGGGTAGGACGATTTCCATACTTGCACTGTACGTCCCTCCGGGCCTGCAGACTTCGACTTTTGCTGACTTTGGGCGGCTCTTATTGGGTCTTCCTGAGGGTCTTTTGATCCTGGGCGGAGACTTTAACTCCGTAGTCTCTGGCACTTTGGATCGCCACCCTCCTAGAGATTTGGCTAGGTCTCAATTGTGGCTTGCTGACCTGCTGGACACTTTTGGCCCTATAGATAGTTGGAGGTTGATGCACCCTACGCAGCTACAATATACCTTTCATTCGGGGGCCCATGGTAGTCTCTGCAGGTTAGAATATTTTTTAATGCCAGCAGCGCAATTACCCTCCATCAGAGAGATTCGTCAGCTTCCCAGGGGCATTTCTAATCACTCCCCCCTGTGGCTTTGTGTCGAGGCCCGGGTGGGTGGCGAGGGTAGAGTGGCTCCTATAAATCCCTGGTATCTTTGCAATCCTAAAACCCGCTCTGCACTGCTGAAATCCATTGACCATTACTTCGATGAAAATGAGGGGTCTGTTTCTTCTTCTGTTTCACTGTGGGAGGCCTTCAAGACTGTCATTCGTGGGCATTCTTTATCTTTGATTGTGCTTCCAAGAAGGCAAAATGTGAGGAGCTTGTGCGCATCGAAACTGAAATAACTGTGCTTGAGAGTGATCTTGAAGTTGATGTTACTCGTTCTAAATTGCATTCCCTCAGTTTGAAACAAGCTGATTATAGGGCCCTTGTTACCGATGCAGCTAAAGCGATGAATAGAGAGCAACAGGGCAAGATCTATGACTTGGGCGACAAGGCTGGTAAACTGATTTTGTGGTTGGACAAGAAAGAGAGAGTGAATCGTGTCGTCCCTGTGATTGAAAGGCCGGATGGTGAGTGTGTTACTGACCCAGCTGGTATTGTTGAGTGCTTTGTTGATCATTTCCGAACCGTATACGCCTCGGTCAGTGATAGGGACGAGGAGGATTCCCACTTGTTGTTGCGAGACATAACATTGCCTCGCCTTTCTGATGACGATAGAGCCCTGCTGGATGCGTCTTTTACTATAGATGAAGTCGCTGTTGCCATACGTTCCCTTCGTTCTGGCAAGGCAATGGGTCCTAATGGTTTGCCCATCGAACTATATAAGCTCCGACCTGACAAAATGGCGCCCTACTTAAAGAATATGTTCGTTGAGGCTTTTGATTCTAGCTCCCGTCCCCGTTGATCAGCGACTGGCTACTATCGTTGTAATCCACAAAGAGGGTAAGCCGCGTGACCGCTGCGCCTCGTATAGGCCCATTTCACTACTGAATGCCGAACCCAAGATACTTGCAAAATTGCTAGCTAATCGGTTGATTACGGTGATTACTGACTTGATCCATCCGGACCAGTCCGGCTTCATTCCACACCGGAATACCGCCCTTAATCTCACGGAGTTCTCGCGAGAGCTGGGACTCTTACTGAACCGGCCATTTTGTCCTCCTTGGACGCCACTATGGCTTTTGACACTATAGAATGGCTCTATCTCTGGGCGGCTCTCTCTAAATTTGGGTTTGGTCCGACATTCATCACTTGGGTGAAGCTTCTTTATGAAAAGCCCCTCGCCCAGGTGGTTGTTAACGGTAAGGTCTCCGGTGTCTTTCCGCTTGGGCGTGGCACCCTGCAGGGTTGCCCGCTGTCCCCGTTGCTTTTTGCCCTTTCTTTGGAGCCGTTGGCGGAGTGGCTCCGTTGGGAGCCTTCAATGAAAGGCATTAGGTGGACTCCCGACTTTGAGGACCGAATCTCGCTATATGCGGATGACATCCTCTTATATCTTACTTCCCCCCAGAAATCCCTTAATGTGCTTTTTGATGTTCTGACCTCCTTCGGGAAGAAATCAGGTCTCATCATTAATTGGACTAAATCGTGCGTCTATGTTTTGTCCGGTGAGCTTCCTCCACTGCCTCGTAGATTTCCCATTCAAATTGCTGATACTGGCTTTAAATACTTGGGGATTTATGTTTCCTTAGATCCCGCAGTTCGCTATGAATGCAATTTGCTACCCCCTCTTCACCGGCTCAAGCTTGACGCTGCACGATGGCGGCAGTTGCCTTTGTCGCCACTGGGTCGCGCGGCTCTTTTCAAAATGATGTCGCTGCCCAGATTTTTGTATGCACTCCAAAATATTTTTGACCCCATTCTGTCCGGTTATTTTCGTGAAGTGGAGCACCTGCAAAGGCGGCTGATCTGGGACAGGCGTGCGCGAATTGCTCTGTCTAAGCTCACGCTTCCGTGGTACGATGGAGGTATTGCCCTCCCAGATATCAAGCGCTACTATTGGGCTTCTCAATTAAGTGCTGTTACCCACGCAACTTACACTCCTGGTCCTACCCCGGCCTTTGCCATGGACAAGCACCTCTTGCCCGGTGGGAATTTTAATAGAGCGCTATATTCCAGGGGGCCTCATAGGACGTTGACTGGGCCCACGAAAATCGCCGTAAGAGTGTGGCACGATGCGAATACGGCCTTGGGATGGGGTGATAGGTTGACGCGTGCGACCCCATTGTATGCTTCCGAAGGTTTGGGCAATCTATGGCGGACGAAAGGTTTTGATAAATGGGACATGATTGGTTTAAGTAAGGTGGGTGACCTCTGGACTAAAGGAAATGTGAAGACCTTTGAGGTGCTCAAGACGGAATATGAGCTTGGAGACAGGGAATTTTTTAGATATGCTCAGGTACGTCATGCCCTGCTGTCAGTTTTTGCTGTGGGAACTGCTATTCCCGAATCCTCGCCTCTCGAGGACCGTATCCTGGACGGCCATGTCCCTGATAGTACAATTTCACTGATTTATAAAAAACTGATCAACACCAGAATTGACTTGCTTGCGCACCTCAGGGCTTCATGGATTGCCGACGGATTGGAACTGGACGACGAGGACTGGCAGTCTGCTTTGTCCTCGCCTAAAGAGGTTGCCATACCCGCCCGCCTTCGGTTTGTCCAACTTAAGATCCTTCATCGTGTGTATGTCACCGGTCCGAGTCTGGTTCGAATGGGTTATTCTTTGGATGGGCTGTGTAAGCGTGGCTGCGGCGTGATTGGCACCTTCCTTCACATTTTGTGGGAATGTCCCGAAGTGGCTGGTTTCTGGTCCTGAGTGCATGCGATTATGGAAAATGTCACGGGGGTTCCGCTTCTACCCGAGGCCCGGCGCTGTCTCTTGAATGTGTGGGAACCCAACGATTATAATGCTTCTCAGATTTGCTGGGCGACCCTCGGCAACATGATTGCTAAGAGGGATATTGCACAGCTATGGGGCTCCCACAGACCGCCCACTGTACTGGCGTGGAAGGAGAATATGGACTGGTGCATGTTTAGGGAAAAGACAGTATGTTTGTCTCGGGGCAGACCCAGGAAGTGGAACAGAATTTGGTCACAGTGGAATGCTTATCGTGGAAATATATGTACTCCCCCACATGACTCTACCTCTGATGTCCCCTTGTCCCCCTAATGGGCATTCCCAGTGTTCTATATTGACTGTATATATTGCATTGTTTCCTCGCTGCCCCCCCCCCCATCCCCGCTATTGCTTTTCACTATACTGTACGTTTTGTAATGTTCGGAGCTGTTCCCACCTGGACCCAGAATCACTATCACTGTGCTTTTGCCTTGTACTTTATGTCTTGTTGTTTGTTGTTCATTTCAATAAAAAATTTAAAAAACAAAAAAAACAAAAAAAAACAATATCGGTCACAGTACCAGCAGCGTCAACAGCAACAACAGTCGTCTTACACTAAGTCCTCCTTTAGAGAAAAAGGGGGTCGACAGATGACTTTTCACTGCCACAGCTCTCCATTTCTTTCAACCCTCCAGAGTTGGAGGAAGAATTTCTCATTTCCTGCCCAATTGGAAAAGGATAACAACAGATCGCTGGGTCCTCCAACTGGTTCAGTTTGGACACTCGCTGGAGTTCATAAAAATTCCTCCTCAAACCCCTCCTCGTCCTATGCTCCACAAGAACTTACATCTTCTACTCTTGGAGCTATCACTGATGCTCCGGAAGGAAGCTATAGAAAAAGTTCCTCCTGGTCAACGAGGGAAGGCGTTCTACTCCCCCTTTTTCCTGGTGTGGAAAAAGGAGAAGAAATGGAGACCTATACTAGACTTGAGAAGTCTCAACAAATTTCTAAAGAAACAGTCGTTTTGCATGGTTTCTATTCAAGAGGTGCTACAACTTCTCAACGCAAACAACTACATTGTGTCCTTAGACCTTCAGGATGCCTATTTTCATGTCCCAAACCACCGGAATCACAAAAAGTTCCTGAGGTTCGCTGTGGCGGGCAGACACTACCAATTTTGGGTCCTGCCCTTCGGACTCAAATCAGCGCCACACATTTTTACGAAATGCCTGTCTCCAGAGGCTGCATACCTCAGACGGCAACACCATGAAGTCTTTCCGTATCTAGACGACTGGCTTGTCAAAGCACCCTCTCTAGAAGTCGTGACCAGGTCTTCCAACGCCTGTCTTCAGCTTTTTGTCCGCTTGGGACTCTCAATCAGGACAAGTCCACCCTCCAACCTTCCCAACCTATACCTTTCCTGGGCGCTATATCAGTCAAGCAGAGGGGTTGCACGGCTTCCGCATCACACAGGCGGACCTCCAGGAGGAGAAAGCTTTGTTATATGCAGACGATATCCTCCTATACATGACACAGCCGGCAATTACGATCCCGACGCTGTTTGAACTTTTAGACAAGTATGGCTCCTTCTCAGGATACAAGATAAACTGGCACAAAACGTTTCTATATAGCCCACGACTGGAAGAAGACTGGCCCCCACTACCGGGAGCCCTACAGGTCACCCAGTCTGGATTTAAATACCTGGGGGTCTACCTGACAGCCGACAAACAAGTCTCCTATAAAAAAAAATACTTAGGGTAATTAAGAACTTTGCAGAAGACGCCCTCCGATGGAAGTCCCTACCACTGACTATCCTAGGCCGTGCGGCAATGTTCAAAATGATTACACTGCCACGATTTCTGTATGCCCTGCAGAATGAATATTTACCCGACAGACATTCCAGACAATTAATGCCAAACTGCGCGCCCTTCTATGGCTAGGGAAGCAACCTAGAATAGCCCTAACTACACTCCAACAAAATCAATATAACGGGGGATCTCCCTGCCGGATATAGAGGCCTATTACTGGGCGGAGCATCTCGCACCGATAACTGACTGGCTGCATGCGCCAGTAGACCACCCAACCTATAGGCTAGAGAGGGCCACCATGGCACACCGCACCAGTTTGCACTATTTGTAAGGGGGAACTGGGAGGCGACGGCTGCTACCAGCCACACAGATTGCCGTAGATGTATGGGACAGGGCGATGAAGATGATGGGATGGACACACAAACCGACCAAGCAGACACCGATTTGGACCTGTACGTGGCTGAAAGAACTGCACAAGCTTACCGGCTTTGGTGGGTGGGATGCCATAGGGATTTCAACGCTCGGAGACCTAGTGGTAAGAGGAGAGCTTAAGACGTATGAATCCCTAAGGGCGGAATATGGGCTGACCCCAGCGCAGTTCTTCAAATATGCACGTTTACGTCATGCCTGGAAGGTAGAGGTAGCGTTAGCTCTCACATGGTCAAGGCTCTACAGTGGTGGATTCGCCCACAAAAAAACTATGTTAGATCGGAGAACTGGAGGAATCCCTCGAGGTCAAATAAATGGCCCGCGGATCTCGATGTACGCCACTGCAAGATTGCTCGCCTCTCAACCCCCGGTGTAAATTCAGGGTTGTTGAATAGTTGTGTGAGCGGTGAAGGGTCTATCAGATTGCTTCAGGAAAGGTATTTTCCAGAGCGAAGATTGCGCCACCGCTCTGTCTTGGAAGGTCCATCTCTTCTCCGATTCGGGCCGGCTCCACTCCACCAGATTTCTTAGTTGCGCCGCTTGGAAGTATCGTAGTATGTCAGGGATCCCCAGTCCTACCTTGTCAGGAGGTCAGCGGGATTGGTCTCTGCGCATCCTTTGTCTTTTCCCGGCCCATATGCTGCTTACGTATGGTTCCCATGGGAGGGATTGCTGGGATGGTTTTAAAAATGTAGAGTATTTTGGGTAGGATGGACATCTTTACCACAGCGATACGGCCTAGCAGGGATAGTGGTTGTTTATGCCATCTCCTCAAGTCTCCATGTATTAGGAGGTAAGGTTTGTGTAGTTCAGAGTGACTGTCTGTTCAGTAGACTGGGTTAGGACTATCCCCAAGTATGGAACGAGGCATGGGGTTGCAGGCCTCCGTATTCAGGAGATGTGAAGCATAGATTTCCCCATATTCATTTTGAAGCCGGAGACGTTCCCAAAGGCCTCTAGTTCCCCCAGGAAGGCAGGCGCTGATTGTTTGGGTGCATGCAGCACAGCTAAGATGTCGTCTGCGTATAAGCTAATTGTATGTTGTTCCCCCCCAAAGGGAATGCCTGCGATGTCAGGGTTATCTCGAAATCTCTGTGCTAGGGGTTCTATGTAGAGTGAGAAGAGTAGGGGCGACAGCGGGCATCCCTGCCTCGTCTAATGTCGAACGTCTGTTAGCCTATACCATTAACGCATATTGTTGCCCTTGGTTTATCGTAGCAACTTGCGACCTATGCCCTAAAGCGGTGCCTAATGCCAAAGTGTGCCATTGTTTTATCTAGATATCGCAACTCTACCCTATCGAACGCCTATTCGGCGTCTACCGACAGTAGCATGGTGTCCATCCCAGTGTAATGCCCCTTGTCTACTAAGTGCATGAGGCGCTTAGTTATATCGCTGCACTGTCTGCTTGGGATGAAGCCAGATTGATCTGGTTCGATGATGCCAGGTAATCGTGGTCCAAGTCTAGTGGCGAGGACCCCTGTGAAAAGTTTGAGGTGAAGGTTAAGTAGGGAAATCGGTCTGTAAGAGGCGCACTGGGTGGCGAGTTTTCCTGGATTGGGCAGTACGATTATGTCCGCCTCCAGCATATCTGGAGGTATTGAGCCGGGCCCCTGAAATGAATTAAAAAGTCGGGTTAAAAGCGGCGCTAGGAATGGGCAAAAGTTTCTATAAAAACGGCCCGAAAAGCCACCCGGCCAAGGAGATTTCAAGTGTTTGAGGCGGGAGATCGCACCGACCACCTCCTCTATCCTGATAGGCGCGTCCAGAGAGGCGGCTCCAGCTGCGTTAAGAGCTGTTGTCGCTGCTTGACTTAGGTAGGCCTCCCCGTCTTTGTCAATATTCAAGTCCTCGCTATGGAGAGATGCATAGAAGGCCTCTGCTATTTGGTCGTCATTTCCCAGCTTCTCTCCCTGAGCGTTGTGGAGGGTTGTGATTTTGGACCGTTGAACTCGAGCTCTGAGCTTGCTTGCGAGGAGACACCCTGTTTTATCCCCTCCCACATAGTATGTGTGTTTGAGCCACAGGGCTGCGTACTCGGCTCTGTCGAGGTCAAGGCCGGCTAATTGCACCCTGGCAGTCTTCAATTGCCGCCATATCCTAAGAGCACTTGTGCGACTATGCACCCTCTCGAGTTCAATCACCTTAGCCGTGAGTGACTCCTGTTTTTCTTTACACTCCCTGGCTTCTGCCGCAGAGATAGCTATCAGTTCCCCTTGCACTACTGCTTTAAGAGCCCCCCCAAACCGTGGTCAAGGGTGTGTCCGGCTTGTCGTTGATTGTGAGGTAGTCAATGATGCTCTTGAGTATCTGTTGGGCCACCCCTTTTCTTTGTAATAGGGTCTCCCGCAGTCGCCACCCCCCAGGTGTCTTAGTCCGGGGGACCTCTATAGTCACTAACACGGCGTCATGGTCTGAGAGTGCGGCTGGTGTAATGTCCACTTCGTCTACTAGTGTGTTGAGTTCCGAGGATCCAACAAAGTGGTCTAGCATGGCATAGGTATGGTGCACGTGCAAGTAGAATTGTAGTGTAGTTCCTATAGTCCCAATAGGCTCTGCGCATTGGAATAATATCTTCAGTAGTGTAGACGTAGGACTGAGGTTATCTAGGTCTCTACTGACTATATTAGACTTACGTTTTTTGCCAGCTAGCTCAGAGTTCACTAGAAACTTTCTCGAATAAGCGAGGAGGAGTTTAACCTCCCTGGATAGACAAGAAGGTATTTAGTTTCTGACAACCATAAAACATGACAACTTTGCTCTCCCTGAATAAGAGTATATCTCTAGAGTCGTGTGAAAACAAAAGAGAGCTATTTCACTCAGTCAAAGGTGCGTAAGAGAGACGGGCGTTTTCAATAAAAGGTGTTATTTATTGAGCAGTCTCTTTCCTCATACAAGAGAAATGAATTGCTACAATTGCAATACTTATAGTTAAGTAAAGTGCATACAGTAAAAGCAGGATTATGAAATAATACTGTAAAAGCATTGATATGGTTTCATAGCCATATGATACTTTAAAATGGATAAAATAGATACATACATTTATACATTGACTAATCGTACTCAACTGGTGCTTCTAACTACGCCTACCCCGGTGTACCTGACCTAAGCCTAATACGTGGGAGGGAGTAAGTAAGTAGCAGTTTAAGTTAAGTTTGGTTTGCCAAGAATCTGACTCAAGAATTCTCTGTATGGGTTTAGTTAGTTCAGTACCTGGGTATTAGAAGGCAGGTGGGCTGGTATCTCTCTCTCAGGACTCGGTATCCCAGTCACCCGCAAGGGTAGGCTGGAAACGCCGGAGGCTGAATTTCTCGGCAAGAGAAAAGACAGCGTCTTTCTCAGCGCGTCAAAAGGGAGGGACAGCGTCCGTGGGCTCTCGCATCAGCTGGGCTCTTCTGAAGTAGATAGCTGCTCTGCTCCAGGATTACCACTGTGTGTTTGCTTAGGGCAACGTTGGTTTATTTATACCTGAAAGGTGCCGGGTTTGACGTAAGGCTGGACATAAGACGTCAATAAAGATGTCACTAAGAACTGGTCGTCCTTACAGTGCTTCACAGGAGTTCTTGGACGAAATCAAAACAAAGCAGCGGGGATTTCCCAGGTTGCTGGAGGCTTGGATTTGTTTAGAGAACTCGGTGTGCTTTCTAGGGGGCTGGAGGAATAGGCTTGCTTAATGTGACAGCATGCGCTATGACTGAATTATGAAAAGGGTTTCTATGCCGTTGTAGGGATATTATTGATTTATAACCACACAAGGGCAAAGAAATAGGAATATCGTTTCAGGTACCTAGATAAACACACTACACCCACTCCACGAATTATTGTTCATAATTACTAAACTAAGCAATAGTAAACATATCTAACGGTGCATGTGTATACCGATCCACCCCAAAATACATTATTTTGCATCTGAAATGGCATATGCGAAATACACGAAAAAATTTGTATAGGTACAGTATTTCAAGCAGAGTAATCATTCATAAAATAGGATGCATATATATCAGCGGAATGATTTTGTGAAAATTACACATGAAATGGCTCTTAATACAGAAAAGAAAAGTGCGAGACCATTTCATCACATATAAATACAGTTATTTGTAAATTTGCTAGAGGCTGAGGTAATATATTGTCTCTAGAGTTCCTAAAAATAGAAGCTCTGTTCTCTAAGAATAGTTCTACTTTAAGCAGAGGATGAGTGCCCAAAAAAAAAGTAAATATTTTGGAATCGGGGAAAAATAATTTCGTTTTTCAAGGGAAGAAGTCAAAACAGTTCCAAATATTTTCAGAAGCTTTTGTTTTTCAAAGCTGAAGGCCAAATTCAGAGTTCAGGGAACGCTGAGTGCTCGTTTGCTTAAAAGTTTATTCTTTCTGTTCAGGGGAGAACATCATTTCAGACAGATTTTCAAAAAAGCAGTTTACCGCTTCAGGTGAAAGTTCGACCAAGTTGGAAAATGCCGCAACTGTGCAGTCGTGAGAATGATTGCTATCATCGATGACAGGATCAGCAGTGCTCACAGAAGGTCGTACCTGTTTGATGCTGCTCTCATCTTTTACTTCACTACCCTTTAATCGCAGTGGTGAAGTCTCAACGAATGCCGTCATCAGGATGGGTAACCGCTGGGGACAACACGATGCATGAGCCTTTACTGGACTTAGCAAAGTATCTGTATCCAAAGGTACTTCTGATTGTAGTGTGAGACAGACGTCTAACACGCATTCTTCTCCGCACAACATACATCTTAACACAGGTTAGATACAGTTCTGCCAGATGGGTCTGAATTAAAGAAACCAGGTCATATTCAGATCTCTTAGCCGGGCTAATCCAAGGACTTTAGTTATGCGGTCCCGATAGCGTATAGCTAGGATCGTTTCTTCCATTGTTGCTGGAGTCTTGTCTGTGACATGGCTTGCCATAACGAAGCAGGAGTATCAAAAATAAAATGCCTGCTACGAGTCCCAACAGGAGTGGAAGGCCGCCAAAGAGTGAATGGACAAATTAGGAAAGATGCCCAGGACTGCTTTGAAAGGTGTCAACAGTCCCGAAAAAATTGTCTTAAATACACTTGCGATACCATTCGTATCAGAAATGTTTAAGATTTCGTTTAGCATTTCTGCGAAGTGTAGGGGGCAATTTGTTGATAAAAGGTTATGTATCTCTGCCGTTGTCCTTGCAACTTGGAGATCATACGTTTCTTTTGATGACGTCAAGTGCACTGGCGTCTGTAGAAGAACAGACTTCATTCTGCTTAAAGTATCAATTCGAATAGAAGAGATTTTCAAACTAGGCCAAATTTTTCCCTCCCTGTCTGGAGTGTTGTTCGGATACAATACTTGCATACAGCAAGTGACCCTGGACGAAACGCTTACCAGATAAGCTTTTCCTGGCACCAAGCCACAACATCTGTGGTCCACTATTAGAATGTAGCTCCCGTTCGAAAGACGTCTAAAGAATGGCTCTATTTGAGTTGCAGGTGTGCCAAGCTGGTGACATGAAAGGTTATTTGAAGTCCCCTCACAGGCCCCATGTAGATTTATACCCTGACACAGAAGTATACCACTTAGTTATTTTTCACAAGTATCACCACTAAGAAATACATTCTGTCCTTTTTCACTATAACATGTGTGAGTGTAAGGTAATTTCCATGATGACTTAATGTATCCTTTACCCAACCTTTCATACTGGCCTGCCTGTATATACTTTTGGCAGTATCGAAATTGGAAAGTCGTTATTGGAATAGTTATTTTCCCGTGTATTATCCATTCAATGACAGGTCGTTCTGACATTGTCAATGGTAATCTCTCAAGTTTTTCAATGCTCAGAATTGTATATTCTGCTCCTTTTTGTGCCAAGCTGATTTGTATATCAGTAAAGTTAAAGATAGAGAATAGTGACGTTGTGTTGATTAAACGCCAAGGCACGTAGCCTGAACGCAGATTTTGTAACGTCCAGCCAAGCTGTACAATAGAACGCAATTGGGACTGACCATGTTGTAACATTAGCATGTCCTGCTCTATTATATCGATTGCAGATGATACAATACTGTCCAGTGAATATATTCTGGAAGACAGAGTCATTAACCCATTGTCCACAACAGAAAGTGATTTTTCCAAATTAATACGGTCAATTTCCCGTATTTTCTCTGCTATTTCAATTTGAGTTTCTTTCCAAGCTTCGTTTATAAGCTGCATATATAGAGGCCGCTATGAAACGTTTTTGACGCTGTTTGCGTGGTCCCATAATGAAATCACGCAAGTCAGCACCTTCTTTAAGTAAAGTTAAGTGTTGCTTAATTTCTGCCAGTGTGGATGTATGTAGCCATTCAAGGCAGAGTTTTCCTACACTGTATGTTGTTACTATCCCTGGATGTTGTCGCTGGGAGTATCTAGGGTCTGGCCTGGTCAATTTGAACCCCTGTATTTTGTTCAGGAATCTATCTTGACAGTAATTTGTGTCTGTGGGCCAGATCAACCCTTTTTTCCAATCAGGGTGTGTTCTGTTTTGGTTTAAAATATGGGATACGTCTATCTCAACATCTGTAGTGCTATTACTGTCAGGTGTTGGCTTTGGAATAGACGGTTTGTTTAAGTCTTTAATTTTGGCTAGGCCAAGACAGGTTGTTTGTTGAATTGTGTCATTCAAAAATATAATTTGTTCTGGGATCATGCAGGCTCTGAATAATGATTCTATACCTTGGACTTGCCAATCTTTAGTACCCCAGATGGTTTTTGTCTCAATGTTATTTTTCCAAAAATCAAAACCAAATGTATTCATTTTTTCAAAAAATGTTTCTGAATAGATTAATTTTGTATTTGTAAGCATGGTTTTCATTCCTGTCTTATTTAACAATTTGAAATAAAACGTTTCTGCTTCACTTGTGTTAAACCCTGAGAAGTATGGGAATTTCTCATAAAATGTTTTTGAACTACCTTTTGGTGGAGTTGCACAATGTTCCCATTGATTATAATTTAAAACATTTCTAGGTTGAGCAGATTTATGCAAATAATGGTTACCATAATGGTTGTAGCAGTACATCTGATCATAATTTGATGAACCTTGTAAATAATCATGTTCTGTACATTTTGCTGACATAACTAAGTCTGACATCATATCATTAATACTTTCAAAGTCCCATTCATCAGAGAATGTACTCGGTTTTACAAAGTCACTTAATGAAAGCTTAAATTGATGAGGATACTTCAAGAGCTCGACCGGGCCATATATATCGTAATCTGTTTTGTCCCATGCTACCCCACCGGGTATTGGATCGGCTGTGAAGTTTACTGAAGAAAGTTCTCTTTTCTCGATGTGTGAAGACTTGTGTGGCTTTAGGACCAGGTTGATTTTCTGGCTTGCTGTGTCCATTGTAACATATTTTCCCTCAATGAAGTGTCCCAAGCATAGCACCATGATGAGCCAAAGCAGGAGGAAAAGTACACCTAGCACCACCCAAAATTCAATCCATGGGGAAATCAGATAGGTTTCTTGTAGTTGATGAAAGAGGTCTTTAGTTTTGTCTTTAAAAGTTTTTGTTGTTGTTGGCTGTTCCTCAGGTTCGCTCGGATCCTCAGAAAAGTCATCGAAATTGATGAAGTAGCCTGATGCAGTTCTGTCAATTATTGGAATTGCTTCTGGATGTGTCTTTGTTTTATTAGCATAGTCTGTGGCTACATCGTTGTAGCAGGTGTTTCTTGACGAATTGTTGCAATTTGGGTTTCAAGAGGCATAAGTTCCATGGCTTTGTTGCATAGTCCTTGTTGATTCACTGTAGGTTTATCAAATGTGATTAGTCTCTCAGTTTGAACCTCTTGATTTGTAGCAAACTTTGGTGTTCTGCTATTTCTTGGGAGTCCACTGGGCCTACTACTTATTATTGGCCACATGATTGTGGTTTAACCAGGTCGATGGATACAACTCGGTTCTCCTTTTTACCAGCAAGGGGCGGTAGTAAAACTGATCTTGTTCCGTTGACAGCTAAGACAGGTACTGCTTTTCTGTAAGAAGGCCCAAATTCCTTCTTCACCGCGATTTTCTCTCTGACCAGATCCCCAATCTTTGGAATCCAGACAGGCCTTGCTGGGACACGTGGTTTCTCTTCAGTGGCTGTTGGCTGTTGTTTCAACTTTATGTTGCTCAGGTCTTTTCTTGTTTCATTTAAGTCCTGTAAAATAGCCAAACGATCTTTGATATCAAAGCATTTTCCTTCTACCACTGAAGTCTGACTATTGAGATCCTGGATATGCATTCTAGTCCCGAACAATAGTTCGTACGGACTGAAACCTTTTAGAGAATTTCTTGGCAGATTGTTAAGACTACGTTGGACACTTATTAGATGTTTGACCAACCCAACCCCCAAACCTAATACCTTTGCCGTTATAGATTGCTTTATGTCTCGGTTTTTTCTTTCCACAATCCCATTTCCCTCAGGAAGGAAGTGATAAGATTCCCGCAATGCAATGCCCATGCTGGTCATGTCCGACTTATAAGCTCGAGAGCTAAAAGCAGGACCCTGGACAGAATGTAGCATGCCAATTGCGTCTATGCCGCTATAGACTCGCAAATCTTTTATAACAGTTCAGACGTCAGCCGAGAGCTGTGGTCTACATTGTAAGTAAAACTAGTCTTAAATAATTATTAAAGGGACGCATTTTTCCTGGGTATTTCGTATTGATTTTCTTGTGATATCTAAAAGAAGGGCATTGGTAATACTCTGGGCATTTCGCCACTGCGGTCTCTGTTGCAGTTTTGACAGTAAAATGCAAATTTGTAGTTTTGCAGGCTCATTCCCGGCCACCAGTATATTGATTGTAATTCTTTCAGAGATTCCTTAATCTTAAGGTGTCTTAGACCCTCACCCATATGTGCGTCTGCTATTAATAAGTTCCTCCTGTTCGTGTTTGGAATTACTCTATCCCCCACTTATAGTTAAGTAAAGTGCATACAGTAAAAGCAGGATTATGAAATAATACTGTAAAAGCATTGATATGGTTTCTTAGCCATATGATACTTTAAAATGGATAAAATAGATACATACATATATACATTGACTAATCGAACTCAAATCGTGCTTCTAACTACGCCTACCCCGGTGTACCTGACCTAAGCCTAATACGTGGGAGGGAGTAAGTAAGTAGCAGTTTAAGTTAAGTTTGGTTTGCCAAGAATCTGACTCAAGAATTCTCTGTAAGGGTTTAGTCAGTTCAGTACCTGGGTATTAGAAGGCAGGAGGGCTGGTATCTCTCTCTCAGGACTCGGTATCCCAGTCACCCGCAAGGGTAGGCTGGAAACGCCGGAGGCTGGATTTCTCGGCAAGAGAAAAGACAGCGTCTTTCTCAGCGCGTCAAAAGGGAGGGGCAGCGTCCGTGGGCTCTCGCATCAGCTGGGCTCTTCGGAAGTAGATAGCTGCTCTGCTCCAGGATTACCACCGTGTGTTTGCTTAAGGCAACGTTGGTATATTTATACCTGAAAGGTGCCGGGTTTGACGTAAGGCTGGACATAGGACGTCAATAAAGATGTCACTAAGAACTGGTCGTTCTTACAGTGCTTTACAGGAGTTCTCGGACGAAATCAAAACAAAGCAGCGGGGATTTCCCAGGTTGCTGGAGGCTTGGATTTGTTTAGAGAACTCGGTGTGCTTTCTAGGGGGCTGGAGGAATAGGCTTGCTTAATGTGACAGCATGCGCTATGACTGAATTATGAAAAGGGTTTCTATGCCGTTGTAGGGATATTATTGATTTATAACCACACAAGGGCAAAGAAATAGGAATATCGTTTCAGGTACCTAGATAAACACACTACACCCACTCCACGAATTATTGTTCATAATTACTAAACTAAGCAATAGTAAACATATCTAACGGTGCATGTGTATACCGATCCACCCCAAAATACATTATTTTGCATCTGAAATGGCATATGCGAAATACACGAAAAAATTAGTATAGGTACAGTATTTCAAGCAGAGTAATCATTCATAAAATAGGATGCATATATATCAGCGGAATGATTTTGCGAAAATTACACATGAAATGGCTCTTAATACAGAAAAGAAAAGTGCGAGACCATTTCATCACATATAAATACAGTTATTTGTAAATTTGCTAGAGGCTGAGGTAATATATTGTCTCTAGAGTTCCTAAAAATAGAAGCTCTGTTCTCTAAGAATAGTTCTACTTTAAGCAGAGGATGAGTGCCCAAAAAAAATGTAAATATTTTGGAATCGGGGAAAAATAATTTCGTTTTTCAAGGGAAGAAGTCAAAACAGTTCCAAATATTTTCAGAAGCTTTTGTTTTTCAAAGCTGAAGGCCAAACTCAGAGTTCAGGGAACGCTGAGTGCTCGTTTGCTTAAAAGTTTATTCTTTCTGTTCAGGGGAGAACATCATTTCAGACAGATTTTCAAAAAAGCAGTTTACCGCTTCAGGTGAAAGTACGACCAAGTTGGAAAATGCCGCAACTGTGCAGTCGTGAGAATGATTGCTATCATCGATGACAGGATCAGCAGTGCTCACAGAAGGTCGTACCTGTTTGATGCTGCTCTCATCTTTTACTTCACTACCCTTTAATCGCAGTGGTGAAGTCTCAACGAATGCCGTCATCAGGATGGGTAACCGCTAGGGACAACACGATGCATGAGACTTTACTGGACTTAGCAAAGTATCTGTATCCAAAGGTACTTCTGATTGTAGTGTGAGACAGACGTCTAACACGCATTCTTCTCCGCACAGCATACATCTTAACACAGGTAAGATACAGTTCTGCCAGATGGGTCTGAATTAAAGAAACCAGGTCATATTCAGATCTCTTAGCCGGGCTAATCCAAGGACTTTAGTTATGCGGTCCCGATAGCGTAGAGCTAGGATCGTTTCTTCCATTGTTGCTGGAGTCTTGTCTGTGACATGGCTTGCCATAACGAAGCAGGAGTATCAAAAATAAAATGCCTGCTACGAGTCCCAACAGGAGTGGAAGGCTGCCAAAGAGTGAATGGACAAATTAGGAAAGATGCCCAGGACTGCTTTGAAAGGTGTCAACAGTCCCGAAAAAATTGTCTTAAATACACTCGCGATACCATTCGTATCAGAAATGTTTAAGATTTCGTTTAGCATTTCTGCGAAGTCTAGGGGGCAATTTGTTGATAAAAGGTTATGTATCTCTGCCGTTGTCCTTGCAACTTGGAGATCATACGTTTCTTTTGATGACGTCAAGTGCACTGGCGTCTGTAGAAGAACAGACTTCATTCTGCTTAAAGTATCAATTCGAATAGAAGAGATTTTCAAACTAGGCCAAATTTTTCCCTCCCTGTCTGGAGTGTTGTTCGGATACAATACTTGCATACAGCAAGTGACCATGGACGAAACGCTTACCAGATAAGCTTTTCCTGGCACCAAGCCACAACATCTGTGGTCCACTATTAGAATGTAGCTCCCGTTCGAAAGCCGTCTAAAGAATGGCTCTATTTGAGTTGCAGGTGTGCCAAGCTGGTGACATGAAAGGTTATTTGAAGTCCCCTCACAGGCCCCATGTAGATTTATACCCTGACACAGAAGTATACCACTTAGTTATTTTTCACAAGTATCACCACTAAGAAATACATTCTGTCCTTTTTCACTATAACATGTGTGAGTGTAAGGTAATTTCCATGATGACTTAATGTATCCTTTACCCAACCTTTCATACTGGCCTGCCTGTATATACTTTTGGCAGTATCGAAATTGGAAAGTCGTTATCGGAATAGTTATTATCCCGTGTATTATCCATTCAATGACAGGTCGTTCTGACATTGTCAATGGTAATCTCTCAAGTTTTTCAATGCTCAGAATTGTATATTCTGCTCCTTTTTGTGCCAAGCTGATTTGTATATCAGTAAAGTTAAAGATAGAGAATAGTGACGTTGTGTTGATTAAACGCCAAGGCACGTAGCCTGAACGCAGATTTTGTAACGTCCAGCCAAGCTGTACAATAGAACGCAATTGGGACTGACCATGTTGTAACATTAGCATGTCCTGCTCTATTATATCGATTGCAGATGATACAATACTGTCCAGTGAATATATTCTGGAAGACAGAGTCATTAACCCATTGTCCACAACAGAAAGTGATTTTTCCAAATTAATACGGTCAATTTCCCGTATTTTCTCTGCTGTTTCAATTTGAGTTTCTTTCCAAGCTTCGTTTATAAGCTGCATATATAGAGGCCGCTATGAAACGTTTTTGACGCTGTTTGCATGGTCCCATAATGAAATCACGCAAGTCAGCACCTTTTTTAAGTAAAGTTAAGTGTTGCTTAATTTCTGCCAGTGTGGATGTATGTAGCCATTCAAGGCAGAGTTTTCCTACACTGTATGTTGTTACTATCCCTGGATGTTGTCGCTGGGAGTATCTAGGGTCTGGCCTGGTCAATTTGAACCCCTGTATTTTGTTCAGGAATCTATCTTGACAGGTATTTGTGTCTGTGGGCCAGATCAACCCTTTTTTCCAATCAGGATGTGTTCTGTTTTGGTTTAAAATATGGGATACGTCTATCTCAACATCTGTAGTGCTATTACTGTCAGGTGTTGGCTTTGGAATAGACGGTTTGTTTAAGTCTTTAATTTTGGCTAGGCCAAGACAGGTTGTTTGTTGAATTGTGTCATTCAAAAATATAATTTGTTCTGGGATCATGCAGGCTCTGAATAATGATTCTATACCTTGGACTTGCCAATCTTTAGTACCCCAGATGGTTTTTGTCTCAATGTTATTTTTCCAAAAATCAAAACCAAATGTATTCATTTTTTCAAAAAATGTTTCTGAATAGATTAATTTTGTATTTGTAAGCATGGTTTTCATTCCTGTCTTATTTAACAATTTGAAATAAAACGTTTCTGCTTCACTTGTGTTAAACCCTGAGAAGTATGGGAATTTCTCATAAAATGTTTTTGAACTACCTTTTGGTGGAGTTGCACAATGTTCCCATTGATTATAATTTAAAACATTTCTAGGTTGAGCAGATTTATGCAAATAATGGTTACCATAATGGTTGTAGCAGTACATCTGATCATAATTCGATGAACCTTGTAAATAATCATGTTCTGTACATTTTGCTGACATAACTAAGTCTGACCGGTCCGGTCCTCGGATGCTTGATTCCGTTCTGGGAAGGACATGGCTTTTGTAGTTCGGACTGGACTGTTCCCATGGGGCAACAGGGTCAGAGCTGATTTGCATATCGCCATTGTCTAACCCAGGGTGGTGTGGAGTGCAAAAAAACGATGGATTTGGGCCCAGATCTTTTGACTGGGGGAGTGTGTGACATTGATCCACATTCAGTCCATCACTTGTTGTTTTTGCAATTGCCGCCCTAAGTGCGCTGGGGATGCCCAGACGTGGGTCCCAGGCACTCCACACCACTTGGAGTCAAGCTAGCCGGGCTGAAGAGAGGTGTTACCTCAAAACCGGTCCGGTCCTCGGATGCTTGATTCCGTTCTGGGAAGGACATGGCTTTTGTAGTTCGGACTGGACTGTTCCCATGGGGCAACAGGGTCAGAGCTGATTTGCATATCGCCATTGTCTAACCCAGGGTGGTGTGGAGTGCAAAAAAACGATGGATTTGGGCCCAGATCTTTTGACTGGGGGAGTGTGTGACATTGATCCACATTCAGTCCATCACTTGTTTTTGCAATTGCCGCCCTAAGTGCGCTGGGGATGCCCAGACGTGGGTCCCAGGCACTCCACACCACTTGGAGTCAAGCTAGCCGGGCTGAAGAGAGGTGTTACCTCGAAACCGGTCCGGTCCTCGGATGCTTGATTCCGTTCTGGGAAGGACATGGCTTTTGTAGTTCGGACTGGACTGTTCCCATGGGGCAACAGGGTCAGAGCTGATTTGCATATCGTCATTGTCTAACCCAGGGTGGTGTGGAGTGCAAAAAAACGATGGATTTGGGCCCAGATCTTTTGACTGGGGGAGTGTGTGACATTGATCCACATTCAGTCCATCACTTGTTGTTTTTGCAATTGCCGCCCTAAGTGCGCTGGGGATGCCCAGACGTGGGTCCCAGGCACTCCACACCACTTGGAGTCAAGCTAGCCGGGCTGAAGAGAGGTGTTACCTCGAAACCGGTCCGGTCCTCGGATGCTTGATTCCGTTCTGGGAAGGACATGGCTTTTGTAGTTCGGACTGGACTGTTCCCATGGGGCAACAGGGTCAGAGCTGATTTGCATATCGCCATTGTCTAACCCAGGGTGGTGTGGAGTGCAAAAAAACGATGGATTTGGGCCCAGATCTTTTGACTGGGGGAGTGTGTGACATTGATCCACATTCAGTCCATCACTTGTTGTTTTTGCAATTGCCGCCCTAAGTGCGCTGGGGATGCCCAGACGTGGGTCCCAGGCACTCCACACCACTTGGAGTCAAGCTAGCCGGGCTGAAGAGAGGTGTTACCTCGAAACCGGTCCGGTCCTCGGATGCTTGATTCCGTTCTGGGAAGGACATGGCTTTTGTAGTTCGGACTGGACTGTTCCCATGGGGCAACAGGGTCAGAGCTGATTTGCATATCGCCATTGTCTAACCCAGGGTGGTGTGGAGTGCAAAAAAACGATGGATTTGGGCCCAGATCTTTTGACTGGGGGAGTGTGTGACATTGATCCACATTCAGTCCATCACTTGTTGTTTTTGCAATTGCCGCCATAAGTGCACTGGGGATGCCCAGACGTGGGTCCCAGGCACTCCACACCACTTGGAGTCAAGCTAGCCGGGCTGAAGAGAGGTGTTACCTCGAAACCGGTCCGGTCCTCGGATGCTTGATTCCGTTCTGGGAAGGACATGGCTTTTGTAGTTCGGACTGGACTGTTCCCATGGGGCAACAGGGTCAGAGCTGATTTGCATATCGCCATTGTCTAACCCAGGGTGGTGTGGAGTGCAAAAAAACGATGGATTTGGGCCCAGATCTTTTGACTGGGGGAGTGTGTGACATTGATCCACATTCAGTCCATCACTTGTTGTTTTTGCAATAACTAAGTCTGACATCATATCATTAATACTTTCAAAGTCCCATTCATCAGAGAATGTACTCGGTTTTACAAAGTCACTTAATGAAAGCTTAAATTGATGAGGATACTTCAAGAGCTCGACCGGGCCATATATATCGTAATCTGTTTTGTCCCATGCTACCCCACCGGGTATTGGATCGGCTGTGAAGTTTACTGAAGAAAGTTCTCTTTTCTCGATGTGTGAAGACTTGTGTGGCTTTAGGACCAGGTTGATTTTCTGGCTTGCTGTGTCCATTGTAACATATTTTCCCTCAATGAAGTGTCCCAAGCATAGCACCATGATGAGCCAAAGCAGGAGGAAAAGTACACCTAGCACCACCCAAAATTCAATCCATGGGGAAATCAGATAGGTTTCTTGTAGTTGATGAAAGAGGTCTTTAGTTTTGTCTTTAAAAGTTTTTGTTGTTGTTGGCTGTTCCTCAGGTTCGCTCGGATCCTCAGAAAAGTCATCGAAATTGATGAAGTAGCCTGATGCAGTTCTGTCAATTATTGGAATTGCTTCTGGATGTGTCTTTGTTTTATTAGCATAGTCTGTGGCTACATCGTTGTAGCAGGTGTTTCTTGACGAATTGTTGCAATTTGGGTTTCAAGAGGCATAAGTTCCATGGCTTTGTTGCATAGTCCTTGTTGATTCACTGTAGGTTTATCAAATGTGATTAGTCTCTCAGTTTGAACCTCTTGATTTGTAGCAAACTTTGGTGTTCTGCTATTTCTTGGGAGTCCACTGGGCCTACTACTTATTATTGGCCACATGATTGTGGTTTAACCAGGTCGATGGATACAACTCGGTTCTCCTTTTTACCAGCAAGGGGCGGTAGTAAAACTGATCTTGTTCCGTTGACAGCTAAGACAGGTACTGCTTTTCTGTAAGAAGGCCCAAATTCCTTCTTCACCGCGATTTTCTCTCTGACCAGATCCCCAATCTTTGGAATCCAGACAGGCCTTGCTGGGACACGTGGTTTCTCTTCAGTGGCTGTTGGCTGTTGTTTCAACTTTATGTTGCTCAGGTCTTTTCTTGTTTCATTTAAGTCCTGTAAAATAGCCAAACGATCTTTGATATCAAAGCATTTTCCTTCTACCACTGAAGTCTGACTATTGAGATCCTGGATATGCATTCTAGTCCCGAACAATAGTTCGTACGGACTGAAACCTTTTAGAGAATTTCTTGGCAGATTGTTAAGACTACGTTGGACACTTATTAGATGTTTGACCAACCCAAGCCCCGAACCTAATACCTTTGCCGTTATAGATTGCTTTATGTCTTGGTTTTTTCTTTCCACAATCCCATTTCCCTCAGGAAGGAAGTGATAAGATTCCCGCAATGCAATGCCCATGCTGGTCATGTCCGACTTATAAGCTCGAGAGCTAAAAGCAGGACCCTGGACAGAATGTAGCATGCCAATTGCGTCTATGCCGCTATAGACTCGCAAATCTTTTATAACAGTTCAGACGTCAGCCGAGAGCTGTGGTCTACATTGTAAGTAAAACTAGTCTTAAATAATTATTAAAGGGACGCATTTTTCCTGGGTATTTCGTATTGATTTTCTTGTGATATCTAAAAGAAGGGCATTGGTAATACTCCGGGCATTTCGCCACTGCGGTCTCTGTTGCAGTTTTGACAGTAAAATGCAAATTTGTAGTTTTGCAGGCTCATTCCCGGCCACCAGTATATTGATTGTAATTCTTTCAGAGATTCCTTAATCTTAAGGTGTCTTAGACCCTCACCCATATGTGCGTCTGCTATTAATAAGTTCCTCCTGTTCGTGTTTGGAATTACTCTATCCCCCACTTATAGTTAAGTAAAGTGCATACAGTAAAAGCAGGATTATGAAATAATACTGTAAAAGCATTGATATGGTTTCTTAGCCATATGATACTTTAAAATGGATAAAATAGATACATACATATATACATTGACTAATCGTACTCAACTCGTGCTTCTAACTACGCCTACCCCGGTGTACCTGACCTAAGCCTAATACGTGGGAGGGAGTAAGTAAGTAGCAGTTTAAGTTAAGTTTGGTTTGCCAAGAATCTGACTCAAGAATTCTCTGTAAGGGTTTAGTCAGTTCAGTACCTGGGTATTAGAAGGCAGGAGGGCTGGTATCTCTCTCTCAGGACTCGGTATCCCAGTCACCCGCAAGGGTAGGCTGGAAACGCGGGAGGCTGGATTTCTCGGCAAGAGAAAAGACAGCGTCTTTCTCAGCGCGTCAAAAGGGAGGGGCAGCGTCCGTGGGCTCTCGCATCAGCTGGGCTCTTCGGAAGTAGATAGCTGCTCTGCTCCAGGATTACCACTGTGTGTTTGCTTAAGGCAACGTTGGTATATTTATACCTGAAAGGTGCCGGGTTTGACGTAAGGCTGGACATAGGACGTCAATAAAGATGTCACTAAGAACTGGTCGTTCTTACAGTGCTTTACAGGAGTTCTCGGACGAAATCAAAACAAAGCAGCGGGGATTTTCCAGGTTGCTGGAGGCTTGGATTTGTTTAGAGAACTCGGTGTGCTTTCTAGGGGGCTGGAGGAATAGGCTTGCTTAATGTGACAGCATGCGCTATGACTGAATTATGAAAAGGGTTTCTATGCCGTTGTAGGGATATTATTGATTTATAACCACACAAGGGCAAAGAAATAGGAATATCGATTCAGGTACCTAGATAAACACACTACAGAATGTGTAGTGTGTGCTCTGAGGGTATACCTCCCGCCATAGATCCACCAGTCCTCTGTGGGCCATCCAATTCTTCCCCTCTGTCAATATTGCTCCTGTGGAGCCAAAACAGTGGCCTGATCTGTCTGTTACTGTGTCCATGACCCGGTTGAGGGTGCCTCCCACTAGGATGTATCTTTCTTGGGGGCTTAGAGTCTCTGACAGGGCTCCCTTGAGAAAAGATTCTTGACCTGACTTGGGAGCATATAGGGACCCTATGACCATGAGAGTACCTCCCACCCTTACACTGTATGCCAACAGCCTGCCTTTAATTTCCTCCACTCTATTACCCACCTTGCCTTGGAAGTGCCTAGCAAACAATATAGCTACCCCCGCTTTCTTATCATTAGTAGAGGAGTAAAACAGTTGAGGGAATGCCTGGGACCTCATTCTGTGCCAGTCTTTGGACAGGAGGTGTGTTTCTTGCAGGAGATAAATCGAGGCGCCAGAGTTCTCTAGATATGATAAGATGGTACGTTTTTTAATGGGGTTATTTAGCCCTTTTACATTAAGAGTGATAACGTTTAGGGTAGATCCCGTGATAGAGTCTGCATGAAGAGGGACAGCATTGTCAGTGGGGGTCTGCCTCTACAAAGCGCCTTGCGTGTATCCTCCCCATAGGTGGCACACCGGTTCCTTTCCCCCTCCCACTGCCCTCCCCAAACTGAATCTCTTTCATGTCTCTTCTACCCAGTGCCCCTTCCCCCCTCCCTAACCCCAACTCAACATTCCCAACAAATTACCATAGTCCAATGCCTGCCTTCCTGAGTTGCAGGCATATGGTATGTTACCTGAAAGAGCATGTAACCCCGACAACCCGGCCCCCGCCACCCTCCCTCCCCAGCCAGCTGTGAGTCAATGTGTGTGTGTCCTCATGTGTGGATCAAGGTCATTCAGGAGATGAGGTGTCTCTAGTCACCGCTTCCAGGGCCGATGCCCGTTCATGCATCATAGTGGTGTGGTCAAGTTTCAATTCCTCTGTGGGCAAACGTCTGCGGCCTACTCTTTGCCATCCTCCTCTCGGTGATCTTTGGGAGTCATCAGGGGAGGTATCCGGGTCGCGGTGTTCGAGACCCAGGAGCGCACAAGTCTATCGGAGGTATCTCATTTGGTGCAGCGTGACATTCCATTTGAAAATCAATCGGAAAGTATGGCCCCGGAAATGGAGTTTCCCTTTGTCTCTTAAGAAGGTGGTCACTTCTTTGAATGCTTTCCTTTTTTGAAGAGTGATGGAGGCCAGAACCTAGTAGAGAGCTACTGAGTGTCCTTGATGGTGAAGAGGTTGTTTTGATCTTGCCTTCCGGAGGATGCGCTCCTTCAGTGGGAAATGCGGTAGGAAGGCCAGGATGTCTGGGGGAGGGGCCGATGGGCGTCTCGCCAGACCCACTCTGTGCGCTCCATCGATGCGTATCTCGAAGTCTCTACCCTCGCCGAGGATCTCTCGAAATAAGCCTTGTAGGTATTGGGTTACATCTGCTCCCTCTGATTTCAACGGGACTCCTTGGACACGGATGTTGTTGCGTCTCAACCTGTTTTCTAGGTCTTCTGTATGAGCTTGTAGGTTCACCTGGTCTTTGAGGCGGATGAGTTCCTGCTGTAGGTGTTGCAGCTCCTCGCTTCTGGTGTGATCACTGTTCTCAATGGTAGTTACTTGCTGCCCCAGCTCATCGACCTCGCAACATATTTCCCTCACTTCTCCTGCTACCTCTTGTTTGAGCGTATGAAAGTCCTCGCGGAGAGTGTTAAAGAGTGTCTCGAAAAACGCTCGGGTGATCGGCACTTCCCCTTCCCCTTGGTCTGCTTGCTGTTTTAGGGTGGGGGTGTGGGATGTCCTCTGTCCCTCGAGTTGGGGCCCTTGATAAGCATGTCTTTTAGTGAGCGCTCCCTCTTCTTACGCGTTGTGGACATGGTAGGGCTCGCTGACCTGGTTATCTGTTCCTGATGCTCGCCGGCACCTTGGGGACAATTTCACTGTAGGCCTTGGAGTGTAACAACTGCTGGGCTCACCCCCTTTCTGGATCTGTGAATTTCTCGCTGTGCTTTGACTCGTGACAGAGATTTGCCCACTCCCAGGGGTTTTGTAGATATCCTGGGGCACTCCTCGCCTCAGTGGAATGGCTGGAGGGCGATCTCAGTTCCGCCGCATGTGCTTGCCCTTGCCGCCGGAGTCTAACCCTCTTGTGTGGTTGAGGCCCAGTGGTCTAGGCTGATTCACAGGACAAGTATGTTTCAGTGGGTTCAGTATTCGGCCTTGTGATGGCTGCTTTGGTATCCCTCACCGCCTAGCCACCTCTGTCACCCTTGATGCCAGCGCTAATGGCGGTGACCCTGATCTCTCTGTGCCCTGGTGGGCCTTGCCGGTTCAGGCCCAGTCCTCTGCCCGTATGCCGTGAGGCCTTGCGTGGGTCTTGTTGTGCCCCCACTGTGGTGACTGTTGTTGTGCGCCTCGTGGGTGTCACGTTTACGCCAAGATAGGGAGTACAATAGATACACAGAATGAATTAAAGAGACAGAGAACTACATCTCCCATTAAACCTACCGTTTAGTCCTGTCCTCTCTTTCTGCTATCCTTCCATCAGCTTCCTTTAACTACGCCTCTTTCCTGCTGCCCAGTGCTTGTCACCTGAGTTTTGGAGGTGAAGTCGACCTGGTTATAGTACATTGCCTTGTTTCCACTCTGTTGCGGATTCTGACGATGCACAAAGATTTCCGCGTTGCTTCTGTCCCCCGCCTTCACATAGGAGTGAAGCTACCAGATTCCTGTAATCAGCAATTGCAGTGTTTTAATGCGTTCGCGCACTGGAGCGTGACCGCGTTCGTTCTTGATCGGCAGCGTCTGCCGCTGCTTCCTGACCCCGGCCTCTGCAATTTCCGAGCATTTCTGCTCATGTTTGATTAAAACGCGTTAGCGCACTGGAGCGCGACCGCGTTTGAATATTTACCGGCAGAAGCTTATTCTGTTTCCTGCATACCGTGTGAGGGCGGCAATTAATCAACGTAATTGCAGGATCTCATGAGCAATTTCTCTTCCTGGAGAGGTGCACTTAACCTGCTCCGTTGGGGAATAATTGATTTTGGTATTTTTGGGCTTACTAGAGCCATTGCCTGGCTCATATGGATTAAAACTACGACTTGAAGATTATCGTGTGAAGTTAACATGATGATACTGTAATCAACCAACACTCTTAGCTTTGAAGGAGACATTTGAACCTCAAGACTGCTGGTTCCAAATAAAATACTTTTCTTCAGTGTCTCTGGTGTATCCTGAAGTTTACTCTGCTGGGGTTCTTTTTGCAATCTTGGATTACTAAGAAAAAAAACAATATCGTTTACCTTTTATTTATTTTTACCTTTTTGTGCTTTCCTGTTTCTCAGGATGATTGTGGTATATCTTATGTAAGTTTAGTCAAGATAGAACATACAATATATATAGGTATTGTGCGGGTTAGGGGGAAAACCCATAGATGTTGTATTGTGTCTCTTATACAGGACACACGGGGCTGTCATAGGTGTGAAGCCTACAACTCCCTTCTCCACGCCATTGAGTGTTCTGTCTACCACAACTTTATTGTTCTGTTTATCCCTTTTTTCCCCTTCCCCTGCTGTGGTAATATCTGTAGAGTGTGATAACTCGCTCGCAGGCAGTGCCACGAGAGGGAAGGGGTTAACTAGCATCGTCATCGTTCCTGCTGTACCCGGCTTTTCAAGGTTAGTCAACCAGTGTCTATTGTGACAGTAGGAGGGTTCCGGCCCTTTTGTTTGCCTTGGCGGATTTTCAGGGGCTCCCCAACCCCTGTGTCGAGGCGACCCAGGGGCAGTTGAGGGTGCCCCCTAGTTTAAGCACCCCTCGTCTTGCGCCTCCTGCTATGTGCTGGTTGCAGATCGTCTGTCCGCTATTGCTGTGGGCACCGCGCTCACATTCTCGCCCGTGGGGGCCCTCCAGCCGCTCCCTCTGTGGTCTCGTCGGTGCCCCGCTGTTAAGCTCTTGCTCTCCTCTGCCCCTGCTCCCTCCTTCGATTTGGCTGCTTCACTGCTATGTTGGGTCCCCCCGGGGTGTGATGTCCCCGCACTCGCAGTCTTCCCCCGGCTGCACACTTTTGGGGGAATGCTATCGGGGAGGCTGCACTTACCCCGCTCCCCTGCTGGTCCTGTATGTCACGCTGATGCCGAAGCGCAGGCCGTCATCGGTCGCTTGGCTCCTCACCTCTCATCCAAGATAGGTTTTGATCCCTTACGGTGTGGAGCTCTGTTGGGGGCTGCTGGTCTCGGTTCCTTTATGTGGCCTCTGGTTTGCTCTGTCTGGGGTCTTGTTGCGGGAGTCCCCCGCTTTGCCACCAATGGGGAAGGCGCCCGACCGCGCCCACTTAGGCCCGACAGCTCCGGCCTCTATTTTTGCGCTGCCGCCCGGGAGCGTCCCTCAGCCGTCCATTGCGCGATGAGTGCTCTCCGGCATATTCTCCGCCTTGCTTCCCTGCCTCCGCCACCGCCCACTCACTGTTTTGAGGGCTGGTGGTCGGCAGGCTGCCACGGTAGCGTTGGTGTCTCTGCTGGCTGGGATCGACTGAGTTCGTATTGATGTCCTCTCTGCCTGGGCGCCATTTCACGATTCCAAGCTCTGGGCTGTGCTGGGGTCTCCCAGAGGTGCGATGCTTCCGAGGTTGCTCCCAGGCACGTCTCCGCGTCCCCCTTGTCTTTCAGACAATTTTTATGCACACTGGGGACTATTCTGCACAAATTGGCTGGGAGAGGGAGCCCGTTGGGAGGAGCCTCGAGGTCCTGAGTCTGCCTAGGTCGCCAACTTGGCCACGCCCCCCACACCCTTTTTTTCCTTTTCTTTTCTCTTTCTTTTCATGTTTAGTCATGTCTTTCCTCTTTTCTTCAGCTTCTGTAGTGAGTTATCAAGAGGGTTGATCACCCGGGGATCATTGTTGGGTCATAGACTAGCGGGGTGAGTACATAAGGTATGAAGGGGAGGGCTACAGACCCCTCAGGTCTGACCTGCACCGCAGTTGACACAAGGGGAAGGCGGGCAGTGTTGCCTGGGGAGGGAGGGTAAGGCGGTAGGAGGTTGTGTTACTGAAATCTAGTTGGGGTATGACAACAGAGTTCAGTTAATGGAGCAGACATAAGGTACACACAGACACTGAGATGGATTAGATGAGATATGGCTATCAAACTCAACTGACATATGCAATTTAGAGGGATGGATGGCCAAGATGACAATTCCTGTTCTGTTCTGACCTGGAACGTCAATGGGCTAGGTAATAAAATAAACGGAGAGCTGGTGGCTGATTACCTTAGGAGAATGAAACCGAACGTGGTATTCCTTCAGGAGGCCTACCTATGGGGTACTAATTGTGCATTTCTGGGCAGAGGGACCTACGTCACACTAGCGCATTCGTTCTTTACCTCGAGTACACAGGGTTGCCACATTGTCAAGGAGGACACCACCATTCCATATTGAAAAAACATGGATAGACCCGAATGGGACATATGCAGCGGTTCAAGGCCAATGAGGACATAGGAGTATTAATCTCATGACAGTATACGCCCCCCCTAGATGTCAGACACAAACCATGGACAAGGTTGTGGGGATACTGTTAGAAGCACATTGTCAAAGGAGACATTTATGGTGTACTTGATCCTTCCGAAGACCACTCAGGCCAAGCCAAGGTGACCGAGAGGAATACACCCCTGGCCTTGGTTATGGAATATGGGCCATGTCGACCTCTGGCGCCGTACTTCTCAGGCTCCCATAAGTTGTTCTCAAGACTGGACCTTTTACTTGCCCCGGGCATGAGTGACACATAGGGTGAGCAAAGCACAGTACCTGGCAAGGGGTGTCTCAGACCACTCGCTCCTCTGGATCACATTGGGCTTGGTGCGTCATGGGAGAGTCGAAGGTTGGAGGTTGAACGCATGGCATTAGAGAGATAAGAGTGTTGCCAACGAGCTTGGAGTGAACTCTGTTATACTTTCAAGAAAATGAGGCCACAGTAGACTCGCCTGTTGTGGTGTGGAAAGGTTATAAGACAGAGGCACAGGACATGGTGTCCCTTGAACGCCGCCTCCTAGAATCAGAGACCCAACCCAAGACAGCGGGGACCCCATTAATTTACACAAAGCGGCAATACTCCATAAGGAATATCAGGCGCTAGCTAACAATGAGGTAAAAAAGCAGATTCTAGCCACACATCACCATCTGTATGACGTGGGCGACAAAGCGGGACGACTACTGGCTTGGCTTGGCAAGAAGGATTTGGAGTCTAGATGGGTACATGAAGTAGCGGCGGACCAGGGTGAATCCTACCACACTGCTCAGAAGATAGCTCAAGAATTTGCACAATACTATTCACAATTTTACAAAGCCTGCCCCCTAGTAGACATGGCCCAAATACATGCATATTTGGATGAAAGACACAGCCCAACCCTGACAATAGACGATAAAGCACTTCTAGAGGAAGATCTCACCCTGGCGGAGATACAGGAAGCAATAGGTAGACTGAGGGCTGGATAGACCCCAGGACACTACGGGATACTGGGTGAATTCTTTAAAAAAAAAAACGCCTGGACTCCTAGGCCACATCCTGCTTAAGATGTACAAGGCAGCTAGGTAAGAGGGTTCCCTGCCTCTGGACCTTAGGAAAGCCACGATCATGATGATTTACAAGCCAGGGAAACCTGCAAACAAGTGTAGCTCATGCATTCCGATTCCGCTGCTAAACATCGAAAGTAAGATATTGACAACAGCACTGGCTACACGACTGGTCATATAACCCCCCTGATACATAGGGACCAGTCAGGCTTTATGCCCAAACGTTCAACGAGATACAATCTACAGACTTTACAATTGGTTAGAAGTGGTTAAAACAAGAAAAGACCTGCACATTTTCTTATCATTAGAAGCTGAAAAAGCATTTGACGCTGTACATTGTCCCAACATGACACAAGTCTTGGAACAGTTTGCATTTGGACCCCAATTTTTGTCCTGGGTATAGTTACTGTACTAGGATCCAGTGGCAAATATGAGGGTAAATGGCGAAACGTTGCCAGATTTCCACATGGAAAGGGGGACGGAGACAGGGATGCCCCTATCCCCCTTGCTGTTTGCCCTTGTGCTGGAGCAATTAGCCTGTAGAATTCGGATGCAACCTGGTGTAACGGCCTTCCTAAGAGAGCCAGGAGAGACTGATGATGAGCAAATCTCGCTATACGCAGACGACAGCCTCCTATACCTCACACACCCCACTGACTCACTGCCGGAAGTGCTCCGGGTTTTTGAGAGATATGGTGCACATGCCGGATACACGATAAACTGGAACAAATTTGTTTATTTTACAGGGAAAAACTTTGAGGACCCTACCCACAGTGGTATAAAAATGGTTTTCAATACCTGGCTATCTATGTAACTCTGAATAGAGAACACGGTCTTAGCTGACACATTCGTAGGATACTGGCAGAATTCCACAGAGATGTGTAATGGTGGAGGGTTTTGCCCCTGACGCTATTGGGAATGGCCACTGTGTACACAATGAGTTCCCTGCCTAGGCTTTTATACCACTTGCAAAATACCTACCATAAAATAACTGACTGGATATTCATTAAAATTGACGCAGAAGTCCGGACACTATTGTTGGATGGAGGGCACGCGAGGGTGGCACTGAAAACACCGCGGAGAAACCAGTATAATTGGGGAGTTGCCCTTCCTGATGCACGAGTCTACCATTGGGTGACAAACCTGGTGGTGATTAACGACTGGTATTATGCACCTGGAGACCACCCTACCTACGCATCAGAGCAATTTCAATTTCAATCTAACTCCTACTTATATTATCTCTATGGGGGGAGTGGACTGTGAAATATACTATCAGCCACGCAGTTCACAATAGAGGCCTGGATACGAGCAGTGAAAAATATAGATTTGGACAAAAGATATTGATACGCATTCCTCTCGTACCTTTCAGACTTCATCACAGAAATCCAAAAGAAGAGGACCGTCAGAAAACAAAGAAGAACGTGTGAAGTCGTCCTCCATGTGGGTGTTCCCCGCACAGTTGTTAACTGCAGTTGGTCACAGTGAGCGGATTAGCTGCTTGCTGTTGGCTGGGTGGGGGTTGGCTTAATCTGGCTGTTCAGTTATGTGGGTTTCCTCAGTGTGATTGGGATGCTGGGGTGGGTGGGGGTTTTGTTGGGGTGTTGTTTGCAGACTTGCTCTTGATTAGCAGAATAGAAGGCTGGCGAATGATTGATACACGTAGGTCACATGTTACACGTGTTGGGTATGTTGCTGCAATGAGGACCAATGCCACAAGCAGAGGGTAGACTGAACAGGATAACATGGAACGTTAGGGGGCTCAATAACCCAAAGAAAACTAGGCAGGTGTTGGCGTACCTCCACCGCCACGACATACAGGTGGCGTTGTTACAGGAAACGCATCTCACTAAAACTGCAGCATCCTCTATAGCCACCAAATGGGCAGGTGCTCGGTTCACCTCCTCCTATTCATCATATGCACGTGGGGTTATGGTATTAATTAAAAATAATGTTCTCTTTGTTAGCACCTATCAGGACGCTGATGAAAATGGCCGTTATGTGCTCATCTAGGGTAAGCTGACACGGTCTTACTCGTCTCTATATGCTCCAAAGTTACTGACTACAATGATTTAGAAGATCAAGAAGTGAAACATATGTCCAGACGGTGGTGGGCCCGATACTATGGGGAAGGGGGCGTCCTTTCTGTGCTTTGGCAAGCAGGGTTGCCGACTCATGGACCAAGCGCTGGCTGATCCAATCGATAATGGAGGGTGGGCACACTCATTGTGATAGACCGGGGATACTTAGCACGTTCACACAACACTACAAAGATATGTATGAGGCTAGGCCCACTGCGAGTGAGGAGGACATTGCTCAATACTTAGATGAAATTGCCTTGGTGTGGCTGTCAAAGGGACAGCAGGACTTCCTGATGCATCAGTTGACAGTCGGTGAGATTAGAGATGCTATCATGGCACTGCCAAATGGTAAAGCTAGGGGCACCGATGGGCTCCCGGCAGAGTTCTATAAGGAGTATGTGGATATCTTGGTACGGCATCTACAGCCTATGTTTGATGAGGCATACGAGCAGCTGTGACTCCCGGCTACATTACGTGAGGCTCTCATTATCAGGCTATTGAAACCAGGGACGGCCCCAGACTAATGTGACTCCTATAGACCCCTGTCACTGATAAACACAGATGTTAAAATTCTTGCGAAAGTCCTGGCGACTCGGTTACAACTATTGATATCGGTTATGGACTTACCAGACCAATCAGGGTTTATCCCCGCCCGCTCCACTGCTCACAATCTTAGGACCCTGTTCCTGGTGCTACATCTCCTGAAACCTGAAATGTCAGCGGCTGCAGTCCTACTGGATGTCGCAAAGGCATTCAATTCCATCGCGTGGACATACATGTTTGCGGTACTACATCATATGGGGGTTCCCTACTTTTATACTAACTGGATCAAATTGATGTATACAGGCCCAGTGGCCCAAATTCGGGTTAATGGTTAATGCAGACGACATGGTCCTGTACGTGCGAGAACCGGCGGTGCATCTAGACAGGATGATTTGTGAGTATGTAAGGTTTGAGTGGTATTATGGCCTTGCCATAAACTGCAATAAATTGACTGTCTTCCCCTTGACAGACAGTACTGCTCTGTTTGAGCTGGAATGTCTTCTCATACGGACGACTGAGCCAGTCAAGTAATTAGGTGTCTGGGCTCATAGGGACTCTCAGGTCGTGATCAGAGCCAACTATGGTGCTGCCATTTCACGGTTAGAAGACCAAGTAGCGAAATGGATCAAGCTGCCACTTACTTTTGCGGACAGAGTGGCGCTCATCAAAATGGTGGTGCTGCCACGGTTTCTATATTTTTTTGTAAACATACCTATACGCCTCACGCAGCATTTATTCTCTACATTACAGTCGTTGTTAATCACATTGGCATACAGGAACACGGAGACCCGGGAGTACGCGGCTTCACTGCACTCACATTGGCAGATACATGGGGAACCATTGAGATTCTGTTTCGCGTTCGCACATGACTCGTGGTAACCACACTCCTCCACACCTTCTTTAGAATAGAGCGTTTTTTGTCTGCTCTACACGTTGTCCACCCTTATACCGAGATTCGACATTGTGAATTGCCACTTTAGGAATACTGGGTGTGGACGTCATTCCCCTGAAACTAAGGTTACGGGCCCTGCTGGGTCGGAAATATCACCAGCAGAGCGACCTTCTGGTTTGATACAGCCTTGTATAGCCCTGAGGATTCGCTTAGGCGATGAAACACGTGTCGGCTGGCTGTCTAACACAATAAAGGATCTCATCGGACGACTCTCCTACAGGAGATCCCTACTACTTTCTGTTGCTTTGTTTATTTGTACACTATTCCATGATTGCAATACAACGTATGATTGACTTTTTGTGAGTGCACAGGGTACTCCCGATGCACCAGGCAGGGATGTCCGCTTTCCCCTCTCCTCTTCTCGATTGCATTGGAACCCCTGGCCTGCAAAATCCGCCAACACTATGCCCATACTGCACTCGGATTCCAACTACGTCCTATTAGTATATCGCTCTATGCTGATGATATGGTTTTATACCTCCGTGACCCTGAGAATAACCTTTTCCCACTGCTTCGAGAGTATGTGAAGTTCGGTCGACACTCTGGCCTACATATAAACTGGAGTAAATCCGCTGTAATCCCCTTAACTGGCAGCACAAAAGCTCCACAACTGGACTTTGCCCTCGTCTGGCAAGATGACCCAATAAAATATCTAGGAATTTAGGTGCATAGAGATGCAGAACTAGTAATAAGACAAAACTACGGGATGGCAATTGACCGCATAGAAACACAAATACAAAGATGGATATCGCTCCCTCTCTCCCTGGCCGATAGGATCTCCCTACAGAAAATGGTGATTCTGCCCAAGTTACACTATTTATTCATAAATATACCCATTTACCCCCCTCCCCCCCCCCCCCCATCGGTGTTTGCTAGACTCCATACAGGCTTCATAAAGGTAATATGGCCGGGGAAACAGGCTAGAATAAGTCTCCAGGCGCTATCCCTCCCATACGGTGCAGGGGGCTTTACAGTCCCTGATATGTATCTCTACTACTTATGTGCTCAGGCGCACTTTGCATATTATTGGTATCACCAGGTGCGGTACTTGCCCCACCTGGCAGTTGAGGATGGCGTCGCACACCCGATACCACTGACCAGCATATTGTCTCACGCCCGGCCACATCTTCCATTGAAGGAAATTAACACTGTGCGCACCACGTCTCAAGCATGGCTGCGGATTAGTCAACTAGCTCACAAAACTCCCATATATGCCCCTAGCCTTCCATTTAAGTACCATTCTGGATTATCGGTCACGCTAGAGGAGAACAATATGGCTCTGCTGGAACAGGTGGGCATAACTACGCTGGGTGACTTGTACCCAAATAACACATTTCTCGCTCCAGAAGACCTATCTTACATAAGCAACCAAACACTTTTGTTTAGATTCCTTTGTCATAGACTGAGAGCTGCTGCCCGGGCATTAAACCCTTCCTTCCCAGAAGAACCCCCTACTCTGCACTCACTACAAATGTTGCTGACATCGACCACTCACGCACATATCATATCCCGATTGTACAAGCAGGTTCAGTCGGAGATTGGAGCAGATACGATAAAAGCTCGTAATAAATGGTCCACCCTGCTGGATGCACCCCTCACGGAGGAGGACTGGACGGCCAGCTGCACACTGATCACGCAACTCACCCCCAATGGTAACCTTCATATCATTCATTATAAGTATATTCATCAAATGTACCACACTCCACTTAATCTGTGTAAATATAACCTGAGGGATGATGCTAAGTGTAAACGCTGTGGGACAGACCAAGCGGACTTTGCACATCTTGCATGGTGCTGTGAGAGGGTGCAGCAATTTTGGATAACAGTCACAGATCATTTAGGGAAAATGGTGTCCAGCACACTGCCATGTACTCCAAGACTGTGTTTACTTGGCCTTGATGTGCCGTTGAGAGCTGTGAAGAAAAAGCTTGTGGCCATAATGTTGTTGCTAGCGAAGCGCAGATTATCTATGAACTGGGATTGCAGGCGTGCCCCGACGTTTAAGGATTGGTTACTAGATGCCATTTACTGCAGAGATAATTTTATGCTGTATGCGGAGGAACTGTCAGCTGCTTCTAATCCCTCAGATATTTGGGAACTACTGAATGAGTATTTGCGTGCACATCCTGATTTGCTTAAGACACCCTCTGACTCACTGTCCTAAACATTGTAATAATTGTATGTCCTTCTCTCCTGCCATTGCCTGTTCATATCTTTATTGTATTTGAGGTGCATGCTTGACACTGTGCTCACTGTATGGTTTGTACTTTGGATCACTTTGTGGTATTTTACATTCTGTATGTGTAATGACCGTGACCGAGTTTCAGTTTATTGCTTTTGCTTTTCTTTGTCAAAGCTGATAAAAAAAAAACTAAAAAAAAACAGTTAACTGATAAGGAAAGGGAAAGTCATTACCTACAGAAAGCAGATTTATAGAATGTATCTTATCTAGCTGTGATCCTGTTATCTCCAACATGTCTGAAATGTATGCTAGATCTCCTAGATTGTAAAGAAAAGGGGATAGGGTTGAACATCTTTTCCTATTATTTCTCTATCCTCCGCTCCTGTAGAAGAGCTTTAATATGTTTTCTATTGTTTTCTAGATGCAGGGAAGAGGATGCAGCAATATATCAAGCGTCTGCCAGAAACACCAAAGGCATAGTATCCTGTTCTGGGGTTTTAGAGGTTGGAACGATGACTGAGTATAAAATACACCAGAGATGGTTTGCCAAACTTAAGCGAAAAGCTGAAGCCAAAATGCGCGAAATTGAGCAGAGTAGAAAGCGTGACAAGGAAAATGTGTTGGATAAGTTAAGAGCACTGAGTCCAGAACGGATTCAGCGGAAGAGAAGATTCTCAGCTGAAGAAGGTAAAAAGTCACCTGCTTTAGTGGAAAAGGAGGATGTAATTAAGGTCCATATTCAAGATTCTACATCCAGGTTAAAGGTAGATGTTGCTGATTTAGGCAAGGAACAGTTGATAAATGGAGAACGTGAATTTGCAAATGAAATGATGTCAAGACCAACTGAAGACATTACCACAAATGGATATATCTCATCAGAGAATTTAGAAGCGGATGGAAAGGAGTTTCTGGCATATGTGTGTGAGACTGTTGAGATCATAACCAAAAAGCCTACAGATAAAGAGTCAACAGCTAAAAAGAAAAAGAAAGAGAATGAATCTGCTGTAACCCCATTACAAAAAGAGGAAAAGTCAAGTGCATTGGATACGCAAAAGGTTCAAGGCCCAAGTCCTGTTGCAAGCAGGTCTCGGTTTTCAGCAGTTCCTCCTAAGAATCAAGCAGATGAGAAAATGGAAGTTGAAAGAACAGCAGCTGCGCAATTAAAAGGTGTCACAGCGTCTCCAAAGTTTCCTAAAATGACAATTGTGAGGGATACTAAAAAGAATAAGGATGCTGGAATACTTAAAAACAAAGATCCAGAAGTCTGTGATGCTCCAGTGTGTTTAGCATCCTCAAAGGCAGAAGGCTACTTTTCTCTGCGAGAAATGTATTTAGAGAACACAGTACTGCCTGCAGAAGAAAAGAAAACACCTCCAGTTCCAATCCGCAGTAAGGCAAAAGCTGATTATCAGGGCTTAAAAATTCCAAAAGAAAAACCACCTGAAATTTCAGTTAATTTACCAAAACATTCTGGACAAGAAAGTCCTGCTGTAACTCTCAAACATGCCCCAGGACAAAAAGAGAAATCTACTAGACATGTATCTCAGGCAGAGCGCACAACAGGTGTAAAGTTAATGCAAGTTGATGGGAAATCTCCATATATTGATTCTAAAAGCATGGAGGTGAAAAAACAAAACAAAGTCCCTGAGATTCAGCATTCTCCTTTGCAGAAAGGGCCAGCACCAGGCAAGAGTGGGTTACCAAGCACATCAGACTTGATGCCCCCTGTTAAGAATACTGAAGTATCAAATACATTGGACTTTATAGAGTCAGATGCACAGCCTCTCTCCAAAAGCGTTGCTGCTAAACATCAGAATTTACCTTCATCAGGGAAAGGCAACCTGAAAGATTATCCTAAAACAGGCAAAAACCAGCTGGCTGTTGGACCACCTAGTGAGGTAAGCTGTACAAAAATCTGATCTCATATGAACGTTTTAAACTTCTTTCTTCACTGTAATGGATTACGTGGGCTCTTTGGGCTACACCTCTTTATGAACATTTTAAAACTGCTTAAAATTGCTAAAACTTGCTGTGCAATGGAACTCCCTGTTTGGCATATTGTTTGTGCCTCAGCTATACTTGTAACATGAAAGGTTTAATATCATGTGGATTGCAGTATGTACCTACACCACCCACATACATGACAAAAGTATATATCTGCTAGGAGCACTACTAAGTTCTGGCTGGGCTACAGTGCCAAGGTACTCCAGTAGCATATGGCATAAAAAAGTGATTTAGCTGTATAGGAAAATCTATTTTTATATATTAATAAGCCACCCCTGAAGTGTACCTTATGTGCCCCAAGGGGTATTTAAGAAGTATGCCTTCACAGTGACTGAAGGATTAAAATCAGTTACTAGGTTTAGCTACATTTCTCATAAGACAGGCTAGGTTATTAAAATATGTAATTCTACATCTCTGCCTGGGAAAATGGTAGAAAAGCCAATCAAGGATATTTCCCTCTTATTTTTTAAAATCGAATTTATTGATAAAATCAAGAAAAGTAACTACATTTTTTTTTACTTTAGACCGCATCAGCCAGGTATGGCGTAAAACCACATCTGCCACTCGTCATATCTACAGAGCTGGAATAAATATCTTCAGCTGGCACTGGCTCTGAGCTCAGGGACGACAGAGTTTTGTTAACTGCTGACCACTAAGCAGGGCCAAGCTATCTAGAAGTGGGCAGTTGGAAGAACAGAGGACAGTCTTAGCACTACCCCTTTTGACTTGGAGACAGCAGGGATGGATACTCTTATTCATCCCCAGAACCCTTCTTGACTACCAGGCTCCAGCCAAGGTTGGTGAGGAAACCAGTTTGGAACCTGCTAGGTGCGAAGAGATTTCATATAAACAGGGGAGCAGTTAAGGTGCTGAAGACCAGCCTTTTGTTTCAAATACTTTTATTGTTCTAATATATGTTATGATAACACATACTCTTGCCTAATTCCAAATACCAGCAAGGTGCTTATTATGAAACAGTAAGTAAACTTCCCCTCACCTCCTTACCAATACCTATTCCTCACATGTAGAGAGAAAGGTACGATAACAGAAGATAGCAAGGTCTATGTAGCATGCTGCGTGGTAATTGTCATCAGTATAATTCTCAGGCAGTGCAGATAGTGCAGGCAGGTAAGCTCGTGCTCATTTTAGTGGTTGAGAATTATAGTAATGGAGCCCATTGAAATTCAACAAGCTTTGTTGTGCCCGTGTACAGCGTGGTTGCTATTTTTCCCATGCCTAGGATATTCTATATTCTAAATAGCTAATCCCTAACATCCGGGGATCAGCTGCCTTTGTTCCATAACAGCTATTGTTTCCTAGTCGCCAGAGAAGCAGGGACATCATCTTACTCTTTTTTAGAGTACAGCAGGTATGTTTGGAGGTTTGATACACCCAGCAGTACATATGCTGGGTAAGCTTGGAATATGCAGTCCACAGTGTTTAGGACCTCCAGCCAGTAATATTTTAATTTGAGGTATTCCAAAAGAATATGTTTTAAAGAATCATCCATATTGCAGACTCTCCAACATTTCTAGGGCATTGCTTATCACATTCCCACCTATTTTGCGGGGTGTGGTACCAGTAAGTAATTATTTTGTACTTTGTGCCTTGTATAACAGCAGTGCTATTCAAGTGCTAGTGAACACCTCCCCTAACTCCTTGGGCCCGATTCACAACAGTAATCTGAGACAAAATCCTAACTTTACGACTTTTGGTATTCACAAAGGGCATTAAGAGTAGTACAGTTAGTATTTTGTCTCAGTTAAACTTAAAATGTGGTCTTTTAAGGCCAAAACTTAAGTTTAACTGAGACAAAATCCTAACTTTACTACTCCTAAATGCCCTTTATGAATACCGAAAGTTGTAAAGTTAGGATTTTGTCTCAGATTACTTTTGTGAAGCAGGCCCTTTGTTTGATAGCTCCCTACTCAGTTCTCTTTCCTATCTTTTTTTCCCAGCCTTTTAGCCATTGTCTCATTCTGGAATTGTAATTTGTATAGATCTTATACAAGTTTCGTGCTGTTTTCCCATGATAGTAACCACATTTATTTGGGTACTGCAGGCCAAGAATTGAACATTAGAGTTTATGGCCTCATGTGTAATTTGTCTGTTGTAAAATCTTTCAGTTTCTGATATATCCTAGAGCTTATGAATATCCAGGGAGGATCTAATTTCTGAGCATACGAACATATTACAGTCACTTACAACCTACTTGTCTCCATATTTCAAAGTTTCCGTCTTTGTCGGCTTGGTCAAATTCAGAGTTACCTTGGATTGATGTCAATTGGGATCAGAATGTTGAGAGTTTCTTTTTTCCTGCTGTTTTGAACCCAGACTAAAGAGGCTGCTCTCGTCACGGATGAGTCATATAGAGCCCATGCTTTGATTTGATTTTGATTTGAATAAACAATTTGTAAAGCGCACGAATGCCCTCGGGCGTCTTGGCGCTGAGTCTAATAAGGGAAGGACAGCCTGAGTGAGCATGGCCTTAGGCTGAGAAGAGCCAGGTTTTTAAGGCTTTTTGGAATCCAAGCAGAGAGGGGCTGTTCTTTATTGATAGTGGTAATTGGTTCCAGGTCTTGGCTGCATGCAGCAGGAAGCTTCTACCTCCCCATTTTAGTTGCTTAAATCTGGGGATTTTGATCAGTTTTGCATTGCTTGATCTGAGCTTTTTTTTAAGCATCCAGGGGACCAGATCTATGTATACTCCTCCGATTGTCTGATCCATAAAGCGCTAGTTATTTTCTGATTCAGATTTTGTCAATTCTGCTATTTATCTTAGTCATCTGCCTATGTAGATTTGTTTTGATGTGCACCTATTGGCCACAACCTTAGCTGAGGAGTTTCTTTAGCAGCTCTTCACCCTAAAACCAGGACCTAGGCTCACTGTTTCAAATGTTCCTTTAAAGAACAGCCATAGCAAACAGTTGAAAGCCTTCTCTGCATCAAGTGAAAGGATGAACACTTTTACCTGTCCTATATACCCTGTCAATCAAGGGGGTTCTTTGTATTTTTCTGCAAATCCGCTCAAGAAGAAACCTGCCTGGTCCTCTCGGATGCCTCCTAGCCTATAGGCCAAGATTCCTGTTAAAATGTTTACATCCATATTTATCAGGTAGATTGGCCTGTATGAGTATATCCCTCCCTGGTTTTGGAAATCAGTGCCGGTGACATTGTGTCCATGATCGCTGTAGTTGGTGTAAAGGTCTTTTATAGTTGTGGTAGTATCAGTGCCAGTAACTTAACAAATGTTTTGTAAAAGAGAGGTGCAAGTCCATCAATACCCAGTGACTTATTTGCTTTTAACGACCAATGTTCCTTCGGTAGTATCGTAAGCTACAGCCCATCAGAGATACCTAGGGCCGCAAGTCTATTATTCGGGAACTAGGCAGCGCCAGAAACGAATACACTGCCACAGAGAGCATTGTAGTTGACTACCCAGCGCTTCAAGATTTCTTGACTCTGCTGCTTGAATGGGAGGCGATACTCACGATACCTCTGTGGTGTCTTACTCAGCCTGAGTACACCTGGAAGGGGACAAATCAGGCCTCCTATTGGTGTGTCTACTCAAATTGGAAGTACAAGAGACACAAGTGACAGTTCTACAAGATGCAGGCGGGGTGCTACATTACTCTCAGCAAGCTATGCTCTGTACATTTCATCAATAATACCCAGACCTGCCCCCTTCTCCTGGTATCTCTCCTGTTTCTTAACACTGTTCTTTGTTCGCGTCTCCCCGCGCCATATGAAACTGATACTATATTGCAGGGTACAGCCTCGACTCTTTTTTCGATTACGTTTTTTGTTTATTTGTCTAAAATGTGAAACCTTTATAACAACCTTTCATCCGTAGCATTTTGAGTAATGTCATGCAATATCGCTGCCGGACCTTCGGTTGTCGGCTGATAAGCTGTGTTCTAATGCGCTACTGTTATTCTATGTGACTGGCCGGCCCTGGCGGTTGTAGGCCTGTAATTGTGATCCTTTCTTGCTAATAAAGGTTTTTAAAAAAATAAATAATACCCAGACCTCTATGATTCACCATTTGATGTTGCCCAACCTGAGATAGCCTCCATTTTTGACAGAATACATTTTGCCAGGCTGCCGCCATCTGATCATTCAGCATAAACAGGGGTTATTGATGACCAGGCCACCGGTAAAGAGCTGAGTCCTATAAAATATTTGGCACTTTCCTGGTACCTAACCTTGTTGATACATATATTTAGACTCTGTCTTTTTCGTGTTGGTTGCTGTCCTTGGGCTGCTCTGTGTGTCTTGCTGCACCAACCCCGGATTTTATCTAAGGCCGGATTTTAACCCACACCTCGCGGCTCCCGCTCCGCGGGACCCGCTTCGCCTCAAAGACCCAGAGGCTTGGAAAGGACTTACCAGGGAGGAGAAAGGGCCGAGCAGGGCTGCGAGCGCGCAGGGACTCGATGTTCCAGGAGTCCCTGCCGGCCGATAGCATACACCTGGCCCGCTCTCCCTGCTATCTAGCCCCGCCCCCCTGAGCACCGGGGGTTTGAAAGCCTCGCCTCATTCCTTGCTTCACGGGACTCTGTCTTTTTCGTGTTGGTTGCTGTCCTTGGGCTGCTCTGTGTGTCTTGCTGCACCAACCCCGGATTTTATCTAAGGCCGGATTTTAACCCACACCTCGCGGCTCCCGCTCCGCGGGACCCGCTTCGCCTCAAAGACCCAGAGGCTTGGAAAGGACTTACCAGGGAGGAGAAAGGGCCGAGCAGGGCTGCGAGCGCGCAGGGACTCGATGTTCCAGGAGTCCCTGCCGGCCGATAGCATACACCTGGCCCGCTCTCCCTGCTAGCCCCGCCCCCCTGAGCACCGGGGGATTGAAAGCCTCTATTTGCCCCAATCACCATTTAAGTGGATCAAGACTCCGCTGCGCGGGAGCGCACCCGGGAGAAGCCCGGGACAAGGGCGGGACCGTCTGTGGCCGTCCGGGGACAAACGAGGACGGGACGGGCCACCCTACTAACTTCTGCGTCCAAAATTTACATCTACAGTGCATTCTTGCAAAAAGGACATTCACATAAATATAATCAAGGTACGTGTCCAACTAAACAATTGCCGGTAAGGTGGGGTCGACAGAGATTCGCACAGACTCGTACACAGTAATAAGAACGTGACTCATTGGGATATTCAGTACTATTATCTCTAATACGCTTGCAATAGGAAAGTGAAATGGGATTCAAAAAATTACGTTCGCGCACAATATTTATGAAGCGGATGGGTACTGAGGATGCTGTTAGGAAATCTACAGATAAAGCAATAAAACATGGCCGAATTTCTTTAACTCCGGCAATTAGTAATTATTTCTCTGCTCTACCATCTAAAAGGGAACCTGACACGAATTTGCCGGAAACAGAAATCAAACCTAATTCACATTTAAGTACTGGGGATCAAACGTGCTTATCAGTGACATCTCATCTGACTCATAACTTAAGCGATATGGTTCCTATCAATACGTTCAATCACTCCTTACACGACCGAGAATTAATGGACCATGAGGCAATTCTCCTAAAATCCTCAACCCCTATAAGAGGCACTGGGAGTTCACCCAAGCCAGAGGATCTAAGTGCTGATAATCTGAAGTCAGCAGAATACAACTCAGAACCAAAGTTGTCTAAAAGTTTTATAAAAAAAACATCAGAACAATTCATGGAAATTGACTCTTTTCTGGATCCTTTTTTATCTGAAAACAATAATTTCGCTAAATCCACAACACCAATATCAAAGGCTCTATTTTCGTTACAAGAAATATTAGAATCGGTTCTCTCCTTTCTAGGAAATATTCTAGAAAATTCAGACCAAACTTTAGATGTCCAAATAGGTATACTAAAGTTTCTAGTAGAAGAGAAAAGGAAAAAAGAGTCCCTCAAATCAACGGAAAATCAATTAAGCAATAATACTAAGCAAGTGGAAAATGTCCAGAAACAAACAAAATGCGATTCTAGTACTCAAACATCAGAGAAAGCAATAATAGAAGCACAAAAAAGGGAAAAATCTGAAACTCAAAATGAATCTACACTTTACTCCTTAAAAAATTATTTAGAGAAAAACCTCAAAAAAACGTCAAACAATTTAAAATTTTCTCAAAACATAAAAAAACGGATATGTATGATAATGATTCTGTCAAAGACGATCAGGATACTAGCATTAAAAACATATCTGAAACTGTAAAAGGAGAAATAACCAATAAAAATATGGAAACTAAGCAAGAAGGACAAAAAAAGAGGAGGAAAAAACCACTAAGAAGGATTCACAAAAAGAAAACCCGCAAACTAAAATTCCAAAAATCTACTATACCTCAAAAAGATCAAGAGGAACAAAAAGTAGAAATTATAAAGCCACACACCACGAATAAAGCGGAATTTACTAAAGGAAATACCAAAGAGAAAATACAAATACTGAACCCAAGAGCAGATGAATACTTACCAGTAAGGACACTTATAAATCCAGGACACGAAAATATAGGGGTCGGAGGAGGTGATGAGAGGTATTCCCAACGCGGTGAAAAGACACAGTCTAAACTACTCCAATTCGAAGAACTTTTTCCTACTGATAATGTTCCACTTAATAGAGGTAGGATACTTAATCTTCTGCAACATATATGGCCTCTCCAATCACTGACCAGCAATGAAATAGATTTAGTGACTTTTCCAAAAAAAGATTACAACAAAATTGCACTGGTTTCCTTCTGGTCATCAGTCCTACCAGGGATCATTCTTAACGAAAAAGAGATATTACATAAATTTGGATACGATGTAATTGAAAAATCTGAGCCTAAAGAAAATAAAACCTATAAAATATTCAAGGATCATACGCGATCAATCTTTAGTGCGCAACCAAAAAATTCTCTTAGAATTCCCTCCGTGCCAGAAGATCTGGGATCAAGTAACTCAAGAGGTATGCACCCAGGGGAGGATATTTTGAAAATTCAAGTAAACCATGGGGAAAGGGCAGTCTGGTATCTAGATTCAAGCGAGAAGAAAGCCACTGATAATGTAAAGTCCTAGTCTTGGATATCGGAGACACTGAATAGCAATAAAATTTCCACTAACCTGAAACATTCTGTTTAACAATGGACTAAAGATAACATCGTGGAATATGGCTGGGAGAACTAAAAACAAAATGACAGAAGCTCTATATAACCAGCCTGATATCCTGACTTTGCAAGAAACTTGGGCAATAGAACCCTTCGCCCAGAAAGGCTACTATGTCTATGATATACCAGCTAAAGCAGCTAACCGGGGCCATGCTAAAGGAGGTCTGGCTATTCTAATGAGGGAAGAACATCTGTGGGCTCAGGAGATAATCGAGACTAACCTTGACAATTTACAATGTATTAAGTTCTTTTTAAACACTCACAATACTGCCCCACAAAACGCAATTCTGCTCTTCAATATATATGCCCCCCCCCCGGAAAAAAGCAAGATACCTTATTTATAAATATCATGGAAACCATCACGCAAATAATAGAGGACCAGTCTTTTCTGTCTTATATAATAATGGGTGACTTTAACGGAAAAATTTCAAATTCCGAAATAAGAAAGTGGGAAAGTATATACGATGAGGAAATACTGGACATTTCAACTCCCCAATTCCCCAAAGCTATCCACTCAGATAAAAGAGGTAAAATGTTGCTATCAGCGCTGCCTAACATAAATGGGGTAATCCTGAATGGTAATGTCGAAGGAGATATCCCGGCATCATATACTAGACGGGGAAACGGGACCTCTTCCATTATAGATTACATCATCTGCGGTATGGATCTATTTGAAACAGTTATGTCGTTGCATTCCAACTTTACAGCAGATAGCGATCATGCACTGATGCAACTAATTACCTGCTGGTCAGTTCACCCTACTGGTGCAGGACAGATTATCCTTTATAGAAATGCAACCTTGGTAAATAGTGAACAGAGACGCATCTTCTGGAACTCATTTCTTATGGACAAAATAACAGCTTTGATTAAATATACGCAATTTTTAAGGAAAACTTATTCTGATGACCCAATAGCAAATTTTGAATACATAATCAAGGAACTCAAAGAGGCAATATTAAATAAGTTACATCAGGATACTATAGGTAACAAATCGCAGAAAAATATTAACAAAAAAAACCTCGGAATTCATTAATAAGGAAAAAACTTAATAAACAGATACGCGCTCAATATACAAACTCTTCTCCTTCAAGAAAGAAAGAAATAAATAAGCTGAAAAATCAGCTGAGAAGAGAGAAATTAAGTCAGAAAAAAACTCTTCAAGACCGCAATTGGGTTGAAATACAAATAGCCGCAAAAGAATATAACCAGAGCAAATATTGGTCTCTAATTGCCAAATTAACCGGAACAAAAAAGAAACTACAAGCTATACCGGTTCCGCCTAAAGACTGGGAAATTTATTTGACCGATCTTTATAAAGCAAATACGGCTAAACTAATTGAAAAAAGAGCAGAAAACATTAAGGAAAAGCAAAAGTCATCCATACCAAAAACCACGGCAATAATGGTGGAAACGCATATTCGAAAAGCTCGAAGTACTGGTGCCTTCGGTCCTGACCAAATTTCGATCAAGGTCCTGCAGGCAGACCCCAAGGAATGGAGTCTTATGCTAACACCACTTTTCAACCACATTTTGAATACTGGACAAGTACCAAAATCTTGGCAGGGGAGTATCATCATCCCCATACATAAAAAAGGGAGCAAAATAGTAGCAGGAAATTATCGTCAAATAGCATTGATGGATGCCACCGGAAATTTTTTCGCTGCGGAGGTATTACAACATCTGAAAAATTGGGCATTTTCGCTGGGTCTAATACCTATGTTTCAAGCTGGCTTTAGACCTAAGCACTCTGTTACGGATAACATTGCAATCATCCAGGTTATCCTTGATAAATATGTAACTCGGAATACTCAAACTGTTTATGCAGCATTCATTGATTATTCTACTGCATTTGATCGTGTCGATCGACCTACACTATGGAACAAATTAAGGAGTCTCGGCATTTCCGAACAATTGCTACAGGTAATAATAAGCCTCCACACCAAAACTTGGTGTCAAGTACAAATGGGGGGTGAAAAAGGACTAACGAAAATAATAAAAACAGCCAACGGTCTTAAGCAAGGATGTCTCTTAGCCCCTATGCTATTTTCTCTATATCTCAGTGACTTACCACATCAGTTACAACAGGGCTCGAGTTTGCCTCCAAAAATTAATAAACAAAGTATACATGCGTTGCTTTACGCTGATGATATAGTGATGTTTGATCTTACTCCCTTTGGTCTGCAAACACTATTAGACATCCTGTATAAATACTCAAAAGATAACTTTCTAATTCCAAATATAAAGAAAACAAAAGTTGTAGCCTTTTCTGGGAGGAAACCAAGTGCTAAATATAATTGGAGGCTAGGTGGAGAAAAGATAGACGAAGTAGATGAATATATATATCTTGGAAGGACTCTCTCAAAGAATTTAAAAAATACAAAACATATAGATAACTTAATAAAGAAATCCGATCTACATGCTGGAGCACTTTCAAGACTTTATAGTGCTACTGGTAGCAGGCACTTTTCCTCACTGTTAAAAATATACAGAGTAAAGATTCCTGCTGTCCTATCCTATGCGACGGAATATATCCCTATAAAGCAGTGGGGTTACATGGACCGTAAAGAAGGAAAAATCCTGAAAAGAATTATGAAGGTCTCAGCTTCTATACCAGTCCAAGTTCTAAGATTAGAATTTTCCATAACAAGTTCTTATGCCACGGCCGTGGCTAACCTTATTAGGTGGGCTTATAACCTCCTTCACGCAAAGGAGGGCACGCTAAGATTCCTGCTGAAAAATGAAACCTTTGATTCAGAAGCTGCTAAGCAAACTTTTCTAGGGAACATGACTGCTGCATTTCGAATGGCAAAAATCTGTCCAGACACTTTACTCACCTGGTCTGTATCACAATTGAAACTTTTTCTTAAATGTTTTACCCCAAAATTGAGTTACGACCTCGACCTTGCACATAGCGAAAAACTATCTACCTACAAATCTTTTACAGACTTACTGGAGTATAAACATATCCAGCCGTACATTGGGTTCTCCCTAACGCATAGTGCAAGGAGGGCGATCTCAATGTTAAGACTAGGCATAATGCCTGTGCAATCTTTTAAATCGAGATGGTCATCTGGAGAATCTTCACTCTGTTCTCTCTGTCAAGGGGGTGACCAGACCATTGAGCATTTATTATTTGTATGCCCTAGTTCTAACGTAATAGTAGCTCGTGCTATGTATATTAACCCTATATATCGCACTTGCAGGATCACAAAGGTAAAAGAACTATTAACAGTGTGTAAACAGCCTCCGAACGAACTTGTATGCTATAATTTCTATAAATTTTTTTAATCTTTGTTATTTTTATACTGATTAATGATGTAAATTTTCTTTGGTTTTTATTATTTGTTTAATGTTAAATTTGTGGTCCTCTGTTGAGTACCAACACAAATAAAATCTTTTTGACTTGACTTTTATACATATATTTAAAGCCCTAGAGGCCGGTTGCCTCCCTGCTACTCTCTGTGAGGCCATTTGGACCTCGCTGTTAAAGCCTGGCCCAGACCCTTCCAACCCTGGCTCCTTTCTCCCTTTTTCCATTTTGAACATAAACTAAAAGATCCTTAGTAAAATGCTGGCTACTAAATTATAGTGAGTGATCCAACAGCTAGTCCATTCGGATCAGTATAGCTTTGTCCCTGAATATCCAACGTCTGCATAGAATATGGAGGAGGTGCACCCCATCAGACCCATGGTGGTTGTCCTTGTACTAGACTTGGCAAAGCATTCGACACACTGCATTAGGCACTATCTTTTAATGGTTTTGAATGATTTTGTATTCAAAGCCCATGCAATGCATTTGGCTCGGTTCCTTAACACAGATCCAACAACCTGGATTCATTTTCAGGGTCACATATCAGCACCCATTCTAGTACATGGGGACACCAGACAAGGTTTCCCTCTCCCTCCCCTCCAATTGTGCTTGCCATGAACCCTCTCATAATCTGGGTATGGTGGGACAGAGGAGCTTTGGGGATGCCTCTCCCGGACAGTCTCCACACAATGTTGTTCTACGCGAATGATGTATTCTTATATCTGAAAGACGTTGCACATGACCATTCTCCTATTGTCTACCTTCTTGAGAAGTTCAGAGTGTTGTCAGGCCTTGGAGTCAGCTGGAACAAGTGCTATCAGTTCCTGCTTCTTACTGCGTCTTCCCACCCCCAGCAGTTTATCCTGGGATTTGAGCTAATCTGTTGGGAAGGGGTTTCCTTCAAATAGCTCAGTAAACCGTATGTTCCACTCCGACTCGGGTCTCCTAGACGGGAACCTGAACTCAGCTATTTCGTCCCTCCGCACGCAGAATGCCTTCTGGCAATCGCTACCACTGTCCGTAATGTCACACATAGCACTGACTAAGATGGTAATGCTGCCTCGCCCCTTAATCGACTACACCAATCTCCCGGTGCGCTCCTCAGAGAATTTATATAGCATGGGTCTTGCCGCTGCACTGCATCGCTCTGGCCATGCTGTTGAGTATGATGGACTGAGTGCCCCTAACTTTGAATGTTATCTGGCTGAGATGTGCACTGTTGCATCATCCCTAATTCTTGGAGACATCCTATGGCTCTCGGTCCCGGGAGTCCCTCTTTGTACAGACCTCCCCCACCTTCTGTCAGTAGCGTTATGCTGCCTGGCTAGAGGCTGCTTGATTACCAAATCCATAACTTCTTGTGCCCCTGCAATACCACTGCTGGGTTTACCCGAGCCTTTGTGACACTTGAGGGTTTGCAAGTTACCCCTCTGGAAACGGGCTGGCATAATGATCCTGGGTGATCTACCTCAAGATTGGCACCTATCACAGTTTCCAGATCAGGTGGAACACCATGGCCTTCATGGAGGCCAATTCCTTACTTATGGCCTGGTGAGGAACGCCCTCGGATGGACATGGTCCAGAGTAGACACAGAATCACCCACACATAAATTGAACTCTCTACGTACCTTGGGAATGGGTGGCGGGATTATCACTTGGCTCAATAAAGCTTTGGCTAACCACTCACAGGTTTCTATTACAGATCACTCAGGAAGCCTGAAAGGGGGGATTTGGCAGGGCCCTTCATCTGAGGGAGGTTCTAGAATTACAGCAGAAAGTCTCACGTAATGCTCAGCTGAAACGTGTACAGTATTATATACTTCACAGAGCTTACCTTTCATCGACAAACATCAATAGGATTTTTGCTAGTACATCAGACTCCTACGCTCAATACATCTCTCCAGCACCTGACCTAAAACACATTCTCTGGGTCTGTCCCTCTCTCCATAAGTCGACTCAAATCGATCACCAGGTGGCCCTAATTAAACTCTTGGGAGGTGGTTGCATTAGGCATATACCAATGTCCTTAACTTGGAGTAGGTGCTCGTAAATAAAAATGGCCACTTACTGGAAGAGTCCTTGACCTAGTGCCTCATCACACTGATACCTCAAGGTGTGGGCGGAGGCTGAGAGCGTAGCTCTCCACAAAGTGGAAGTCGGTAGTTGCCAACTGGGATGCCCTGCTGTTCAAGTTAATCAAAACTTCAGATGGGGACCCCTCCTCAAACTTCTATTACCTTAAGACTCAACCACCTTTCCCACAGGACCACCTATTGGTCGCTAGACCACTGCCGCACACTACCCCTCAACGAGGAGCCCAACACTGATTTCTTACTTTGGCATATAGTAGGGTTGATAAATTCCCTCTGTGCTTTACACGTCAGCTTTGTGTTTCATTTGTTGTACCCTTGATCCCCCTTTCTTATTGTTTCACCAAGTTATTGCATTTGGCTGTCGCTCACCCTGTGTCCTGCCACTTTACACCTCGCACTGAGACCCTTACTTAGAACGCTGCACCACTTCCCCATCTGTGGTAATGATCCCTCAACCGGCTGCTATACTTAACTCACTACAGACCAGGTGCCGCTCGAGGCATTTACTCTGCCGGATTACCTGACCAACGAGGTGACCGCCGAGGGACGTGAACACCTTCAGGGACTGCGAGGACTAGCGGGTGCTGCGTTACCTGACTCGCCGCAGCTGGTCCTCTTCCCGCCCCCTCCCGCTATTTACAGATAGCCTTTGACGCGCTAGCGGGACGTGCGCGGAGCAAAGCGCGGAGCGAAGCCCGGGCAAAGGGCGGGCCCTCTGAGGCCCTCAGAGGCCTGCAGAGACTGGACTGAGCACTAGACGCCGGTGCTCTCGGGACTTGGGACTCTTGACAGCTAGGTACTCTTATTGACAACATCTGTCATATTTACTTAGGACAAAGGCGCGGACACTGAGTGTTGTAGCCGTGTTGTTTTGTTTTGTTTTTAACATTATTATTTATCTTAACTATTTGTAAAATTGTTTCAGAATCTGTTTAATTTTAAGCTAGTAAAATGTATAAGGAGAAATTAGATAAAGGGCCTATGGATAATTATTTAATCCAAAAAATTACTCAGATTAATTCTAATAGACGTGCCTCTCTTGGACAGGGGAACTTTTTAGTGACGCAGGAGGAGGCGCTCTTAATTGATATATCCTCGCCTAAAAAACCTCCTATTCCCCATGGTAAGGTAGTTACTGCGACCGCACAGGTCCATGTTATAAAACTTTCTGACTATCCAGATATCGTGGAAAAACAAAATTATACCCCACCTGTAAGAATATTTAAAAAGGCAAAAACACGAAAGAGAAGGGGGAAGCTAATGCACAAAGTACAAGTACAAGCACCTAGAAAAAGCCCACAAGTGGTTAACATGATAAGTAAAAGTACTTGTTTTGGCAATATAGGGTCAGCCTCATCGGGATCGCATGTACATAGCAGTGTGGAAGTAACCAGGTCTCCCAATTTAGGAAAAAGGGAGGATAAAATTGGTGTATCTGATTATTCCACAACTGAGTTCTCCATATTAACAACTCCGGTTAGTTTGAAACCTCACCACATGAGTCCATGTAGTACTTATGATGACGAAGGGCTTTCTGACTCCCCCAGATTTTCTCCTGCTCCACTTACTAACTTAACCCAGATGTCACCTTTGAAAATCACTACTAATATTACTAAAAAAAGAGGGGGTTGTCCTATGCCTACTAGGGAAGCTAAAGTACAGAAGACGAGTTCGACCCCAGTTGTGACTGATGCGGCGACCTTACCATCTCTCCCAATTTTACCTCAATCGATAACTGATTTTTGTTCCTGTGGTGAGACTGGTTTATTTGTGAAATTAGAAAGTTTGTTAAAAGGCCTAATTCAGCCACTGTTGGAAAAAATTATTTTGTGTAATATCAGTTTTGACCAGCTAGATGAGAAAGTAGGGAGACATACACAATTACTAGCTGATCTGATACAGGGGGTGAATCTAATGAAATCTAGTGGTTTACCTGTGTCAATGGCGACTGCTCCTAAATTAGCATCACCTTGCCCAGTCCCCCCCACAAAAACTGCTCACGAAGGGATAAAATTGACTGGCCCTATATCCAAAAGTGTTCCACTTGTAACCCTGTTAAAAACGAAGCCTGACATTAAACCTGTGAGTAGAGTAGGCGGCCAAGGTGAGGGAAAAATGTTGGTAGAAGAAAGGCCACAGATACCCCAATCTAAGGCCATTAAGGAGAATGGCACCGCAAATCCTTATAATAGAAAACGGTACCAAAAGAGAACGGTTGACCTACCGCCTGAAGCTGCCCCCTACAATATAGTTATGGCAGGCGTCCCTGAGTTATCTATGGACGCTAGGGAAGACCACCATGCATTAAGAAATAAAGTAACACATTGGTTATATAATAACAGACCTCTGCCAGCGCATATCAATGGAGAAATCCTGACTGTGAGGCGATCAGTTTGGGTGGGCTCTAGACCCAAAGATAAGAAAGGGGATGTTATTATTGTAAATTTCAAAGACCACAGAGCAGTTCGCCATATAGGAGATTGGTATGAGTCAAAAGGCAGTGACTCTATCTCTACTCACTATCTTAGTTATTTCTATCCGTATTGTCCAGGACAAAATCCTGGAGATAGGGATAGAGTAAGACATCCTGTAGATTGGTTTTCTTCAAACCAATGTGGATATGGTTTGAATCCATTATCCCAACCTGGGACACAGTTTGGTATTAATCTGAGGCAATTCTTCCCAACCACGTCTGGAATGGATTATAGGAATAACAACCTTTTCCGGGAGAATAGAGATTTTTTGTGCCCAGCCTATAATCTTCCAACCTACAACAGATTCGATGTATTTTCGGGCCTTGATTATGTCGATTGACATGAAAAGGTTGCCGATCGGACAAACACTCGGAGTCTAGAAGAGGTTGATGTTCCTAAAAGTAACCCTATAAAGCCCTCCTTAGGGGAGGGATGCCGAATAACCTTATTCTCAGAACCCGACCATAAATATAAATTCTGGTGCTGGTGAGGAGCCTCCTTCTAGTACTGCTATAGCCCAGAAGGTTGAGGCCGGGGATAACAGTGGAAGAGTAAGCCCCCGATGTAAGGAGATAGCTTGTGATATCCCCACGGTGGAAGAGGAAGGAAGTAACAAAAAAGGGAATTCCTGTACATTCCTATCTTGGAATGTAGCAGGTTTAAAAAATAAGATAGACAATCCATCACTGGAGATAATCCTAAATGAACGGGATGTTGTGGTCCTCCAAGAAACGTGGACCACAGAACCCGTGTATTTAAGCGGGTACAGAACTTTCTTTACTTCAGCTGAGGGTGGTCTACATGGCTGTGCGAAGGGAGGCTTAATAACATTCCTCTCGAATAAGCTTAAATATGAGAAAGTATCTTTTAAATCTAATTCAAATTATTATCAACTTATAACCATATGTACAAAGGGACTTATTGTAATTTTGATTAATTTTTACAATAATATCCTGAAAGATGAAATACTGAATAGCTTAAGAACACTTAGGGAAAACATACAACATGAAACGGAAAAATCAAATAAGGAAATGGTAATTTTATGGGGGGGAGATTTTAACTGTCCACTCTGCATAAGGGGAAAAAAGGGGATCTGTGGCCTAATGTTAGAACAAGATATAAACCTAACACATTTTGAACATTCCTTGATCGGGGATTTACTTAATGAACTAGTATTTATGTATGACTTGGGTTTTGTGAATGAAATAGCTCAGAACCCCACTTCCTTCCAACCGACATTTGTTGGCAGAGGAGCCATGTCCACTATTGATTCTATTCTTGTATCAAATAGTTATGGTAATAGAATCAATAGTTTAACGATCCTAGAGTTACCCCTAAGTGATCATCTGCCCTTATCATTAGAGGGCGAGAATCCTTTTTATGACCACTCCGAATATATTCTCACCCCAGATATAGCCTCTGATTTGATTCTGGGTAGGCAAAATGGGTATACACTAAAATGGGGCAAGGTCACACCAGAAAAGTTTTTGGCAAAACTGTTAAATACCTGTTCAGATAGTTTTTCTATTTGCCTAGGGGAGACGGCCTGCTCCATTCAGATTTTAGATCATTTTGATAAAATAGCCCTTGAAATTTAGAAAAGTCTGTGGGTGGAGCTAAGAAATAAGACTAGGCGTACTAAAAGCTGGTTCGATACCGCTTGTACCAGGGCACTAAGTGATTTGAAATACGCCATCCATAGATCACCCCGGGATCACTTAGTAATAAGAGGGTTAAGGAATACTTATAACAAGGCCCTGAAAAATAGGAAAAATGCTATAAAAAAGGAGGCCCTTGAAGAACTCTGCGAGGCTGCACAGTCTAAAGATGCATCCGCTTTTTGGAGGGCAGTTAACGCCCCTTTCCTCTTTGACAGTCATCAGGCTCGTATTGAGACGGTGATTACCGAAGAGGAATGGCTGGAACACTTTTCAACTTTATATAGCTCGCAGTATGCTCCTTGTTCGACTAACGTTTTTAAATATGTGAACAGTGCAATGGGCGAGGAAAAGCTGGTGATATCTCTGGAGGAAGTTTTAATCGGATTAAATGCAACTAAGGGTGGAAAGGCTGCTGGCCCAGATGGGATCCCTGCAGATTTATATAAAGCAAACATGGAGATTTGGGGTCCCATGTTGGTACAGCTTTTGAATGCCGCCCTAGCCAATGGCCTGCATTCATCCTGGTTTACTTCAATAATTGTGCCGATTTACAAGAAGGGCGAGAGACAAAATTGTGCATGTTATAGGCCAATCTCCCTTCTTGATTCATCTGTAAAAATTCTCGGTAGAATAATTTTGGCAAGACTCCAGAACTGGGCTGAGGAAAATGAAATTTTGAGTGACCTACAGTACGGCTTCCAGAAAGGTTTGGGAACCGTGGAACAATGCCTAAATTTAATGATTATCCAACAAAAATATACTAGGGTTAAAGGGGAACGGTTATATTTTACGTTTGTTGATTTGTCTTCGGCATTTGATTGTGTATCGCATACTAAATTGTGGGATATTTTGCAAGGGTTAGGCGTCGACGAGGCCATAATTTGTTTCCTGAGAGATTTATACTCAGGTGCCACCGTATCAGTTCGATATGGCCACGGGGGAGAATGTACTAGAAGATTTAGAGTGGGACGCGGAGTACGCCAGGGCTGCGTTCTGGCCCCGTTCCTATTTCTTCTTTATATTAATGGACTTGAACATCGTCTCCTGCAAGAGTGCAGGGACATGCCTAGAGTGGGGAAGAGGTCGATCCCTGCGCTCATGTATGCGGACGATGCCGTTCTAATGGCTCGAACCCCCTTGGCCTTACAGAAACTGTTAGTATCCTTTGAAAAGTTCATGTTGAGTTTAGACTTGAAAATTAACTGTGGTAAAACATACTCCATGAACTGCGGCACAAAATCTGGTAAAAAGTCAAAAAGTATGTTTTTAAATAACGTTCCCCTGGAAAATATTTCGTTTTTTCCCTATTTGGGTATTTTGTTTCATGAACGGGGGGGATGGTTAAGTGCCATAAAGGCCAGAACTCTTTTGTTCCAAAAAACCATAATGGCCGTTAAGACTTTCTTGAAAAAGCTGGGGAATATTAATATAATAATAATAATAAAAAACCAATAAAAGAAATCTTGACCATATACAATGCCACATGTAAATCAGTCTATAAGGAATCCTTAGCACTATATAAAACCATGATAGCGGAAGCAAAAAAAGAATACTACAGCAATCAAATTGAGAAAGCCAAGAATTCCAGTAAACAATTATTTTTAATCACTAAAGCACTATCAGGTAATTCCCCGGACCTCACTCCCCCCCGTCACAACTGCTATGCGACTCTCTTGCCTCCTTTTTTTTCACCAAAGTAGATGATATCTACCAGGCTTTCTCTTCCAAATCACTTCCCACTACAATTTCTTCAACTACTTTTCTCCCAGTTAACACGCTGGCCAGCTTCCAACCGGTCACTCCGGACCAAATAAAAAACACACTATCTACTGTTAAATCAGGATCTCCACTGGACCCTTGCCCTCTCTCTGTACTTAGACCGGTAATGGAAATCATCATACCGGCACTCACGCAGGTCTGCAATACAATATTGCTGTCAGGCATTTATCCGGACCCCCTTAAAAACACCTTACTAAAACCTCTGTTAAAAAAACCCTCCTTGGACAAAACTGAGTTAAAAAACTACCGCCCTATTGCCAGTTTACCCTTCATGGCGAAGGTGATTGAAAAAATCATGAACACCCAGATCTCCGAATTTATTGAAAAACACCAGCTCCTCGACAACACACAGTTTGGGTTCAGGAAACATCACGGGACAGAGACAGCCTTGATTAAAGCCGCTGATGATATCAGGGTAATCAGGGACCAGGGTGGCACTGCCATACTGGTTCTGTTAGATTTATCGGCGGCTTTCGACACGGTCGACCACAACATCTTGGTCGACCGTGTCCAGGGATTTGGCATCTGTCACACTGCCAGAGACCTAATTGCGTCCTTCCTTGCCAAAAGAACGCAGGCTGTCATTCTGGGACCCTTTCAATCAGCTCAACTCTCTGCCCCTTGTGGAGTTCCTCAAGGCTCATCCCTGAGTCCGACACTTTTTAACATTTATGTGTCGGACCTTGCTAAGACCATCAAAGCACATGGGATGAGCCTAACCTCTTACGCCGACGACACCCAACTTGTGTTGGCGATTAAAGGGGATGGAGAGCAAGTAGCTGAAAAATTTAAGAAAGGGCTCCTAGATATTGGAGACTGGATGGCTACCAACTGCCTAAAGCTAAACTCGGAAAAAACCGAGGTACTCATTTTTGGACCACTCTCACCTGCCTGGCCTACCAGTTGGTGGCCAGAGACCTTCGGTACTCCTCCCACCCCCACCTCGAAGGTTAGGAACCTCGGTGTCATCTTTGATGATGGGCTAAATTTCATGAACCACGCCAATAAAACAGTATCAACAGCACATTTGAAATTAAAAATGATCCGGAAGATACGCCCTTTCCTCCCTGACTCTGCCATTAAGACACTGGTTTCTGCCCTTGTCCTTTCATCCTTGGATTATTGCAATGGGCTATTCCTTAATGCTCAAACTAGAGTAATTGCAAAACTTCAAACAATACAAAATGCGGCAGCTCGCCTTCTCTTCGGCAAAACAAAGTTTGAATCCATTTCCAAAAACATAAAAGATCTACACTGGCTTACTGTACAAAAAAGAATTCATTTTAAATCCCTCTGCATTGTATTTAAAACAATCAACAATCAAGGACCACATTTTCTAAAAGATCAATTACAGCATTACAAACCCACAAGAGCTCTACGATCAGCCACTCTCAGCCAACTGATCGTCCCTCGCACCAAAACAGTTACCTGGGGTGACCGACGCTTTTTGGTGGCGGCCCCCAGACTTTGGAACACCCTGCCTCTTAACATCAGACAAAGTGTCACACTCCTTCAGTTCCGTAAACTTCTGAAAACCTGGCTGTTCTCTCACTAATACTCTTCTTTCTTTCCCTCACATCTGTTTAATTAACTGGCTCATTTCCTCACTTTTCCAGAGTTTATAATGGTTTTTAGCGCCAAGACGCCCACGGGTATATGCAGCGCTCTATAAATATTAAAAATAAATAAATAAATAAATACATCCATAGCCCTCTATGGTGCGGGACTTTGGGGCTTTTCTAATATTGACCCACTACAAATTGTTGAAAACAAATTTATACGGGATGTTTTATCTGTACCGCAGAGTGTATCAACTTACATTTGTCATGTGGAGTTGGGTCAACCCTACTTATCAGATTTAAATAGAATACAGCCCATTCTCTTGTGGCACAGGGTATGGACTACTAATGAATGTGATACAGGATATTTTGAACATGGAAAATACGGCCAATGTCGAATGGTTAGCATATATTAAGCAATTTATGTTTGATATTGGACACTGCGAATGTTATGAGGATCCATCATCTATGGGAACTATACCCAGAAGAGCTTTGAAAAAACTGAGCCTGGAATACCTCAAAGATAAAAGAAGAAGAGAAGAAGCCAGTAAAAAGACAGTTGCTTTGCATAACCTGATACTGACTGGAGTAAAAATACAGCCCTATTTGACCCTGTTGATGTCAAATTACGATTGATTTCTTTTAACCCGCTTTAGATTGAATCTTGTTTTTAGACTTCTGTCCTTCCCAAAGATGAATTTATGGTCGCAGACTTTATCAACCTGCCCCTGTGATGATTCCTCGTCCCAATCTGACATTCACATTTTATTTTTTTGTAAATTCTAGACCATTCCTCGCCGAAAATTTCTAATCCCCTTTCTTAAAGACATGAATTTAAAAAGATGTCGTTCAGCTTTCCTAGAATGTCAGAGAATGGATACTGTTCTTACTGTTGTGGTTCTTTTAAACTATTTTAAACATGTTTTGAAATTAAGGAAAACTATTACTGTAAATGAAATATAATGAGTATGTGTATTTTTAGTTAGCTTCTTTATATAGTATGTTGTTCATGTTGTTACTTTCATGGTTAATGATTTTAGCCAAATAAAGTACTTTCTGATTCACTACAGACCAGTTGGTGTAGACTGTACTCAAAGTCTCATAAGATCGTTGCCGCTTGCAACCAAGTCAATTGTTATCTCATACTTTGCTGTACATTGTTTATATAAAACGCTAATAAAAACTATTTTTTAAAAATATGGAAAAAGATCTTATGGACAGCTGAATAGTGAGTAAAATATGTCTCTTTAGGATGCTGTTTTCTCCAAATGCCCGTAAGACCCAGATGTTGTAAGCCCTGTTTCATCTCAGTGGGGAGAGCCCATCTCTGCTGAGCCATTGCACTGACCTTTCCAATCCACTTTTCATCCCCATATTCAAAACACCCCAATAAATATGCCATTCTTCTGTGACCTTTTTGAGGGTTTTAGGGTTAATGTTTGTGGTATATAAGAAGACTACAGTGAACATGTAATGCCTGATTTGAATGTGAGAGCCAATATTCTTCCATCAGCCCTGCTTCATTGTCTCGATTTTAATTTCTTATCCATGACTTTTCTTTCAGCCAATACAGCAGTGGCTGGAACTTGTGGGTCTTACAGTTATTTTCATTAGTTCTTTTTTTTTCTTGATGTTTGTGGGATAGCTGCAAAACTATATTTACGTGATCGAGGGAGGCAGTCTGTATTGTTTGAGTCTTTTATTCGAAAAACGGTGGCCCCACCTATACGAAATGTGGTTCTTCTGCAGGACATCCAACACAGTGAGAAATTGCTCTCTTTACTTTCGAAACTGACTTTCTAGAAAACTAGGTGAACACGATTGTATGATGGTACAACATATGCCTGAACAACCATCATGTACCACGCGGTCTCTACCACGCCAGCGTCTTTACTACGCATGCATTTACAATGCATGTCTTTACTACGCAATATCGTGGTAAAGACATGATGACTAAAGGGACATGCATGCTATAGATCATACCCCTGCCCTGTAAATTGTCCCTTTTCTCTCTGCCCTGATTCCAAAAAATTAAACCCATGCCCAAAACACTACCCTGACCCAAGCTCTCTCCGATCTGAGCCCTAAAAATTGTCTCCTACATCCCTACATTACCCCAACCCTGTTCCCCCCCTGCTCTGAGGTCTAAAACTGTCCCCTGCCCTCTAAACTGTCATTTTTCCCCTGCCATGAGCCCTAAAATTTGACTCCAGGCCCCAAAAACTATCCCGATCCCAGATCTCTCCACCCTGAGCCCTAAAACTGGCCCCTACATACCCCAACTACCCCCACCCGGCCCCTCCTACCCTTTAGGCCTCCTACTCTGTAAACTGTCCCTTTTCCCCCACCCTTAGCCCTAAAAACTGCCCGCCCTATAAACTACCCCAGGCCCCCACCCTCAGCCCTAAAAAGTCTCACCTGCAGCTGCTAACTACCCCGACATCAGACGCCCCTGCCCGAAGCCCTAAAACTTCCCTACAAACAACCCCGTCTCCCCCGCCCCCCGCCCCCCACTCCCTTCCCCGAGTCCTGCAACATCACACCAACAACTCCATGTCTATTTTTTTTCTGGCAACCGCCTCTGCATGTTGCATCCAAAACTGATCATCGTTGAAATCCGGGAAGGCACCTCCTGTGAAAGTGATAGTGTGTTCTCTCCGGTGAAGCTTTCTCTCCTCTAATCGCCATCGTTAGGGTCTTCTACACTCACAGCATCTTCCTAGTCTCTTTCAAAGGTCATGTATAAAACCACCCTAGATCCTGATGACCTTGTCACCTTTCTGTTTGGCATCGATAAGATCTTTAAAAAGCAATCTGTTCACAAATCCAAGATTGCATCAGTACCAACCATATCCTATCTGATTTGCAGCCTAGTTTTGGATCGCACTGCAGCACAGAGACAACTATATTACAAATTAAAGACAGTATCCTCCTTACTAGAAAGAATGGTGACACTGATATGGCTGAACCTTACAGCTACCTTTCATACCATTTATGATCCCACCCTCATACGCACCCTGAAGTGCTGAATAGGAGTCACTTGCAATATCTATCACTAGTTCTTCACCTGTCAATTAGTTTATTCACATGAGAACCTCCAGGTCCTACAAGATCCCTATCCTCCGGGGCCCACCTTGTTCCTGTCACCTGTACATAGAGCCTCTTCGAACGCTCCTCACTGATAACATCTTCAAAGTTCACAAGTATGGGCACAACTCTGTTTGAAAGTATCCTCCCTACAAGAGCAAAAATACAGTCAATTGTAAAAACCGAAAAATATTCATTTTTTCAAGGTAAGGGACAAGAAAACCTTTTAACAAACCTTTTTTAGAGTAAAGGTGAGAGAAAAGAAGCCCAAAAGATTACAGAATAAGAGCCTCAAAAACTAATAATGCTCCTCAAAGGAAGGGCTCATGAGCAGTATCCCATCATGCGCTACTAGAGACAATTAATCAGATAATTTTTCTCTGAAAGAGACATCTAGCCGCAGATTCCTTTACTTTTGAATTCTCCCCAGGCCCTAGTCTGGATTCTGAACTTTTTCAGCAGTACCTATGCACGCCGGGGGAAGGGGTCGTACGGCACCACGATGAGGGCGACTCTGGTCATGATGTCAGTGGAGCCATATAAGTCCCCTTAGGCGTGCGGAAGTCGGTTTCTTCTTTTCCGTGCTGTAACCCAGATCTGGAGAAGCGGTTCCTCAGGTTGGTTTTTTGGCCTACCTTGATTTCGGTAGAACAGTATGCCTTTTATATATCTGCAGGTTTCAAGCCTTGTGGGTCTTGTAGCTGACATATGTCGGTGACTGACCTGCATACAATTTGTATGTGGTGCTTAGGCGAGCACCATGATGCCAAGGATTGTGGCTACTGCCAGAAGCTTACACCAAAGTCTCTAAAGGAGCAGTGTTTGAAGTTGGAGCGCGTGTCACGGTCCTCGGGGGCTTCCCAGCCTCAGTCTTCTTCGTCCCGGGCAGAGCGTTTGCGGGGTCGATCTAGGAGCCAAAGCCATTCTAGAGGGCGTCGTTCTCTGGGAAGTCAAAAGGTAAGGGAAGGTTGAAGTTGCGGCTTTCTCAGACTTCATCGCATGGAGATGCTGTCTCCCATGGCTCCTCCTGTTCGACTGTGGAGGAGGCCGTACACGACTCCGAACCGTGTCTCATCTTGTTTCCAGGAGCCGAGGCATTGATGGCTCAGATGAGGGAATATTATAATTCCTTGCACCTCATCGTTGGGACCCCATCTCCCTCTGGAACCCCTTTGATCCCAGGGAGGTGAGTGAGGCACTGTCGGAGGGTTTGCTTTGGTGACAGTTCAGCCGTTGGAGTCCATGGCTCAATGCTGGTTGATGTTGGCTGGCGTCGCTTTGGCACAGGTCTACAGTCCTTCGGGATTTCGGCCTAGCGCGCCGGACTTCGATCAGTAGACTCCAACACTGATGTCGGCGGCGGCGGAGGAAGTTGTTTCTCCTTCTCTGTGAAGGCATCGTACGACTTTGGATGCAGAGTCGACTATTAAAACTGAATGGGAATATAGAGGTTTTGATTCATTCTCAGGAAGAGGTTGTGTCGAAAGAGACTGTTTTTTTTTGCCCATTCCTGACATTAATATGCCTCAGATGGAGAGTCTGCTCTTGGGGGGAGGCTACTGACTTCGATTCCTCACCAGCTTCAGGGTTGCTTTCTCCACCTGGCCATGCTTTGGAGGCAAGTTCCTTCTTTGCAGACATGATGAGGAAAGTGGCTACAGTTTTAAACTTGTCACTTCCTACGGTGCACAGGTCCACAGACCCTTTGATTGAGGTCATTTTTCAGGGACAGACTGTTTAAGAACCTGTTCTTCCGTTTGGAAGTCTCTTTTTGATATTTTATTAGGTACTTGGGCCAGGCCTGAGTCGGTGATCTCAGTGGACCCAGATGTTGCACATAGACACCTGCCTGCACCTGGAGACCCAGTTTGTGTTCATGGACACCCTTCCAACACCCTTCCACCTGTAGCTTTGTGACTCAGGTTGCAACTTAATCACAGGATGTAGATTCTGTTCCTAAAACTCCAGTGGGAAAGGAATATAGGAGTTGTGATGCATGTGGTAAAAACATCTGTGCTTTGGTGAGCTCAGCCTTGAGATCCATAAATCCATCTTGTGTGCTGGGGCGTAGTCCCATGCTTTATGGGATTCGCTACAGAATGTGTTACCATCTCGTCCAGATAACCTCCGCTCGGAGATTGGTGATTTGATTAATGATGGTCAGCAGGCTGCTAGGCTTACTATAAGGTGTGGTATGGACTCTGTGGGTCGAGCTTTTGGCATTGCCAGTGGTATTTAGGTGTCGGGCTTGGTTGGCAAATTCGGGTTGCTAACCAAGCCCGACTTTGGTTGCCATTTGATGATGCCCACCTTTTTGGGAGTCAAGCTGATGCAGCAATAGGACGCTTCTGTGACAGACAGAAGTCTTCAGAATCATAGCTTTTCGTTGTTTGAAGCTGGGTAACTTGTCTTTATACTTCAGATGCAGACTATTTATTATAAGCGAGTTAGCTTTGTTAGGGCATTTTAGATGTCCGTCATTGGTTTGACCACTTGGTGTCCTGCGAGAGCATATGTTTTGTTCTCAGTACCATTTTCTCCTTGTCTAGGATTGGTTTAGATGATCAAGGGAGTTTTTCCTTTGTCCCTTGGCGACTGAGGATGAGCTTTGTGCTCAATAGGTTATTGTCAAGAGATGTGTCTTCTTGTATAGAAGATGTTCTGACGGAAGCTTCTTTGAAGCAGTTCAGAATGCTAAAATGTGCATGGTTCGACCTTTAAGTGTCTCTCGTAGGAACATATTGGAATGCCAGTAATAAATCTGGTATATAGGGAGGCTCTGGTATTTATGCATTAGAGTAATCAGCGTTGTATGTCTTTACTTCTCTTGTGGTGTGCATATTTATTATGGGGCTGGTGGATTCAAGACCTACGCTTTGTATTCTTTTGAATATATGTTCTTGGGGTTCATTCTTCACTAAAATCCCTTTGGACTATGTATTTTTGGTGCAGGTTGTTTCTCTTTATGAGCGGACTGCATATCTAAATTTTTATTATATGTACTTTACTTTTTGTAAAATTGTGCAAGTAAACTCAGAGTTTATGGTGTTTTCTTTGGAAAACATGAGTTGGTGGCCCCATCCTCAGCGGGAGGGGATATTTAATTAATTTGTTAATTCCTTGAACATGATTGGGTGAACTCTGTACCTTACGCTGCATGATAGTTAGTGTCGGAAATAATCTGATGGAGACTTCTAGCTGCAGTTTACTTACCTTTTATTGGTCATACAGTTTATGATTGGAGTTTTTAGGCTGTATAGGAAGCTCTTCTTGTTATTCTCCGACAATGCTTTTTGTAACTGTCAGGAGGTTATGTATTACCTATCTTTTTGGGTATGTGTCTATTTTATCTGTGTTTTACAAGTCCTTGAAGTTAAGCAGGGCCGGGTCTGGTTAGTACATGGATGGGGACCGCCTGGGAATACCAGGTGCTGTAGGCTTTTCATCTTTAGAAATCATGGCTGTTACTTCTGAAGGCGCACTTGTGATTGAATCGTGTTTTGTATCACAAAAGGTTGTTGCATTCGTTTGTTGCTAACAAGGATTTATTTTATATATATATATATTTTTATTTTTTTTATTTTTAATGAAATGAACAACAAACAACAAAACATAAAGTACAAGGCAAAAGTACAGTGATGGTGATTCTGAGTCCAAGTGGGAGCAGCTCCGAACATTACAAAACGTACAGTATAATAAAAAGCAATGGCGGGGAGGGGGGGGGCAGCGAGGAAACAATGCAATATATACAGTCGATACAAAACATCGGGAATGCCAATTAGGGGGACAAGGGGACATCAGAGGTAAAGTCATGTGGGGGAGTACATATATTTCCACGATAAGCCTTCCACTGTGACCAAATTCTGTTCCACTTTCTGGGTCTGCCCCGAGACAAATATACTGTCTTTTCCCTAAACATGCACCAGTCCATATTCTCCTTCCACGCCAGTACGGTGGGCGGTCTGTGGGAGCCCCATAGCTGTGCAATATCCCTCTTAGCAATCATGTTGCCGAGGGTCGCCCAGCAGATCTGAGAAGCATTATAATCGTTGGGTTCCCACACATTCAAAAGACAGCGCCGGGCCTCGGGTAGAAGCGGAACCCCCGTGACATTTTCCATAATTGCATGCACTCGGGACCAGAAACCAGCCACTTCGGGACATTCCCACAAAATGTGAAGGAAGGTGCCAATCACGCCGCAGCCACGCTTACACAGCCCATCCAAAGAATAACTCATTCGAACCAGACTCGGACCGGTGACATACACACGGTGGAGGATCTTAAGTTGGACAAACCGAAGGCGGGCGGGTATGGCAACCTCTTTAGGCGAGGACAAAGCAGACTGCCAGTTCTCGTCGTCCAGTTCCAATCCGTCGGCAATCCATAAAGCCCTGAGGTGCATAAGCAAATCAATTCTGGTGTTGATCAGTTTTTTATAAATCAATGAAATTGTACTATCAGGGACATGGCCGTCCAGGATACGTTCCTCGAGAGGCGAGGATTCGGGAATAGCAGTTCCCACAGCAATAACTGACAGCAGAGCATGACGTACCTGAGCATATCTAAAGAATTCCCTGTCTCCAAGCTCATATTCCGTCTTGAGCACCTCAAAGGTCTTCACATTTCCTTTAGTCCAGAGGTCACCCACCTTACTTAGACCAATCATGTCCCATTTATCAAAACCTTTCGTCCGCCATAGATTGCCCAAACCTTCGGAAGCATACAATGGAGTCACACGCGTCAACCTATCACACCATCCCAGGGCCGCATTCGCATCGTGCCACACTCTAACGGCGATTTTTGTGGGCCCGGTCAACTTCCTGTGAAGCCCCTTGGAATATAGGGCTCTATTAAAATTCCCACCGGGCAAGAGGTGCTTGTCCATGTCAAAGGCCGGGGTAGGACCAGGAGCGTAAGTTGCGTGGTTAACCGCACTTAGTTGAGAAGCCCAATAGTAGCGCCTGATATCTGGGAGGGCAATGCCTCCATCGTACCATGGAAGCGTGAGCTTAGACAGAGCAATTCGCGCACGCCTGTCCCAGATCAGCCGCCTTTGCAGGTGCTCCACTTCACGAAAATAACCGGACAGAATGGGGTCAAAAATATTTTGGAGTGCATACAAAAATCTGGGCAGCGACATCATTTTGAAAAGAGCCACGCGACCCAGTGGCGACAAAGGCAACTGCTGCCATCGTGCAGCGTCAAGCTTGAGCCCGTGAAGAGGGGGTTGCAAATTGCGTTCATAGCGAACTGCGGGATCTAAGGAAACATAAATCCCCAAGTATTTAAAGCCAGTATCAGCAACTTGAATCGGGAATCTACGAGGCAGTGGAGGAAGCTCACCGGACAAAACATAGACGCACGATTTAGTCCAATTAATGATGAGACCTGAGTTCTTCCCGAAGGAGGTCAGAACATCAAAAAGTACATTAAGGGATTTATGGGGGGAGGTAAGATATAAGAGGATGTCATCCGCATATAGCGAGATTCGGTCCTCAAAGTCGGGAGTCCACCTAATGCCTTTCATTGAAGGCTCCCAACGGAGCCACTCAGCCAGCGGCTCCAAAGCAAGGGCAAAAAGTAACGGGGACAGCGGGCAACCCTGCCGGGTGCCACGCCCAAGTGTATTTTATATATTAACCCCTTTCTTCTTTAGCCTTGCCTGGGTATTTTGAGCGTGTCAATGGCTCGCAGTCCTGTCCAGACTTTTGGACCATTACATTGAAGGTCATGCAGGAGCAGACTTTGTAGATATCTGCGGTCCCAGTAAATGTGGGCCAGAGAGGCTCTATGTGTTGTCAGACCACTCGGAGTCTATTGTGACACAATTTTATATATATTATATATATTTCTAGGTAATACACCTTTGTGACAAATTTATTTTACAACTGGCATAATTGATGAATATCAATATTAAATTCAAATCTATTAGTGTCATTATAGTTTCTTATAAGTGCATTATGTAACCTTTGAGTGGTCATTTTGTTAAAACAAAATTCTCTATACCATGGAGGTATTATTGTTCATCTTTCTTTTGGTGTTCATTCATCTTGGTGTAATGGAATGAGTTCTGAGGGTCCTTCTTATTGATTTTATCAGGACAGTCCTTTCTCCATATTTCTTTATTGTTGTGAAGAATGCGGTTTACATGAATTTTGTCTTGCTTTCAGCTCTTTTGGTCAACAAGTTCTATTTCCCTTTGGGGATAGAGGATAATGTATGTTGACTGATAGGGTGGTTCTTTAGCTTTTCCCCCCTTTTCCTTCAAGGGCCGATTCTCTTGGGCTTGTAGGGCTGTTTTTTATTTATATATTCTGTGACAGTGATCATGGATTCCATTAAGATCCAAGCTCTTGTTCTTCTATTCCTATGTACATTTGGTCGGTTGTTAGTTATGACCGGCTGGTTCTCTTTGAGTCCTTCTGTAGGATTAGTTCCCAGACCCTCCTCCAGTGGGGTATGCATATGTTATTTAATTCAAGTTATGGAATCTGCGGCTACATATCTCTATTAGATGTAAAAGTTACTTACCCTCTGTAACGAAATATCAGGTTGAGACACAGTCTAGCTGCAGATGTATTAACTCCCTGCCCATCCTTTCCACTCTGGGAATGACTTATGAGGTAAGGGTTATACCCTTTTTCAGCAATGGTTTTATATATTGATGATCACTATCTCAACTTATGTTGGGACTCAACAGACCTCCTAGCCTGGCCACATAGGTTTTGTTTAGATTTGACCATACCATTCATTTCCAAATGTAGGTGATCGGTAGGGTGGTGTATGTTTTCTGTTTCTCACTGGATTGCACACCAGTGGGCACTATTGACTTATTTGTTCTTTCTTTGAAAGTCTTTGTTTGGTATCATCATACCTTGTATTGGCACTATCAATATGTCACATATTGGTGTGTTTCAATAAACAGCCTGGTGTTGTTTTTATAGGTAAAGGGCTAGATGTAGGTAATCTGATTTTACCGATTCTTAAATACCGAATTTTACCGATTCGGTATTCAAAAAACGGAAAATGAGATGTAGGGGAAAATTCAGTATTGGAAAATCGGAAATTACCGAATCGGTATTTACCGAATCGTTATTTACCGAATTGGTATTCCCAATGCATTCCTATGGGCCTTTTGGCCCATAGGAATGCATTGCAAATACCGATTCGGTAAATACCGAATCGGTAAATACCGATTCGGTAAATACCGAATCGTACAGCAAGCAAAAGTGAAACTTAACACAACAGCCAATCAGGTGCAACCACCCTCCCCCTTCCTAGCAGGAAGTGGCTACACAGGCAGCTGCAAGTAATTAGAAGGTTCTGGAGAGGCAGTTGGAGCAGAGTGACTGGGAGCAGCAGCAGACAGAGTTTGTGCACTTTCAAATTAAAACATGGCAAGCAGCAAGGACACAAAGCAGGCTGAAAGGAAAAGAAAGCTCAAATTCAGCAGCATGGAGCTACAGGTCCTTGTTGAGGAGGTGGTTAAGGTTCACCACAAACTTTTTGGGAAGCAGTCCTTAACAGTTCCAGAATCAGCAAAAAGGAAGATTTGGCTGGAAATCCTGGAGAAAGTAAATGCAGTGGGAGTGACCACCAGAGTCACTGAAGATTTAAAAAAGAGGGTCTATGACCTAAGGAGCCTCACAAAAAAGAAATTGGCTGACCACCACAAACAGGTCTCCCAAACAGGTGGTGGTAAGAACACTGCACCCCCCCTCACCGACCTGGAGGAGATGGTAGCCACAACCCTGGAGCATGAAAGTGTCCATGGACTGGGAGAAGTGGACAGTTCGGCGAAAGCTGCATCAAAAAAAGGTAAGATGCATGCACAGCAATCCCCCCTCACACCCTCATCAATCCCTCACCCCTTGCAGCTAAGTTACCCCAGTCCCTGGGTGTCTTTGCCAAACTGTAGCAATGCATCATGGTACACGTCAGTTAATGAAAGAGCATGTCACACAGCACTGTAACCACCAAGTTATTCAACTGAATGCATACATAATGAAGGGCAGGCAGCATGTACTAAGTGCAATTACATATGTTTAATTGTAGTGGCAGTGAGACATTTGCACCCAGCTGATATGTGCTCATATGTCCACAGGTCACACATCCAGAAGGCAGTCTGAGGAGGCAGAAGGCACGGCATCCGAGAGGGATGACAGTCATGAGCCAGGTCCCAGTGCTTCACAGGACACAGGTGTTCCGAGTGGGCAGGCACCTTCCCAAGAACCTGACGTCAGTGAGGAAATGCAGGCCTCCCCAATACCAACACAGTCCCCACTATTGCTTTCATCACCTGAAATGCCAGCATCCCTGGAGGTAGAAACACCTGCTGCACACCCTAGCAGGAGGCATGTTGTTTCCCCACTGCTGGAAATGGAGACAGCTGCTGGTGAAATGGTGGGTGAAGACTCACACAACTTGGCTGGAGCTGCCATCTCTGTCACACTGCAGCCCAGCACAGAGCCTGTACCAAGTACCACTAGAAGGCGCACAGTACAAGGAAGGAGTGTAGGTGCACGTGGGGAGGGGTCCAGTGTCTTCCAAGGCCTGGAGGGATCCATGGTCAGGATTCAGGGGATGCAGGGCAAGGGCATCATGGCCTGTCAAAGACAAATGCTAAACCTCAACATCAACATGCAGGAAATTGGCAAGGGCATAAAAGAGCTGGTGGAAGTGAACAGGAGCATGGCAACAGGCATACAGCAACTGTGCACAAAACTGGACTCTGAAATTACTTCAAGGCGCAGGGACAAGCAGCGTGCAGAGAGAACAGAGAAATCCATACACCGCCTGGCAACAGCCACATCCCTGCTATGCAGACGTAGCATGAATAGTCAGGAAGTCCTGACTAATAACAGCAATCAGCTCACTAGGGGCATAGCCGGAATGACCGGTGCGCTGGAGGCTCTACTCAATGCCCAGAGTGCACAAACTGCTGCCATTGATGTGCCGGACACTGAAGGTAGCACCAGTAGGAGCAGCACGGCAAGCCCCCATGTCGTAGAGACAAGGAGGAGCAGCAGGCGACAGGGTGAGGCTACAGGCCAAACGCCCAGTGAACAGGTTGAGCCACAAACACCTGCTAGTGCAAAGCATGGCCGTAAATGAACAGTTGATAATATGGCCTACTGCCATTGGACATTCTAATCATGGTTCAAAAAGTTAAAGTTGCACATTTGTGCCATTTAAACCTGCCTAGTGACAATATACAACTATGGTGGGTGGATTCAATACCTGTGTGTGTGTGTATGCTCACTGTGAGCATTGCTGTGAAATGCTTACTGTTGCACTTTTGTTCTTTGACATACCTGGAAATATACAAAATTAAACAAAAGCTTGTGCTTTCAATATAGTTTTCAGTGTCATCACTCACTCAGAAATAGTTGCGTGTTATTTCCTCACGTCTGTATCTGCCATCACTTGGTGTTGACACTCCAGCAGGTTGTGTTTCAGGCACAGCAATGTCGTCGTCATGATCCTCATAGTCTGACAACTCCACCTCAGTACCCCTCTTTACAGCGAGATTGTGCAACATAGCACAGGCAGCAATGATCTTACAGCAGGTGATGGGGGTATACTGCCTTGCACCTCCACTCTTTTGCAAGCATCTGAACCTGCTTTTCCAGATGCCAAATGTTCTCTCAACAACATTGCGTGTGCTCTTGTGTGCCCGGTTATATCTCCTTTGGCTGGGTGTTGAGGGGTTGAGGTAGGGGGTGAGTATGAAGGAGCGGAGGGCATATGCACTGTCTCCTAAAAGAAAATGGGTATGATTTATTCACATGCATACTTGTACTGCTTACTGCAATAGGTCTTATTGGGGTCGCACAACTGTGTCTTACCTAGGAGGTATGTAAATGTAAATTCACCTGCAGTCAGCCGTGCATAGATGCCACTGTTTTGAAATATATAGGAGTCCTGGGTACTCCCAGGGAATTTTGCCACAAGGTCAGTAATGGCGAACTTTGCCTGCACATTGATGGTGTGGGTGGACTTCCTATTCCTGTAGATGTATTCTGTGGCAGCTGGGGGGCAAATAGGAATGTGCGTGCCATCAATGCAGCCAATGATATTGGGGAAACGTGCCATCTGGTAGAAGTCTGATTTTGTTTGGACCAGTTCAGCATGGGTTGCAGGAAATGATATGTAATGCTCCATCCTCTGTAACATTGCGTCAAGGAATTTGTTGAAAAACCTGACAGGCTGCTCTGGGTCACCCCACCTACCGCAGCAACCACACTCTGATAGCTCCCAGAGGCAAGCAGGTGTAGGCTGCACAGCACCTGCACATGGGGAGGAATAGCCTGTGTCTGGGGCCAACCTGTACCTCTGGAGTATCTCTGCCTCTGTGAGCATGAACAGGGTCATCCTCTGTCTATAGACCTGCTCCTCTCTCTGCAATTCCCTCTCCCCTTCCTCCTGTAGCCTTAGCCGTCTTGCAATCACATAAAATGCCGCCATTGTGCAACAAGAATTGCATTTTGGGTCCATTTTTATAGGTTGCACCTGTGTACCACCTGATTCCAATCCATGGTAAATACCGACTCTTAAATACCGAATTTCAAGCAAATTCGGTATTTCAGAGCTTCCCAACATCTCAATATCCATTTTTACCACTTCTTACTTACCGATTCGGTAATTTACCGATTCGGTAACTTTACCGATTCGGTAAATATTACCGATTCGGTAAATTTACCGATTCGCAAACCTTTGCGATTCGGTAAATTTACCGATTCGGTAATATTTCCGATTCGGTATTTAACCGATTCGGTAACTTTACCGATTCGGTAAATTTACCGATTCGGATGATTTTCGATCTCCTACATGCCGAAAGCTAAATACCGGTCGGTAACGGCCGAAAATACCGATTTTCGGCCGTTACCGACCAGTAAAGGCCTTCCTACATCTGGCCCTTAGTTTGCTGTTACCATGCCCTTCATTGACCTTGATGAATGGTCTATAGAGTGTAAGGTTTTCTTTCTTTACATGATGGCTATCCACCAGGGTGCAGGGTTTAATTTAACCCTACGCTTTTTTGATTCTTTTGGAGTTTTCCTTAAAACCCTTGTCTGGTATTAGCATACCATTTGATGTTTCTTCTTTATTAATGTTTCAAAGATTTTTATCTTTTTGGCACACTATTCCTGCAACCAGTTTCTATAGCGGCTCCGGGTTCTGGCACGGGGCGTTTCACTGAAGAAACTGACGTCTGCGCGCCAGAGGAGACTTATACGGCTCCACTGCGTCATGACCGGAGTCTACGTCATTGCAGAGCTATACGATATTCTCTTGGTCTTAACCTGAGAAAATCTACTATGTGTATATATGTATATAGAGATAACTCTAATCACTAGTATATTTGTATTTGTATTTGTATGGGGTATTTCTAAAGCGCTAACTGTCGCTCCGAAAGGAGCATCCTGGCGCTGAACACGTGTACAAACCAAATGTCAAGATCTAAATGGCAGCCATTACAAAGCCATCAGGCAGACTAAAGATCCACGTTTTTAAATGCTTCCTAAAGGCATTTTCCTGTACAAGGAGTCTGAGGTTAATGGGCATGGCGTTCCAGGCCTTAGAGGCCAGTACTGTAAAAGTCTTTCCTCCTTCAGTTTTAAGCTTGAATCTTGGGATGTTAATTAAGTTACCTCCAGACGACCTCCGGCATCTCAGGGGATCATAACGAGTAAAACGTCTCGTAAGATATCTCGGGCCTGTCTTATTGAGAGATCTAAAAACGGTTAGCAAGATCTTAAACAGAATCCTTTTATGTAGGGGCAGCCAGTGAAGAGTCTGAAGCGCAGCGGAGGCAGAAGATCTTCTAGATGATTTAAGAACTAGTCTTGCTGCCGCATATTGCACACTCTATAATTTTTTTTGCGTAACTTTTTTGACTCTGGCCACTAGGCCGTTACAATAATCTAATCGCGATAATATCAGAGCCACTGCAACCGACTTTCTTGAGTCCGTAGGCAAAAAGTCAAAGAACTTCTTAAGGGACTTAATGATGCTAAAACAGCTTCCTGACGTATTCCTTACATGTTGGTCAAAGGAAAGAGAGGAGTCAAATAGGACTCCTAGATTTCTTGCAGTTTCAACTGAGTGGGGCGGAGCAGGTGACTCTTCAGGCCACCAGTCCTTTGGACAGAAAAAGGCCTCCTTGCCCAAGGGTAAAATCTCGGTTTTGTTGGCATTACATCTTAAATGGTTGTTTGCCATCCAGCGGAAAACATCCGTCAAACAGATCTTAAAATTTTGTTCCGCATTGGTTTAATTTTTGTCCAGAGAGACCACAAGTTGGGTGTCATCGGCATATGATGTTACAAGTATGCCGTATGACTCTTATCAGTGCAATAAGGGGGACCATATAAATATTGAACAGTAAAGGGCTTAAAATCTAACCCTGCGGAACCCCAGATGAGACCTTTTTTTCTTTGGAAAGGAAAGGGCCCAAAGAGACCATTTGGGATCTGTTGGTCAAAAAGGAAACTATCCAAGCCAGGTCAACGTCTGTTATACCTATACCTATCAGTCTATCAATCAGGATTTCATGAGAGATGGTATCAAATGCAGTAGACCTTTGTACTCTCTACCATTCCTAAGTGACTCTGAGTATATCCATTCGTATCCCTTCCCTATGTATATAGAGATAACTTTAATCACTAGTATATGCAGTAGACCTTCGTACTCTCTACCATTCCTATGTGACTCTTAGAGTATATCCATTCTTATCCCTTCCCTATGTATATAGAGATATCTCTAATCACTAGTTTATGCAGTTGACCTTCGTACTCTCTACCATTCCTATGTGACTCTTAGAGTATATCCATTCGTATCCATTCCCTATGTATATAGAGATAACTCTAATCACCAGTATATGCAGTAGACCTTTGTACTCTCTACCATTCCTATGTGACTCCTAGAGTATATCCATTTGTATCTCTTCCTTGAGTGACTTTGCCATTTGTACATTTGTAATTTTTCTTTCTGTTTGTATCTCTTCCTTGTGTGACTTTACATCTTGTACATTTGTAATTTTTTCTGTTTGTATCTTTTATGTAACGCAAGTAATCCTAAATCCTTATGTTTTGCAACGGGTTCTTGTGTAAAGCGCTCGGACACCTTCGGGTAATGTTCGCGCTATATAAAATCGCATTAAATAAATAAATAAATAAAAGGCCTGCAACAGACATGGAGTAATACCAGCACTGGAGCAGAGGTAGAGCTGAAGAGATTCCAGCTAGCTGGAGCAATCTCAGGGTTAGAGCAGAACTGGAGCTGGGAGGCGTTGAGCAGTGCAGAAGTAAGACCAGGGCTAGAGCAGGCCTGGAGCAGAGTCAATTGTAAAGACAGAACAATAGTCACTTGTTCGAGGTAGGGGACAAAAAAACTTTTCAATAACCTTTTTTTAGAGGAAGTAGGAGAGAAAAACAGCCTTTCAGACCATCCCCCAGATTGATCATGCTCCTCTTTTGTGAGTCCTTAATAGCGATTATTAAGGAATCGCTATTAAAGACTCGCAAAACGGGATGCATGTAAAAATCGCAAAATTAATAGCGATTTCTACAGCTTCCTTATTTGCGATTCGCTAATTGCGAATCGTAAATAAGGAATGACTCCCCATTCATTCCTATGGGCCAAAGGCCCATAGGAATGAATGGGGAGTCAATCCTTATTTGCAATTCGCAATTAGCGAACCGCAAATAAGGAAGCGATTTCAAGGGTGCCAGGGTGTCCAAAGGACACCCTGTAGCACCCCTGAAATGGTGATATACACTGGTATTGCGCACACACATTTCCAAAGGACATGTGTGTGTGTAACATCCAACATAGAAAAATGCACTAAAGTGCATTTTTCTAAGTTTTTGCTATTTACCACGAAGTCAGACTTCGCGGTAAATAGCGGCCAAATATTGCGAATTCACAATTCTGAAATGGTTCATGAATTGCATTTAAGGAATCTCAAATAGAGATTCCTTAAATGCAATTCCTCGCAATTTAGCGATTTCAAAATCTGCGATTTTTGCATTTGGGATGATGAATCCCAAATGCAAAAAAAGCGCTCGCAAAGGCGCTTTGCGAGCCGATTTTCCGTTGATGAATCTGGCTGTAAGAGGCTTGAAAACTAACAATGCTCCTTTAAGGAAGGGCTCACGAGCAGTATCCCATCAAGCACTGCCAGAAACATTCAATCAAATTATTTTTTTCTGGCGCTTAATGACAGGATCCTTGAGACTGAGCTCTGCCTGTTTTGGATTTTTGGATTTCCAACTTTGGAGACTTTTCTATACCATTAAAATTCAACTTTTAGTTCTCATCTTGCGGGGCTGTTTTCTGACTGGGAATATTGTGAGTAAGACCATGTGGAGTAAGATCAGTACTGAATCAGAGCTGGCAGTCCAGATGCAGAGCTGAAATAAGACCAAGACCGGGGCAGAGCAGAAATAGGAGCAAATAAAACAAGCATTGGCATAGCCAATAGGTCTCGCCCTTAGGACCGTATAAGTGGTTAATCATTCTGCACATTATCCTGGGTGCTCTGCCGCTGTGCTGAAATAGCGATCAGAGTCACGATGTGGGACGGCTGATAGAGCAAAGGAAATGCAGACAACTGAATTGCATCGGAAAAGATTCTGACTAAACCTCTGTGGCAGACACACCTGCATCACAACACTGGCAACAGAAAAAAAGTGTCAAACATCCCTACTGCCTAATTAAACTGTTGAGAGAATCAGATTCGTCCCAAAGACAGCACAGTATATATTCGCTTATTTCTTTTGCACAGCAGTGTGCCTTTACAAGAGCAGCCATCAGATGCTGTGAAGGGTCCAAGACAAACCAAAAATAAACAGACACGGTAGTGGTGCGCGCGCGCTATTTAGGGTGAGTTTCATCTGAGTGGGGGCCGAGTGGCAAAAGAGCCTTTTTTTGTTGTTCTTCCTAAGGCTTCCTTAGCTTTCCACCTAGTATTTCATATAAGGGAACGAAGGCCGCTCTGTAACATTTCCAATCAGACAGGGTAATGCTGTGGGATTGGTTCGAGAAGACATGGGGTGGTAGTGAGGAAAAAAAAGAGAGATGGGCAGACTTTGGCTCTACTTCACTTCCTAGGGACGTGCCAGTCAGTGACATCTAATGGTGCTTTGACACAAGGCACTTGAAGAACGGTAAGGGAGGTATCTGCATTGTGTGAGCAGCACTTGCTGGACTAGAATAATGAGTGACATAGGAAATGTATGCAAATTATTCCTTGGCATCATTATCTAGCTATTTTGAGACTAATGCACTGCTACAAAAATGATTTCAGATCTATAAAATGCCTGATAATTTAATAAAGGAACATAGACACATTCAGCAGATTCTTTTTAAAATGGTATTTGCAACGTTAATAATTGTGTCATGCATGGAAGCGCAGAGATGCCCTTTCATTAACACGGTCCTTTCTACCTCCTGGAGTAAAATGCATCGTGTAAAACATAAACAGGGTGCATTCAGCAGAACACAAGCTTACATGCATGTTCCTTTTATAACAGAATGTGTGTCTCCTCAGTTTGGCACTTGAACGCTAAAACGTGTCAAAGTTTCAGTGTTATTTTGCGTTCACGCTATGGGGCCCCCGGAAGCTTCTCTTTCCAGTGAAAACGGCTCTGTAAAACAGCACAGCATAGCATAAGGTATATCTGGCTACAATGTCATTTAGGATTCAAAACAGGACCATAGAAAAGGTTTGGAATTCATCTAACGTCAGGGTGGCCTTTTGTAATAACTGCTACTTGGATACTCTTGTCTGTGGCGTGAACATACATTTATGTGACATGGACAGTTCTCAAGGTTTCCTCACCAGCAAGTCGGATTCCTTTCCCTTGTAAGGTGTTCTTTTAGATGTGATTAATGATTGGGGAGAACGTCCTTGTCGCAGTTGTGAAACTCAAGAGCCGAATCACAAGGAAGCATGTTGATGACTGCGATCCGAGGTGGCTCTCGTCTGAGGTCTGCACCGCTTTGTGATGTAGGAACCCCAAGAAGATGTCGGCCATGCAGTGGCATTCCGAGTCCCAGGAGCCTCTTGGTATGTACTTAATTAACGTCACATTACGGCTTCTACTAACGTGGCACTTAGCTTCAGAGATGACATACCGCTGACCAGCACCTACAGTGTGTACAGCGTAAACTGGTTTTTAGCCCGTGGTTGTCAGACTTTGCTGCAGTTTTAGGTCGGAGTTTGATCACTGACAGCTTTGTTTACGTGAAGGGTCCAAGACAAACCAAAAATAAACAAGCCCGGGAGTGGTGTCCGCGTGCTAAAAGGAATTTTTTTAAAAGCCTGAGTGAGAGTGGTGCGTGCTTGCGCACTGCAAACCATTCAAGGAATGCAGCAGGCACAGTGCGGGGCCTCTGCTCGCTCCCGAGCTCCCTAGGCCAGGTGAGTGAGAAGGTGGGACATGCACCCGCGCCTTTGGCCAATTGCGTGCTGTCTTTCTTAGAAAGACGCACGCAAAGGCCAATTTCGGGTGAGCAAAAAAAAAGCACAAGCGTGTGGTCCGAGACCTAAAAAAGCACTCAACAAAGTCAGCAAGCTCATTCTTCAACTGATAAACTTCCCGTAATAATTTCTTTTTCCATAGGTTATTCAGGTGACTGGCTGGTTACTGGGAATCAGGGTAGTTTGAAATGCCATTTTAATGGCTAATTCTGTTTTCTTTTCTGTTCTTCTTTCATTGAATGTGTACTATTACTGTTAAATGATTACTTCTCTGTCAAATAAAGAGGCTTCCATTTTGGGGATGTGATCTTTAAAACTCTTTCTGGAGTTCCAGCCTCCTCCACAAATGTTGTGTAAATGGCTAAATCAGGATTTTCTGCAGCCACAGTGTTGTACATTTAAGCTATACATAGTCCGGAAAATTAGGGTAGTCATTTCAGGCAACGAATACAAACAGGCCACATGTGCTAATTCATCCTTGATTTCTTGAGACAAGTGTCATCTGGGTCCTTTCAACTGAAGCAGCCTCTATAGCTGTTTGCTTGAACTGGATTTCTCTTGCTGGAGATCACAAAGGGCTTATTTTGCAGACGACTCAGCATCAGGAAGAACAAATGCACTTAAACATTGCCAAGAAGGTAACATAACCATCCAGACAGGGATCATCAGCGATCACTAGTGGTGTAGCAGAAAAGGCCGTACCTATAAGACTACTTATAAAGTTTAGAATGATCTGAGCGAAACTGGACAGGACGAAAAGTAATCTGAACCAAGAGGACATGCAGGAATTCTCTCACGTTAAGGGGAACCTCATTGACTGTGGGGCCATTGGACTAGCTATAGGAGGTGTTCAAAGGTGGACTTGTGGCTAAGTTTAGCCATCAAGCAGCATTTGTATTCTGTTGAGTCTGTATCTGAGTTCCTGTTGTTTGCTGTTAGAGAACATAACATGACATTTTTGATTGATGGGGGTCAGAGAAACCAGAATCCTTTTGGCATCACAATATGTCAAGGGCTGGACGTAGGAGTCAATCCTTCACTTCTTTCTTGGAGACCTTGAGGGTAGAATGACCCAAGGTACACTGTCTGTCATGGTTGTAAAATGGGTTACAAAAAGGATGCCCTCTGGAAACTAGTGCCTCACATAACAAGGAGTTAAGAGCCAAAGGTGCGAAGAAGCTCCAACATATTCTCTCTCAACTGTAGGCTGACGTTTTAGATCTGGGTAAGATGAGGACAGGAGCCAAGCTGGAGTATGACAAGGACTGAAGCAGCTGGGCTAATGCCAGCACTGGACCAGGATTGGAGTAGAAATGCAGTACCACTGGGACAGGTGCAGAGCTTGAACTTCCTGACCTACAGCTAAGCTGGAGCAAGGCTACGACTGAAGCATAGCTGAAATAAGAGTCAGTCTGGACTGGAGCTGGTAGATTGTTGGTGCAAGACCAGGACGGGAGCAGAGGTGGAGTTGGTACTCTTGGAGCAGAGTTAGAGTAAGACCAAAAGACCAGGACTAGGTCAGAGGCAGTGTTGGCACTATTGGAGCTAAACTGGAGTAAGACCAAGAGCAGACCCGAGCTGAGTAAGACCAAGACAGGAGTAGAGCTGTAGCTAGCAGGCCTGGAGCAGAGCACGAATAAGGCAGAGCAGAGATGGAGTTAAACCTAGATAGGAGCAGAGTTAATACCAGAACATTTCAGGACCTGTAGCAGACTAGGAAATGCAGCAGAGCAGGAGTGAAGAATAAAACAGCAGGAACAAGTCTGCAGACTTGTAATGCACTGGTACTCCAATCAGAGCCAGTTTATGGATTGGAGCTGAGGTTGAGTTGGCACTCCTGGAGCAGAACTGGAATAAGACCAAGTACAGACCAGAGCTGAGTCAGACCGGGACATGACAGTACAGGATTTGTAGCAGACTAGGGGCTGCAGCAGAGCAGGAGCAAAGAATCCAACAGCAGAACAAGTTTACAGAATTGTTAACACACTAGTACTCTAACCAAAGGCACTCTATGTACTGTTAGGATAACACAATGGCAATGCATATTTCACCAGGTCTGAGAACTCTTGTATCATCCACCACCTTTTCTACCGATTATCTCAGCACAACTACCAGTCCCAATTGTAGATACAGAATATAAAGCAGAGTATAGTGATCACGATCAACATTCCGAGACTACTTGTAGTCCAGGCCTGCTAAATGTCACTGCCAGAGTACAAACCAGGCGACAGTATAGAAAGAGCTGATGATTCCTCTGCTATTACAAAGTCATGTTCGTGTGATTTTAGACCCCAGAAATTGCTACAAGGACCCTCTTGTAATGCAAGTTCTCAAAGATTTCATGCAGTCTCTGACTTTTTTTAAGCTACATTTCCAGCCAAACTAGTTCACCAACAAGTGATGACACTATGACCAACATCTTAACCTCTACACCCTGCTTATCATCTGGCATCACTGCCCTATTACTACCTCTGTTTTGGGTGCCTCCATGTCCCACTAACATGGCTTAGGCTGAAGAAGCGCAGAATGATTTCATAAGGCCTGTTAGAGTGTTTGGGCGGAGGGAGGGGTTAGTAGGGGTTGGATTTGAAAGGTTTTTGCTCCAGGCAGATTATCCTCCTAAAGCCATTGCTCAATTTCACACTTTTCAGAGAGAACTTACAAGTGTTTACATTTTTCAATTCACCCATAATGTCTATTGAGAAACTGTCTTTCTTCCATGATTTCACAGAGCAGCCTAGATGATCTGTAAAGTCCATTCTGATCCTGTACCCTGCATGAGAGGAGGGACTGAGGCTAATGAAGCCAACAGCGTTGATCCAGACTGTAGACCCTCACCTAGGAAAATGTTTAGCCACACAGATTCTTCCCGATTATATCTCACAGGTCATATGAAGCCTGATTCCATTATTCCTGAAATAGCTCAGAAACGGTCATGCAATCCTGCCAAACCTATTTCTTCACTAGCTGCAAATTTTGATGTAGTTATAAATGTATCAATGCAGGCTTCTATGAACTACCAGGTGCTGCTGTCCTGCGTTGAAATAAGTAGCTAAAAAGAACCGCTTCGTTCTTCACCCATTCAGAATTCAAAAGCTGAGGAGCTTCACAGTCCCGAGCTGAGGACTCCACAGAAAGATCCTGATTTACCAGTGCTGACAGGTATACCAACATTCTAGGCTGCGAGGGGAAAAATCTAAGAATTTCTCTTGAAATGGAACACAATTTCAATTGTTTGCTGAGTGCTTTTTCCAGTACTAGAATCTGCCTATGCAGAAACTTGTATTGTAAAAAGAGATTCCTTTAAAACAGGTGCCAATGAACCAGCAAAACCAAGGGTTCTATCAGGTCTTTCATGGAAAAGAAGTAGATGGCTGGTTTTATTCTTATCCTTGATCAGGTTCCTCAGAAAACAATCCTTTAGGATGTTTACCTTGCAGGAGGTTATTCTGCTTCTGTATGATAAAGACAATCCAATTTCTTCGGATCACCATAATGCTTTTTCCCGTAATTCAATACATGTGAAGCTCAGACAGTATCTGAGATGTTCAGAAGTTGGTCAGGGTAATGAATTCCGAGCACTTCCCTTTGGATTAAAGACTGCCCCAATAATTTTCATGAAAGGATGGCGCTGGCTTCCCTTCATTTAAGGAACTAAGGCCACCAAGTTATGTTGTACCTCAATGATGAGCTCTGGATAGCACTATCAGCTCAATAAGCTATTTCATCCATTGAAACTTGCTTTAAACTCTTTGAAAGCCTGGATCTCCTCCTATGCAAGGCAAAATAGCCTTTTCCTATCTAAGAAGGTTCTCTTCCTCAGAGTGATCCTACAAACCTCTAACAACAATGTGTTTCCATCACAAGACTGCATTACAATGATTATTTCAATGACGGTTGACCAATCTTTTCCATTGAGAACTTAGGAAATCTCTCTTGGGCCTCCTGTCATGCCAGTCTCAAACAGGCGTGTCCTCTGGAAGAATCACTGAAAACCTGCTAGCCAGACTTTCATGCCAACCGTTATAACCCAGTCATGTCATAACAACAGACGCTTTGATGAAGGGCTGGGGCTCGCATTCTAGCTTCATCTTGCTTTGACAGAAAAAGATAAAATGTTAAAAAGCTTTATATTAACACCATTGAGTTATGGGTAATATGACACAAAACATGTGTTAAATGTCCTTACTGAAATTCCATTTGATCCGAATGTTCATCATTTAGTTTTGTTTGATGTGGAGTCACTATATATGAACATCCCCCAAGATGACACCCTTTTGACAATCCGAACATTTTTGGAGCAAAGAACGGAGGGAGATATTCCACATACCTCTTTTATAATGGAGTGTGCAACTTTGGCAATGGAAAAAAAAAATATCAATATCGAGAGTCTCTTTTTTGGCAAACATCAGGGACTTGGAAGTACGTTTGCGCCGAGCATGACAAATCTCTACATGCATCAATTTACACCATGCACATCTATCCTGAGAATCCCTATGCATGCAATATAACTACTTGGTAGAGGTATAGAGATGATATTCTGGTCATCTGGGAAGGTGAACTGGAATCCCGCTTGAGTTTTTTTCGGATGGCTGAACACAAGGAACAGGAACCTCAAGTTCACCTGTGAATATAGCAAGACATCTCTACTCTTCCTGGACCTCCTACTGTACCCAAAAGATGGAGGCCTGTGCTTAAAACTCCATAAAAAACCCATGTCATGTAACTCATTACTCTGCTATGACAGCTTTCACCCACTGGTCCTTAGTAACAATCTACCAGTGGGGCAATTCCTGAGGATAATGAGGAACTGCACAGAACTTGAGCAATTAAAGGACCATGCAATGACACTAAGCAACTGTTTGAAACAGAGATCATGTCCCCCTTATTTGATCAGAAAAGCAGCAAAAAGTGCAAGGAACAACAACCGAGAGGCCCTGCTAGAATCATACACTAAACCAACATCAGAGAGGCTTGTATATGTAATCTCACGGACACCGTATGGAAGGTGATTGAAAAGAACTGGCCGATTCTGAATGTAGGGAATAGTTCACTTCCTAAACCGCTCTTTTCTTTCAAACGAACCAAGACTATAAAAGACATGATTGTACAAACTGGACCACGTACATCAACTAAGAAGTCAGGTCCTCAGCCCCTTTGGTCCCTGCACTTGGTTGTAGGACACTTTCCCTGTGGATCCTGTGCAGTCTGTCCCTACACAAGACCAACACACAAGATTGATCTGGGTTTGAGAGCTCCATGGACATTGAATAAGCACACAAACTGTAACACTGAAGGGGGTGTCTACTAAAATGTCCCTGTAACATGATATACGTGGGTATGACGACTCGTAAAGTAAAAACTAGGATCACTGAACACCCTAGTGCCATTAGATGCCAGAAGACTAACGCTAAACTCACAATACATTTCCTTGACCTTGGCCACACAGCCAATGACATCTTCTGGCTGATATTGGATAAGCCCAACTATACCACAAATATGGGTTCATCAGAGTCAGTTCTCTTCTACAGAGAATAATGCTAGGTGTTCAAACTGAAAAGTGACAGCGCAGGTCTCAATGACGAGATACTGTGGACCAATCTATCTAGATAATTAGATGAGTTTGCATCTCTGGCCCTAGCTTGTGTTAGGTCTGTTTGGAAGGGGTGTGAAATATGTAGTGGACTGCACTGCAGAGTTTTTTTTCCAGGGACCTTAACCCTGGGTCCATACATGCACATTATCCAGTATTAGGGGTGTCTTTCATAGATTCACATGCCTGAATCATTCCCAGCGTCGGAATTGGAGTCCCCGGTATATAAATAAAGTAATGTCCCATAGACATATAGCTAAATAGGCCTAAAGGCCTCACATTAGTAACCTATCCCTGTCCTTTTGTAAAAAGGACCAAACTCTAGAAAAGAGCCAATCAGCTGTCACCTCCCTCTAGAACCCTCCTGGAAGGAGCCTCAGTCCCTCAGATGTTCTACCGCACGTTGTGCTAAGGGAGTCTCCTCTGAGCTCTGCTCAGATTTTTCTTCACAACTGGTTTCCAGTGTTCTTGGATATCTTATCCTATTTCTTCTGTGACTGCTGATACTATCATGTCTGACACACCAAAAAAGGGTCTTTTTAGATCCTGTGGTTCATGTGGAAAGAAAAGGCTACATGTTGATGACCAGGGGGGCGTGGCTTGGACGCTGATGGCCGAGGTCACCTGAGTGCTGGGCTCCGCGATCGAGCCTCAAATTATCCTGTTTCAAAGCCTCTAAAACCCCCGTTTCCCCTCACACAGCGAGCGGAGGGGGACTCCTGTGGTGCAGTTGTGGACCGTCCCCTGACCGACCCTGTGATTTCGTGAAACGGGCTCGCTGAGCTGCCCGGGGTCTCCGAACAAAATGGCGCCCATGAGATGCTCCTGACTCCTGGTGGACCGACGACCGGGGGCTGCCCCTGCGACCCCTGAGAGATCTCCTACCTGACGGCGGAGCCCGGGGGAGCGACTTGGCAGACGACCGCCGTGAAAACAAGTGCAGCGAGAACTTGCTGGGCTGCAGTTTCTCCGACGCGGTTGCAGGACGGCCCCTCGAGTTGGGGCCGGGATGACCGTCTTCTCCCTACGGAGGCTCGCTGAGGCTGTGGACGCCTCGAATTGCCCTGGTGAGTGCTCGGCCCCCCGAGACCGGACCCTGCTCCTGCTCTGAAGCGGAGGTCACGCCCGTCTTCGGTTGCGGACCGAGGGGGCAGCGGTCTGCTTCTCGTCCCCCCCCCAGGGGGCTGCCGCAGAGGACGCCCGGGCCTGCCTGGATGATGCGAACGCAGCCCTGACATCTTAGTGGAACTTTGCGGGCTGCGTCAGCGACCGGGGCCCCTCTGCTGCCTGTCGGGCGGCTCCCGGGAGCACTGACACAAAGGGAGATCCATCATAGTGTGAGAGGCCTGATGGGAGTCGGCCCAGAACTTTGAGGCCCAGCCACAGGAAGCGACCCCTGAGACCACGCACAGACTGCCGAGGCCTAGACGTTGAGCCCGGGGGGACCCCCTCCCGTGTAGCGGCGAGTCGCCTTTTCGCCGCCCTGGAGGCGGGGGCTGTGGTCGATCTGCTGCGGGGAAAAAACTGGGCAGCTGGACGGCGGGTGGTGCCTCGGCGGACCTAGAACCCTCCACACATATCGTGAGAGCTAGAGGGGACACCCATGCATATCTTCCTGACCGTTGGGGCTTGCACCTGTGGCTTCACGGGGCCGGGGCGATCACCCACCCAGAAGGCTCCTGCTCGCTTAGAACACCGGGTGGACTTGGATGGTCGTCCGCCGGCGGTGTGCTGTGGCCGTTGGGTGCCCTGCGCGGGGCCCCCCCTCATCCGCTGCCCTTTGGGCGGCCGCCTCTGGAATATCTAAGATCTTTGTGGACGTGACACTCTCTGTGTCGGTGCATCGATGTCTCGGTTGTCACTCTTAGGGGGCTGGGTGCAACCATTGCTGGAATAAATTAAGGAAATCGAGGGGCCGACCCTGGATGGACTGCTGCTTTCTGCGGGGGCCTTCGACCGTTCCCCTTAGTTGGAGTGACCAGGAACACTGCTGACAGGAGCTACCTCCATCTCGAACTTTGCACTTCACACGTGGAACGGTATCCTTCACGAGCGCTGGGTCTGACGCCTCTCGGAGTTCGGTCTGGCGTCATCCCCCTGATTCCCTGCCGCCGCCCCTTGCCTGTCAGCGACGATTTGGAGGAACGCTATTGCCATGGGAAAACCTAAAGGCACTAAAAGCACGTCACAATCCACGTCGGATGCAGTGATGCCGGACAAAGGGGACCATCCAGACCCCGAACCACCGCGAGATCCCCACTTGCAGCTCCAGTTGGACAAGATCCTGACGGCAATAACAGACACCCGTGCCGCGCTTCAACAAGATATTGCGCAAGTAGCCACGGGACTCGGCCTGCTCAGAGCGGACCACGGTAAACTGTCTGACAGGGTCAAGGAAGTGGAGGACGGGGGGCGTGGCTTTCAGCCGGCAATGGTGGCTGCCTGAACTGAGAGCTTCCTAACTGAGCTGTAAATAATCTTGATAATCGGCGCCCAGGACTCCCGAATTCACGCATGACGAAAGATAAAGGGAAGACCCTCACCTGAGCCGTTGAACGGAGGATGGAGGAGCTCTGAGAGGCCCGCTGGGACATGATAGAGGACTAGTCGGGGTCCATAAAGAAGAGCCTAACATGGCTACAGTGCTGCGGGGCCGGAGACCTCTGACTCTGCATGGCGGACATTAGCGCCGGAGCGGCGAAACCCCTACCAGCGGCTGTGGCTCTCGGCAGCAGGGACCAGGGGTGTTGCGACCTCAGGGGACACTGGATCTGTGAGGGAGAGCCTGCGTTGCGGGAGAAAAATGAGGAAAGGGGGCTACGGTGACGGCCCGGGTCTCTATGCCGCTGCGGAGCTGAACGCGGCTGTGGACTGTCGGGACTCCCAGGGCGGTGAAGGGGATTGGTCCTGATAGCGGTGAACCCTGGGCACTGAGAAGTGAGGCTGGGCTGGCCGAGGGACTGTAGAGGTGGGGGCTGGCGGCGCCTCCCGGACCTTACGCCTGAACTGATTGCCATGCCTGGAGCTGGGGACGGAGACGGCACCTGCAGCGGTCCCCTGAGACATAGCGGACCGCCACGAGAGGAGAAGCGGAGAACGGACGGGGACGCTGTTGGTGTGGCCGAGACCGATATCCGCACCTGCGGGGGGCCCCCCAGGCTGGTCGGAGGAGGCGGGCCGGATGCGAGGAAGTGCCGATCCTGAGCGGCAGTGACACCGCGACTTTTGTGCGGCTGATGCGGAGCGCAGTGGGGACTTCTGCGGGGGTCTCGGGCGGGGAGCGTCCCCCTGCACTGGCAGCGTGTGGAGGCCGGGGACTCCGGTTGTGGGTAAACAGGATCTGGGCTGCGGGCTGTGTCCGGACCGGAGGGGTGAAAGCCTAGAACGCTGCTGAACTGGAGACTGAAGAGCACCTCCTGACCGGGACTGGGCACGCTGGAAGCAGGGCCTGAACTACAGCGGAGATACTTCCTTTACTGAGAGCTGCCCGGGGGACACGGCGGCGGCGACGCCTCCCTGTGCCCGGGCCCGGCGGAGCGGCCCAGCCCCCACTGAGTGGAGGGGTGTTGGGGACGCTGACCCTGGTGTATCAGCACAGACCAGAGGGGGGGCAGTCGTCAGAGGCTAGAGGTGCGGAGTGCTGATGCTGATGCTAAGAGGGGGCTGTGGATCGGGGAGCTGAGCCGCCTTAGAGTGATACCCGAGGAGTGGATCCGGCCGTCGCGGACTTGCTAGATGCTCAGGAGGAGGGGAGGCATATAGGCCCGGGACACCCGGGATCACCCTTTGGTGCAATACTTTGGAGCGCCCATAGTGAAGACCGAAGCGGCTTTGAACAAGCTATCACTAGTCAAAGATGGGGAAACCAAAAGGCTCTAAAGGCGGGAACCAGCCGACCGCAGATGAAGAAACACCTGACAAGGAGGGGCGAGAGGAGCCTGAGCACACACAAGACCCTCATCTACAACAACAACTCGATAAAATCCTGATGGCGATCACAGAAAGCCGCACAGCGCCTCAATAGGACATTGCGCAGGTGGCTGCGGAACTGGGTCTGCTAAGGGCCGACCATGGCAAACTTTCTGATAGGGTCGCTGAGGTGGAAGACAAGATCAAGACTATGGAACCACAGCAGCAGAAACTTGGGGATCTCTGACCGATGTGCTGGAACGAATGGACACCCTAGAAAAGAGGGGCGAGGAGGCCGAAGGCCGTACCCGTCGAAACAACATACGGGTAGTGGGTCTGCCGGAAAAAATAGAAGGGTCAGACATGGTACAGTACTTGGAATCTTGGCTCAAATCAGTGGTGGTTCCGGAGGGACTGTCTGCCTTCTATTCGCTGGAGCGTGCGCATAGAGTTCCGGCCCGGCCACCCCAGCAGGGCCGACCTCCAAGACCGGTGGTGGCCAGGTTGCTGCACTTTCGAGATCCGGACTTGATTCTCCAGAGGGCAAGAACAGACGGCCCATTCCAGATAGAGAACAGCAGGGTCAATATCTTCCCCGACTACACTTATGAGACGCAGCGCCGCCGCACTTCTTTCTTAGCCATAAAGAGGGAGTTACGAACCGAGGGACTGCAGTATTCACTCCTATTCCCGGCCAAGTTGAGGGTCATTGTGGACGGTAAAACATCCTTCTTCGACACCCCGGACGACGCCAGCGCCTTGTTAGAGCTTTACAGGACTGGGAAAGATGGAGGCGAGCAGGGATCACGAATTGCGACTGCAAGCCTACAACAGCGAAAATCAGGGAGATTACGCAACAGGCGGCGGGGCCTGAGGGGGCCCTCCTCGTCCCAGACTGCAGAAGAAAGACGAGATGTACTAACAGCGGTTTCCACGATATCGGCTACACAGCGGACTCCATCGGAAGGTGACACGGAATCGGAGAAAGATATTTCCCAATCAGATTCTGAACACTCAGAGACAAACAGAGTCCGATTGCCGAAGGTCACGCCACAGACCGCAGAGGGAATGCTGAGTGAGAGCTAGATGACTCCGCGAAATTAAGCAGATGGGACCTCGGAGCTCCGGCAGACTTCCAGAACAGACTACTCAAGGGAAGTTGGTAATTTGTATGGCAGTATGGGGTGGGGGAGGGAGTCTTGGGAAGCGCTAATGGCCGAGGCTCAATAGTTCGGAGAGGGTCCTGGAAGTGGGCGACCACCGGTTGGCTGCCAGCACCCCTTAATTGCCCCTAAGGCATGCCCGCAGTGACTACTGATGGGCTTAGAGATAAGTTACAAGTTACATTTGTTTGGACGGGAACTCGATGGTTGTTGCTAGGTCCTGTTCTGGGGGGGGGGAGTTAAGAGTTTCATGGGTAGTAAGATGGGTGGGATTGTCACTGACGCTGATGTGCTAAAATTGATGAGGGATGAATGGAATGTGAGGCACAGGAAATTGTGGGAGAATGGGTGATTCTTCCGACCTGAGATGCATAACCTGGAATGTGCTAGGGCTACAAACTATGATGCGCCAACACAAAATACACGCCTACTTGGTTAGGAGGGGGATTCATATCGCACTGTTACAGGAAACACTCTTAACAAAGGCTGAAGGGGTGGCATTACAGCGCAGGTGGAGAGGCCAAGTATATCATACCACGTATTCTGCATACGCCAGGGGGGCGCGATGATATGGATAAGGGCGGGGGTTCCTTTTCAACTGCTTAAGCAGACGATAGACCCTGAAGGTAGGTTTATGGCCATCGAAGGGAAACTGCGAGGTAGAGAAGTGGCCTTCTGTAGTATATACGCGCCCAATGTCGACCAGCTCAATTTCCTGGCAAATCTGTCGGGATCCCTGGCGCACTATCTCACGAGCCCGCTAGTGATGGGCGGGGATTTTAACTCCATAACGGATGTCTCCCTGGACAGATCGCATCCTCCCCTCCTCGACTCCCCGGTGCACCGCTTAACCAAGGGGAGGCTAGATTGGCAGACAAGATGGGGGCTGATAGATGTCTGGCGAGTACACAACCCGCAGGGCCGCGATTACTCCTATTTTTTGGGCATGCATGACCTGCACGTCAGGCTGGACATGGTTTTGTGCTCCCCGGCAGTGTTGTCGACTATTGTGCGATCTGAATACTTGACTAGAACGCTGTCGGACCATAACCCCTTAATGGTCGCTATGCAGTGGGTGCCTGAGGTCTTGTGCGTCCCCACTTGGAGACTGCGTCCTGAGACGCTGGATGACCCAATCTTCTCGGCCGCAATAGAGGAGAGGATTACTCATTATTTTGCAGAGAACGCTGGGACGACTGCAATGAGGGCGGTGGAGTGGGACGCCTTCAAGGTGGTTATCAGGGGACTCTGCATAGGAAAGCATGCAGGAGTACGGAAGGTGCTCTTAAGTGACTTGGTGAAGGCTGATGGCGCGTTGCGAGAGGTAGAGCTGCTGCGACCCGGTCACCCGGAGTTACAGGAAAAGGTCTGCGCAGCGAAAGAGGCGGTGGCGGTAGAGGTGGAGCGTTTGCGTAATTTTGACTACAGAGCATACACGGTGAGAGCCCATGCAGAGGGTGACAGAGCAGGAACTTTGCTGGCGTGGCTGGCCAACCCCATGAAAAGAAGCTCCCCCATAATGGCCTTAGACACGGCGGAGGGAGAAGAAGTTAACACACAAAATGAGATTCTCCAGTGCTTCAAGCGCTACTATGAGGCTCTCTATAAAAGCACTTTGATGTCCGGGGACCCGAGCATAGACATGTTCCTCAGAGACTTTCAACTACCAGTGCTGGACCAAGAGCAGGCCGACGAAATGGGAAAAGATATAGAAATAGGAGAAATACGAGGGGCCATTAAGCGTATGGCCCGCAACAAAACCCCGGGGTTGGATGGACTGCCCATAGAGTTCTATGGGAAATACGTGGACCTCTAGGTGCCGAGACTCAAAGAGGTCTATAGAGAAGCGAAGTAAACAGGGCGGCTGCCGCAATCTAGGCTGGAAGCATTGATAATCCCGCTCTTGAAACCGGGGAGAGACGGCAGAGATGTAGCATCTTACAGGCCGCTGTCGATGCTGACGGCGGACTATAAGATATTGATTAGTATCCTGGCATCCCGATTGTTGCAACATATGACCACACTGGTCCATGAAGACCAAGCCGGCTTCATACCAACGAGAAACACAACTGCGAATATCCGACGACTGGTGCGCCTGCTGGGAGAAGACGACCTGGGGGCACAACAGCCGATGGTTCTATCGGTGGATGTCGAAAAAGCCTTCGATAGTTTAGAGTGGGACTATTTATATACAGTATTGGGACGCTTTGGATTAGGAGACGAGTACTTACAATGGACTAAAATATTATATACATCGGCAGTAGCCAGAGTGAAAATAGGCACGATGATTTCACAGCAATACCCTGTGGAGCGGGGAACGAGACAAGGGTGCTCGCTTTCCCTGACAGCCAGAACGGGCAACTGCTTTAGGGGACTGCGAAGTAGAGACGGCCAACATCACATATCTCTCTACGCGGACGACCTGTTGCTCTTTCTTGAGGATGCTGGCAACGCACTGGCAGGGGCTAAGAGACTGCTTTCGGCCTTCGGGGAGATCTCGGGACTGAGAGTTAACTGGTCCAAGACATGCTTATTCCCGGTGAGACAGGGGGAGACACAACCTACACAGATGCGAGCAGTGCGGTGGGAACACACCTGCTTGAAGTACCTAGGAGTGCACATTTATCACAGGGCGGAGGATCTGCTGGAAGGCAATGTTGGCCGGGGAGTACGAGCACTGAAGGGCAGTATGGCCTTTTGGGCTACCCTCCCACTATCAGTCACGGGCCGCACAGCATTGCTCAAAATGATAGCGCTTCCTCGGTTCCTATACTACTTTAGGACACTGCCAGTGTGGATACCCGGCACTACATTTAAGTTACTCAAATCAATGATTGTGGCCTTCCTTTGGGGTACGGGAAGACGCAGAGTAGCACTGACAACACTTACGAGGCCGAAGGCTGAGGGAGGTCTAGCGGTTCCAGATTTTGAACTGTATTATTTGGCGGCCCAGTTACAGGTGCTCACTCAGGAAATAGCGAGAGAATTCAGGGGACCAGGACTTGAGAGGGCGGGAGGCGTCCCTCGCCATGTCCTTTCGTTTATAGCGTTACAACAGAAATTGGATCTTAGGGCATTGACTCTGGAAGAGAAAACGCTTCGGACCTGCTGGAACCGTTCTCAATGACTTGCGAAGGTAACACATCCGTATGCACCTGAAATCCCCCTGGGAATGGTGACGGCACTACCGCATGGTGGCGACTGGTCGCACCTGCAGCTCTGGGAGGAGGCGGGAGTCCAAATGCTGGGGGGCCTATATGAAGACGGGGTTATGTTATCCTATCAGGCTCTTCAGGAACGGTATGACTTACCGAGAGGTGGCTTCCTGCTACACGCGGGCATTGGTAAGAGCAATACAAGCACATTGGCGGGTGGGACTGATGGAGCCGGAGACAACGATGGCCTGCCAATATGTCATGATGGCAGCAGGGACCTACAAGGCGGTCACGTGTCTCTACTCCAGGATGATAAATGAAAAGTTACCGCCTTTGGACACACTGAAAGCCCAATGGGAATTAGACCTAGGAAAAGACATCCCTGATGGAGCATGGGCACAGATAGTGAGAAGGGCCTGGAAAAGTAAGCGAAACGCTCGGTTTCAACTAGTACATTTCTATGTATTACATAGAGCATATTTAACGCCAAAGAGAATTGAAAAATACTTCAAAGTAGAGGACGCAGCGGGCTCTAGGTGTGCGAGGGTGGGGGCGCACCTGACACATATGTTGTGTAATTGCCCAGAGTTAGGCTCATACTGGAAGGAGGTGGGGGATACCTTGAACGCGATAACAGACCGGCGGCTAGAATTTGATATGGCCGTTAGTATTTTACACTGGTTCCCTCACACATCCAAGAACAAGGTCACAAGTAAGTTCGTGGACATGGGGTTAATATTGGCAAAGCGTGAGATAACTAGGCAGTGGAAGGCAACAGTGGGTCCCAGCAGCAATAGATGGTCAAGCGAGCTCCTTAAGTGGGCCAGCAGCGAAAGCACGCTATGGTATCAGCAGGCGCGTAAGCAAAACAATGAATGAGGGCTAGAGACGGCGACGGCATGGGAGGCGTTAGTGCAGGCTTTGCGGGACTATGAGGCGCGCGACGAAGGGGCAGAGCAGATCTCTGCTTGAGGAAAGACCCTAGGACGCAACAGGGGCATCACGCAGGAACCCATATGATCACTCCTGAGCATATACACCATGGAAGTACATCACAATTGCACGCGCCAGTGACGGGGTTATTGGGGAGGTGAGAGGGAGGAAGGGGGACTTAAGGGCAATTAACAAAGGGACGGTATTAGATACTGCGATTAGACTAGTGCACTGTTTGTATTAGTTAATATATTTGTTATGGCAAGCCACCACAGGATTGAGACAAGAAAGAAATGTAATGTTCTATATGTGCCTTGTGTAAACACCAATAAACTGCGTTATCAAAAAATAAAGGAAGTGGAGGACACGGTCCATGCCCTGGCACCGGCACAGAAAGACCTTTCAGCCACCATGACTAATGTGCTGGATCGCATAGAGGCTCTAGAGAAAAGGGCCGAAGACGCCGAAGGGCGTAATCGCCGGAATAACATCAGAATCGTAGGCCTGCCGGAGAAAGTGGAGGGGAAGGACATGGTTCGATATCTTGAAGACTGGCTCCGGACAACGGTGGCGCCTGAAGGTTTGTCCACCTTCTATACGTTGGAGCGAGCACACAGAGTTCCGGCCAAGCCGCTGCAACAGGGCCGTCCACCGCGTCCGTGGCACGGCTGCTACACTACCGGGACAGGGATCTATTACTTCAGAATGCTCGCTTGAACGGCCCTTTCCAGGTGGAGAATAGTAAGGTTAACATCTTCCCAGATTATACTTACGAGACACAGCGCAAACGGACCTCTTTCCTAGCAGTTAAAAGGGCGCTAAGAGGCGAGGGTCTCCAATACTCCTTGCTATTCCCGGCTCGGCTCCAACTAATTGTTGATGGCACCACTAAATTCTTTGACACTCCGGAAGAGGCCTGCTCCTGGCTGGAGCTGTACAGGACCGGCAAAGACGGCCTGAACACGCGACCTGGAACTGTCTCAGAAGGACTACCTCAACGGAAATCAAAGCGCATCCGTAACCGACACAGAGGTATCAGACGGCCTTCGCTGACAGAGGCGGCGGCGGAGAGGCGCGGAGCCCTGGAGGTGGTGTCTGCCATGTCGGGGTCGCAGGACTCCCCATCGCGAGAAGAGGCGGAATCCGGCAGGGGCGATGACCCCTCGGACACTGAGCACTCAGACACAGACAGTGTACCATTACCTGTGATTACTCCGGCGACAGCTGAGGGTATGCTGGACGAATGAAGGGGGACCCTGGTGAGCTGTTGCGGCCCGAACACGAACTAGGGTGAATTGGTTGTTTAGGCGAGAAAGAGGGCCTTAATGTTTTTACAGAGGGGAGGCGGGAGGAGGTTTTTGTTGCATTCATATATTCTAGGCTTGATCGCCCAATAAGGGCCCACTTGCGGGGCGACTCTCCGTTGGTACCCGACCCCTCTTGATGCCCTTAAGGCTTCCCACAGTGGCTACTGTTGGGTTATTTAACAGTTTCTTTTCTGGGAGTGTTTGGATGGGAACTAGATTGCGATCTTTGGGTCCTGTTCTGGGGGGGAGGGAGTTTGGGGATACACTAAATTGTTGGGGGGAGGGCTCACCATCGGTGCTAATGTTTCATCATGTTTGGGACACTTACGGAAAGGCTGGGAGAGGGAGCGCAGGACATTGAGGGACAATGGGTGACTTATCTAATTTGAAGCGTATAACCTGGAACGTAAGAGGACTCCATACTATGACGAGACGCCACGAAATACATGCCTATCTAGTGCGCAGGGGAGTTCAGATTGCGTTACTGCAGGAAACGCATCTGACGAAAACTGAGAGAGCAATATTGCAGCGCAGATGGCGGGGACAAGTGTATAATACTACATATTCGGCATTTGCTAGGGGCATTTTAATCTGGATAAGGGCTGGGGTCCCATTTCAAGTCACCAGACAGATTATTGACCCGGAGGGAAGGTTTGTTGCCATAGCAGGAAAACTGAGGGGCAGAGACATTGCCTTCTGTAGCATGTATGCACCCAATGTTGATCAACTTACATTTCTGACGGAACTGTCGGGATCCCTTGCGCACTTTCTAGTGGGACCAATATTAATGGTCTCGTGTGTGCTCAGGCTCCTCTCGCCCCTCCTTGTCAGGTGTTTCTTCATCTGCGGTCGGCTGGTTCCCGCCTTTAGAGCCTTTTGGTTTCCCCATCTTTGACTAGTGATAGCTTGTTCAAAGCCGCTTCGGTCTTCACTATGGGCGCTCCAAAGTATTGCACCAAAGGGTGATCCCGTGTGTCCCGGGCCTATATGCCTCCCCTACTCCTGAGCGTCTAGCAAGTCCGCGACGGCCAGATCCACTCCTCGGGTATCACTCTAAGGCGGCTCGGCTCCCCGATCCACAGCCCCCTCTTAGCATCAGCACTCCGCACCTCTCGCCTCTGACGACTGCCCCCCCTCTGGTCTGTGCTGATACCCCAGGGTCAGCGTCCCCAACACCCCTCCACCCAGTGGGGGCTGGGCCGCTCCGCCGGGCCCGGGCACAGGGAGGCGTCGCCGCCGCCGTGTCCCCCGGGCAGCTCTCAGTAAAGGAAGTATCTCCGCTGTAGTTCAGGCCCTGCTTCCAGCGCGCCCAGTCCCGGTCAGGAGGTGCTCTTCAGTCTCCAGTCTTCAGGCTGCAGCACCCCTTAATTGCCCCTAAGGCATGCCCGCAGTGACTACTGATGGGCTTAGAGAAAAGTTACAAGTTACATTTGTTTGGACGGGAACTCGATGGTTGTTGCTAGGTCCTGTTCTGGGGGGGGGGGAGTTAAGAGTTTCATGGGTAGTAAGATGGGTGGGATTGTCACTGACGCTGATGTGCTAAAATTGATGAGGGATGAATGGAATGTGAGGCACAGGAAATTGTGGGAGAATGGGTGATTCTTCCGACCTGAGATGCATAACCTGGAATGTGCTAGGGCTACAAACTATGATGCGCCGACACAAAATACACGCCTACTTGGTTAGGAGGGGGATTCATATCGCACTGTTACAGGAAACACTCTTAGCAAAGGCTGAAGGGGTGGCATTACAGCGCAGGTGGAGAGGCCAAGTATATCATACCACGTATTCTGCATACGCCAGGGGGGCGATGATATGGATAAGGGCGGGGGTTCCTTTTCAACTGCTTAAGCAGACGATAGACCCTGAAGGTAGGTTTATGGCCATCGAAGGGAAACTGCGAGGTAGAGAAGTGGCCTTCTGTAGTATATACGCGCCCAATGTCGACCAGCTCAATTTCCTGGCAAATCTGTCGGGATCCCTGGCGCACTATCTCACGAGCCCGCTAGTGATGGGCGGGGATTTTAACTCCATAACGGATGTCTCCCTGGACAGATCGCATCCTCCCCTCCTCGACTCCCCGGTGCACCGCTTAACCAAGGGGAGGCTAGATTGGCAGACAAGATGGGGGCTGATAGATGTCTGGCGAGTACACAACCCGCAGGGCCGCGATTACTCCTATTTTTCGGGCATACATGACCTGCACGTTAGGCTGGACGTGGTTTTGTGCTCCCCGGCAGTGTTGTCGACTATTGTGCGATCTGAATACTTGACTAGAACGCTGTCGGACCATAACCCCTTAATGGTCGCTATGCAGTGGGTGCCTGAGGTCTTGTGCGTCCCCACTTGGAGACTGCATCTTGAGACGCTGGATGACCCAATCTTCTCGGCCGCAATAGAGGAGGGGATTACTCATTATTTTGCAGAGAACGCTGGGACGACTGCAATGAGGGTGGTGGAGTGGGACGCCTTCAAGGTGGTTATCAGGGGACTCTGCATAGGAAAGCATGCAGGAGTACGGAAGGTGCTCTTAAGTGACTTGGTGAAGGCTGATGGCGCGTTGCGAGAGGTAGAGCTGCTGCGACCCGGTCACCCGGAGTTACAGGAAAAGGTCTGCGCAGCGAAAGAGGCGGTGGCGGTAGAGGTGGAGCGTTTGCGTAATTTTGACTACAGAGCATACACGGTGAGAGCCCATGCAGAGGGTGACAGAGCAGGAACTTTGCTGGCGTGGCTGGCCAACCCCATGAAAAGAAGCTCCCCCATAATGGCCTTAGACACGGCGGAGGGAGAAGAAGTTAACACCCAAAATGAGATTCTCCAGTGCTTCAAGCGCTACTATGAGGCTCTCTATAAAAGCACTTTGATGTCCGTGGACCCGAGCATAGACATGTTCCTCAGAGACTTTCAACTACCAGTGCTGGACCAAGAGCAGGCCGACGAAATGGGAAAAGATATAGAAATAGGAGAAATACGAGGGGCCATTAAGCGTATGGCCCGCAACAAAACCCCGGGGTTGAATGGACTGCCCCTAGAGTTCTATGGGAAATACGTGGACCTCTAGGTGCCGAGACTCAAAGAGGTCTATAGAGAAGCGAAGTAAACAGGGCGGCTGCCGCAATCTAGGCGGGAAGCATTGATAATCCCGCTCTTGAAACCGGGGAGAGACGGCAGAGATGTAGCATCTTACAGGCCGCTGTCGATGCTGACGGCGGACTATAAGATATTGATTAGTATCCTGGCGTCCCGATTGTTGCAACATATGACCACACTGGTCCATGAAGACCAAGCCGGCTTCATACCAACGAGAAACACAACTGCGAATATCCGACGACTGGTGCGCCTGCTGGGAGAAGACGACCTGGGGGCACAACAGCCGATGGTTCTATCGGTGGATGTCGAAAAAGCCTTCGATAGTTTAGAGTGGGACTATTTATATACAGTATTGGGACGCTTTGGATTAGGAGACGAGTACTTACAATGGACTAAAATATTATATACATCGGCAGTAGCCAGAGTGAAAATAGGCACGATGATTTCACAGCAATACCCTGTGGAGCGGGGAACGAGACAAGGGTGCTCGCTTTCCCTGCTATTATTTGCCCTAGCGGTAGAGCCACTCGCGGTGACAGCCAGAACGGGCAACTGCTTTAGGGGACTGCGAAGTAGAGACGGCCAACATCACATATCTCTCTACGCGGACGACCTGTTGCTCTTTCTTGAGGATGCTGGCAACGCACTGGCAGGGGCTAAGAGACTGCTTTCGGCCTTCGGGGAGATCTCGGGACTGAGAGTTAACTGGTCCAAGACATGCTTATTCCCGGTGAGACAGGGGGAGACACAACCTACACAGATGCGAGCAGTGCGGTGGGAACACACCTGCTTGAAGTACCTAGGAGTGCACATTTATCACAGGGCAGAGGATCTGCTGGAAGGCAATGTTGGCCGGGGAGTACGAGCACTGAAGGGCAGTATGGCCTTTTGGGCTACCCTCCCACTATCAGTCACGGGCCGCACAGCATTGCTCAAAATGATAGCGCTTCCTCGGTTCCTATACTACTTTAGGACACTGCCAGTGTGGATACCCGGCACTACATTTAAGTTACTCAAATCAATGATTGTGGCCTTCCTTTGGGGTACGGGAAGACGCAGAGTAGCACTGACAACGCTTACGAGGCCGAAGGCTGAGGGAGGTCTAGCGGTTCCGGATTTTGAACTGTATTATTTGGCGGCCCAGTTACAGGTGCTCACTCAGGAAATAGCGAGAGAATTCAGGGGACCAGGACTTGAGAGGGCGGGAGGCGTCCCTCGCCATGTCCTTTCGTTTATAGCGTTACAACAGAAATTGGATCTTAGGGCATTGACTCTGGAAGAGAAAACGCTTCGGACCTGCTGGAACCGTTCTCAACGACTTGCGAAGGTAACACATCCGTATGCACCTGAAATTCCCCTGGGAATGGTGACGGCACTACCGCATGGTGGCGACTGGTCGCACCTGCAGCTCTGGGAGGAGGCGGGAGTCCAAATGCTGGGGGGCCTATATGAAGACGGGGTTATGTTATCCTATCAGGCTCTTCAGGAACGGTATGACTTACCGAGAGGTGGCTTCCTGCTACACGCGGGCATTGGTAAGAGCAATACAAGCACATTGGCGGGTGGGACTGATGGAGCCGGAGACAACGATGGCCTGCCAATATGTCATGATGGCAGCAGGGACCTACAAGGCGGTCACGTGTCTCTACTCCAGGATGATAAATGAAAAGTTACCGCCTTTGGACACACTGAAAGCCCAATGGGAATTAGACCTAGGAAAAGACATCCCTGATGGAGCATGGGCACAGATAGTGAGAAGGGCCTGGAAAAGTAAGCGAAACGCTCGGTTTCAACTAGTACATTTCTATGTATTACATAGAGCATATTTAACGCCAAAGAGAATTGAAAAATACTTCAAAGTAGAGGACGCAGCGGGCTCTAGGTGTGCGAGGGTGGGGGCGGACCTGACACATATGTTGTGGAATTGCCCAGAGTTAGGCTCATACTGGAAGGAGGTGGGGGATACCTTGAACGCGATAACAGACCGGCGGCTAGAATTTGATATGGCCGTTAGTATTTTACACTGGTTCCCTCACACATCCAAGAACAAGGTCACAAGTAAGTTCGTGGACATGGGGTTAATATTGGCAAAGCGTGAGATAACTAGGCAGTGGAAGGCAACAGTGGGTCCCAGCAGCAATAGATGGTCAAGCGAGCTCCTTAAGTGGGCCAGCAGCGAAAGCACGCTACGGTATCAGCAGGCGCGTAAGCAAAACAATGAATGAGGGCTAGAGACGGCGACGGCATGGGAGGCGTTAGTGCAGGCTTTGCGGGACTATGAGGCGCGCGACGAAGGGGCAGAGCAGATCTCTGCTTGAGGAAAGACCCTAGGACGCAACAGGGGCATCACGCAGGAACCCATATGATCACTCCTGAGCATATACACCATGGAAGTACATCACAATTGCACGCGCCAGTGACGGGGTTATTGGGAGGTGAGAGGGAGGAAGGGGGACTTAAGGGCAATTAACAAAGGGACGGTATTAGATACTGCGATTAGACTAGTGCACTGTTTGTATTAGTTAATATATTTGTTATGGCAAGCCACCACAGGATTGAGACAAGAAAGAAATGTAATGTTCTATATGTGCCTTGTGTAAACACCAATAAACTGCGTTATCAAAAAATAAAGGAAGTGGAGGACACGGTCCATGCCCTGGCACCGGCACAGAAAGACCTTTCAGCCACCATGACTAATGTGCTGGATCGCATAGAGGCTCTAGAGAAAAGGGCCGAAGACGCCGAAGGGCGTAATCGCCGGAATAACATCAGAATCGTAGGCCTGCCGGAGAAAGTGGAGGGGAAGGACATGGTTCGATATCTTGAAGACTGGCTCCGGACAACGGTGGCGCCTGAAGGTTTGTCCACCTTCTATACGTTGGAGCGAGCACACGGAGTTCCGGCCAAGCCGCTGCAACAGGGCCGTCCACCGCGTCCGTGGCACGGCTGCTACACTACCGGGACAGGGATCTATTACTTCAGAATGCTCGCTTGAACGGCCCTTTCCAGGTGGAGAATAGGAAAGGTTAACATCTTCCCAGACTATACTTACGAGACACAGCGCAAACGGACCTCTTTCCTAGCAGTTAAAAGGGCGCAAAGAGGCGAGGGTCTCCAATACTCCTTGCTATTCCCGGCTCGGCTCCGACTAATTGTTGATGGCACCACTAAATTCTTTGACACTCCGGAAGAGGCCTGCTCCTGGCTGGAGCTGTACAGGACCGGCAAAGACGGCCTGAACACGCGACCTGGAACTGTCTCAGAAGGACTACCTCAACGGAAATCAAAGCGCATCCGTAACCGACACGGAGGTATCAGACTGCCTTCGCTGACAGAGGCGGCGGCGGAGAGGCGCGGAGCCCTGGAGGTGGTGTCTGCCATGTCGGGGTCGCAGGACTCCCCATCGCGAGAAGAGGCGGAATCCGGCAGGGGCGATGACCCCTCGGACACTGAGCACTCAGACACAGACAGTGTACCATTACCTGTGATTACTCCGGCGACAGCTGAGGGTATGCTGGACGAATGAAGGGTGACCCTGGTGAGCTGTTGCGGCCCGAACACGAACTATGGTGAATTGGTTATTTAGGCGAGAAAGAGGGCCTTAATGTTTTTACAAAGGGGAGGCGGGAGGAGGTTTTTGTTGCATTCATATATTCTAGGCTTGATCGCCCAATAAGGGCCCACTTGCGGGGCGACTCTCCGTTGGTACCCGACCCCCCTTGATGCCCTTAAGGCTTCCCACAGTGGCTACTGTTGGGTTATTTAACAGTTTCTTTTCTGGGAGTGTTTGGTTGGGAACTAGATTGCGATCTTTGGGTCCTGTTCTGGGGGGGAGGGAGTTTGGGGATACACTAAATTGTTGGGGGGAGGTCTCACCATCGGTGCTAATGTTTCATCATGTTTGGGACACTTACGGAAAGGCTGGGAGAGGGAGCGCAGGACATTGAGGGACAATGGGTGACTTATCTAATTTGAAGCGTATAACCTGGAACGTGAGAGGACTCCATACTATGACGAGACGCCACAAAATACATGCCTATCTAGTGCGCAGGGGAGTTCAGATTGCGTTACTGCAGGAAACGCATCTGACGAAAACTGAGGGAGCAGCATTGCAGCGCAGATGGCGGGGACAAGTGTATAATACTACATATTCGGCATTTGCTAGGGGCATTTTAATCTGGATAAGGGCTGGGGTCCCATTTCAAGTCACCAGACAGATTATTGACCCGGAGGGAAGGTTTGTTGCCATAGCAGGAAAACTGAGGGGCAGAGACATTGCCTTCTGTAGCATGTATGCACCCAATATTGATCAACTTACATTTCTGACGGAACTGTCGGGATCCCTTGCGCACTTTCTAGTGGGACCAATATTAATGGGGGGCGATTTTAATTCAATACTAGACTTGACTCTTCATAGGTCACATGCCCCGTTGGCAGATTCCCCAACATTCTGAATTGCAAAGGGCAGAATGGACTGGCAATCGAGATGGGGCCTATATGACATATGGCGTGAGCAACACCCGCAGACCCGAGATTTTTCATTTTTCTCGAGTATGCATGAACTCCATGTACGGCTGGATGCGATCCTGTGCTCTCCAACCCTGATGCCAATGATTGGGAAGACAGAATATCTGTCGAGAACAGTCTCGGATCATAATCCCCTATTGCTCACCATGCAGTGGTTCCCCGGCACCTCCTGCGTCCCTACCTGGAGGCTACGCCCGGAAACACTGGAAGATCCACTTTTCCATAATGCACTTGAAGAGAGAATAACACAGTATTATTAAGAAAATGCTGGTACAACAAAGGCGAGAGCAAAAGAATGGGATGCCTTCAAGGTGGTAGTAAGGGGGTTTTGCATAGGTAAACAGGTGGGGATACGGAAGGTGCTTTTAGCCGACCTTGATAAAGCTGATAAGAACCTTCGCGACATGGAGCTCTTGCGGCCTGGTCATCCCGAATTACAGGAACAGCTTAGCACAGCGAAGGAAGCAGTCGCAACAGAAACAGAACGTTTGCGCAGCTTCGACTATAAGGCGTATACCGCTCGTTCCCATGCAGAGGGCGACAAATCAGGAGCCTTATAGGCCAGGCTTGCCAACCCCACAAGGAGGGACTCCCCCATAGTGTCCATGTGCACAGCGGGGGTGAGGAAGTATACACTCAACCAGAGATCCTTCGCTGTTTTACCAGTTATTATGAAACCCTGCACCGAAGTCGATTATCGGCTGACACCCCAGCTATAGATATTTGTTTTGACGGGCTCGACTTCCCAGTGCTGGACCCGGAACATGCCGGAGACTTGGTCAAGGAGATTGAGTTGGGTGAGATTCGACAGGCAATAAAACACATGGCACGTAATAAAACCCTGGGCCTAGATGGGTTGCCCATCGAGTTCTACGCAACATATACGGATCTGCTAGCTCCACGGCTGCTAGAGGTCTATAGAGAAGCAAGACAGCTAGGGCACTTACCACACTCCATGCGAGAGGCATTGATAATCCCCCTCCTTAAACCTGGGAGAGTTAGTGGTGACGCAACGGCATACATGAAAGGGTAGAGAGGCCTTCAAGGGATATGATTCAGGAGAACAATCAATTGTTTGATGTAACTCTAGGAAAAGTTAATTGACCTAATGTGTGAATCATATAATCAAATACACAAAATCAATTTGTTTAAACCATATATAACAAATAAACACATTGAAACATATAGACATATAAACAACAAAACACAAGGGTGTATATGAAAAGAATTTTATGAAAAGTTCATTAAATCAGCAATAAATCAAGAAAGCAGGTATGGAAATGCTGGTATGAGTAACGTGATAACAAAATAATCAATAACGCAGCAAAACCTAAAAAGAGCATCTATCTCAAAAAACAAAGTGAATCAAACACTGCAGAGATAAGATGAAGGTCGAAGTTTCGGTCTCTTTACAACAAAATTATCGAGACCATCCTCAGGACTGTTGTCATTAAAACACTGCTGAAAGCTGTGCTGTAATCCAAATGGAGTAAGGTACCACAACGTTGGTCTCAGGACAGGGTTTAGCGTTGAGCCCCGGTAGATGCCTATAAATAGAGCACAACCGTCCCTCACGCTAAGACGCCGGGGAGTGTAATGGTCGGTCGATTCTAAATGCCTTTTCCGGTGATCCCAGTCTAATTAACTTTGACTTCGCTTCAGATCTGAGCAACCTTAGAAACGAAGTTTTCAAGTGCCCCGTGGTTACAAATCATGCAACTGCCGCAGCGTTAAAGACTGCATTTTTCGTGGATACAGACATTGGAGGTTAAGAGGATTTCAAGTCTCTAGCTTCTACATTACGGAGCGGTTTTCACCCTGTGCCATCAGCCATTTAGAATCGACCGACCATTACACTCCCCGGCGTCTTAGCGTGAGGGACGGTTGTGCTCTATTTATAGGCATCTACCGGGGCTCAACGCTAAACCCTGTCCTGAGACCAACGTTGTGGTACCTTACTCCATTTGGATTACAGCACAGCTTTCAGCAGTGTTTTAATGACAACAGTCCTGAGGATGGTCTCGATAATTTTGTTGTAAAGAGACCGAAACGTCGACCTTCATCTTATCTCTGCAGTGTTTGATTCACTTTGTTTTTTGAGATGGATGCTCTTTTTAGGTTTTGCTGCGTTATTGATTATTTTGTTATCACGTTACTCATACCAGCATTTCCATACCTGCTTTCTTGATTTATTGCTGATTTAATGAACTTTTCATAAAATTCTTTTCATATACACCCTTGTGTTTTGTTGTTTATATGTCTATATGTTTCAATGTGTTTATTTGTTATATATGGTTTAAACAAATTGATTTTGTGTATTTGATTATATGATTCACAAATTAGGTCAATTAACTTTTCCTAGAGTTACATCAAACAATTGATTGTTCTCCTGAATCATATCCCTTGAAGGCCTCTCTACCCTTTCATTTAACTACCCAAGCCCTCAAGGGTGTAACTGGGTCGCTCACTTTCTTTGAAGCAACGGCATACAGACCTTTATCAATGTTGACTACTGATTATAAAATATTGAGCAGCATCTTAGTGTCCCGCCTTCTAGACCACATGCCCACACTAGTCCATGATGATCAAGCGGGTTTTATACCTCAGCGTAATACTACTATGAACATACGCCGTCTGATGCGACTCCTAGAGGAGGATCACTCCGAGACCCGCCACCCTGTGATATTGTCAGTAGACTTAAAGAAGGCGTTTGACAGCCTAGAATGGGAATACCGTTACAAAGTGCTTAGGCTCTTTGGGATGGGGGAAGACTATCTGAAATGGCCTGCCGTACTATATGCCTCAGCGGTGGCCAGAGTGAAGACAGGTTCACTGATATTGAATCAATACTCAGTGGAAAGAGGCACAAGACAGGGGTGTTCACTGTCTCCGCTGCTATTTGCGTTGGCAGTGGAACCTCTTGTGATGTCTCTCCGCTCGGGAGCCCATTATGGGTGATTGCAGAGCAGAACTGGGCGACAGTATGTATCGCTATATGCTGATGACCTTCTGCTCTTTCTTGAATACACAGATGGAGCCCTAGTGGGAGCCGACAATCTTTTAACCAACTTTGGTGAAATTTCCGGCCTCAGTCAACTGGCCCAAGACATGTTTATTTCCAATACGCGCAAACGAGGTTCAGCCCTCCACGACCAGAGCGGTCCGATGGGAACCCACCTGCCTAAAATACTTGGGGGTTTACATCTATCACACCCCTGCTGATGTACTGGAGGGCAATATTGCCCGAGGCATCAGAGCATTGAAGGGCAGCATGTCCTTTTGGGCCACCCTCCCACTATCAGTGGCAGGTCGCATAGCGTTACTCAAAATGGTGGCGCTCCCGAGACTCCTATATTATTTCAGAACGCTGCCCATTTGGATTCTTCCGACTACCTTCAGGCTCCTAAAATCCATGATGGTGTCCTTCCTCTGGGGGGCGGGCCGACGCAGAGTAGCCTGAACAACGCTGAGACCCAAATCGGAAGGTGGCTTAGCGGCCCCCGACTTTGAACTATATTACTTAGCAGCTCAACTGCAGACCTATACCCAAGAAATAGCCCGCAAATTTCGAGGGCCAGAACATAAACGGGGCCTAGGCATACCTCGTCATGTGCTTTCTTTCATAGCACTACAGCAGAAGTTAGACCTCAGGAGCCTCACACAAGAGGAAAAAACGATTAGATTATACTGGAACCGAACGCAGTGTAGGACGGGAGTGTTGCACCCCTATGCCCCCGAGATCCCGTTGGGAATGTTGATGGCATTACCCCACGGCGGGGACTGGGCGTAATTGCAGAGATTGGAAGTAGCGGGGATACAAGTCCTGGGTGACCTATACGAATATGAAACACTGTTGCCATTTCCGGTACTCCTAGACCGATATGATATACCTAGAGGGGACTTCCTACTGCACTCGGCACTCACACGAGCAATACAAGCACATTGGAGAGGAGGGCTCGCTGAAGCCAAAACAACGATGGCTTGCCAATATACCATGATGGCAGCGGGAAAGGTTAAAGCGGTTTCATGCCTGTACTCTAGAATGACCAATGAAGGATTACCCCCTTTAGCGACGCTAAAGGATAAGTGGGAAGCTGATATAGGTAAAGAGATCCCTGAGACAGTGTGGAAGCAGTTGATGAGAAGGGCTTGGAAGAGTACTCGTAACGCACGATTTCAACTAGTGCACTTTTACATTCTCCACCGAGCATATCTGACCCCGGGGAAAATCAAAAGATATTTTGCCGCGGACTCCGCGGGATGCCCTAGTTGCAAGACAGTTGGTGTTGAGTTAGACCACATGCTATGGACATGCCCTATCTTAACGCCATACTGGAAGGAGGTGGGGGACACCCTTAATGAGGTAACAGAGAAGGGATTGGTATTTGACATGGCTGTTGGAGTTCTGCATTGGTTCCCTCACACCCCTAAAAATAAGATAACGAGCAAATTCATAGATATGGGGCTCATTCTTGCGAAACGTGAAATTACACAACATTGGAAGGCGGCGACAGGCCCCACAAGCACGAGGTGGAGAAATGAGTTCCTTAAATGGGCGGGTGGAGAAAGCATGTTGAGGTTTCAATCAGCTCGGCGGCAGCAACACGATAGAGCTCTAGAAATGGCGCAAGCTTGGGACGCATTAGTGCAAACACTGCGCGACTATGACAAACAAAATGAACCAGCAGACTAACATCATGTTTGGAGATCACCCCTGTAACACGTCAGGTACACACCACGCACCGTTGTCTGTTTAGCTCCTGGGCACGCTAATGGTTATGATTGTTACCTATTCCGCGCACCGATGGTGGGATCCGGGGAGCGGGGAGGTTTCTTTGTAATGATATGTGTTAGATAAATGGGTAAGACATGCCAGGGACAACCTTTAATGGGGTTTCCTGTACTTGATCCTGTTTATATATAAGGTCCCCACCTTAGAAGATAGAGGAAGGACCACCACTAGGGTCTGAATAGCGTGAGAAATGTACTTAACGATGTATGTTGTGTGAAATAAAACCCAATAAAATTTGTTTAAAAAAAAAATGTAGATGACCAGCATAAACACTGCCTATATTGCCTGTATCCGGACCATTCTTCTAAATACTGCAAGGTATGTCGTACCTTTTCCACTAAAACCCACAAAGACCGTGAAGGACGCCTTTTAATCTGGCTCCAGAGGCTGAAAGACAGGGACCACCTTGAATCTTCTGAGGAAAGTGAAGGTTCTTCAGTCTCTTCAAGATCTTCTCTAAAGAGACCAAGGGTGGCTTCGCCTAGCCCTACGGCTCCTCCTCAAAAGAAGACATCAAAGAAGTCTTCAGAGGTTCTATCCAAGGCAATTTCTGTGAAGGTTTCCTCTCAGGAAGTTCACACCTTCAAAAAGCCTGCTTTGACACCGTCGACGACGGCCGACGACGGCATCGTCGAGGACATTTTCATCGTCGATAAAAGCTGTGTCTACTGCTTCACATGTATCTACGTCAACGACGACTGTTTCTACATTGACGGCATCATCGTCATTATCCTTGTCGACGAATACGACCCCATCGTCGACGGCAGGTAAGACTTTGTCGTCGACGATAGCCATCAAGAAAACACCGTCGACGTCACCGTCGACGCTGACCTCGCCGACGACGGGATCGGGGACGACCACGACGATGAAGCCAATACCGTCGACGTCAGCACCATCGACGAAAGCATCGTCGACAAAGGGCTCGTCGACGAAGGCACCGTCGACGAAGAAACCGTCGACGAAGACATCGTCGATGACAGGTATGTCTCCACCGTCGATGGCGGCCCCGTCGACGATGACTTTACCATCTACGACACCCGTCAACGTTCCACCGTCGACGACCGTGCCGTCGACGTCCTCGTTGACGATGATGGATTCTGGCCTTCAAACCACATGTGCACACCTAAGAATCACGAAAAAGGCACTCACGCCGGCTTTAACATCGCCAAGCAGAGTTCAACCACTGCCTCCAGCATGTCTTCTTCAAGAGGAGGATTCAGATGAAGGGGACATGTTTCAGACGGCAACAAGTCCTTCGGAACTTAATGTAAAATGCCAAAGTTCGGATGAAAATGAGGATCAGGAGGAGGAATATCATCCGCCACCTCAACCTATGGTTTGCCTGCCAGCCTCTTTAGTTACTGACTTAAGGTACCTTATTCAAGACTACAAGCAGAGTTTTCCAGAGTCACCGGCTCCACCACCTACCACAGTATCTCCTTCACCAAGACCACGGTCTCCACCTTTAAATATTCAGCCTGAGCGGTTTGATCTGCCACATCCTCCGACTTCTGATGAGGTAGAGGAAGAACAGCAGGAAGAGGGAGAACTGCAAGATGCCCAATCTATGCATGATGACTGGGATGACTATGTCATTCCCTCTCCCGCGTCTCCAGTGCCTGCTCCCGCAGATTCTCCACCAGGCGACATTGGAGGATTCCATAATGTAGTTGAGAGGGCCGCTCAATGTTTTAAAATAGCAATGGTCTCTCAAGAACAAGACTGTTTCTTGCATGATTTTAAAGAACCTCTCAAAAAAGCAGTGAGATCAATACCCATTATTGATTATTTATGGACTCAGGGTGTTAAAGTCATGCAGAAGCCTTCCTCCGTACCTCCGGTGGTACCTCGATTGGATAAAAAGTATAGAGCACCTGATACTGCACCGGCTTGTTTGATAGGACACCCAAAACCGGACTCAGTGGTGACGCAGGCGGCACAGAAGAATTCCAGAAATCCTTCTGCCCCATTATCGGCACCTCCGGATAAGGAAGGCAGGAGGTTAGACAACATTGGGAAGCGGTTCTCCTCAATGTCTGCAATGAGGGTGAAGGCAGCCAATGCCTTAGCGCTCTTGGGACGCTACAATAGATAATTATGGGCGGATATAGCCCCATATCTATCAGAATTACCAGATACATCCAAAGAGGAGGTAAAGAAAATTTTACTAGAGGGTGAAACCTCGGCGTCAGAAATAATAGACTGTGCGATAGATATCGCTACAACTGGTTTCCGACAGCTGGCTGGAGCAGCATTTTTGCGACGGCAAGGGTGGCTAAGAGCAACTTCCTTTCGTCCCGAGGTCCAAACGAAAATATTGGATATGCCCTATGATGGCCAATTGCTGTTCAGCTCCAAAATTGATGAAGCGCTACAAAATATAAAGAAGGACACGGACACTGCTAGGGCTCTAGGTACTCTCCAGTACAAGAACCAGTCCTTTCGTGGGTCTAGAGGAAGAGGACAGTCCTCTTATGGAGGAAACTATCAATACAGGTCTTCATACCCTTCAGGCCAGAGTCGACCCCAATATCAGCAATGCCAGCAACATGGACAACAAACTTCTTATGGCAAGTCGTCCTATCGTGGTAAAGGACAGCGGAAAAACAATGGGCGTAGACAATGACATGTCTCTTCAGCCAGTCCTGGATTTGTTTCCCTCATCAAAAATTGAAGGAAGGATCTCCCATGTCTTAACAAATTGGAGAAAGATTACCACGGACCGTTGGGTCCTTCAATTGATTCAATTCGGCCATTCTCTGGAATTCACGCATATTCCACCCCAAACACCTCCCCGCCCAATGAATCACAAAAATCTATGGCTGCTTCTCCGAGAAGTCTCTCTTATGCTCCAGAAAGGGGCAATAGAAAAGGTACCGCCGTCTCAACGAGGAAGGGGATTTTACTCTCTCTTCTTTCTAATTCGGAAAAAAGAGAAGAAGTGGAGACCAATTTTGGACCTCAGGGCCCTCAACAAATTCCTGAAGAAGCAGTCGTTGCGCATGGTGACAATCCAGGAGGTCTTACAACTGCTGGAAGAGAAATATTTCATGACGTCCCTGGACCTTCAGGACGCTTACTTCCATATCCCGATTCACAGAAATCACAAAAAATATTTAAGGTTTGCAGGGGTAGGCAGACATTTTCAATTTTGCGTCCTGCCCTTCAGGCTCAAGTCTGCACCTCACATCTTCACGAAATGTCTTTCCCCAGTTGCTGAATATCTCAGGCAGCGCCATCATCGTCTTTCTGTATCTTGGCGACTGGCTGATCAAGGCTCCATCTTTGGAAGGCGTATCCAGGTCTTCCAACGCTTGTCTGCAACTTTTCAATCATTTAGGACTCACACTCAATCGGGAGAAATTAGTCCTTCAACCTTCTCTGCCCATCAATTTCCTAGGTGCAACTCTCGACACACGGCTAAAGAAAGCCTTCCCATCTCAAGAGAGAAAGAACAGGCTTTTGACACTGGCTATGCTTGTGACTTCAAAAAAGACCTTAACAGTCCGTCTTTTCAAATCCCTACTGGGAATGATGTTGTCATGTATCCTCTTGATACCTCACTGCAGGCTACACATGCGCCCCCTCCAGGAGGCACTCGCAAAACAATGGGTCCAATGCACAGGGTCTTTCGCAGACCTCATAAAGGTAACTCCTCAAATGGTCGAGCCCCTTCAATGGTGGATATCGGTTCGAAACCTTTCTCAAGGCTTACCATTCCTGATCCTGGCTACACCACATGTCATCATGACAGACGCCTCCTTGGAAGGTTGGGGAGCCTTCCTCCAAGAGCTACAGATAAGTGGGAAGTGGTCCCCCTCAGAAAAGGGGCTCCATATCAATCTCCTGGAACTACAGGCAGTCTTCCTCGCCCTGCAAGCTTTCCTTCCAAGAATCAAAAGTTCCCTAGTGCTCGTCCGTACAGACAACACTACGACGATGCACTACCTCAACAAACAAGCAGGGACTCGCTCAATGACACTCTCTCACGAGTCTCAGAAAATTTGGAACTGGGTAATCGGACACAATATATCTCTTCGGGCAGAGTATGTTTCAGGCATGGACAATGTGCTCGCCGATTCACTAAGCTGACAGAGAACAACATCTCACGAGTGGGAACTGGATCAAGGAATCCTCAATCTAATTTTCTCAAGATGGGGTACTCCTCAGATCGACCTGTTCGCCACAAGGTCCAACACCAAATGCCCACAATTCGCAAGTTGGCATCCCCAAAGAGTGTCCCTACAGAATGCATTTTCGATCGCATGGTGCAACGCTTTTGCGTACGCCTTTCCACCATTTCCAATGATTCCCAGGGTCCTCAGAAAGCTGAAGGCGGAGCCTTGTACTCTCATCCTGGTAGCTCACTTGGCCACACCAACATTGGTTCACGGAACTCCTCCTTCTATCTCTGGAAGCGCCGATGCGTTTGAAGAAGTTCCCATCTCTCCTCACGATGTGCAACCAAGAAGTCCAGCATCCGAATCTGGCCTCACTCAAATTAGCCGCTTGGCTCCTGAGTTCAGAGAATTTCAAAGCTTGACTATCCCGCCAGAATGTAGAGCAATCTTGGCTCGGGCACGGGCTGATAGCACCAATAAAGCATACTATTTGAAATGGAAGAGATTTTGCATCTGGTGTAGAGATCAAGGTATACATCCTTTCTCTTCCTCTCCGGAACAAATATTACCTTATCTTCTCCATCTGAGGAACTCAGGCCTGGCTCATGCCTCCATCAGGGTGCATTTAGCGGCAATATCCCGTTACAGAAGTTCTCCTACTGGCCCTTCTCTGTGGTCTAACAGATTGGTCAAACAGTTTTTAAAAGGACTCTACAGGACCTTTCCCCCTGTGAGAATGTTGCCACCTACCTGGCACCTGAACACAGTCCTTAACCAGCTTATGAAGCATCCCTCTGAACCGGTACACGGGGCTGACCTGAAATATCTCTCTTGGAAGACAGCCCTTCTACGTGCTCTCACTTCCGCAAGACGGGTGAGTGAGCTTCAAGCTTTATCAATACAAGAGCCTTTCCTGCAACTCAAGCAAGATAGAGTAATCTTGCGGACAAACCCAAAATTTATTCCAAAAGTCCCGTCAGACTTCAATCTCAATGAGCCGGTGGTCTTATGCTCTTTCTTCCCGAATCCCACGACGGCAGCGGAAAGGTTTTTGCACTCTCTAGATCTTAAACGCTGCCTTAAAACCTTCAGGAAGTCTCATCAGCTATTTGCAGCTTACAGTCGGCCCAGGAAGGGCCTTTCACTCACCAAACAAAGTATTTTTCGCTGGGTTGTCGGCAGCTATTTCATTTTATCATGAACAAGCAGGGCAACCCCTGCAATCTAAAGTGAGAGCCCACTCTACCAGGGCAATATCTACATCCATGGCGCTTTTTGCAGGAGTGCCGGTTATAGACATTTGTAGAGCGGCAACATGGAAGTCGCCACATACCTTCACTAGGCATTACTGCCTGGATACAGAACTCATGAAAGATGCTGCGGTGGGACAAGCAGTACTTTGTCATCTGTTTCAGTAGAGGTGAGCCTTCTTTTCATCCCTCCATCCTTCTCATGTATGCGCATTTCTCTGTTGTATAATTTGGTGGTATTTCTTGCTTGCAAATGCATGATTCTATTAGTCGTTTGATATGTTGTTATCTAATGACTTGTATATCCTATACCATCCGAAATGTGCTTTGCTCATTGCTTGCTACTCTGATTCAGGCATGTGAATCTATGAAAGACACCCCTAATACTGGATAAGAAATGCGTTACTTACCTGTAACTGCAGTTATCCAGTATTGGTGTCTTTCATCGATTCACATGCAACCCTCCCGCCTCCTCTGGAAGGGCTGACCTACTTCTCTCAGTAATACGCCTACTTAGCTTTGTGCGTACGAAAATCTAAGGGACTGAGGCTCCTTCCAGGAGGGTTCTAGAGGGAGGTGACAGCTGATTGGCTCTTTTCTAGAGTTTGGTCCTTTTTACAAAAGGACAGGGATAGGTTACTAATGTGAGGCCTTTAGGCCTATTTATCTATATGTCTATGGGACATTACTTTATTTATATACCGGGGACTCCCATTCTGACGACGGGGGATGATTCAGGCATGTGAATATATGATAGACACCAATACTGGATAACTGCAGTTACAGGTAAGTAACGCATTTCTTTCTTCCTTCCCTCCTGTCATACTAGCACTAAGACTGACCCAAAGCCCACACGCATATCCACCACAATACTAAGTGTGCATGGCATCTAGCAACTTGGTGCAAGTCCCATGCCAGGGTTAGCCTTATTGTGAACTTGAAGGTGCAACAACATTTTATGAAACTTTTGTCTAAGGAACTTCTGTTCCTTGCACCCAGTATTTTCCAACAAGAAGGACATATTAAACTTTTCCCTGATATACACTCCAAAGTGAGACTCCCATCAGCTCGATCTACCCACAGTACAATAGTACACTGGGTCGTGACTTGTGGGATATGGTTTTTATTTGGCACTGGTACTATAAATCCCAGAATCCCCAGTGAGTCTCTGGACCCACGTGACAAGCGTCGCATGTCAACGTACCTGCTGGACAGTGGAGCCACTTTTTTCTATTTCTATATTCCAGGCAGCAATATCGAGACTCTTGCCTGGACGATCTTGGATAGTGTCCACCACACTAATACGGTTAGCCTACAATCCAACCATTGGACCACTAACAGGATTGGGGAGAGTGTGTCGATAGGCTCCCCACTAACAGTGTCATGACCACCACGGTAGACCCTCTAGTGGTGCCTGGCCATTAGCTGTAGAGGGTAGCCCTGTTTGTGGTCAGATTTTTAGATCCAGTCACTGAGGTTCCAAATCACAGTGAGAGGGTGTACCCAGAGATGTGGCTGCCACTGCATTCCCCTGTATATCACCGAGAAGCTGTCTCATGGGTTTCAGCTCCTTTTTAAAAAAGACAATATGAGACACCGCTGTATGTGTTGGCTGTCATAGAGTTTAAACGCTGACTTTTTTGCACTTCAGCACAACTGCCATGCATGCCTGACATGGACTACAGATGCGTAAGACTGATCAGCCCCCTAGTGTTGGGGCTGTTATATACACACATAGAATCTTGGATGTGAGGTGTTTTTAATGTAATGTGGAACACATCGGGTCCACAAATTTCTAAGAGACCTCACAATGAATCATGTTTATTCAGACAGGACTTGACAGATTGATGGTTCCCTACAGTGGACTCTTTATGTCTAGATGATTTACATTCATGGCACCAAATGTACATAAATAGACACCAAGATATATGTTCTTTACATTTGGGCACATTAAGACATTCCAAGAGAATGGAGAGTTGGTTTGGTATATCATATTTTTGGTCAGCATAACCAATACCAAGGAAATTAAGTACATTTTTGGTAATGTCGATGTATGTAGTACTAAATGTTGTTTATCTGACTTTCCTGAGCAGACGAACCCCTTTGAAGTGACTTGGGTTGTTGAACACCCGACCACCCTGTTCCTCTGGTGGGCAGTATATTTACATATATTTTTTCACGTATGCAGAGTGACTATTCAAACAAAGGTCCTGATGCATGCCTCTCGATCTCTTTAGGGGACCAATCTATGGCAGAAACATGTTGACCTATATCTAGTGATATATTGGTTTAATCCCTAGTCCTCTCGCTTTTCCTCACCTCTGCTCCACGTCATCGCACCAAGTCTCGTTGGAAGGTTCTTTTGCCTGGAGGTCCTATGATCCGACCACGTACTAGGAACACAACACAGTATTCATCCATGGCTGGTGAGGCATCCGCAGCAGCCACCACCAATAAAGACCTCTAGGACCCCGTATGTTACAGCGGACGCCGGCCCCTACGATGCTACACGGCGAGTTCTGACACCACCCTGCACCAGATCAGGTGCAGGGCCTCCATAAAACCTTAGGAAGTAGTCTAATATAGTTAGTTATTTGGGAAATCTTTGTAACCTCATGTTAAAGTGAGTGCTGGACACCTACAACCTGTTTATAACCAATTTATGGGCACGCTAACCACAGACAGCAGAAGCCCCCACACTTAGAGGAGGCCGCAATACTGTGAATGACCATTTGGGGCAGAACCCCACCAGGATACCAGGGTCGGATCACCGGATACACTGAGAAGCTACCCACTAACCTCCCGCCGGGAGCAGCACCAATGCAGGCCCAGCTGATCGCTAACACTGGCATAGCCTCACAGTGCCACAGACTATTGCCAGCATTACGGCAGCACACTGATCCAAGAAAGACACAATCCTGAAAGACATGCTCAACAAGCCACCCCCTAAATAGCCCAACCCTGCCCTGGACACCTCACCCATGCCACAGCCACCCCGTGTGACACACTCTGTGTCCGTGAAACCCACAGAGGTTGAAGCACTGGTCACCTGCAGCTTCATTGAGTCTCACTTTGGCATAACAAAGCAGCCCCGTGGCAAGAAGTCACCAAGGATGTCAAAGAAATCAAAAGAGACAGTGAGTGGCTAGTCTGGAACAAACCACACCAGGCATGTGCAGGATATCTTGACATGTGTCCACCTCTATTGCAGAAGCAGGCCATCATTTTGACGGTGCAAGATCAATGCTCCATCAGGTTTGAAAGGCCACCATTACACTACTGTGCTGTCACTCCCTTAAGGTAGCCATACCTTCTTGCACAAGAAGGGAGTCAAATACAAGTGGAGGCACCCCTTTCGACTGGTATTAGTATGGAACAACAAAACAATTATGGTCCGCACAGTGGAAGAGGTGAGGTCCGGTTTAAGACTGGAAGACACCTAGAATGAGAGCAGTTGTCACCTCGCACTTCACTGACCTATCCTCGCAGCAGCAAAAGAAGATGTCACTCAGCCAAGAACAGCACACATAAATTGAAGGCAATGTAAGCCGTTGTGAAGGCTCCGCCCTTCTTCAACGTCTCCAAAACCATGAATCTTCACAGGACCATGATTCCTCTGGGCACCTCCAAGCTTCACTCACCTGACATCAGCTGTCTACAACCTGAGCAAAAGTCTCATATTCCCAGGTGCATGCAGCCACATGATCTCGATTTACTTTAGCAACGAGACGGCAGAGCTTGAACCTGTCACTCCATATCCATCTTTATTTGTCAGCCATCATCACGGACCCCAAACTTAATACTTCTAAGTCTTCCATGAAGGTAGTAGTTGACTTTCCCGTTAACCACAGTTCTTCAGTAACCCCCTCACCTGACTGCCAGACTCATGACTAGGTCGCGCCGTGGAAGAAAGGGACACCACAGCATCTGCCGTCTGTCATGTGAATGGCTCTTTTCCTACCCCACACCATGTCTATGCCCCTCCTCTACGACATCATGATTGAGATAATGAGCTTGAATGGCTGAGGCCTTAATGTCTCAGTGAATCGGCTTACACTTCTCACCATGCTTCGTGACTCACAATTTGAACAGCTGCCTCCTACAAGAGACCCACCTCCTGAAAAAAGATTGGGAAAAGGCCCAGGCAGAGGTACATGGATAACTGCTTTTTTTTGTTTTGTTTTTTGCAGAGTTTTATATAGCGCGAACTTGACCCAAACTGAATCAGGTATCAGAGCGCTTTACATAGCACCAGTTACGTTACATGAGGACACGCATTAATTTTTGTTAGGCACGGGGAGATTAAGTGATTTGCCCAGAATCACAGGATGTTTGGCGTCGTTACCAAGACTTGAACCCAGATCCCCAGGTCCGAGGTCGAGCACCTTACTCACATCTTCACCTTGGTCAATCTCTATGCCACCAATGAGCCTCAAGAGAAATTCATCCTTGACGCTTTGGAAAGAATTACAGCGGCCCCATACGCCGACATCTTATAGGTGGCAACTTTAACCTTTTACATAATCTTTGCCACACAGCTCAGCCCCCTCCTCACCTGCCTTTATAACTTATTTGAAGACAAGGGTACCCTCACAAATACTATGAGGGAGGCAGATATCACCATGAATCACAGACCTGGGAAAGACCCTACCTTATACTCTTGCCGACCCCCATCTCCTTACTAAATATTAATACGAAACTCTTTACAGGCATACTCGCAGCACACCTCAATCCATACATGCAGGGCTTGGTCAATCCCGACCAAGCCTGATTCATTCCTGAGAGGAGCGGTAGCAACAATATCAAAAGATTGATGCACCTCATAGGTGAAGTGTTTTGCTCCCAGATCCCTGCTTTACTCATGTCAGTTTACGTAGAAAAGACATTTGATTGTGTACACTGGCCCTTCCTCCAACAAGTGCTAGCCATCTTGGTTATGAGGGCCTGATTTCAGAAATGGATATGCAGCAGTTACTATAAGCCCACGGTCCACATGTGTGTGAAAAAACTGACCTCACATTCATTTGACTTTGAAAGGGGCACAAAGAAAGGTTGCCCTCTATCCTTACTGCTATATGCTCTTAACATGGAGTCACTGGCACAATAGATATGCGCTTGCACACAAATCAGGAGTGTGATCTTTGGCCCCAAGAATACAAAATAGCACTGTGCGCAGACGACGTGATGATCATACCCACCTAGCCCTGCGCATCCATGCCACCACTCCTATAAGACCTGGAGGCCTATGGTAGAGTATCTGGGTTCAAAGTCAATCTACTGAAATCTCAAGTTCTTAACCTGCGGAGTGCAACTATGCAGACCTAATGGCTACAGCCTGCACAGACCTTTGCAGCTGGAGACATGAGAGTATCTCCGGGCTGGAAATAATTGCTGTGATAAAATATTCCCCTCCTCGCTGTGATCCTTTTTGTGAAGCTGAACCTTCCATTATTACCCCTCTTTTTTTTCTTAAAACACATTTTATTGAGTTTTCAAAACAAGGTCATACAATTCATCAATACATTCAACTTCATCCCCTCATTCTCGCAACATTTGAGCAATGATGGCATCCCCACCGAGATTTTGCCGCTCCCAGTCAAGTCTGCGTTAGTCTATCTGAATGTTCCACATACCGAGTGAGGCCTTTCTAGTAGTAGAAGTTATATCCCAGAGGCCTTGTGACACAGTTCTACAGGGCTAAGTTGTGACGCTCTTAGCATATTCACGCCCTGGCAATCTCGGTGGTTCAGCACGGGTAACAACGAACCAAATCCCCCCCCAATGCACCCTCCCCACCCTCTACCCCCGAACCCCACCCTCCTCCTCCTCCCCTCAGACATGTTGCTTTCCCTAACCGCGCATGTAATGTTCATAATGTGTTCTGCACCCTCCATCCGAGTCCCATGTCAGTAGCCCACTTCTCTGCTGGGGGGACACTCCCGCCTCCCCGATCACTCCTCCCCTCCTCTCAACTCCCTATTTGGTGCTGCGGTCTCATGTGACATATAGGGCACTCATAGCCGACGAGGTCAGTCATCATTCTCAGCCGGGTTCTTGAGCAGATCCACCATCGCCACCCAAGCTCTCGCCGAGTCCCACACTTTGTCATTGTCAGTCCTCCGAGCTAATTGGAGGCGGAGTGTCCCCTCGCACTCTACCCACTTAGTGAAGACGCGTAGCCAGCGCTCAACGCTAGTGTGATGTATTCCTATAGGTTCTGTATCGATCCCCCTATTCCTGACCCTGTTCTGGTTAACAAGTTAACTAGCAGCCATCCCATGATGCAGAAACCGTTATCTGATTAAGCCACACCACGGCACAGGAACGTGTTATCTGATTATGTCATAACGCTTGCCATCTAATTAGACAAGCGATATTCCTCCAGCCCCTGATAAGGCATACGGAGTTCTCAAAACAAATCAAACCTATGACACCCCGGGAAAAACCCTGCGGCCATTGTTTTGATTTCATCGAGAACTTCAGCAAAAGAATGTGCTAACGACCAAGTCGTATGACATCCTTATTGACGTATCTATGTCCATCCTTACGTCAATCTCGGCACCTTACAGGTATAAATATTACCGGTATTGCCTTAAGCAAACACACGCGGTGGTGACGAGATCGGAGCAGCCAGACTTGCCGAAGCCCAGAGCAGAGCAGACCCCGCTGGCGCAGCCTCGCCTTCCTGACGCGCTGAGAACGAGACGCTGCTTTCTCCTGCCGAGAAATCCAGCTCCGGCGCTTCCGGGTAGCCCTCGCAGGCAGCTTGGAATATCGAGACCAGAGACGAGAGATACCATCCCTCATTCATCCTAAATTCCAGGTACAGAACTGAATAACCCCTCGCAGAGAATTCTTGAGTCAGTCACTTGGCAAAACAAACTTAACTTAAACTGTTACTTTCTATTCCCGCCCACGTATTAGGCTTAGGTCAGGTACACCGGGGTAGGCGTAGTTAGAAGCACCAGTTGAGTACGATTAGTCAAATGTGTATGTATATATATATTTTATCCATTTTAAACCTGCATATGGCTTAGAAACCATATAAATGTTTTTACAGTATTATTTTATACTTCTGCTTTTATTGTATGCACTTTACTTAACCATAAGTATTGCGATAATATCGATCCATTTCTCTTGTACGAGAAAAGAGACTGATCAATAAATACCATCTTTTATTGAACACGCCCGTCTCTTCCTTTTCTCTACAATCTGGTGAGACTAAGAATGCACGTACTGACTGAGTAAAATAAGTTGTCTTTTGTTTTCACACGACTCTAGAGATACACTCTTGATTAGGGGAGAGCAAAGTTGTCATGTTCTATGGTTGTCAGAAACTAAATCCCTTCTTGTCTATCCAGGGAGGTTCAACTCCTCCTTGCCTATTCAAGAAAGTTTCTAGTGAACTCTGAGCTAGCTGGCAAACCCAAAACTTTAAGTCTAATATCGACAATAGAAGACCTAGTTAACGTCTGGTCTAGGCCTATACTATTGAAGGTATTATTCCAATGCGCAGAGCCTATTGGGATAATAGGAACTACACTACATGGCGCCCAAACGTTTGGAAAGGCGATAAAACTAACGCAAGACATTTAGAGTAACTCAGTCGTGCTTTCTCACTCAGACCCCTTTTTTTCCCATAATACTCCAAAGACGTCTGGAGTGGGTGAAAGGTTATATCCGCCAAACCTCGCAGGAGGAAACTCCTATGTATGGTTCTTGGTTTAGTCAACGTTGAAGGATACACTGTTCCAAAATATTGTGCATCTAATCTTTGTTTCCATAAGAAACCTGATCTGCAAACAAACAAAATAACCTTCCTGACAGTAGAATGTCAGAGACTGAAGAAGAAAGAGAGATAGCTAGAGTAGCAACTGAACTCGTAGCAGCTGATCTTACTTTGCAAGAAGCAGACCCGGATTTAATACTCATCCCGGTCAACACAAGGAAATCTATAACTTTAAAACTTATAGAAAATGGACTGACACCTAGAGGTGGCACAGTCATATTCGTAATAGAGGCACACGAATATCGGCAGACAGAGGTGTTCTATTCATGGATACACTTTCCAGCAGCAAACGCTGTAACAAAGGTCTTCCACCATTACAAAACAGAGGAACCTCCTGAAGACTACACTCCTTTCGAGGAGGTGGAAGTACCACTTAAATTTCAAGAGCACCTGCTCTTGTTTAATGGCGCCCTAAAACACAACAATCACATCACCAGGCTCGGTCCATTAGGTAGACCAGGAGCAACGTGGCCGGTCCTAGCCGGATACACACCACATCCAGACATCGAAGGGATGTCTGCAGCAAATCTTTTAATACAATTAAAGCAATTAATAAAAATACATAGACAATTAGTACAATATGTGATGCGGACTTCAACAATCCAACCAGCAATTAAAATTCCACAGCTGACCCCTCATCAGGGGAACACAAATAAAATTACACCACAGAACATACAGTCCTGCCTAGGTAAGGTACCAGCTAAAAGGGAACAAATACCATTCTGGTTAGCACAAAAAATCACCCAAATAGAGGCGGTGTTTCCAGACACCACTCCTGTGGATAAACACAGGATTCTGACTATCTGTCTTCCAATGGGAATCGCACCGCACGTGGAGGACTGTGACACTTGGGGTACAGTCTTTACTTCCATTTACACAAAAACGCATGGTGTTCCATCCATCTCGGTAATACCAGATGTGCTAAAACAAATTCAAGACGAATACGGTCCAGGACCCGCTTTAACTCTTGGTATGAAATTACTGAAAGACTTCAAGCAGGTCTCGGCTATATTACTAGCCAATATAAAGGGAGAAGCAGCAAACGTGGCGATCCGCCAGAGGTTAAAAGAAACAGATATAGCAGACCAACCAGCTGAAATAGCCAGAATCATAGAAAAATCCTATGAGGAACTAGGTAGAGATAGTTTAGGTGAAATACCAGTAAAACCCCAACTGATTGAAAGTCCTGAAAAAATATTTATTAAAAATAATTTAACATCACAAAAGAAGAACTGGGATGGAAACAAACAATCCAATCCGAAAGAAAAGAGATTCCAGTCCAGAGGAAGGTCTCCTCGGCGGAGAGAAAAATCTCCAAACCAAGGACACAGGTCTCCCCAAAGTGAGCCCTCTGGGAAAAAATACAACCTTAGAAATAGGGATAATATAAAAAAACCGGATAGATATCAAGATTTTGATACACGTCCCTCTCAATCTTTTCAGACTTCCTCGCAGAAATCGGAAAGAAGAGGACGATCGGAACCCAGGGAAGGGCACGTCAAGTCCAAAGACAAGGAACCTGCTCCTCCAAATAAGAAATTACAATTTCCCAAAAAGAAGGTAGCCAGTATTAAAGTATTCAACAATGCCGAGAATACTGAGGACACAGCTGAAAAACGGAGAGTGGGCTCAGACAATGCTAGACAGCGCAGCAGAAGTGAGCATAGCTCGCAAAGTCCTTATGAATCATCTGGAGACAGTGGACACGAATGAATACCTTCAAGTGGAAACTGCAGACACCAGAGTTAGCAAACCTCACAAAATATATGAAATAACATTACGTATAGAGGGGGATAAGACTAGAAAAATAAGGGGACTATTTTGGGATAATCTCTCCAAGGGCTATGACATCCTTCTAGCTGAAAAAGATTGGCCACCAGAGTTTGTCGGGGAGTGCCCACATGGTGAAGAAATAATTATGCCTGCCTTCTCAAATCATATTCCAATTCATAAAAAATATACACTTGCAAGAAAGTGGGCAGTAGCTCAAGATCCTGCTTTATATAAAAATCATGTAGGATGGGATGAGGACTCTCCTCCTCACAAAATCCAGTTAAAATCACAACCTACTGCACAGAGGCAGTACCCAATTAAGCAAGAAGCTAAAAAACAGGTAAAAGAAATCCTAGACCAATTAGAATACCAGGGGGTGATTGAAACTTGCACCTCACAAATGAACAACCCTTTGTTTCCTGTCTCCAAACCAGACAATTCATATCATCTAGTTTTGGATTACAGACACCTTAACTCATGTTGCAAAACTTTTGCAGTACAAAACTCGCATAGTGCAGCACTAATGAATAACATAGTGCGCAAAAAATACAAAACAACATTAGACATCTCTAATGGATTCTTCTGTCAAAATATAGCACCAGAGAGCAGATACTTGTCTGCGTTCTCAATAAATGGCGCTCAAAAACAATTCTGTCGGTTACCCCAAGGGTTCAAGAACAGCCCAGGACTATTCTCAGCGAGAGTAACAGAATTATTACAAACATATGACGAAGAGGCATTATCTTATGTCGACGACATATACCTAACAGATGATGACTTGGATACTCACTTGAAGAGAGTGAACACCATAATACTTGGGTTCGCAGCAGAGGGTTACAAATTCAACTTTAAAAAATCTAGAATTGCCCATCTAACAGTCCTGTTCTTAGGATATGAATTATCAAGTGAAGGCAAATGCCTGGCTGACAATTTCCTAGAGAAATGTGCCGTACTCCAAGCACCTAGAACACTAAAAAACCTACAGTCAATTCTAGGCTTCCTAAATTTCGGAAGAACATACATTGCAAATTACGCAGAAAGGGTCAAACCCCTTTATGATCTAATAAAACCAGATTTTAAAAGAACCAATTGGACTCAAATACACACAGAAATTCTGAGATCCTTACAAACAGACATGTTAATTAAAACAAAATTAGAAACACGTGATAACACACGCAATCTTGCGATTCGAGTCATCCCTGGAAGATGCGGATTCACATACCTGACCTCTAATGAGGGAGAAAAGGTACCAATTGCATTCAAATCACACTTGTACACAGAAGCTGAAAAGAAGTTCAGCATTAAAGAAAACATTATTCATGCAGTTCAAACCGCAATAGCTAGAGAAAAAGATAAAGCTGACGGTAGACGTATCACAGTCATAACAGCAGAATCAGCCTTTGAGGCATTAACAACCCCGTGTAATTTACCAACCACAGCATTGAATCCAAAGTGGATACAATGGGTGAATTCAATTACAACGGACAAAGTATACTACTACCTTGATCCAGAACTAAAGGAATTAAAAAATCTAGAAAATGAAAGAATATTCCCTCTGCCGGCCGACATTCTGCCATTACGACAGTACGCTTGTGTAATCTATACAGACGGACATGCTCAACCCTCCGTTTGGGGAGAACAAGCATACAACCCCACATGTGAGATTACAAAAGAAGTGTGGCGCGGAGGTAAACTAAGACCTCTATTAACAAAAACACACCCAGTAGAAACTATTTCAGAACAACAGACTGAAATAATAGCATTGAAAATGGCGCTAGATAATGCGGATCGCGAATTCCCAAAACTTATAGTGTCCGATTCATATTACTGCGTCAAATCATATAACAACGATTTGCAGAAATGGATTCAAAACGGTTACAAAGATGACACAGGTGCAACAATAAAGCAAAAACTGCTTTGGGAACAAATAGTTCTGTTACAAAAAGAACTACCAAAGACTCACGTGATACATACACTGAGTCATCAGCGTGATGGCGTTCACGTTGCAGGGAATTCATTGGCTGAGGCAGCCACAGCGGTAGCAACTAAATCGGCTTCCGTAGCTAGGAAAAAGCGTACAATGAAATACATTGACGGTGAAACAGTGCTGGCGGTGAAAACGTCATCAAAAGGCGACTGCTCAGCGCTACCGATCAACTATCCACTCAATTATACATACATAATCGATGCAAACTCCGTTCCTTTTGCTCGAATCCCTGGAGTGGGGGATAGAGTAATTCCAAACATGGACAGGAGAACTTTGTTAATTGTAGACGCACACATAGGCGAGGGTCTCAGACACCTCAAACTAAAAGATCCTCTGGAAGAACTACAATCAGTGTACTGGTGGCCAGGCATGAGCCTGCAGCATGACATTTTTGTAAAAAAATGCCCGGACTGCAACAGAGATCGCAGTGGCGAGAGAAACGGTATACTACCTTGGCGTTTCACTCCAGAAAGAATCGACAGTAAAAAGCAAAGCGTCCGATTAACATATACAGGCTAGTTTCCACTTATAATGTAGATCCCCAGCACTCGGCTGACGTCTGGACTGTTATACAAAGATTTGCGAGTCTAAATGGCATATACGCTAGGAGCATGCTACGTTTGACCAATGTTTTCACTTTAGCCCTCAAGCTTGTGGGAAAGCTCGGCCAAATGAGCATAGCATAGCGGGATTCTTATCACTTCCTTCCTGAGGGATACGGGATGGTGTAAAGAAAAACCCACGGCATAAAGCTATCTATAACGGAAAGGATATTAGGTTCGGAAGCTGGGTGGGTCAAACATCTAATAAGTGTCCAACGTAGTCTAAATAACTTGCCAAGAAATTCTCTGAAGGGATTCAGTCCGTACGAATTATTGTTTGGAACTAGGATGTTAGTCTTAGATCTTGACAGTCAGACTTCAGTGGTGAAGGAAAAAAGCTTTGATATCAAAGATCGTTTGGCTATTTTACAGGACTTAAACAAAACAAGAAAAGACCTGAGCAACATAAAGTTGAAACAGCAGCCAACAACCACTGAAGAACCACCACCTGTCCCAGCAAGACCTGTCTGGATTCCAAAAGTCGGGGATCTAGTCAGAGAAAAGATCGCGGTAAAGAAGGAATTTGGGCCTTCTTACAGAAAAGCAGTTCCTGTCTTGTCTATCAACGGGACAAGATCAGTTGTACTACCGCCTCTTGCTGGTAAAAAGGAGAACCGAGTTGTATCCATCGACCTGGTAAAACCACAATCATGTGGCCGATAACAAACAGTAGGCCAAGTGGACTCCCGATGAGTAGCAGAACACCAAGGTTTGCTACAAATACAGAGGTCCAAACTAAGGGGCTAATAACATTCGAAACGCCTACAGAACAACAACAAGGACTATGCAACAATGCATTGGAACTCAGACCTCTAACAACCCAAATAAAAACATTTAGTAGAGACACACCGACATGCAATGAAGTAACAAACGAATATGCAAGAAACAGTAATCCTTAAGCAATTGAAACGATTGACAGAACTGCATCCGGCTACTTCATAAACTTCGATGATTCCTCTGAAGACCTAAGTGAATCAAAAACACAGCCATCATCAAAAACCTTTAAAGATAAAGCTACAGAACTTTTGAAACAACTGAAAGAAACATATCTAATTTCTCCATGGATTGAATTCTGGGTGGGCTTTGGTGCATTTATCCTCATACTTTGGCTCATCATGATACTAACTTTGGGACGCTTCATTGAGGGAAAATATGCTAAAATGGACACAGCAAGTCAGAAAATCAACTTGATCCTCAAGCCACACACATCTTCACACGTCGAGAAAAGAGAACTTTCTTCAGTCAACTTCACAGCCAATCCTATACCAGGTGGGGTAGCATGGGACAATACTGACTACGAAATTTATGGTCCGATTGAAATCCTGAAATATCCACACCAAATTAAGATCTCGTTAAGTGACTTTGTGAAACCAAGCTCATTTGCTGATGATTGGGACTTTGAAAACATAAATGACATGATGTCTGATTTAGTGATGTCTGCTAAATTTACCAAACATGATTATTTGCAGGGTTCGACTAATTATGATAGTATGTACTGTTACAACCACTATGGTAACCATTTTCTACATAAATCTGCACAACCTAGAAATGTTTTAAATTATAATCAATGGGAACATTGTGCGACCCCTCCTAAAGGAAGCTCAAGAACCTTTTATGACAAATATTCATACTTTTCAGGGTTCAACACAAGTAATGCTGAAACATTTTATTTCAAATTGTCAAATAAGACAGGGACAAAGATCATGCTAACAAACACGAAATTGATATATTCAGACTCATTTTTTGAACAAATGAATACTTTTGGTTTTGATTATTGGGACAAAAATGTTGAAGTAAAAAGTGTTTGGGTTACAAAAGAATGGCAAGTACAAGGTATAGAATCATTGTTTAGAGCCTGCATGATCCCAGAACAAATTATATTTTTGAATGACACTGTTCAACAAACCACCTGTCTTGGCTTAGCCAAAATCAAAGACTTAAATAAACCGTCTATTCCAAAGCCAACAATGGACAGCAATAGCTCTACAGATGAAGAGATAGACGTAAACTATGTATTAAACCAAAACAGAACAAATCCTGATTGGAAACAATGGTTGATCTGGCCCACAGATACTAATAACTGTCAAGATAGATTCCTGAACAAAACACAGGGGTTCACATTGACCAGGCCAGACCCTAGATATTCCCAAAGACAACACCCAGGGATAATACCAACCTACAGTGTGGGCAAATTATGCCTTCAATGGCTACAAACTTCCACACTGACAGAAATTAAGCAACACCTAACTTTACTTACTGATGGTGCTGACTTGCGTGATTTCATTATGGGACCGCGCAAACAGCGTCAGAAACGTTTCATAGCAGCCTCTGTATATGCAGCTTACAACGAGGCCTGGAAGGTGACTCAAATTGAGACAGCAGAAAGTATACGGGAAATTGACCGTATTAATTTGGAAAAATCACTTTCTGTAGTGGACAATGGGTTAATGACTCTGTCCTCCAGAATTTTTTCTTTGGACAGCATTGTGTCTTCAGCAATCGACATTTTATCGCAAGACTTACTGTTGTTACAACACGGTCAGTCTCAATTGCGTTCTATTGTACAGCTTGGCTGGACGTTACAAAATCTGCGTTCAGGCTATGTGCCTTGGCGTTTAATCAACACAACGTCACAATTCAATATCTTTAACCTTACTGATAAACAAATCAGTATGGCACAAAAGGGTGCTGATTATACAATCCTGAGCATTGAGAAACTCGAGAGATTACCAGTGACAATGTCAGAACGACCTGTCAGTGAATGGATAATACATGGGATAATTAATATTCCAATATCAACCTTCAGGTTTCAATACTGCCAAAAATATATACAGGCTGGCATGTACGAAAAATTGGGAAAGGGGTACATTAAGACAACATGGAACTTGCCCTATTCACATGCATGTGTCAGTAATAAAGGACAGAAAGTGTTTCTTAGTGGCAATAATTGTGCGATGTCACTAAGCGGTACACTTCTGTGTAATGGAATTAGTTTGCATGGAGCCTGTGAAGGGAACTCGAATAACCTTTCATGTCACCAGCTAGGCACACCTGCAACAGAGATAGAACCATTTTTTCAAAGACTCTATAATGGGAGTTACATTCTAATTGTAGACCGCAGATGCTGTAGTCTTATGCCCGGGACTCCTTATCTCGTAACTACGACTGCGAAGGTCAAGTGCTGTGGACGCTTATTGTTCCCCAGCTCCTTTCCAGACAGGGAGGCAAGGGCATGGCCCAACTTGAAAATTACTTCTATTCGAATAGACACTTTGAGCAGAATGAAAACAGTGCTTCTTCAGACGCCAACCAGGCTCACGTCATCAAAAGAAACGTATGATCTCCTAGTCGCAAGGACGACTGCAGAGATTCACTCATTGTTATCAACTAATTCCCCCATACATTTCGCAGAAATCCTGAATGAAATCTTAAATATTTCTGATACCAGTGGAGTCTCAAAAGTATTTAAGACAGTATTTTCAATGGCATTAACACCATTCAAAGCCATACTGGGTATTTTTCCAGACTTCGTCCATTCGATTTTTGGCGGACTTCCCCTCATTTTGGGACTAATTGCAGGAATCCTATTCTTGGTCCTAATATTTCGTTATGGCAAACCGTGTCACAGACAAAACACCTGCGACAAGGGAAGAAACAATCCGAGCCATTGGATACCGGGACCGGATATCAAAAATCCTGGGACTCGGCCCCTCCCTTGTTGTTTCTTCCACGGCCCGTTATTCTTCTGTTCCCCCGCCCCGTATTAGAAAATTAACCTTTTGTTATCCTGTTTGTGCTGATTGCTCGATGGCCTTTGTGGTTTCTCCTGTGCTCCTGGTGCCATATCCTGTGAAGAATCTATTCTCCTTTGCTGATTTTTTTACCGTGTGGTGGCCAGCCCGTGGGGTTGTAGGCCCGTATTTGTGAGCTTTCTTTGTACAATAAAGGTTTAAAAAAAAAATTTAAAAAAAAAATCCTGGGACTAACCCGGCTTAGAGACCTGAACATGACTTGGTTTCTTTCATTTCGACCAATGTGGCATTGATGTGTTTTACCTGTATTAAGGTGCATGCTGTGTGGAGAAGACTGCGTGTTGGACACCTGTCTGACGCTACAATCGGATGCGCCAATGGATGCAGAAACATTGTTGAGCCCAATAAAGGCTCATGCTTTGTGCTGCCCTCAACGGCTGCCAATCCTGATGACGGCATTCGTGGAGACTTCACTGCTACGATTAAGGGGTAGTGAAGTTCAAGATGAAAGCAGCATCGATCAGGTACGACCTTCTGTCAGCAATATTAATCAAAACGTCAATGGAGACAATCATGCGCATGAATGCATGGTTACATCCTTTTCCGAGTTAGTGGAACTCTCACAGGAAGCTGTTGACAGCTTTTTCGACAGTCTAAATGATATGAATGATGTTCTCTCCAGAGCAGAAATAGAGACTTTTGAGCAAGCTAGCACACCCTGAATTTGGCCTTCAACTTTAATAACAGAATACCATGAACAATTTTCCCTCCAGTTCACGGACAGCAATTTTTTCAGCAGCCCCAAAATATTTTTACGATTTTTCGGGACACTTATCTTCTGCTTAAAGTAAGAACTATTCTTAGAGAACTGAAATTTCTATTATTAGATACTTTATAGACATTAGCTGCCTGCTGGTATGTTCATAATTATTTTATTCTGTGATGGAATGGTCTCGAACTTTTTCTTCTGTATTAAGAGCCATTTCATGTGTAATTCTCATATTCGATTAGTAATAATGTATACTTATGCTTGATTGCTTTGGCATTATTCTACAGCTTGAGTGCATATAGTACATGTGACTATTTTTTTTCTCGTATATTAGATACATTCGAAATGCATTATATGTATTTTGGGGTGGTAAGGTATACACTATACTCTACAGTATGTTTTACTATGCCTAGATTCGTAAACATGGTCATAGTTAGCGTGGAGTGGGTGTGATGTATTCCTATAGGTTCTGTATCGATCCCCCTATTCCTGACCCTGTTCTGGTTAACAAGTTAACTAGCAGCCATCCCATGATGCAGAAACCGTTATCTGATTAAGCCACACCACGGCACAGGAACGGGTTATCTGATTATGTCATAACGCTTGCCATCTAATTAGACAAGCGATATTCCTCCAGCCCCTGATAAGGCATACGGAGTTCTCAAAACAAATCAAACCTATGACACCCCGGGAAAAACCCTGCGGCCATTGTTTTGATTTCATCGAGAACTTCAGCAAAAGAATGTGCTAACGACCAAGTCGTATGACATCCTTATTGACGTATCTATGTCCATCCTTACGTCAATCTCGGCACCTTACAGGTATAAATATTACCGGTATTGCCTTAAGCAAACACACGCGGTGGTGACGAGATCGGAGCAGCCAGACTTGCCGAAGCCCAGAGCAGAGCAGACCCCGCTGGCGCAGCCCCGCCTTCCTGACGCGCTGAGAACGAGACGCTGCTTTCTCCTGCCGAGAAATCCAGCTCCGGCGCTTCCGGGTAGCCCTCGCAGGCAGCCTGGAATATCGAGACCAGAGACGAGAGATACCATCCCTCATTCATCCTAAATTCCAGGTACAGAACTGAATAACCCCTCGCAGAGAATTCTTGAGTCAGTCACTTGGCAAAACAAACTTAACTTAAACTGTTACTTTCTATTCCCGCCCACGTATTAGGCTTAGGTCAGGTACACCGGGGTAGGCGTAGTTAGAAGCACCAGTTGAGTACGATTAGTCAAATGTGTATGTATATATATATTTTATCCATTTTAAACCTGCATATGGCTTAGAAACCATATAAATGTTTTTACAGTATTATTTTATACTTCTGCTTTTATTGTATGCACTTTACTTAACCATAAGTATTGCGATAATATCGATCCATTTCTCTTGTACGAGAAAAGAGACTGATCAATAAATACCATCTTTTATTGAACACGCCCGTCTCTTCCTTTTCTCTACAATCTGGTGAGACTAAGAATGCACGTACTGACTGAGTAAAATAAGTTGTCTTTTGTTTTCACACGACTCTAGAGATACACTCTTGATTAGGGGAGAGCAAAGTTGTCATGTTCTATGGTTGTCAGAAACTAAATCCCTTCTTGTCTATCCAGGGAGGTTCAACTCCTCCTTGCCTATTCGAGAAAGTTTCTAGTGAACTCTGAGCTAGCTGGAAAACCCAAAACTTTAAGTCTAATATCGACAATAGAAGACCTAGTTAACGTCTGGTCTAGGCCTATACTATTGAAGGTATTATTCCAATGCGCAGAGCCTATTGGGATAATAGGAACTACACTACACTAGGGGCCGTGAACGCCTTCCAATGGCTAGTGATTTCACGTTTGGCTAGCACTAATCCAAGGTCTAGGAACTTACTGGTAATTTTGTTGCGGGAAGTGTGGGGAAACCAGTGTAACAGGCACACCCCTGGAGTATACTGCAGGTCCCTCTCCGTCATCTCTGTCAATTTGGCCATTACCTCTCCCCAGAATCCCCGAAGCATCGGACAGTCCCAGAACATGTGTATGAATACCGCATCTTCCAGTCTGTACCGTGTGCAGGCAGCGTGGGAGCCAAAGTACTCATTAATTTTGTGAGGCGTAAGATACGCCCGATGAAACACGTAAAATTGGATACGTTGAAACCTCGCATTTCGGGAACACTTCCAGGCCCGTTCCATTAACAATTCCCAGGGTTTCTCCTCTATAGGCGTTCCCAGGTCAGTTTCCCACTTAACACGCAGTCCCTCTAGAGGTGTCCTCAAGCCATGCGTCAACTTCCGATATAAGCACGTCACCGCCTTGATCCTACCTGTAGAGGTGACCACATATTGGCAAGGGAGGAAGACCCGTGGTTCTGCCAACCCTTTTTTCCAGTGCTTGCGCACAGCAGCCGTTACGCCCGCAAAAGTGCACCATCCTCATACAGGTCTCCAATCGAGGAGATCCCCGCTTCCTCCCAGTCATGTAGCCGCTGCCAGTCTCCCCCATGGGGGAGCTCCACACAGAACCACACCGGGATCTCAGGGGCATATGCCGGGCTCTATTTATTGCGTCGCAGGGCCCTATACCAACATTGCCTCAGGACCCATAGATCCCTGGATACCTCACGTTCCCGCATCGGGAGCTGTAGCCAAATCCGACTCAAGTGACTAAGCTCAAGGTTCCCTCCTCTCTGGTTTGCCTCCACTCCCAGCTTCCCTGCCAGCCGTTGTGTGAACCATTGGAACTGGACCGCATGATAGTACGCCTCGAAATCGGGCGCTGCAAGGCCCCCCTCCCGTCGCGGACGCATCATGGTCGGTAGAGCCACCCTCCTTCGTCCCGTTCCCCACAAGAAGCTCGAAACCATGGAGTTGAGTTGGTTGAAGCACTTTCCAGGTATCCAAACCGGCAGTGAGACAAAGTAATAAAGTAAACGGGGGAGGGTTACCATTTTTAATAACGCCACCCGCCCCGCAACCGACAAAGGCAGGGAGGCCCAGAAGTCGAGGTTGCTCTTGGTGGTGCGCAGAGCCCTCCCTATGTTACCCTCAAATAGATCAGCTGCCTCGTGGTAAATTCTAACCCCCAGATACGGTAAGCACCTCTCCTCCCATCGTACGTCGAGCCCCTCAGGAGGATCACCATGGGTCCTCCTTAGCGGAAATGGACAGGTCTTGGTCCAGTTACCTTTGAGCCCTGCAACCCTACCCAGTCTTTCCAACAACTCTCGGGCCCCCTGGAGCTCAGCGGCAGCATTTGAGAGGAACATCAGTAAGTCGCGGCATATAGGGCAATATAGTGCGTCTGACCCATCCTCTCTAGCCCCCTATAATGTCCCCCTGTCCTTGCACGAACCGCCATCGGCTCCATTGCCAAGGCGAACAGGAGGGGAGACAACGGGCATCCCTGTCTAGTCCCCCTGCCCACCTCGCACGCAGCCGAGATCACACCCCCCGTCCAGACCCTGTCGTCAACCTGGAGTAGAGAATCCTCGTCCATGTCACAAACTCCTCACCTAAGCCAAAGGCTCTCAGTATTCGGAACAGGTAAGGCCATTCTAAACTATCGAAGGCCTTCTCGATATCTATGGATAGTACATAGGCCTCAGCGTCCCCTGCCTCCGCTTCATGTAGTAACTGGCAAAGCCTCTGAATGTTCATGGCCGTATTTCGGGTGGGAATGAACCCAGCCTGGTCTCCATGGACCAGAGTTGTCATGTGCACCATCAGACGGCTGGCCAAAATACCGCTCAATATTTTATAATCGATATTTAACATCGTCAGAGGTCGGTACGCAGTAGGGTCCCACTCCGGTTTACCCGGTTTAAGTAGCGGCACTATCATTGCCTCCCTAGTCGAAGCGGGCAGGTAACCCACCTGTTTTGAAACGATTGTAAAGAGCCATCAGCTGTGGAGCCAACACGTCAAGGTAAGTGACATAGAACTCCGAGGGTAATCCATCTGTGCCTGGGGTTTTCTTTTTGGCCATGCGCTTGAGGGCTCCCCTGGCCTCAGTAATTTCTACCGGCCGGCCCAAAGTCTCCGCCTCCCCAGCCTCAATCTGTGGCAGCTCTGTATCAAGGAAACCCCCTTCTTCCAGCTCCCTGGGGTCCAATGTGCTACGATAAAGGTTGGAATAGTAATCCAGGAATTGTGCGTTAATGGGTGCTGCCCATAGTGGGTCGCCAGCCAGGCTAGAAGTGCCCCTGATTTGTCACACTCCTCATGCGCCCGCACCAGGTAGGCCCTGTGGTCTAAACACCTCAGTCACTCCACCTGCGTCGCTAGGTCTTCCTTCGCCTTCAGTAGCCCTTCTTGAACATCCTGCCGTCCCGGTCTCTCTCTTTCTTTCTCCCGAAGCGGTTGTTCTGCCAGTTGTACTTCGCCCAGTAGAGTCCTACGCACTCCCACTGCCTCCCAAATGCATCTCCCGCGTATCACCGCTTTGAATGCATCCCACTCATTGTGCAGACTGGAAGAAGTGCCCGCATTACTCTGGAAATAGTCCTCTATGGCAGTACCTATGGTGGTTCGAAAGACCTGATCCTCCAAGACCTCCGGGCGGAGTCGCCAACTAGGGATTGCCGTTCTAGTGCGAACCCAGTTCAGGGTCACTAGCAGGGGATTATGATCAGAAGTCGTTCTGGACAAATATTCACTCATCGCGAGCATTATATGGACATCTGGGGAGCACAACACCGCGTCCAGCCTGACGTGCAACTCATGGACTGTGGAAAAATAAGAGTAGCCGCGCTCCCCGGTGTGATGGGCCCTCCAGGAATCTATAAGTCCCCAGCTCCTCTGCCAGTCCCGCCTGGTCTCCGCTAGTCTGCGAGTAGGGGCATCAGGAAGTGGTGGGTGGGAACGGTCCAAGTCTACATCTGTCACACAATTAAAGTCTTCCCCTAGGAGAACAGGACCCGTCAACACCCCCGCCAATGTTTGTGAAAGCTGTGCAAAAAACATGGACTGTTCAATATTTGGGGCGTATATGCTTCCTAGGGTAATGTCCCGCCCATCCAGACGCCCCGTGACCACAATAAACCTACCCTCAGGGTCCACCATCTGTCTAACACACTGAAATGGAACGCCTGCCCTCACCCAGACTAAGGTCCCCAGCGCATAAGCTGAGAAAGAGGTGTGAAACACCTGCCCTCGCCTGCGGTGTTGTAGTACCACCCCCGCCGCTTTCGCCAAATGAGTTTCCTGAAGTAGTGCGATTTGCACTCCCCTTCGTACTAAATAAGCGTGTACTTTGTGTCGTCGATTCATGGTATGCATCCCCCATATGACTGCAAAGAATGGGTTTTTGAAGTCTCAGATAAGCACTTGGCGCTCTACCATGTGTGACGCTATAGTGTCATGGAGGACTGGGTAGGCAAGGTGCTACAGGCAAGCGGAGAAGACCCTCTAACCGCTTAGCAGTATGTTAACATACAAACAGCTACAAACAGTAATACCTATGCACACTTGAACAGGATTATTGATACAGTCGTGTATGGTATGTAACACAAGAAGGAAAAGCCAAAATTCAAAACATTAAATGTGACGCAATGAAGTTTTGAGAAGGTTTAATGGTTCCACAACCAGCCGACACGTGTTTCGTCACGTGGGAACAGTGTCTTCGCGACTCTTCAGGGCTGTCACTTTGATAAAGTAGGTCAAAAGGTCGCTCCACCGGTGATATTTCCGACCTGGCAGGGCCCGTGATCATGTGGATAATTCTCCTCTGAGCGCTTGGTTCTCGTCAGGGTGATTGGAACATGCTGCATGGGGTTCGGGTCACATCCCATGTGCCCTAGAATATTCTTGCGTCTATTAATGGCGAGAGAGCTGCGGTTTGCAGAAAAATGGGTTTGTATCCCGGGATCGGCTCTGGTCAGTATTCCAAAGGTGCGGATAAGCACCTCGTGGTTCCGTTATTTCAATCGTATTGAGGAGGGCGTCTAGCTTCGTGCACTCCTGGGTCGCCGTGTTCCAAGTGAAGGAACACGGCGACCGCACACCGCAGCTCTCTCGCCATTAATAGACGCAAGAATATTCTAGGGCACACGGGATGTGACCCGAACCCCATGCAGCACGTTCCAATCACCCTGACGAGAACCAAGCGCTCAGAGGAGAATTATCCACATGGTCACGGGCCCTGCCGGGTCGGAAATATCACCGGTGGAGCGACCTTTTGACCTACTTTATCAAAGTGACAGCCCTAAAGAGTCGCGAAGACACTGTTCCCACGTGACGAAACACGTGTCGGCTGATTATGGAACCATTAAACCTTCTCAAAACTTCATTGCGTCACATTTAATGTTTTGAATTTTGGCTTTTCCTTCTTGTGTTACATACCATACACGACTGTATCAATAATCCTGTTCAAGTGTGCATAGGTATTACTGTTTGCATCCCCGTATGTTCCAGGACATGACTTTAAGACCTATCTTTAAGACCTATGGAGGTGCCCATGGAATCCACTCATGCACGCACCTACCTAGTTCCCCCTAACGACATGTCTGACCCTCCCCCATCCCACCCAACGCTCAAACTCCCCATAACTCCTACACCCCAGGACAGTCACACAACAACCGGTTCCCATCCAAACCAAACTGTTCATATCCATAACCATAAGGGAGGTTGTAACTCGCATTCCACATCCCCAGAACCCCCCCCCCTCGGCCCGCCCCTTCCTGAGAAAAAAAGCTACAAAGCCCGCTAGGTCCCCGGCATCCTGGCAACTTCACTCCCTACCGCTGTGCCCTCCACCAAGTCTGGTCACTAGACCAGTATCTGCAACGCCCCTTACAACGAACGACCCATACAGCCTCAGTGATCTCATCAACCAACATCCCATCTGCTGTCTGTGGGGTAACTTTCGGCAGCTCCATATCGGAGAGTCCCAAGGCACTCCCAGATCCCGGATTCCCTGTTCTACTCTTCTCCGCATCGGTATCAGTGCTTGCCGGGCTGGCCCCCCCTCTGCTAATGTCCGTCACCGCTCTCACCACCCTATCTCGCTCGTGCTGCTGCACCAACGGGGAAGTGGGCCGCCGTCTCGGTGGAGTAATCATCTGCCGTTCTCGAGGGGAAGCCGCCCGTGATACATTCACAGTCGCACCCCCGCGACCCTCCAGCCAATCCCACGCCGCCTGCGGGGTAAGAAAGAAATGGGTCTCCTCCTCTGCTGTCACACGCAGACGTGCCGGAAACAGCATAGCATATGTGAGACTGAGCTGGTGCAGCTTCCTCTTGACAGCCAGAAAAGAGGATCGTTGACGCTGGACCTCCCTGGTGTAGTCCGGAAATATCAGCATCTTACTGTTCCCTATTTGCAGATTCCGCTGTTCCCGGTCTCTCTGCAGGATGAAGTCCCGGTAATGCAAGAGCCTCACCACCATTGGCCACGGGGGGGCACCTGGATTCAGCGGGCGAGTCGGGACCCTGTGCGCTCGCTCCAGCGCATAAAATGGGGAGAGGCCCTCCGGCGCCACCTCCGCCCGCAGCCAGTCCTCTAGAAACCTGACCGCGTCAGCTCCCTCTTCTCGTTCTGGGACCCCCACGATACGGATATTGTTACGCCGGGAGCGCCCTTCCCTGTCTTCTGCCCGCAGTTCAAGGACTTTGACTCTTTGAGTTACCTCATTTAATGAGTGCCGCAAAGCTGCCACTTCTTCCGATACTTCTTTCATGGCGGTTTCGTGGGTTGTCACTCTTTCTTTGAGCTTCCGGTGGTCATCCTTCAGCAAGGTAAGATCCGAGCCAATGGCGTCCATCCGTTTCTCAAGCGCTTCCCGGGAGGCCACTATGGCCTGCATTATTTCACTCAGGGTAGGGTCCCCAGCCCGCTCCGATCTCCGTCGCACCTCCTCGGCGTCCTCATCTCCCGAGTGCTGGTCCTGTTCATCTAAGCGCAGCACCTCAACGCCCTTTTTTTTTTCCGACACGCGGCCCATCGTGATAGGTAGTCAATAAAGAGCAGCATCCGGGGAACCCACAGAATCACTCCACCCCAGCAGGGCACTGCTGTCTCCGTTCGTCTGCTCTGATGGCCTCCGCCCCAGTTGCCGCCTTGAACGGGTGCTGACCCTATGTTGCGCAGTGACACCTCGCCGATGAGCCTCAGTACAATGGGGACCCCAGTCCGTCTTCCCAGACACCCTGCGCAGTGCGCGGTCCGCTAGCAGTAGTAATGGATGGCTTGCGTACTGTACTTGTGTCCCTGCCCACTGCGACTAGTGGAACGGGGGTCTGCTGCATGGGGTGCAATGCCACCAGTCCTCTGGCGCGCGTGCGCCTCCGCCGAAGGTGCGTGGGCAGTCGATCCCAAAGGTGCGGTGGCACCAGCCAGATGCCCTCAAGGCCTCAAGAGCATAGGTTTAAGCCTGATTAGGTTGAGGATCAGCCGTGAGCTGTGGGTCATTAGAGGAGCAGGGTCGCAATCCCATTCCCACAGTTCTCCTAGTCACCAAGATCGGAGTCCAGTGCCCCTCGCCCCGGTCGCATGTACTCACTGCACCCAGAGCAATTCTCGCCGTTTGTCCTTGTTCCCGGGGGGCTGATGCACCTTTTCCTCCACACTTATCCGCCCTCCAGCACTCCGAGCCCCAGTACCTCTATGACAGTGGCAGCGTTGTTAACCGGTTGGGTCAGGGCGCTCCCCCTCAGGGCCAAGTCCCGGGTCTGCCCATGCACCAGGATGCAGTCCAGCCTCCTCCTGCGTTTGCCTTCTCTCCTTGGGCAGAACCTGTCGCCATCGTCTAAAGGCGGGCACCTCTCAGTGAGCCCCTATAATGTGGTTCTGGGGGGCAGCTAGCGGAGGCGTCCCCTCCCAATGTCTGTGCCAGTCCAGCAGGGCCCAGGCAAGCTCCCAGTGCCAGGTAGATCGCCCCCTCTCACCTCAATTAATCTATGAGGCCACTAGCGGGGACCCCGACTCTATGCAGCTCCTGGGCAGTCACCTGTAGTCCCGGTGCACTGGCAGCAACAATCACTCGTGTCCCCCGGCGTGTTGTCAGGTCCCGAACCAGCCGCTATACTTGATATGTCGCACTCTCTGCCATTTTAGGGTCAGGCACCAGCGTCCGGACGGCCGAAAGGCAGACAGCCACTCTCGTCTTCCCCCACTCCTCACCGCTCAGGATAGTGTCTCAGGTGAGTCCCGGCTTGCCCTCTGATGCCGCCCCGTGCCCGGACAGTCTCTGATGTTGTTCCGACGCCTGGTCGCCTTCAACGGCAGTGATCCCGCTCAGTCGCCATTTTGCGACAGATTTCGGCGGGCAATCTCCGGCAGCTTCAACCGCTGATTTATCCTGGTCGTGGCGCGTTTTACTTCTCGAGACTTCTCCCAGCTGGGCATGCTACGTTCCGCTGGATGTTGCGATGTCGGGGGCCTCTGAATCTTACCAGGATGATTTGTTAGGAAGGGCGGACACGGAGGAGCTCCGAGGTCCGCTGCTGATTACATTGGCGCCAAGACTCGCCCTCCTTCCATTATTAACCCTCATCATCTGTAAAGCCAACTGCAGCAGCTCATTGAGGCTTACATTTGGGAGGGCAAAAACGACCAGGAAATCGGTGTCAGAAGAGGGCTCACTTAATCCACTACTGTCAAGCAGCTCAAGCAGTCCAATTGAACTGCATAGTGGAGTGGAACAGACCCCTCACAGTAAATCACTGGTACTTTATTAACCAAGCCATCACAGGAATCCAAATATGGAAAATTCTCTGACTCCTCATAAAACATTCCCCGTAGGAGGACTATATCTGGCCCATTACACAGGCGACGGTATGAACCTAGAACAGGGTCAAACTTGCAAAGCAACTGTCCACATCCATCTCTCTATACACACCCATTATAGACAACCCCAACTCCCCACCCCCGCTGCACAGGGCACTACATTCCTCTCATGGCATTAAGCCCACTGCAAAATTATAGGGGACATCTTTGACCACCTTCGTCTCATGGAATAGGCACAAATCCAGGCTGCCTATGGTATAGCATCCAATGAATTCTGGCATTACACCACAATAAAACACTGAGTTACCTACCCTCTCATACGCCCCATGCTAGCTGACCCCTTACCACCTTCTAGAAATGGCTTTTTACCTAAACTCATGATAAAGGCCTTCTCTCAGATCTTCTTGAACAAACCTTCCAACCCAAACACATCCCAAGCGCAGAAATGGTGGAAAGTGAGTTAGAGCTTTCTTTTAACCTGTGGGAATGGGCCGACATTCTTTACCGAACCTGTGTCTCTGCCTATAGTGCAGCAGAAAGGGGGATGCTGCTCAAACGTACCCTTTACAGGTATTAAACGCTAGCCAAGTGGAAACAACACAAAGGATGGCTATTAGCATAACTGCGCCCACTCAGGCACCCTGACCCATAACCCATGGCCGGCGCAACTCCCACCGTTACCGGGGCCTGCAGAGCCGCAGTGCTTCCTACCGCTTGTGTCACTGCTGGCACCATCCTACCTGTGGCGAACCCGCACACGCCACAGTTGGTGCGATCACCATTATGTTCTGTCCCACTGTACCCACACTTGTGTGTCCTCCCCCAACCACCCCCTCCAAGCGCCTGGTCATGTGCATGCTAATTCAAGCCGACCCCTGCTCCCCATGTCTGGAAGCAGCTGTGTCCACCACTAACTATGCCTTCAAACATGAGCTGCTCAGTATGACACCCAAAACATGCAGCTTACTCACATTTGTCCGGGCACACCACCCCTCAGCACACTCACTCCAGCTACGCACCACTGCCCCTCTAAACCCCCAGCAAGCTCACTCATTGTGCAAAATGCCACCCGAGTCCTCGGGCCTCTCACAATGCGTCGATGATGCCTGCTTCCAGGTCGGGTCCAAGGGGACAAAAGAGGACGGAAGCCATAGTGCGCAGCCTTAAATGGCCTTCAAGGTTCCCGCTGCGCCCCCGATGACATCACCGACCTGTCCCTTGATAGGCCCCTTCTTGGCCAGATGGGGTTCAGGTCCATGGCACGAATAAGGGCACCCCTGCCCTAGGCGCAGGGGCCCCGGTTCATTCTGAGATTAACACTTGTGGCGCCATGTGTGTTATTTGTGTTTGGGGAACACATAGGGGCTCTATCACATCCTGCTGTAGTTGAAACACCAGGCCAAGGAAGAGCTGCAATATGATTAGAGTTAACCTTGCAGCAATTGCACAATATAGCAAATCTTATTGGTCAACCTTCTGCATTTTGCAAAGGTCCAAAAGATGGTCATTAGAGGTCATTTCTGTTGGTATACTCTCCTTCTATTTCTTTCAAGCTCAACACAGTTCTGAACCAATTTAGAACAAACTGTGCGGCTGACCATGGTTAAGCACTTTAATTTCAAAATAAAAATATAAGTTCATAGGTTGTGCAAAACACGTCCGGAGCTCGCTGCACAATGCTCCACTGCGAGACAGATCCCAAAGCTTATGTAGAAAAGGACGGTGCACCAGAAAGCAAAGTACAAAAAAGCTTCAAATTTGTCCAAAATTCTTTATTCATTTCAATCTCTTAAAACCTCAGCCATCGCGTTTTGTTCCATTGGAACTTTGTCAGGGCTCATTAGTCACCGGTGGGTCCAAAAGATGCTTCTAAAGAGTATGGTCCGAATTACGCCTCATTCTCTTCAACACATATATTGTGGTGTGTTGTCGGGAAAAAAATTACTCAGTAAGTCATTGGTGGTGTTACAATAGGCCAAAGTCTTGGCATAAATAGCTTGAGTTTTAAGTCTTAACCAAACAGGTAATTCAATTTCAAAGTAGAAAAACGACCAGCAGGCGAAGGATTCACATTGAGCCAAGTGTCTAAAGGTAGACAGCCCACAGTACTGATTTACTTTATGATTTTCTTGCCACGGCTCAAGTGATACTTGAAAATAGTGAAAGGGTAAACATCCCAAATTCACGTTTGTTTGTCCTTAATATGCAAGTGGCATCGACAACCGCAAAGAGTGATGACAAGACGACCAACCAGTGTAGCAGCCGCCCGCCCTGGACACTTTATGCCATATGGAAACCTTCACACCGACGGACCAAGAAAGTTCGGAACCAACTCATATCAGTAATGTTCATAAGCCAGAGTATTGTCTTCTCTACTAGAAGATAGCACTTCTTCTAGGCTTTCAATCCGCAACACGAGTGGGCGAGAATCGCACATCCACAGTCCAAAAATGTCCTGCTATTTGCCTACGGTAAGAATCACTTGTAATGTGTTTCCCAGCGTTATGCAACTCGTCTGCTGAGATTTGTCATCTACCAAAGTTGGGACTGAAAGGAACTTTAGTTTAAGACTAACCTCATCATGTTCCTCTTGACCACACCCTACTGTGCACATTTAGAGGCAGTTCTTTTGCAAAAAGGGTTAATGCACCCTGTGTAATAAAGGGCAACATTTGAGATCTGTGCGGTTTGCAATGGATTTTATTGTTCTGTAGAAGAACAACTTTATTTTTCATTAAAATTGATGTGAGAGGGAAGAAATGAGGAAACTTTACTTTGCATTCAGATATAGCTATGAGAACATGTACAGAAAGGATATCTTTGTCTCGCATAGAATGTTAGTTACCATTATTTGAGAGAGAGCTGTATCAAACAATGAACTAAAGAAGTTGCATAACTTTGCTAAAATAGAGTTGTGAGAAATGTGTCCTGAATTTACGAAGCAGCAATGCTGTCTCGCCCAATGTGTGCCTCTGTCATTAAATGATGGGTACCAGTAGTCCGTGTGCACTCATGTGATCCATATGTCTAGAACATAGCTCTTTGGAAGAGGAGTGACAGTGAAAAGATATTACCGATGCTATCTCATTTCTTCAAATTCAGCGCAGCATCTATTTGACCATATTGGGCTGTCCCTGCTCAGGCTAGATTCTTTCAATTTTTTCTTGGCTCTTTTGAACATTGGAATATGTTCTACGCATTCTGAAGATGACAGGCTTGTTATTCTAGTGACAATACTTTCTATTCTGCAGTCTACATTTGCCCAAGGGGTTGATGTAGTGTCTTTGTTTGTGTCATACCTTGTAAGGAAGGACTATTAGCCACATAGTCTTTTTTTCAGACAATCTTGATCTTGCTAGCTTAAGTGAACTAATGGTACTGGCTTTCATGAGTTCATCCTTGCTATGTTGATAACAATTCTTTCAAAACTGTTTTTCGAGGTTATGTATATTAAGGGGGGTTGTCTCTTGCATCAAAGTCTCTTAACAAAACGTTAACTACATACTAAGTCGTGTTAGGACTCATTCTGTCAGGAGCAATGCTGCAGTTGTAGCACACGTGAGTAATATATCTATTAGGATGAGAATGTCCCTGCCATTCCCACAGTCATATATTTGTAACTATAATGTTCCACTCTGAACGATTCAATGGTCATTCAGCAGTCAAAACTGAGCCTCCCTGTTAATAGCAATGTGTACAATACGAAAGACAATCTTTGTATGCAAATTATAATATAGACACATAGCAAAATGTTACATAGAGTTCAAAGACAGAGGAACTCTTGGTGACAATAGTGAACAGGCAATACAGTGCATAAACAATATATATATACATGTGTTGTCATAACCACTAACACACATCTGTTGAATAATCCAGACAGTATTGAACGACATCCAACAATTAATTAGTGGTTAAGACTAAGAAATAACAATGTTTCGACCCCAAGAACTGAATTGAACTGGGTCTTCCTCAGGACAAGCAGCAGGTAGCAACCTGAAAGCATCATGAGATGCTTCTGTTCACTCTCCTTCCCTGATCTCTTCCTACTTGGGAGTATATCAAGTGGATGCAAAGAAGGCTATCTTGTCTGGGAGAACCAACAATGAAGCACACCTTGACTAATGATTTGGGTACGGAACAAATGGGTCCAGTTTATTATATAAACTGTGACAGCCTTTATTTAGGCAGAGGTGCATCTCAATGGATTGTCGAAGGTCTACCTATGCCTAAATTCTAGCCGAGCTGAATTCCAACACCATCCTGAAGAGGATAGTGGCCTGTTCCACACCAGGGCTGGCTGCCAGATGACACACATCCACATGTAAATGTGAAGTTAGACCACTCCAAGTTCTTCTGGCAGATCCACACACTCTATGCTTTATAGGATAAGAAACACTAGGTAGGAGTGTGATTGTATGTATCCATCTAATCTAATGCAAAGGCATGATGGGTGAATTATTCATTCTGTTTGGCATTCTTGTAATGCTGGTAACATTGTTTCTCTCCATTCTATTAATCATTGCAGCACGCATATTTGACACAAGAGTACAATTGCTTCAATAAATGTTTGAAATGCCAATTTGCCTACTTCTTGTGTCTCCCTTTGGGCATGCCCGTGTTACTAATGAAAGGAGAGAATCTCTTTTCACAATTTCCTTGGGGGAATTAAGGTAGTCATGTTCTGAGGTTGCAGACACCATCAGGTGCCTTGTCCGGTTAGGGGCGCAAATGGCACACTATGAGCTAGCCAGGAATTAATTCATCATATTCTGATGTAATGAGTAGACTCAGTCCCACATAGATTTGAAGCTTATGTTGCCCAAACGCACAGTCTTACTGAGAAAGTAGGACGACAACCCTGACTAATGAATCTTGTGCAATGAGTCATTCATCCAAGAAACCGATCACTGAAATGGTCAAGATCTGAAGAAACAACATGATGTAAGTAGCGGAATGGGTGTGCACAATGTTCAGAAAAAAATGAACATGTTAGGGTCTTACACAGCCATGTCACCATGCCCTACGTGCCCGAGCCACGAATATCCGTTATAATGTTGTTTGGATTTTGGCCCAAGCTTCACACTTATCTAGCGTGTGCTTAAAGTTTAGGCCTATTCTTAACTCAGGAGAGGTACCAGACTTTTCCTGGACCAGGAGGGATACACCAAGTGGATCTTTCATAATGACAGCTGGACTACTGTCCCTGTTCTCACCCGTGTATTGCAATGGTGGCAGCATACCATATTTTGTAGTGATAATAATCTGATCATGCCATGCCTGACCATGCCTTTTTTACCTGTGTTGTATGCCCACTCCCCCACTCATTTAAAGTTCCTCTGTTCATGGTGACCCCGGAACACAGCACCAGAATCCTGTGCGCTTGCTTATTGAATGATGTGCAGTACATGAGTGAATGAGAGAACCGGAGCTGCACAAACCTTTAGGTTCCAATTTGGAAGCCCTTGGCCTGGTCATGTGCACAAGATACAGGACTGGTTGCTTTCCTAGACAGCAGGGCAGTGTTGCTGACATTCCTGAGACTGGAGTAACCCAGACACTGAAATGGGAAAAGAAGAGACAGGCTTCTCCTTAGAAATTTGATTAGGGATTCTCATCCCTATACTTTGCAGGCTATTCATGAGTATCGATAATGGAACAACAGGTCCACACTATTGGGAAATAAGGAATATAGTCTTTTTTTAAGTCAAAGCAAGAGAAGAGAGGACCTCATATAGACTGATCCTTCAAATTAAAGCAGATTGTAAGATAGCTATGCTTTATTCCAAAGTTGTAGCTACCTGTTTAGCTATGGTGATAGACCCTGTGATATTTCAGCAAAAGTTTGGGTTTGTAACCAGTCTTAATATCACTGAACACATAAACTTGGCCATTGCTGTATTTGATACTGTACAAACTGAGCAGAATGACTTGGCAACCATGCTATTGGATGTCGAGAATGCTTTCAATTGGGTGTCTTGACTGTGGCCTCAAGCCATAATCCAAATTGAAATCCTGGCTGAAGATACTAAATGTCACTCAATTAACCCAATATTTTTTCTGTGGAAAAAAACATATGATTCCCTAACATAATTCAAGATCATTATTGCAAGTAGTGAGCTTCTTGGGGGAACAAGTTAATTGGTGACCTTTATAAAAATTGTGTCTTAAAGTCCAAAAGATTTGCAAAATAAGTATGAGATTCCTCAAATCTTCTTCTTCAAGAACCTTCAGATTTGGTCAAATAAATAGTATCCCATTAGCTCAAATTAGTGTAGAGATCATCCCACTAATGGATGTTTTATGCAAGAGAACAAATTATAGAACTATTCTTAATATAAAATTTTTATTAGCACACTTGAAGATTGTTTAGAATCACTTGCGCTTCATTGGAGTGGGGGCCTGGTTGTAAAATATCCAGCAATACATTAAACTCATTCAGTATTGCCGTCAGGTGTTAAGGTCTGTAAATTTAAACCTTCACATTGAAATAATTAGCATGTATTATACTCCTATGCAACTATGTAAATATAGGTTGAACGTTCCTAGATGTGGAAATAAAAAAAGCTGGAGACATATATTTTTTCCAACTGTCAAAGCTAAAGCTGTATTGGAATAATGTATCACTAGGATGAGTCTAGTGCTTGGACAAGAATTTAAAATTACTACTAAGACTATTATGATGGGATCGGATGAGCAGATAATGGATGATATCCTAGGGTTAATATTTATAGCCATTGCTGTAGCTTGAGTCCCCTTTGCCAAACATTGTAAAGATAAGGAACCACTTATTGCAGACCAATGGTGGAATATGTTATATATATGTTCATCATTTGAGAGCATATTTTTCAATTATGACTGCATATTGTGTTTAGTATTGTTACCGGCCTTTACTGCTTAATGTTTCTTTCATTGTGATATTATAGTTCAGCAATTGTGCAATTCAAACAGTCAACAATATTTCGTATTGTTTAATGTTAGTAATTCAAACAATCATCATTGCTTCATTTTTTTAAATATATTTTATTGGCTTATGCATTCAGGTTTTGATACACAGATATGCAACATCAAGAAAGATAGGGAGTGATCACATACATTGCCTAAAATGGTACAATAAGTTAGTACAATGGCAGCACTCATTAAAACAGTATCTGTTCATGCCAATTCTTGTAGCAGGAACGTTATGTTGACATTGATAGGTAATTCAACTGCAATGGACATGATAATACTCAGAATGTAGAGCAATGTATCCTCAGGGTGTTGTGTAGCTAAGTGTGGTGGGAGGTGGCATGTTCCGTGGCTCTCGTTTCCTATTTGCATGCTTCCTGATATTCAGCATGTGGTACCACCAGATGTGTTGTGTAGTCGGGAGTTCCGAATGTCGGATTCTTACCGTCCTCCAATGTAACATATTCAATGTATTAACAAGCATGGCAATAGAATCTACCATAGTAACTTCCAAACAAAGACCCCATTGGGGACAAAGGGTCAAACAGGACCAAACAGGGAAGGGAGAAAAGGCCTTAGGTATAATTTTTTTTTTGTCAAACCTTTTTTATTGCAGAACCAAAGGCATCACAACTTAATCAGGTATCATGACATCAGCGTGGGGCCCCCATCCCCTTGTGTGTACATCCATTTTTCAAACACAGCCATTCAGCCCACATCCCGGAGGCCGGGCGGCAATACGCATAGTCAGGAAAAAACGGTTCAATCAACATTTGCTGTGTGCGACGTATGAAGAGGTCCGCTGTCTGCATTTGAGTTATTAACCCCCCCCAATGTCTCGCGTTAGGGTCGTCACTTGTGTACTGCCTTACCTAAGCACCCCCCTCAACTATCCCAACCCCTCCCCCCCAAATGTTCCCACTTGCACCTGTCCAGTCTACCTTTGGTTACTCAATGACCAGCAGGAGATACAATCGGTTATCTAGATGTGTGTGCCTGGTGAGGGCGCTATCGCTGTAGTTGCGCCGGTCGCGTCCTCTGGCGCCTCCTCATCCCCTCCCTCGTCATTAACTGAGCTATCTCGCAGAGCTTGCACTAAGATCTCCCACTCCAGTGCCGCCTCCTGAGCCCTCTCGTCATCCTTCCGACGCGCTAGTTGGTACCTGATTGTGCTCTCGCTCGCCGCCCATTTCACAAACTCATTCAACCACCTCCGATATGTGGGGCCCGCCTTCGACTTCCACCCTTTGGTCACTTCCCTTTTGGCTAAGAGGAGGCCCATGTCAATGAATTTGCTCGATATCTTATTCTTGGGCGTATGTGGGAACCAGTGCAATATGCTGACTGCTGTATCAAAGCGGAGATCCCTACCCGCCACCTCATTCAGGGTGTCACCAATCTCCTCCCAGTAATTCTGTAGGCGAGGGCAGTCCCTGAGCATGTGGATCAGGTCCGCTCCCATGCTATTACAGCGCGGGCAGGCCGCCTCCTCCGCTCCGAAATACTCTCTTATTTTACGTGGGGTAAGGTAGGCCCTGTGGAGGATATAGAAGAAGTGGATCAGCTGAAATCGTGCGTTTCTTGTACTCTTTCTAGCTCGCTGTACTAGCTGCTCCCACGTGGTGTCCGGGATCTCCTTGTGCAGGTCTAGTTCCCATTTGGCTTTCAGCCCAGTCAGAGGTTGCAAGGATTCGTTTAATATCCTAGAATAAAGGCATGTGACCGCCTTGTAGGTGCCCGCAGACATCATAGTATATTGGCATGCCAGCGACGTCGGTGGTTCCACCAAACCCTCGCCCCAGTGCGCTTGAATGGCGCGTGCTACTGCCGCGTGCAGCAAGTAGTCCCCTCGCGGCAAGTCGTAGCGTTCCTGCAACGTTTGGTATGGGGCCAGTGCCCCATCATCGTATAAGTCTCCTACCATCTGCAGTCCCGCTTCCTCCCAGTGCTGCAGGTGCGACCAATCTCCACCATGTGGGAATGCTGTCAGCATGCCCAGTGGGATCTCGGGAGCGTAGGGATGTTTATTTCCCGCCCGTCTGTGCAATCGGTTCCAACAAAGGCAGAGAGTTCCCTCCTCTAAGGGTAAGTCTCTGATTGTTAATCGTTGCCTCAGGGCGATATAAAAAAGGCCTTAGGTATCATGAAGTGATTACTGAGAAGGGGAGAAAGAAAAAATGGGGGGAGGGGAGTAAGTTGTGTCAATTGGATTGCAGTGTCGTGGGGCGGGTCAGTATGCAGCTGTGCGGGCGATTGCCCGGGTCTGAGATCAGTGTGGTAAGAATGCGTTGTAAGCGTCGCATGATGGGACAGGGGACGTTGCTCCATCGCTAACCAGGAGGTGCCATGCTGCCATCTCCAGGGGCCTGTGGGTGTCTGATGGAAGACACTGCCCAGCTATGCAGCAGTATCAGTCCTCATAGGTGTGCTTCCTTTATAATCATTGCTTCATGCAATCAGAAACAGTTGAAATTGTAGGTTTAATAATATTCAGCAAAAGACCCTTTCACAAACCTTATGGTAGGCCATTAACAGGGACCTCAAATCCACCAGACTTGCTTTGTCTGCTTGCTTGGACACTAGCTCTATTGTTATATGACAGTGCCTCCATTGTTTCATAAAGTTGTGCGGGTAAAAGGCAAGGACACCAAAGAAACTCGTACAGGATTTGTTTGGTGCTAATATAGTTTAGCTAGAAGCAAGAACAAAGGCGCCTGAGAACAAATGTAGGAGAATCCTTATTGCTATTATGATGTTGCATTTCTGTCTGATCTGTTTACTGCTTTTGCTGCCATTATTATGTTTGTTTTTATAGTCAGAACTATACGCATTACATGCACTAGAATTGGATTTTGATTTTAATTAAAAAAAATATGAAAGAAAAAAAAAAATATATATGAAAGTATATTCTTAGTGTATATTCCTGATTGTGTCTAATTATAGTGAAAGGAGGTTTGGAACCTGCTAACAAAAAGTCCCTTGGTACTCACTGGACTGATTGCTATTTGTCAGTACGCACCATCTTCATGTAATGTGCGGCTGGTTTGTGAATTACAGTTCACCAGATTTCGTTGTCTCAACTTGGTATGTTGGCTAAGTCTGTGCTGCCATGGGACCTAGGGACCCCAAAGCTCGGGCTGTTTTTTGAAAATGTTTCAGAAAATCTATCACTCCTTAACAAGGTTTGACAATATCTCTCTTGCAGAGATGGCGGAACCTCCTTACATCGATTGAAGCTCTGTTAATTAAAAGGCTTTTGTTAGTGCTTTTAGCACTTTTCATAATCAGTGATTGGTATTTTTTACTAGGCGTCTGAATCCAGAAAATTACATTCAGAATAAGAAAGTTATTTACCTCTAAAAAAGAGGATTCTGTGTTTTATATCAAAGCAGCCCGTGTCAAGATGAATAGAAAAATGGTGGAGATGTGTAGCTCAAGTTTGTCATCATAGATGTTGAAATGATCATGACAAGGTTTAAGATGTTCACATTTATGTGTGTTTTTAACAAATTATTCTATAAATGGCAGAGGATTTTCCACGCATGTGCATTTTTGAAGATACCCTCTTTAACAAACTATTTGACAGGGATAATTTTTCATTTTTATAGATCTTATACCTTGAAAATATGTGCTTTTCTTTACCAGTAAATCCACTACTTACATAATGTTCTCTTTGAACGGCGTATAATTTAATGTTTGACAGTAATGTAAAGCCATTCAGCAAGTAGTTTCTGATGATAGTTATCAAAAGTGAAATCATAAATTCGTAATTTGTCAAGCCAAAACGAAAAATATTAAGCTAGATCAGTTTGTGTTCAATGTCTCTTTTCCATATTCTGGCAGTGAAGTTTACCCTTGTTTTTATTTTTAGATTGCAGATAGAGAAGAAGCTTTACAAAAATATCACCATTTGGAAATGGAGTATCGAGCTTTGCAACAAGCATATGCTGTCTTGCAGCAACAGTTTGAGCAAACACTAAAATCCAGCAAAGAAACTGAGGTAGTAGTTTTATGTGATAATATAAACAATAGTTTCCCGTCATAGAATCTTTGTTATTGATTAGAAATATGCCTGTGTACAAAGATCCCAAAAGACATTTCTACTAAAAAGATGCATATTTAAATGGTGCTAATGTTAATCAATCAGCATTTGTAGAGCGCTGCACTGTCACGCTTTGGGTATCTGGGCGCTGGGATACGATGTTTGCCTCATGGCAGCTCACCCTGTGAGCCAGCGGGAAGAGGGGAGAAAGGGGCTGAAAAAAGAAAAAATGAGCGGGCAGAAGGTGCAAAACTAAGGGCAGCAAGATGAGGAGGAAAGACAAAATACATGCATAAAAACGAGCAGGAAAAGTCAAAACACAGGACAGAAAAATGAGCAGTAAGGCAAACAGAGCAAGAAACGAGCAGAGGAGGCACAAACAAAGGGGAGAGAAACGAGCAGGAAAGGCAAAACAGGAGGGCAGAAAAATATGCCGAAAAGGCGAAACAGAGGGCAAAAAAATTAGCCGAAAGACAAAACTGAGGGCAGATAAATAGGCTGAAAAGGGAAAACAGAAGGCAGTAAAACGAGCAGGAAACAAAAGATAAAGGAGGAGAAAGAGCAGGAAAAGGCAAAAGAGAGGCCAGAAAAATTTGCAGAAAACGCAAAACAGAGAGCAGAAAAACAAGCAGAAAGACAAAACTGAGGCCAGAGAAACCAGCAGAACAGGAACAACAGGGCAGAAAAGCGAGCAGAAAAGGCAAAATAGAAGGCAGAAAAAACAAAACAGAAGGCAGAAAAACAAGCAGAAAGGCTAAACAGAGCAGAAGAGGACAGAAAAACGAGCAGTGCAGGCAACACGGAGCGCAGAAAAACATGCAGAAAAGACAAACCAGAAGGGAGCAGGTAGACAGGCAGCAGTGGGTAGCGAACTGCAGGCAAGCTAGACAAGAGAACTGTCGCAGAGAGGCACGAGGACCTGACGGTAAATGCAGATACAATATTGACCTTGTGATGTATTCCTATAGGTTCTGTATCGATCCCCCTATTCCTGACCCTATTCTGGTTAAAAAGTTAACTAGCAGCCATCCGACGATGCAGAAAACCCCCATGATGCAGAAACCGTTATCTGATTAAGCCACACTACGGCACAGGAACGTGTTATCTGATTAGGTCATAACGCTTGCCATCTAATTAGACAAGCGATATTCCTCCAGCCCCTGATAAGGCATACGGAGTTCTCAAAACAAATCAAACCTATGACAACCTGGGAAAAACCCTGCGGCCATTGTTTTGATTTCATCGAGAACTTCAGCAAAAGAATGTGCTAACGACCAAGTCGTATGACATCCTTATTGACGTATCTATGTCCATCCTTACGTCAATCTCTGCACCTTAAAGGTATAAATATTATCGATATTGCCCTATGCAAACACACGCGGTGGTGACGAGATCGGAGCAGCCAGACTTGCCGAAGCCCAGAGCAGAGCAGACCCCGCTGGCGCAGCCCCGCCTTCCTGACGCGCTGAGAACGAGACGCTGCTTTCTCCTGCCGAGAAATCCAGCTCCGGCGCTTCCGGGTAGCCCTCGCAGGCAGCCTGGAATATCGAGACCAGAGACGAGAGATACCATCCCTCATTCATCCTAGATTCCAGGTACAGAACTGAATAACCCCTCGCAGAGAATTCTTTAGTCAGTAACTTGGCAAAACAAACTTAACTTAAACTGCTACTTTCTATTCCCGCCCACGTATTAGGCTTAGGTCAGGTACATTGGGGTAGACGCAGTTAGAAACACCAGTTGAGTACGATTAGTCAAATGTATATGTGTATGTATCTATTTTATTCATTTTAGACCTTCATATGGCTTAGAAACCATATCAATGTTTTTACAGTATTATTTTATACTTCTGCTTTTATTGTATGCACTTTACTTAACCATAAGTATTGCAATAATATCGATCCATTTCTCTTGTATGAGAAAAGAGACTGATCAATAAATACCATCTTTTTATTGAACACGCCCGTCTCTTCCTTTTCTCTACAATCTGGTGAGACTAAGAATGCACGTACTGACTGAGTAAAATAAGTCGTCTTTTGTTTTCACACGACTCTAGAGATACACTCTTGATTAGGGGAGAGCAAAGTTGTCATGTTCTATGGTTGTCAGAAACTAAATCCCTTCTTGTCTATCCAGGGAGGTTCAACTCCTCCTTGCCTATTCGAGAAAGTTTCTAGTGAACTCTGAGCTAGCTGGCAAACCCAAAACTTTAAGTCTAATATCGACAGTAGTAGACCTAGTTAACGTCTGGTCTAGGCCTATACTATTGAAGGTATTATTCCAATGCGCAGAGCCTATTGGGATAATAGGAACTACACTACATGGCGCCCAACGTGTTTGGATAAGGCGATAAAACTAACGTAAGACATTTAGAGTAACTCAGTCGTGCTTTTTCACTCAGACCCCTTTTCCCCATAATACTCCAAAGACGTCTGGAGTGGGCGAAAGGTCATATCCGCCAGACCTCGCAGGAGGGAACTCCTATGTATGGTTTTTGGTTTAATCAACGTTGAAGGATACACTGTTCCAAAATATTGTGCATCTAATCTTTGTTTCCATAAGAAACCTGATCTGCAAACAAAAGTAATAACCTTCCTGTCGGTAGAATGGTAGACAGTGATGATGAAAGAGAGACAGTTAGAATAGCAACTGAACTCGCAGCAGCTGATACTGCTATACAAGAAGCAGACCCGGATATAATACTCATCCCGGTCAACACAAGAAAATCTATAACTTTAAAACTTATAGAAAATGGACTGACACCTAGAGGTGGCACAGTCATATTCGTAATTGAGGCACACGAATATCGGCAGACAGAGGTATTCTACACATGGATAAACTTTCCAGCAGCAAATGCTGTAACAAAGTACTTCCACTATTACAAAACAGAAGAACCTCCTAATGAGTACACTCCTTTCGAGGAGGTGGAAGTACCACTTAAATTTCAAGAGCACCTGCTCTTATTTAATGGCGCCCTAAAACACAATAATCACATCACCAGGCTCTGTCCCTTAGGTAGACCAGGAGCAACGTGGCCGGTCCTAGCCGGATACACACCACATCCAGACATCGAAAGAATGCCTGCACCAGAGCTTTTAACACAGCTAAAACAATTAATAAAAGTACATAGACAATTAGTCCAATATGTGATGCGGACTTCAACAATACAACCAGCAATTAAAATTCCACAGCTGACCCCTCACCAGGGGAACACAAATAAAATTACACCACAGAACATACAGTCCTGCCTAGGTAAAGTACCGGCTAAACGGGAACAAATACCATTCTGGCTAGCACAAAAAATCACCCAAATAGAGGCGGTGTTTCCAGACACCACCCCGTTAGAAAAACACAGGATTCTGACTATCTGTCTTCCAATGGGAATCGCACCACACGTGGAGGACTGTGACACTTGGGGTACAGTCCTTGCTTCCATTTACACAAAACACATGGTGTTCCATCCATCTCGGTAATACCAGATGTGCTGAAACAAATTCAAGATGAATACGGTCCAGAACCCGCTTTAACTCTTGGTATGAAATTACTAAAAGACTTCAAGCAGATCTCGGCTATATTATTAGCCAACATAAAGGGAGAAGCAGCAAACGTGGCGATCCGCCAGAGGTTAAAAGAAACAGATATAGCAAACCAACCAGCTGAAATTGCCAGAATCATAGAAAAATCCTATGAGGAACTAGGTAGAGATAGTTTAGGTGGAATACCAGTAAAACCGCAACTGATTGAAAGTCCTGAAAAAATATTTTTTAATAATAATTCAACATCACAAAAAAGAGCTGGGATGGAAACAAACAATCCAATCCTAAAGAAAAGAAATTCCAGTCCAGAGGAAGGTCACCTCGGCGGAGAGAAAAATCTCCGAACCAAAGACATAGGTCACCCCAAAGTGATCCCTCTGGGAAAAGATATAACCTTAGAAATAGGGATAATATAAAAAAACCTGAAAGATATCAAGACATTGATACACGTCCCTCTCAATCTTTTCAGACTTCCTCGCAGAAATCGGAAAGAAGAGGACGTTCAGAACAAAGAGAAGAGCACGCCAAGTCCAAAGACAAGGAACCTGCTCATCTAAAAAAGAAATTACAATTTCCAAAAAAGAAGGTAGCCAGCATTAAAATAGTTAACAATGCCGAGAATACTGAGGACACAACTGAAAAACGGAGAATGGGCTCAGACAATGCTAGACAGCGCAGCAGAAGTGAGCATAGCTCGCAAAGTCCTTATGAATCATCTGGAGACAGTGGACACGAATGAATATCTCCAAGTGGAAACTGCAGACACCAGAGTTAGCAAACCTCACAAAATATATGAAATAACTTTACGTATAGAAGGGGATAAGACTAGAAAAATAAGGGGACTATTTTGGGATAATCTCTCCAAGGGCTATGACATCCTTCTAGCTGAAAAAGGCTGGCCACCAGAGTTTGTCAGGGATTGCCCTCATGGCGAAGAAATAATTATGCCTGCCTTCTCAAATCATATCCCAATTCATAAAAAATACACACTTGCCAGAAAGTGGGCAGTAGCTCAAGCTCCTGCTTTATATAAAAATCATGTAGGATGGGACGAGGACTCTCCTCCTCACAAAATCCAGTTAAAATCACAACCTACTGCACAAAGACAGTACCCAATTAAGCAAGAAGCTAAAAAACAGGTAAAAGAAATCCTAGATCAGCTAGAATACCAGGGGGTGATTGAAACTTGCACCTCACAAATGAACAACCCTTTGTTTCCGGTCTCCAAACCAGACAATTCATATCGTCTAGTTTTGGATTACCGACACCTTAACTCATGTTGCAAAACTTTTGCAGTGCAAAACTCGCATAGTGCTGCACTAATGAATAACATAGTGCGCAAAAAATACAAAACAACATTAGACATCTCTAATGGATTCTTTTGTCTAAACATAGCACCAGAGAGCAGATATTTGTCTGCGTTCTCAATAAATGGCACTCAAAAACAATTCTGTCGATTAGCCCAGGGGTACAAGAACAGCCCGGGAGTATTCTCAGCGAGAGTAACAGAATTACTACAAACATATGATGACGAAGCATTATCTTATGTCGACGACATATACCTAACAGATGATGACTTGGATACTCACTTGAAGAGAGTGAACACCATAATACTTGGGTTCGCAGCAGAGGGTTACAAATTCAACTTTAAAAAATCCAGAATTGCCCATCTGACAGTCCTGTTCTTAGGATATGAATTATCAAGTGAAGGCAAAAGCCTGGCTGACAATTTCCTAGAGAAATGTGCCGTACTCCAAGCACCTAGAACACTAAAAAACCTACAGTCAATTCTAGGCTTCCTAAATTTCGGAAGAACATACATTGCAAATTACGCAGAAAGGGTCAAACCCCTTTATGATCTAATAAAACCAGATTTTAAAAGAACCAATTGGACTCAAATACACAAGGAAATTCTGAGATCTTTACAAACAGACATGTTAATTAAAACAAAATTAGAAACACGTGATAACACACGCAATCTTGTGATTCGAGTCATCCCAGGAAGATGCAGATTCACATACCTGACCTCTAATGAGGGAGAAAAGGTACCAATTGCATTCAAATCACACTTGTACACTAAGGCTGAAATGGAATTTAGCCCAACGGAAAAAATTCTAACTGCAACACAGACAGCTATAGCAAAAGAACACCCCTGGCACAAGGTAAACGAATAATAATCGTGACACCGATACCAGCCCTAGAGGCTGTAACAAAAGCAAGCATTCCGAATGCTAAAGCGCTCCATCCGAGATGGATACAATGGGCTAATTCTCTTGCTGCAGCAGACGTGGCATACGAATTTGATCCTAACTTAAAAACACAAGAATTTCTCCAATATGAATTCGAATGTCCTCCGCCGACCGAAATTCTGCCTCTAGAACATTACGGCTGTATAATATATACAGACGGATCAGCACAACCCGCAGTGGGGGGTAAACAAGCTTACAGTGCTGCGTGCGCGATTGTTAAAGGTCGCTGGCACGAAGGGAAATTTAAACCAGCCGTCACTAAAACACAATCTCTAGGAGATTGTACAGCTCAGCGAGCTGAACTACTGGCATTCAAGATGGCGCTTGAAAATACCGATCGAGAATTCCCCACACTCATAGTGTGCGATTCGTATTATTGCGTTCAGTCTTACAATGAATACTTGCAGATCTGGCTTCAGAATGGTTTTAAGGATGCAAAAGGAGGCACAATCAAGCATAAAATGCTCTGGGAACAAATAGTTCTGTTACAAAAAGAACTACCAAAGACTCACGTGATACATACGCTGAGTCATCAACGTGATGTCGTTCACGTTGCAGGGAATTCATTGCCTGATGAGGCCGCGAAGGCAGCTGTGCAAACGGCTTCCGTAGCTGCCATCACACGGTCAAAAACAAAAATAGACAGCAAAATATTACAGGCTGTCAGCGCTACAGAAAAGGATTCGATAGAAACACTCCCGAAAAGCGTACAGTAAAATACATTGACGGTGAAACAGTGCTGGCGGTGAAAACGTCATCAAAAGGCGACTGCTCAGCGCTACCGATCAACTATCCACTCAATTATACATACATAATCGATGCAAACTCCGTCCCTTTTGCTCGAATCCCTGGAGTGGGGGACAGATTAATTCCAAACATGGACAGGAGAACTTTGTTAATTGTAGACGCACACATAGGCGAGGGTCTCAGACACCTCAAACAAAAAGATTCTCTGGAAGAACTACAATCAGTGTACTGGTGGCCAGGCATGAGCCTGCAGCATGACATTTTTGTAAAAAAATGCCCAAACTGCAACAGAGATCGCAGTGGCGAGAGAAACGGTATACTACCGTGGCGTTTCACTCCAGAAAAAATCAACAGTAAAAAGCAAAGCGTCCGATTAACATATACAGGCTAGTTTCCACTTATAATGTAGATCTTCAGCACTCGGCTGACGTCTGGACTGTTATACAAAGATTAGCGAGTCTAAATGGCATATACGCTAGGAACATGCTACGTTTGACCAATGTTTTCACATTAGCCCTCAAGCCTGTGGGGAAATATGGCCAAATGTGCATAGCACAGCGGGATTCTTCTCACTTCCTTCCTGAGGGATACGGGATGGTGTAAAGAAAAAACCAAGGCAGAAAGCAATCGATAACGGAAAGGGTATTAGGTTCGGGAGCTGGGTGGGTCAAACATCTAATAAGTGTCCAACGTAGTCTAAATAACCTGCCAAGAAATTCTCTGAAGGGATTCAGTCCGTACGAATTATTATTTGGAACTAGGATGTTAGATCTTAGATCTCGACAGTCAGACTTCAGTGGTGAAGGAAAAAAGCTTTGATATCAAAGATCGTTTGGCTATTTTACAGGACTTAAACGAAACAAGAAAAGACCTGAGCAACATAAAGTTGAAACAACAGCCAACAACCACTGAAGAACCACCACCTGTCCCAGCAAGACCTGTCTGGATTCCAAAAGTCGGGGATCTAGTCAGAGAAAAGATCGCGGTAAAGAAGGAATTTGCGCCTTCTTACAGAAAAGCAGTTCCTGTCTTGTTTATCAACGGGACAAGATCAGTTGTACTACCGCCGCTTGCTGGTAAAAAGGAGAACCGAGTTGTATCAATCGACCTGGTAAAACCACAATCATGTGGCCGATAACAAATAGTAGGCCAAGTGGACTCCCAATAAGTAGCAGAACACCAAGGTTTGCTACCAATACAGAGGTCCTAACTAAGAGGCTAATCACATTCGAAATGCCTACACAAGAACAACAAGGACTATGCAACAATGTAATGGAACTTAAACCTCTGAAAACCCAAATAAAAACATTTAGCAGAGACACACCAACCTACAATGAAGTAACAAACGAATATGCAAGAAACAATAATCCTGAAGCAATTGGAACTATTGACAGAACTGCATCCGGCTACTTCATAAACTTCGATGATTCCTCTGAAGACCTCAGTGAATCATTAACACAGCCATCAACAAAAACCTTTAAAGATAAAGCTAAAGAACTTTTGAAACAACTGAAAGAAACATATCTGATTTCTCCATGGATTGAATTTTGGGTGGGTTTTGGTGCATTTATCCTCATACTTTGGCTCATCATGGTACTAACTTTGGGACGCTTCATTGAGGGAAAATATGCTAAAATGGACACAGCAAGTCAGAAAATCAACTTGATCCGCAAACCACACACATCTTCACACGTCGAGAAAAGAGAACTTTCTTCAGTCAACTTCACAGCCAATCCTATACTGGGTGGGGTAGCATGGGACAACACTGACTACGAAATTTATGGTCCGGTTGAAATCCTGAAATATCCACACCAAATTAAGATCTCATTGAGTGACTTTGTAAAACCAAGCTCATTTGCTGATGATTGGGACTTCGAAAGTATAAATAATATGATGTCTGACCTAGTGATGTCTGCTAAATTTACCAAACATGATTATTTGCAGGGTTCTACAAATTATGATAGTATGTACTGTTACAACCACTATGGTAACCATTTTCTACATAAATCTGCACAACCTAGAAATGTTTTAAATTATAATCAATGGGAACATTGTGCAACCCCTCCAAAAGGAAGCTCAAGAACCTTTTATGACAAATATTCATACTTTTCAGGTTTTAACACAAGTAATGCTGAAACATTTTATTTCAAATTGTCAAATAAGACAGGGACAAAGACCATGATAACAAACACGAAATTGATATATTCAGACTCATTTTTTGAACAAATGAATACCTTTGGTTTTGATTATTGGGACAAAAATGTTGAAGTAAAAAGTGTTTGGGGTACAAAAGAATGGCAAGTACAAGGTATAGAATCTTTGTTTAGAGCCTGCATGATCCCAGAACAAATTATATTTTTAAATGACACTGTTCAACAAACTACCTGTCTTGGCCTAGCCAAAATCAAAGACTTAACTAAACCGTCTATTCCAAAACCAACAATGTACAGCAATAACTCTACAGATGAGGAGATAGACGTAAACTATGTATTAAACCAAAACAGAACACATCCTGATTGGAAACAGTGGTTGATCTGGCCCACAGATACTAATAACTGTCAAGACAGATTCCTGAACAAAACACAGGGGTTCAAATTGACCAGGCCAGACCCTAGATATTCCCAAAGACAACACCCAGGGATAATAACCACCTACAGTGTGGGCAAATTATGCCTTCAATGGCTACAAACTTCCACACTGGCAGAAATTAAGCAACACCTAACTTTACTTACTGATGGTGCTGACTTGCGTGATTTCATTATGGGACCACGCAAACAGCGTCAAAAACGTTTCATAGCAGCCTCTGTATATGCAGCATACAACGAGGCCTGGAAGGTGACTCAAATTGAAACAGCAGAAAGAATACGGGAAATTGACCGTATTCATTTGGAAAAATCACTTTCTGTAGTGGACAATGGGTTAATGACTCTGTCCTCCAGAATTTTTTCTTTGGACAGCATTGTGTCTTCAGCAATCGACATAATATCGCAAGACTTACTGTTATTACAACACGGTCAGTCTCAATTGCGTTCTATTGTACAGCTTGGCTGGACGTTACAAAATCTGCGTTCAGGCTATGTGCCTTGGCGTTTAATCAACACAACGTCACTATTCAATATCTTTAACCTTACTGATAAACAAATCAGTATGGCACAAAAGGGAGCTGATTATACAATCCTGAGCATTGAGAAACTCGAGAGATTACCAGTGACAATGTCAGAACGACCTGTCAGTGAATGGATAATACATGGGATAATTAATATTCCAATATCAACCTTCAGGTTTCAATACTGCCAAAAATATATACAGGCTGGCATGTACGAAAAATTAGGAAAAGGGTACATTAAGACAACATGGAACTTGCCCTATTCACATGCATGTGTCAGTAATAAAGGACAGAAAGTGTTTCTTAGTGGCAATAATTGTGCAATGTCACTAAGCGGTACACTTCTGTGTAATGGAATTAGTTTGCATGGAGCCTGTGAAGGGAACTCAAATAACCTTTCATGTCACCAGCAAGGCGCACCTGCAACAGAGATAGAACCATTCTTTCAAAGACTCTACAATGGGAGTTACATTCTAATTGTAGATCGCAGATGTTGTAGTCTTATGCCCGGGACTCCTTATCTCGTAACTACGACTGCGAAGGTCAAGTGCTGTGGACACTCATTGTTCCCCAGCTCCTTTCCAGACAGGGAGGCAAGGGCATGGCCCAACTTGAAAATTACTTCTATTCGAATAGATACTTTAAGCAGAATGAAAACAGTGCTTCTTCAGACACCGACAAGGCTCACGTCATCAAAAGAAACGTATGATCTCCTAGTCGCAAGGACGACTGCAGAGATTCACTCTTTGTTATCAACTAATTCCCCCATACATTTCGCAGAAATCCTGAATGAAATCTTAAATATTTCTGATACCAGTGGAGTCTCAAAAGTATTTAAGACAGTATTTTCGATGGCATTAACACCATTCAAAGCCATACTGGGTATTTTTCCAGATTTCGTCCATTCGATTTTTGGCGGACTTCCCCTCATTTTGGGACTAATTGCAGGAATCCTATTCTTGGTCCTAATATTTCGTTATGGCAAACCATGTCACAGACAAAACACCTGCGACCAGGGAAGAAACAATCCGAGCCATTGGATACCGGGACCGGATATCAAAAATCCTGGGACTATCCCGGCTTAGAGACCTGAACATGACTTGGTTTCTTTCATTTCGACCAATGTGGCATCGATGTGTTTTACCTGTATTAAGGTGCCTGCTATGCGGAGAAGAATGCGTGTTAGACACCTGTCTGACGCTACAATCGGATGCGCCAATGGATGCAGAAACATTGTTGAGTCCAATAAAGGCTCATGCTTTGTGCTGCCCTCAACGGCTACCAATCCTGATGACGGCATTCGTGGAAGCTTCACCACTACGATTAAGGGGTAGTGAAGTTCAAGATGAAAGCAGCATCAATCAGGTACGACCTTCTGTCAGCAATCCAAATCATAACGTCAATGGAGACAATCATGCGCACGAATGCATGGTTACACCTTTTTCCGAGTTAGTGGAACTCTTCCAGGAAGCTGTTGACAGCTTTTTCGACAGTCTAAATGATATGATGTTCTCACCAGAGCAGAAATAGAGACTTTTATGCAAGCTCGCACACGGCGTTCCCTGAATTTGGACTTCAACTAGAATAGCAAAATACCATGAACAATTTTCCCTCCAGTTCACGGACAGCAATTTTTTTCAGCAGCCCCAAAAATATTTTTACAATTTTTCGGGAAACTTATCTTCTGCTTAAAGTAAGAACTATTCTTAGAGAACTAAAATTTCTATTTTTAGATACTTTATAGACATTAGCTGCCCGCTGGTATGTTCATAATTATTTTATTCTGTGATGAAATGGTCTCAAACCTTTTTTTCTGTATTAAGAGCCATTTCATGTGTAAATTCACATATACCAATTAGCAATAATGTATACAAATGCGTGATTACTTTAGCATTATTCTACAGCTTGAGTGCATATAATACATGTGACTTTTTCCGTATATTAGATAATTTCAAAATGCATTTATGTATTTTGGGGTGGTAAGGTATACACTATACTCTACAGTATGTTTTACTATGCCTAGATTAGTAAATATGTCCATAGTTAGCGTGGAGTGGGTGTGATGTATTCCTATAGGTTCTGTATCGATCCCCCTATTCCTGACCCTATTCTGGTTAAAAAGTTAACTAGCAGCCATCCGACGATGCAGAAAACCCCCATGATGCAGAAACCGTTATCTGATTAAGCCACACTACGGCACAGGAACGTGTTATCTGATTAGGTCATAACGCTTGCCATCTAATTAGACAAGCGATATTCCTCCAGCCCCTGATAAGGCATACGGAGTTCTCAAAACAAATCAAACCTATGACAACCTGGGAAAAACCCTGCGGCCATTGTTTTGATTTCATCGAGAACTTCAGCAAAAGAATGTGCTAACGACCAAGTCGTATGACATTCCTTATTGACGTATCTATGTCCATCCTTACGTCAATCTCGGCACCTTAAAGGTATAAATATTACAGATATTGCCCTATGCAAACACACGCGGTGGTGACGAGATCGGAACAGCCAGACTTGCCGAAGCCCAGAGCAGAGCAGACCCCGCTGGCGCAGCCCCGCCTTCCTGACGTGCTGAGAACGAGACGCTGCTTTCTCCTGCCGAGAAATCCAGCTCCGGCGCTTCCGGGTAGCCCTCGCAGGCAGCCTGGAATATCGAGACCAGAGACGAGAGATACCATCCCCCATTCATCCTAGATTCCAGGTACAGAACTGAATAACCCCTCGCAGAGAATTCTTTAGTCAGTCACTTGGCAAAACAAACTTAACTTAAACTGCTACTTTCTATTCCCGCCCACGTATTAGGCTTAGGTCAGGTACATTGGGGTAGACGCAGTTAGAAACACCAGTTGAGTACGATTAGTCAAATGTATATGTGTATGTATCTATTTTATTCATTTTAGACCTTCATATGGCTTAGAAACCATATCAATGTTTTTACAGTATTATTTTATACTTCTGCTTTTATTGTATGCACTTTACTTAACCATAAGTATTGGAATAATATCGATCCATTTCTCTTGTATGAGAAAAGAGACTGATCAATAAATACCATCTTTTTATTGAACACGCCCGTCTCTTCCTTTTCTCTACAATCTGGTGAGACTAAGAATGCACGTACTGACTGAGTAAAATAAGTCGTCTTTTGTTTTCACACGACTCTAGAGATACACTCTTGATTAGGGGAGAGCAAAGTTGTCATGTTCTATGGTTGTCAGAAACTAAATCCCTTCTTGTCTATCCAGGGAGGTTCAACTCCTCCTTGCCTATTCGAGAAAGTTTCTAGTGAACTCTGAGCTAGCTGGCAAACCCAAAACTTTAAGTCTAATATCGACAGTAGTAGACCTAGTTAACGTCTGGTCTAGGCCTATACTATTGAAGGTATTATTCCAATGCGCAGAGCCTATTGGGATAATAGGAACTACACTACAACCTATTTGCGGATAGATTCTTATATTTGTTTATATGTTGTGTTTTCTAATTGCAAATGAAACTTTGCGGCAAATAAAAGAAAGTGCAGGAAAGTTTGCTTTCATTCATGCCAATCTGGAAAACATGGACTTCTCATTTAACAAGCCAGAAGCTACAATATCTGACCGCTTGTACTGGCAGCAGCTCCTCAGCTTGAGTTCTTTGTTGTAGGCTTGACTGAATCCCAACATTACTTCGTTTCCATCCAAGTAAAGAGGGCGGGATGTGACAGGGCTGGTTATAGCTTCAATATAGGTTGGTTATAGCTTCACTATAGATATTTTCGATGCAGAACTAAGATTACAAGTAACTTTACTTTCTGCACTGCAGGATCTTCATTGATACTCATGAAAGTTAGACTTGACTAACCTAACTATTCCTTACAGCATTTCGCATTATTTTATGAGTATTACCCTTTTTTCTTTAGAATCATTAATCCCAGAAGCCTATATTATTAATTGGTAATTCACAATATTGTTGTGAGAAGAATACCGTGGTGATATACAACGACTGAGATCTCTTTCTTACCAATTATGTAATAGCGCCCTGCTATTTCTAATTGAGACTTGCCTTCAGTCCATTATTGATGTCCGTCTATTATTCTGGCTCCATTATTTTTTTTCAAGACCAAGAACAACATCTTAGACTGCGTTGATTCACTGAAAGTCCATCTTTTCTGCAGCAGTGCACATTTGTATTCCGTGAGAGATTTGTCTCATATCATCTTTTACACCTTACTGAATGACTTTTCAGCTACTTGTTCTAATGAGGTGACGTCCAGAAAAGCACTTGTAGCAAACAAGGGTTCCCTGTAATTAATACGGTAGTAACCCCTAGGTCAGGGAAAAAGCACTGTGTAGGTATCAACCCAGGCGGTAATAGAGGGGACTTGCTCACGTAATAGTGATAGGACACAACAACCCACTTCCGTAGCATAAGACAGTTTCTTTTATTAAGACAAAATTCATTAAAAAAAACAACAATAACAATAATTGTTTTTAAAAGAGAGCATGTAAAAACATGCAATACATATGAGCATCTCGATGTTATATCTTGGTGTTTGCTTTGATCAATGTATTGACTGACATTATAAAGTTACTGCTTATTTTTATGAGATAATTGATTATATTGTTTGGATTAGTAATTATGTTTTTTTACCTAGGAACCTGAAAGTTTTGTTTGTCTTGAAGAAGGCGCTGGCCGCCGAAACGCGCATCGACAACATACCTATTTATGTTTGACTCAGGAATTAACACTCTGTTTTTATGAAATTGTGACTGTTGTGGACTACCGTTTGTCTTGTATTTTATTTAATTGCTCATATGTATTGCATGTTTTTACATGCTCTCTTTTAAAAACAATTATTGTTATTGTTGTTTTTTTTAATGAATTTTGTCTTAATAAAAGAAACTGTCTTATGCTACGGAAGTGGGTTGTTGTGTCCTATCACTATTACGTGAGCAAGTCCCCTCTATTACCGCCTGGGTTGATACCTACACAGGACGTCCAGAAAAGCAACATCTTTTTGGAACCTTCATATCGCAATGCACTTCCCCACCGAACCATTCAGAGGGCCTTATCTATATGTTCTAAGTTCAAGAATTGTAATTATTGGTCCTTTGTGTTCATCTGTGACTTTGAAGATATCGAGCTGAACAGCTTGAAGAGCCTGGTTAACGGATTCCAATCTTGATGAGTAATTTGAAATCAGGGCCGAACATGGAAGCCAGAGCAGCCCTTTTGTTACTGGGGGCCGATATTGCAGCACTGCTTCAAAAACTGGCCCCTAGTAACAAAAACAGCCCCCTCTGCTGCAAAATCGGCCTCCACTCTTCCAGCCTCTTGGGCAAGCAACCGTTGCCCACTATGAGCAGTCCAGCCCTGTTTGAAATTATGGTCAAGGAAAAGAGAAAGCTCACTTGGCTTGGAACATTGCAATTGATTATGCATCCTGATGTGTTTTCCATGATGCTGTAGTGACCAGTAAGCTTAATTGCTTACAAATCTCTTCAAAGTTTGAGTTAAAAATGTTAATGCTCTTGCATTTTGCTGTCCATCATGTTTCACTCAGCAATGGCACATTGGGAATAAAAGATCTTTTCCGGACGCTCTCTCTTTGGCACACACACAATGAAATTGCTAGGATGAAGACAGAACTTGATACTGTAAAAGCGGTAGGCCTTGAAAAGAGAAAGGAGTCTGTCATAGATACAGGCCATACGACTACAGGCTATTTCATCAGTGGGTTCAAACCCCTAAATGGTCTCAAGGGCAACAACAACATCAGCCCAGCGCACTTTACCAACGGCGTCGCTCTTCCCATTGTAGAGGTACCCAGCACCAGTCCTCTTCCTCTACAAAGACTCCAACAAAGCAATGACCAGTCGCTACCCCCGTCATCGTTACCCACTCCAAATGGCAGAAGTATTGCCAATTATCTGCAAGAGTGGCACAGCATCACAAGAGATCAATGGGTATTTGGTACACTGCAAAATGGGTACTCTCTACGGTTTCGCTATCCCCCTCCAGTGATCCCTCCAGTAAAAACCACTTGCCACAAGCTGCTCTTCAACTTGTTTATGGCTGATCTATCGACAGAACTGAACACTTGTAATTCACATGCACCAAGGATGGCATGGCTCTCTCTTTCCAACTTGCTGTACACAGGTGACCTTGTACTAATTAGTCAAAGTCCCATTGGTCTTCAACACTTAGTAGATACGAGTGGATATTCAGCAATCAATGGTCTAACCATCAACTATGATAAAACTAAAGTAATGCGATTACACCCAAAAAATACTTCTTCTAATCATCTCTGGCGGTTGGCCGATGCAACAATAGAAGTAGTTGTAGAATACAAGTACTTGGGAGTGATAATAGACAACAAAGGCACATTTAATAACAAAATGAAACCAAGAGAAGAGGCACTGCAATTTGCTGTAGATATAAAACCTATTAAACACAAAACTGCCGGGCCAAGCCATAGCCTACTGTTACAAGTCTGGCAAGCAAAGCTCATTCCAGCTATAACTTATGGGAGCGAGTGCCTTAGGGGATGCGACGAGGCCATTTTAGACAGAACTATCTGAAGAACGGCCAGGATGATTTTAATTTACCCAAGTACGCCTCACCAGCCCAAATAAGGCTCGTTTTCGGACTGCAGAACCAAGAAATCGCCCGCAAAGTAGCGTATGTCAACTGGTGGCACAAGATCAAAAAAGCTGAAGGAGGAACACTGAACTCTCATCTATGGAATGAAATCCACTTAAAGAAGGATTCTCCATCTATAAGCTACCTGTTAACATCAAACGATTGTTTGAGCCTCGACGAATTCTGGGTGGCCTCAGTGACCCATCAATGCTTCAAACAACTAGAAAACAAGTCTGTGAAAAGACTATCAAGAGTAGAAGATAAGGCGGCACTCTCAGAAAGGACTCATGGATGGTTTGTTGCGCACAGCTACGTTGAGTCCTCTCCGCAATCTTATCTAGGTGCAGGATTCAACAGGAGGAAGAAAGAAAAATACCTTTGTTATCGAATGGGCATTTTTTACATCCCTGTTGCATCTTCCCCCCTGGAAATTATGTCGGGCTCAGACCACATGCTGCGTATGCGGGGAAGCTGATGAGAGTGTAGTACACTTACTGTGCATCTGCATGGCACTTCAAGCTGAACGGCGGAGGCTGCTGAAGCCTATTTTCCTAAGCAGGGGGATAAGAACCTGCAGACAAGCAGTGACGGTATGCCTTGGAGGTGGCGACATACAGTTGTTGTGTGACTTTGTACGGTTTATGGAAGTGGCAGGGGGGAATGTCCCATCTTCCAGTGAACATCACTAATTCACTGTAATCTCAGTCAAGAAAATAGATGTCGGAATACAACATCCATCAGCACAATTTCACTGCTGCTGTTTTTAAACCAATTGAATGTTGCACACTCACCTGTATAACATTTCAGCTGCTGTTTTTGTTTACCCAACCGAATATTGCCTTGTTGTCCCCTTAGTGACCCAATATTGACTTTTTCTAGTCTCCATATTCCTTACCCCCTTTTTTAACTCTCTTTTTAGGCACTTTAAGCAACAGTATCAGTAAATTCCCAGGAAAGGTGTCTGTACCAAGAATGATAAAAAGTATTTTCCAATTCATGGCAGCTGACAATAAATATTGATTACTGCACTAACTATTTCTATATAATGCATGAATGTTTTAGGATACACCTTTTTGATTTTTTTTGGTGAAAATATTTTTATTATAAAACTTGGCTCCGCAACATTGCACATCAGTCAGTATTAGCAGTTCATTGGCAGATACAGGTAAAATCAATCAGAAGGAACAAACACCCCCCATCAGTATCCATGTAGCCTACCCAGAACAGCCTCCCTTTTAAGCATCCCAAATGCAGTAACACCACCCTACAGTACCCCAAACAAAGCATCCCCCATCCGGCCACCCTCCCCAACCCGCACCCTCACTTACCCGCCCACACCATAATGCGTCCAGGTCATATCAGATTAGTGATACACAGAGCCCCCTGGGAGCAAAGCCCCTCACAACTTCGATATACACATTTTACACAGGTGGAATGCTGTCATCCACTTATACTCTATTTACTCCGTTGGCCCAGATTGGGTGTCCATCCACTCCCCTCTATATTGCCTCCATGCCCCCCATATTTTCTCCCATTTCTTGGGGCACCCTCTGCTTTCATGATTGACCTTTTCTGCCCTCTGACACCAATCTAGATCATACTCCCATCCTTCCACCGTTGGCGATAAATCACTCCCCCAAAGCCATGCTATGTTCCTCTTGGCCACCATGCTCGCTAGGGCTAGCCACGTCTTGTCCCATTGTGGCCTGGCAACGACGCCGGCCCCCACCACCTCCTCCATTATGGCGGTCAGCCTGGTCCAGTACGCTTTGATTCTGGGGCATTCCCATAGAATGTGGAAGAAAGTGCCCTCCTCCCCGCATCCCCGCACACAAAAGCGTGACGCCACATACCCGATCCAGTATTGTACCGTGCACGGGGTGTAGGACATGTGGAGGATACATAACTGGACCAACCTGAATCTAGCATCGACTGCCACCTCTCGGGGACACTGTAGGGCCTCCCTCCAATCGTCATCATCTAGCATTCCTATCTCTGACTCCCACTTTTCCCGTAAGGACCCCAGCGGGTCAGGAAGGTTGTTAAGGAGCTTTTTATAAGTGAGGGAAATGGCTTTATCAATCATAGGATCGAGCAGTAGCCTATCCTCGAGCGGGGCATATTCAGGCAGCGGGTCTCCCTGACTTAAGTGTGTATGTATGGCATGTCTAAGTTGTTGATAATGCAGAAATTCTCCGCCCCCCATCTGAAATTCCACCTACCGGTCCACAAACTCAATCAACTTCCTCCTTTTCCATACGTCCCCCAACACTTCAATACCAATGAGGCTCCATTGGCGCAGACCCTGCAGTTTCGCTACCTCTGGAAGGAAGTTGCCTGCCCACAACGGCGTGTGCTCCGTGAGTTTTGCCTCCCATCCCAGGAGTTTTGTCGCCTGTTTCCACACCCTCACAACCACTGCCGTCTGGGGCGGCAAGGGCCGACCGCGTCTACTCTTGGTGTAGAGAGCTGCTAAGTAGGAACCGCTACCTAGGGCCATACGGTCCACCCGATACGCGGGTTCCTCCTGCGGGGCAAAGACCCAGCCGTTTACATTAATCAATTGCGTTGCCCAGTAATACAGGCGGATATCTGACGCAGCGATGCCCCCATCATAAGGCCCCTGTTGCAATTTCGTAAGAGCTATTCTAGGGCAACCACCACTCCACAGCAAGGAACGCTGTTCGGACACTATTGTTCTGAAGATCTGTTCCGGAATTAAAAAGGGCAAACTCTGCATGATACAATAATAATCGGGGATGGGCCATCATTTTAAATAAATCCGCCCTACCCATCAGGGAGAGCGGGAGGGTCTTCCAATGCTCCACGTCTCTGTGAAGTCTATCTAGTTGCGCCAACACGTTCATGCGGAAAACTCTGCGTCCGATGCTGTGATACATATTCCTAGATACCAAAATGTCTCTCTCCATACCAGCCCTCTGCAGTCATCTAGTTACGGGTGCGGCCCCATCAGAACGTGCCCCAGGGACTTGTCCCAGTTGATGCGGTACCCAGAGTACTCCCCAAACGCACGCAAAATAGCCATCAGCCTCTGTATGGATGTGGCCGGTTGTTGTACATATAGTAAAATGTCATCCGCATAAAGCGATATGCGTTCCTCCCAGCCTCCTCTCAAATCTATACCCCGTTCCTCTGGATCCGTCTGTATCCAGTGGGCCAGTGGCTCTAGTGCCGAGGCAAACAGGGTCAGGGAAAGGGGGCAGCCCTGCCTTGTGCCTTGCCCCAGCTGGAATTCTCTTGACACCGCACCATTGACTCAGACCCTTGCAAGCGGTTCTGTATATAAGAGCTTCACCCATGACCTGAAATTGACCCCAAACCCCAGCTTCTCCAAGACTGCGTAGATGTACTGCCATTCCATGCTGTCAAAAGCCATATGGGCATCAAGGGAGAGCAGGGCGGCCGGCACCCCAGGACGCGCAGATAGAGTCTGGATGACCCCAAACAGGCGTCTCAGATTGAGCCGCGTGCTTCTGTGTGGCATAAAGCCAGATTGATCCGGGTGGATCAAGGACTGGACAACCGCCCCAATCTAGTAGCCAGGATCTTCCCCAACATTTTCATTTCATAGTTAAGGAGAGAGATGGGTCGGTATGAGCTGCACATCCCCTGAGGTTTGCCAGCCTTGTGAATGACTACTATCGTAGCCGAGCGTAGATCTCTCAGGAGGTGTCCCGTCTGCTTTGCCTCGGTGAACATGTGGAGAATGTGAGGTGCGATTCTACTTGCTACACATCTAAACGCTTCTGCTGGGAATCCATTGGGTCCCGGTGCTTTCCCCGTCTGTAAGTCCCCCATTGCCTCCTCCGCTTCCTTGACCGTGATGTCTGACTCTAGGATGTCTTTGTCAGTTTGGTCTAGGGTGGGTAGCTGCAAGGGGGTCCAGGAAATCCCTGCACTCCTGCTCCCCTCTAACTGTTTGCGACCGATAAACCGTCTCGTAGTAGAGCACGAATTCTTCCGCAATCTCCACGCTCGCGGTTCGGGCTATCCCATCTGGCCACCTTATCTCCGGCACCCAGTTCCGTTCCCTATCCTCTTTTCCAGCCAGGCCATCATCTTGTTGGTCTTGTCTCCTAAATCGTACACTCATCGCTGGGTGGCAAGGGCATGCGATTTCGCCTGTTCCGTAAACACGTCTTTTCAGTTCTTTGGCCAGAAGGCGTGCCCTATGCTGCCTATCTTGTTCCTGTAACTAAGTGTGACCTTGTTCATCTTCTACATCCTTGAGCTGAATTCTAGCTGGTCAATTTGGGCATATTTGTCCTTATGTCCGCGCCCTACCTGTGTCTGGACAAAATCCCTTGCCACAATCTTATATGCCTCCCAGACTATCCCGGGAGAACTAACGGAGCCCACATGTTATGCAAAATATTGGTCTACCCTCTCTCTAAACTTCTCTTGGAATACCTGATCCTTAAAGATAAAAGTGTCTATTCGGGGGGGACACTCCAATTCCGCCTTGGGCCGACCAGCTGCACCCCCACCGGGGAATGGTCAGAACTCCCCCGTGCATTGTGATGCCCACCTGTGTGAAGATGTAGTCAATCCGGGACCCTGAACCATGGGCCGCAGAGATGTGTGTGAATCGTCGAACCTGTGGGCTATGTGCCCTCCATAGATCTACCAAGCCCCGTAGCTTGCACAAATTCCTTAAGGCGGGCCACCCCCCCTCTGGCCAATGGGGTCTGTGACCTGTCAATGTCCCTTGCCATGACCTCGTTCATATCTCCTCCCAGGATCAGCGTCCCATTAGGCATGTCCAAGAGCAATTTCCCAACATCAGGGAGAGTGGCCGCTTCCAACTTAGGGGGGATATAGAGGGAGCATAAGTTGAGTGTTCTGCCCTTCCATTGTGTTGATAGCGCCGCGTACCGCCCCAAGGGGGCTAACCACTTTTGCCCCAAGATCAATGGCAGGGAGTTCTTAATAAGTATCCCCACGCCCCTAGAGCCCGTGGTGAAGCCAGCGTGTGCGCGTAGGGTATACCCAAATCTATCTAGAGCCTTACAGTGATTTCCTAATAGGTGCGTCTCCTGGAGGAGAACAATATCGGGAGCGTGTCTACGAAGATATTGAAGCACCATAGTGCGTTTGATCTTATCCTGCAGGCCATTTACATTCCAGGATACAACATTAATGTGCTGTGTTTTGGGTGTTTGTGTCGCAGCCATCTCGCAAACCAATAGTAAGGGGTAGCCGTCTCCCCCCTGCCTTCCACCTCCCACCTACCCACCGATAGTGTCAATTGAGCCATAACATGTATACAATACAAAAGTAAACTTGCAAAAAAAAACAGGAACCCGTCCCTTCCATACCCCCATGCCTTCCCCCCTCCCTGCTACTCTGCTACGTCGGCTTACTTGGCCAGACATCCCCCAACAAGCAGAGCGCCTGTAGCCCTTATAACGAAAAACCAGGGGACAAGTGCTACAACCAAGTCCACCACCCGAGGACTCCGTCCGGCCCGCTCCCATAGTGTAACTGCCATCTCTCCGCCCTTTGTAACGGGAGTCACCATCTCTAGCCAAGTGGCTGCACCGAATGATAGAACTCCCCCCCCCCTCCCCAATCAACCCGGCAGTCTGATTCGTATTGTTCATTTACCGTTGTGCCTTTCCTCTGGGGTCTACTTCAAAGAACTATACCCTTCAACCCCACCATGTCTCATCACGCCCCTCCACAAAAGCGTCAATATACATTACATGTACACAGCTGATGGCCAGTCCTGCACAATTGCCTCAGTCATTTCAACCCATGTCTGGTGACGCCGACAAGCTGCGGGTCCTATTTCTGCCCGGAGATCTGGGGCTGCCCCGCCGACGTCGTTCCTGTCCAGCGGATCCCATCGATGAGTCCAGAGAATGGGGTGTCGTGTTCCTCCAGCTTCCTCCCTGCCTGGGTCCCTTTGTCGAGCACTCACGTTCCTCCAGCCATGCATGCACTTCCTCTGGGGATGTAAAAAAGAAGGATTTCCCGTTCGCCAGGATCTTGAGACGCGCCGGAAAGAACATCATGTATTTGATTTCAAGCTCGCGAAGCTTTTTCTTCACTTCAGTGAACGAGCCGCGCTCCTGCTGGACCTTGAGCGTGAAGTCGGGGAACAGTCTAATCGTGGCATTGTCTATGTATAGGTCCCCCTGCTGGCGAGCCGCCTGCAGAATGGCATCCCGATCTCTATAATTAAGGATCCGCGCAATGATGGTCCGCGGCGGGGCTCCTGGACGCGGCGGCGGAACCGGTGCCCTATGCACTCGTTCAATAACAAAAAACCTGGACAGTCTTTTGGGCTTAAGGCGGTTCAGAATTAAGTCCTCCAGGAATAGGCCAACGCTTGCTCCCTCCATTTTCTCTGGCACTCCCACCGCTCGTATATTATTTCTTCGGGCCCTCCCTTCCTGGTCCTCCAGCCGTGCCGCCACCAGTTTCTGTTGGTGTGTGTGTCGCTGGACCTGTTGCTGTAACTGTTTTGTAGCGCTTTGGAGTTCCGCAATATCCGTGGCGTTCTGTGTGGCCTTTTCTGAGGTTTTGGTCAAGTCCGCCCGTTGGAGCGTTAGTTCTATAGACACTTTGTCAATTTTGGACTCCAGCGTGGTACCCAGCGTTTGTATAGCCATCATTATGGAGGCAAGGAAGGCTCATCGGGCCCCCCATGGGTCCCAAGGCGTGCCCCCTGTTCGCCGCTCGGCGCTGCTGTGTAATTGTCCATTGTGTTAGTTTGCGTCGTTGTGGACTTCTTCGGCTTCATGGCCACGCTAGGCGGTCCCCCCAGGAGCACAGATGTCACCGTCCGCCGCCCTATTCAACACCAGGATCACCCTCCGCCACGCGGCGTCCGCCTCTCAGCGCCTCCAACGCTATTCCCGGGAAGATATGTTCTGGGTGTGGTGCGACAATTCCTGCTGTGCCCCTCCTCGTGGCCGCTCTCTCACCACAGCCTGTAGCGCACTGACCTGGGGCACACCCGCACTCTCACCGCTCAGGCGCGAGTCCTCAATCCACCTGGGTTGGTCCTCACTAGGCCTACGACCGCCTCGCATCTAGTTGCCTCCCAACCTCAACCCCAGGGGTCTTCCCGGGCGTCCCGGAGTCGCTCCACCGTCATCAGGGCCTCACTCCTCCTCCACCACTCGGAGACACTCCAAGGTCTGATCCTCCGCCAATGGGCTTCCAACCACGTCGCTCGGTACTCCACTCGCTTACCAGCAGGGGGTCAGGCGTTTGTCACCAGTCCAGGCCACCGGGTCCCAGGCTCAGCCTCCTTTCCTGTCTGCCAGCAGTCTGTCCTATTGCCCGGATCCTTGCTCCGCACCGGCAGCCAATTCTGGCCGATATTGCGCAGAAGCACCCTCAGGTAGGGCCGGGGGGAGATAGGGCCGCACTCAGGCCAGGATTTGGGCCCCTCGCCACCACCGCAGGCCTCTGCGGCGTCCAGTGCCCGCTGCCGCCGCCGACGGTGCGCTCCGTTCGGCTGGCCAGTAATGCAAGGCCGCCGCTCTAGTTGCGGCCTCCCGTCCACAAGGCCGCAGCCGGCCCTCGTGCGCCGATCCGCACCATTGCATTCCCGGTCGTCGGGGAGGGAAAAGAAACACACCTCCCGGCACCGGAGCTTGTCGGCAAAGGAATGCCGTCACTGGAGTTCTCATGGCTGCAGGATAAGTGCCGGATATGTGGGGCCTTCGGGAATACCTCGGGAGCGCCGCTGTATTATGCAGCCATCTTGGCTGCTGCCAAGCCACGCCCCCACACCTTTTTGATTTTTAATCATTAATCATGCTGCTACTTACTGTTTTTCTTTTTAAAAAGTAAATTGGAAATGATTTTATTAACCAAACAATAATTTATTATTATTATTATTTTTACTTGCCACTAGCTGCAACTTCTGCAGCAAGAAGTAGCCACTCTCCTTCAAAAATCTGCCATAGGGGAAGTTCCTCTCTCTCAACAAGGTAAAGGAGTATATTCAAGGTTCTTTCTGGTGAGAAAGAAAGGTCACAAAGCAGAGATCAGACCTATAGTAGATTTACGCATTCTGAACAAGTCCATCAGAAGAGAAAAATTTAGCATCAAATATATACAGACCTCCAGCAAGGAGACTGGATGTGCTCGATAGATCTGCACGATGCGTATTTCCATGTACCAGTCAGCTTATGCTACCGAATGTTCCTGTGCTTCATGGTAGGGGTCAAACACTAAGAGTACAAAGTCCTCCCTTTTGGATTGAAGTTGGCCCCTCGAGAGTTTGCCAAATGCATGGTAGTAGTAGCAGCTGCTCTACGCCACCAGGGACTGTTGATGCATCCTTACCTCGACGACTGGCTCCTGAAGAGTTCATCTTCCCAGTGCGTAAAGACCCAATACCAGACCTGTCACCTTTATACAGCTGGTGGGCCTTCAAGTCAACTTGGCAAAGTCAGTTCATCGACCTACTCAAAAAATACACTCTCTGGGTGCGACAATAGACTCCAACGGAGGAAAAGTTTATCCTTCGGAGGAGAGACTATCATCTATCACTCTGAAGTGCAACTAGCTGCTTCTCACTCTAAAAACCTTCAGTCCAACAGGTTGACTTGCTCCTAGGATCAATGGCATCTGGCATCTTGCATCTTCCTAGTTCCCAATGCCAGGCTGAGGATGCGACCCTTGCAGCAGGATCTGGAGGACAAATGGGATCGGCAGATGGCTCGATGGGACGACAAGGTCCACCTTTCCCAGGCAGCAAAATATTCCATACCATGGTGGACTTGTCGAAAAAAACTCTTGTTGGGAGTCCCATTCCATCACACCCGTCCAACGCAATCTTTGATCACAGATTCCTCCTTCCAGGGTTGGGGAGCCCACATGAGCCCTCTTCAAACTCAAGGCCTGTGGTCCACCAAAGAACAGGCATATCACATCAATATACTGGAGCTACGGGCCGTGCATCTAGCCCTCAAGGGCTTCTACCCCTCCACTCAAGCCAGCTCTATATTAGCCAGATTGACAACATAACCACGATGTATTATCTAAACAAATAGGGAGGGACCCGATCTCACACGCTATCCTGGAGGCTCCGGCAATCTGGGATTAGCTTCTGGCCAGACAACTTTAAATTACAGCAGTCCACCTGCCAGAAGAACAAAACACTCAAGCAGATGCTCTGAGTCTTCACTTTGAAGATCAGCAAGAGTGGGTTCTGCACAACAACGTGGTGGCAGAATGGGATCATCTAAGTGTCGATCTCTTCGTAGACGGCACCAACAAAAAATGCCAAGACTTTGCGTCAAGATATTACCAGCCAAGAACAAATGCCAATGCCCTTTTGATCGATTGGTCAGAGGACTTTTTGTATACTTTTCCGCAACTTCCTCTCATCCTGAGGGTCATAACCACACTCTTTCACTCCAGTATGAGGATGATCCTGATTGTAGCAGACTGTCCACGGCAGTGGTGGTACCCGGTGAGTTGATACAGCCTGCAGACAGTTAGCCCTGGCAAAACGTGTGCTTCCCAAACGATCCTCACCAACTGCACCTTGGTACTCAGAGGAACTCAGAAATCAAAAACTAATCTGTAAACGGTTAAAACGTAACTGGCGGAAAAAATATACTGCAGTTGAGAAAGAAGTCTTTAAAAAAAGTCTTGCCATTTACAAACAAGGTATTGTTAACTCAAAAAGCTTTTCTTTATAAATCCAATCAACCTGGCAAAAAACTCAGCTAAAGAACTTTTTAAAACAGTATCTAAGCTGGCCACCCAAAGCCTACCTAAGATCGAATCAAGTCAAGAATTCTGTGAAGGAATTGCTAAGTTCTTCCAGAACAAGGTGGAAACCACTTTTCGAGTCTTCAAACAACTCCCGCAAGGAGCGATAGAAAATCCGATGACGGGAGCCAACCAAGCCATAGGTGCTCGCCCCATGCTTGAGAAATTCATCCTACTTTGTTCAAATGATACAAAAATACTTCTGGGCTCAAGTATGTCAGGCTCTCCTTCCGACCCCTGCCCAGTGCCAGTGGCCAATCTGCCCTGGAACCCTTTGCTATTGCACTTACATCAGTTTTCAATACCATGTTTGAATCGGGAGACTTTCCTAGCATTTGGAATACTCCTATTATTGAAAAAACACAACCTGGATCCAAGTGATCCAAATAACTTTAGGCCAATCTCTCGCCTCCCACTGCCAGTGAAAGTGGTCGAGAAAGTTATGAACTCCCAACTGAGTGCCTTTCTTTTCAAGAATAAGCTACTGGGATCCACTCAGTATAGATTTAGAGAAGGGCACAGTACTGAGACTGCCCTGATAAAATCAACGGAATAAATCAGGAAAGCCCTGGACCAAGCAGGGGAGGCTTCCCTCATCATGCTCCACCTATCCACAGCCTTCGACACAGTCCATCATGATCTCCTGGTGGACCGTTTGTCGGAGTGTGGAGTCAAGGGCAAGGCATGGATGCTTTTAAAAGTGTTTTTAACGGGTATAGCACAAACAGTGTCCCTAGGGAAATTTAACTCTAAATCCTTTTCTTTGCCATGTGGAGTGCCGCAGGGGTTGTCCCTCAGCCCTACCCTCTTTAATGTGCATGTGGCTCCTCTGGCCCCCCTGATCAGATCCTATGGATTCAGTCTTACCTCTTGATGACACACAAATTGTAGTGTCACTGCTGTCAGGAAAGGAAGTAGGGATGAGTAAGAAGTTTCATGACTGCATGGAAGTAGTCAGAACTTGGATGACACAGAACTGCCTGAATTTAAACTCAAAATAGGGGTGGTAAGCACTCCAAATTTTCAAAAGTTCATTCCAATACAATCATCCTTATTCTTTTTGCGTGCAATCCAGGTAGTGCTTGCCCTAGTGCACTGAATAAACATCATTGCTGTGGGGAACGCAGAATCTACGTTCCACACCCAGATGCACAGCATAATTGGATACTAGATCCCACAATTTTAATCCATATTTCTCTTTACTCAAGTTTAGTCCATGTTTTATCTGTAATTGTTCGTTTTCTCTGTTTCATGTCCACATCAATCACTATTTGCATTTTAGGAAGCTTCAAGTATTTCCGTGTGCCCATCCAGACCTTCACTGACATATGATCCAAATACAACCAATAGTTTCGAGCAGCATTTCTTTATTGAAAGCCCAATGCATTTCGGGCTGTGTCACCAGCCCTTCGTCAGGGGTCACTGCAAATTAACCAATCAAGGAAAACCCATCAGTAATAGATTATACAGTTTATCGCATTAATGCACGAAATTTTCAATTTAATATTTTCTATTTTAAATACTATTCATCAAGTAGTCAAGTAAAAGAAGTGTTCAATTAACATAATCTTCACCCAGTTGCCCTTTTCATTTATTCACCCTCTGACCTGTAATAAAATAGAAATGCTGCTCGAAACTATTGGTTGTATTTGGATCATATTTCAGTGAAGGTGATATAAATAAATAGTGATTGATGTGGACATGAAACAGAGAAAACAAACAATTACAGATAAAACATGGACTAAACTTGAGTAAAGAGAAATATGGATTAAAATGGTGGGATCTAGTATCCAATTATGCTGTGCATCTGGGTGTGGAACGTAGATTCTGCGTTCCCCACAGCAATGAATTTAAACTCAGGCAAAACTGAGATCCTTATGTTCGGAAATAAGGCCAACTTCTGGACCCCGGACTGGTGACCGTCCGATCTGGGCATCCTCCCTAAATCTATGAGGCAAAAAATCAGGGTGTAATGGTGGATAATAGACTGAGCTTTGAGGACCAGATAAACACCACGGCCTCGGCCACATTTCAATCCCTTAAACTGATTAAAAAGGTCAAACCTTTCTTGCCAGAAGACAGTCTATGAACGGTCGTCTCATCCCTTATTCTAACGCGGCTGGATTACTGCAATGGGCTCTATTTGAATATCCAAGTGCGGCACCTAAATAAATTGCAGATCCTGCAAAATGTTACAGGTACCCCCAAATTTGCATCTGTCACCAAGGAACTTAAAAACGACACTGGCTGCCTATCAGTAAACAGGTGCATTTCAAGTCTTTATGTATTGTCTTCAAGACATTACATGGCCAGGGTCCTGAATGCTTAATTCACCAGTTTCAATGGTACACTCCCAAAAGAACTCCCAAAAGAACTCTGCGCTCACTAGGAGCCAAACAAGTGAACCTACCACCCACGAAGAAAGCTACATTGGGGGTGGGGGGGAGAAGTTTCATTACAGGCACAGCCAAAGCTTGGAATGCTCTCCCTTGGAATCTGAGGAACTCCTCTGACCTCCTCGCATTCTTGAAAGAACTTAAAACCTGGCTATTTAACACATAGAATTTTCCATCTACACCGCCCTGCAAACTTGGTCTCAGTAGAGTGAGCTACCAGCGCCAGGACACCCCTGGGTAACCGTTGCACTCTATAAATATAGTTAACATAACATAACCTTCTACACCTCCCAGAGTGTCAAAACAAGAGGCTTCCGTGCAGGCTGGATCTCCTCCCCAAATTGAATGGGAGAATCCATCATCCCAACCCTCCCTCGCTGAACTTGACTGCATTGCTTCTGAGGTCCTTCAGTACGGCCATCTAGGACTTCCTCAGGAGTGCATGAATATTTTAAAGGAATCAAGAGGGCTTTCCACAAGTCGTTCCTATACATTTAAATGGAAGAGATTCTATATCTGGTGTGTGCAAAAAGGGTTCCAACTGACGCAAGGGCAAGAGAAGGTAATCTTACCATCTCTCCTGCACTTGGCCAATTCAGGGTTACAGTTTGCTACCATCAAAGTACACCTTGAAGCCATTAAAGTATATACAAAGTCACCCTCCCAACCATCCTTTTTCCAGCTACTAGTGGTTAAGGATGTTTTGCTAGGGTTTCCATGAAACCACTCCCGTTCATCTCCTTGGGTGCTCAATTTGGTTCTCTCCAAGCTCATGGGTCCTCCCTTTGAACCAATTCATAAAGCGACCCTCAACATCTCACATGGAAGGCTGCCTTCTTGGTGGCAATCACTTCTGCTCGTATGGTGAGCTGTTGCAGGGATTCTGCTCATACACAGAACTGTGCACAGAGACCCAGGACCTCAGTGAATTGTGGTGGACCAAAAAACTCACCTCGGTACCTAGAACCCCTAACCGACTAGCATCAGTGTCACATTAGCTCTTCGTCTTATGGCAAAGGAACCAATGATTAGACAACCCAGAACATGCGACTTAGTTTATTCAGGAATGGTGGGAATCAAGAACACTCTTGCATTTGTTATTCTCATACCAGTCCCCCACATGGGTAAAAAGAGACACGATAAAGTTTAAAATGTGTATTTTAACAACGTGCTCTGAGAAGCAGTATTTTTGCTAACATAAGCAAGCATATGATTAAAAATAATACGATCAGCATTGTTACAATTCCATAAAACACAAAAGGAGAAATCATATTATAATGATAGTGGAAACAGGTCCTATAGTGCCTTGTATGCCACCCTCCCGAGCTAGGAACTATATTTTATAAAATATAGAAGGTCTCTTAGGCTTGAATGGGGGACCCCATACCTCCAAGATCAGCAGAGGTGAATCACATCTGGATCTGAAAGCTCTCTCTCTCTGGAAACTGATTTTCTCCAAGTGTCTAAAATCATAGATGCAGTGCAATATTAAAGGCGCCAGAATTTCAGTTAGCTGCAGCTGCGTGCCTGTTGTGTCTAAGCGTGAGCCGATCAGCCCGAATAACAGCTAACCTTGTTATGATAACCTTGGAGGCTTCAGAACTCACTGTGCAGACTGAGGTCACGATGTAGGTCTAGGGCTGTTGAAAACAAGCCATTCTCATGTGAAGATATTCACGCAGTCAAATTTACAACAACAGTTACATGCAGTGTAGTGTGCAAAAGCGGCAAAAAGGCAAAATGACGTTTAAACTTCTAATAGCCCTAGGCTAACAAACTTCTAATAGGCCTAGCCTAACATAACAATGTGTGCAAGCAAGGCTCAGCCTTCACTACAGAGCGAGATCCAAGCTCTCTGCTCTATAGAGCCATACACAGTTTTTCACAGCAACAGGTTGGTAATAAGAACCCACCCTTCGTTCCTACCTAAGGTGGAGTCTGACTTTCACAGTAATCAGTCCATTTCATTACCCACTTTCTTTCCTAATCCCACCACACCAGCTGAAAGGTCTCTCTATTCTTTAGACCTAAAAAATAGTCTTAAAGTTCTACCTAGACAAGTCTAAGCCTATTAGGCAGTCTGATCACTTGTTTGTAAATTACGGTTCCATCAGAATAGGTTTACCAGCCTCTAAACGTTCCATCTCCAGATGGATAGTGCCATGTATCAAGCTGGCTTACCAGTTATCCAGTAAGCTCCTTGTGGCTACTTCCAAGGCTCATTCCACTAGGGGAAAGGCAGCTACTGTGGCTTTATTGCACAATGTACTCAACTCTGAGATTGGCAAAGCAGCCACTTAGAGGTCCGTACATACATTCACAGGACAATATTGTCTCGATTCAGATACAATAGGAGACACTGAGTAGGTAGGCCAGGCCTCTTTGAGAAATGTATTCCAATACTGAGACCAGCTGCTCTTGATTCTAAATCATTTGTCCACAGGGGTAGAGGATGGGCTTGCTATTCGATTCAGTGTTCATGGCTATTGATGAGGATCCCCTGGAAAAGAAGGATAAGTTACTTAACTGTAATCCTAGTTCTCTTCTAGTGGTATTCTCATCAAAGTCATAAGCAACCCACCCATCTCTCCTGGCAAATGATCAATCATTAGTTTGTCTCTTTGTGCTCTGATCTTCGGGTCTCCGCAAAGAACAACTGACCTAACTGTCACACCTGAGGCATGATGGGAAGCTGGGGGTCATGGCTGCCTTAAAGGCACGGTGCCAGATTTCTTTTATATTCTTTCAGTTTCTAGATTGTTAGGGTTCCAATGCAGCCTATGAGCTAACAATGCCTGCTATGTTACATTGCAGCTTCTGCAGTTCATTAAAGAGAGTTCAGGTGTCTCTTTGTTCTCCTGTTTTTTCTTCCCATGTGTGTGTATTAAATAATTAAAAACAGAGTACATACCTATTGATGCAATAAGCAGATTACTGAAGTATTGATTAGCCTTCCTTTTCTTGAAGGCTGCATTGACTTGTGGCAAAATAATATACATGTGTATATATATATATAAAAATATATATATATTTGCACATGGTGTATTCAAAATAAACAAAGTTTAAATCAACTTACTGTTGTGGTGCCGTGACTTCCGTCGACAAACGCGAGGACGTGAAGATTCGAAGAAATATATATATAAGTGTATAGAGCGGTATATATAGGATTTTATATTTATTTATTTATAAAGTTTTATATAGCGCGAAACTAGATCCCATAGGATATCAGAGCGCTTTACATTTGGAAGGAAAGGAAGGACAATAATGCAAATACATCAACCACTAGGGATAAAAACAAGCATGATCACAGATTACACGACAAATGCCTCATGGAGGTCATATTAAACAATTGTACAAGGGTAGCGAAGGAGTGGCAAATATGTCATATGGAAGTGTAGTAGTAGTTAATGATGGTACACTGGGAGTAGGAACAAAATACTCGGGCAGGAGAGCCTAGCCCACTTACGGAAGGAATTTATTCATAAGGAATCTTTTGACTTCCAATTTGAACACCGTTGTTACAGAGATTTCGCGTACTTCCGGTGTTAGAGAGTTCCATATCTTTGGGGCTGCGCCAGCGAAGGCTCTGTGACAAGTTCTCTTTTTGCTCAGGATAAGTGGTGGCGCTTCTTGAGGCTCTTACGACCCTTGACCCCACTAGGTAGGTCGCTCCCCCTCCCCACAGCACCGCCTGTGCCTCCCTGCCCCAGCTGCTGCTGCTGAGGAAGTTCGAGGCCCTCCACCATCCGCAGGCTACCACCTGCGCCTCATCCCTGGTGGCCAGTGGTAGGCCGTAGGTAGGTTTGTTCATCCTCCGCTTTATTGCTTTTATTGTATTGCCTGTATTTTCATTGTTGTGTCTGTGACTGCTGTTGTATGTCTTCCCCCGCTGCCTGTACGTGGTCCGTGCCCCTTTTTCTTCCCTCTGTTCCCTGCGCTGTCCCCGTGCTCTCTCTGCCCGGTCTTCCTTCTGTACCCCTCGCTGCCCCTGTGTCTCTGCCCGGTTTTCCCTTCTGTTCCCCTCGCTGCCCCCGTGCCTCTGCCCGTTCTGCCTTCTGTTCTTAGCTGCCCATGTATTTCTATACTCTGTATTTTGCCTCTGTACCACTCATTTTTTCTGCCCTCTGTGCCACTCTGTGCCACTCATTTTTTCCCTAGTTTTTTGTGCCTTTCTGCCCTCTGTTCTACTCGTTTTTCCCTTGTTTTTTGTGCCTTTCTGCCTTCTGTTCCACTCGTTTTTCCCGCTTTGTTTGTGCCTTTCTGCCCTCTGTTTCACTTGTTTTTTGGCCCTTCTGCCCTCTGTGCCACTCATTTTTCTCTCGTTTTTTTGCCTTTTAGCCCTCTGTTCCACTCGTTTTCCCTCGTTTTTGTGCCCTTCTGCTCTCTGTTCCACTTGTTTTCCCCCTGTTTTTTGTGCCTTTCTGACATCTGTTCCACTTGTTTTTCCCTCGTTTTTTGTGCCCATCTGCCCTTTGTTCCACTTGTTTTTTTGTTCCCTTCTGCTCTCTGTCCCACTCGTTTTTCCCTCGTTTTTTGTGCCTTTCGACCCTCTGTTCCACTCGTTTTTTGTGCCCTCTGTGCCATTCGTTTTTCCCTCGTTTTGTGTGCCTTTCTGCCCTCTGTTCCACTCGTTTTCCCTCGTTTTTTATGCCCTTCTGCAACCTGTTCGACTCGTTTCTTTGTGCCCTTCTGCCCTCTGTGCCACTTGTTTTCCCTCGTTTTTTGTGCCTTCTGCCCTCTGTTCCACTCGTTTTTTCCTCGTTTTTTGTGCCCTTCTGCCCTCTGTTCCACTCGTTTTTTGTGCCCTTCTGCCATCTGTGCCACTCGTTTTTTCCTTGTTTTTGTGCCCTTTTTGCCTTCTGTTCCACTCGTTTCCCCCGCCGCTGTGCCCCGCCCCCCCTGACTGCCCACTGCCCATTCGCTGCCCCCGCCTCCTGCCTCCCAGCTGCTCCTCCCTCCCATTTCCCCATATAGGCCGGCCGCTGCTCGGTGAGGAGACCGACCCTTTACCCCACCAGGAAGGTCGCTCCCCCTCCGCACAGCACCGCCTGTGCCTCCCTGCTCCAGCTGCCGCTGCTGAGGAAGTTCGAGGCCCACCACCACCCGCAGGCTACCACCATTGTTGTGTCTGTGACTGCTGTTGTCTGTCTTCCCCCGCTGCTTGTACATGGCCCGTGTCCCTTTTTCTTCCCTCTGTTCCCCTCGCTGTCCCCGTGCGCTCTCTGCCCGGTTTTCCCTTCTGTTCCCCTCGCTTCCCTGTGCCTCTCTGCCCGTTCTGCCTTCTGTTCTTTGCTGCCCCTGTATTCCTGTATTCTGTATTTTGCCTCTGTGCCACTCGTTTTTCCGGTATTTCTGTGCCCTTTTGTGCCACTTGTTTTCCTCTCGTTTTGTGCCCATTTTGCCTTCTGTTCCACTAGTTTTTTGTACCCTTCTGCCCTCTGTGCCACTCATTTTTCCCTCGTTTTTGTGCCCCTTTTGCCTTCTGTTCCACTCGTTTTCTGTGCCCACTTGCCTTCTGTGCCACTAGTTTTCCCTTGTTTTTGTGCCCCTTTTGCCTTCTGTTCCACTCGTTTTTTTGTGCCCTTCTGCCCTCAGTTGCACTCGTTTTTGTGTGACCTCCTGCCCTCTATGCCCCTCCTTTTTCTCTTGTTTTTGTGCCCCTTTTGCCTTCTGTTCCACTCCTTTTTGTGCCCTTCTGCCCTCCGTCCCACTCATTTTGTTTTTGTGCCCTTCTGCCCTCTGTGCTACTTGTTTTTCCCTCGTTGCTGTGCCCCTTTTGCCTTCTGTTCCACTTGTTTTTTTTGTGCCCTCTTGCCTTCTGTGCCACTCGTTTTACCCTCGATTTTGTGCCCCTTTTCCTTCTGTTACCTTCGTTGTCCCTCACCGCCCTTGCCCCTGCGGCCCGGCCCCCCTAACTGCCCCTTGCCCATTCGTTGCCCCCGCCTCCCAGCTGCTCCTCCCTCCCACCTCCCCATATAAGCCAGCCGCTGTGCGGCCGCGCCGCAGGCTAAGGCGAGCCCGTCTGCACCCGTCCACCCCTGGACGGCATCCAGCGCCAGAACCCCTGGCCCACGCACCCGCCACAACAACCGCCGCCACTACGACGCCAGCACTCTGCACGCTCTCAACTCCGGACGGAGCCACACCTGCTTCAAGGTCGCCCCAAAACGCACACACTGCCCCTTCACCTGCCGGAACTGCAGCTACGCCAGCCTCAGAGCCGACGAACCACCCACCAAGAAAGACCCTAACCACCTCCGATGCATACTACTGAACACCCGCTCCGCATGCAAGCATGCCGTCGAGTTCTGGTACCTGCTCGACACAACTTCCCCGGACTTCGCCTTCCTGACAGGGACCTGGATTAACAGCTCCTCCGCACCAGACATTGCAATAGCCATCCCATACGGCTACAAGATCACCCGGAGAGACCGAACCATCGGAGTCAGAGGAGGAATCGCCATTGTCCACAAGAACAGCATCAGGGTCTCGACTAACACCGACGGCGAGCTCAGCACCGCCGAACACATGCATTTCCAGATCCACACAGACCGTAATTCCACCCTCAGAGGCACCCTCGTCCACTGACCCCACTGACCCCACCCCCAGTTCAGCGACTCCATCGCCGACTTGATCAGCACGCTCGCCCTGACCGCCACCGACTACATCCTCCTCGGAGACCTGAACATTCACCTTGAGAACAACAACGACAACAACTCCACAGCCCTGATCGATAACCTCGCCAACGTCGGACTGAAGCAACTCGTCACAATGCCCACCCACTCCGCCGGCCACATGCTCGACCCAGTCTTCTCCTCAAGCCCGTACATCTCCATCATCCACACCACCGAACTCCTCTGGACCGACCACTGCTGCATCCTCTTTGCCTTCCAGAAACCCACCACACACCACCGCACCCAACAGATCCCCTGCCACTGCTGGAGCAAAATCACCGAAGACCAACTACACGCAAACCTCGCTCTCATCCCACCCACCGAACCCTCCAACGCCGACAACGCTGCCCACAGCCTCAGATGCTGGATCGAGGACTGCGCCAACTCCCTTGCCCCGCTGAAGAAACCCCCCCCACAGAGACACCAGCAAGAGGGCCAGCTGGTTCACAGCAGAACGCCTAGCAAGCCTGCCAGAAACTAGAGAAGAAATAGCACAGTGAACAAACTCCAAACAGCCATGTAGTACACAAGGACGCCATCCGCAAACACCACCACCACATCAGGGCGGCCAAGAGGACCTCCTTCAAAGACCGCCTCGACAACAATGCACACAATAGGAAGGAGCTCTTCAACATCGTGAAGGAACTCTCCAACCCCAGCTCCAACACCAATGACATCCCGCCATCGTAAGCCCTGTGCGACTCCCTCGCCGCCACCTTCCACCGCAAGATAGCAGACATCCACAACAGCTTCAACACCCAGACAGCCCCAACAGACAGCAACACAACAGATCCTCCGTACACCATCGACCATGACCCCCTGCTGGCCTGAGCCAGCATGAACATCGACGGCACCATCAAGGCCATGCGCTCAATCCACTCCGGCTCTTCGTCAGACCCATTCCCACACCACGTCTTCAACAGAGCAAGCAGCTACATCGCAATGTCATCAATCTCTCCCTCAAGACCACAATCTTCCCAGAGATCTGGAAACACACCAAGATCAACGCCCTACTAACCTAAGGCAGACCCAAGAGACCTCAAGAACTGCCGGCCCATCTCTCTGCTCCCCTTCCCGCCCAAGGTCATCGAGAAAACCGTCAACAGACAGCTAACCCGATACCTCGAAGAAAACAGAATCCTGGACCCTTCCCAGTCAGGGTTCCGCAGCAACCACAGCAACCACATCAGGACACTGCTGGACAACGGCGAGACCGCAGCACTCATCCTCCTCGACCTCTCTGCCGCCATAAAACACAGTCTGCCACCGCACACTATGCACACGCCTCCACGCCGCAGGTATCCGAGACAAGGCTCTGGATTGGACCGCCTCCTTCCTCTCCGGCAGAACCCAGAGCGTCGCCTCCCCCATTCCGTTCCAAAGCCTCCGAGATCATCTGCGGCGAACCCCAGGGATCCTCCCTCAGCCCGACGCTGTTCAACATTTACATGGCCCCGCTCGCACACGTAGCCCGACAGCACGACCTCAACGTAATTTCCTACGACGACGACACTCAGCTGATCCTCTCCCTCACCACCGATCCCATCACCGCCAAAGCCAACCTCCACGAAGGAATGAAGGCCGTAGCCGACTGGATGAAGAACAGCTATCTGAAGCTGAACTCGAACAAGACGGAGGTCCTCATCCTCGGCTCCAACCCATCAGCCTGGGACAACTCCTGGTGGCCGACGGCAATGGCAATCATCCTCGACTCAACGTCACTACTGAGGCACAGCACACAAATCCACCTACTTCTTGAGGAGCGTAACCCGGATGCCATTTTTCTAACAGAAACATGGCTCACTGCCCACTCGGAGTCAGACATAATCTCAGCCCTACCTCCCGGTTTCCAAATTTACAGGCTAGATCGAACTGTAGGTAGAGGTGGAGGCCTGGCTATTATACTAAAAGACCAGTATCGCTGTCGCACCACAACCGAAACCATCCCCGAATGTGAGAGCCTAGCATTCAGCATCGACTTCACTGCAAACAGCTCTTTCTCCGGCACACTGGTATATCGGCCCCCAGAGCCGGCCAGGTTGTTTCATAGATCTCTCCCAGATATCATAGCTAAACGTATCCTGACCTCTGCTAACTATACGATTCTAGGAGACCTTAACTATCATTTTAACTCCCCCTTGGATCATACTGCCATGGAAATAACTGATGATCTAGCAGCCTTACAACTAACGCAGCTGGTCTTAGCCCCCACGCATGAAAAGGGCAACCTACTCGACCCAATTTTCAGCAACTGTACCAAGCTGAAGGTGGGCCTACCCATCCACCTGCCTTGGTCGGATCACCTTTTGGTCCCATTTACCTGGCTCACCGGCAAGACCCCCCCACCCACCCCCCTGGTCTCAATAAAGAGGAACTGGGCAAAACTATCTATGGAGTCCTGGATTAACAACTTAGACTCCAACCGCCCCCCCCCCCCCTGCCCAGATCCCAACATAGCAAACAAAAATTACGAGGACTGGATCAGGGATTCACTGGATACGATCTTGCCCGCTCAGAAATATACCTCTAGGAAGCTGCATAAGTCATCACCCTGGTTCTCAAACACCCTAAGAGAACAAAAACGCCTCTGTAGGAAACAAGAAAGAGCGTGGCGGCTAGACTTCCTTCCCGAAAAAAAGGCCAAATATAAAGAGACAATAAAGGCCTACAGAAATGGGGTAAGGGCGGTCCAGGCCACCTACTTCGCTGAGAGAATCATGGAAGCTAAATCTAAGCCTAAGGAAATCTTTCACTTGGTAAAGAAATGTACTACAGTGAACACAGCCCCCCCCCTAGCAAAAACTCAAAATCAATGTAATGAGTTAGCGGATTACTTTCACAATAAAGTTACCCAGATCTATTCCTCTTTTCCAACGGTAGCCACCAACCCAGGAATAATCGACAAAACTCCTTCGGGACATCCTACCCCCCTTGGTATGCCTAAATTAGAACACTTTCCCCTTTTAGATTCTGACACTCTCTGCCAATTAGCCCGCCAAGTCAAATCAGGCTCCCCCTCTGACCCAGCTCCACCAGAGTTCCTGCTCCAGGCAAGTCAAACCACCTTGCCTGTGATACTAGATCTCTTAAACTCCCCCATCTCCTCCTGCACAGTACCCACCGTCTGGAAGAGTGCCATGGTACGAGCAATATTAAAAAAAAAAACACCTGGACCCAGGAGATCACGCCAGTTATCGGCCCATCCCACTACTCCCCTGGGCAAGCAAGGTTCTGGAGAAATATATAAACAACCAGTTGACACAATTTTTGGAAACCAACTCGCTCCTGGATTCTACCCAATCTGGCTTCAGACCTAAACATGGCACTGAAACCGCCTTATTAGCAGTCACTGAGGAAGCCCGCAGGATACTGGATCAAGGAGGATCAGTGGCAGTGATCCTCCTTGACCTAAGCGCGGCCTTCGACACGGTCAGCTACTCCACCTTGCTGAACCGGTTACGCAATATCGGAGTAGTTGGTGACGCACTAAGGTGGTTCGACTCATTCCTGACCAATAGATCTTTTCAGATCTTTGACGGGGAAATGGTGTCAGCCAGGAAACAACTGAGCTGTGGGGTACCGCAGGGCTCGTCTTTGAGCCCCGCACTGTTCAACATATACACTAAACCACTTGCTGGGGTCGTCAAACCATACGGTATTACAATTATAGCGTACGCCGACGACACCCAGCTAGTGGTTTCCCTGGCTCAGGAGGGTAACAGGCAAACAACGGAAAGTCTGATGAAATGCCTAGAAGATGTCAAAGCCTGGATGACATCCTCGTTTTTAAAACTGAATGGAGACAAAACAGAGCTTATGCTCCTGGGCCCAGCATCCCCAGTGCCATTTTCCTCCCTATGGCCTGCATGCTTAGGAACACCTCCCACCACAAAGGAGAGTGTAAAAAGCCTAGGAGTATGGCTCGATAAAAATCTTTCCTTCTCCATTCAGGCTACTAAGTTATCCGCCACATGTTTTGGTTTACTCAGAACTCTGAGGAAAGTCCTTCCTCTCCTGCCAATGGAGGCAAAAAAAGTGGCAGTTCAGGGCCTGATCCAGTCGCGGCTGGACACAAACAACGCCTTATATGTAGGAGCCCCTGAGATGACCCTACGAAAGCTGCAAGTGGTACAAAACAGTGCAGCCCGCTCCTTGCTGCAGATCCCACGCACCCAGTCAGCTAGATCCGGACTGATAAGCCTGCACTGGCTTCCAGTGAAACAAAGAGTGGCATTCAAGGCCCTATGTATTGCTCACCGGGCCTTCTGGAAGACTGGCCCAACAATCTGTAATGACTTAGTCACCCATTACCACCCAACCAGAAATCTTCGATCTACGGACGCCTTCCTGGCTGTGACTCCCAAAGTAAGGAGAGCTAGGACCGGAGGTAGGATGTTCTCTCTAAACGCCTCGAAACTGTGGAACGCACTCCCTCTCCATCTCCGGTCAAACTCGAATCTGCTCTCCTTTCGAAAACAACTAAAAACGCTTTTATTTGCAAGGTCTATTGAGTCCTAACCTCCTGCACCGCTCAGCTCTATCTATTTTCTCAGCGCTTGGACGCCCATTGGGCAGCAATCGCGCTTTATAATTCTATTTCCAATTCCAATTCCAATTCAATGACCAAGCAAGTCAATGCCGTCTCCTCCTCCTGCTTCAACACCCTCCGCATGCTCCGCAAGATCTACAGATGGATCCCGACAGATACAAGAAATACGGTCACCCAGGCCCTCGTAAGCAGCAAACTCGACTATGGAAACGCCCTCTACGCGGGAGCCCCGACCAAGCTCATCAAACTACTACAAGGCATCCAAAACGCCTCGGCACGACTGATCCTCGACGTACCACGCCACGGCCACATCACCCCCCACCTGAGAAACCTGCATTGGCTCCCTGTCAAGAAGAGGATATCCTTAAAGCTCCTCACCCACGCACACAAGGCACTCCACAAGACTGGCCCAGCCTACCTCAACAGACGGCTCTCCTTCTACATCCCCAACTGCCAGATACGGTCCGCCGAGCTCTCACTCGCCACCGTCTCACACATCTGAAGAACAACCACAGGTGGGAGATCCTTCTCCCACCTCGCTTCCAATACATGGAACACTCTCCCACTGAGCCTACAATAGACCTAAGACCTACTGACCTTCTGGAGGATACTCAAGACCTGGGTGTTCGATCAGTAGCGCCCCCCACCCTCCGGCGCCTTGAGACCCTTGCGGGTATGTAGTGCGCTGTACAAATGGTTGATTTATTGATTGACAGGATAGTTCAAGTTTTTGCACCAGGTACCTGGGAGTATTGAGGTGGATGGCTTTGTGCATCATAACAGCAATCCTTAACTGAATTTATGCTTCGTAGGGGAGCCAATTTAGTGATTTTAGGACAGGCGATTTGTGCTCATTGCGTTTGGAGCCTCTAACCAGTCTAGCAGCAGCATTCAGAGATGCCCTTAGTGGAGCCAGGGTGTATTTGGGAAGGCCACAGAGGGTAGCGCTGTCGTGATCTAGCCTCGGTAGGACACACGCTTGGACCACCTACTTGAAATAATTAAGTGGAAGGAAAGGTTTGATGTTTCTGAGTGTCCTCATCAATTGGTTTGCACCCTTACAAATATTGCTGATATGATTTTTCATATTCAAGTGCTTGTCCATGGTGACTCCTAGAGATTTGGCTGAGTCTACGATGAGAGGAGTGCAGTTGAAAGTGAAGCGAGTCAGCCAGCGGTCTAGCTTGGGGATGTGGTTCGGAGGGGAGATGAGCAGGAATATAGTTTTTGAGGTGTTGAGAAGGAGATGGTTCTCAGTTAACCATGGACTCAAGAGGGGTGGTGTTTCCCTGTGCGGTCCGATGGGGAGACGAATAGGTGTCCGAATGCGGCTTTCTCTACTTTTAAATTTTTTCTCAGGGAAACACCGCTCTCCTCGAGTCCATGAAGCACAGTTTTGCTCAATACCAAATACACTACGTGACATAGAGATCGTATGTATAATCACGCACGCTTTATTAGTGGCAGCGTTTTGTTCATTTAATTTTTCATTTTCCACATTTAGGTTTAATAGGAGTGGCATACACAGGGCTGGTCCCTGTGTGGTCCTGATGAAGAGCTAGGGGTAGGCTCAAAACATGTTGATTGTACACAGAACTCCTACCCATTACAGTTAGGTTTTTCTGTGTAACACCCCCTTTTAGATATACCAACCTAGGAGCGATAATTAAGGATTTTAGCCCACTAGCATGGTATTTTAATCACTTTCACCCACTCCACCACACTGTGCACCACACATAGACTTCCATTCCAGTGTTCCTATGTAGTTTCCGCAAGTCCTAGCACGCCCCAGTTCGTAGAGTACTGGGATGGCCCCAATGATGAAGCATGTCACCGGGGGAAACCCTGGTGAGTGAGTGGACTCAAGAAAGAGTTTTTTCTTTCCTAAAGGCTTTTTCTGATCATATTGCTACAGAGCCTTTTTCTTTTTTGACTGGGTCCTCAAACCCGAGACCTCGGGTTTTATTTGGAATATACATTAAGGAGGGCGGACCCAGTTAACACTACCTCTACCTCCCTTCCCCTTTTGTGAACTGGATGGGTTAATATTCAGGAGGATCTTGTTGATATCTTGTTCACTAAATGGGATAAAGGTTCCCCAAAAAGCATTGTTCTTGGCATTTTGGGGGGTAGAGTTTAGCTTTACTAAGAGGTCAAGGTGTGATGCTGCCCTGGAGGAGAGCAGTAAACCCTTCTTAGAGGCGAGGTCAGTGGAGATGAGTTTCGATTTCTCAATGAAGAAAGCAGCAAGTGTGTCGCAAGAAGGTGGGCTGCCTATAGGTTCAGAGAGGTTTGGACCTACAACTGTTTGCTGTTTGACCAATTCGAAAAGTTTCTTGGGATGGTTTGCCGCTTGATCCAATTGGTGTCTGAAGTAGTTAGCCTTGGCGCTCTTGATTTGTTTGTAGTAGAGGTTCCTAACCTCTCTTAGGAGTTTAAGTTAGTCCGAGAGAGATTTGCTCTCCAGGAACATTCAACTGCCCAAAGGTTGCGATGTTCCGTGTTTAAGTTTTCATTATACCAAGGTTTGGATATTTTTGTTGAAGCATTTTTATGTTGGATTGGAGCAATGTCATCCATGATGTTGGAAATGATTGAATTGTAGGAGTCAGTGAGTAACTGCACCTCAGTCAAGGCAGCTTGGGAGGAGAGGGCAGATGTACACTGGGCAGCTAGCTCAACAGAGTTTATTGATCTGAGGTACCTTTTCCATATCTTTGATTTCGTTGGTTGAGCCTTCCTCAACATTAACTCCTTGTTGATATAAAAAAGGATACAGTGGTGGTCTGACCAGTCACATGGGGTAATGGAATCCAGGGTGATGGTCTGCCCTTTCGAGATGATGAGGCCTAGGGTTTCTCCTTTATTATGAGTTGGTTGGTCACAGTGCTGAGTCAGATCATGACCATTTAGAAAAGCTTAAGGCTTGATACTGCGAGGTCTTTTGGGTTTGCCCAATGAAGATTAAAGTCACCCAGGAAGATTTGAGACACAGCTGAGTCAACATTGCTAGAAATGATTTCCATTAATTGCTCGATGAAGGGGAGATTGTCTACAGGGGGTGATAGTAGGTGTGAAGTTTGCAAACCAGGTTCTTACTTGAGATGCTGAGACAAACATATTCACAAGAGGAGGGGGCAGAGGACTCAACGTGAGAAATTGAAAGTGTGTTCCTATGAATACAAGCTAAATCCCCACCCAATTTCTGAGCTCCGTCTAACCTAATTATATCATGAGTGGGAGGTACTAAGAGGCCTAAAATAGGAGTATAAACAGGATTTAGCCAAGTTTCAGTGAGGATGATAATGTCTAAGTCCTTGTGTTGGATGAGGTCGAAGATGTCAGTGGCGTGTTTGCTGGCTGGCCTGCAATTTAGAAGTACACATTTAAGTCGTAGGTGATCAGGGGGGGAAGGATTCTGGGTGATGTTCACATGAGTGAGGTTGACCTTGTTGCTGCCTCCAAGATTGCGAGGAGGTTCTCTGTTTGAGTTGAAGAGGATGGATTGTATTTGTCTCTGCAGGCTCATGTTGGGGTTGCACCAAATAGGGTAAGAATTGTGCTAGTCCTGAAGATCTGTGGACGCCAGTTAGGACTCATATATTCTGGGGCGAGAGGGGTGGTTAGACAGGGAATGGATTTCAAGAGGGCGGGGGCTAAAGGCTTGTCCATGGAATTTCTATCGCTAGTGGGAGCTTTGGACAAATTTGAGGCTAGAAGGAAAAAACTGAACAGGGGGGAAAATCATTTGAGATGGCTTTCAAGTCATGTAGCTCAGAAGTTAGAAGGTGCAACTGTAAGGAAATCTCATCTAGGCACGCAGCTAAGCCTGAGTGTTGAGCGAGAGGTGGAGGGTGAGAAAGGGAATTGATCGGTGCAGGGGGTCTCGGTGTAAGCCTATGGAGTTTGCGTTGGTGATGGGGCGATCCAGGGGAGGAAGTTGGTCATTTGAGGCTAGAAGAGTTTCATGTTACTTTTGATTGTGAGTTTGGAGCCTTAGTAAGGGGGCAGTGATCATTAAACTGAGGGTTAGGTCCAGGCAGCACTGGAAAGATTGGAATTGACCGATCCTGATCAGTGGTGGGCAGTTGCTCGGACTCCAGCCTCATCTGAGACAAAGGGAGAGGGCTGGGGGAAGGTGGGACAATCGTTGGAGGCAGTGCCAGTCGGTCAGCAGGGGATCTCTCTAATCTGGGAACGGATAGGCTCGGACTGGCTAGATTTGCACCAGATGAACCCGAGAAATCTCTCACATTCAGATTCATGGGTCTGGATACTTGGGGCACAACCACATGAGATGGAACCACTCTGTGGTGATCTGGTGGTGAGGGGTGATTTAGATAGGGATGGGGAGATGGCCCTCCTAAAATAGCGGGGAGTGGACTCGTAGAGTCCTGAGAGATGGGAGATGAATATGGGGGACATTAGGTTTCAAAGAAACCGCATTTTTGAGGAAGATGTTGATTATCTTAAATAGATTCACATTGGACGCTTGGATTAGGATGATACCTTTGTTATAGAGGGTGACGGTGGCATTGGCGTTGAGTGTGGACGAGGGTGCTATTGTAAGCTTGATACTGTGAGGTGTTTTCCTAGTACTTGCTATTCGGAGCATCGAGTAGAAGACTTTTTGCCAGCATGTTCTTTTAATGGAGTATAAAATAAGGTCATTAACTCTAGTACCATTGTTGGTGGAAAAGTAGACATCGGAGATTAAAGTTTCGGGCCTGGCCCTGGGTAAGTGATGCTTGTGTTTCTTGGCGGCGTTTTTCGATAGGTTGGGAGGGTAGTTGATGATAAATGCATAGGATCCTGAGGGATCGGGACTTAAATCCATTGTGAGAAGTGTGTCTATTGACCGATTGTGAGGTATCATCGGTGGGAAGAGGATGTTGTTAAAGTGAAAAATGCTGGACCCATAGTGTGGGATGACACAACCTAAAAACAGTGTGTGTGGGAAAAGACAGCAAGTTCACTCCAGGATTGAAAAAAAAACGGGATGTAGTCAGTTATTTTCTCTTATTATGTCCTGCCCAGATGTAAGAAAATTAAATAAGTCCACAAGCCTATTCCAAGATGGCCACCAAAATAAGAAGGTGAGGGTTGAGCCAGCTCATTTCTATTTCCATGCTCAGCTGAGCATTGGGACCGTGGAGAAGGGGTATCTAGCTTCAGATTTAGGCCTAGAATAACAAGGTGGGAGCCAGAGAGCAGCACTAATAGTAAACAAAATGGATGCCCTCATTCAAAAAATAATAATAATAATTTAAACTAAACTGCTTCAAGTAAGGTCACTCAGCGTAGAAGAGCGATGCTCAGCAGCACCTCATGTCATGGGGCACTCAGTAGAAAAACATTCTTTCCCTTTTGTTTTTTCCCATCATTCCGGAAACTAAGGTGATAAAGTTGCTTCTCAACTCCTCATACCAGAGGGGAGGGCAATCCCATGGGCATCCGATCTGTGGACCCATGTGCTGAGAAACCTGCACAATGACCCAGGAAACATGGAGTCCAAACAGACAGCGCCCAGCTAGTAGCACGCAGAAACACTCCAACTACCCCCCGCAAATGCAGAGCGACACTGGCAATCCCTCACAGCTCTTCACCCAGCTCCCGTAGTGTGGAGGTGGTGAAGCAAAGCTGCAGGGCGGAAGAGAAGGACGCTGAAGATCGGGCGATGAGATAATCAGCCACTTGTGAGCGGAGCGCCGCAAAGGGCAAGAGGTGGCTCCCTCAGTGATATATATTTTTCATGTAGTTCGGGGTCCCTGCGCATGGGCTGGAACATTCCTTGCTTATGACTTTGATGAGGATACCCCTGGAAGAGAACTAGCATTACAGGTAAGTAACTTATCCTTGCATGCAAAGCACTAGCTACAACAACAGATTGCGTCCACAGCACCAGATTTCACTTGCCACAGCACCAGACTGCATGCAAAGCAGTTTCCACAGCACTCAATTGTACCCACAGTACCAGCTGCATTCCCAGATTGCACCATTAGCACCACATTGCACAACAGCACTTGTTACAGTATCAGATTGCACTTTCCACAGCACTAGACTGCATGCACAGCAGATGCCACAGCATTAGATTGCACACACAGCAGTTGCCACAGCCCTAGTTGTCAGGCACAACACTAGCTTTAACCCTCAGCACCACAGTGCACTAACGGCACTTGCCACAGCACCAGATTACACACAAAGCAATTACCACACATCAGGTAGTATGCCCAGCAGTTGCCACACTACTAGGTGGCATGCACAGCAACAGCACCAGATTGCACCCTCAGCACCAGATTGCGCCCACAGCACTAGATTGCAATCACAGTACCAGATTTCACTTGCCACAGTACCAGGTTGCACACACATCAGTTTCCACAGCACTAGATTGCACCAATTGAACCAGATTGCACCCAAAACGCTTGCCACTGTACCATCTATAAACCCACAGCACTTGCCTCGGCACTGGATGGCATCTGCATCAACAGTTATAAACCCACGTCACCAGGTATAAACCCAAAACACCAGATATAACCCCATGACACAAGATGTAAACCCACTGCACCAGATAAAGATCCACAGCACTTGATATAACCCCACACCCCAAGAAATAGATACACAGCACTAGATAAAGATCCAAAGCATTAGACAAAACTCCACAGCAACACATACAACAACATAGCACAATATATAAACCCACAGCATAGATCACATCCACATTTCTTACATCCATGCATCTACTTACCTCTTTATGTCTTTTCTTCCTCCTCCCTTGCCATCTTTTCCTCTTTTATGTGTTCCATTCTTCCACCCTGCCTTCTCTTTTCCATTCCAGTGGATGTATTTTCCCCCAGCCCCGTAATCTTGTTCCCATTGTATTAATTTTCTTCCCCATGTCAATCTGTCATCTCTTTCCACCGTTATGTCCTTAACTCCTCCATTTATTTTTGTTACATCATCCAGATCCACCATTTTCCTTACTTATGGGTGGTACGAACAGGCAGCGGCTGTCTAACACTCTCAAGCATTGATGGGGGTGTGCTGAGGCACATGGAGCATGATGCTGCAGTGAAGCTGACCTGGCACGGCCCCTACACGGCGCAGACGTTGCTGCATGCAGCGATGTCATCTCAATACCGGCAGCACAATCCTTGAAAGTGTTTTAATGGGCAAGTGAAAAATTCAGAGGGGAGGGTTCAGCTGGCCAGCACCACCATGCCCCCCCCTGCGAACGTCCATGTCTGCTTGTAGCTATACGAAATGTCAATTTGCAAACTACACTCAAGGTGTAGGTCGTCAAATCTTCAAGGTTGGTCCGCAGTTCCTCTCACTAAAATTGTCTTGCCTCTATCTTGCTGTATGCTAGATTTACAATAGTGTAGCCTTATCTGGCTCTGCCACTAAAACCCTTGACCTTTCCTCTACATTGTTGTTGGGCAGAATTTCGATAGTGTAACCTGAGCTGACTTTGCTAATAAAACCCTTGGCCTCTGGCCCATCAGGACCAGCATTACCCTATCACGTTGGCAGTGGGTTGCTTTAGGGTGAGGCCACAACGACTGGTATTTCCCTGCCAGAGTATGAACAAACAAGGACCCGAAAGGTACACTTGCCGCATGTTACGAATGTTCATTTTTCAGTTTTCTCTCAAAAGCTCATACTTTGGGAGATTGCTTGTGAACAACATAAAAATGAATTCCGAATGGGCCAAAAAAACATGACTACCATGCAGCATTCAAGTGTGCTTACAGTGGGTCCACCACATCAGCAGGTGCATTGTAGGCACAGAGGGAGGGTGGGGGTTTCTTAATATGGTGGGCAATCTTTTGTGGATGGTTGGGATTTGGAGACGAGTGCAGAGAGTTGGAGGTAGGGCCTCTAGCAGGCTGGAGGACCGCTTTCCAAAGACTAAATCCACGCCCATTGCCTTGATGTCCGAAGTATTCTGCTGTGGTTCAATCTGTGGGGTTCCTCATTGTCCTTACGGATTACATAAATTGCCAGCGGCGGCTCCACATCTATGGTGGGGGAGCGTCACCCACCCAAAAATGCCAGGAAAGGAAAAATAAAACACTCGTTATATTTTTCCTTTCCTGTCGGCTTGGGGGCAGGGCCTAGTGGGTGAAAACACTGAGGGAGTGGTGTGTGCGCACTCCCTTCACTTCACATGACGGTTCGGCCAAACCATCATGCACAGTGAACCTCTCTCCAACCCCAGCTGCATTGCTGTGGTTGGAGAGAGCAGGCACAGACCTGTCCTGGAGCGCTAATCCAGAGAACAGCTACAGGATTGGGCGCAGGGCAGGCTGGGAGCATGTGCCTGAAGAAGAGGAAAGAGGGGAGGAACATGACACGGGACGTGGCTGGCTGAAGGTACGTTTAAAAATAAATCATTATTTTTTTTTATTTCATCCTCCCTTCACGACCCCAGTCCCCCCCAGACCCCCCTGTCCCCACCACCTGTCCGCCACTTGTAGCAAACACCGTCCGCTACTGTAAATTGCACTTGCTGTTCTCTTTCCCTAAAAGATCAGCTTAGCCTGTGCTTGTCAGATTTACCAATGTTGATTTGTGAAAAGACACAGTACCTCAGTGTTGGTGTGTAAAGGTTTTTGCCTCTGTTCAGGATGTGCACAGCCAAGAAGGCAAAGCAATCTAGCGTTGTACGCTTACTGCAGGTCAGTTTTAGTCATTTAGAACTACCAATATGTAGTTTCTTTGTAAGGTATGTCAATTTTTCGTTATACTACGACCAGATAGCAATTACAATGCTCTGACTCTCAAGCTAACTCTGTAATTTAGTCCAGAACAAAATTTATCTGGGGAGCCCTTTGATAGAAGATTGAGAGTAACTAGCAATGGACCTAGGGTCAAATGGAGTACAGTAGGACATTCCCATGAGATTATTAGTGAGATCTACAGGACGGTTGCGGTAGGTATGGAGGATATGGTTCGATTGATCAGCTCAGGGAGTATCCCTGAGTCAAATGGGGAGATAACCTAAACTCATACTCAGATTAATACGAATCTGAGGAGCTTATTTCTAGCCAAAACAGGGCATACGGTGGGTAGGAAGCGCCCCCGAATCATGGTTTAATAAAGCATGTTGAGAATCTAAGTTTATTCTGATCATGGCGATCAAACAGAGTGATAGATTACTGATCCAGGTTGCTAGGTGGAGTTATAAGATTGCGCTAAGGAGAGCTAAAAAAAGAACGGGACCAGGGAATTTGGGAGGCTCTCCTAGATGCCGCCAAACTGAAAGATCAATGTTCCTTCTTGAACGTAGTAGCAACAGGAAGCAGAGATGGATATAGCACCAAAGAAAACAATATTACAGCTCAAGACTGGGTGCTACATTTTACCAGTCTATATATGCAGAAGGGAGATCAGCAAGCTAACACGGAAGGACAGTTGGGGGTAGGGGAGAACCACCAACAACTCAGTGTACAAGGTGTGGTGAAACACAAGTTTTCACCCAAGGGCCCACCACCTATGCACAAGAAGAGGTGTCAATGGACATTACAGAGGAGGAAATTTACCTGGCAATAATGGTAATAGTCCAGAATAAAGCACAAGGGATATACAAAATTCTGGGCAATCTATTCCTGAGTGAGATTACAATCTGGAGTGCCTAGGTCGCAGTACTGTACTCGGCAATCCTGAAGGGGGTTCCCTTACCACACACCTGAGCAGGGGCCAAAATAATCCCCATCTTTACAAAGGGCTTGCGCAATTTGCTGGCGAATTATTGCCCAATACAAGTACACAAAAGCTTTATAGCAAAGTGATCCTAAGTAGACTAAAGGATTGGCTTGCTGATAATGAGATCTTGACACCCTTACAGGCAAGCTTTAGAAAGTCCACAAGCACAATTGATCAAGCTTTTCGCCTACAAATATTGTACTGGAAAACAGTTAGAATGGGTGGAGGACGACTTTATGTTGTGTTTGTGGATTTGCGATCTGCCTTTGACTTGGTACAAAGATTAACACTCTGGCAGGTCCTTTCCGGAATGGGAGTGCCAAGTTATTTGTTAGATACCATAGTCAAGCTACATACTAACAACTTTGCGCAGGTAATACACGGCAGAGCAGGAGAGTTAACCGATCCCTTCCCCGTAACACTCTACATTAACAGCCTTGTTAAATTTCTGGACCAATGTGAAAACGACGCGCCTAGATTAGCAAACATGAGGGTCCCTGCCCTCTGATACTTTACTGATCTCCAAAACTCTGATGGGACTTCAGAGGAGTCTAGAAGAGTTTGATTGCTTCGGCAGGATGAGGGGATTGGGGATCAATGTGAGCAAAACCAAGTATATGGTGCTTAATCCTGGGACTTCACCCACAACACATCTCACTCTGGCAGGGACCCATTAGAACGTATCCGTACATATGTGAACCTAGACTTCACACTTACAGGACACCTGGGGTGGCAAGCTCATATTTCACAGTGACGATTAAAAACCGAGCATGTAGTAGGAGGTATTCTCAAAATGTCACGCAGTTCACAGTATTGCCCTATTTTACCAGCGTATCCAAATTTACAATCTTAGAGCCTAGGGGACTGCTGCCTACGGTTCCGAGATGTGGGGACATCAGGGTATGACCTCATTGGAAATGGTTGAAAATCACTTTATGCAACAGCTGGTCGGTTTACCAGTAAGCACTCCCTTGCTCCCACTTATACTGGCTCTTGGGGCCAGAAATATTTCAGATAAATTGGCACTGCGCCCCATAATCTATTGGAGAAGGATCTGGGTCACCCCAGAGCTATCTGCTTACCGACAGGGGTTAGAGGAAATCTTGTCTAAAATTGGCTCTACCAGAATTCCATGGCTGAAGCATGTAAAGACTACATTAATAGACTTCCACCTTGAGGATCTATGAAATACCCTGGTCCTGGCTAGGGCTAGTTCCAAATCACATATTAAAACTGCATACTGGCGATATAAAGATAATCGTATGTATAGCCAGTCAAGCCATAGAACCCTAACAAATGACTATCTTACATTTAAGGATTCCTTCAAGCTAGAGGACTTCCTGGACGAAATAGAACCTCCTCCAGCCCGGTGTTTCTACTTGCAGTTGCAGTATGGAACTTTATCCAGTATTGGGATATCTTTCATAGATTCACATCCCTGAATCATTCCCCATTGCCGAGGCGGGAGTCCCACAGTAAATAAAAAAGCAGTGCCAAAGGCAAATAACTGTAGTAGGCCCTAAAGAAAAGGCCTGAGGCCTAGATCTTAGTAGCCTATCTACATCATTATGCTAAAATAACCAAAAATTGGTCCCAGCCAATCAGCTGCCAGCACCCTCTAGAACCTTCCCAGCAGAGCCAGTTCTCCGAAGATTTTGTGTGCAAGGGAGTCTCCCTGAGTGCTACTCAGTTTTTCTTCAGAATGTCTGACAAGAAGACCTTGTTCAAGCCCTGCAGAACCTGTGACAAGAAGAGAGTCCATGTTGATGACTAACATAAGGACTGCATCTACTGCCTCTACCCTAAACATGAGGCAAATGATTGTAAAATCTGCTGCACCTTCCCTTCTAAAATTCTCAGGGATAAGGACGCGAGAGTACTGTTGTGGCTTAAATCTTCTTCGGCTGAAGATGATGAAAGAGCCTCAACTTCCAGCAAGAGCGGAGCACTGCGCATGAGAACATCGTCAACGGGGGTCGCCCCGGAGTCCCCGGAGACGTCTGCCCCTGGTGAGGTCCTGGTCCCGGATACTTTGCAGGAAACCTTGCCAGATACGGACTCCACTGCTCCAGTGATCCCGGAAACTGGCCTCTCTGAACCACACCTTGAGTGAGATCTGACCTAAGGAACTGTTCTGTTACTGCGTTGTTGTCCTCCGATGTGGGGGCGCCCCCTTCTGGGTCTTGTCAGATCATTGCTGTCTCTCCTTGGTGTTGGGACCCCTGGGTGTTCGACTGCGGAGGAGAGCTGCTGCCCCGTTCGCCGGGGTGTTATGCTGTGGGGCCCACGAGTCTGTGGCGGATCGTCGCCCAGCATAGAGACTGTATTCAATGGACATACCCGGAGACTGTCTTGGAACATTGGGTCCTCGGGGAGCTGGGGGGGTTGGGGGGGGTGGGTGGGTCTGGTTGCTTGTGTGTGAATGTTGGTATTGTGGGTTGTATGGGGTGGCTGTGTACGTCCTGGCACTGGCAGGGGAAGGGCAGGGTAGCGTTTTTGGTTGTTGCTGTCCTTTTGCTCGTGGGTGGGGGTGGGGAAACTGTTTCTGGAGGGGTTCTGGGTTCCGTTGTTGTTTTTGGCTGGCACTGGCGGGGGGGCGGGGTGGCGAGTTTTGATGTTGCCCTACTCCTGCTTATGAATGGGGGGGGATCTCTTTAGAGTTCGTGTGGTTGGGGGAGCTGTGGGGTTGGGGGAGTATTGTTTTTGGCATTGAGTGTACCGTGGTTCAGGCCCCTGGGAGGCTGCTTGCAGATGCTGGACTTGGTTGCCCGGATGGGCAGGCTCAATGCTTATGGGATACAAATTTTTGACTTGGAACGTGCGGGGCTTGGGCACTTGCACCAAGAGACACAGGGTACTGTCCTTTCTACGCCGTCATGGTGTCTCTGTGGCGTGCCTGCAGGAAACGCATCTAAATTAGGATGGTGCCCTTAAGTTGGCGAAGAAGTGGCGGGGTCAAATGTTCCATTCTTCCTTCTCTACCTATGCCAGGGGGGTCCTGATCTGGGTGGCACCCGGGGTTCCCCTGGCGGTCCAGTTTGCTGAGGCAGATATTGAGGGCAGATATGTACTTTTGCGGGTGAAGCTGGATGGGAGGGATTTCCTGCTGTTGAATTCTTATGCACCCAATGTAGATGACCCGAATTTCTTTTCCGGCTTACAGGAGCTTGTAGTTTCAAATTTAGATGCCCCCCTCCTCTGGTTTGGAGACTTTAACTGCGTACTGGATCCGCTGCTAGACAGGCATCCTCCACAAGCGGGCACGAAACCTCGGATGACGACTCGTCTCCGGGAGGTGATGGATAACCTGGGTGCTGTAGATCTGTAGCGACTGGGTAATCCGGGACTAAAATTGTACACCTGTTATACCCCCACACACAACACTCATAGTAGGCTCGATAGAGTCCCTGCTGCCATTATCGATGCTTCTCTTGTTTTCTCGGTAACTCATCAGGCCCGGTTTCTGTCCGATCATTCGCCCGTAACGTGCGTAATACAGTGGGCGGACCGATCCTCCCGTCCGCGGACCTGGAGGATGCCGGGGGATCTCCTGCAGGACCCGGTGGGACGGGAACATGTGGAGACGACCCTACGTAACTATCTGGATCTGAATTGGGGAGATGGCGACATCTCTTATGCGACCAAGTGGGACGCTCTTAAGGCGGTAGTGGTGGGGCACATGTATGGGCCTGACTTATGGGGTCCGGAGACAGCTGCTCCGTGAACTCAAGGGTGCCGAGGAGCGCCTCTGCTGGTGTCAAGCCTTGTCGGATCCGGATGGGTCAGACCTAGACTCGGAAAGGACGGCCCGTGAGGGCGTTCACGATATTCTCACCCGGCTGGATAGATTTACCCTCGGCCGCTATCGCCAGCGGCTCCACCGTGAGGGGGACAAATCGGGCCGGCTATTGGCTTGGATCCTCCGTAGGGAATCGGCACCTGCACGGATCGTGACATTGAGGGACCCCGCTGGGGACCTGGTGCACTCAGAGGGGGACCTCCTTGCGGTGCTTCGCACACATCTACAAACGGTGTATACCGCGGACCCCCTGGTGACGGAGGCATCGTATCAGCCGTACCTTCGCGGTTTGACCCTCCGGACTCTCTCTAAGGAAGATGCGGAGGAACTCGACGCTGCGGTGACGCTCCAGGAGGTCAAAATGGCGTTGGCCGCCCTACCGACGGCTAAGACGCCCGGTGGAGACGGCTTTCCAACGGAGTTTTATCAGGCGTTCGCAGATACCCTCTCTCCCTGTCTCCTCCAGATTTATCATGACCCACTGGAGCCACACTCCCACCCACCATGCAACAAGGTGAGGTTTGCATGATTCTGAAGCCGGGTGGGGATGACTGCGATCCCGCGGCCTACTGGCCTATCACCCTCATTAATACTGATGCAAAAATTCTCACTAAGATCTTGGCCACGCGGCTGGCGCCGCACATGGCGCATTTAGTTCACCAAGATCGGTGCGGGTTTATCCCGGGCCGCAACACCGCCATGAACCTTCAGCGATTAAACCACGTTCTCCATGAGGTACGTGATAGAGAGGATCCCCAGGTCCTGGTGTCGATAGATCTGGCTAAAGCCTTTGATACTGTCAGCTGGAGGTACCTGTTGGAGGTGCTCCAAATGGCTGGGGTGGGACCCCTCTTCTGCGACTGGATCCGAATCCTATATAGTGCGCCTACGGTCAGGGTCAGGCTCGGGGCGGCCCGATCCGAGGAGTGGCAGCTGGGCAGGGGCACCCGTCAGGGGTGCCCCCTGTCGCCGCTCCTATTTGCATTGGCGATTGAGCCCCTGGCGGTGTCGCTCCGGGCGGAGATGGCCCCCTGGGGGATTCAAGTGGGGGATACAGTCCACTTGATCTCGTTGTACGCCGACGACGCGCTGTTCTACCTGACCTCCCCCCAGGAATCGATCCCGCTCCTGTTGCACCACTTGGATCGTTTTGGTGAGGCCTCAGGACTGCACCTTAATCCCGCGAAGTCCTTGATCTTTCCCCTTGCGGGCTGTGGTGAGCACCCGGGAGTGGCATTCCCGCCCCTAGGACTTAGATGGGAAGTGGAGGCCTTCCGCTACCTGGGGATCCAGGTGGCCGTGTCTGATGAACGACTGCTGGCTCGGAACGCTGACCGGGTGCTCAGTTTCCTACAACAGTCCGTGTCCTTCTAGAATACGCTCCCACTCTCTCTCATGGGACGGTTGGCCGTCTCGAAGATGGTTATGTTGCCCAGAGTATTGTATACCTTGCAGAATACCCTGTGCCCTCTCCCTCCTCGAATATTCAACAAACTTGATACGCTGCTCACCTCCTTGCTTTGGGCGGGTAGACGCAGCAGAGTTGCATTGCGCACGGTGGTTAGACGTTGGGAGGAGGGATGCCTGGAGGCCCCGAGGTTTGACCTCTATTACTATGCGGCCCAGCTGCTACCGGCTGCCCGCTGGTTTGCGGGTGCGGACAACTGGGAGTTGCAACTCCTGGTAGGTAGAGCAGATGAGCGGACCCTACAGGTGGCCCTGATGCGGGGTAGGGGAGCGGATGACTCCCTACCATATATTGTCCGACACACGGCTGGACTCTGGCAGCGAGTAGTCGATAGAGTATTAAGGCGGGCCCCATTTCATAGGAAGCTACCGGTGTGGATATTAGCGCCGGTGACGTTGATGGAAGACCACATGTCGTTCCGGGAGTGGCATGAGGGCGGCTGTGAAACTCTGGCGGATCTGTATCCCGATGATTCCTTTGTGACCCTGGAAAGGGCTACGGAGGCCTTTGGTCTCACTGGGGGACAGTTTCTCCACTATAGGGCCCTACAAGACGTGGCGAGGGCGACCTGGCCGCAATATCCGGAGGCACCCCGGTGTGCCATACTCTGAATGTCCTGTTGTCGTGCGGCAGGAGACGGCGTTTGATAATGCTGTTCTATACGGCTATGAGATGCGATTCGATACCCCCGATATCTCTGTCCTGGGCAGCATGGGAGGCTGATCTAGGGGTCGCCTTGGACCCAGGACAACGCAAACGTATAGGGACACTTACTAGGAAGGTGTCGTGTAACGCACGCTTCAAACTGATTCATTTTAACTTTGTCCATCGCACTTACATAACCCCAGTTGCTTTGCATCGCATTGCCGCGGATAAATTGGATACTTGCCCTAGATGTAGTACGGCCAGAGCCGGATTTCTTCACTTGGCTTGGGAGTGTCTGCTGGTCGGAAACTTCTGGAGGGCAGTGGTGGTCCACATCAGGAAGGTCACGAGCCTGCCTATTGCCCTCACCCCACTTCACTGCTTGTTGGCCCTAGTCCCCAAACCCAGGAAGAGGAACCTCTCATATAAAATGTTGCAGCTGCTCTTGGTGTTGGCTAGGAGGCGGGTGGCCATCACCTGGATGGGACAAAGGGCACCAGACATGTCATTGTGGCTCCGTGACGTGGGGGAATCGACATTGGCTGAGGAGACTCACATGCAGCATACGCGTAAGGATGAGCGGCTACAAGAGGATTTGCTCGCATGTAGAATGATGAGCGCTGTGGGGTCTGTTGATAGCGATTCCGCTGCCACTAGTGCTGAATTGTTCTCCTCTGTGGAATCGGGGCCCGAAGATGGGGTGGCGGAAGCTGGAGAGGGAGAGTGGGTGTTGGAGTAATGCCCTGACGTCTATACACGTGGTTCCATATTGCTAGTTTTGTATAATTGCTTTGCGTCCCAAGAATGTGACTATTGTATCTACTGCTATATCTGCACCTGCTGGAGCTACACTGGGCCTGGGAAATGTGTACACTTGTTTTTCTTTCTTCTACTGATGCCAAATTTGGGGGGGGATTGTATTGTTCGTTTTGCTGGAACACAAAATAAAGTTAAAAAAAAAAACTTCCAGCAAGAGAGCTAGATCACAGGATAGTTCTTCAAGTGAGGGAAGAAAACACCTTAAATCCTCCCACTCTACTTCTGGCCCTTCTCAGAGGTCTCCCTCAACTTCCTCTGGGCCTTTGCAGTCTCCACAGACTTCAGCTCTCAAGGACTCTAAGAAACAATCTTCGAAAACAGTGAATAAAAACCTCTCAAAATCTCTAGCTTTCCCTCTATCGTCGATGATTTCTGTCACTTCTTCTGCTCCTTTGTCGATGGAGTCCATCTATACTACGTCTTCACATCTCCTATACTGTCGACGAGGATTTCTACTATGTCTAAGAAGACTGTTGTCAAAGAATCGTCGACGAAGGCCTCATCGACGAAGTCGTCATCGAAACATATATCGACGAAGATATCGTCGACGAAGCCTCCACCGTCGACGAGAGAGATAGCGTCGACGAAGACGCAGGTATCTTCTATGCCGTCGATGACTGTCCCGTTGATGTCGAACCCATCGTCGATGATGAATCCGTCGACGTCGAGCCCGTCGAAGAGCACACCGTCAACGCCCAGCCCATCAACGACAATGCCGTCGATGACAATGCCGTCGACGACGCTAACAAAGAGCTCGTCGATGACATTTCCATCGACGGAGATCCCGTCTACGACCATACCATCTACAGTGGTTTTACCTGCTCCAATTAAGGCTTTGGTTATGGTTCCAACTTTTTCAACGCCAGTTCCATCTAGGAGCTTTCAGCTCCAGACATTTCAAAGGCATGAGTATTCCAGTATCTCACCTCTTACTCCGTCGCATCTTCTGGAAACATATGCCCAGGAAGAGGATGATAATTATGACGATGAGAACAACGAAGGACCATTTGGATAGCTCGTCATCCTTCCGAACTGCTTATCAAATGTCAAGATGAAGAGGAAGAGGAGGAGGATTACAACAAACATTATTACCAAGAGGACATTGTCGTTCCCCATCACACAGTATATCATAGACAATCTTGGCAGTCGGACACCAGACATCTGCCTCCAAATCTTATTCAGGACTTGCAAGCCATGCTCGCAGATTATAGGCAGCGGTTTCCCCCACAGCAGGTTATTCCACCACCTCCACCTGCGGCAGTTCCAGATCCTTTACCACCACCTGAGGATGCCTCCGAGTGCAGAACCTCCTCAAGAACAACAACCCTCACAACCTCCTCAGGATCAGGACACTTCCTCTGATGAGAGAGTTGAAGAAGGTGAATTGCCAGAAAACCCTCATGTTGATCCATGGGATTCATACATTATCCCTATGCCTTCGCCACCAACTCCTCTGCCATCTGATTCGCCACAGGATATAGGAGGATTTCACAACCTCATGCAGAGGGCTGCTACTAGGTTTCAACTTCTTGTTACTGTGGAACAGACCAAATGTTTCCTTCACGATTTTGAAGAGGAGTCAATAAAGGTTACCAGGGCCGTGCCTATAATTGATTATATATGGAACAAAGGTATCAAGATCATGAAAAATCTTGCATCCGTGCCTGCGGTGCTTCGGTGCTTCCATGGATAGATAAAAAGTATTGTGCTCTGGCCAATAGTCCATCCTGTCTCATTGGACACCCTCGGCCAGATTCCGTCATTTCCCAAGCTGCCCAGCAAAGGTCCAAGAACCCGGCAACACCTATTACTACACCGCCGGACAAGGAGGGATGTCGTATTGATCTGATTGGAAAGAAGTTTTCCACTATGGAAGCTGCTTCCATCAGGGCAGCTAACTCATTAGCGATCATAGGGCGTTATGATCGCTAAATGTGGTCAGATTTGGCTCGGGTGATTGACCTCATTCCGGAGGAGAAAAGGCAGGAAACACGGAAGATCTTACTAGAGGGTGAGCGCGCAGCATCAGAAACAATAGATTGAGCACTGGACATTGTTAATACGAATTTCAGACATTTAGCTGGGGCAGCAGTACTCAGATGCCAAGGTTGGCTTAAAGCCACCACTTTCAGACCAGATGTCCAGACAAAGATATTGGACATGGCTTACGATAGCGAATCGTTGTTTGGGAAACACATCGATGAAGCCCTCTGGGCAATAAAGACCAATACGGACACTGCAAGATCCTTGGGCTCCTTGCAGTACAGACGCGGGACATTCAGAGGCCCTAAGGGGCGTGGTTATTCTTCTAGAGGAGGATATCAAACACAGCAAAACAGACAGTGCCAACCCGAATATAGACAGAACTACCAATCATCATACGGTCAATCCAGTACGGCTGGTTTCTCTCGCCAGGTAGGTCGAAAACGATCCCAAAATCAAGGGTGTGACTCTAACAGAAAACAGTGATCGCTGCAGGGCGCCAATCACACCTCTTTCCCTTCCAGTGGGGGTGGAAATTTCAACATTTGTGAACAAGTGGCAAGAAATTACCTGCGATCTATGGGTTCTAGACCTGGTGAAACACGGACATACCCTAGAATTTGTCACCAAGCCACCTACCACTCCGCCCGGGGGACCCTCTCCCCATCGTCTTCACTTATTATTTAAAGAAGCTTTAACTATGCTCCTCTATAATGCTATAGAGAAGGCCCCAGCTCATCAGAAACAGACAGGTTTCTATTCTTGTTTTTTCCTGATCAAAAAGAAATCAGGGGAATGGCGACCGATCCTAGACCTTCGCAACCTGAACAGATTCCTCAAAAAACAAGGATTTTGCATGGTCACCCTCTCAGAGATTCTAGGTTGCCTGAACGAGGGAGTTTTTATCGCTTCTATGGACATGGAAGACGCTTACTTCCACATCCCAATCCATCGCAAATATCTCTGCTTCACTGTGCCTGGCGCCCATTATCAGTTCAAGGTGCTCCTGTTTGGTCTAAGATCAGCTCCAAGGATCTTCACAAAGTGCCTAGCTCCTGTAGCAGCTACATTAGGATCCCGGGGAATCCAAATCTTCCCATATTTGGACGATTGGTTAATCAAGGGTCCTTCGGAGCTAGCAGTCAAGAATGCCATTATGACATCTCTTTGCCTCTTCGACTCTCTGGGGCTAACTGTGAACAGAAGCACATCCAAGTTACGTCCGATGCAAGTCCTTTCGTTTCTTGGAGCTCTTCTGGACACTGTCAAATGCAAGGCATTCTTATCTCGCGAACGACAGCTTCGTCTTCAGAAACTAGCACTTCTGATCTCAAGAAGAAAGTCAGTTTCTGTTTGCATGTTTGCTTCACTTCTGGGGATGTGCTCTTTGGCCATTAATATCATCCCGTTGGCACGACTCACCTTCAGTGGCAACAAGCTGGTAGTTCCTTCAACAACACCATCAAGGTCACACCGCGCATGGTAAACACCCTACATTGATGGTCACAGATAGCCAATCTAGCAGAAGGGCTCACTTTCATACAAGAGGTCCCAGATTTTGTTCTGAGAACAGACACCTCCATGGACGGATGGGGAGGTCATCTCCAGGATTTGCAGATACAAGGCAAGTGGTCTCAAGAGTACAGGCAACGGCAAATCAACAGCCTGGAATTAAAGGCGATTTTTCTATCTCTATAAGATTTCCTTTCAAGGATTGCTGGTTCATTGGTACTGGTTCGAACCGACATTACCACCATGTTTTACGTAAACAAGCAAGGAGGGACACGGTCAGCAACTTTGTCAAGAGAGGCCCAAGAATTGTGGGAATGGGTTACGCTCCACAACATAACCTTCAAAGCGGAGTATGTCAAAGGCCTCCTCCATACCCTGGCGGATACGCTAAGTAGGTCCCTATCAGACTGTCATGAGTGGGAGCTAGAGCACACTCAAGTGAACAGAGTTTTCCAGAGTTGGGGCAAGCCAACATTGGATTTGTTCGCAATGAAGCAGAAAAAGAAATGCTAACACTACGCCAGCAGGTATCCACAACAGGGGTCAAAGGGGAATGCCCTGTCCATGCGATGGTCAGGGATTTGTGCCTACGCTTTTCCCCCAATACCTCTAATCCCGAGGGTGTTACGCAAGATGAAATCGGAGGGATGCCGTCTCATCCTCATTGCACCCCAGTGGCCATATCAGTACTGGTTCCAAGAGCTTCTGTTGCTATCCCAGGACCAGCCGATCCATCTTCTTCCAACAGCCACAATGCTGTCGAGGACAAGGGACAGGTGGTTCGCCCATACCCTCAATCTCTAAACTTACACGTATGGCTCCTGACTTCCTAGAATTCAAGGACCTTGACATCCCTCAGGACTGTCGTGACATCCTAACTAAATCACAAGCTCAGAAAACAATTAAGACTTATCGTCTTAAATGGAAGAGGTTTTGCTGTTGGTGTTAGGCGGAACAAATACTTCCTTATCTGCTGCATCTGGCTAGATCTGGGCTCACTTTTTCATCAGTTAAAGTCCATTTAGCAGCACTTTCCAGATCCAGAAAAGGAGCTAAGCTTCCTTCCTTATGTTTAACTTCGTTAATCAAACAATTCATGAGAGGTCTTTTACAGGCATTCCCTCCAGTGAGACCTCCTCCACCAGAGTGGGAACGTAACACGGTCCTCACACAGTTAATGAAGCACCCATTCGAACCCATCCACAAGGACAAGCTCAAGTTTCTTACATGGATAGTTGCTTTCCTTGTAGCTCTAACATCTGCTAGAAGAGCCAGTGAAATCTAGGCTTTCACTATAAAGGAACCATTTTTACATTTCTCTCAGGATTATGTTACCATCCGAACTAATCCTACTTTTATACCAAAAGTGCCGTCACAGTTTCACCTCAATGAACCAGTGAGGTTACGGACTTTCTTTCCAAATCAGTTTACACCAGTGGAAAGATCCTTACATTCTCTTGACATCAAAAGATGTTTAAAGCTCTATCTACAGAGAACAAAGCCCTTTAGAAAATCTGACCAGCTGTTTGTGGCTTACGGACAAACTACGTTGGGAACGACAGTCACAAAAGCCACAATTGCCAGATGGATAGCATCTACAATCCATTTCTGTCATGACAAGTTGAACAGGCCATTGCTGCGGAAAGTCAAGGCCCACTACACAAGAACTGTTGCAGCGTCTACAGCGTTGTTTGCTGGGGTGACTCTAGAAAACGTCTGTCGTGCTGCGACATGGAGAAATGTCCACACTTTCACGAGACATTACTGCCTTCAGTTGGACAGGCTGTCCTACGCCACCTTTTTCTTTGAGGCCATTTTCAGGTACCCTTTGGTCTTTTAATACTATCTATGGTTGCCATTGTTCATGACAAACATACAGTTATACAATTTTAACATGTTCATTGTACTTCTATCTGTAATATGTCTTTAAGGCTTGCATATCCACGAAGTGATATTACTATGCGTGTTTCTTTTCCTATTTATAGGTCATACTTTTAACTTTGAAGGTTTTGGTTTATTATGCATTTGTTAATGATTTATGGATGCAACTGGGAGTTTATCAGCACAAGTCTCCCACCATCCGCAACCGACTGTATACTTGGTTTACTGCTTTCTACTCTGATTCAGGCATGTGAATCTATGAAATATACCCCAATACTGGATAAGAAAACAAGTTACTTACCTGTAACTACAGTTATCCAGTATTGGTATCTTTCATAGATTCACTTGCACCCACACTCCTCCCCGAAGAGTCAGTCCTCTATGTCTACTTATTTCCCACTTGTGCTAACGAAAATCTGAGGAGAACTGGCTCTGCTGGGTAGGTTCTAGAGCGTGCTGTGAGCTGATTGGCTGGGACCAATTTTTGGTTCTTTTAGCATAATGATATAGATAGGCTACTAAGATTTAGGCCTCAGGCCTTTTCTTTACGGCCTACTACTGTTATTTGCCTTTGGCACTGCTCGGCGACGGGGAATGATTCAGGCATCTGAATCTATGAAAGATACTAATACTGGATAACTGTAATTACAGGTAAGTAACTTGTTTTCTTACTTGTCTGGGCTTTTACTTCAAACTGCAAGCATGTACTATGGGCAAAGGAGTTGCATTGCCCGGCCTGTGGGGATCAAAAATAAACCATTGAGCACATTATCTTTTTCTGCTCAATTTATGTAACACAAAGGAGGTGTTGGATTATTCCGCTCTCTCAGAAACTGGGAGTTAGGGAACATAAGGAGGCACTAAGGATTCTTAGATATGACACATGCAGGTTGTCAATCTTTGCTCTCTCACATTTTCTCATGAGTGTGCGGAGAATAAGGTACAAGTTAAGCATCCAAACAAGAAACTTGTATAAGTGACGAACAGTAACATGCTAACTGTACAATTGTTGGAGAATAGGAAGGGTAATACTTGTTGTATAATAGGATTAAGATTAGAATGTTATATTCTTTTAACCTTTTAGCAGGTGAATAACCTATTTTATTGCTTAGAAAGCCACATTTGCTTAGCTTCAAGATAGCTGGATTTGCAATTATGTTAACAATTAATTTAAGAGTAAGGAGGTATTAAGCATCCCCAACCAAATTGCATTAAATCCTTACGCTGTTTGCTGGTAATATTATTGTATTGAATTTTGTACATTTATACTGTTAATGTCATATGCCATATGCTTTTATGGCTTATAAGCCGCGATTACATTTAAAAGTAAAGTTTCTTTGTATGTCTCTCAAGGGTACTGGCTTGGCTCAAATATTTTTAACATAGAGCTGAGCCAATACTGCCTTTAAATGCCTTTCTGCATTACTTAGACATTTAAATTGCAATAGTAAAGTAAAAAGTAAAGTCCACATTTGTAAAGCGCACAATCACCCGTAAGGGTCTCTAGGCGCTGGGGGGCCGTCGGGAAGATTAAGCGAGCTATTGCCCAGAGTCACATGGTGCTGGGCTGACCTGCCGCCGGAGCCGGGGATCGAACCGTGGTCCCCAGATTACAGCGTCAGTCGCCCTGGCCGCGGCGCCACACCTCTTCCACTGGGGTGCAGAAACAGTTGACAGACCTCAATAATATGACAGAGCTCCATTAACTAGGCCTGCTTCTTTACTACCATCTCTCTGTCCAGGCCCACTTACCATTACAGTGCGTCTCCATGTCAGAGTTGTCTGCAAGTCGAGGGAAACTAGAGTCTATCAGTAGACCATCAGACACTATATCAGGCAAGCTAAACTGTGGTCCGCGGCACAGGAACCTCAGCTCACACGTCTAGCACTGGCCAGATGTTGAGCCCTATACTCCTAGCACCTTTCGTTCACTTTCTTTGACATCATTTTCATCCCCATTCCAGGTAGTTGGCTCTGTTACCTCACAAGCAGAGCTCAATGTATTCGGCCAACTCACCACAAGCGGCTCAACTCCAAAACTGGCAGAAACTGTCGGGACCCACCAGCCAAAACTGTGCCCCTGAATTCACTTAATACTTATCCCACACAGTTCCCCCTAACAGATGACTACGCTGAGGTCAATAAATTCGGGTCTAGTAAGCTCTGACTCTACGCAACAGGATAAAGAGGTTTTACCAAGAGCCACCAAATTCTTGTGTCCATGGGAGTTTCTAGACAGCGTTAATTGAGCTTCAATACAAGCATTTATTAAGGATATATGCGCCTTAGCAGGGTTCAAACACAGAGCTTACTGAAGAACTGACATCTTGGCAGGTGGTATTCTAGTACTTCCTTTTTACCATCTATTCAAAGCCCAAGTCAAATGTTATTATGACAGAATACCTTAAGAGTTCAGTTGCCTTTAGTCTTGTTTTCTGCATCTTCTATCCTCCCAACCTTTCGAAAAATGCCAAAAAGAATCTTAAACATACATTTTTAAAACGACGCCCCAAAACCCTTATCGAATACAACTATCACAGCACCACGTCCCCCATTAAAACTAACTATATTTTCTACACCAAATGCCCCTCTAAATGGAAGAGCACCTTTTTACGCCACCTCCCAGTATCTAGCGCAATCAGAATCCCCCACTGTTTTAAACTTGCCACTTCTCCTTCCTTGTCCTTCCCTGGTGATATAACCATCTCCATCTACAAAACTGGAAATGTCTTAATCCAAGCCTATGAGCAACACCTCACAATTTTTGAACTCCTCTTCAGCACTCTTTCTAACCAGCTGACACTACCCTCTCCCCCTTCAACACCCTCCCAGTCTATCAATCCCTCAGTACACCTCTCAACCGCAACAACTCCTAACCCTCTCCCTAACGACAGTCCCCTCACAACAACTACTACTCTGGCACCCACACTTGAACTCTCCCCTACTGTAATACTATCCCCTCCACCGAGACCAGCTTCCTGCCCCATCCACGCCCAAATCCCCCCCACCTCCCAGAGAATCACTGTACTACCCCATGACGCTCCTTCCCGCTTTGACTCACCCCTCCCATTAACTCCTAGCCCACCCTCCACTCTGACATCATCCCCCACCACTCCTCTAATACACTCCTCTATATTACCATACCCCACAACGACCGTCCACCTCCAACAACGAACCACCTCCCCAGTACCCCTCCTCCCCTACTAAACCGGCCCATAACGACTAAACCCCTGACGTCCACGCCCTAGCCCCTTCCTCAACAAATGACACTTCTATGTCACCCTCCCCTGACGCACTCCTGTCCCCTCTCCCCACTCTAGCTCTCTTTGTCACCTATTCCCAACTCTACTCTACCTCCCAGAGACTAACACCACCCCCCCACGACACTCCCCACCACGTAATGACACATCCCTCTCCGCAGCGCCGGTTATACCCACTTCTCCGGAAACATACCTCCCTTCTCCGCTAACCCACTCCTTCAAATTCCCATATCCCCTAATGACCATCCACTTCCAACACCCTATCACCTCCCTAACACCACCCACCCTTTTAAACCATCCCCTTATGACCATTACCCCTAAGGTCATGACCCCCTCCTCTAACCTCTCACCCGCCCACTACGTCGATACCACATCCCCTTTCACACCTCACATGCTCCCCTCACCTCCCCCCTTTTCCCCATCACCCCCCTCCAAGCCATCGCACGTCATTCCCATCTCTCCCTCCCAATACCGGGCCAAACTACCCTCCCCTCCCCTGGCCTCCCACACTCCTCATTTAAACACAGACCTACCCACACTACTCCCCCCGGATTAACCGCTCGTACCAAGAGGTCAATCTCATCTCTCTAGTCACTCTGCCCCTAACACCCCCTCCACTCTAACCACCTCCACTTCCCTCCTTCTTAACCTCAGCCAGACACCTCGCAACTTGGACGATAATCGTGTTACCCTAGCTACTGAACTTACCCTACTCAGAAAAGATTTAAATAGATTCAAATCCTACAAACCCACTGCCCGCCCCTCCTTCCCCCTCTTTAAGCAAACACTCAAAAGCTCTTAGATCCCAAACATGGGTTAACAACGCCACTCCTCTCCCACTCTTACAGACCCCTTCGAACCTCTAACACCTACTCCGCCCCTGACCTCTCTGCCCTCTGCCTCACCTACCTTAACCACCCCCCACCTAAAGAATCTCCCCCCTCTCACTCAAGAATCCCTGTTATTTTGGGGACCAGCAGAATCCCTGAGCCTCCGAACTCCCCGAGACCTGCCTCCCAACTCACTAGTATTCAATTACTTCCCCCATCGCCAAACCCAAACCCCTGACCTGCATGCTCGTCAACTGCCGTTCAGCTGTCCGACATGCGACTGAAATCTCAGAAACCATTCTTAACAAAGACACCGATATCGCATTCCTCACTGAAACCTGGCTCAAAGACCATTCGACACCCATCATCGACCTTATGCCCCCTCCTGGCTACTCTATCCTCAGAAGAGATAGACCTGAAAAAATAGGGGGTGGCCTAGCAATCATTTAAAGAAGAACTTCACCTCTCCCCTATTAATAACACTGACTACACAACCTTCGAATACTTAGGCGTCAAACTCCAAATGAAATGCTCCCCCCCTATACGAATGCATAACATCTATCATCCCCCGGGTGAACCCCTTCCCTTTGCAGAAGAATTCTCCGACCTCCTAACTAAATCGTTACTTTCCAGTTCCAAAAACCTTTTTCTAGGAGATCTCAACCTCCACTGGAATGAACCTAATGACCCTGTAATCAACCTCATCAATAATCTCCTTGAGATTAGCGACCTCAAGCAACTTAGCCTCTCCCCTACCCACGCCAAAGAACCAAAGGAGCTATTCTAGACGCAATCATCTCCAACCCAGATCTTACATCCCTATCCAACATCATACCCATCAACTGGTCTGACCACCATCTCATTCTGTTCTCAATATCTCCCCCAGCCCCTCCTGCCCCTATAAAAATAAATAAAGCTACAATTGTAGGTAGAATTTGTAAACAAATCCCTCCAGGCGCACTGGAACATAACCTCCAATCCCAACTTATTCTCACCCCCCCCCCCCTTCAAATATTAATGATCTCACTGAGCATTTTAACAAAACTGTAACGGAGGTGCTAGACCAACTTGCCCCTCTGAAACCTAAAACACAAAAAATGCCCCCGTTAAATCATGGTTCACACTAGACCTTAATAAAGAAAGACGCTCGCTCAGACTGGCGGAAAGAACATGGAGACAACACCCCTTCCCATCCCATCTTGCCCTCCTTAGAATTGAAAGATCCTCTTACTAAAAACACATCTTTACAGAGAGAGCGTCATTCTTCCATCTCCAACTCTCTCGTGCCAAAAACAGACCTAGAGAACTGTTCAACATTATTAGAAATCAAACCGCCCGGCACCCCTTAACCCGGTAGCCTCCACTAACAAATGCGAAGTAATTGCCAACTTTTTCTGTGAAAAAAATCGCAAAGATAGACCGCTCTTTCATCGATACTCTACCCTTGCTCACCCCTCAACCACCCTTGATTACCGCACCTCTTCCACCTCTCCCCTTGAACACTTCCCTGACCCCCTCTCCCCCCTTCCTTCTCTTACCCCTCCGGAACCCATTTCCCTTCTGCTTATTAATACCGCCTCATGGCATAATTTCCACCCTGTATCTGAACAGGAGGTCTTCAACATTCTAGCCAAAATCAAACCTTGCTCCCACACCAAAGATCCTCTCCCTTCCACACTCTTCCAAGATCTCAAACATGTCATCGTCCCCTACTGGACCAACATCATCAACGCCTCCCTCTCAACAGGGAGTGTGCCCATCTCCCTTCAACTGGGGCAAATCACTCCCATCCCCAAAAACCCCAAAGCTGACCCCAACGACCCTAATAATCTCCGCCCCATCTCCAACCTCCCCCTCCTCTCCAAAGTCCTGGAAAAATGTGCCCTCCTCCAAATGAATCAAAAGGATCCTTACAGGCGTAAGGTGGATAACCTGAGCACTCCTATGTGCTGAAATGAGCAATAATCATCGAAAAATTCTCGAAAAATTGTAGTCCAAACCAATCATTAAATGTTAAATGTTCAAAGTTTTATTCAGTTTGTAACATGATGCAGATTTGTCTTTAATCCAAAGTAATCAATTTTGCAGGTAATTTTATATATTTCTCATGAATGTCATCATAATGAACATTAATCCATGTCCCCAATGCATTTCGAGCCGTAGCATTCGTAAATGAGATATTAGTGACCGCAGTTCAATATGTAAACATGGGAGGTTCAGACATTCATACGTGGTGACTCACTGACGTATGTATTGCTCACTGAAGAACATTTCAGGGTGCTTAATAGCACATCATGGTCTCTGAGAAGTGCGGTGTCGCTTCGGTGGAAGCAATGTTCCTGCTCAGCAACACCATACGGGATTACCTAGCTGCTTCCCCCTCGGACCGCTTGATTAAGATGCGGTCCGAGGGCAAAGCAGCTAGGTAATCCCGTACTTCAAAGAGGGGTATAGGAAGATCACCAGGGCTATACCCATTATAGATTTCATTTGGAAGGAAGGTCTTAAGATTATGAAGACGCCCGCATATATCCCTACAGTCCTTCCTCGTATTGAGAAGAAGTATAGCGCACCGCCAGAAACTCCATCTTGTCTGGTGGGCCACCCACGTCCGGACTCTGTAATATCCCAAGCTGCTCAACAGAGGTCCAAAAATCGGATGTATGACGTTACAACGCACACTTTTACAACGCATACCTTTACAACGCATTTTTTACACCGCAACATCCATTACAACGCACACCATTACAACGCATACCATTACCACGTATTCTTAAAAAATACCTTTACAACGCATTCCACTACAACGCATACTACATTTACAACGCATACCATTACAACGCATTACATTACATTGCATATAAGGTAAGTGTTGGATAGTGTAGGGGTTAAAATTACTATTCTAACTCCAAGGGGTGCAACAGTAGGGAAAGTTTTGGATAGTGTAGGGGTTAAAATTACTATTCTAACTCCAGGGGGTGCAACAGTAGGGTAAGTGTTGGATGGTAAGTTTTGCGTTGTAATGGTATGCGTTGTAATGACTGCGTTGTAGTGATGTGCGTTGTAGTGTCATGTGTTTTAATGACTGCGTTGTAAATGTATGCGTTGTAATGGATGTTGCGTTGTAAAAGTTTAGTTGTAATGGTAGTGCGTTGTAAAAGTTGCGTTGTAAACGTTGTATACCCCAAAAATCCATCCACTCCAATCTCAACGCCACCGGAATAAGAAGGCAGGAGATTGGACCTAATAGGAAAAAAGTTCTCCACCAATGCTGCATCTACCATCAAGGCAGCGAATTCTCTTGCAATTCTTGCCCGCTATGACCGACAGATGTGGTTGGATTTGTCGGAATTCATAGATTTGATACCGGAATTATCGTCAGCAGGGAGCACGTAAGATAGTGCTTGAAGGAGAGAGGGCGGCATCAGAGATAATAGACTGCGCCCTAGACATCGCAAACACTATTTTTCGACAGTTACTGGAGCTGCGGTCCTCAGATGCCAGGGCTGGCTCAGAGCAACCTCCTTCAGACCGGAAGTGCAAACAAAAATCCTTGATATGGCTTACGATGGGGACTCGCTCTTCGGTAAGCACTTCGTTGACGCCTTACTTACCATCAAGACGGATACCGACACCGAAAAATCGCTTGGTACCCTGCAATATAAGAGAGGATCTTTTAGAGGAGCAAGGGGGCGTGGTTTTTCTTCCAGGGGAAATTACCACAATCAGCAGAACAGGCAATATCCCTCTCAGTACAAACAGCTGTATTAACAATCTTCATACAGGCAATCTACTTACAGCAATTTCTCTTGTCAGGGAGGAAGACGAAGATCAAATAATCAAGGCCGGGATTCCAACAAACGTCAATGAGCTATGCCGGACGCTAGTCCAATATCCTCCCCTCCCTGTGGGTGCGAAGATCTCTGCCTTTTACCAACAATGGCGGAACATCACATCGGATCAGTGGGTCCTCGACCTAGTGGAAAAAGGACACACTCTGGAGGTCTTAAAGAAACCGCCTACGACCCCGCCCAAGGGCCCCCCTCGTCTTCACTTACTGTTCAAAGAAGCCTTAAACATGTTTCGCAAGAATGCGATAGAGAAGGTTCCCATCTCGCAAAAAGGAAAAGGATTCTACTCTCGCTTCTTCCTCATAAAGAAAAAGTCGGGAGAGTGGCGCCCGATTCTGGATTTGCGCAAACGAAACAAATTTTTGAAGAAACAAAGTTTTCGCATGGTGACATTGGTAGATGTGCTCAATTGTCTCAACGAAGGGGACTTTATGGCTTCTCTGGACTTGGAAGACGCTTACTTCCATATCCCTATACACCCCAAACATCGCAAATATCTGCGGTTCATGGTGGCTGGCGTCCACTTTCAATTCAAGGTGCTCCTATTCGGGCTGAAATCGGCACCAAGAATATTTACAAAATGTTTAGCCCCAGTTTCTGCAACACTGAGGTCTCAGGGAGTACAAGTCTTCCCATACCTCGACAAATGGCTGCTCAAAGGACCATCAAAACAGGCTACAAGACAAGCGGTCGGAAGCTCCCTTCGTCTATTCTCAAACCTAGGGCTCACTCTCAATTCAAAGAAGTCCCAATTGCAACCCCTCCAAGTGTTAACCTTTCTGGGAGCTTCACTGGACACCCAACAGTGCAAGGCGTTCTTGTCAGAACAAACTTCAAAAATTGGCAAGACTAATCTCAACAAAAAAGTCACTTTCTGTCCGAACATATGCGTCTTTTTTAGGGATGTGCTCTTCAACGATCAGTCTAGTCCCATTAGCAAGACTCAGGATGAGGCCGCTGCAGGAAGAATTGCACCGACAATGGCAACAAATAGGAGGGTCTTTCGACGATCACATAAAAGTGACATCCAGAATGAGGCAAGCTCTTCAATGGTGGCAATAATTTTTAAAGAAGAACTTCACCTCTCCCCTATTAATAACACTGACTACACAACCTTCGAATACTTAGGCGTCAAACTCAAAATGAAATGCTCCCCCCCTATATGAATGCATAACATCTATCATCCCCCGGGTGAACCCCTTCCCTTTGCAGAAGAATTCTCCGACCTCCTAACTAAATCGTTACTTTCCAGTTCCAAAAACCTTTTTCTAGGAGATCTCTACCTCCACTGGAATGAACCTAATGACCCTGCAATCAACCTCATCAATAATCTCCTTGAGATTAGCGACCTCAAGCAACTTTGCCTCTCCCCTACCCACGCCAAAGAACCAAAGGAGCTATTCTAGACGCAATCATCTCCAACCCAGATCTTACATCCCTATCCAACATCATTCCCATCAACTGGTCTGACCACCATCTCATTCTGTTCTCAATATCTCCCCCAGCCCCTCCTGCCCCTATAAAAATAAATAAAGCTACAATTGTAGGTAGAATTTGTAAACAAATCCCTCCAGTCGCACTGGAACATAACCTCCAATCCCAACTTATTCTCACCCCCCCCCCTTCAAATATTAATGATCTCACTGAGCATTTTAACAAAACTGTAACGGAGGTGCTAGACCAACTTGCCCCTCTGAAACCTAAAACACAAAAAATGCCCCCGTTAAATCATGGTTCACACTAGACCTTAATAAAGAAAGACGCTCGCTGAGACTGGCGGAAAGAACATGGAGACAACACCCCTTCCCATCCCATCTTGCCCTCCTTAGAACTGAAAGATCCTCTTACTAAAAACACATCTTTACAGAGAGAGCGTCATTCTTCCATCTTCAACTGTCTCGTCCCAAAAACAGACCTAGAGAACTGTTCAACATTATTGGAAATCAAACCGCCCGGCACCCCTTAACCCGGTAGCCTCCACTAACAAATGCGAAGTAATTGCCAACTTTTTCTGTGAAAAAAATCGCAAAGATAGACCGCTCTTTCATCGATACTCTACCCTTGCTCACCCCTCAACCACCCTTGATTACCGCACCTCTTCCACCTCTCCCCTTGAACACTTCCCTGACCCCCTCTCCCCCCCTTCCTTCTCTTACCCCTCCGGAACCCATTTCCCTTCTGCTTATTAATACCGCCTCATGGCATAATTTCCACCCTGTATCTGAACAGGAGGTCTTCAACATTCTAGCCAAAATCAAACCTTGCTCCCACACCAAAGATCCTCTCCCTTCCACTCTCTTCCAAGATCTCAAACATGTCATCGTCCCCTACTGGACCAACATCATCAACGCCTCCCTCTCAACAGGGAGTGTGCCCATCTCCCTCCAACTGGGGCAAATCACTCCCATCCCCAAAAACCCCAAAGCTGACCCCAACGACCCTAATAATCTCCGCCCCATCTCCAACCTCCCCCTCCTCTCCAAAGCCCTGGAAAAATGTGCCCTCCTCCAAATGAATCAAAAGGATCCTTACAGGCGTAAGGTGGATAACCTGAGCACTCCTATGTGCTGAAATGAGCAATAATCATCGAAAAATTCTCGAAAAATTGTAGTCCAAACCAATCATTAAATGTTAAATGTTCAAAGTTTTATTCAGTTTGTAACATGATGCAGATTTGTCTTTAATCCAAAGTAATCAATTTTGCAGGTAATTTTATATATTTCTCATGAATGTCATCATAATGAACATTAATCCATGTCCCCAATGCATTTCGAGCCGTAGCATTCGTAAATGAGATATTAGTGACCGCAGTTCAATATGTAAACATGGGAGGTTCAGACATTCATACGTGGTGACTCACTGACGTATGTATTGCTCACTGAAGAACATTTCAGGGTGCTTAATAGCACATCATGGTCTCTGAGAAGTGCGGTGTCACTTCGGTGGAAGCAATGTTCCTGCTCAGCAACACCATACGGGATTACCTAGCTGCTTCCCCCTCGGACCGCTTGATTAAGATGCGGTCCGAGGGCAAAGCAGCTAGGTAATCCCGTACTTCAAAGAGGGGTATAGGAAGATCACCAGGGCTATACCCATTATAGATTTCATTTGGAAGGAAGGTCTTAAGATTATGAAGACGCCCGCATATATCCCTACAGTCCTTCCTCGTATTGAGAAGAAGTATAGCGCACCGCCAGAAACTCCATCTTGTCTGGTGGGCCACCCACGTCCGGACTCTGTAATATCCCAAGCTGCTCAACAGAGGTCCAAAAATCGGATGTATGACGTTACAACGCACACTTTTACAACGCATACCTTTACAACGCATTTTTTACACCGCAACATCCATTACAACGCACACCATTACAACGCATACCATTACCACGTATTCTTAAAAAATACCTTTACAACGCATTCCACTACAACGCATACTACATTTACAACGCATACCATTACAACGCATTACATTACATTGCATATAAGGTAAGTGTTGGATAGTGTAGGGGTTAAAATTACTATTCTAACTCCAAGGGGTGCAACAGTAGGGAAAGTTTTGGATAGTGTAGGGGTTAAAATTACTATTCTAACTCCAGGGGGTGCAACAGTAGGGTAAGTGTTGGATGGTAAGTTTTGCGTTGTAATGGTATGCGTTGTAATGACTGCGTTGTAGTGATGTGCGTTGTAGTGTCATGTGTTTTAATGACTGCGTTGTAAATGTATGCGTTGTAATGGATGTTGCGTTGTAAAAGTTTAGTTGTAATGGTAGTGCGTTGTAAAAGTTGCGTTGTAAACGTTGTATACCCCAAAAATCCATCCACTCCAATCTCAACGCCACCGGAATAAGAAGGCAGGAGATTGGACCTAATAGGAAAAAAGTTCTCCACCAATGCTGCATCTACCATCAAGGCAGCGAATTCTCTTGCAATTCTTGCCCGCTATGACCGACAGATGTGGTTGGATTTGTCGGAATTCATAGATTTGATACCGGAATTATCGTCAGCAGGGAGCACGTAAGATAGTGCTTGAAGGAGAGAGGGCGGCATCAGAGATAATAGACTGCGCCCTAGACATCGCAAACACTATTTTTCGACAGTTACTGGAGCTGCGGTCCTCAGATGCCAGGGCTGGCTCAGAGCAACCTCCTTCAGACCGGAAGTGCAAACAAAAATCCTTGATATGGCTTACGATGGGGACTCGCTCTTCGGTAAGCACTTCGTTGACGCCTTACTTACCATCAAGACGGATACCGACACCGAAAAATCGCTTGGTACCCTGCAATATAAGAGAGGATCTTTTAGAGGAGCAAGGGGGCGTGGTTTTTCTTCCAGGGGAAATTACCACAATCAGCAGAACAGGCAATATCCCTCTCAGTACAAACAGCTGTATTAACAATCTTCATACAGGCAATCTACTTACAGCAATTTCTCTTGTCAGGGAGGAAGACGAAGATCAAATAATCAAGGCCGGGATTCCAACAAACGTCAATGAGCTATGCCGGACGCTAGTCCAATATCCTCCCCTCCCTGTGGGTGCGAAGATCTCTGCCTTTTACCAACAATGGCGGAACATCACATCGGATCAGTGGGTCCTCGACCTAGTGGAAAAAGGACACACTCTGGAGGTCTTAAAGAAACCGCCTACGACCCCGCCCAAGGGCCCCCCTCGTCTTCACTTACTGTTCAAAGAAGCCTTAAACATGTTTCGCAAGAATGCGATAGAGAAGGTTCCCATCTCGCAAAAAGGAAAAGGATTCTACTCTCGCTTCTTCCTCATAAAGAAAAAGTCGGGAGAGTGGCGCCCGATTCTGGATTTGCGCAAACGAAACAAATTTTTGAAGAAACAAAGTTTTCGCATGGTGACATTGGTAGATGTGCTCAATTGTCTCAACGAAGGGGACTTTATGGCTTCTCTGGACTTGGAAGACGCTTACTTCCATATCCCTATACACCCCAAACATCGCAAATATCTGCGGTTCATGGTGGCTGGCGTCCACTTTCAATTCAAGGTGCTCCTATTCGGGCTGAAATCGGCACCAAGAATATTTACAAAATGTTTAGCCCCAGTTTCTGCAACACTGAGGTCTCAGGGAGTACAAGTCTTCCCATACCTCGACAAATGGCTGCTCAAAGGACCATCAAAACAGGCTACAAGACAAGCGGTCGGAAGCTCCCTTCGTCTATTCTCAAACCTAGGGCTCACTCTCAATTCAAAGAAGTCCCAATTGCAACCCCTCCAAGTGTTAACCTTTCTGGGAGCTTCACTGGACACCCAACAGTGCAAGGCGTTCTTGTCAGAACAAACTTCAAAAATTGGCAAGACTAATCTCAACAAAAAAGTCACTTTCTGTCCGAACATATGCGTCTTTTTTAGGGATGTGCTCTTCAACGATCAGTCTAGTCCCATTAGCAAGACTCAGGATGAGGCCGCTGCAGGAAGAATTGCACCGACAATGGCAACAAATAGGAGGGTCTTTCGACGATCACATAAAAGTGACATCCAGAATGAGGCAAGCTCTTCAATGGTGGCAATAATTTTTAAAGAAGAACTTCACCTCTCCCCTATTAATAACACTGACTACACAACCTTCGAATACTTAGGCGTCAAACTCAAAATGAAATGCTCCCCCCCTATACGAATGCATAACATCTATCATCCCCCGGGTGAACCCCTTCCCTTTGCAGAAGAATTCTCCGACCTCCTAACTAAATCGTTACTTTCCAGTTCCAAAAACCTTTTTCTAGGAGATCTCTACCTCCACTGGAATGAACCTAATGACCCTGCAATCAACCTCATCAATAATCTCCTTGAGATTAGCGACCTCAAGCAACTTTGCCTCTCCCCTACCCACGCCAAAGAACCAAAGGAGCTATTCTAGACGCAATCATCTCCAACCCAGATCTTACATCCCTATCCAACATCATTCCCATCAACTGGTCTGACCACCATCTCATTCTGTTCTCAATATCTCCCCCAGCCCCTCCTGCCCCTATAAAAATAAATAAAGCTACAATTGTAGGTAGAATTTGTAAACAAATCCCTCCAGTCGCACTGGAACATAACCTCCAATCCCAACTTATTCTCACCCCCCCCCCCTTCAAATATTAATGATCTCACTGAGCATTTTAACAAAACTGTAACGGAGGTGCTAGACCAACTTGCCCCTCTGAAACCTAAAACACAAAAAATGCCCCCGTTAAATCATGGTTCACACTAGACCTTAATAAAGAAAGACGCTCGCTGAGACTGGCGGAAAGAACATGGAGACAACACCCCTTCCCATCCCATCTTGCCCTCCTTAGAACTGAAAGATCCTCTTACTAAAAACACATCTTTACAGAGAGAGCGTCATTCTTCCATCTTCAACTGTCTCGTCCCAAAAACAGACCTAGAGAACTGTTCAACATTATTGGAAATCAAACCGCCCGGCACCCCTTAACCCGGTAGCCTCCACTAACAAATGCGAAGTAATTGCCAACTTTTTCTGTGAAAAAAATCGCAAAGATAGACCGCTCTTTCATCGATACTCTACCCTTGCTCACCCCTCAACCACCCTTGATTACCGCACCTCTTCCACCTCTCCCCTTGAACACTTCCCTGACCCCCTCTCCCCCCCTTCCTTCTCTTACCCCTCCGGAACCCATTTCCCTTCTGCTTATTAATACCGCCTCATGGCATAATTTCCACCCTGTATCTGAACAGGAGGTCTTCAACATTCTAGCCAAAATCAAACCTTGCTCCCACACCAAAGATCCTCTCCCTTCCACTCTCTTCCAAGATCTCAAACATGTCATCGTCCCCTACTGGACCAACATCATCAACGCCTCCCTCTCAACAGGGAGTGTGCCCATCTCCCTCCAACTGGGGCAAATCACTCCCATCCCCAAAAACCCCAAAGCTGACCCCAACGACCCTAATAATCTCCGCCCCATCTCCAACCTCCCCCTCCTCTCCAAAGCCCTGGAAAAATGTGCCCTCCTCCAAATGAATCAAAAGGATCCTTACAGGCGTAAGGTGGATAACCTGAGCACTCCTATGTGCTGAAATGAGCAATAAGCATCGAAAAATTCTCGAAAAATTGTAGTCCAAACCAATCATTAAATGTTAAATGTTCAAAGTTTTATTCAGTTTGTAACATGATGCAGATTTGTCTTTAATCCAAAGTAATCAATTTTGCAGGTAATTTTATATATTTCTCATGAATGTCATCATAATGAACATTAATCCATGTCCCCAATGCATTTCGAGCCGTAGCATTCGTAAATGAGATATTAGTGACCGCAGTTCAATATGTAAACATGCGAGGTTCAGACATTCATACGTGGTGACTCACTGACGTATGTATTGCTCACTGAAGAACATTTCAGGGTGCTTAATAGCACATCATGGTCTCTGAGAAGTGCGGTGTCACTTCGGTGGAAGCAATGTTCCTGCTCAGCAACACCGTACGGGATTACCTAGCTGCTTCCCCCTCGGACCGCATGATTAAGATGCGATCCGAGGGGGAAGCAGCTAGGTAATCCCATACTTCAAAGAGGGGTATAGGAAGATCACCAGGGCTATACCCATTATAGATTTCATTTGGAAGGAAGGTCTTAAGATTATGAAGACGCCCGCATCTATCCCTACTGTCCTTCCTCGTATTGAGAAGAAGTATAGCGCACCGCCAGAAACTCCATCTTGTCTGGTGGGCCACCCACGTCCGGACTCTGTAATATCCCAAGCTGCTCAACAGAGGTCCAAAAATCGGATATATGACGTTACAACGCACACTTTTACAACGCATACCTTTACAACGCATTTTTTACACCGCAACATCCATTACAACGCACACCATTACAACGCATACCATTACCACGTATTCTTAAAAAATACCTTTACAACGCATTCCACTACAACGCATACTACATTTACAACGCATACCATTACAACGCATTACATTACATTGCATATAAGGTAAGTGTTGGATAGTGTAGGGGTTAAAATTACTATTCTAACTCCAAGGGGGGCAACAGTAGGGAAAGTTTTGGATAGTGTAGGGGTTAAAATTACTATTCTAACTCCAGGGGGTGCAACAGTAGGGTAAGTGTTGGATGGTAAGTTTTGCGTTGTAATGGTATGCGTTGTAATGACTGCATTGTAATGGTATGCGTTGTAGTGGTGTGCGTTGTAGTGTCATGCATTGTAATGACTGCGTTGTAAATGTATGCGTTGTAATGGATGTTGCATTGTAAAAGTTTCGTTGTAATGGTAGTGCGTTGTAAAAGTTGCGTTGTAAACGTTGTATACCCCAAAAATCCATCCACTCCAATCTCAATGCCACCGGACAAAGAAGGCAGGAGATTGGACCTAATAGGAAAAAAGTTCTCCACCAATGCTGCATCTACCATCAAGGCAGCGAATTCTCTTGCAATTCTTGCCCGCTATGACCGACAGATGTGGTCGGATTTGTCGGAATTCATAGATTTGATACCGGAATTATCGTCAGCAGGGAGCACGTAAGATAGTGCTTGAAGGAGAGAGGGCGGCATCAGAGATAATAGACTGCGCCCTAGACATCGCAAACACTATTTTTCGACAGTTACTGGAGCTGCGGTCCTCAGATGCCAGGGCTGGCTCAGAGCAACCTCCTTCAGACCGGAAGTGCAAACAAAAATCCTTGATATGGCTTACGATGGGGACTCGCTCTTCGGTAAGCACTTTGTTGACGCCTTACTTACCATCAAGACGGATACCGACACCGAAAAATCGCTTGGTACCCCGCAATATAAGAGAGGATCTTTTAGAGGAGCAAGGGGTCGTGGTTTTTCTTCCAGGGGAAATTACCACAATCAGCAGAACAGGCAATATCCCTCTCAGTACAAACAGCCGTATTAACAATCTTCATACAGGCAATCTACTTACAGCAATTTCTCTTGTCAGGGAGGAAGACGAAGATCAAATAATCAAGGCCGGGATTCCAACAAACGTCTATGAGCTATGCCGGACGCCAGTCCAATATCCTCCCCTCCCTGTGGGTGCGAAGATCTCTGCCTTTTACCAACAATGGCGGAACATCACATCGGATCAGTGGGTCCTCGACCTAGTGGAAAAAGGACACACTCTGGAGGTCTTAAAGAAACCGCCTACGACCCCGTCCAAGGGCCCCCCTCGTCTTCACTTACTGTTCAAAGAAGCCTTAAACATGTTTCGCAAGAATGCGATAGAGAAGGTTCCCATCTCGCAAAAAGGAAAAGGATTCTACTCTCGCTTCTTCCTCATAAAGAAAAAGTCGGGAGAGTGGCGCCCGATTCTGGATTTGCGCAAACTAAACAAATTTTTGAAGAAACAAAGTTTTCGCATGGTGACATTGGTAGATGTGCTCAATTGTCTCAACGAAGGGGACTTTATGGCTTCTCTGGACTTGGAAGACGCTTACTTCCATATCCCTATACACCCCAAACATCGCAAATACCTGCGGTTCATGGTGGCTGGCGTCCACTTTCAATTCAAGGTGCTCCTATTCGGGCTGAAATCGGCACCAAGAATATTTACAAAATGTTTAGCCCCAGTTTCTGCAACACTGAGGTCTCAGGGAGTACAAGTCTTCCCATACCTCGGCAAATGGCTGCTCAAAGGACCATCAAAACAGGCTACAAGACAAGCGGTCAGAAGCTCCCTTCGTCTATTCTCAAACCTAGGGCTCACTCTCAATTCAAAGAAGTCACAATTGCAACCCCTCCAAGTGTTAACCTTTCTGGGAGCTTCACTGGACACCCAACAGTGCAAAGCGTTCTTGTCAGAACAAACTTCAAAAATTGGCAAGACTAATCTCAACAAAAAAGTCACTTTCTGTCCGAACATATGCGTCTTTTCTAGGGATGTGCTCTTCAACGATCAGTCTAGTCCCATTAGCAAGACTCAGGATGAGGCCGCTGCAGGAAGAATTGCACCGACAATGGCAACAAATAGGAGGGTCTTTCGACGATCACATAAAAGTGACATCCAGAATGAGGCAAGCTCTTCAATGGTGGTCAAGAGAAAACAATCTGTCAACGGGCCTCACGTTTCTTCAAACCCTTCCGGACTTCATCCTGACCACAGACGCATCTACGGAAGGATGGGGAGGTCATTTCCAGGACCTCCAAATTCAAGGACGATCGTCTCACCAATATCGGCAGAAACACATCAACAGTCTCGAATTAAGAGCCATTTTCCTAAACGTTCCTGCCGAGGATTGCAAATTCCTCAGTGCTGGTGCGTACAGACAATACCACCAGCATGTTTTACATCAACAAGCAAGGGGGAACGAGATCTCTCTCTCTATTGCAGGAAGCTCAAGAGATGTGGGAGTGGGTTATACAACATGGCATAACCCTCAGAGTGGAGCATGTAAAAGGGGTTAAAAACTCTCTAGCCGACAACCTCAGCAGGTCTCTCGCAGGTTGTCACGAATGGGAACTGGAACAAGAACAGGTGGACAGGATCTTTCGAAAATGGGGCACACCAACTCTAGATCTGTTTGCGACGCAACAGAACAGCAAATGCCTTTATTACACCAGCAGATATCCTCAACGGGGGTCAAGAGGGAATGCCCTGTCCATGAGATGTTCTGGAATCTATGCATACGCCTTTCCCCCGATTCTGTTAATACCAAGGATACTGCAAATGATGAAGAGGGAGCATTGCACTCATCTCCTCATTGCTCCTCGCTGGCCAAGGCAGTACTGGTTCCAAGAACTGCTCCTGCAATCTCAGCAGCCTCCAATTCGTCTCCAACCAACACTTTCAATGTTGACAAGGGAAGGAGGTTAGATTCTACACCCGGAGCCACAATCGCTTCACTTGCACGCCTGGCTCCTGACTTCTTAGAGTTTAAGATCTCAAGATTTCTGCAGACTGTAGAGCAATTCTGTCTCAAGCCCGTGCTCAGAGTACTATCAGAACGTACCGTTTTAATTGGAGGTGCTTCTGTTGTTGGTGTGAAGCAAATAATATCCATCCGCTCCAGGCTCCATCTGAGGACATCCTTCCTTACTTGCTATCGCTAGCCAAAGCAGGTCTAGTATTCTCTTCTATCAAAGTACATCTTGCCGCTATATCCAGATTCAGAAAAAGTTCGAACAAGCCATCACTATGCTCTTCCTCACTGATAGAGCAATTTCTCAAAGGATTGTTTCGAGCCTTTCCTCCAAATCGACCTCCACCTCCTGAATGGGATCTCAATATCATTTTGTCCCAGTTAATGAGGAGGCCCTTCGAACCTATTCACAAAGCTGAACTAAAGTTTTTAACCTGGAAAGTGGCTATATTACTAGCTCTCACTTCAGCACAGAGGGTTAGTGAAATTCAAGCTTTCACGATTTCAGAACCTTTCCTTCATTTCTCTAAGGACTATGTCACGCTGAGAACAAATCCAAAATTCATTCCTAAAGTACCATCTCAATTTCATTTAAACCAGCCGGTAAAGTTAAAGAATTTTTTCCCGGATCCAGTCACACCGGCAGAAAAGGCCCTGCACTGTCTTGATGTGAAACGATGTCTGAAGTTCTATGTTCAGAAAACTAAAGACATAAGAAAATCTAACCAGTTATTTATTGCTTATGGTCAAGTCACGCTGGGACAAGCCGTGACGAAAGCAACGATAGCTAGATGGTTATCTTCAGTGATACAATTCTGTCACGAAAAAGCTAACAGACCTTTAGACAGAAAGGTAAAAGCACATTCCACTAGAATGATGTAGGCATCGACAGCCTTATTTGCTGGGGTCACGCTGGAGGACATTTGCCGAGCTGCTACATGGAAGAGTGTCCATACATTTACAAAGCATTACTGCTTGCAATCGGCATCACAGGATGATACAGCAGGGGGACAAGCGGTGCTGCAGCATCTTCTTCAATAAGGTTAGACTTTTTAAGGTCTCTCACATTATATTCATGACATACGATTATGCATAATTCACTGTAATCTTTTGCTTGTCAAATGCTGTTTTTAATATGAACTATGTTATCTGAATATAATTATTTCTTTTCAGAAGGTTTCTGCCTTTATGTATATTTACATTTCTAGTGCTCTATAACCTTCCGGATGAGTGGGGGAAAGGTAGAATTACGCTTTGTCTCCCACCTTCCGCAAACGACAGATATGGGTTTAATGCTTGCTATTCTGATCCAGGCACGTGAATCTATGAAAGATACTCCAATACTGGATAAGAAAACAAGTTACTTATCTGTAACTACGGTTATCCAGTATTGGTATCTTTCATAGATTCACATGCACCCACCCTCCTCCCCGGCAGAACAGTTCTCTATTAGGGATACGTACTTCTCACTTGTGCTGGGAAAATCTGAGGAGAACTGCCTCTGCTGGGAAGGTTCTAGAGGGTGCTGACAGCTGATTGGTTGGAACTACTTTCAGTTCTTTTCATATAATGAGGCAGATAGGCTGCTAGGTTTTGGGCCTTTTGGGGCCTGTAGTCTTGTCAGCCTACTACTAATTTTTCCAAGGCCCTGCTTTTGTATATATTATTACCGTGGGACTCGGTGACGGGGAATGATTCAGGCATGTGAATCTATGAAAGATACCAATACTGGATAACCGTAGTTACAGGTAAGTAACTTGTTTTCTTCTCAATATTGTTGATGATATTCACCTAGCCCTGGACAAGGGCGAGACCTACCTACTTATCCTTCTTGACCTTTCTGCGGCATTTGATACTGTTTACCACCCAACCCTACTCAACACACTCAAAAATCGCTTAGGCCTTAGTGGCACTGTCCTTAATTGGTTCACCTCCTACTTTCAACATAGAGCCCAACAAATTAAAATTAAAAACTGCCTCTCTAGCCCAACCCCTGCCCCCCTTGGTGTCCCTCAAGGATCCATCCTCTCTCCCGCTCTCTTTAACCTCTTTATGGAACCCCTTACCCGGATACTCAAACAAGAAAAAATCTACTACCACCTATATGCTGACGACTCCCAGTTGTACTATTAAATAAAATCCCATGCTAATATCCTGCACCTTAACACAGCCTTAACCAAGATCCAAACCTGGTTCCAAAACAATCCTCTGAAACTCAACCCTAACAAAACTGAGATCATCCTCTTCTCTCCCAAAAACAACCCTCTCCCCCTCCAAACATGGATCTCCGACCTTAATGCGCTAAACTGCCCTCTCTCCCTCGCAGGTTCGGTTAAATCACTCGGCAGCACCATCAACAATAAACTCACACTAAATTCCCATGTCAAGAATTTAGCAAAAATTGCACTCTTCACTCTCCGGCATCTCGAAAAGATCAAACCTTTTATCCCAGCTGTAGACTTCAAAATAATTATCCAGTCTCTTGTTTTATCCAAAATAGACTATGGTAGTGCCCTTCTCTCTGGCACCCCCAAAATCCACCTGGCCCCCATCAAATCCGTTCTCAACCTCGCCACGAGGCTATTAACAAACTGTAAACGCTTGGACTACATCTCCCCTGCCCTCAAGTCCCTCAAGTGGCTTCTCATTGAAGGCAGATCCTCATATAAAATTGCCTGTATTACTGACAAATCCCTTTACCAGAAGACCCCATCCTACCTCTCAACTAAACTTAAAAAAGCTGGCTGTGCCCGAACACTGAGAAGCACCAACACTCTTCTTCTCATAGCCCCCTTCTCAAAAAAGCTGCTTCGAATTCCCGCTCCTTCTATGGTAAGGCCCCTACTATTTGGAATGCCCTAACCAAAGACCTTCGATACAACCTCTTTTACTCTAGATTCAAAAAAGACCTTGAAACTCATTTGCTCACTAAATTTTGGGGAAACTAAATCCCGGATCTCCTTTCTGACTACCTTTCCTCCTCCCTCCTTAGACTACCCCTCTTCCCCCATTCACCCCCCCATTTTTTCTCTTGTCGCCTCCCTCTCCCCCCCTTCTCTTTACCACTCACTACCTACTATGTCCCTTGAATCCTCCTTGACATACTATTAAATTTACTATTTACAATAACATTCTGGTTCCTGCAACTTGCTTCTCTATCTCTTCCTATATGTACCTTTTATCACTATTGTTTTCCCTAAATTATTCCCTGTATTTTTTATTGGTTTGAACACCTGTATAACCCGTTTCGACCAACTACCATATCTTTTTATTGTGTACTTCCATTGCTGATGTAAAGCGCTCTGATACCCTCGGGTGGAGCTAGCGCTATATAAAACACTCAAAATAAAAAGATTAAAAAAATTAATAGCAAATGTTGGATAGCTACAAACCATAGAAATGTCTGCAATTTAAAGGTTGCTTTCAGTACACCATGAGTTCATAATGTCTCTCAACTTCCCAGAAGAGAATAGGACATTAAACATTCATATCAATACACCTGATTAGGAGTTCTTAGCAACAGCTAAATGTGCAGGTCGAATTGTGTTGCAAGGCGAAAATTTAAACCTGTATCTTCTTTCTTAAACGGAATAAACTGTAAGTACTTCATCCAGAATCTTAGTGCAGACATTGTTCAGAAAAGCTGTAAATAAAGAGGATCCTGTAAAACACTCTCTAACGTATGTTTACTATTCAGTAACAGTCAAACATTTACATTTCTTTTCTTTTGATTTTGATTCTATTGATCTCAGTATGGTTTTGCAAGGCATCAATAAATAATAATGTACACACGCCTTACATATCTGGCTGTAACTCTTAACACTTCATTAAAAGTACAATTATCATTATAAAAATATATAGAAGCATTTATGTATTTATTGATTAAGGGTTTTTATAGTTCAGTATTTTTCCTTATTTTAACTCAAGAGCACTGGCAGATAAGAAATTACAAGTTGTCTGTTGGAATGGTAAGTCGGCATTTAAGCAAGCAGAGTAAGTTATTTTAACAACCTCCTGTTATATTTGATCCCAGTTGAGGGAAAATCTGAAGAGTTTCAGGAATCTCCTGAATTACATGTGATTGGATTTAGCTTCTAGGATGGGATTAAGGGTGTTGCACGCTCCCATTTCTTGTGCACCCAGAGATCGGTAATCCTGTTTTATCCTTTGAGGGACTATAGCTTGAGCCAGGGGGAGACCTTGATTGAAGATTTCTTCCTAGGACGTAGTGAGGTGTCAGCTTCTTCATTTATGTGGGATTGTGAATGGTGCATAGAACGTTGAATTTGATCTGGCTTCTATTAAGAGACAATGGAGATTTTTGAGAGTGGGATGTATTACCGCTTACGGATATTCTGGCTGCTTGGTAATGGAGTCTTTTGAGCCTTGTAATGATATTTTAGGGGAATAAGAATTGATGATTTCGCAGAGAATCAAAGCATGTCAGAACGAGGCCTCTAGTGTGTTGTACTCTGTTCTCAGATTGAGGGATGTAAGTAATTTTCCAGAGGAGAGAGGGCTGCGTCGTCAGACTCTACAACAGTGCATTCATTTGGGCCTCAATGATGTTGGAGACAAAATGAAAGTAGGTGAAGAATGATTTCAAGGAAGTCATCCAGAAAGCAAAGTTGTATCCCAAGAAGGAGGGCAATATATAACTGTTATTGTCCAGTTGCTTCAGTTCAATTGCCAAAGTCAGAGTTAGAAATCACAACTTATTGTTTAGCACATTCCAAGTTTAAGTCATCTTAGAAGGATAGGTACCTCTGTGGTCATGGTTAGATGAAAGGAAAACCTAATTGTTTTGCTGAAGAAGTTGGTACCATTTAATTCATGAAATTTCAAAATTACATGTATTTCAGTTTTGTTCTGTCTTTGAAACTATAACACAAGCATAGGGTGATGGAGCAAAATGTGAGTTCTCTTTTCATTTTCCATATGGAGGATTGAGGTGTGTGGCAGCAGAAACTGCTAGATTAGAGTGGATTAGATTAGATATTTGTAAAGCACCTGGTTACTCCAAACTGAGTGTCCCCTTGCTAGAATTCCTTCCTAACTGTAAATCAGAGTACCGCAGACCAACGCCAATGTAATTAAGTGGTCATGGATTTCCCGAAAAGCCAGGTTTTCAAATTTCTATGGAACAGCACTTCTGAGGGCTGCATCTTAAGATCTAGTGGCAGAAGATTCCACATTTTAGCTGCAAGAAAAACACATTTCTGCCCCATACTAGCTTTTTGAACTTTAGGGACAGTCAACCTCACTGTCCCCGATGTTCTAAGACTCTGATTAGGCTGATAAGGTTTAATCAGGGGAACAAATATCTAGGACCCTTCCCATTTATGATTCTATGGCAGAAACGTTAGGCTTAGAAGGCCCCTCTGGCCTGCATAGGGAGCCAGTGTAGCTTTACAAAAGTAGTACCCAGAGGGGAGAGTCTAGGGATAGTCAGTAGCATATGGACCACGGAATTATGTACCCTCTGCAACATTCTCATTATGCCTTTGGCAACTCCAAGATAGAGGACATTGCAATAGTCCAGGCAGGCTACAATCACCACCTGGATGATGTTTTTTCAGCTGACTGTGGTAGCAAGTCTAGAATTTTTCGAAGCATCTGTAAGATGTCGAAGCAAGTGCCAAAAAAACAGTTTAAAGATGCGTGGGGTAGCACTCCTATTTAATCCAATATCTGCAAACTAAGCAAAAGGTGCTGCAACTAATCAGGCTCGTCACACCTGTGGAAAATTAGACTAGTTTTAGTGGGATGAACTCACAACTAGTGGCGCACTGTACACATGGTGTTATCCTACACCTTATGGTTTAAACAATATCAACACAATATACTGTGAACAATCAGTTATTTAATATCATAATCTGATTTCTCATGATAAATTTACTCATACCTCTTTTTGTCATACAATATGTAATAAACATTTTTTGATCATATATACATTGTTTGCTCACAAAACATTTGATACTCAATCAACATTACATATTTTGATATTTCAACATTGTAATAGTGGCTGCCCAATGCATTTCGGCACCCAATTGTGCCTTCATCAGGGGCTGATCTGAAAAAAGAAGAAAAGAACAATGTATTGTGTGAGTGTACTGTGTTGATTGAATGTGCTACATGGGGGTGATATAAAGAGAAAGTATCTTCTTCATACCTTTTGGTTCTGTGCGTAATAAGTCAGCTGAAAAATAAGAATGGGGACTCCTAGTTACATCCATAAGATATCAAATCTATACCTAAAAAACCCAAAACGCTGCAATCTTACCCAATGTTTTCCAAAATACGAATTTCTAAGGAGGAAATTGTAAACAACCAGTCATGAATAACATCGAAACTTGGACTCAAAGAAAGAGCAGTAAAATAAGTTTAACGAATCCTACCTTATCTTGGTTGATTACGACGACCTATAAACGCATGATAAGGCGTTTAGTCAGATTGTAAATAATCGTGCGGAAGTGCTTAGATCAGAGGAATCAATGGAAACATACCTTTAAGATTGTGTGTTCTTCCTACAAAAAAACGAACGGTTATCTTTGAAATATCAGGTTGATTTCAAAGTTAAATACAACTATTACCACGAAATCCCAAAATTATGGGCAAATACCTGTATTTACTGCCGAAGCGATTCAAACGGAGGTCTGATCGTGAGCGGGTCGTTCATAGTTTACCAGCGTCTTGCTTGTTTATACCAAGGTGCCATTCGCGCCAAATGCTAGACATAAACGACGGACACTAGCCTGTGAATGTAGCTCAAACCGTATGCGCTATACTGCGCCATTTTAAGATGTTAAAAAACGATATAAAAACCACACCACTTCCAGATTAATGGATAGTTTCGAACTATTCGTGGAATGTATACTGCTAGTGCGGAGATGCAAATATGGTACAACATATCCACATAATAACGCATGCGTTCAAAATTGGAATTTGTTTGTGATATGATTCTCCGAAATAGACTCGATATTATTACCACTATATATACAAGTGGACATAACTGTAGTGCACGTACAATTCAAAAGCCCAAACTATTCAAGTTCTATGTTAATCAAAGGGGTATGTTCCCTGCTTATGTATTAAATATAGCTGTGCTCGAAAAGCAATATACTAATTTCATGTGCAAAAATCAGTGGGGTCTCTACTCGGTCGGTGTGTGTGGGTGAATATGTCAACATTTGAATATTACATTTGTGAAAATCTTAGAAACTTAACATACTTATATAATGCTAGGCGTACCATTCACGGTGAACCAGGTGCAATATAAGTTCAACATCACAAAATGATTATGTCCTAGTAGTGTCTCTTCGTTACATCACTCCTCTTAAAGAAATACTATACATTATACTACTGTTATTAATCCTCTCCGTAATACTAAGAATCATGATATGTTGAAGGCTGATACATACTAACAACAATACTACAGATCGTATTGTATTGTAATTGCATTTATATAGCGCTTACTACCCCTGACGAGGCGTCGAAGCGCTTTTTCGGCGGGTAGCACGCTACTCCGGGACCCACAGAGGATTAGTGTTGAATTAGTATAGTGAAACATGCAAGTACATTTTAAGTGGTGGATAGGTTAGTCAGTTATTTGGATTTGGAATTATAGCAGAAGGATAGATGAAATATGAGGTAATTTCAGTGGTGTATATTAGTCTGTTACTTGGAGTGAGAAGGATAGCGGATGGATAAAAGGAGAAGAAAGATTTGCATTCATATAGCACTTGTTACCCCTGATGGGTGTTGAAGCGCTTTTTGGCGAGTAGCACGCCACTCCGGAACCCATAAAGGATTAGTGTTGAAAATTAGTATAGTATAAATATGAAGTAATTTGAGTAGTAGATATGTTATTCAGTTATTTGGGCAGTATATTAGTATAGTTGAATATGGAACATGGAATTTGAGAAGTGAACATGTTAGTCTGTTAATTTTTATAGAAAAAAAGGATAGTGGAGGGATAAAAGAGTGAAGGGGGTTTTAAATAATGAGAAAAAGGGCAGCATTTCTGTCCCTAGTCCCGATCAGTCTCGAACAGGCCCAAACAGGCAACTACCCTTGTCCTCTCCACCCTTAGCCTCGACGCCCTAAGCCTGGCCTTTTGTGTAGCCCTAGTAATCAGGTGACCCCTTCAGCCAATGGGAACCCTAGCCCTAACATTATCCAATCACAACATTAGCCCTAACTTCTAGAACCAATAGGAGACCAGGACCTTGCAGCCAATCCTAACCCTAGTCAGATAACAGATAACAAGAAAGGTCATATATGTCATTTAATCCCATAGGCTGCATTGTCTGTAGATGCTTAATCCAATACAACTCTCGTTGTAGAAGTCTCTGTCTGTTATCAATGCCAGGTTTCACTTGCACTTTCTCTATGGTAAGAAATCTTAGTTGGGAAATATTGTGATTGGCTTCCTTCCAATGAGTGGCAAGTGGTGAAGATAAATGCTGATTACGTATTCTGCTTTTATGCTCAGTCAGTCAAGTTTTTATCTTCCGCTCGGTTTTGCCAACATACATTTTGCCACACGGGCACTTGATCCCATATACTACATTTTGAACGTTGCAATCACTGGTATGTCTCAATTTTATTGTCTCGCCAGTGGTTGGATGTGTCAAAGTGTTCCCAGGAATGATATTATTACAATGTATGCAGTTTAAACATCGTACATTGCCTTTGTGTTCAGTGCTACTGTTGTCCAATATAGGGCGTTTCAATATTTGTCTGATGTTGGGCCCTCTTGTGTACGCATGCATCGGTTGTTGCGAAAATATACCATTGAAGTCCTTCTCTGAGGACAGAAGCTCCCATCTTTGGTTGATGATCTGTTTAATTCTTGCCGATGCTGTAGTGCATTTAGACACAAAGACCATTCTTTCCTGATGAGTGGGAATTTTCGGTTGCAACAATGTTTGTCTTTCCATTAGTTTGACTTTATCCTTGCTATGTTCCACTACTTCCATGGGATATCTACGTTCTTGGTATCTGTGAGCAAACCTTTCAATGTTGACATCTGATGTTGTGGTTTGTGAACAAATCCTCTTAATGCGAATAAATTGAGATAATGGTAAATTCCGCATTAGTGGTCGTGGATGAAAACTAGTATAGTGCAATGCACTATTACGATCTGTAGGTTTGATGTAGAGTTCCGTGATAAATGCATTTGACCCTTTGTGTATCCTCACATCCAAAAAATCCATTGTGGTATGATCAATTTTATATGTGAATTGAATCCTTGGGTCCACCTGGTTCAAATGTCGTATCATGTCTAATAATGTCGCCTCAGTGCCTTGCCAGATTAAAAAAATGTCATCAATGAAGCGACAGTACATCTTCACTTGTGACCAGACCAGTTGATTGTTTCAATTAGGTGTTCTGTTTCAAATTGTGCCATAAAGATATTCGCGTAGGCAGGAGCCCCCGCAAAGCCCATAGATGTTCCAGTCATTTGGGCATAGAAACGCTGGTTCCACTCAAAGTAACTGTTATGCAAGCAGAATTTTAACAATTGTAAGATAAACACTTCATCTGTAGGTAAGTCGTCCATTTGTAGAAGTGCCCATTCTACTGCGTCTAGCCCAGCAGCATGTGGGATTGAGGTATACAACGATACCACGTCAATTGTACAAAGAATCCAACTTTCTTCAACCAATCCTTCAAATTCTGAAATTTTTGTTAGAAAATCATTTGTATCCCTTATGTAGGATTTCCAGCCTTGTACGAATTTTTGAAGAAAAAAATCCAAATATTTCCCGAGGGGGTCAAAAAGTGACCCGAGACGATGGGTCTGCAGGGTGGATTAGTTAAGTGTTTATGCACCTTTGGGAGCATATAAAGTTTTGGACAGCGAGGATGGTTGGTCATTAGATAGCTTTTAACCTTATCATCAATCCATTCGTGTTCAAGTGCTTTTTGTAACAGGTCTCTGAGCATTTGTTGTAATAATCCCGTGGGATCTCTATCGAGCAATTGATATGTGCCTTGGTCAGAGACATGTTCTTCAACTTTTGATGTGTAGAAGTCCTTGTCCATTACTACCATTGCCCCACCTTTATCAGCCGGTTGAATCTCTATTGCTTGATTGTTAGATAAGTTATACAGTGTTTGTTTTTCCGATCTTGTGAGATTACTCTGTGTCATTTTCTTGTAATCCAAACTCTGTATATCCTTTTTTACCATTGTTTCAAATGTATCAAGCATTTTATGTGACACAGGTGGTTGAAAGTTGCTCTTCGGTTTAAAGCGTGTGCTGTATTCGGTCCGCGTTGTCTCTGTTGGTTGCACTATGTTATTGAAAAAGTGTTTTAATCTCAAAGTTCTCATAAAACGATAAAAAGCACCTTCAAGTTCCATTTCATTTGCCTTAACAGTGGGTACACATGATAATCCCTTGTTTAACACTCTCTTTTGTTGTTGTGTCAGAGTGATTGATGAAATATTGATGATCAGACTACTGTCCTCCCGCTCCTTAGAGATTTTCCAGCCGTTTCCTCTCCTTGTTTTTCGCCTACTGTTGTTATTGTTGATTGCCCCGTAGGTTATAATCCTTGATTTTGTGTTTGGTACAAAAAAGCCACATTTCCACCAGTGGTCGGTTGCTGTATGTTATCGGTTGATTTAGTCAGTGTCTGGTCGATAAGTTGGACTGGTCCTCGAGTTATCGATGTTTCCTTCTCAGTCACCAAACTCTCCTCAGAGGAATGTGTCGCTGTTTGTGCTCTCTTTGGATGATATTGCCGGCGGGCATAGATTTCTGCCCAGGTGTATACCTCGTTCAATTTGTAATCGATCGTATCACATTTATATTTCCGCAGTTTCCCCTCCTGGAGTTCTTTACTGTACTTATCCAATTTTTGAGTGAGACCATCTATGCTCATTTGCCATGAGTCAGTTCTAATTTTAGTATAGAAATTTCCTCTTCAAGTTCGCGTATTGTTTTGGAAAGTTCCTCTATGATTAGAAGGATTAGGTCAAGCGAACACTTATTAAGAATATTATACCACTTCTCCATGAATTTTGCATTCAAATTAAACCGAAACAACATTGGCTTAATCGACAGTCTTAGACCTCTGGGGATCCGCTTAGCTTTGTCGTATTGCACCAATGTAGATGCATGCATTTTCTGATTTAGCTGGCGTCTGGTTAGATATTCAAGTTGTTTCAATTGCTGATTTATAGAACCCCCATGGGCATCCATTGTCCGTATTTCTTGTATCATAGAATAGATTTTATCAGCCTGTTCTGCTGTTTAAGCCATTGTGCTGGCCCTATTGTCTGTCATAGCTGTGATATTATCAAACTGCATTTCAGCGTTGGGTGCTGCCCCTCCTGTGACTCAGTAAATAAACAGTTTAAAGATGCGTGGGGTAGCACTCCTATTTAATCCAATATCTGCAAACTAAGCAAAAGGTGCTGCAACTAATCAGGCTCGTCACGCCTGTGGAAAATTAGACTAGTTTTGGTGGGATGAACTCACAACTAGTTGCGCACTGTACACATGGTGTTATCCTACACCTTATGATTTAGACAATATCAACACAATATACTGTGAACAATCAGTTATTTAATATCATAATCTGATTTCTCATTATAAATTTACTCATACCTCTTTTTGTCATACAATATGTAATAAACATGTTTTGATCATGTATACATTGTTTGCTCACGAAACATTTGATACTCAATCAACATTACATATTTTGATATTTCAACATTGTAATAGTGGCTGCCCAATGCATTTCAGCACCCAATTGTGCCTTCATCAGGGGCTGATCTGAAAAAAGAAGAAAAGAACAATGTATTGTGTGAGTGTACTGTGTTGATTGAATGAGTGACAGCCAGAGACAAAATTTACTCATCAAAAGACATTGTAGTGTCAAACCAAACCCCTAATTTTTTTAATCCCAGGCTTAGGTACCGGGATCAATCCCAATTCAGGAGCCACCAGACATGGGACTAAATATATGGGTACTTATCCACCACCAGAATATCAGTCTTTTCTGCATTTAATTGCAAACAGCTGAGCTGGTCTTTAACCAGTTTGCAAGATCCACCAGGCAAGAAGCAAATGTCACCAAATATGGCATGCACAAAGATTAGTCTCTACTCAACATTTGATGCAGTGAAATCATTTGCAAAAAATGTATATACATTAAAACATGAAGCCTGGCATGTATGAGCCTCTGAGTTGAAATTACATAGAATGTTTTTGGCTGATCTGCGATGTATGTTTATCCAACATTGGATCTTTCAAATATTCACGTTTGTGAATCATTCCCTGCCTTCAAGCCGGAAATCCCTAGTAATTTCAAATAGTAGTAATCATTGTTAAAATGACTATAGGACTATACAAACTTTGTTTAATAAATATCACATCCATCTTATTTTAATTACCCCCAACTTCAGCCAATTAGGTGGAAGAGTTGAGATCTCCTACTTTCCAGAGAGGCATCATAGCACACATCGCGTCTATGAGGGAGTCCCTGATAACAGCTCCCCTGGAGCCTGTGTTAGAGCTTAAATTGGTTACATCTCAGTCTTTACTCCGACCTCTTGAACTGAAGAAAACTTGTTTTTTATTAAACTGTGGGTTGGTTTTAGGGCTTTTCAGAGATTTTAATCTCAGTACTGGCCCAATAAAACTGTCAACGGGCACCAACTGCTGACAAAGAGCAAATATCTCTCTATGTGTCATCCTCATTCTCTGGATGAAAGAGGATCTACACACATGATTCAGTGGATTTATTGCCCGATATCCATCTCAACACATCATGCTACAACAGCTGCAAAACCCTACCCTTCAATGAAGCTTAAGCACAGCAAAAGGAGATTGTTTCTTTACTTGCTGGAAAAGAAGAAAATTGCCCTTTCTCAGGGGATGCCACATCCTCTGGGGAAGAAGGCGGTGCATAAAACAGAAGCATTGAAAGTGCCCCGATGATGACGAATAAGAAACCTCTGCTGACAATAATACAGTCAATTACAAGACTTCCATCCACAGTGACACTGTTGTCTGTCCATGTGGTAAACAACACATCTCTGTAGAAGACAGGCCAGTCGACTACCAGCCCATTGATGAAGACAGTGCATCCACCGCTGATGACAGTGACCACTTCGTATGATGAGTATTTCGATGATGACATAATCAATGACCCCTTTGTTGATGGTTTCTTTGCATCCCCTAGTGCACATACCAGCATCATATGTGTAAGTAGGTGTCGGCAACAGGAGCTGGCATCAGACATAGCATGTAGTCCTGCACAGTTGGTTCTAAGCTACCCACCTGAAAATGAGCCGGAACTGTGGCAGGGTTTCTGGTCATGCACAGAACTATGAGCAGGAAACCAGGAACTCAGTGTATTGTGGTGTACCAAAAAAGCAACCTCACTGCCTAGAACCCCAATCCGACTAGCAATAGTGTCTCATTTGTTCTCCGTGCTGCAGCGAAGCGAAAATGACTGCATGAGTTCCCTTCAGGCCATGCACTGGAACTGGTGCACGATAAGAGGGGCCAAACTCTTTCTTGTTCTCCACCTTCTCACGGACCAGGTCTCCGACTTTGGGTAGCCAGCCTGCTACACAAAGTGTAGTGCAGCTTCAGTGGCAGAGGGTCAATGTTCCTTTGCAAGACTGTCACAAGTCTCTTGTAGTTTCTGTTACACAGCAGAATGATTAACTACGTCAAAGACGGCGGCTATCGCCGCCATGTCTAGACCATCAACGTCTGGGACATACATTTTCATGCCAAAGAGCATTTCGTATGGGGTCCGCCCACCCAGAGATCATCTAGGGAGATTATTTAGTGCATGTTGTATGCTATACAAATGGGCAAACCAGTTCCTGCCAGTACCTATAACTCTAGCTGTCAAGGATTGCTTTAAGTCACGGTTCATTCGCTCCACAACTGAGTTGCCCTCAGCCTATATGGAGATGAAAATTTGACGTGCACCCCCAAAGATCCTTGTACGCCTTAGAGGCGAACGTGGGACCCTGGTCAGAATGGAAGGTGCCACAAGCAAACATTCCCACAAAGATACCCAAATCCCTGATGACAGTTCGTGTGTCAGCACCGCGTTGTGGTCATATCCAAAGAAAACCTTTGCACGAATCAACTGCAACTAAGATAAACTTATACCCAGTATCTGAAGAAAATGGACCGAAGTGATCTAAATAAACACAAGCGAGTGGTTTATTAGAGATGTACAGCTGTCTTTGTGGTGGGCGTGCAGCAGTTGAAGGTTTAGTATGCTGACAAATATCACATGAAGCACATAATCACGGGTTTGTTTATTCAACCCACGCCACCAGTAACGCCACTAGAAACAGTCGCCAAAATGCCTGCATGTGCTGACGCCATGCCTTCGTGTGCGGCTGTTATCAATGAAAGTCTGCGGTCCGCGTTGGGAAGCAACCTGTCACCAAAGTCATTTATTCTCACATAGGTAACTTTATCAGGACTTAAATTATGAGAGTATTTAGAAGGGAAGCTCTGTGGGTAATTATATCCCTTCTCTGTAGCAGCTACTACTGCCAAGATGTCATCATCAATTTTACTCCTGGACCTTGTAACTGCTGCAACTGAATATGTGGCTACTGCTGTTTTAGCAGCTTCGTCATCCAAACTATTACCAACCGCGTGTACTCCTACGCTGTGGTGGCCAAGAGTATGAATTACTTGCATGAGAGGCTGACGTTCTTTAAGATCTGCGACTCGAACCCAAAGCATTTTATGCTTAATTGTGCTGCTTTAGGATCACAATAGTCATTCTGAGACCAAAATAATAAGTTGTCATTAAAAGACTATACACAGTAGTAAGAGTCACTTACAATCAAGATTGTCACATGAGGATCAGCAAACTCCAGTGCTAGCATCAGAGCACGCAGCTACGCTAACTGGACGGCACTGTCCCCTAGTGCCTGCGTGTGCATGACATTGGAGTTGAACTCACCATTCACCATGGTACAGGCCACTATGGCGCAGGCTGCTGAATAAGAGTGTTTAGATCTCGTCGCCCGTTGCGCTGAACCCTCAATGTAAATGATACAATGGTACTCCTCAAGTGGGTGCATTGACAGAGGAGCAGGGTGAACAAATTGATACTGTAAGAACTCCTGTGTTTGCAATAAGGAGTCAAAGATGAATGAGACATCCGGAGATGTCAACGAAGTAGCCCATTGTATCCAACGAGGATGTAAAGCTTTTGAATTTGGTACACTGGGTTTCATCTCAGCTTCAAGAGCAGGATATGATGTTACAACCAACATGCGTTTTCCCTGCGCCAGTGCGCGCTCCTTCAGGATCGCCATCTGAACCGCTGTCAAGACTTTCAACAGTCAAAAAGCGCATTTCAGCCAAAGTGTACAAATGTGACTTGTAAGCAATAGGTACCGTGTCCCCTTCATTAAATGTCAGGTAGGTGAAACCCACTGCACCTGGCACAATTCGTATTGCCAGGTTCATGTGGTTATCAGGTGTCAACAAGTATTTTGATTCAAGAAGATCAGACAGCAAATATTGCAGTATAGCTGAATGTTCCGGAAGCCAGCAGTCTTTTGATAAGTTTGGTTGTATCAATGCATATAGCGGCTTGATACGCTGGGCATATTCGGGAATGTAAGTTCGACCGAAGTTCAAAAATCCCAGCAAAGATTGCAATTTTTTCAGAGTTGTAGGACAACGCAAATGTTTATACCTTCATTGTTGAGCTCATAGCCCAGGAACAACACTGTGTACTCTGCAATGTGCGATTTTGCAAAGTTAAATTTATAACCGTAGTCCGCAAACAAAACTATGATGCGGTCCATGTGACAAAGATGCGGCCATAATTCGTCGTCCGTGAGATAAATATCGTCAACGTATGAGTACGCATCAAGGTCTATGTCATCTAACAAAGAGACAACACTTGCAGCGAAAACGCCCAGGCTGTTTTTGTAGCCCATGGCAAATTTTTTTAATTGTTTTTGTTTTCCGCCGGAGGTAAAAGCTGTCCATTGAGTGCTTATAGAGGACAGATTATGACTAAAAAGCCATTGAAAATGTCAAGAGTGGCTTTAAATCTATTTCTTAATAGACTGTCCTTGAGGGCAGAACTATGAGTATTCTGAACCACACAGGTTCGACAATGAAAGTTCAAATGTCGATAATCCAAAACTAGGCGGTATGACCCATCGGGTTTGGTTACAGTAAAAAGAGGGTTATTCATTGGCGACACACATGTCTCAATCACTCCTTGATACGCTAATTGTTCTAAAATTTCAGAAACAGGAGCTTTTGCCTCTCGCCGTAGGGGATATTGGGGTTTTGACTGTGGCATAGACCGCAATGGTATCTCATGCGGGGGCGAAAGTTTATCCCAACCCACCTGAGTATGGTACAGAGCCGGTACAAGCACCAAAGCCCACTCTTTCTCAAAAGCCATCGCTTGCTCTTTGTAAACTGTGTGTGAAAAACTAGGGAGGATAACATCCTCCCCCCCTCGGAGCGGCTAAAACAAAAGACGGGGGCCAATCTGCCTCAGCTGACAAGATGTCACATGAAGGAGTCAGATTTTTCCCAAAAATCCCTTTAACAACATGTTGTATGTCACCTTCAATCAGAAATACTATGTCATATAATCTGTCAGGGGGAGCCACTCAGGTGTCAGCAGTTTCAACTGTGATGAAAGTGTCAGTTGCTGTCGCCTACAGAAATGGACGCAGTGATTGCCGCGCTATTGTAACCTCCGATGCGCTGTCAAGCAGCGTTACTGCCCATGTTAGGTTCCGAAGTTGGTTTCTCACTGTCCGTGGCATATCTTGCTGTCAAAGGAGCAACTTTCTCTTTCTGAAACAGAGGGCGTTGATGAGGAAAATCGTCAGTCTGACGAGGCTGCTCACGTCCTTGCGGGGTACCTCGACCTCTTCGCGAACCTGGCAATCTCCTCCACTGGCTTGTGAGCCTGATGTTTCCTGCGAAGAACGAGGAGAACGCTGATCAGGGGCCTGAAACCTGTCAGGAGACCTAATTGTAGCGCGGTCGCGCAAATCATAAGTGCGCTCAGAAGACGCAACCCTTGTTTCTGTTGATGCTTCCCATGTTTTTTATTTTTCCAATTCTTTTTAGGAAAAGTAGGACGGTCGTCTTTATTAGACTGCGCCGTCTGAGTTTGCTGTTGTGCCAGTATTTTAGCAAAAGGTTTAAAACCCAAACTATTGCGTCCAATGCTCTTATAAGCATCCACAATAATTTTCGGTATCTCTCTGGGTTTCTCGTCCTCTGGGACAAGGCGCAAAGAATTAGACACCTGAAAGTTAATCGCATCTCCCTTAACATTCGCAAGTATGAGATGAGCAACTACTTCAAACACTCCGACAAGGCTCATTACCAACTCAACTGCCGTCTCCGGGCCGTGCTCATCCTGAACACACTTAATCACAGAGGGCAGCACAGTCATAGAAGGTGTGCCGAAACACTTCGCATACACTGCTACGAACACTTTACCCCAGTTCTCACAATCGGTTACCTCTGGTATTAGGTCTTGCTGCAAACTAATTGTTAGGATCCGGTGTTTGTCCACAGAAGTGGTATTAGGAAATACTGCTTCCAGCTGGTCAAATTTCTCAGCAAGCCAGTAAGGTAAATCATCTGTATTCTGGGGACGCTTGCCCATAACTGAATTTACTCTGACGGGACTAATCGACATTCTGACCGTTCCAGCTGGTTGCGCCGCAACCCCAGGTGCTCCCACCTGGAGATTGCGGGAAACTTATTGTATTAGAGTCCGAAGTACCTCAATTAGTGAGGTGTGCAATACACGCAATTCGTCTACAGGGGCTGCTAGATAACGTGAATGAGGTGTGTACCCGCCCAAAACTGGCCAAGTGGCCCCAGGAATCGACAAAGGGCCTCATACGGACCGGAGTCACTGTGTGGGGGAGGGCGCCATTAAGCCAAATACTGTGTTGCCATGCTGAAATCTGAACTTGGAGAGTCGTATATGGCCGATATTATACAGGTACCGCAGTGGGAGTGTATGCATGGAACAAATTATCATCTCCATTTGCTGCCAGAAAGGTTACCCAAGAGTGGAATACCTCAAAGTGGTAAGCCCTGTTAGCACCAACCACAAAAATAAGCGCGATACCTGCGTCTGGTACTCCATAAGTGGTCAAATGACCATGGAGTGGTGCGCGACTATGCACAGAAATATTGACTGCTGCCATAAAGACAAAGAAGAGTAACACAACTTTTTTGTGAGGCAGCACAAAAGGGTCAGCATTTCAATTTAATAATAAGAACCTTTTTAAAATATTAAGCTTGAATGAACCTATAACACATTAATATAGGTAGGTTATGCAGTAACAACTGTTTCCCGGAAACAGGAGTGAGTATATCGTGGACAAGTACAAGCACTACTAAAGTGTCTTGAATATAGGTACCGGACCAAACCTTAGGTGCACCATGTTGCAGGGATTCTGCTCATGCACAGAACTATGCGCAGGAAACCAGGGCCTTAGTGTATTGTGGTGTACCAAAAAAGCCACCTCAGTGCGTAGAACCCCAATCCGACTACCAATAGTGTCTCATTCGTTCTCCGTACTACAGCGAAGCTACCAATGATTAGACAAGCTAGAACATGCGACTTAGTAAACTCTCAGGAATAGTGGGAGACAAGAACACTCTTTCGCTCTTAACACTCATACTAGTCCACAACGTGAGTAATCAGAGACACGGTATAGTTTAAATGTTTATTTTAACTAACGTGCCAACACTAGCTGAAAAATGCATAAGAATAATACAATCAGCATTGTTACAATTCCATAAAGCACAAAAGGGGAAATCATATTATAATGACAGTGGAAATAGGACTATAGCACCTTTACCTCCCTCCCCGTGCTGGGAGCTAATTTATTATAATAATAGAAGACCTCTAGGCTTTGTCAGGGGACCCCATACCTCCAAGATCAGATGCAATGAATCACATCCCAGGACAATCACAGCTCTTCTTAGTTGGAAAAGTTTTCTCCAAGTGCTTTCTCATGCATGTATTGACATATGAAAAGGCACCCGAGTTTCAGTTGGGCAGCTGGGCCTCCTGTTATGTCTATGTGCGTGGGACTGACCAATGTGAATCAACAGCATACATTGTTATTCGACCTTGAACCCTTTTGTGCAGACAGAGAGCACAGTGTACGGCTAGATATGTGAAAAGCAGGCTGGTTTCATGTCATGATGTCATATCCTGAAAGTGGGTAATACCTCTATGGCCCACAAATATAGGGACATTTAGAAATGTGTAGGGTAGACACAGCAATGTTAAGAGTTTTTAAGTAAATAGATCTCATATGTGAAATACATCAAGCTGGAAAAGGGAATTTATTGACACGGTTTGGTTTTGCTTTAACTAGATTGCCAACACATGTTTTGCCCCCGGTTTAACGTGTAGGCCGAGGCTTTTTCAAAGCTAATAGATAAAGCAGTTGAAAAAGTAATTCCTGTAGTAATTCCACTAACAAAGTCGGTCATAGTCAGTTTCAGAGAAGGGAAAAAACCTGGCTATTCTGATCATTCTCTTTTCCTGCCGTTGTCTTTCCATCCTTCCTCGTGTTTTGGCCATCGCTTAGAGACCCACGGATGATAAGGGCACTTAATAAAATACTATAACTATGACTATGAATGGAGGGCAAACAGTCTCTGCTTTCCGAAGGCAATAGAAACAGTGCAGTTATGCAGCATGATCCAATCAGGAGATTAATGATGACTTTTATTTTTACTTTTTCGACTTTATCTGCCTGTTGTCTTATGGTTCACTTGTCCTTAATTTGTAGAATTGCTTTTTAAAAATGCAATTAGGATACTTTTATTAGCACTAATTATTTTTGCCACTGTTTGAAGTTTTTCAGAAAACGTAAGTTGCACTAGATAGTGTACTTGTGAATTTTGAATATAGAATCACTTCAACAGCTTAGGTTCAGAGACAGTTAAAGGTGTACCACAGGCTTAGGGCCCAGAGGCTTCATAATACCTATATCCCAGATGCTTTGTAGTACTTACAGCAGTGTAGTATATTTAAAGTGATTTTCCTCCTTTAGTCATACACCCTGGAACTACTGCCCTCAGACATCCACTGAGCGATGCCTGCCTTGTGCAATACTGCTGTGTCATGACCGACTGATGATCGGCCCATAATAAATCAGCTTATATGCTTAGGACCTTGTGGGTCCTGGCTGTTACCTCATATTGGGTTTCTGTGTCTTCATCAAAGAAATAGTTTTAGCATTGTTGTCAGCATGAAAAAAGGTCCCCTGCTTATCTTTGAGGAGGGTGTGTCCTTGCTGTGAGTTCAGCATAGCAAATACTGTAGGTTTTTTACTTCTGCCTCAGCACACATGACAGTTTTGTGTGCTGTATCCTTCCCATATCATAAATTATGACTAGGCTTTGGCGTCATTTTAGTTACACTGGCATAATATGGCATATTTTGGTAATTTCTTATGACAAAATGTACACAAAATGACATTATGCCACTAAGCCATATTGTGATTTTATAGAGACATTTTAACGTGAGCTATTCAGTTCAGGTAATTATTTTAAATGAGCGGCATTTCAGGTAGATTTTTCATCCAAGGAGACTATTGGGGTAATTTGTGAGGGCAAAACTAAAAATCTAAACATGAACGGCAGTGTTTTGAACACAAGTGTGGCACTTCCTATAATGTGGGCAGTCTTGGAGGAATAGTTGAAAATCGTCTAAATTACGGACAAATGCCATGGGTAGTATTTCTACTTATACTTTTTTGTTCACTGTGCCATTCTAGACAGAGGCCTCCATGTGTTATTTAGCATCAACCCTACAACTCTTAGAAAAAGACCATCCCGATTTACTCCACCACTCCAGATGGGAACACAAGTAGCCTGAGACCAGCTTCTGCCTGTTATGGACCTATCCATGAGGTATGGCTTGGATTCTAAAAAAGGTTCATCCAGAGGTCTACCTCAGCAGTAATCAATAATGGGCATGGGGCATCCCTGACTGGTCCCTTTTGCTAGGGCAAAGGACTACTTTCATTCTTCCAAACTTAAGCAGTAATCATTGAATATAACATGGACATCCAACCCCATCAGGTCTTCACCCAGTCCTACCCTCCAACAATGGCAAACAGCTCCATCAAGGGAGTCAAACGCCTTTTCAGCGTAGAGAAATACTACTGCCACAGAGAGGTCAGGGCAAATATGCTGCATAATGCCAACCCATGCCCATGGATTAAGCAAGCCAGATCTTAAAGGATCAAACCAGGTATGACTGGAAGAATCTGGGTCGCAAATATTTTATCTAGTATTTTACTGTCAGTGTGTGACACAGATAGTGGCCTAAAAGAGTAGCAGTGGTTACCATCTCTCCTAGTTTTTAGCAGAACAAATATAAGAATCCTATTCACAAAGGGCCTCTGCACTCGTGGCGGAGGCCCTGAAATCGTGGCAGCAGGGAACACACTTGTGGCGGGTGCCCTGCAGTAGTGGCGGGACCTCCCCTATGGGTAACTGCAGTACAAAGGTCCCGTCAGGAGTGCGGGACCCCGCCACAACTGCAGGTCCACCACCACAAGTGTGGAGTGTTTTAAGTAGGACTGTGTATTTGGTCAACATAAGCTTCAGAATATGGCAACTCAGTTCACACATACCATCAGAGACTGTTGGCCTGGTTCCTAGCTAGCTCACTGTGCCCCATCTGAACCCCTAACCTTACCAGGGTACCAGATGGTGTCAACAACCTCAAACATGACCACTCTTTCATTCCCCAAGGAAAACATGGAACCAGATCTTACTCTTTCATATTTTACTTTTGCATCCCAAGGTAAACACAAGAAAGACACAAATTGGCTTTTCAAACTTTTATTGAAACAATTGTATTCTTATATAGAAAGAGTGTGCTGACCCTGCATACCTGAGTATGAAGTATCAGGAAGTTGACCTTTGCAGAATGGGCTATGGTCCTTTGCAGGATAGAGGTCAGAGTCAGCAGGACTGCAACTAAGCCACAGTGAGTCTCATTCCATGACAATCCCGGTAGACTGGCGTATGTAATGCAAAAGCTCTTTATATAATAGGATCACTGTTCCAATGGCACTGTGTCCAGGTTAGTGTACAAGGTTAGTCTGGAGCCGATAAGCTGTCTCCAACCGGACTACCAAATACAAGGGCTGTACGTTCTATATGCCTAGCCTTGTGTAGAGTGTACAAATAACATGATAATAATGCTTGCTATGAAATACACTGTGTGTATAATAATTACTCTGTACATTATCAGGTAAGTGCAAAGCATGTATGAAAAGTATGTGAAGCTAAAATGGATACCGCGCGTGGGCCCTGTTGTGCCCCACAACACCCTCTCCTTTTACAGTGAGTGACACAGCTTAGCCTTAAAATGTCAGCTAACATGCTATAAAATATACATTAACAATTAAAGCAGGTGAAAACCATTTAAAAATTAAAAGCCTAAAAGAAAACAATTAATAAGAAAGAATAAAAGACAATTTATGTTAAAACAAGTCGCCAAATTAAAAATCTAGGAGGCTCCCGAAATGTTTTCCTTGTATAATGAGTCAGTGGGATCCAGGAAGGATCCCAATCACTTTGAAAAAGTGTGCCACTCCTGCAGTATTTGAAGCATTGAATATGCAGTGCACAAGTTCACCAAAATGTTATGGCAGGTTTGTGTGCAGCAACGATTGTACTTCAGAGGAATGTCTTGCAACATAAGATAAAACGTTTCTCGAACATATGTTAATGCAGAGTCCTTCTGAAATAATAAGGCTTTCAGATGGCTTAACTTATTAATGTTAACATTAAAAGTTTGAATTGAGTGCCAAATGGTAACTTTTCTAACTTTGTGTGTCGATAGAAATAACACTTTCTTACAGCAAGTCACAACCTTAGAAACTGTTGCCACAATTGGCACTCCCAGTTTCATCCCACAACAGCTTTGGTTGGTCAGGATCAAATAACTTCCATTTGTAAGTGATTTAAACACAGGCGGAATTAAGGAGGCAGTGGCGCCCTTCAGATAACAGACCAAATTGGCCATGGATGTATTGCTTGCTCCATGAAGTATCACCTCTTTACAAACTAATGAATGGTTTCACATTTGTTTCCGCTTATGAAGGCTTTAGTTTCCCCACTCACAGGCACATGCATCAAGAAAAGTTTTTGCGAGTCCTTATTTGCGATTATTAAGGAATTGTTATTAAGGATTCTCTAAAGCCTATGTGTGTATGAATCGCTATTAAAATAGGGATTCCTAAACATTCCTTAATGGCTTCCCATTCATTCCTATGGGTCTACAGGCCCATAGGACTGAATGGCAAATTGCGCATGCAATATCAAGGGTGCCAAGGTTTCAAAATGACACCCTGTCGCACCCCTGCAATTGTTATGTGCACCCATGTTGCGCACGCACATGCCCCAAGGGCCTATGTGTGTGCAACCTGGTTTTTGCAAAATACAGACCAGAATCATTTCTCTGTATATTGCGGCCCCAAATTGCGATTGCCTAAAACTTTAATGCATTGCAAAAGGCCTTTTTGCAGGCGCAAATGGCCGATTTTTGCGAATCGCACCGTTTGCTCTTGCAAAAACCTTTGATGCATGTGCCCCTCAGACATTTATAATCAAATTGTAAAACTCAGGTTTTGTGAACAAAACTTTCCCCTAAAGCTTCATTTCTGCCTACTTGAGAGGGGTTAACAAAAGATGTGAACAAATTCTGTTGTGTTCAGATATTTCCAAGGTACACTGTTTGATACCAAAACCTGCAGTGTCCAACTCAATTGCATACTCAAGCCCAGTTGACTCTGCCCATGCTTTAAGAGACATGTTATTCTGTGTTATATCGAATGCAGATAATGCAAGATTATTCAAAGAATAAATGCAAGTTGACAACGTCGTCATGCCATTGTCCACAACAGACAAAGCTTGTTTCAAATCAATCCTGTCAAATTGTCTTGAGCGTTCTTGCTGAGAAATTTTCCATAGTTCATTGTAAGTGGCATATATGAATCTTTTCAAACGTGGTGACCTAGAACCCAACAAGAAATCTTGTAAATCCATGTCATCAGAAAGGGGAAAAAGATGTTCTTTAATTGCCGATAAAATAGAATATTGTAACTATTGCTAGCACAACTTTTCTACGCTATAGGTGTTAACTACCCCTGAATGTTGGGGACTGCATGTAATGGGGATCTGGTCTGCTAGCTTAAAAACCCATAGTGTAGTTTAAAAACATGCACAACAACCATTATTGTCCCTGTCCACACTAACCACCCATGTGTACCTGAAATTGAAGAGTTATATGTACCATTCTGTACCATACTATTAAGTGGTTCTTCTGTAAAATTTGCAAGGTGCTTCCCAATTATCAATACGTGCAATAGAGGGAAAGCTAGGTGTGGTAAGTTCTTTAATTTTAGCCAGACCTAGTCAGGTAGTTTGCTGCACTGCTTTGTTCAGAATAGTCATTTGTCTAGGGATCATACAAGCTCTAAGTAAAGCATCCCTTCTCTGTACTTGCCATTGTTGTGTTCCCCGAATTGATTTCAAATCCATGTTTTCCCTCCAATATTCATAGCCATACTTGGCTAATTGGGAAATAAATCTGAATAGATTTGTCATCTTACCAAAGCTACTCTATCTCTTTCTCAACATCCAATCCCATCCCATTCACGCCAGGCTGAGACTTCTTTAAAACCCTACACAGCTTCTCAGACTGGTATTGAGCGGTAACCAGCTGAGACTGTGGTAGGACAGACTCTTGCAACCATTCTCTAGGGGTGGTTTCAAAGCCCCAGACATGGAGCTATATTTTTAATTCGCCCAGGCCCACTTTGCTGCATATTGGTTCCGCCCTCCCCCTTTATGCCACACCTTGTTGCTGGTTTAAAGAGGAAAACCTGATATCCTACTCATTTAGACAAAACTTTAGTCACAATCACACTATATTCTTTTGTTGATTGGGTCATTTATTCACTCAATTTTAAACAATTCTTTTCTTTTAGAAGGACTTCACCCTTCATCTAGAACACTTAAATACCATACATCTATCTACATACAACATTTAGACAATACTCACAAAAATGTACAAAACCAACATTTTTTGTGACATATACAATATTTTTACACCAGACTTTATGCAAACACAATTAGATCCAAAAATAGTGCGTCACATATGTCATTGAATGTTTCTTTCAAACGACTAAAGCATTTAAATGTTATCTTGAATCAATTATATTTGTTTTTGATCCTTTTTCACATTCCGCTAATTCAATAGCAATTGCCTTTGAATTAACGGATGTGAAAAAGGCTCACAAAGAAATATAATTGATTCAAGATCAAGCAGCTTTCTACATTTGGCTTGGGAATGTAAAGTGATAAACGACTATTGGAAACAAGCATCTGATGCTATGATACAAATGACAAATGCAAAAACAACAATTGATGGACAGAATGCAGAACAATGTCATACATTCACCCCAGTACAGAGATCTGGGCCTAATACAAATGACAGGGATACATATGGTGCTCACTACACGGACTGCTCTACTGGGATACACTGAAAAAATTGAGGCAAGGTTGAGAACATTTCTTACCTCAAGCTGGTGCTGGCTAAATGTAGGGTGGTGTGCAGGTGGGGAAGGGAAAGAACCCTTAAATGTAAGGAATGTTTGCCAGATCTGACCACTGTCTGTACTAGATGTGCACTTATGCTAAACTTTTACCTATGAATTCACGACCTAGAGACATCTAGGACCCTTTGCGCTCTTACCTACTTGAAGGCTCCCTTAGTTCTGAGGGTGGAGTTGCATCCTAGATACTATTGTTGCCTTTCTTTGACTGAAGCACCCTCAATAAACTACCTGGAGGCTAATGAATGGTTTTTCTGGAAACGTAATTATATACTTTTTGGTAGCTTTTCATGATACAAATGTAAAAGCACGGACTGGTCATGGTTATATGTAACTTAGGAGAAACGTCAATATGGCTGTAACAACAGTTCTGCATATGTAACAGATAATCCTTGAGTTGTATCTAATTGATTATTATTTATGTCATGTTTCTGCATATTGAAAATGTCTAATAAATAAATCCGAATGGATTATTTTGTTTGATTCACCATATTTTTAATTGATGGAGAAGGGGTAAGCTTATAATAATAAGAAACTGGATCTAAAGGATAGCGACCAAACAAATATGCAAACTTTTTCCAGTATGTATTTGAACTACCCACTGGTGGTGTCGGACAATGTTCCCATTGTGTAAAAATAAAAACTAGTGGAATACTAGCTCTGTGTAAATGGTGATAGGCATAGTGGATAGTAACAAAACATTTCACCATAATTAGCAGAATTTATATACATATCTTCCGTTTCATATACTGTAGTAGATTCTAGTTCAGAAAGCATGCTTTTGACAGTGTCCACATCATATTCATTAAAGTTGTAGCCAGCAGTAATAACATTGTCCATAGCTACTTTAAAAACATAAGGAATCTTCAGAGTTTCTGTAGGACCAAAAATATTAAATAGGACCTATCCCACATAAATCCCTCAGAGACAGGAAATGCAGAAATTTTCATAAGGGACAGGTCTCTTGGGAGGGCGTGGCCGAGCCGGCGGCGAAGATGGCCGCCTGCTGGAGACGCTTGTGAGATCAGCCCGGCCCAGCGGCGATTTCCCCTGATATAAGCGCAGTAGCCGCACTTACAACCAGCGTAGCAGACAGCGAAGACGGCGCTGCCCCTGATGTGCTGTTAACAGCGCTCCTGTCCCATCCAGCGCCGGAGCACTACTGAGTGGCGAGAAGGCCGGGCCTGCCGGCACAGTTCCACCGAGCGCCTGGGCGGTCCCAATCAGCTGAATAAGCGGTGAACGACCACCGGGGCTGGAATTGGATCCAGCTGCAACTTCGGGTGAGTCTGGCGACGCCCGGAGAGTTCCCCCTCTTTTGTAACGGGTTCCGCAGATTGCGCTCGGGCCAGGCGCCCCGCCCTTCACATTGATAGACACGGCAGATACGTGATAATCACGGGCAGCCTTTATGGCCGCAAAGTCAATTTAGTCAACGTCTATGCAACTAACGTAGATGCCCCAGAGTTTGTAGTATAGTTCCTATATTCCCAATAGACTCTGCGCATTGGAATAATATATCCTATAGATTTGACATAGGACTTATGTCTACTAGGTCGCTATCGAATATATTAGACTTAATTGTGAGTTCCAGCTAGCTCAGAGGTAACTAGAAACTTTCTTGAATAAACAAGAAGGAATTTAGTTTCTGACAACTGCATAAACATGACAACTTTGTTTCCTAAGATAAAACTTATCTTCAGAGTCGTGAAAACAATAGATAGATATTTTACTCAGTCAATCGTGCATACTTCGTTTCACCAGAGGTGCAGAGAAATAGAGAGACGGGCGTTTTCAATAAAAGTATTTATTGAACAGTCTTCTTTCTCATGCATAAGAAATGAACTGCTACAATTGTAATATTGGCTGTAATGTATAATGCGTACAGCAAGAAGAGTATTATAAAATAATACTGTAAAAGCATGGTATGGTTTCTAGACCATAGATAAATACATACATAAAATAACAAAGGCTAAACAGTACTCAACTGGTGCTTCTAAAATACGCCTACCCCGATGTACCTAACCTAAGTGTAGTACGAGGGAAGAAGTAAGTGAGGTGTAGCATAAATTTAGTATTCTTTGCCAAGAATCTATCCAAGATTTCTCTTAGAGTCTAATCAGCTCCGTACCTTGGTTTAGAATGAAGGAGGTCTGGTATCTCGGGACTCGATTTCCCAACAACCCGCAAGGGTAGCTTGGAAACACTGGAGCCGGATTTCTCAGCCAGAGAAAAGACAGGGTCTCTCTCAGTGCGTCTGCTGGAGGGTCGGCTTCCTTCGGCACTTGCTGTAGCAGGATGCGTCAGGCAAGTAGATAGTCGAACTGCTCCAAATCACCGTGTGTTTACTAAGACAAGTGTGGGCATATTTATACCTTGAAGGTGCTGAGATTGACGTAAAGGTGGACATAATAACGTCATTAAAGAGTCTCATTTCTTTTGAAAACTCCATGAGTTCTTGGATAAATCAATATTCAAGCAAGGGGCAGTCCCTAGCTGCTGAAGCCGAGTTTTCCAAAAAATCGTTGTGGATTTTCTGAACTAGTGGAAGTAGCCATGCCGTATTTGGACTGCATGAGCTATGTCTAAATGTGATTATGATTTCTATGCCTATATATGGACATGGTGATTTATACCTATAATCGGGAAAATTACACTAGGGTCCTAAAATGATCTACAACAAGTTTTTCCACGGCCGGAATGCCCGGGTCACTAAACACGAGCCACACGCACTGATTCTGGGGGGGACCTCAATCTGTTAATGCATCCACATTGGACAGTACGTCCTTGGCACCAGACAGCAAGCCCCGAGCTAGACGCGCACTGAGGGACCTCTGCGACCAGCACACATTGATTGACATTTGACGACAGCGCAATCCCACCCTCACCAAGTATACCCATCACTCTGGCCCACACGGAACCTGGTCGAGGCTAGATTATTGGCTGATCTCTCCCGAAGTGGCGGACTGGTTTGGGTCGCACATTACACTCCCTTCCACATATTCGGATCATTCCCCCATTGTCTTGCACTTGCTGAACCTACGACCGGGGGTAATGAAAGACAATGGCGTTTCCCAGGTAGGGCCCTCCAGGATGACCTGTTCAAGTCCGAGGTCCGGGAAGCGATTGAGGACTATTTTGAATTTAACACCGGTTCAGTTGACACAGTGGCGGTACTGTCGGAGGGATTTAAGGCGGTTATTAGAGGTGTATGTATCTCCAAACAGGCCAGGGTTCTTAGGGATCTTAGACAGAGAATGACCCGCATAGAACGAGACATAGCCGCATTAGATACCCAACTAGCAACCTTCCCTGACACAGCGACACAGGCCAAGAGACTAGCTCTGCTGACTGAATATAGGGACACGGCAGAGCGCGAAATTCTATACATGGGGAAACACCACGCTGCAAGGAGATATGTGGAGGGCGAGCAGCCCGGCCGGGTATTGGGACCAATGTTGAGACCCCACGTACAGTAAAAATTATTTTACTGAACTGCACTCAGCCGCCAGCACCTATCTCACCTCCACTGTTGCCATTTGTAATGAGTTCATAGACTATTACACCAGGCTTTACACATCTAGAGCGGACCCCGATGGATCAGCCCAGACTGCCTACCTAGACGAAATCGCTTTGGTGTTTTTGGAGAAATACATGTTAGACTTCATGGCAGAGCCAATTTCCGTTGAGGATGTCATACTAGCCATCGACACCCTGAGGAATTCTACTGCCCCGGGATTAGATGGCGTCACCGGGGACTTCTATAAAGAGTTCAAGGACATCTTGGCCCCCCAGTTAATTGAGGTCTATGCGGAGGCACTGGAAAAACAATCTCTCCCCCCCACAATGCAAGAGGCTGTGATTATTCTGCATCCAAAGCCAGGTAAAGATCCCAAACAATGTGGTTAGTATCGACCACTGTCCCTTTTGAATTTGGACTATAAAGTTCTGGCTAAGGTATTTGCAAATAAACTCTTGCAGTTGATGGAATTCATAATTTCCCCGGTGCAGTCGGGCTTTGTCCCCAAACGCCTGACCTCCTTGAACCTCCGGACGCTGTTTACTGTGTTACATAGAAGAGAGCCTAAAAAACCGGCGGCGGCGGTATTGCTTGACGCTGAAAAGGCGTTTGACTCCCTAGAGTGGCCATTCCTTGTGGAAGTGATGCAGCGCATAGGTCTACCCTTTGACTTCATTGACACCGTTTCTTTGTTATATAGCAGCCCCTCAGCACAGCTACGCTTAAAATTGAACTCTATCGGCTCCATTTCGTTTACATCGGGGAACCAGACAGGGTTGCCCTCTGTCCCCCCTATTATTCATTTTAGCGATGTACCCGCTAATCAGGCATTTCCAAGAGCGCCATTTGCACAGGGGGCTACAGTTCCGCACTGGCCTGCTATTGGCCTCGCTGTACGTGGACGACACCATCCTTTATGTCCGGGAGCCTCACTTGAACTTGGCACCCCTGATTCAGGAAATTATCCGCTTTGGCAGATTCTCGGGTCTGAGCATTAACTGGCATAATTCCATCATATTCCCGCTAACAGAAAGCACAGTTAAGTGGGATTGCAAATTCCCGCTGGAATGGTGCCAGGACTCTGTGAAATATCTTGGCATCCACATCCACCTGGACACCACTCAAATCATACGCCTAAACTATGGACAGACCGTCCACAAACTGGAGGAACAGGTGGCTGCAATTACCCTTGTCTCTAGCGGGCAGAGTGGCAATATCAAAGATGGTGGTGCTCCCCAAATGTTTGTATCTCTTTAATAATATTCCTGTGCCCCTCTCGGAGGGATTCTTTCGCACTCTGCGGACACTGATGATTCGCCTGGTATGGGGCGGTAGGCGGCCCCGCGTTTGCTGGTCCACACTAACTCCTCCGTACGAAAGAGGGGGTTTTAACGTACCGGACTACCACCTGTATTATTTGGTGGCTCAATGCCACTTCGCGCACGCTTGGTTCCACCCTGACGCCCGCATCCCATTTTTGAAACTGGAGTCAGACCTGGTTCACCCGGCGAAGCTGGGCAAGGTGCTTCCTGGGGGGTTTCCAAGTGAAAGGCATGATATCCAGACAGTGTCCACTACAGCCTGGGCGTGGAGCAAGCTGACAAAGCGTACGGGTGCCACACTTCTCTACTCCTCCGCTCTGCTGCTACCAAACGCAAGATGGTTCCCTCTCACAGGGGAGGGAATAATACAGCGAGCACTGATCTCACTGGACATAGCTAAGATAGGGGATCTGTTTTCTCCATAGATGAAGACAGTAGATTAACTGATTGCAGCTTCATAACCCGTTTTCTAATGAGCCCAGTGAAGTCCGCGCTTCATGCGGCATTCCCTCATTCCCACTTGAACCGGACTCATTTCCCCCCTGACGCTGGTACTGGAGAGCCCCAGCGGCGCACGCCTGATATCTAAAATGTACCAGGCATGCTCCCAGCTGATACCTGTGGATGACACCAAGATTAGACAAGACTGGTAAGAAGATACGGGAGGGGCGATCTCAGACGAGCAGTGGGAGAAATGTTGCAGGGCCACAAGGGACGTCTCGCTTAACAGTCGTGATAAGTTGCTACATTTTAAATTCCTCCTCCGCGCCTATTTCACACCTGCCATGGCCCACAAGATTGGCGCCACTAGGCCACACATCTGCCTCAAATGCGCTTCCCCACATACCGGCTTTCTGCACCTGGCCTGGTTCTGTCCCCGTGTGCAGTCTTATTGGTCGGCGGTGCATGAGACACTGGGGAAAATAATTGGGCTTCCACTTACCCCCTTCCAGAAATTGCACTCTTGGGGTACACAGTCCAGATTCCCAAGAAAGTAAGGAGGTTAGCGTCACTGGGGTTACTACTGGCAAAGAGGGAGGTGGCCATGCACTGGGGCAGGTGGACGGTCCCTAAACTGCAGGATTGGTTGATTAGCTTGGTATACTGCAACACCAACACAGAGACATATGCTATTCTTATGCTGTCAACATCACGCCTCAAAGAGATATGGGCACCGCTGAGGACACATCTGGAAACAACTAAGCAGACCTCCAATACACAAGTGAGCAGTGGCATAGTGCCGGAGGGTGTGGGCTGAGTGAGGGGCTCCGACTACCCGAACTCACAACGCAGCATGAGACCACGGTGAAAGGCAGCGACTCGGAGCTATTGGATATACTGGACAATCCTAAAACCTTACAACTTGGCGTGGGTCAGTGAGAGGGAGGGAATCGGGGAAGGTGCGTACAGGGGGTTGGCTGCGGGTTATCTCTGCATTGATGGTTATCATATACAGTGTTGTACCGGAAATGTAAGGCACGTATTATTGTAGTTGTGCAGAGACTGTATGCAATGCAATGCAATGCTATGTATAATTATCCTTTCTCCGAAAAATAAAGTGTTATAAAACAATAAAAAAAAAAAGGGACAGGTCTCTGAGCACTTTATATGAAGGAGAATGAGGCTTCAATACTTTCGCTACCAGTTCAGCAGCTGAACGTTCTGAAAGGTAACGTCCATTTAAAAGAAAGAAAATACTGCAACAAATCCAATCTTAATGAATAGGAAAAGCAGTGAAATGAAAAACCAACTATAGGACCATGTAGGAATCAGACAAGAGTGTTTTATCTGGAAAAGAAATGCACATGCACCATTTAGTGTAGTATGCAAATCATCAATGTAGGCAAAGTAGCCAGAGGCAGTCTGTGCAAAACCAGGCACCTCACATGGTAACGAACAACTGGTATATACCTTCAAAGGTCGCTGGTAATAAACAAGGTTGTTGTTAGAAATAGCAGTGAAAAACTGTACATTTGCATCTAATGTGCATCGTGTATCACCAGCAGTAATAGGATGTAGCAAAACTCTAGCATCTTAAGTCCACAGCCGAAGAGAAACAGTATTTGTATTATTATATGTTTGTAGAGGGATTTCCTATATGGTATCGAGAGGTGACAGGTAACTCTCAAAGAGTCCCCAGTCCTTCTGTGTAGGACTGGCCACACGGTGTGGTTTGATCAGGTCAATAGGGACAAACCTTTTGTTTCTGCAACCAGCAAGCAGTGGCAAAATCACAGTTCTCGTACTTTGAATGCCAAGGACTGACGCAGGTGTGCTGTATGGTGGGCCACATTTTTTCTCTTTGGTAATCTTCTATCCTGAGTTTAGGAATCTATCCAGATGTTACTGGTTCTACCTTCACTTCTTCAGTGGCAGAACGTTTGGAAATTTCATTTGAACACTCAGCCCGGAAGTCTTAGATTTCATTTAAGACAGCGAAATGTTCATTGATGTCAAAAGGCGTGTTTGCTGCTACTGCACCAGGGTTGTTGAGATCTGGAACATACATCAGGATGCCATTGAGGGTTTCATAGGGCGCCTGGCACCCAAGGATCGTCTAGGCAGATGATTTAAAAGTCTCAGGACTCAATACAAAAGATGGATCCAACTGGGACCTGAACCTAATACTCTAGCTGTTAAAGACGCCTTTAAGTCGTGGTGTTTCCTTTCCACTATTTAATTTCCCTCAGGAGCATATGGGACAAATAAAGCACAACAACACCCAGGATTCCCATGGTATCCAGGTAAGCCTTAGAAGCAAATATTGGTTCCTGGCTCGAGTGGAATACTGCTAATGAATATATCCTGATGAAGACTTGCAAGTCCTTAATAACAGTTTGAGCATCAGCCGATCGTTGTAGCCACACCCATAGAAATCTAAAACATGAATCTACGACTAAAAGGATAAATTTGAATGCACCATTTGAATTCAGAGGTCCCCAGTGATCCTTAAAGTATGTTTTAGTGATCATTTCTGTTATCCGTTTTTGTTGAAACTCGTAAAAAAAATCAAATGGGATATCAAAACTACACCCTATAACTTATCACAACAATAAGGGTATATTATGGAAATGGTCTACTGTAAACCTGGATATTATACTGTAACAGGTAATGACTACTGATAGGGTACACAATCAGGAGTGTCTAAATATTCTTATAGATCCAAAAAGTATGGTTGCAGCTTTTGCTGATATTATTCGTACAATAAATGAAGCATTACAGGGGGCAGAAGACTAACACCCGGAAGAGCGTATTTGCCCAAGGACCCATACTGATCTCATAATGGCTTGGAAACAAAAGCCCAGGGGTAACATACTGGTGAGATCCTGTTGACACCTTTACAAATAGGCGTGTAAGATGACGATCAGACGGGAAGCCTGGGAGAAACTCCATGAAGCTAGGGTTAATAAGGATCCCAGTATTTTCTGGAAGACTGTGAATGCCCCTTTCTATCAGGAGAGCCAAAACAGCTGCATTGATATTGTAATTACTCTTGAGAAATGGGTTGAGCATGTCTCCATTGTATATAGGAGTGAGGGGGAGTTTCTTGCCCTCTAGACTTTGTTGGTAACTATACAGATGTAATCGCAGTGAAGTTGTCACCCCCTACCAAGAGAAGTAACAAAAGCTTTAAATCAAACCAGTACAAAGAAAGCATCTGGACCAGATGTTTCCCTGCTGATCTCTTCCTGGCCAACCCTGATCTTTGGATCCCAGTCTTAACTAATATTCTAAGCTGTGTAGCACATTTGGCCCTGTTTAAATCTTGGTCCAATGTGATAATAGTACCTATTTATAAAAAAGGAGTTAGGGCGGAATCCAAGTGCTCCCATCCAATTTTGCTGATTGATTGCACATGCAAGCTAATGGGCAGGGTTATATTAGACCGCCTAGAATATTGGGTAGCAAAAAGAGGAAAATTCTCTGAAATCAAATACGGCTTTAGAAGAGGTTTGGGCACCGTCGAACAATGCCTTAATCTTCATTTGCTTATAAGCAAATGTAAGCTAGCAAGGAATGGATCCCTCTATTTGGGTTTTATGTATTTAACATCCAATTTTGATTGGGTGGATAGAGAGGAACTGTGGGAAAAATGTTAGATATGGGTATAGACGCATCCCTGGTCCATTTTTTAGGACAGATGCACCAAGATGTGAGTGGAAGAGTTAGATAGTTAGCAGATGGCAAACTTTTTCCATCCACCAAAATGAATTGTGGAGTGCGTCAAGGGTGTGTGTTAGCCCCTTTTTTATTTTGTTTATATATTAATGATTATGATTAATGATCAGGATAATCACCTTAGCCAGGGGAATGCTGGCGTCCTGAGGGTAGGTACTAGAAATCTGCCATCCTTGCTTTATGCTTATGATTGTGTATTGATGTCCAGAACTGGTGTGGGTCTGCAAATGCTTTTAAGTACATTTAATGATTTTATGTGTGACCTTGGATTGAAGACCAATAAGTCTTATGCCATGGTGGTTGGGAACACCATTTGCCTTTTAAAGTCATGTTTTATTAACAATGATAAGCTGCTGTATGACCCAACCTTCTCCTACATAGGTGTTCGTTTGGATCAGAGATGAACATGACGATGTCTTGTTGATACTAGTAAAAGATGTTTTGTTCGAAATTTGGAGACACTATTTAGGTTTGTGAAGAAATTGGGTTCTAGACCAATTGCTCAGTTAATCAGTATCTACAAAGCACACTCTTGCTCTGTTATTTTATATGTGGTGGGACTGTGGGGCTTCTGTAGTCCAACACCTCAACAGGAGGTAGAAAACTCTTTTCTTAAACGTCTTTTGACAGTACCCACCAGTTTACCGAATACATTATGCCACAGGGAACTAGGTATGACTCCTTTAACTCATTGTATAAAAATTGCACCAATAATGTTATGGCACTCATTGGGGACAAATAAAGTGCCTGTACTTAATCGTGCAATAACATTAGATAGCATTAGCCTACACCATATGCAGAAAATACCACGGCTCGGTTATATTAAAAAGCAACTTGGAACAAATTGAGAAAGTGGATTGGTTTAGTAACCTGCAATTGAATGCAAAAATTCCAAAATTTCAGATGAAGAGATTTTTTTATCCATGTTAAAGATGAACAATGAGCTTATGCAATTGGGCAAGAAGAGAGTGGAGAAATACTTGTGGCTGGTTTGCACTGATTGTTTAGAGCCTTATTTATTGTTTCCTTTTAGCCATTCTGAAAGGTTTTATCTTGTCAGATTTAGGTTCAGTACTGCACATCTTTTGGTTTCTTTTCCTCCTCTAAATCATACTGTGACTCTGAGCTCCATTTATTCCCTTGTAACTCTACGTCACATCAGAACATGGTGCATTTTCTTTTATTTTGTCACGTATACTCCAAACTACGGAGAGATTTTATTATTCCAATATTAAGGGCTTTGAATATTAGGAAATGTTGTATGGTCCTGCATCACCTTTAGCTTTTGAAAACAGAATATATATGCCAAATGGTATGTAAATTTATTTCCTCAGCAGTCCGAAATTTAGAAGGGAAATGAATATTTTTATACTGTTTGGTGATGAAGTTTAGTTTGCATAATGTACTTTACCCTTTAATCTTGCTGTTTAGATGTGTCTTCATCTATCCAATATGATATTCATCTACTATTGGTAATCCTTGGTGGCCCAATGAGATTTTCATATATTGAATGTTGCTCCTTTCTTATGGATTTTATTGAGCCCCAATGAACTCAGTCAGTCAAATAACTTTATTCGATTCGAATGAATCATAAAAGTTCACAGAAAAAAATCCATACATTCAAGAATAAATGTTTCTACACCAAAATTTAAAAAATGCAGGACAAAGACAGATTGTGGCCTGATCACATGACCCCTGTAAATTACTTTTACATTGCATAACGTTTCCTGATTATAAAAACAATTTTGATAAAACTAAGCACAGAGTTGCAGATGGAAACCGTTGATAATGACCATAAATAATTAAAACCCTCCTTATAGGAGCAGGGACAAATTGTATTTTAAATCGGTTTGAGGAAACACACCCTAGGATCTTTGTATAATGTGCAAAATGGCATAATGTGCATTGTACTTTATTGTGCTAAGTTATTACACGGACAGGGGTGTAGTCTGTCCGCCGGCTCCCTGGTCCAGCACGGGTTTTCCCGCTTGATGTGGAGGGAGTGAAGGCGAGACAGGGACATAGTCACGGGTTGAGGTCGGGGGGCGGGAACAACACTGCTGGAGCACTATTTAGTTGGCTTCATTGGAAACACTCGCTGGATCTATTGTTGACCAAGTGTCGCGAATAGCGGGTATGACTCACGATATTTTGCTATTTTGCACACTGGGCTCGCGCTGAACCTTTTAATAACTGTGGAATATAATTTTTAAATAGCGTTGCTTTTTAACTGTTTTTAAAAATTGAAAGCTCACTTACTGCCTCACCCTCGTTGCACCTGCTGTCCTGTCCGCCGGCTCCCCGGTCCACCACAGGTTTTCCCGCTTAATGTGGAGGGAGTGAAGGCAGGACAGGGACATAGTCACGGGTTGAGGTCGGGGGCGGGAACAACACTGCTGGAGCAATATTTAGTCGGCTATGTGCACGTCGCGCAGCGGGCGCGCCAGAGGCGCGCCAAAGGCAAGCCCGTCTGCGCCCGTCCGGGACCAGGGGCCACCCCCCCTGCCCAATTTTCCAAAGCACATACCTACTCTCGCACCATTTACTCAGCCTCAGGTCCAAATGTAACACTAACTGTAGGTTAATGCTTTCAGAAGATTCACCTGCCTTCTGTCCCGAATGTAATTTCTCCTTTTCCCATTTACAGTTAGGAATATCAGGGGAACATGGAGCTTGCATGAATGCGGAAACTGGGACAAATAGAGTTGATGTCAAACAATTCAACTTTATTAGTACCAACTGCAGATCACTCCCCAAACATAAAGAGAATATTTTTAATCTATTAAATGATCAGAAGCCTGATGCGCTGTTCTTAACAGAAACCTGCCTCAATGACAGCTCAGGCCCGGATATCGCCACGGCCCTACCCACAAACTACATTATAGCTAGGAAAGATCGGCTGAACCAAAGTGGGGGAGGCATAGCGATCATTTTTAGGAAAAATTATTAATGTAAATGGGAGGATCTTAAAATGGCCAACTGCGAAGCAGGTCTTTTTAAACTCACTCTCACGCCGCAAATTACATTTACTGGTATTCTGATTTATGGACCACCAGGTTTGGCAGGGGACTGGGTGGCGGCTCTTCCAGAGTTCATCACCCCACTCCTGATGGAAGCATCCATGTTCTCTATCCTTGGTGATCTGAACATGCACTTGGAGGATCATAACTGCCCTATGGTCCTCAACCTTTTCACGGATTTAGAAGCACTTAACCTCCAATTATGGAACAAAGGCCCCACACACAGAGCAGGTCACTTACTAGACCCCATCTTTGCTATTTTTAATAACTTAAGATGTGAGCCCGCATCTCCCATTCCATGGTCTGACCACTATCTAATCAATTTCGAAATCTGGGTACCTATTACAAAAGATTTGAATAGAACTGAGGTCTGGTGCAGAAACTGGAAAAAACTAAATATGAATGATCTTAATTCCCAGATAATACGATCAAGACCGGATATCGATCTCAGTGAGCATAAAGTCAGAGATCACAAAGAGGTCAATACCTGGCTATCTTCGGCCATACAGACTATCATCCCACTCACGTTGAGTTAACGAAAGTCATGTAATCCACCGGTCCCGTGGTTTTCCGTGAAACTAAAGGAAGCAAAAAGTAATTGCATGAAGCTAGAGAGGCAATGGAGGAGAAATTATGACACAACTAGTAAGGAAGTATATAAACAAGCACTGAATGCCTACCACCTGTCTTGTAAAATAGCTAAGGGAGACTATGCAAAAAACACCATTTTAGAAGCACAAAGTAACTCCAGCACTCTTTTTAAAGTTTTAAAGGACTTAGCAGGAGCTGCACTCCAACCAGAACCCCCTACATTATCTACCACTCAATGTAATCTTATTGATAATTATTTCAATGAGAAAATATCTAAAATCTACTCAAATTTCCACAAAGGATGCAATTCTACAGCTATCCCGCCGTCAACTCCTACTCTTAGTGGGTCTGGCAAGCGGGGTAAAACTCCTGAGAACCTACTTATTGCCTGGCAACTGTTGGACACCACTACTTTTCTGAAAATACTAAACAGCATCAAATCAGACTCTCCTCAGGACCCAATGCCATCACACATCTTTAAACAGCTCGACCCGTACATTTTAGATGTTATTAGAACACTGTTAAATGCTTCTCTAACTGAAGCAGTAGTTCCTGAAGACTGGAAGCGGGCAATGGTAGTACTGCTGCAAAAAAAGGCTAATGGAGACCTTGAGGACTTCTCAAATTACTGCCCAATATCTCTTCTGCCAATTTTCTCCAAAATTATGGAGAAGCATGTGAATAAACAGTTAGCGGATTTTGTTGCTATAAATAAGATATTACACCCCTCCCAGTCGGGTTTTAGAAAGGGTCATTCTACTGAGTCAACCCTGCTTGGGGTAACGGAAACAATCCGCCAGGAACTGGACAGTGGTGGCACGGTGGCTCTCATTCTTTTAGATTTGAGTGCCGCTTTTGACACCATTTCCCATAAAACCTTGATTCAGACTCTTGAGGACATAGGGATAAGAGAGAAAGCTCTGGAGTGGTTGGAACAATTTCTCTCACACCGGACTTTCCCCGTCTTTTCGAAAAACAATACCTCCAACATCCTCAACTCCTTCTACGGGGCACCCCAGGGCTCAATATTGAGTCCACTACTCTTCAATATTTATATTACCCCGCTAGCAAAAATAGCTGAAGAAATGGGCCTTACAATTTACTCCTATGCGGATGATGCACAATTAGTGTTCTCCCTATCAACAATTGACAAATCCAACACATCCTCTCTCCGTTCTGGACTATTGAGAATGGCAGACTGGTTGCATACCAAGAAACTGAAACTGAACGGGGAAAAAACAGAGCTCATCATCTTTGGAGAACATAAGGACCTTTTGGACCAACTCATTGGCCGACGGAAATGGGTATGGCCCCGGTTGCAGTATCGTCCGCACGCAATCTCGGGGTGATAATTGATGACAAGCTGTCTATGCGTGTGCAAACAGCAAAAATTGCCTCAACCTGCTTTGCCATCCTCAAATGGTTGAGGAAAATCCTATGGCAACTCCCGGAAGGGGCACAGAGAACAGTACTACAGGCCCTAATTGGATCAAGGCTAGATTATGGGAATATGTTATACCTGGGAGCCAATAAAGACATTATACACCGACTCCAGGTCGTTCAAAATGCGGCAGCCAGGCTGCTTCTCCAACTCCCTGGACGAACGAGTGTTGTGGAACATCTCAAAAAACTTCATTGGCTGAAGATAGCCAATAGAGTCAAATTTAAAGCACTCTGTTACATGTTCAGGATAAATATAGGGGATGTTTCTGCCTATTTATGTAAGTTAGTGCATAAATATATTCCCTCACGAAACCTTCGCTCAATGCATCAGTCAAAATTTGCTGTCCCTAGGGTCAAACGGGTACGATCGGGTGGACGCTCCTTCGCCTACCTGGCCCCGGTTCTGTGGAACTCTCTTCCGCTCAGTCTACGACTTGCATAGCTGCATCCTATTCCACTTTCCCTCTTCTATTACTTCCATCCTATTAAGCAAACTCAGAACCAAGGCTCCGGGAAACCCTCAGGGTAGCTCTTGCGCCATATAAATGTAATAAATAAATAAACAAATAAATAGTCTCTCACCACCTCGCCTGTTTCGGAAAAGATACAAGAAAGTGCAAGGTGCCTAAGCGAAATCTAGTCATTAAAAAACGTGAATGAGCTTGCCTGGTAAAAGACAAATAGAATTGTTGCCCATTTGGAGGAAAATAGTCCAATCTTTCCTTAGCCTGGTGTGATATTCTCAAATCAGATCAATATGCATCTTTTATAACCATTTTCATATTAGATCGTATGGTCTCTGGCTTGTCATAAAAGTTTTCTAGTCTATCTTGTAAAAAGTTTGTTTGACATAGCGTAACCACGGGACGGCCATTGCATTATCTAGATGCATACAATCTCTTAAAATGCATTGTGAGAAGGAAAGTTCTTCTGTAATCCAAATCTTCCCCCCGAAAAACAGGGGGGCCATATGTATGCTGTCTACAATATAGTCCATGCCCACCTCAGCATGGCAAAATGATGTAGGGGAACTATTAGGTATAAGTAAAAGTCTCTTTAAAAATGTATTCTCTAATGTTTGAATTTGTAGGCTCTTATGGTATCCCCATACTCTAGCCCCATAAGTGGCCCCGACAGACATTAGGATTTATACAAAGTTATCAACTCAGCTACAGGCTTTTGGCCAAGTTTAGCAGCAAAACGAAACAACCGCTCAATGGCTCTACTCGTTTGTTGTACCCTGGGTACTATAAGTTGGTCCCGATTTAAGTTAAAGTTAAAAACATTCCCCAAATAGGAAAATGTTTTCACTTTGTCAATAACTTTTCCTTTACTGTTTATTTCCGCGTTTTCATTAATTTTGGCCCACAAACCATAATGAAAGATTTCTTTAAATTCACCTTTAAATCTAATGACAACATATACTCAGTAAAAGCGTACAGGCACCCCTGAAGGCCATTGGCTGTCAGAGCCATCAGAACTGTGTCGTCAGCATAATTTATTTTAATTTATTTTATTTAATGCGATTTTATATAGCGCGAACATTACCCGAAGGTGTCAGAGCACTTTACAAAAGAACCAGTTGCTTTACATAAGGACTTTGGATTACATGAGTTACATAAGAGATACAAACAGAAAAAAATTGCAAATGTACAAGGTGTAAAGTCACTCAAGGAAGAGAAAAATAGGGAAAAAAATTGCAAATGTACAAGGTGTAAAGTCACACAAGGAAGAGATAAAAACAGGAAAAAATTGCAAATGTACAAGGTGTAAAGTCACTTAAGGAAGAGAAAAATAGGAAAAAAAATTGCAAATGTACAAGGTGTAAAGTCACACAAGGAAGAGATAACAACAGGAAAAAATTGCAAATGTACAAGGTGTAAAGTCACACAAGGAAGAGATAAAAACAGGAGAAAAAATTGCAAATGTACAAGGTGTAAAGTCACACAAGGAAGAGATAAAAACAGGAAAAAATTGTACATGTACAAGTTGAAAGTCACTCAAGGAAGAGATACAAACAGATAAACTCTAAAATCACGTAGGAATGGTAGTAAGTATAAAAGTGTACTACATATACTAGTGGTTAGAATTCTATATATACAAATAACAAATTCACACAGGAATACATTTTAACAGCAATTAAGCTTGGACAATTATATAATACTGCCACCCCAGCAGTATCGGGTGTGAGAGGGAGAGCCAAGGGTGGCCTGCTCACACTGTTCTCATTAAATCTGGCTGGGACTTTTAAAAAAATAGAACCTGCTCCTATGAACACGTTAATAATTGAGTGGGCTATTTCGGACCATCAATCCTTTTTATTTATTAATTTTTATAATTCTAGGGATGGCTCTTTTGTGAATGAGCATCTGACTGCCCTGTCAGATTTTTTGTCAGTCTATAGACACGATTGCACTTCCGTCCCAGAGATGGTTATCCTGGGTGATTTTAATATTCACCCCTGTGAGGGGGATTGTCATAATGATAGATACGGAGGATCGCCGGTTGAAGGGATTCCTCATTTTGAACATACTAAGGAGGGTGAGGGGCTTGAGAGCCTTCTTGCCAACTCAAATTTATTCGAATTAGGCCATGGCAAAAATGAGATTAGAGCGCCCACATTTATCGGGAGAGATGCAAATACCATCATTGACTACATCTTTGTATCATCGGGGGTGTTAGTAAAGGCACGGGAATACAGGGTTGTGACCACTACCTTTAGCGACCACAATCCTGTCCTACTGACTATGGATTTAGAGTGTTTCCGGAATGGGAGGGAGATAGGTGTGGCAGCCCCAAGAGATCTCTCATCTAAGGAGCAGGGTAGGAGGATAAAGTGGGAGAAGATTGTTCCCGAAAACTACTTCCAAACATTAGCGCAGGAAACAGAGGCAAAGATGGCAGTCTGCTTAGATCCCACTTCCTTAGGGCCTGATGTTGTGGCCGCCTATGTTGAGATATGTTCAAGGATCTCCAAGAACTTGGAGTCCAGGAATGGCCCGCAAGGCAATAAGAACATACACAAATGGTTCGATAAGGAATGCTCGAAAAAACACAGCGCCTTACTGAAAGCACTCAAACAGAGACCTAGAGATAGGACTCTAGTGGCAACCCTGCGAAAGGAATACAAATCCGCACTTGCCAAACGCAAGACACAAATCAAGGAGGAAGCTTGGGACAGTTTATTATCCGTAGATGTAATGAGAGACAGTAAAAAATGTTGGGCCATCGTTAATCAGTCTTTCTTCACCGAGGATGGGAAATCAGACATGGATTGTGTGATTGAAGACGAAAGATGGCTTAACCATTTTAAACAAATTTATGAAACCGAGGTTCCAATCCCCCCAGCTAGTGCCCCTTCGCGAAATATCATGATCATGGATTTTAACACTTCTGAGGTGGACAGGGCGATTAAAAGACACAAGTAAACATAAGGCCCCTGGACCTGACGGAGTACCTGCCGATCTTTACATTCAGTATCCGCAATTTTGGTCCAAAATACTGACCAACGTCTTTAATGCGATACCTTCGGCAGGCTTCCCGTCCTCCTGGTCCACCTCCATAATTGTCCCGATTTTTAAGAAGGGGAACAGGGGGGACCCTGCTTGCTACAGGCCAATCTCCTTGTTGGACTCTGCTGTTAAAATCTTGGGCAGAGTCATTTTACAAAGACTCGGGGATTGGCTTGAGGGAAGTGGGGTTCTCTCTGATCTTCAGTATGGTTTTAGAGCACACAGGGGGACCATGAACCAATGTTTAAACCTTCACCTCATTATTAGTAAATACACTGTGGTGAAGGAGGGGCTTTTATATTTAGGATTTATGGACTTATCCTCCGCTTTTGATTTGGTTAATCGCTCTAAACTTTGGCTTATTTTGCGGGATTTGGGTTTGGACACTACCTTGGTGAATTTTTTACATGATCTCCATCAGAATTTGTTCGCTTCTGTTAGGGTAACAAGGGAAGGTAGGTGTACTGAAAAATTTAGATCAGGGAGAGGGGTCAGACAAGGCTGTATTCTGGCCCCTCTTCTATTTACACTCTACATTAATTCCCTTGGTAAATCACTAAATTTAGCCACCTTGGACGTCCCGCGTATGGGAGGGTCACCCATTCCGGTCCTCCTGTATGCGGACGACGCCGTCCTACTAGCACGAACAGGCACGGGCTTACAAAGACTGCTAGACCATTTTGGATCTTTTATGGAAGCTCTGGATTTAAAGATCAATATATCAAAATCCCATGTCATGGTAACTGGCTCACGCAGGAAAAGCATGAGGATTAAAACTTTTAGATGCAACGAAACACCAATCTCAAGGGTACCTTTCTTTTGCTATTTAGGCGTCACTTTTGACGAAAGAGGATCCTGGGGACCTCAGCTAAAACTGAAGGGCAACGGAGTTGCAAGATCTACTACAGGCCTTATGAACTTTTCTAAAAGACTAGGTTCGAGACCCATGGAGGCCATGATCCGCATCTATAAATCCAAATGCCTAGCAATCGCATCCTATGGGGCTGATATTTGGGGCTATGTTTCATCTCCAGGCATCCAAATTATAGAAAATAATTTTATACGAGCTTTGTTGTCACTCCCAAAGTCATCTCCTACATACTCAATTCATAGTGAAGTGGGTTTGGGACATATTACCGACCTTCTAAAAATGTCCCCCCTGCTATGCTGGGTCAAAACCTGGACAAATGAGGAGATCACGTTGAACCACCTCATACTCAAAGACTGTATGGCCTTAGATAAAGCGGACAGTATTCCCTGGCTTGCGTATGTTAGAGCGGCATGCGTGAAGCTGGGGCGTCCGGATATGTACTCTTTACCTCAGGGCCTCAAGAAAGAGGATGTAGGGTGGGTCAAGTTGCATCTCCGGAATCTGTTGGAGTTAGAAAGGGAGGAGGTTGAACTTACTAAACCAATGGTGAGAACAATATATCAACTATCTATCTCCCCAGTCATGGAACCCTACCTAAAATACGTGACTAAACCATACCATCGTTTTCTTCTATTGAGATTTAGGTTCAACCTCATTCATTTAGTGCTTGGTACCCATATAAAGTGGGGGACCTTAGAAAACACCCCACCTTGTACATGTGACAGCTTTTCAATACAGGATACGCTTCACTTTGTGATGTTTTGCGAACACTATCTGGCGCCCCGAATTTTTTTTTTATATCCAATCCTGAAGGAACTCAATTTTGTCCAGGTGAGGCCTGCACTTTTACACTTGCAAATGCTTAACTCTGTGCAGGTCACATATGGTGTAGCCAGTTTTTTGGTAGCGGCAGCTCGATTAAATAAAACAAGAGTTACCCAGACAAATACACAACTAGGTTGATATTTTGTCAACTTCGTTCTGGGGAACTGCACCAAGATTAGTGGGATACAGAGGTGCCTGTTTTTCTTGGACCTGATTTTGTATAGTATCTATTTTTTGTATCAAAACTTTTTAAATTGTTTTAGGAATGAACTTAGGAACTGCAATCAGGTGCACATTCGTTTAATTGTAAAAAAATTTAATGTATGGATATTTTACAATGAATTGTGTATTGCTTTTATGGTTTTAATTAACCGAATAAAGATATTTGACTGACTGACTGATATAATACATATTTACATATAAATTTAAGGCCGTCCAGGAAAAAGAGAAAAACAATCAAGGGTCATCAGACAAAATGGTGGGTCCAGGTCGTGGGTATAGACAGAGACCATCTCAAAAAACAAAACAAGGCGGGAAGCACAAAAGTCACGAAAGTCAAGAATCCGGAGAAGAACACAGAGAGCAGGGATTCCATGGAGTAGAGACAGAGGGGGGGGGACGCAGCATAGGATAGGATTCCCTGGCAAGGAACTGGCTGTTGAGATGGTCCGGAGTTATCATGAGGCATTATGTCCTCCGCAGGTGCCATTTTAGAGTCAGGCAGCGCCGATTTCAGAGTTCAGGCTCGGTTGGTATAAAACATTGTCCTGCTGCTGCGGGAGGCGGGATGTGCTGCAGTGTCCACGTCCCCGGCTGGGCACCTCGTCATCCCGCGGGGGTCGGCCCTGCAGTGTCTATCCTGGTGCTGCACTGGCAGCGGCGCTCTCCAGCTCCAGGCTGGTGGTGAGAGGAGAGCTGGAGCCGGGCACTCGGTCTCAGGTGCCGATGCGGAGGGGTTCCGTGGCGATGGTCAGGATGTAAAGACCCCACCCTTCCTCCAGGCCCTATGAACCTGAGCCTGCATAGTCTCGACCACTGTCTTTGTTCCATTGTTGACACCCCCGGGGAGTAGCGCCCTCGAACGTGCGGCCATAGAGCTCCACACAAGAGATTAATTTTACTTCCATACCTGTCCCTCTGATGTACGGGAGGACACACGCCAATGTCGTGTAGTAGCCAGGGTCAGGGGTGTCCCAGTTACTTACTAGGTAGGGAGCAACCTGGCCGCTGCGCAGGAGCCGGAGCCAGCACGCTTGGCAAACAGGGAGACGCACACGCTGGTTAGATGATTGTCCTGTTGCGCTGGGTCCTCTCCTTACAGAAGGTATCGATTCTCTTTAGACTGCACATAATACTGGTCACGGCTGCATCACACAAAATTCCCAGTTGAGTGGTTCTCCTTCTTTAACATTGGAGGACATGGAGTCTGTCTCATATTACGGGCCGTTTCTCTCTCTACCGCCCATGTTTAATTCACTACCGGGTAGGCAGGAGTTGCTCTGGTGGGTTTCTCGACCTCTGCTAGATTTAGCCGCCGGCTCGCTTCTTCTTTGCCTGAGGCAATAATGGATGGTGCAGGGCTGGAAGTGCAGCCTTTCTCTCTCGGCTAGTCGGCATGCTGGCTCTCAGTAGGAGTGGTTTTTAAGACAGCAGAGGTACCTGTTTACCTTCTATTTTCGTAAAATCCAAATGTTGATTTAGCAGAAACTGTTCAAGGCCATTGGTGTATACCAAAAACAGAAAAGGAGCCAAAATGCAGCCTTGTGGTACTCCCTCTGTTGATGCAATGGCTTTGGTCTTTTCTTCCCCTGGCCCGTTACGGATAACTACAGAGGTGGAAGCATGTATCCTACGTAGGAGGGTGACAAGTGGTTCCTCAAAGCCCAGATCTTTCATTAATGACCACAGCTTCCCCCGGCACACGGTGTCGAAGATCCTGGATACGTCAATGGAGGCCAAGTGGATCAATGCCCCCCTGGCCTTCAGGTGCTTACCCATGATCATGGACAGATTGAGACACTGCTCAGTTGTTCCCACTCCCTTCCTAAACCCGTATTGGGTATATGATATTAGGCCGGAAGTATTAGCCCATGACTCTAAACCTGCAAGGATTACCCTTCCCATCACCTTCCACGTGGCATATATTAGAGAGTTTGGCCTATAGCATGTTGGATCATTTCTGTTTCCCTGTATAAAAATTGGCACCACCACTGCTTTTCTCCAAGATAGTGGGATTTGGCCCACTATGACAGCTCTAAAAACATTTAGTATCAAGGGGACCCTTATCACTGGATTTCTTTTAAAGAAATCCAAGGATGCCGCATCTGGCCCTGGGGCTTTGGAATCAATACCCTTTCGCAGGGCCTCCTCCACTCCACCCAAAGACAGGTATGCACTTAGCTGCTGAGCAGATTCAGGATTAAAACATATGTCTGTCTGATAATCTTAGGTAATAATATCCTTTGGGTTAAAAATCTTATAATAATGAGACTCCCAGGCTGTCCCCGTTATGTTAGTTTCCACGCTCCTAGTTTTGTTTGTAAAGAGTGGACGGTTTATCACCTCCCAGAAGCTCCTAGAATCCCTTAGGGCACTTGCTTTTTCTAAATCATCCCATGCCTGGCGTCTCAGTTCGTCCTTTCTACATTCTATTGTCTTCCCATAGGACTGTCTGGCTTCTTTTATCAAAGCCCTATCACGGGGAACTACACTTAATGCTTTCTTAGAGCTTTATTTGCCACTGAGCACTCAGTGTTAAACCATTTGACTTCGGGACAGTTATGTTTTTTCACTGATCTAAACAGGTTTTTGGCTTGTCTTAGCAGATGGTTTCAAAACTCTGTAAAATGGAGTCTGTGGGGGCTAGATAAGTTACACAGGTCATCACTTTAGTTAGGTTTGTCCTGATCATGTTCTCCTCGAAATTGGCTCGGTCAATCATACTCCACGTTAACCTTACCCCTGATTACAATTATATTTTATTGGCTATTCCACAGACCTCCCCTTCTAAGTCGTAACTTTTAAAGAGGCTATTAGAGGATTGTGGTCGCTGGCCTGGTTAGGTTCGACCATGAAGCTATCTACCTACTAGAGATCAACTTGAAGTCAGTTGTACTAGTTCTGCCCTCTCCTCCTGAAATGTCAGAAGAGATGCCTCCGGGCTGTCAACCAAGTTGTTAGCCAGACATAAATCGTTTACTACAATAATTGAATTTAATGTGTCACCCTGGGGAGTATGTTTAAAGTGGGCTAGAGGTTCTTCATAAAAATCTAGGAGCCCACATACTTTATTACCACTATGCTGACCTACGGTGCAATTAAAGTCTCCGACCCAGATGATACATAACGGGGAGAATTTTAATGATATTTTGTCAATTTCTTCTTTAAGTGAATTTATAGCCCCAGAGCTTTTTGAGGGTCGAAAATATTATAGTACCAATTGACTAATAATAAGGTTACATGGATCAGATTAAAACACACAATTAGCTGGTACCAAGGGGAGTCAATTATTTTTTCTATTACAAGCACCTCATACTGTAACGAGATCATGGTTACCAATCCACCCTTTGCCCTCCCTGACGAGGAAGGTTCAGCAAAGACCATTTAGGGTGGAATATCCATCTATATTAACTTCCTTTCTACTCCAAGTTTTCTGGGTACAGATAATATCAAATGATTTTACATACAGAACCCATACCTCATCTGTTAACTATGAGGTGATCTCTGCAACGTTCCAAGAGAGCTGGGTTTGGCTCTTGTACGGCAATCCCTCGGAACTGCTAGAATTCTGATTCGGTAAAAAGATGGTTTAACCCGGCCCTACCGTACTCTGGCTCATGCTATGTAACTGAGGTAGAGAACATTTTTCATACCCACTCGCCACCCTCAATAAAGGTTCCCTTATATTCCCAGTTGTAACAGGGATGTTGACAAAATTATTGAAATAATCATATGAATTCTCCTCCGGCCTACCCCCTTTAATGGATCGTCAATCTAATTATGCTAAATCGCTTAATGACGCAAATCGATTTCTATGAAACCAGGGTTGGGGCTGAAGGTGCTGATTATCATCGAGCGTCTCTCTTCTTCCATATTATAAGTTACAGGTTTGGGTGGTGGATAGAAAAAACCCAGCGGTAATACAGAAATCGTGTGCATATTCACCGATTCATTAGCTGTAATGTCTAATATTGATTTTACCAGGCCTGGAGATCTAAAGGTCAGCACAACACAATCCCCTGCCAGGTTCTTATTAGTTGCACCTACCCACCCAATCCTGTGGGCCATCTTGAATTCTGAGAATATGAGTCTGTTATCAAACCCTGTTTTTATATTTTCAAAGTGCAGTGCCTTATTTCTCAGAGAAGATCAGTGTTCCCTCTGGGCAGACGGCAACAGAGGAACATGGCTAACACAATAATGTAAGGTGTAGTTTGTGGGGGAAGGTGCAAATTAATATCAGTGCCACATAGGATTTAATTATCTATCTGCCGAGTCACAAAAGTACTTTGGCTTAGCAGTCTATTTCCTGGTTTGGCATATACCTGACCAACCGCCTCCAAATTTGAAGAGTCTGTGGCCCTTATCTCTTTTCGGAGTAGACCCTGACTGCATTGAGGACTCACTATCATACAAATGAGCCCTCCTTTGATCTAACCCATCCTGTAACATCACTTTTGGTGGGGAAATCAAGTACCGCGCATCCCCTCCAGCGGCCCCATCCATAGTCCTGATCGGCCTATGCATGCGATCTCTTGGTGATGGAGGTGCATTATTGGTTTTCTCTTCTTAACAATGTAGCCTATTCTCTATATCAGTCAACTTATGTAAGATGGGATATAAATGTACTGATATTAATGCTTACAATTTGACCCAGAAGCCCCCCCTCCCATGTTGGCACAGTCAATGTAGATAGCTCCTCTACTTGAACTGTGCACAAGTTGACTTCTTAACTTGGTTCATTATCTATCTGTTCACACTCTTCACTCAGAGATTTAGATGAGAAATAATTCTGTTTTGATAGTTTAATTGCTACCTGTCTCTATTTTTCCTTTGCTGCGATACCACACTCCCTCCACCCTTATTCTTAAGTCTCTGGTCTCTCGTTACGACATTTGGCCTAGCCTCTTCAATTATCTGTACCGTGCCATTATTAGGCATTGGGCTTAATGAATGTGGCACACTGGTTTGAGGTTGAAGTTGACAGTCATCCAAACTTACCTGTGGACCTAAGATGCAGGAGTTAGTACAGACTGATTGAGTATGGGGATCCAAAGACAGTCTGTGATCTATTAACTCTGTTTCATGAAGGAGAGCAGATTCCGCCCTTAAAAAAAACGCATCCAATGTGCCAACTACCCCTTGTCCCTCTTTTAATTTTGACATAATTTACTTTCCCTCCTTCCTTTATACCAAAATCAATAAATAAAGTCAGTAGGGTCAATAATGTCAATAACAACGCACCACAAGTTTAAACAGTACCTTTTAAGTTTGTGCGCTTATCAAAGGTGGCCTCTGATGTGGGAGCTGAAAATAATTTTGCCCTGCCCGGTCTCCTTCGGGCTCTGACAGGCACGAACGCCCGTGCGTGTCCCGTGCAGTGGGAGCCCTATTCCTCTTTTAAGCACCTCCTGCCTGCTAGCAGCTGGCGTGAGCGGCGTGCCCGCCGCCTGGGGTGCTGGGCGTTGTAGTCTCTGGTGTCTGCCCTCCTCTCTCAAAACCAGAGAGACCAGCGCTTATCCCCCAATGACTTTGGCGGCGGCGGGAAACCTCTATCGCAGTGAGCACAATTAGCACTATGAAGTGAGCGTCCCAATTAACTCATTTGAATTTGAACTCTTGCAGCATTATGTGATGGACATCTGTGGTGTCCTTAATAGTATTTTGTTAATGCTTGCATGTTGGCACTTTGTTTTTTGATTCTTTTTAACTTTATTGTGACTTGATTTATATGTACATAGTATTTATTCATTATTTTATCTGCATGTTTAATGTACTCTTTTATGGTTATTAAAAAACCGAATAAAGAATATTTGACTGACTGACTGACTGACAGAGGCAAGAGGTTTGTTTGAAATGAGAAGGGGTGTCTGCGGTGAGCGAACTGTGGTGGAACTTTTAGCTTGCTGGCAAATGTTACAGCCAAGGACTTATTGTTTAGTCTGCCTGTACAGACCATGCCACCAATAGTGTTTCTGTAGTATGGAAACTGTAGCTGCTACAAGTGCATGGTAATCCTTCAAGAGCATCTATGATTAATTCTAGCCTGTGGTCCTGGTTGGGTATCACTCAATCACCTACCACGGGAATGCGAGCCAAAGGTATGTTTTGGGCACTGAGTAGGTAGGGGTGTTTTGCTGGATAATCCTTTGGTAATTGAGTGCCAGTATGTGAAACACTGACAGCAACCATGATGTTTTCATCCACACCCTTGTATGCGAACAAGTTATTGCAGCAACAACAACAGGCTGAACTGCTGATCTGGTGGCTCCATTAGCCAGTGAACTCCCTATAACTTGTATTTCAACACGCTGATGACTCAACATATGAATTACATGAACATGTGGCAAACATTATTTAAGATGGGCCAACTTTCCCCAAAACAATCTATGCTTGATAGTATTTCCTTTAGAATCTCTGATTCCATTCAAGAGCCAATAATCAAAATACTCATTAAAGGACTGGACACAATTATATAAGTGACATACTATAAATGTGGGGATTTCAGGATCTGTATTATCTAGTGCCAAAATGAAAGCTTTAGGTTCAGCAAGCTGAGCCGTACAATGTCGTAAGGATTGTGTAAATATTTTTTGTTATTGGAATTCACAAGGCTGCGAACTACTGCGAAAGCTGCTGAATATCTTTGCATGGTGCTTATTAGGACTGAGCTGAAACATCAGTAGATATTATGTAATCATACTGATCAAGAGGCAAAACATCAATGGGCACATGGTACTCATGTTCTTACTAGAGGAACTCTTGCATTTGCAATGTAGGGTCAAAGACATATTCAACATCAGTAGCTGTTAAGGAGGTGTATCCATCTAGAATGTAAGACTTTTGCATTAGGTACGCTTGCCTTGGTGACAGCCTCTTTGTGTTTCCCCTGAGCCATCACCTTTCCTTTATAATAGCTGTCTGAGCTGCAGTCAATATTTTTTGTGTCAATGCAAAACACATTTCAGCATTAGAATACAATTGTGATATATATGCAATCGGTGCAGTATCACTCTTGCTAACAGTGACATATGTACATCCAGTGGATCCTGCAATTATGTGGATCACCAAGTTAGTTGTGTTGGCACAAGTGTGTAAGTGTCTAGATGCAATCGTGTCACTTTGCAGTGTTCCTAGAATATCAGTCTGTTCTGAAGTCCAATGTTTGGCTGAAAACTCAGGCCTGTTTAAGTCGTACAACGGCTTAACCCGTTGTACATAGTCTGGTATGTAAATTCTACCAAAGTTGAGAATGCCGAAAAGCGATTGTAACTTTTTGATGGTTGCAAGAGGGCAAATTTCTGAAAGAAATGTGGGGTAAGGCTTTTGCCTTCATTTGACAAATTGTATCCCAAGACAATTCAATCTACTCTGGTTAAGTGTGTGTTTAAGTCATTGTCCATAAGGTACATGTCTCCAACACATGACAATGCTTCAGGGTCAGTCTCATGTAAAATTGACGTTACTCAGGCAAAAAACAGCCCAGGACTGTTCTTATACCCTTGAGCAATACAGCAGAATTTTCTCTGGCTTCCTCATGCACTAAATGCTGTTAAATCTCTGCTTTCAGGCATTGTATTTTGGCAGAAAAAGCCATTGGATATGTCCAAAGTTGTTGTGCATCTTGTGCACACTATGTTAAACTATAGTGCTGCGCTGTGTGCATTTTGAATTGCAAATATCCGTGTGTGACTGTATAAATGTCTGTAGTCTAAGACTAAACCATAGAAATGATTTGGTTGGCTACAGGAAATGTGGATTGTTGATTGCTGAAATTAAAGGCTCAACTACGCCTTCATACACAAATTGTATGAGAATTTCCCTAACCGGCTGTTTTGGTTCTTGCTTTATTGGATATTGTGGTTGCACTTGTGAGCTGAACCATATGGGTATAATGTGATATGGGTAGTCCTTATCCCAGCCTACATGATTTAGCGGTGTACACTAGTTTGACAATGTCAAGACCAAGAACTGAGAAGAAAGGAATAATGACATCTTCCCCTTGTGGAACTTTTCTAACAAACTGAGAGAAGTTGGCCTGGTATATGACGTCAACTAATTAAAGTGGGCACCTTGCACCAATCCGAACAACCCTTATGATGATTTATGAGGTCAAAGATAACCTTAGAAAGCCATCCAAGCGGTAGCTGTGGAGAGCAGCCTTCAGGCTTAGTCATGAAGGAATGTTAAGCAGCTTGTTTTAACAGAATACAACCTTATAGCATTGGTTAAATGAAAGGTGAACTACACAGCAGTTATAAAAATATATATCTATTGTTATAACACACTTTAAATAACTCACAGTATCTGCTAAACGCAGATGAACACAAAGCAAACAATACTGTAGCACAGAAACAATCATAAGTAGTGCTAATACACAGTGGGTTCCAAGAGAGACCAAACCATATACTAAAATAGTGGTATAAGAAGCACGACTTGAGTTAAGACAGTGTCTAGAGAATGTAGAATCACTGGGACCCCATGGAACCACCCAAGGTGAGTAAGTAGGGACCCCATGGAGGACGGGTGCAGTCTGAAAACATGACTGCGTGCTACGTACAATTCAATGGGAGAGTCGCGGTTGCAGTTTTAAAGTTTAAGGACCCTTCCCAGTGGATTACGAAGAAACCCTTTGGAACACAGAAGGTTGGAGAGCCAACCAACCCGTGGAAACCAAAGTACCAGAGTTACCTACCCCCTGGGAAGTCAGCTACATAGGGCTGAAGTGGCGTCAGAAACCGCTGTCGTTCTCAATGGGAGTCTTCAAAGAAATGCCACTGCTGGAAAGAAGAAAAGTGTCCGGTGGAACCCACGGGTGGATTCTTGATGGAAGGAACCTGGGAGCAGAGGTGACAGAGTCTGGGTCACTCAGGAGTGACCTGTGGCTCAGTAGACAAATGCCCACCGATGTTGGGTGCTTTAGGCGTGAAGATGGAGACCTTGACTCTACAGCTGCAGGGACCAGGAGACGTCAAGGACGCCAAGGATCTGCAAACGAGCTGTCCCATAAAATATGTTGATTGATTTTGAGGAGTCGGTGTCCCGCGGGAGCACCAACAAGCCTTTGCAGTGACAACCCACGGAGGTGGTCAAAGAAGGCCCAGTAAGTCCAGAGGACTCACCACAGCAAGGGGAGCACAAGGAATGCAGTGTTGTCCCTCAAGTGGACCCATTTGCCTAAGGCACAGGAGTCGCTAGGGGACCTCTAGCAGTTTCACAAAGTCTCATCTTGCTGGGCACAGAGTGCGAGGAAGTCGAAGTCCTTTGTACGAAACGTGCGCAGAGGTTGGGGCTATCGATAGCCCAATGTATTTAGTTGGGGAACACCAACAAGCATATGCACTTGCAAAGTACGTGGTGCACAGGGGTTCGGGTTATGGAGTCCCCACGATGGATACAGGCCTCAAACTCAGTGAGAGGGCAGCTCGACCTCAAGGAACATAGGAACTTACCTCCTGTGTTGCTAGAGCCTTCAGAGTCCACAGGAGCTCAGGATCAGCGGACCAGTCAGTTGCGTTTCGGTGCCTGCGAATGCAGGGGATTGACTCCTTCACCCCTAGGGAGATACTTCAGTTGTCCTTGATGCTCCACAGGTCCTACATGGAGCCTGTATGGTGTACGGGCACAGACGATGCTTTGGACAGAGAGGGAGACGAATTTGGGCCCAGTTGAAGTCCAGCAAAGTCTTGAGTGTCCAGACAGTCGAAGGTCACTGGGTTCCTGATCAGAATCTTGTCCACATTGAATCTAGGGTCCCACAGCCAGGTAAGCCCTTTTGTACCCATGGGAGAGGGTTGGACAGATTCAGGGGACCCTCCCAGGGGAGGATAAGGACAGGAGGGAGGTTACTCCCATCCCCTTTATCCAGTTTCACACCAGAGCAGAAGCCAGTGGCTCCCAGGACTGGTTTGAACTGGACTGTGCACAGGGACACCAATGTGCCCCTCGTGCAGACTTTCAGGCACTTTGGAAGTTCACCCACCCAGCTCCAATACACTAAATCCTGTCTGGGAGATAGTCACACCTCCCTGTGACAGGATGTCTATTGTGCTGCCTTCCTGTGCTCGAGCTTGGCTCAGCTGCAGGAGGGCAGAAATGTGTCTTTGGTCGGCAGCAACGATTTTGTGCTGCCTGGGTCGAGAAGGCTTGTACCGGGAAGACCATGGACCCCACAAAGCTTGCTTCTGAAGGGTGGAATCATATCTCCCACACCGGTTACCTGTGTGGAGGTATGATTCCAAGGTGTTTGATATCAAACACGACATGGTTTGTTGCAGCCATTTCGAGATAGCATTTTACGCATGCATATAATGCAGCTCTACCTATATGTCTGACTGCGTCACCGTCAACGTGGGAGAATGGTCTCCGAAGGCTGCAGGTGTGCTCTGCTCATGCAGGGGCACCCTCTCACGTAAAACCCAGTACCCTGCCTTCAGGATTGTCAAGGCCTGCTATAGGGGTGTCTCATATGTTTTAAGTGTAGTGACCTATAGATATAGTAAAACTATAACTAAAGTAAGTGGTGCATCAACCATCGTACACAGGCTGCAATGGCAGGCCTGTAGTTCCATGTTGCATGGCCTCTCATGGGTGGCATAATACATACTTCAGCCCATGGGAGGACTCTGGGGTACCTATGCCCTGGGTACATGTGCACCATATACTAGGGACTGACAAGGGTACCCCGTTATCCAACATGGAGTGTACCTAAGTACATGGGATAACATTTTAAGGAGAAAGCAGATAGACCGGGGTCCAGATTAGCAGGATCCCAGTCAGACTAGTCAAAAACCAGCAAAACACCAGGCGAAAAGTGGGGGTAACTATGCAGTCAGATCCTACCTTCCTACACAAACCCAGGCAGCCAATCCATTTCAGCCAAGGCAATGTTATAGGTATTTTTTAAATTTTCCCAGAATATTACTTTAACAGTACGTGGTATGTCACCCTCAATTTGGATGTCCAAATCATATCGTCTGTCGGGAGGCCTAACCTGCTGATCTGGTCTTTCAACTTTAATAAATTCATTAGCTCCTCTCTTAACTAGATACTCTTGAAGATTCTAGCGAATTATCGTGACCTCTGCTGGGCTATCTAGCCATGTCAGTGCCCACAAAGGAGTGTTCTAAATATGTGTGGCATGTTTTTAGTGGAAATGCTTGCCACTTTCCTCTTTTTGGTTTTCCTACTTATCTGAAGCACAAGCGCTGCATGGTAATGAACGTTTGCCACTCAATACATTCCCAAGTGGGGTGGAGTGGAACCAGTACAGATTTAGCGTGGTTAACCCGTAGGCCAGAGGCTTCTCCATAGGGTTGAAAAATATGCAAGCAGCGTGGGCCCATCACTGATGGGTTAGACACATATAATAGAACATCATCTGCATATAAAGCACTTCGATCTACGTGATCTCTCTCCCACCTCCAACCTTGAATTTCCGCATCACAACGGATAACTCTCGCCAGCGGCTCGATAACGAGGGCAAAGAGAAGGGGGTTGAGGGGACAACCCTGTCTGGTTCCCCTTCGAGGAAGGATCGGGTCAGAGACCATACCTTTAATTTGCACCCACGCACATGGTTCAGAGTATAACAATTTAACGTTCCCTGCAGAAGTGGGGACCCAAGCCTGTTCTGCAGTGGACTTTGAAAAGGAAGGTCCAGTCAACAATATCAAAGGCCTTTTCAAAGTCGATTAATGACAGGATATGCGAACGTGCCAGCAGCTGTCTGCGTGCCCCAAGGACGTGTACTCTTCTGAGGCAGTGCCTCTAGCCGGCATGCATTGATCTGCATGGATAAGAGTGGTCAGAGCACTCTTTAACCAGGTGGTCGGAATCTTGGCCAATAGTTTGAATTCCCCATTGATCAAGGCAAAGTATCAATAGGCAGCAGAAGTGTTGGGGCAAAGCCTAGCTTGGGGGATGACCATAATGGTAGCCAGATCAAGTTCCCCTGGGAAGCTTCCCTTTTTGGCAGGCTCATTGTAAAGCGCAAGCAGATTCGAAGAGAGAAAATCATTATATGCTCCATAAAACTCTGTGGGATAGGCATCTGGGCCGGGTAGCTTCCCTGTGGGTAAGTCAGAGAAAGCCGACATAATTTCTTTGACCGTAATCGGTTGGTTCAGCTCTTACCGCAGAGCTTAGGATACCGTGGGTATGGGTATATGGCCTGCGGCAAGGAAGCCCTCTCAGCCTAGTAATTGCAGCGTAGAGCCTTAGACAAAGGCCTGTACTATTACTGATGTGGTACGGAGTGGCATGCCCTCAGGGTCTAAGACTTCAGGGGTTACCCAGGAGGCCTAGTGGCCAGTCAGTAGAGTAGATTGCCATTTTTGTCTCCCTGTTCATAGACCCTCTTTGTGGAGGTACGCCAAATCTGACATGCGTTCTCTAGCGAAATATGCCGTAGCTCAGCAAGGGTAATGGCAAGTTGACAGGAGGTCCAGCTGGGTCATCCGTAATTTGCACCTCCAAGTGCAGTGTCTGAGCCCCAGCAGAGTCACGCTGCGCTGGAGCCTGTCTTTTTCTTTCTTCACTATGAAACTTTTAGCATACTCTCAGATGGTGTTGGTTATTCAACCATATGTCGATTGATCTGAAAGTATTCCGTCAATTCTTCAGAAAGTATGTGAGAGCAGTACTGGTCCTTTAGATGCCAGGCATTGAGGTGCCAGATAAGTTGTTGGTGGGGGGCATTTGAACCTAGGTGGAACAGTGTGGGAGAGGGCTCGGATATTCTTTTGGAGAGGATCTGTACCTCTGAAATGTCTAAGCATGCTTATGTATTTGTGTATTGTCATGGTCACAGGTGCTATAGACTCCACATGTTGCATAAACGAAGAGCATCTACCCATATGAATAGTTGGCAGACACTAGTGCACCTTTTTCCTGAGGAGATGCCCTTGGAGTCCACGTAGGGATCTAGGACAGCGTAAAAGTCTCCTACAACCATCACCATGGCCCTGGGTGAAAACTCTAGGACAAGATTTTTCAGAGTTTGAAGAATGGACCCACCAACCAGAGGAGGGGTGTAGTAACAAAGCAAATTTAGGCCCTGCCCTTCCACTCTACCCTCCAGGGCTTTGTATGTGCCATGAATGTCGAAGAGGACTCGGGAAACCACCATGGTAAAGGTGCTGTGAAGGAGGGTTTCCACTTCCCGTGCGCCCCGTGGCGTAACCGGCGTGGAAAGCTCTGTCATAGCCATATCAGAGCAGAAAGGGACATTGGGTGCCCGGTAAGTGTGTTTCCTGAAACATCAGAACCGCTTGAAGGAAGCGGCATTGGTAGCGCAGGACCGTGGACTGCTTAAGGTGGTCCAACAGCCCGTTAACAATCCAAGATAGGAGATCTGTTAGGACAGGCATGCAAAGAAAGGTATGGCAAGTAAGGACGGCCCTCGGCACTCACTGAGGTTGGCAGGAGCCTAGACCAGGTTATTTTGCATGCAGGTGTGGGTAATTCTTTGTTTGTATTGATGCTTCTTAGTGGTATTGGTAGAACAACGAATAAAAAAAAACAAAGTGAAAGAAACAAACTCCCCAACAATATCCCACTCCATACTTCCACCCCTGAAGCATCTGTCACCCATTTAACCAGAATACAACTCCTAAATATCACGCTAATTAGACGCGGAGTGGTGGACCCCCTCCTGGAAGGATCTCATAAAATATGATGTGAAGTGCAGTTCTGTTCCAAGCTTGTTTCCCTCTTGGTCTAGGCATCTGGGTGAGCCGTGGAGCATCATCAGCCCTCAGTTTGTGTCTTGTCGGAGTGTATGTGGAGCGAGTCCCCTGAAGCGGCTGCAGTGCAGGTATTGCAAGGTCAGGGGCCGTTGCCTCAATCTGTGACACTTGGAACAGGGGCAGCAGCTGCAATACTAATGCGTCAGATCCTAATAAAGGTGAGTGGACCACATTCTGTCCATGAGCCTCACGAGAGCGGGCCGAACCTTTATCACGGAGAGAACCATGTGGCAGCGCACCCGGGGGGGAGACGTCTCTGGAGGTCTGGTAAGATTAAGTAGACTGTTGGATACGTCATTGGTCAGTCAGTCCCATGCAGCCTCCAGCAGAATATAGTTTTGCCTTCAAAGATCACTTTCAGAAGCATGGGAAACAAGCACATGTAGGACAGGTTTATGGCTTTTAAATTCTATTTGACCTCCGTATATAAGTTGCGTTAAGTTTGGACTGCTCTGGTGTAGTCAGGAAACGTCTTTATCTTTGAGTTTTGGTAAAGATGGTGGCACTGCCTCGCCTCTTGTACTTCTTCAGCACGCTCATGCTTTGGATCCTGCGAGCACTATTCAAGGAACTTGAAACCTTAACAACTACCTTCATATAGGGAACAGGACGAAGACGCGTAGCACTGGCTACGATGCAGCACTCGATGGCAACTGGTGAACTGGCGGTCCGCGACTTCGAAGTGTATTACATAGCAGCCCAATTACAATGATTGGTACAGTTGATGATGAGTAGGACGGGTTCCAACCAAGCCCCAAATCCGTTTGCACTGACCCTCACTGACCTTACCTGAGTATTCCTTAGGATGAAGCGTGCCTCTCCTGATGCCACACAGGAGTTGCAGGTGAATTCTAGATGCTGGAACTGATGCTTGTAAAAAACGCATATTGGGGTACCATGCTCTCTGGATATACCCCATGACGGATGCTGCGGGGACTCGACTCCTGGGTGGAAGTGGGGGCAAAAAAGGTGCAGGATTTATTTTGGTACTCAGCGATGCTTCAGTTTGAGGAATTTCTAGCAGAATTTGATACACCGCAAGGCCATATCCTCTTACACAGGGTGCTTATTTACGACGGCGCTGCGGAAACACTGGAGAGATCCCGCCACGGAGACGAGAGCAGTACGAACCTGCCATTACATGGCCCTCTCCGCTGGCTGCATAAAGGCGATCTCATGGTTTTATAAGGCAATACAGGGGGACCTCCAGCGACTGCTGGAGCACCTGAGCTCGCGGTTGGAGGAGGACCTAGGAACCCCTATTGAGGTCAAGGCCTGGGACACCATACAAGAGTGAACTCTGAAGGTGTCCAGGTACGTACGCTTTAAGCTTATCAATTATTCTGTTCTTTACAGATGGTACTTAACCCCAGAGCGATTTATGAGATACTTTCACTTGGCTAATACGACTTGCCCCTGGAGTTTTATGCACTGTTGCGGTTGTTACGGGAGAGAGATTCCTGAATCCCCAGTACATTGCCTATTAGGATAGTTTACACACAAGCCAAAACCAAAGCCATGAGTACATTTCAGAATTTGGCGTTTATTGTAGCCAAGCAAGAAATCGTGAGGAATTGGAAAGCTCCGGGAGGGCCCCTAATAACGACATGGAGGAGGGATGTGGAGAAATGGGTGGGGTATGAGGGGAGATTGCTCCTACAAGAAGCCAGACACGGGGAGGGTAACCTAGACATGGCCAGAGCCCGGGATAATCTAGTGGACACCTTCACATATCCTGAACCTGACACTCCTATTCCCTACTCTTTGTGATTCCCCATTGCCGGTTCACACTGAGATCCTCTTATTAGAAGCGATAACATTGGTACACCAAGGATACTGAGGGGACCTTTAGATGCAGTAATGCCATCCTACCAGCTGTCACCCACAAACATTTTGCCCCTCACGCTACTCATAACGGACACCCATGGCTCTCACTTGATTACTAAAGTCTACCACTCATGATACAAGTACATGATAGGGGAGGAGGACAGAGAAAACCCACACTTGGACAACGATTGGGCCTTCAGTTGTGTACAAATAATACTAGTGTCGCCTAACCATAGGCACTAGCTCCTTTACTTCCTATTCATCCACAGGTCATACAACACCCCTGCAGAGATGGCCAAGTTTGATCCGTCCAAATCATCGCAATGACCCAAGTGCCGCTCACCTGAATTCTGGATTTCGGTATTTCAAACATTGTTGCTAATGATATCTATGCCTCTGGTACCTTCCCCCAGAATGGCCTTGCTGCGCATTGTATCTGACCTCCCGGTCTGCTATTGCAGACTTACAGCCGTGGCTTTGCTGTTTGCCAAAAGGGAAATTGTAGTGAACTGGGGAAACTGGTTTCGTCCCACAAGAGAGACCTGGCTCCAGAGCCTGTCTTTTTATAACATGCAAACCGAGATAGACTCCATATTACATCAACCTGCATCTCGTCCCAAGGACATCTTGCATTTATATCGAGCGTATCTGCTCACGGAGCAACCCGAAGCTACTGTGCCCTCCCCTCACAACAATGCATCAATCCCCTCTACCCCCAACCCCGCTTTGTAGTATGCCATTCAAATCATGAGCATAGTGCATGGACAGACATAAAGAGTTAAACATGCGTCACACAATGACGAAGTGGATGGCTGGGATAGCACATCAAGATGAAGTAGGAGTGGTCGAAACACATGACGTGATGCGTTGATGTAAAGTAAATGTTCCAGGAGGCAATGCACAATGTTATGTTTTCTTTACCTTAACTTGGTTAAAGTCAAAATCTGAACGTCAAGATATTACACCAACTGCTGATACACTGAATCTGTACCAGACGATACTGACTAAAGGAGTGTTACGCCATATTTGCATTGTTGATGTACAGTTAAAATGTAAATTAAATTGAATAACAGATGTATCGGATGTAATGTAAACTATAACATTTAAAAAAAACAAATTAAACAAAAAAAGAAAATCAATTAGAGGGTCCCATGCTGTGTTAAAACATCCCTTTCCTATACTACAGTATGATTGCTCACCCAGACAATCTCCATTACAGTCTTGAAGAAGCATAAATCATCCACAAAATATTGTAACATAAGTATTAAAGATATTCCCATACACCATCAGCTATCTCCAAATACCTGTGTTTGTCTTAATAGCACCCACTTACACAGTCCCCCTTCTGATTGTGTATTGTACAAAAAGCATGGGCACTGGTATGCTTCACACCTTTTATCATAATCTACCTCTGTATCCTTGCCTAACTCCCTTTGTTGACATAATGGAGTGTGTTGTTTCCCCTTTACTGTCATACCTTATTTTGACTGAAGTGCCGGAGTGTGCCGGTGAAATAGGGTAACTAATGCTTGTTCCACAACCATGCCTTCAATTATAGTCCATACTTTATCTCGATTGACAGTTTCAAAAGCACTAGATAGGTCCATGAAGGCCAGATGGATTGAGTTCGACATGGGCCTTACAGGCTTAATAATAATTAAGGATAAATAAGGCATTGTTCAGTTGTGCCCCTCCCTCTCCTAAAGCCATATTGGATATTACACATAATCCCATTTTCTGATGCCCACTTTTCCAAGCGAGCCAGGAGAACCCTGCCCAGAAATTTCGCTGTTGCTTCTATCAACAAAATGGGCCTATAACACGCTGGATCACTTCTTGCACCTTTCTTAAATACTGGGACCACTGATGCTTCCTCCCATGATGCAGGCAAAGGGCCAGTTATGGCTGCTTTAAAGATGTTCGTAAACAGAGGTGCCCAGAGCCTAGGAATATTTTTAAAGAGATCTAGGGGCATCCCATCAGAACCAGGGGCCTTCAAACAGATGCCCTCTGAGGGCCCTACTCATGTAGCTGGTCATACTTTGGACCTGATTTTCACAGGGAATCTGGATATCAGGCTTCAGCCACTCCTCCCCCTTACCTGGTCGGATCACTATCTCCTCCCTTTTGATCTCATCCTTACTATGGCACCCATGCCTATTGCACTCAATAAGGAGTTCGGGACAAAATGGCACAAAGTTACCTGCGCCACCCTGAGCCCCTTGCTCCCCGACCTTGTGGATCCCATGACTAACAATATTGATGAAAGGGTCTCAAAGTTTAACTCATCCTTATTGCTTGCCATTGATTCCATTGCACCTCTCCAACCTATTACTTCCGCCAGATCTCACCCGTCGGCTCCTTGGTTTTCCTCGACCCTCCGGGAGGAAAAGAGCCGATGCAAAAAATTAGAACGTCAATGGCGGAAAGACTATGACCCGGAGGCCAAATCCGTCTATAAAGTCGCCTTAAGAAAATTTCTCAAACTTAACGATCTACAATGAGAGATTTTTTCTCTCTACAAATTGAGAAATCCAAGAATTCTTCTAAATCTCTTTTTAAAATTGTAAAAGATTTCACTCACCCTTCCGCCCTATCCCTTCAGATTGTGGCCAGTCAAGCCCTATGCAATGGTCTGTCGGACCATTTCCAGGAGCAAATCTTGACTATTAGATCGGCATTTCCCTTGGAGGGATCCTTCCTGACCTCCAGAGAGGTAGAGCTGGGTATTTCTTCTTTCGTATCCTTTAAGGAGTTGACCTGTGAGTCCTCACTGCAATTAATCACCCATTGTAAATCTGGCTCTCCCCTTGACCTTATCCCTGCTAAAATGATGGGAATATTAGCTCCCGTACTGATCAATCCTTTCCTTTCTATTTGGAACTCCTCTCTTGAATCAGGCCAATTTCCCTCGTTGTGGAAAGAGGCGATGTTAGTCCCTATCTTGAAAAAGGCAAACGCTGACCCTTCCCAATTTAATAACTATCGCCCGATCTCCCTTCTACCCAATTTAGCTAAAATTCTGGAGAAAGCTGTGCAACTCCAACTGGCAGAATATCTGGAAGCTAGCCGGCTACTCCATGACTCCCAATCAGGATTTAGAACGGGCTTTAGTACGGAGACAGCTCTTCTGGAGGTCTCTGAGACAATCAGAGAGTGCGTGGACAGGGGCGAGGAAGCTATGTTAGTCCTCCTCGACCTGTCCGCGGCCTTTGATACCGTCTCACATGCAATACTACTGGCTCACCTTAGTCAGGCGGGAATTGGGGGCATGGTGCTGGCATGGCTTGCTTCTTTTCTGAAAGATCGCTCTCAGAGGGTTTTTCTCAGACCTTTTAAATCAGCGGCTCAGCCCCTTCTTTGTGGTGTCCCCCAGGGCTCGGCCCTGAGCCCATTGTTGTTTAATGTTTATCTGGCCCCTCTGGCTAATGTGGTGGAATCTTGGGGTGTCAGGGTGATCTCTTATGCTGATGATACACAGCTTGTGTTCTCATTTAAGGATCACTCTGACCCTGGGTTTGCCAACTTCCGCCAGTGTCTGAATAATATATGTACCTGGATGACTACCAACCATCTCAGACTTAATACTGGCAAGACGGAGGTAATGTTCTTCAATCAGAGAACTACTATTTCCCCTAGCCTTTGGTGGCCGACTGTGCTTGACCCCCCGCCTATTCCAGCCTCCACAGTCCGCAACCTGGGTTTCCAGTTTGATAACACCCTCTCCTGTATCCCCCACATTAACAAAACTACCGTCGCTTGTTTTGCGAAACTGGGTATGATGAGAAAGATCTTTCCTTACCTCCCTCTAAATGCTCGTAGAACTGTGGTCCAGGCGTTAATCACTTCTCACCTGGACTACGCTAACAGTCTCTACGCTGGCGCCCCTATGTACCAGATTGAACGCCTGCAGATTGTGCAGAATGCCGCGGCCAGACTCATCGGTAATATCTCTTATCGTCAGTCAGTGGCATCCTACCGTAAAAAACTTCATTGGCTTCCCGTTACTCGTCGTATCCATTTTAAGATTTTAACATTTGCTTTCCGAGCCCTGAATAATTTTGGTCCAGATTATTTGAAAAAACGGATTGTCCTCTCTCATTCCATCAGATCTCTACGATCTAATAGCCTTCGTCTTCTGGTTGTTCCACGTTTCCGTCTCTCTAGGATGGGCGGAAGAGCATTCGGAGTCCTGACGGCCAGACTCTGGAACGAACTTCCCTTGGATTTAAGATTTGCCCCTACTGAATCTGTCTTTCGCCGCAAACTTAAGACGTGGCTGTTCTCCTCCTAATAATCTGTTCTTGTTATTTCTTTTCTGAATTTCAGTCGTTAGCGCCGGGACACCCCCTTGGGGGTAGCCGAGCGCTTTATAAATTTCTTAAATAAATAAATAAATAGCGCAACCTCCACCTCGTCCACAGTAATGGATAAGCTTAATTATATGGCTAAAGTGAGATCATTAGCTAGTTCCTCTATTTTACCTTCTAGCTCCTTTTGTAATGGATTAAAAATGCCTTCAAAATGGCCTTCCCATGTTTCTCCTAGGATCAATGAATCAATCTGCCTCAACTCTTGAGTAAAAAATAGGTGGTTAATGATTTCTCAAATTGTTTTTGAATCTTTTAGTGAGTCAGCCTGTTCCAGGTCCTCCCATGCCATCTTCCTTAATTCCCTTTTCCTAACTTCAATCACCCTTTTGTATGTGTTCCTTGTGGCTTTGATTTGCTCCCTGTCACTGGGGTAATGCGTAAAGCATTTTTAAGTTCCTTGTGAACCAGCATACCTCCAACAGTTGCTGTTGGGTAACCTTCGTAGTCAGCCTCTGAGCTACATTGCAGCAAAATCTCTCAAACGCCGTAACCACTTCTGTCAGGGAAGAATCAAACTGTAGACATCTATCTATTAAGTTAAAATTAGTTCTGATGGTTTCTTCCTCAAATTTTAACAGGTTTATGTGCCCCCAGTTTAGCCTACCTTTGTTGGGGTTAAAATTAATTGGGCGATTATCGCTGCATCCTCTTTTTAGTTGTAAATCAAAGTAAGCAATAATAGGGTAATGGTCACTCGCACAATTTGGCTCAACGTTAAAATTCTGGACCCAAGTGGTGAAGTACATTGACATCAACATGTCAGTCGAACAAGCTCTGCCTCCATCAGTAAAAGTTGGTTGATCCAAAGAAGGCATGGAACCATGGTTATTTAAAAAACTTAGATCATTGGCCATAAAAATAGAGTTTAATGCATCGCCCTAGGGAGAATGAGTAAAATGAGGCAGGGGCTGCTCCTACATGTCTTCTAGCCCACACACACCCTGAGAATTAAACTTGCAAATTGTGCCGTTTAAATCCCCCACCCATAAAAGACATAATGGTTGCCGTTTCAGGGTTGCTTTCGTAATTTCTACTTGCAAAGACTCAATGACTTGGCAATTCCTTTTATCAAAAATATTATGGAACCAATTTACCAAAAATATTTTAACCATGGCCACGCCCGAGATAATTATCAATTGGAACCAAGGGAAAACAAGAAGTCACTAATCCCCCATTAGTAGTGCTGTGTAAAATTCGCATGTTTTGCTTTCAAATAATTGTGCCAAATTTTGTAAAAAAAAAATTACATAAAATTACACGAAATGCAGAGCTGCTACATTTTAGCATAAAGCGCCCTTGCATTTGGCGCAAACAAAATAGTGCAAAAGGGGGGAGGAGCTTGGCGGGCATCCGAGATGGCCGCTTGAGCACAGCGCTCTCCGGACCCTCGCCGCTCCCGACATTTTATCCTGGCTGAATCCTGATTTCTTGCAAGAATTCGTGTAGGGGACGTTTGGCTGATTACCCTGGCACTTTTCAGAAATCGATTTGGATCTCGTATTCCTGAGATATGGTGCTCTGAACTTTTGGGCTCCGCCCTTGAGGTGCGCCCGGGACGGGGTGCGGTACTGTAGCCGTCCTGCAATTGAACAACAACGGCAGGAGATCTGGCCTTGTGGGTCCCCCCTTCCTAAGTTTCGGTTTCGATTCCGTTCCGACTTGGGCCACGGATGTGGATGTCGTGTTGCGACTGAGACTTGGAGGCAGATCGGCTGTTGGGCTTTCATGTGACCTATTTGCTGGTTTGGCGACCTCTACCCGAGTTGTGCCCCCTTTTTATGTACTTTTGATCCTGTACTTTGGGTGTCGGGCCCGTCGAACCTGGTGGCTTGTCCTGTGACGCATCTTCAAAATGGCGGGCAGAGGGGACAGAGAGACGCGCAAGACGAAAACACCTCTGCGCGGAGCTCCAGTTCAATCAAATGTCATGGACCGTTATACCCATTCTAAGGGGTCCCCCGGAGCTGCCCTGCCTGGTTCTAGTATTGCGTCCGAACGAATTTTGGAGGAGTCGGCGGAGCCCTCCTTACAGGATATCATGGGCGCCATCTCGGGTGTGAGGGAATCCATCGGCCTACAGTACGAGGCCTTGGCCCACAAACTTGACACCGTGGCTATTGAGGTGAATCTGATTCGTGCTGATCTCGGCAAGACGAATGAGAGGGTACAATCCCTGGATATTAAATCCTCTAGCCTTACGAATGACGTCTCGGAGCTCCAAACAGAGATTGGAAATCTCCGTCGGGGGAACGACTTCATGACCCGTCGCCTGGAGGACTTTGAAAATAGGGCGCGTCGCTGCAATGTTCGCCTGGTTGGTGTACCGGAAAACCCTGAACCCCACTCGGTGGATCTCCTGGTTGAGGATCTGGTCTTGAACCATTTGGCCCCTTCTGGTCTCACAAAATTTTTCACGGTGGAACGTGCACATCGTGTTCCAGGGGGCAAAGTCAAGCCGGGAGCCCCGCCGAGACCCATTGTAGCGAAGCTTTTTCATTATAGAGACCGGGACGCTATCCTGCAGGCCTCGCGGGTGAAGGGCCCGGTGGCCTTTGAGAATGCTACGGTGAACTTTTACCCGGACTTTTCCCAACAGGTTCAGAGACAACGTATGGAGTTTCGTGGTGCCAAGAAACGTCTCCGGGATCGGGGCCTACGTTATGCCATGCTCTTTCCCACTAGACTCCGGGTTGAATACAATGAACGTACCCTTTTTTTTGATCGGCCAGATGCTGTTAATGACTGGCTGGACTCATTGCCTGACCGTCCTCCTGAGACAGACTCCGCCGCTTACCCTGGCGGTGCCGAAGGTGGTGTGGAGATCTAACTGTTCGGCTCTTATGTCTTATTTTGAATACATTCTCAGGAGTGTTGGCCGGCGTCCCTCTACATTGTGATCATTCTGTCTTTTCGTTTGTTATTTTTGTTCTTGCTGAGGTCGGGGGGGTGGATGGAACGGAGACCTTTCCTCCTCCGGGGTCTTTGTGTAGAATAGGGGTTCTTGGGCGACAGGCACACTGCAGGTTGGGGTGGCTCTTTAGCTTTTTGCAGGGGTGCAGGGTGGGGGGTGTTTCTCTTCAGTTTGGGGGAGGGGGGTTGGGAAGTTTTTTCTTTTCTGTGTGTTGTTTTCAAGGCGAGTTGCTCCTGTGTTTGCTGCTGTTTCTGATGTCTAGCTCATGGACGAGGGGTCTTGGCTCGGGTGGTTGGGATGGGGGGTAGAGGGTTGAAATTTCTTTCCTGGAACATTAATGGCCTGGGAGATCGTATTAAGCGCAGTGTGGTCTTAAAATGTATACGACGTTTGTCACCGGACATTGTTTTCATGCAAGAAACCCACTTGATTGGTAATGTTTGTTATGCAATGAATAGATGGGGCTACCGCCTTGTGGCGCACTCAGGGTTTACCTCCGGATCTAGGGGTGTGGGTATTCTTGTTCGAACCTCCCTCCCCCTGGCTATCGATGAGGTGATTCATGATGACCGTGGGAGATATACTGTCCTGGTGGGTAGATATGAAGGCCGCACCCTATCTCTCTTCAATGTTTATGTTCCCCCGGGTTTGCAGGCCTCTACTTTTGCTGACTTGGGCCGTGTTCTGTTGGATCTCCCTGATAGCACTCTCTTTCTTGCCGGTGATTTTAATTCGGTGCTTTCCGGCCTTCACGATCGCCATCCCCCTAGAGATACCCCGCAGGCTCAGCAGTGGTTGGGTGGGTTTTTAGATACCTTTGGCCTTGTGGACTGCTGGCGACTGTTGCATCCTACTCAGCTCCAATACACCTTCCATTCTGGGGCCCATGGCAGTCTGTCCCGGCTGGATTATTTCCTGATGCCCGCAGCCCAATCATCGGCGGTTCGTGAGATTTTACACTTGCCGAGGGGTATTTCTGATCACTCGCCGCTCTGGCTTCGTTTCGAGGTTGGGGTAGAGGCGGCGGGCCGAGTGGCTCCCATTAACCCTTGGTATCTTTCCTCCCCTGAGACTCGTACCCTCTTGCTCAAGTCCATGGATGCATATTTCCTGGAAAATGAGGGGTCGGTCTCTTCGGCTGTGTCCCTGTGGGAAGCTTTTAAAACTGTGATTCGTGGACAGGCCCTTTCCTTGATTGTTGAAGCTAAGAGGGCAGGGAGGAAGGAGGTGGTGGACCTTGAGGGGGAGATCTCTGCTTTGGAGGACGAGTTGGAATCTGGTGTCACGCCTGACAAACTCCATGCCCTGGGTCTAAAACAGTTTGCATATAAATCTCTGGTCACTGACGCTGCAAAGGTGATGTTTCGTGAGCAGCAGGGCAGATTGTACGATGTGGGTGACAAGGCGGGCAAACTCTTAGCGTGGTTGGACAAGAAGGAAAGAGTTAATCGTGTGGTGCCCGTGATTCAGTCTGCGAGTGGTGAGAATGTGACTGATCCGACCGCCATTGTTGATCGTTTTGCGGAATATTTCCGTGTGGTATATGCTCCCGTGTCTGTGAGGGATGTTGCCGACTCCCGCCTTCTTTTGCGTGATATCACTTTGCCCTGTGTCACCGACTTGGACCGTATTGCTTTGGACTCCCCTTTTACGAATGATGAGATAGCCAATGCAGTTCGATCGCTCCGTTCGGGCAAAGCACTGGGCCCGAACGGTTTGCCTATTGAGTTGTACAAATTACGCCCCGATAAGGTGGCGCCGTATCTCCGCGCCATGTTTCTAGAATCTCGTGAGCGGAACATGCTTCCCTATGATCAGCGTCTGGCGACAATCGTCGTCATTCCCAAAGAGGGTAAACCGCGTGACCTCTGTTCCTCGTATAGGCCCATATCCCTATTAAATGTTGAACCTAAGGTGTTGGCTAAACTTTTGGCGACCCGTCTCCTTTCGGTTCTTGGGGAGTTGGTCCATCCGGATCAGTCTGGCTTTATCCCGCATCGCAACACTGCTCTGAATTTACGTCGCCTCCACGGCGCGCTGGCGAGGGCGGGGCTTTTGACTGAACCGGCCATTTTGGCGTCCCTGGATGCCTCCATGGCCTTTGATACTGTGGAGTGGCCCTATTTATGGGCGACACTTGAGAAATTTGGATTCGGGTGCGAGTTTATTAGCTGGGTTAGGCTGTTGTACGCGGAACCTCTGGCGCAAGTTGTAGTGAACGGTAGAGTGTCGGCCCCCTTCTCCTTGGGCAGGGTACCCGTCAGGGTTGCCCCTTGTCCCCTCTGTTGTTCGCGCTCGCTCTTGAACCGTTGGCGGCCTGGCTCCGTTGGGAACCGTCCCTTAAAGGTATTCGTTGGGCCCCGGACTTCGAAGACCGCGTCTCGCTTTATGCGGACGACATCCTCTTGTATCTTACTTCCCCTCGCAAGTCTTTATCTGTTTTATTTGACGTTCTTGCGTCCTTTGGCGCTAACTCAGGCCTCGTCATCAACTGGTCTAAATCCTGTGTATACGTTTTATCTGGTATCTTGCCTCCGTTGCCGAGTAGACTTCCTCTTCAGGTGGTCCGGGATGGTTTCAAATACTTGGGGGTTTTCGTTACCTTGGATCCGTCCCTTCGTTTTGATCGTAATCTCCTTCCCCCGTTGCTTAGGCTCCGTTTGGACGTTGCCCGCTGGCGCAAACTTCCCCTGTCTCCACTGGGTCGGGCGGCCCTGTTTAAGATGATGTCACTACCGCGGTTTCTCTACGCTCTCCAGAATTATTATGATCCTATCCCCAAGACCTATTTTCGGGAGATTGAGAGCCTTCAGAGGCAACTTATTTGGGACGGGCGACCGCGCATTGCTCTCGCGAAACTTTCCATCCCGTGGTACGATGGGGGCATGGCGCTCCCCGATATTAAGAGATACTACTGGGCTTCCCATCTGTCCGCTATTAATCACGCTATGTTCTCTCCGGGTCGTAATCCGGCGTTTGAGATGGATAAATTTCAGCTTCCGGGAGGTGACTTTAATAGAGTACTCTATTCTCGCTCCGCTGGGCGCCATCTTGTGGGACCTACTTTGACTGCTTTGACAGTGTGGCGTGCAGCGAATGTGAGCCTGGGCTGGGAGGATCGCTTGACGTTGGCGACGCCGCTTTATGCTTCAGAACGTCTGGGCGGTCTTTGGTCTTCCAAGGGTTTTGACCGTTGGGACTTGATTGGGATCTCTAAAGTGGGGGATGTATATTCTAAGGGTTCTGTGCGCCCGTTTCAGGCCCTCCAGGCTGACTACGGCCTGAGTAGTCGGGAATTCTTTCGTTATTTACAGATCAGGCACGCTTTGGTTTCGGTGTTTGCTCCTGGTGAGATTCCGCCTGACTCTTCCCCACTTGAAGACCGTATCCTTGACGGACATCTTCCTGATAGCACTATCTCCCTGATCTATAAAAAGTTGATCAACAATCGGACTGACTTACTGGCCCGACTTCGGGAACAGTGGATGGGAGATGGGTTGGAACTTGATGATGAGGATTGGCAATCGGCCCTCTCCTCTCCGAAGGAGGTGGCTATACCGGCTCGACTCCGTCTGGTCCAATTGAAGATCCTTCATCGGGTGTACGTGACGGGACCGCGACTGATGGTGATGGGCTTTTCCTCCGATGGACTGTGTAAGCGTGGATGTGGTTTGCGTGCTACTTTCCTGCATATTCTTTGGGAGTGCCCGATGGTGGCTGCTTATTGGGTGGCCGTGCTTGATCTGATGACTGTGGTGACGGGGATATCCTTGCGACCGGAACCTCGTCGCTGTCTTTTGAATGTTTGGGAGCCCACGGACTATTCGGTGGCACAGACTAGATGGGCCACCCTGGGCTATATGATTGCGAAGCGAGATATTGCGCAACTCTGGGGGGCCTCTAGGCCCCCTGCCCTCTCGCAATGGGAGGATAATATGGATTGGTCCATGTTCCGTGAGAAAACTGTTTATGTGGCCAGGGGTAGACCCAGGGCATGGGTGAAGGTGTGGGGTCAATGGAACGAATACCGTGGCGACATTTGTACTCCTCCCCTTGTGGACACTATCGAGATTACCCTATCTCCCTAGGCTAGCGTTCCCGGAATCTTCATATAGGGACTGAGCTGGTGTCACCGGCTCTTCCCCCCTTCTTCTTCCTGATCTCTGCCCCCCTCCCCCCCCCCGCTCCATACTCCTTAGTGCTTAGGATATTATTACTGCACCTCCGCTGCTGTCCCCCCCTAGCGTCCCTTGGGCTGACTTTCAGTGATACACTCTCGCCTTTTTGTATGTTTGTTCTTTCATATATATAAAACCTGTTTTGGTCCTGTATATAATGTGGAGTATTGCATGGTTGATTGACGGTTACCTCTGCGGGCCAATGTGATATGTGTCTACTCCTTTTTAGCGGCTGGCCCGTGTGGTTGTAGGCCCATCCTTGTACATTTCTGCTTGCTCAAATAAAGGTTTTAAAAAAAAAAAAAAAAAAATAGTGCAAAAAATAAGTCCTGAATAGCTGCAATTTTGCCGTGAGGGGCGGGTAATAACATGACTTGGCACAGTTAGCATTGTTATGGGAATGTAACGTAAAAAACGCAAAATTAAAATAAGCAAGATTATGCCAGAAATTGAACCCAGACCGACCCTGAAGGCATGTGACGTCCACAGAGTGGCTTGCCATCAAGCACTCCTCAAAGTGCGTGCAAAGCAGCAACCCCACCTGCCTTTCAGCATATCCACGCTCCCCCCCAAACCCCCGTCGAAAATCCTCCCGCACACAAACACACACACGTGGTTTCCTGTGTCCGGAGGGCCCCGCCAGGCCTTATTCAGGTTGGTGCTGCTGCCATGAGGCATGAGAAGCCTATCTTCACCGCTGTGCTTCAAGCCTCTGCAGTAGTCTCACTCGTTCTTAGGTAAATAGCCTTCAAGTTCTAGCTCGAATTCTGAATCTTTTTGTCTTGGCATTGTAAATATATTTGTAAATAAATGATTGTGTGCACAGCACCCCGAGTCTGTGGTAGTCTGTTCACAGCAGCCCTGCCTGTCTGTCACAGCGATCCATGTGAGCCACCCAAGATGCTGGCCCAACCAGAAATTTGAACCCACTTGGTGTCCATGAGTCAGGTGCGGCGAGATCAGATGGAGTGTCTCCGTTCGGGCATTAGCACATGCATCAGTCGAAACAGTGAGCCATTCAATGCTTTTCAGAGTACCTCTCCAGTATCATCCAGAGCCAGTTGCTGGTAAGGGGATCATTGTGAGGAGGATTATGCCAGATAGCGTGCCAGACCTGAAGAGTGCTATCACAGTGTGGACATCTTGACAGCTGGCTCTCTGGCACTTTCCTGCTTCAGAAGATTTTTATGCGCTACAAAGTGCAGATCATATTCACGTCAACATCATTAACGTGTGCTCACAATTTGTCCAGATTTCTTTTAGTTAAGTTGGTGATTTTGATAAATCTTATAAGTTTCACATGATGTTTACAGTACTTGGGTAGGGAAACCAAACAAGTAAATGAATTGCATTTTGTTAATTCTTACGTAAATAAAAATAAATGTTTTTCACAAAGAAAAAACTATGCCCACAATCTCGCTCAATATGTTTTGCATTTACAGGGCGTGAACAAGACGTCTGCATCACTTTTAACAGAAAACTCTATTTCTGAAAAAGTTATCAACAATGAAGAACATGCATCTCCGGTTTTAGAAGTAATGCATCCAGAATCTCCCTCATCGGAATCAAACGTGTCACTAACTGAAATCCTAGAAACTAAAAATCCAGCAGATGTACTGACAACCAACCTTCCTCCATCAAATGAACCCAAACCCCCTGCACGTAAACTAAAAGGACATGTATCGGAGTCAAAGGTTTCAGCATCTGCACCAAACTCTCCAGAACTTGAACTGAAAATGACTCAGCCAGTGCTGAAAGGGCCTGTATTAGAACAAACCGAACCAAAAGCACCTTTACGCAAAACAAAAGCTCCAGTTCTCGAGTCAAAGGTTTCAGCCTCGGAACTTAAAGAGAAAACCTCTGCACCAAGTGAACTTAAAACGCCTGTGCCCGTAGTGAAAACTTCAATTCTTGAACCATCCATAACAGATCTATCACCAGAATTAAAAGGTTCTTTGCCACTACTCACCGCTCCAATGCCAAGACAAAAACATTCAGAATCCGAGCCAGAACTTGAAGGCCATTTGCCACAAATGAAAGCTCAAATGCCAGGCTCCAAATCAAAATCTGTGGCTTCTCAGCCAAGAACTACAGCTGCTGACCTAAAAATGTCTGAGCCTACATTAAGTAAAGACAAGCTAGACAACGTAAATAACGACCGTGCTGTTGACGTACTTGTATACATGGAGACAGAATCTGCTGAAAAAGAGAGCAGTGCACATATTTCAAAACTCGAAGCGTGTGGAACCGTGAATGTGGATTACAGAGAAGCTGAGCATTTCCTTGACATATCTAAAATGGCATCATCTAATTCATTGGGCAAGCCCATAGTGTGCATGGAATATTCCTCAGAGGCCAATCGACATTTAAAGAAGAATGATGGTGTGGAAGTCGTGGTAGGGGCAAAAGAAGAAAAAGTAGTGTTAGCACCCAGTATTGACATTATGGGAGACGTGACTGACCTGAAAACAAATGCATTAAGACCATTGTTAAAAGAATGTATCCCAAGCCAAGGTGCTGGCTCGTCTGAGACGGTTGGATTTCCTGATGAAGTTGAAATGATTGAGGATATAAAAGATCAGCAGCCGAATGGTACTCTCACTGTATTCAGTAAGATTCTGATAGATGATCACCAACTATCTTCACAAACTGATCTACCTACCATAAAGAACAAATCTTTATCGACCTCTCATGATAGTACATCATTGGGGGTGATGGAGAATGCTTCTCAGGTCAGAACTGGAATAATTTCACATTGTGTTGATGAAGTAACACACTCAACCCTTATTGACACCGGATTTCCTGTACCGACTGAATCACATCTTCATCAGGATAGTGTAGCTACTTTGTTGCGTGATGTCAAGAAGGAGGTGGATACGAAAAGTTCAAGTGAGGTGGCCTCTACTGCAGAAAGAGATATTGGCATGGATTTGCTTTCAGAATGCAGCGTATTGCCTGAGCAAGACCTTAATGTTGAAATGACTTTGCAAGTAGCTCAAGGAGACGTTAATAAACAAAAACAAGCTGTGATGCCACCTACCTTCACACACAAGAGTGACGAAAATGCTTTTAATATTAATTTGCTATCACCAGATTCCTCTAAAACAAAAAACCTAGTAAGTCCTACTGCAACAATACCATCTATTTCTCAAGGTACACAAGAAGTTGTTTTGAATAATTTCTCCACGGACCAAGAAAAACAGAATAGTGGGTTTGTGGCCTCCCTGAAAAATTCTTTACTTATGCTTTTGAATATCACAAAGAATGAGACTGATAAAAACAAGGTTGATCCAAAAGATACCGTTAAGGTAGATAAAGAAGAGAAAGATCATTGTACAAATAAAAACCTTTTTTTAGACATAGGTACTGGAAGCTCAAGTCCTGCAACAAGCACAATTGCAGAAACTGGTAAAATTGACACATGCATTCAAAAAGAAGAATCCTTGACTTCAAGTTCTACATCTGGCATTATGACACCAAGCTCAGACGAAGAAATGGTTCCAAATGTAGATGTCTTGCAGCAAAGAAAATTTGCTGAAGTGATTGATAAAGAGTTATTTCCAGATGTAGAAATTTCTTGCATAGTTCCAGGAGCAATCACAACAGACGAAATGACCAACAAAGAGCAGTTTTCAAGAATTACAGATATTTCATCCTCCAGGCAGCAGGCAGGGAAGGTGACTTTAGATTCTGAAGTAACATCTTTGTCAGTACCTTCCATTGTAGTTGCTAATGTCCCTCATATGGAATTTGTACAAACTAATGACGTGTCTTCTGATTTACAACTAGATGCAATTGAAAAGGCTAAACCTGACGATATTATTTCTATGATCCCGGCTGCAACACCACATGAGCTTGCTTTGGGTGCTCGTCGTAAACTATATGTTTCAAAGCCAAAGCAGTTGGATGATGCAGATTCTAATAATTTGGACTCTACGGCTGGTCAAGGCACTACAAAGAGAGACAGTCCAACTGTGTCTCCAGGACTGTCTAGGAGAAATCAAGCATTGTTGCAGACTTCTATGGCTTCTCAATCTCCACCTATGGAGAGACGTTCACCAGGTCAAGCAAGGAAAATGACAACCTTGGAAGTACCTAAAGTGTATGCTGAATCATCAGAGGGAAATTCTCCTGGGGGCAGCAAACTTGAAGAAAAAGATTCTTTTGCTGACATGAAGGAGGATTTAGGAGAACCTCAAAAAGCCAATGATCCTTTTAAAGGTAAGTTCATGATTTTGTGTCCATTGTGTGGAATAACCATGGTATTGGCTTTATGTTGTTGTGCCACACCCCTTTGCATACAGCAGAAAACATGATTGGCATGGACTCTACCATTTACAATGTTGATCATATTTCTACAATGTTAATTATATTTCTGCCTCTGACTCAACTTCTTCCAGGCTAATGTGACTTCCTCTGTGTAGATAAGGTAAAGTATGTATCATTATTGGTAGCACTGGTATGTTTTCTCTGAATGGTCAGAATCCTGGCCACATGTAGTGGTGCCTTGCTTCCATTTACATTCCGCCCCATTATGACTATAAGTTTCACTATGCTTTCTCTTCTTTTCTGGGGGATCAAATATTTTTACACTGGTTGAAGTTGTAATGACCTACTTCATTTCTCTGTGCCGCAAGATATTTTAGCTATAAATAATACTAAAATATAGCAATATCTGTGTACTATTGGTGATGTCTAGCTCATCTCTTGAAATATGCCTTTTGCGTGTGCCATCGACTAAAACAGGAAGGCATCATACTAAATTAAATTATACACCGTACCCATCGTATAGCCCACTTACAATACATGATTCACAGCAAAGACCAATCTTGCAATAAAAAATATGTGGGTGACCTTGGCCATTTTTTAGCCTTATGCAAGACTCTCAAACTAACTGATAGGAGTTGGACACCATGCTAAAACATCTTCCTCCTATGGAGAGGCATGGAAAATCCAAGGACAATTTTCGCTTGCCATCTTACTAAAGTGGATCAGCAAAACTGGAGTTGCAGGCAAAATTCCAATACTTTTTGCAGAAGAATGATGTTGCTTGAAAGTTTCAATAATAGGCCCTCTCATTTCAACATCCCCTAAGCAGGTGACCTCGTCCCATTCCCCCCACCCATTTTGGCCATTTCCATCAGCAAAGTCTTCAATTGGATTTCCCTGGTTCTTCGCAATTTCCCCCCTTTATCGGCTTACGTCTTTTCAGAGATTAGACATTTAATTAAGCATTGCTTTAATTCTATTGATTATTTGAAACAAAATTTCTCTAGGCGTGCATCAGTCTGCCCTATGTCGTATACCATCAGATTGGCTAAAGAGGTTACAGCAAGTAGTTTTCTGTGTTTCACCCCAGAGAGAGCTTATGTAGCTGCTGTGGCAATCTTCAATGAGTTTCTATCTGCCCTGTCAATTTAAAACAAACGCGGGTTTTATTTGTGGATAATATAAAAACGTTAGGTACCTTGGGCTAAAGGAAGACATGGCTAACTTGTCTCAATATCATCGGGGGCTCGCACATATGCAGTCGTTTGAGATCACTTCTTTGACTGAGGAAGCTGGAAAAAGGCAGGTTTTAGAAGCTTCCTAAACATTATCAGGGATGGTTCCTTCCTCAACTTTATCAGGAGCCTGTTCCAAACTGTTCCAAATTTGGTACATTGAGATAAAAGGCTGTCTTTCGATCTCAATCTGTGTCTTGGGATATAAAAGGAAAATCGGTTGGAGAGATGATTTGTTCTCTTATCGCAAAGTGTTTTGTGCATAATACTTAAACATTAACATTCTATCCTTTGGCTAAATGCCAAATAGTTCAGTTTACCTAAAGCATACATGATTGACTCATATTTCTTCATATTTAGAATCTTTCTTGCTGCAGCATTTTGGACCAATTCATTCAGGGATTTCATCTGTAAACCTACATATGTAAAGCTGCAGTAGTCCTACTTGGTGGCCACAGAAGCACTCATAATTTGTACTCTCTGCTGAAGATTAAAATGATAAATACTTCTTTTTTATGCCTTCCTTTGGAAAAAAAGATCTTTACCACAGATTACTTAGTCTTTCATTGTGAGGCAAGAATCACTTTTAACCCCCAAATTCTTCATACAAGGTGTCCAGGTAGTATATCGAAAGAACATTGGAGACAAGTTCCACACCCACAAGGTTATGATGATTATGCTCCGCACAACTTTCCACCAGAAGGTCACAGAAGTTATTGTGATTAGTCCTCAGAATTTAGGTATCATCATAGAAAACCACCCTTAACGAAGGTCCCTGTCCTTTTTTTAAATACCCTGCAACAATGATGGAGACATTCCTGAACTATATACTAAAGCCATAGCTTCCTCAATTTTACCACGTTCCAAAGCGTTGTACCCTGCTGCTGCCCCAGTGACAACAAATGCAGCAGACTAGGCTTTGTTACCTCTTCTTCTATAAGCACCCAGGGTGTCTCAAACACCTCAAACTGTCACTCCTTCTACTGATAACTTGGCAAATGATAATTAGTAGAATATTGATAGAGATACTTATCTGGAACTACTACTGGACCGTCACCAAATTGGCCTCCACCGACTCACACGCTGATGGCCCTACCACCACCATGCCGATTGCTCCATCACGGTATTTGGCGATGGTGCAGAGGGTTGGCTGGGGGGGGGCCGAGCCGGGCCGGGCTAGGCTCTGACGCATCTGCTACTGGCCAAGCGCCTCCTGGTGCTGCCGGTCACCTCTTCTCTTGGTGCCTTGCCTTGCCCCCGGTGGGGGGTCCTTGGAGTTATAGACCACTCTCGACGTCTCTTGACCCCTGGATTGCGGGAGAAAGATTGGAAAAGTGTCAGCACTAGAATCGCGGGTCTGTGCTTGTTCCCATGCCGGATGGCGTGTATTGCCTCATATTAGGAGGTGGATGGGTAACGCTAACTCAAGTAAAAGCTAAGTGCGGGCTGGGGCTGTGGCATTCATAGCATCCCCACCCACTTTGGCCACCCGGTCACGTTGGTTACTTTGGCTCACTCGTACACAGTAAGACTCATTACAGCCATCCGTCTGTAGTAAGTAATATTGTCCACAGTCTTCTTGATTGAAAGAAGGAGTTTATTACAAAGAAGTTAACCCACGAATAAAAAAATTAATCCAGCGTGGGTTGGTGGGTGAACAATTATCCCATCCTCGTCGCCAATCTGTAGTAAGTAATATTGTCCACAGTCTTCTTGATTGAAAGAAGGAGTTTATTCCAAAGAAGTTCACCCACGAATAACGTGTCCTCTCAGGCCGGAGTTCACTCAGTAACTGAAGTCACTGAGCGAACCACGAGCCAGGAACACTCACAGACATTCAAAGGAACACATGTCTTAAAGGGGCACATAGAATAATAATCACAAGCAATTTATTACATAACTGTAGGAGAGTGGGGTCTGCAATCCTATGGTCACCCCAGATTTTTGCATTTTGCTTCACTGGTTTACGACTTTCCCTGGCTGTGGGCCTGCTACTCAGACCCTTGGACAAAGGGTTTCCTGCCTTGGGAGGTGCTAGCACCACCCCAGACAGGATTTTGGGTATTGAGGTAGGGAGGCCTGAAAGGAATGAGACATGCCTGGGGCACACAAGCTGCCTTGTGCATACACCGGTTCAAACCAGTTGCTGGGGCACTCCAGCCCCAGCTCTGGCGGGAAACCGGACAAAGGATAGGGGGTGTAACCACCCCCCTTCCTAGTCCCACCCAGGGGAGGGACCTAGTCAGTAGTGCAGCCCCCTTTAGGAGAATAAAGGTAGGAGCAGGTCCCATTCCAAATTAGATTATCCTGAACTATTCTACAAGAAGAAACTCTGGCCTTCGACGTTCTGCTCCACAGAAGACTGAAGAATCTCCCTTGTGGGAAAGAAGTGTCCACCCTGCAACTGCAGGTACCATCAAGCGTCCAGCGGCTTCACTTTGTCGTCTTCCCTCGAGGATCCAGACTTCAGAGCCCGACGACCCCGGATTCCCAGACCTCTCCGACCTCTACCTACATCTGCGGCAAAGCTGAGACCCGTGGGTGCGACGAGACACGTGGGACCGGCCATCTTGAACGAACCTGCACTTCGCATCCAGCTCGACTCCCAAGGTAAACTCGACCAAGTGCTTTGGGGACTGAGAAGCCCCAGCCCCGAGCAGCCCCTGCACCGAAGATCAGCCCTCCAGCATCCACGAGATCTGCGTGGGGCCCTTCTGCTTGGTTCCTGCTCAACGCGTTGTCTGGTCACTTGCCGGCTGGCTAGTGGCCCCCCAGACGACGAACCTGTGAATTTCCACTGCTGATCTGGTTGCTCCAGATTGGCCCTTGCTCCCTTCCAAAAGAGGGGCACCCCGCACTCTCCTAGTCCGCACCAGACGCTTTTTCCACTCACCGCGTGGGTTGCCTTTGCCAAGGCCTGTTGCCTCCAATCCCGGATCCAACACCGCCGACAGCGAGAGCCTGCGTGGGACAGCTCGTGCCTCCATCCTGGTCGTCGAAGACACCTCCTGGTCCACGTGGCTGCAGAGTCAAGCGTCCACTCTTCACCTGATCGCGATGACGACATCTGGTTCCTTCCTGGTTCCACCCCAGTCACTGGCTAGTGACTGAACATTGTCCACTCTGCTTGTAGGTCTCCTTCTTCAACAATCCACCCTTGGATTGTACCGGACATCTTCCTCCTGGTCGCCTGCAGCATCTTTTCTTTTCAGGCTCCATTGACTTCAACGCGAGAACCCGACGCACTTTGACACCTATGCACCCGCAGCCCGTGGGTGAGGTAACGAGAGCATTTCGGTGCTCAAGGGTAGTTTAACTGTCCTAGTGTCCAATTCCACAGTCGTTGTCGTTCTATCTAGTCAGGATTGTCCGTACTCACCTTTTCTTTGAACTGTACTGTCCATAGACGTTGTTACGCATCTTGCGTGGGAGTTCACACTCTGCACACGCGTTCCGTGGGCCTCCTAGTACTTACCTGAAGTTAGTGTAGCGTGGTCCCATCGATCCTACAGCCTCTGGACAGCTCCATTCCGATTATCGACTTTCACATTCCACTTACTTAGTATATGGTTTGTCGTGCCCCTAGGGCACCATTGTAATTTTGTGCAACTCGTAGTGTTTTTTGTAAGAGATTGTCATGTGCTTAGCCCTCTGACCTCATAAAGAGTTCAGAGGTGTTGTTATTAATAAATATATCGTTTATTTTCATAACAACCTGTGTGGTGTCCTTTCACTTGGTATTCAAGGGGTTATATTGTGGTAAAACAGCTGGCTTCACATGCCAAAAGAGTTTAGCCTAAGACTGCTTAGTCCACACTACCATTAGGATAGCTGGTCTATAAGGTTGACTTACAACCAATCACCATAAGGGTTGTTTGGACTGATACAAGGTGATCACTAGAACTAGTGAGCATCATATATCAGGCCAACTTCTCACATTGGAGTGCAGCGGTTGGGATTTGAGCTTGCTGTTGTTTTTACCAAATATAATCTTGAAATATCATTTGAAAGATCACATAAGGTACCTAGGTACATATAACACGCTTAGAAATACTCTGAGTTCTACTGAACCAGCTGTTGTAGTAGAAAGGGCCTAGCACACCCTGACTACAACTCTTAGCAAGGGATCAGTAGGAAAACCCATAGTGTAGGTAGGTGCATCACTTACACCTCACTAGAAGCATGTCTACCCATGGAGAGTCTTCAGAGACTCCCCAAGTGGTTAGTGACCCTCCACAGGTCCTTTCCAGATATGCAGCTCTCAGTTTCCAGGAGATGAGACAATTGTGTACCTCCAGGAAATTGAAACAGGGTTCCAACCCTACCACTCCCTTTCTGTTAGGTCTCTTAGAGACATATGATGCTAGAAAGGCTTCTCATACAGATGGGAGCATGCCAGCCTTAGAGGGTACCCTTGGAGATCCAGACCTCCCTGAAACAGAGAATGTAGAAGAGGAGGAGGAAGAAGAGGAACCATCTGGGGATGAGGCAGACAATGGTCCTGAGTTAGTCAGCAGACTTACAAGGGCCAACTTAGACCTACATAGGGAAGGATCTGGGGGACCCCCAGTACTGACCCTGAGCAGGCCTAACCTTGGAGTTAGAAGAGATAGATCTCATTCTAGGGACTCCAATACATCTGTGCACTCTCATGCCTCTGCTCATAGGAGAAGGACTTCTCCACAGAGGAGAATGACTTCCCCTCAGAGAAGAGAGCATGAAGCAAGGATGAGACAAGCTAATCTGAGGATTCAGAGGGAAGAACTTGCCCTTGCTTGTTGTTGTTGTTTTCCCTACAAGCCCGTCCTCTTGAGCCCGCCCCGCCTCCCAGCTGAGCCTCCCTCCCACTGACTACTTACAGCGCTCCCGTACCTGGAAGCGCTGTGACCATCTCATCGCTGCTGTGCTGAGCGGTCGCTCCCCAGGCTCCCTGCTTAGAGCTGGTATCGTTGTGGTATCGTTGTGCCCGCCCCGGCTCCCAGCTGAGCCTCCCTCGCCCCTCCCCCTCCACTCATTTATGTCACATGCACTTGCGCGCAGCGATCACGCGCAGCAGTCGCGCCGAAGGTGCGCCAAAGGTAAGCCCGTCTACGCCCGTCCGCGCCAGGCCCGTGCCCAGCGCCAGACCCCCTGGCCCCCGTACCACCCTCCCCACCCGCATTACATACGACGCCTCCACCCTCCTAGCCCTAAACCCCGGTCGACTCCCCAACTGCGCCCAAGCCGCTCCTGGACACACCCATGGACCCTTCACATGCAACTCCTGCAAGTATGACGGCACCAAGACCAACTCCTCATCCACTAACACCAAACAGAGATCTGACACCAACCACCTAAAATGCATCCTGCTCAACACCCGATCGGTCCACAAACACGCCATCGACCTTTGGCACCTACTAGACACCATCTCTCCGGACGTCGCCTTCCTAACAGAAACACGGATGAACGCCTCCTCAGCCCCAGACATCACCATTGCCATCCCGGAAGGCTACAAGATCATCCGAAAAGACCGCACCAAGCAAACAGGAGGAGGCATCGCCATCGTTCATAAGAACACCATCCGCGTCTTAACCAGCTCAGATGACAACCTCGCTATCGCCGAACACCTCCACTTCCAGATCCACTCCGACCCCAAGACCACACTCAGAGGCACCCTCCTCTACAGGCCACCAGGACCCCGTGCACAATTCAGTGAAGACATCACTGACTTTATCACCCCACACGCCCTCCCCTCCGAGGACTACATTCTATTGGGAGACCTCAATTTTCACCTGGAAAAGAGCAACGACAGCAACGCCACCACCCTTCTGGACAATCTCGCCAACCTCGGACTCAAACAACTTGTCAATACCCCCACTCACTACGCAGGTCACACACTCGACCCTATCTTCACCTCCAGCAAACATATCTCCTTCAGTCACACCACAGTTCTCCATTGGACGGACCACAGTTGCGTTCACTTTATCTACAAAAAGACCACAACCCACAACCATCCCCAACCTACTCTGCGAAGAAACTGGAACAAAATCACCATCGACCAGATCTCCTCATCACTTCTTCAAAACCCCCCTGCCCACTCTTCGAACCCCAACCAAGCAGCCATTAACCTCACTCAATGGCTAACCAACAGCGCCGACAACCTAGCACCTTTGAAAAAACGTCAAATCAAACTAGGCAGCAAAAACGCCCCCTGGTTCAACGATGATCTTAAGAAATCCAAGAAACTCTGTCGCTCCCTTGAGAAGGCATGGAAAAATGACCCAAACACCAGCACCAGAAACGCCTTCAAAAACGCCACCCGCATACACCACCAACTAATCCGGACTGCCAAGAAAGCCGCACTCCAAGACCGACTAGACAACAACGCCCACAACAGCAAGGAATTATTCAACATCATCAAAGAGTTTACCAACCCCACTGCCAACTCCAACGACATCACGCCCTCTCAAACCCTTTGCGACTCCCTAGCTTCGTTCTTCCACGAAAAAATCGCAGACATCCACAACAGCTTCGACAACCAACCCGGAGACCTACCCACCCAACCTTCTATCGCACCTTCACCCCCCTTGAACATCCTTAATGACTGGAACCCAATCTCCACTGAGGACACCATCCGCCTAATGAACTCCATCCACTCAGGATCCCCCACTGACCCATGCCCTCACCACATCTTCAACAAAGCAGACTCCATCATAGCACCACACCTCCGAGACGTCATCAACTGCTCCCTCAACTCCGCCACCTTCCCGGAAAGCTGGAAACACGCCGAACTCAGCGCCCTTCTGAAAAAACCCACAGCTGACCCCACCGAGCTCAAAAACTACCGCCCCATCTCGCTCCTTCCATTCCCGGCCAAAGTCATCGAGAAAGCTGTCAACAACCAACTCGCCGCCTTCCTTGAAACCAACAAATCCCTCAACTCCTCACAATCCGGCTTCCGAGCCAAACACAGCACTGAGACCGCACTCATCGCAGCAACAGACGACATTCGAACGCTACTGGATAATGGAGACACAGTCGCCCTCATCCTCCTCGACCTCTCCGCTGCCTTCGACACAGTCTGTCATAGCACCCTGTTACAACGCCTCAAAAACATCGGAATCCAAGGAAAAGCACTGGAATGGATCACCTCGTTCCTTGCCGGAAGAACTCAGAGAGTCTGCCTTCCCCCCTTCAAATCAGAGGCCACCGAAGTCATCTGCGGCGTGCCACAAGGATCTTCACTCAGCCCCACCCTCTTCAACGTATACATGAGCCCCCTCGCGACCATCGCACACCATCACAACCTCAACATCATCTCCTACTCTGATGATACTCAACTGATCCTCTCACTCACCAAAGACCCTCACACCGCCAAAACCAACCTACATGAAGGAATGAAAGAAGTTGCCGAGTGGATGAAGCACAGCCGCCTGAAACTGAATTCAGACAAAACAGAAGTCCTTATCTTAGGTACCTCTCCCTCCGCCTGGGACGACTCTTGGTGGCCAGAGGCCCTTGGAAAAGCACCCATCCCGACGGACCACGCACGGAACCTGGGCGTCATCCTGGACTCCTCACTCTCGATGACCAGACAAGTCAACGCCGTTTCATCATCTTGCTTCAACATTCTTCGCATGCTCAAAAAAACATTTCGCTGGATCCCCACCGAAACTAGAAAAACGGTCACCCACGCACTGGTTACAAGCCGCCTGGACTACGGAAACACCCTATATGCCGGTACCACTGCCAAACTTCAGAAAAAACTCCAACGCATCCAGAACGCATCAGCCAGACTCATACTAGACATCCCGCGTAAAGACCACATTTCTGGTCACCTGAAAAACCTCCACTGGCTCCCCATCAACAAGAGGATAACATTCCGCCTCCTAACCCACGCACACAAAGCACTTTACGAACTTGGACCCGAATGCCTCAACACACGACTTTCCTTTTACACCCCCTCCCGCCAGCTTCGCTCTTCCAACCAAGCCCTTGCCGCTGTACCTCTCATCAACAAAACCACCATGGGAGGAAGATCCTTCTCCTACCTGGCGGCTAAAACCTGGAACTCACTTCCCAATCACCTTCGCCTCACCCAGAACCACCTAGCATTCAGAAAGCAACTTAAAACCTGGATATTCGACAAGTAATTCCCCACCCATCTTCAAGCGCCTTGAGACCCTCTGGGTATGTAGCGCGCTATATAAATTAATTGACTTGACTTGACTTGACTTGCCAAAGAAAAGCTTGCATTTGCTAGAGAGCAACAGTTGAGTGGGGTAGTCCCCACTGGTGACAGCAATATCCCTAAGGATAAAGACAGGAGTTTTGATAATAGACACCTGAGTAAAATAGTGCCCCCCTATAAGACAGGGGATGATATCCACAAGTGGATGACTGCTTTGGAGAGAGGCTACAAAGTACAGCAGGTACCCCAGAGTCAGTGGGCAGCTATATTGTGGCTCTCCTTTGAAGGTAAAGGTAGAGACAAGCTCCTCACTGTTAGAGTTGAGGATGCTAATGATTACCAAGTCTTGAAACTTGCTCTGATTGATGGGTTTGGCTTAACCACGGAACAGTACAGGTTGATGTTCAGGGATACCCAGAAAACTCAGGCTCAAGATTGGACTGACTTTGTAGATTGTGCCAGTAAGGCTCTGGAGGGCTGGTTACTGGGAAGTAAAGTTACTGATTACACAGGATTGTATAATCTAATTATGAGAGAGCAAATCTTAAATAATTGTCAGAACCAGTTGTTGCATCAGCACTTGATTGACTCAGATCTGACCTCTCCCCAAGAATTGGGAAAGAAGGCAGACAGATGGGTCAGGACAAGGGTCAAGCAGCAGAACCAGAACCAGGGTGGTGGCCAGAAGAAAGCAGACCAGAAGGGTAATGAGAATAAGCAAAATGACCAGAAGTCTTCAACAGGGCCCCAAAAACCTAAGGAGGGTGGGTCCCAAACTTCCCAAAAGAACAAGAATGATGGTCCTAAGAAACCATGGTGCCAATACTGTAAAAGTAAGACTCACTGGTTTAGTGAGTGCACCAAGAAAGGACAAACTCCTACCACTACTGTCCCTAAGACACCTGCACCCCCTAGTACAGTTAGTAGTGGTAGTGTACCTCCCAAGGCTATAGTTGGGTTAACCCTGGGAACTGAGGTGGGTTCTGACTTAGTTAGAATTCCTACTCAGGCAGTTCTTGTTTGTACTGGGGACATGGATATGACCCCTACTGTAAGTCCTAGTTCTCTGGGCAAATACAGGCAAACGCCTTTAATCAATGGAAAAATGGCTCAGGCCTACAGGGACACCTGTGCCAGTGTCACTATGGTGACACCAACATTTGTGGACCCTGACCAGATCATGCTAGGTTCAGATTACCTAGTGACCAATGCTAGCAATGTCACTACCAATCACAGTATGGCAGTTGTTAATTTCTCCTGGGGAGGGGTAACTGGCCTCAAAAAGGTTGTAGTTAGTTCAGACCTCCCAGTAGATTGTCTTTTGGGCAATGATTTGGAATCCTCACTGTGGTCAGATGTGGAGTACAGGACTCATGTAGAAATGCTAGGTCTCTCCTCACATGTGCTTGCTGTGACTAGGTCACAGGCCAAGAAATGCCCAGCTGAACTAGTGCTGGATCCTGGAAGAATGGACCAGACACTACCCAAGAGAAAGAGCAGTAGGGGTAAGGTTGACCCTTCCCCCCTGCCTCAGGTTGAGGATCAGCTCTCTCATGAGACTGACCCCAAGACCCCAGAAGGAACTGTCCTAGAAGAGCTTGAGCCTGAACAGGTTGAGTTTCTTGGGACAGGGGGACCTTCCAGGGCAGACTTGAGGCAGGCACAGTTAGACTGTTCCTCTCTTGAACCCCTCAGACAGCAGGCTGCTGCAGAGGCTGCAGGGAATGCTACAGGTGCCCATAAAGTCTATTGGGAAGATGGACTCCTATACTCTGAGGCAAGAGACCCCAAGCCTGGTGCTACCAGGAGGCTGGTCATCCCCTTGTCTCTTAGAGGTTTCCTTCTCACCTTAGCCCATGAGATTCCCCTTGCAGGTCACTTAGGCCAGAACAAGACTTGGGACAGGCTTGCCCCACACTTTCACTGGCCTCATATGTCTGAGGACACTAAAGAGTTTTGTCGCTCATGTGTCACCTGCCAAGCCAGTGGCAAATCAGGTGGCACAACAAAGGCCCCCCTTATACCACTACCTGTGGTGGGGGTTCCCTTTGAAAGAGTAGGGATTGACATTGTTGGACCAATGGATCTCCCAACAGCATCTGGGCACAGATTTATACTGGTGGTAGTGGATCATGCCACCAGGTATCCAGAAGCTATTCCCCTTAGGACCACTACAGCTCCTGTTGTGGCCAGGGCCCTACTTGGAGTTTTCTCCAGAGTGGAGTTTCCTAAGGAGGTTGTCTCTGACAGAGGTGCAAACTTCATGTCAGGATACTTGACTGCTATGTGGAAGGAGTGTGGTGTCAATTATAAATTCACCACACCCTATCACCCACAATGCAATGGGCTTGTTGAGAGATTCAACAAGACCCTCAAAGGGATGATAAAAGGATTACATGAGAAGCTCAGGCGAAGATGGGATTTCCTTTTACCCTGCCTCCTGTTTGCTTACAGAGAGGTCCCACAGAAGGGGGTTGGTTATAGTCCTTTTGAGCTTCTGTTTGGACATCCTGTAAGAGGACCCCTATGTCTTGTGATGGAAGGATGGGAGTTACCTCTCAAAAAGCCTAAACTTGACATAGTGGACTATGTACTTGGTCTCCGCTCCAGGATGGCAGAGTACATGGAGAAGGCATCTAAAAACCTTGAGGCCAGCCAAGAACTTCAAAAAGCTTGGCATGACCAAAAGGCTGTCCTAACTGTGTATCATGCAGGACAGAAGGTGTGGGTGTTGGAGCCAGTGGCCCCAGCAGCTCTCCAAGACAAATGGTCTGGACCCCATACCATCATTGAGCAAAAGGGAGAAGTCACCTACTTGGTGGACATGGGAACTCCCAGGAGCCCTCACAGAGTACTTCATGTGAATAGGCTCAAAGCATTTGTCAACAGGGAGGACATGGGCTTGCTCATGGCCACAGATGAGGGGCAGGAGGAAGAGAGTGAGCTTCTCCCAGACCTGCTCACTCAGAACCCTGATGATAGGTCAGTAGATGGTGTAGTCTTTTCTGACAGCCTCTCTGCTCATCAACAAGAGGATTGTAAGCAAGTCCTTCAATCCTTCAGACAAATGTTTTCTCTGACCCTCAGTCAGACAAACTGGTGCACACATGAGGTGGACACTGGAGACAGTCTGCCTATAAAGAGTAAAATCTACAGGCAACCTGACCACGTCAGGGACTGCATAAAAACGGAAGTACAAAAGATGTTGGAATTGGGAGTGAGTCATTGAACCCTCAGAGAGCCCTTGGGCTAGTCCTGTAGTTCTAGTGCCAAAACCTCACACCCAAGATGGTAAGAGAGAGATGAGGTTTTGTGTAGACTACAGGGGTCTCAATGCTGTCACTAAGACAGATGCCCATCCAATACCCAGGGCAGATGAACTGATAGACAAGTTGGCTTCTGCAACTTTCTTAAGTACATTTGACCTCACAGCTGGCTATTGGCAGATCAGGTTAGCTGAGGATGCCAAGGCCAAGACAGCATTTTCTACCCCAGGAGGTCATTACCAATTTGTGGTGATGCCCTTTGGTTTGAAAAATGCACCTGCCACTTTTCAAAGGTTGGTGAACCAAGTTCTCACTGGGTTGGATGCCTTTTGTGCAGCAGATCTAGATGATATTGCTGTCTTTAGCTCCACCTGGGAGGATCACCTGATCCACCTGAGGAAAGTTTTGGAGGCCCTGCAAAAGGCAGGCCTCACTATCAAGGCTACTAAGTGCCAGATAGGGCAGAGTCAGGTTGTGTACCTGGGCCACCTTGTGGGTGGAGACCAGGTTCAACCATTGGAGAGCAAGATACAGGCCATAAAGGACTGGGCTCCTCCAACCACCCAGACACAGGTCAGAGCTTTCTTGGGCCTGTCTGGTTACTATAGGAAGTTTGTCAAAAATTATGGGTCCATTGTGACACCACTTAATGACCTGACAAGAAGAAAATGCCACAGAAAGTTCAGTGGACAGTTAGCTTTCAGAAGGCATTTGATGACCTAAAGCAGGCCATGTGTACTGCACCTATTCTCAAGAGTCCTGAGTACTCCAAAACCTTCATTGTCCAAACAGATGCATCTGTTTTGGGTGTGGGAGCTGTTCTTTCTCAACTGAATATTGATGGTCATGACCAGCCCATTGCTTTTATAAGCAGAAGGCTGACCCCTAGAGAGAAACGTTGGTCAGCTATTGAGAGGGAGGCCTTTGCTGTGGTTTGGGCCCTGAAGAAGTTGAGGCCATACTTGTTTGGAACTCACTTCAAGATTCAGACCAACCATAAGCCCCTCTTATGGCTAAATCAGATGAAGGGTGAAAACCCCAAACTTCTTAGGTGGTCCATTTCCCTACAGGGGATGGACTTTACAGTGGAGCACAGACCAGGGACTGACCATGGCAATGCAGATGGTCTCTCCAGGTATTTCCACTTAGAACAGGAAGACTCACCTGGTCAAGGTTAGTTTAATGTCCCTAAGTTTGGGGGGGGTTATGTAGGAGAGTGGGGTCTTCAATCCTATGGTCACCCCAGATTTTTGCTTTTTGCTTCACTGGTTTGCGACTTTCCCTGGCTGTGGGCCTGCTAATCAGACCCACAGCCTAGCTGTTCTCTCTCTAAATTGACAGGCATGTACTTTAGGTGCATTTACCAATTGGTACTGGGCCACCTTATCAGTCCCTGTACACAGGGCATAGGTGTACCCAGGGCCTACCAGGGGCTGAAGCATGTATTATGCCACCCCTGGCTGGCCATCTAAATCTGACACAACTGGCTGCACGACAGCTGGGGCAAGGTGGTGTAAACACCCTTTGCTGTAGATATAGTATACCTATATCTAACCCTAAAATGGACACATATATTCCTATCAGTCACTCCTATGGAAGGCCTTATCAATCCTGAAGGCAGAGTGCTTGGAATTATGTGAGATGGTGCTCTGGCATGAGCTGAGCCCGTTTGCAGCTTGCGGAACCAAGTGTCAAGGATACAAGTCGTTTCCGCAGGAGCGTCAGGAATCCGAAGTATAATCCACAGCCTTCCCCTGCAGCCTTCCGACTCTATCGAACACTAGAGCACAAAAGGCGGAACAGGGGAAAACAGGGAGACAAAACAAGGAAAGGTGGGGGTAACAATTGTGTGATGATGGTCTTCAGACTGGATGTTTCAGCCTTCTTGGGGGCTTGGCAACGAGGTAGACTGCAATGCAAAGGAGTGATATTCTTGAGACTGAATAGGACAATCACATTCACAATTACATTAAATATCCTTTCATACCTAGATTGATGTGTGTTAACGTTCCTGAATGGAAGAACCTCTGGTAAGGGATTTATCTGGAGCTGCAGTGAAGGAGGCAATATATACATAAGTCTAGTGTCTCTATGTTGCTGGTAATACAAGCTACGAAATTATGCTGCTCACTCTGATTTCTGTCTGAACATCCAAGAAACACCGCCCAAAGGTTTGAGAGGATTCAATAACTCTGTTGCCAATATTCGTATTAGCTGGAGAAACTTCTACAATAAACAAAACAGGATTTTACACACTACAACACAGTCTTTTGATAACAATATATATGAGCAGCGCAATAATGCGCTGTTACCGTGATTCTGGGACGTGCAGCTGTAGCCCGATCCACACTGGTCCACGCAAGATACCAAGTCCAAATACTTGATACTCCACAAGTGTAAGTACCCCAAGGAATGCCGGGAGTAGGGACGGGCAGGGCATAAGAAAAATAACGAAGAGGAAAACCCTAACTAACTAATACTAATTCACCGAGGAAAACCCGGCCGCCAGCGGAGAGGAAACCCGGCTGACCAGCGGAGCTCCCCGGTGAGGGAAAATGAAGGGAGAAAGCTAGCCCGGCCCGTCAGCGGAGACCAAGCCCGGCTGACAAGCGGAGCACAAAGGAGGGCTTGCAGAAAGAAGAGGAATCCCGCCGGATGGCGGAGTAAAACCCGGCCGCCGGGCGGAACACCAAACAAATGGGGAGGAATTAAGGAAATGAAAAGTGACACGGTCCGTGTCACAAGGAACAAGCGCAGAGGCAAGGCGCTTGCTCAAAAACAAAGAGAAAGACCACGGAGGCTCGGAATAAACCCACAGAGCCGCGGACTCTCAACGAACAATTAGTACGCTAGTACTCAGGAACGGAAGTCAGGCACAGGAAGTCAGGCAACAAACGGACCCGACGGAGCTATACGCAAGAACGTGAAGCGTCGCTCCCTGGGTCAAGAAATCTTAAGTAGTGCACCAATTAAAGGGACAGCGCACGGGGAAGGGGCTTGAGGCATGACAGTACACTCCCCCCACAACAACCCCCAACCGGTTTGGGCTTGTCAGGATATCTTTGATGAAACACCCTTAACAGTCGAGGTGCATGGATATTAGAGAAGGGTTCCCATGTGCGCTCTTCCACACCGTATCCCTTCCAATGAACTAAATACTGGACCGTACCCCTCACTCTACGGGAATCAAGGATAGTCTCAACCTCATATTCATCCGAGTCCTGCAGAGTTAACGGAGTAGGTTTCACCGGCAATGTAGTCCCTGGTTCAACCGGTTTTAGTAGGGAAACATGGAATACCGGATGAATCCTAAATGAAGGTGGAAGTTGTAATCTTATGGCAACAGGATTGATTATCTTTTCCACCTTATAGGGACCTATGTATTTGGGATTGAACTTGCGTGGACCCCCAAGAGCAATGTATTTAGTGGAGAGCCAAACATCGTCCCCTGGTGTGTATATGGGTTCCAATCTTCTGTGTAGATTTGCCCCTTCTGTGTATCTAACCTTAGCCATCTCAAGACTCTCTAATGCCTTCTTATGTATCTCGAGTAACATCTCTACTCTGTCTGCAGCAGCAGGGGTTGGACAATCTGTGGAACAACCTGAGGGCAGCAACTTAGGGTGATAACCATACATGCAAAAGAAAGGAGAAACTTTGATAGAGGAGTGTGTGCTGTTGTTATATGAGATTTCTGCTACCCAAACCAACTCATCCCAGTCCACTGGAGACTGCAATACCTGATTCCTTATGTATTGCTCAAAACACTGATTGACTCTCTCCGTCTGCCCATCTGACTGTGGGTGATGACTTGAGGACAGACGGACGTCTATCTGGAGCAAAGAACACAAACTCCTCCAGAACCGGGACACAAATTGGGCTCCTCTGTCGGAGACCAAGGCAGAAGGGAAACCATGAAGTCGCACTATGTGTTGCATGTATATGGAGGCTAACTCAACTGCTGTGGGTAAACGCTGTAATGGTACAAAATGGGCCATCTTGGTGAACATATCCACCACCACCAGCAATGTATTGTTCTTTGCTTTAGTGAGCGGCAGTTCCACTATAAAATCAAGGGACACCGTATGCCAGGGACCGGGAGGGGAAGGTAAAGGCATGAGAAGGCCCACAGGGTTGAGGCGAGAAACCTTGGTTTGAGCACACACATAGCATGTCTTAACAAAGCGTTCTATGTCTGCTAGCATATTAGGCCACCAGAAACGTTCACGCACAGTGCTAATGGTTTTCTTTATTCCTGGATGACCAGCCACTGGATGTGTGTGATACCACTGCAGGACTTGTTCCTGTAATTCCCTCGTCGGTAAAACCACTCCCCCTTGTACACACACAAGGTTACCCTTCCTAGACGTGTCCTGTGAACCCACTATAGTCTGCATGTCTGCTAACGCTTGACTACACCTCACATGTGCCAGAAATTCATCCTCTGTCTGTGTGCCTCCTACAATACTCGTTCTGGGGATGATGTGTGTAGGTTCAATGGGATCTGTAGGGGTCTCGAAACCCAAACGTGATAGAGCATCTGCCTTCCCGTTACGTTTGCCAGGTCTGTACTGGACAGTGAAATCGAACTCACTAAAGAACTGAGACCAACGCAGCTGTCTCATGGAAAGTGCCTTTGCTGACTTGAGATATTGGAGGTTGCGATGGTCAGTATATACCACTGCGGGATGTCTGGCACCTAGGAGATACTGCCGCCATTCTTCAAATGCCTTCTTAATTGCTAGGAGTTCCTTATCCCCTACCGCATAATTGTATTCAGCCGGGGAGAGTTTGTGGGAATAATAGGCCACCGGATGACATTCACCGGACACGGCATCTACCTGAGACAGAACACCTCCCACTGCCACTTGAGAAGCGTCTACCTCCACCACAAAGGGCAGAGCGGGGTCAGGATGATGTAGCACCGGGGCACTGGTGAAAGCTTCCTTTAGCAACTGGAACGATCGCTCTGCCTCACAGGACCACACAAAAGGAACCGCCTTTTTCAACAATGATGTAATAGGTGTCACTAAGTCAGAAAAATTGCGGATGAACCTCCTATAGAAATTGGCCAGCCCTACAAAACTTTGGACTTCCTTGATCGTACGCGGAGCCGGCCATGCCAGAACAGCCTCCACCTTGGAGGGATCCATACGAAGGCCCCTAGGGGAAACGATATAACCCAAAAAGGGGACCTCCTGAGTATGAAAAGTACATTTTTCCAACTTACAGTATAAGCGATTGTCTAGTAACCTTTCCAACACGTTGCGTACATGCTGTTGGTGTATCGCCAAAGTAGCGGAAAATATCAGCAAATCATCAATGTAGGCAATTACATACTCATCAAGAATGTCTTTCAGAACTTCATTTATGAAGAATTGAAATGCCGCTGGGGCATTACATAGCCCGAAGGGCATTACAAGGTACTCGAAGAGACCGTATTTGGTGCAGAACGCCGTCTTCCACTCGTCTCCCTCCTTGACTCGTACCAGATGATAAGCGCCCCGCAAGTCCAACTTAGTGAAGTACTGGGCATTGCGGATTCTGTCAAGGAGGGAGGCTATAAGAGGAAGAGGATAACGGTTCTTGATTGTCACTTCATTGAGCTTCCTGTAATCAATACAACATCGCAGGCCCCCTTCCCGTTTAGGGATGAAGAACAACGAGGAAGAGGCTGGGGATCGCGAGGGTCTGATGAATCCCTTCTCGAGCATGGAGTCGAGATAATCACGTAAGTATACATTCTCTTTTTCAGTGAGTGCATACACTCTGCTACAGGGTATTCTGGCTCCTGCCTCGAGATCAATACGGCAGTCGTAGACTCGGTGTGGTGGAAGAACCTCTGCTTCCCGTACATCAAAGACCTCCTGCAGATCTTGGTAGCAGAGTGGGAGAACAGGACATGCCTCAAGACTCTCCATGGCTGCTTGTGTCTCTCCTTTAGTAGCCCCTACCATGGGCACTGGAGCCACAGGAGGAAAGGATATAGTGGATGTCTCCCAATTGATGTCAGGGTTTTGCGTTCTTAACCATGGAATACCCAGGAGCACCGGGAATTGTGGAAAACTAATCAAATCAAACATTAAGTCTTCATGGTGATCAGGTGCTATAACCATGTGCATTGTATTGGTGTGATGTGTAACTGGACCAGAAAGAATGGGGCTGCCATCGATGGTGGTGACATTACTGGCAGTCTCCTTTTCAGTGCTGGTTATCATGTTCTCCCTAGCCCATTCCATGTCCATGTAATTTCCAGAAGCCCCTGAATCCACCATTATCAAAACGTGTAAACCAAGAGTGCCTTGTGTTAGGTATGCTGATACGTATAAATGATTAGTAGGAGTGTAGGTATAATCGGAAGAAGAGACTGTTAATCCGGACCTACCTGAGTTCCTGGTCTCACAAGAACCCAGGCTGACTAGTTTCCCGACACCTTGGACTGAGCGGGTTTAACTGGGCATTCTCTTAGGAAATGTCCCGCTTTCCCACAATATAAACAGAGCCGAAGCGTTCTTCTCCTCTGTCTTTCCTCGGAAGTCAGAGGACCTCGGACTATGCCTATCTGCATGGGTTCGCTGTCATCAGCGGCTTTTTCTGGGGCACTTTTTTTTCCTTCAGGGCCACATACCGATACTCAGGCTTCCCTTTTTCTTTCTTCCTTTCATGCAACCGATGGTCAATCTTTACTACCAAGTCAATGAGAGCGTTACAGGAGGTAGGAAGATCAACTATCTGAGACAAAGCATCTTTCAGTTCCTCCCGCAACCCCCGGTAGAACATGGTACTGCGTTTTTCCTCCGGCCAATTGGACTCAATTACCAACCGGCGGAACTTAGTAATATAGGCTACTAGATCCTGAGTACCCTGTTTTAGTTCTAATAATTCCGTATCGGCAGAATGTGTATACATGTGTCGATCAAAAAGTTTACGGAATTCTCGTCGAAAAGCTGCATAGTTATGTAACAGGGGGTCATCTCTGTCTACTAAGGGTATAGCCCAATCTGCTGCAGAACCACTGAGGTAAGAAATAACAAAGGCTACCTTAGCCTGGTCAGAGGGAAAACATGGAGCCTTACAGGAGAAGTGTAGTTGGCATTGACTGAGGAAAGCCGCGCATCGCGCTGTTTCCCCTGCAAAACGCTCAGGGGGTGCCAGGGGTATTGAAGGCGGAGTGGTCACCTGCACAACCGATGTCCCTCCTCCTGTAGCGCCAGGAGTATGCTGTCTTTGCAGGGTGTCCATTCTGGCCATCAATGTCTGAGTTTCTACCTGTAGATTCCCCAACATACCTGCCACATCAGCCAGTGTGACCGCTTCGAGATCCATGACGCTCAGGCAGAACTCACCCCTTGGGCTTCACGTTCTGTAAAGGATACAAGTCGTTTCCGCAGGAGCGTCAGGAATCCGAAGTATAATCCACAGCCTTCCCCTGCAGCCTTCCGACTCTATCGAACACTAGAGCACAAAAGGCGGAACAGGGGAAAACAGGGAGACAAAACAAGGAAAGGTGGGGGTAACAATTGTGTGATGATGGTCTTCAGACTGGATGTTTCAGCCTTCTTGGGGGCTTGGCAACGAGGTAGACTGCAATGCAAAGGAGTGATATTCTTGAGACTGAATAGGACAATCACATTCACAATTACATTAAATATCCTTTCATACCTAGATTGATGTGTGTTAACGTTCCTGAATGGAAGAACCTCTGGTAAGGGATTTATCTGGAGCTGCAGTGAAGGAGGCAATATATACATAAGTCTAGTGTCTCTATGTTGCTGGTAATACAAGCTACGAAATTATGCTGCTCACTCTGATTTCTGTCTGAACATCCAAGAAACACACCCCAAAGGTTTGAGAGGATTCAATAACTCTGTTGCCAATATTCGTATTAGCTGGAGAAACATCTACAATAAACAAAACAGGATTTTACACACTACAACACAGTCTTTTGATAACAATATATATGAGCAGCGCAATAATGCGCTGTTACCGTGATTCTGGGACGTGCAGCTGTAGCCCGATCCACACTGGTCCACGCAAGATACCAAGTCCAAATACTTGATACTCCACAAGTGTAAGTACCCCAAGGAATGCCGGGAGTAGGGACGGGCAGGGCATAAGAAAAATAACGAAGAGGAAAACCCTAACTAACTAATACTAATTCACCGAGGAAAACCCGGCCGCCAGCGGAGAGGAAACCCGGCTGACCATCGGAGCTCCCCGGTGAGGGAAAATGAAGGGAGAAAGCTAGCCCGGCCCGTCAGCGGAGACCAAGCCCGGCTGACAAGCGGAGCACAAAGGAGGGCTTGCAGAAAGAAGAGGAATCCCGCCGGATGGCGGAGTAAAACCCGGCCGCCGGGCGGAACACCAAACAAATGGGGAGGAATTAAGGAAATGAAAAGTGACACGGTCCGTGTCACAAGGAACAAGCGCAGAGGCAAGGCGCTTGCTCAAAAACAAAGAGAAAGACCACGGAGGCTCGGAATAAACCCACAGAGCCGCGGACTCTCAATGAACAATTAGTACGCTAGTACTCAGGAACGGAAGTCAGGCACAGGAAGTCAGGCAACAAACGGACCCGACGGAGCTAGAAGCAAGAACGTGAAGCGTCGCTCCCTGGGTCAAGAAATCTTAAGTAGTGCACCAATTAAAGGGACAGTGCACGGGGAAGGGGCTTGAGGCATGACACCAAGTCCTAATAGCTGTTCCATGATAACGCTATACCATATACTCTTAAGTGCATTATCTACCTCGCGGTAAAATGCTAATTCTGGTATAACATTATCAAAACATGTCAGGGGCGTGGCTTAGCGGGCAACGATGGTGGACGCAGCTTGCTAGAGCTCCCACCGGCCCGACCATTATCTGGCAATTTATCCTGGCTCCTGAACCCGCTTCGTAGCCCACACCTGCAGTGATTGTGGCGGAGGGCAGGAGGTGTTGTTCGGTGCACTTTTCGGTGCTCCCGGTTCCTTGGCAGTCAAGAAAGCAGCTGCGGCAGGTCGCGGCCTAGTCCCTGAGGAGAAGCCGGGACCTCGATTTTGACGCCTCCCGGTCGGAGGGTCTCCGCGCCGGCCGGCTGGGCCGACATTTCTCCAGGGCCTGCGGCCCCTCTTGGAGGCGGAACAGTGGGCATATCCGCGGACCTGCCCGCAGTGGTGGGGGCACCGGCCTGAGCTGAGGGAAAGGCCGGAGGGCGCTGCGGCCTACATCGGGGCCGAGAGACCGGGGCCTCGAGTTTCGAGACTCCCAGCCGCGAGGGCAGAAGCATTGCGGTGGCTGAGGAGTCGACTGGAGCGGCTGGGGACACGGTGCCCCCCGGAGCGAGCGCCTGCCTAGGAGTCTGGTGTGCTCCCTTGCCTCGGACAACACATTGGTCGGTGACGCTGTGTGGCGACGAGGAACACCAGCGGCCGGCCCACGTAACGCCGGTGAGTGCCCGAGACAGTTGGCCAGTGGGGCGGGGGGGCTCCTCCGCTGGGTGCTAGTGGCGGATCGCTGTGTGGCCTGGTGTGGATCCACGGGGCCCCCCTTTGTGGCCAGAGTTTGGAGTGGGGCCATCACGGAGCGAAGACTGGGCCGGGCTGGGACGCCGTGGTGCACCTTAATCTTGGGGACAGCCTCGTGGGACCCGATGTCCCCCCCAGGCAGCGGACGACGATAGCGTGGAGGACTTGCAGGCCTGGGTTCCGCGTGTGGTGTACTCCTGCTTACGTTTGGAGGTGCGGGGGGTCGGCACCGAGGCTATCTACGGATACTCCGAAACCAGTTGGACCCAGGTGTACTGCGACCATGACCAGAGGCGGGGGTGGCAGCGGGTCCGCCAAGCAGGGGACCCTAGATAAATTTACGGGGCCAAGTGGGGCACCTGGTGCCTCGGGCGGAGGCCACGGACCGGGCCCCGACAATGCAGCACTTATGGCGGCGATTACCCAGTCCAGAGACATGCTGGACGCTAAGATTGGGGCAGTCGGCGCGGATGTGACCCTATTTCGCCAAGACCTGCGGAACGCTGTGGTGCGTATTACTGAGGCAGAATCCAGGATATCGGTGGTGGAGGACGACGTTGGGACCCTGAAGCGGAAAATGGCGGCCATGGAAAATGTCCAGAGGGGCCTTGCGCTCCGCGTGGAAGATGCTGAAGGGCGGGCACGCAGAAACAACCTTCGCTTCGTGGGGTTTCCGGAAGGCTGCGAGAAGGGGAACATGGAACAGTTCTTGTCCCAATGGTTGGAGTCCTGGCTTTCCCCAGACATTCTGTCACGATGCTTTGTGATTGAGCGCGCGCATAGAGCCCTGACGCAGAAGCCGCCGGCGGGGGAGAGGCCCAGGCCGGTGATTGCCAGGATTCTGAATTTCCACGACAGGGACAGTATCCTGCGGGAGGCGAGGACCAAGGACTCTCTTTTATTTGAAAAACACAAGATAATGATCTTTCCGGATTACACCAGGCTCGTGCAACAACAACGTCACTCGTTCATTGCCGCCAAGGCGAAACTATGAGGTCTGAAGATCCAATACTCCCTTCTTTATCCGGCCCGCCTGCGGGTGATCTTTCAGTCGCGGACTCACTTCTTTGATACTCCGGAAGACGTCTTTAAATGGACTGTTGAGACAGTGAGGGTCCGGCCGTAAGCCCAGCCGGGACTGAACCCGGGTCACTCGAGGGGCCCTTCGCCGGCGCGGGAGGATTCCGACGCCAAGAGCAGGAGACATAGGAGGTCAAGGTCGCGAAAACGCTCCCCTTCACGTGGTGGGAAACGAGATGGCGCACCCACCGACTCTGACCGCTCTGGCAAGGACAGAGGTACCTCAGGGGACTGAACCTGCTCGCGATCATTACAGGCTCCCGCCGGGAGATGGCTTTCCTGTGTTTGCTTGGACTGCGGCTTGCTACTTGACTGTATAATCGCTGCTTGCTTTACTTTATCATTGTTGGGACTATGTGGGGCGGTGGGGGGGGTTCAGGTAGCTCTTCTATAGGGGCTTTGCCTCCTACTCAAGTGGGAGATACTAGGGGGGGAGTCGGTTGGCTGGGTGGGTAGTTGGGACTGTTGAGGGAGGGGTTCTTGGGGATCCATTGGAGTGGGTGGCCTCTGACCTCCCGTTGGGGGTTAGGGCGCTCCTGCACCGCGACAGGTACTGCAATGTTGTTGAGGTATAGGGGAGGGGGGAGGACGGTTTGTTGGGAGTTGGGTCGGGGTTGGGTTTGGGGGCTGGGGGAGGGGGATGCACAGTGTTTGGGTCCACAGGGGTAACTTGTTCACACACGATGGTCCACCAGGTTCGATTTCATTTCTGTCCTATGGGCGATTGCGCTCTCCTACGCCCGGGCTGTTGCGCCCCCTTTCATTTGATGGCGGCTAGAGGTCCTGCTTCGGAGCTCCCCAGAGCTACACTGAGAATTGTGAGTTGGAACGTGAGGGGTATGCTCGATAAAATTAAAAGAGGGGCTGTACTGCGACAGGGGAAAAGGGAAAAGGCGGATGTTCTACTGTTACAAGAGACTCATCTCCTATGTACGAAGACTTTGAGTCTACAACGATATGGTTATCATCAGGTGTATCATGCGGGGTTTGCCCGGGGATCTCGGGGGGTGGCGGTCTTGGTCCATCGAAGGGTATCCTATACCCAATGCTCACAGTGGATAGATGCCCAGGGCAGGTATGTTGTTATCAAAGGAATGATTGGCGAGAAGCAAGTGGTATTTGGTAGTGTGTATGCTCACCCCCCCTTGCAATGGTCTCTGGCGGAGAAGCTGTTTGCGGTCTGGGCAGAGGTGCCTGATGTCTTGTCAGTGATAGGTGGCGACTGGAATGATGTAATGGATGGTTCTGCGGATCGCTACAGGCCTGGTGGCGGACAACTGGCGGTTGCCCCTATGAAACTGAGTGATATGGTGAGAGGTATGGGATGGAGGGATGCCTGGCACTGCCAACACCCACACAGTAGGGAATTTACTTATGTGTCTGCGGTCCATCGTTCCTTCTCGCGGTTGGACTACTTGTTCGTCCCGTGCGCCGCCGTCGGAAGGGTGGCGTCAACCGCTATTCTGCCCCGGGGGCTTTCTGATCATTCCCCGTTACAATCGATATCCTCCTTGACAGACGGCGACAGCCGTTTCGATGGCGCCTCTCTACTTGGCATCTGCAACGAGATGACTACCAGTCCCATATGCGTGAGGCCATTGCCCACTACTGGGAGGAGAATGAGGGGCCCGACTCGGACGTGGTGACCCTCTGGGAGGCCATGAAGCCGACGCTCAGAGGAGTAGACATAGCCTGGTGTGCGAGGGCCCGTAGGGCTCGAAAGGAGAAACTGGAGAAGGCGGAAGATTGCGTCCGCACTCTGGAGGCACGGTCTACAGAGACGGGGGCAGAGGAGGATGCGCGGCGGCTCCTGCAGGCGCAGAATGATGCTGCTTCCCTATTGCTTGAGGAGTCGCGCCATATATGGCTCGCAACGGAGAGTAGAATATACCAATGGGGGGACAAATCCAGCTCTATGCTGTACAGGCTGTGCCAGGGCGCGTTCCAGGCTCAGACGCTGCCGGCGCTGAAAGATGAGGCCGGGACCCCCATAACTGGCCCAAGGGCTATGGCTGCCAGCTTTGCGAGCTATTATGAGGCGCAGTACGCCCCCAGAGACTCCCTTCCTGCGGAGGCTGTAGACAAATTCCTGGCGGATCTCCCGCCGCGGGGGATCTCCGACGAGGAGCGTGATGGTCTAGAGCTTCCCTTGTCCGCCGAGGAACTGAGCTAGGCGTTGGGCGAGCTGAATGCCGGGAAGGCCCCAGGGCCGAACGGCTTCCCGTGCGAGTTTCTACGGAAATTTCACCTCCAATTAGGGCCCCATTTCAAGAAGGCATTGGATGCTGCTAGGGAACGAGGTCAGCTGCTGCCGGATTGGTGACATGCCGAGATAGTGGTGTTCTGTAAGCCGGGGAGACTGCCAGATAGGCACGAATCATACCGCCCTATCTCTCTCCTAAACATCAAGGCGAAGATACTGGCGAAGGCGCTTGCAAATCGCCTCCTGCCTCTCATTACCGCTCTGGTCCACCCGGACCAGGCGGGTTTTATGCCACACAGGGCCACTAGACACAACATCAGGTGGGCCCAGGTGGCTCTGGAGATGATGAAAGCCACCGGCTCCCAGGCGGCGCTCCTATTGGCTGACATCGATAGGGCCTTCGACTCGCTGAGCTGTACATACTTACAGGCACTTCTACCCCATTTGAATCTCGGCCCTCAGTTCCTCTCGTATGTGCGGCTGCTGTATACCGACCTTTCCCATCGGGCGAGGCACCCGACGGGGATGCCCGCTCTCACCATACTTATTCGCTCTCGCAATGGAACCCCTTGCGGCGTAGGTGCGAATAGATGCACAAATGAAGGGGTTCGAATGGGAGGCTGGGCCGTCAGACCGCATCGCGCTCTACGCGGACGACGTACTGTTCTTTCTTACTGACCTCGACAGGTCAGGCCCCAAGGTGCTTGAGATTATGAGAGTGTTTGGTGAAGTATCAGGGCTGAATCTCAATGTGAGGAAGTCAGTTTTGTGGACCCTGGGCAGCGGAGTGGCTCTTGGTGCCTGGGCGTCAGCCCTACAACAGGCGACGGGAGGTCTTAAGTACCTGGGGGTGTTTTTGACTGACATCCCGGGAGTCTCGTGGGAGCGTAATATTATTCCGGTTTGGGACAGAGTCAGATCGGACATGAAGACGAGGTCCCGCATGCCCTTGAACCTATATGGCCGGTCGGCCATCTTTAAGATGGTCGCTCTCCCTCGTCTGCTCTACCAACTGCAGAACCATCCTTATCCTATCTCGCCACAATGGTTCCGCCAAGTCGATTCGGCGCTGGGCCGTTTCCTCTGGGCTGGGGGGGCGGTGCGTGTGGCCCTTCGCTCCTGCTTCCTCTCTACGTACTGCGGTGGCCTGGCGTCTTCGGACATCCTCTCCTACTATCAGGCGTCCCATCTCTTGATACTTAACGAATGGTGGTATGGGGATCGGGGCGATCCGGCATATGCTCTGGAGTGATATCTAATGGAACCAGATACCTTGCACACGCTACTATACTGAGCCGGGAAAAGGAAGAAGCTCCTGGTGGTTACACAGACTGTCTTCCAAGTCTGGCGTCGGGCACTGGGTCGCATGGGGTGGTGGAATAGGCTGACTGGGGAGACCCCGCTGTGGCAGAATGGCCGCCTACCGGCCTTGTCGACCCTGCCGGGGTTTCGCGGCTGGGACTCGATAGGGATTTCGGCGTTAGGGCATGTTATGAGGGGCACGACCCTTAAATCCTTCCAGGAGTTGAGGGATGAGTACGATATGCCGCATACCCAGTTCTTCAAGTACCTGCAGTTTCGCCATGCTATCTCCCCCGCCCTGGAGGGGTTGGACTCCCTGTCAGAATTCAGTCCCATAGAGGCTAAATTGTTCATGGGTGAATTGACGGAGAAGAAAATTTCATGCATATACCAATCCCTTGTCACTCACTGTGCGCCCTCCCTAGATGGCCTTCGGTCCAAATGGGAGAGAGACGTTGATGAAATTGATGAGGAAGGATGGAGGGAGGCTCTTGCGGCTCCGAGGGAGGCGGCTGTCGCTGTGCGGCTGCGTTTTATCCAATTTAAATGGTAAACAACCGTTACAACGCAACTTTTACAACGGACTACTTTTACAACGCAACTTTTACAACGCAGGATCCATTACAACGAAGTACCATTACAACGCATTTTTTTACATCGCAGATACCTTTACAACGCATGCCATTACAACGTAAGTATTGGTAAGTATATAATTATAATAAAAATGTTATAGGTTTGGGTTTTTGGGTAAAGGGGTATTTTTAGGGTTCAGGGTTAGGTTTGGGTTTTTGGGTAAAGGGCTATTTTTAGGGTTCAGGGCTAGGTTTGGGTTTTTGGGTACAGAGGTATTTTTAGGGTTCAGGGCTAGGTTTGGGTTTTTGGGTACAGGGGTATTTTTAGGGTTCAGGGCTAGGTTTGGGTATTTGGGTAAAGGGGTATTTTTAGGGTTCAGGGCTAGGTTTGGGTTTTTGGGTAAAGGGGTATTTTTAGGGTTCAGGGCTAGGTTTGGGTTTTTGGGTAAAGGGGTATTTTTAGGGTTCAGGGCTAGGTTTGGGTTTTTGGGTAAAAGGGTATTTTTAGGGTTCAGGGCTAGGTTTGGGTTTTTGGGTAAAGGGGTATTTGTAGGGTTCAGGGCTAGGTTTGGGTTTTTGGGTAAAGGGGTATTTTTAGGGTTCAGTGGTAGGTTTGGGTTTTAAATAAAATTAAAATAAAATTAAATTAAATTATATTAAATTTAATAATTTACATTTTTAAAAATATTATATACTTACCAATACTTACGTTGTAATGGTATGCGTTGTAAAGGTATTTGCGTTGTAAAAAAATGCGTTGTAATGGTAGTTTGTTGTAATGGATCCTGCGTTGTAAAAATTGTGTTGTAAAGGTATGCGTGCTAAAAGTATGCGTGGTAACGTCATACATCCAGGCTTACTACACGAGAGAGAGGCTGTGGCGGGCTGGATTGATTGCTTCCCCCGACTGTCTGAGGTGTGGTAGGGAAATGGGCACGTTCCTGCATACTGTGTGGTCCTGTGGGGCAATGGTGCGATACTGGAAGCGTATTTGGGACTGCTTGGATGAGGTTCTGGGCTGGCAGCTCCCGAGTACGTCGCAACTGGGTCCTCTGCATGTCTTGGAGCAAGTGGGCGGTAATATCTATAAGAGACATCTCTTGCTCCTGGGCCTTACGGTTGCCAAGCGGGATGTGGCCCGTGCCTGGAAAGACCCTGGGGCTCCCCCGGTTGAGGTCTGGAAACGGGGCATGGACTATTGGATGGGACTAGAACGCCCTGTGTTTGAGGCCCGTGGCTGCCCCAGAAAACACTATAAAATCTGGAAGAGGTGGGCAGAATACAGGGGGTTGTGGCTGGAGCCGCCGCCGCAGCAGGATACAATGGCGGATCAGGTGTCATAAGTGCCGGGACAGGAGCGAGAGTGCATTAACATCTCTGTACAGATTACTTTGTTTAAATCCTGGTGACCATCGTGAACGGGGCGGGGGTGGGAACCCGGTGGGGGGTTGTTCTGGGATTGGAGGGGGGATCCGGGTAGTTAATATCACTGTCTTATCCTGCTTTTTGTGCTGATTGCTGCAACTGTGATTCATTATTATTTGCTTACAGCCTCTCCAGTAACTGGAGTGCTGTAGATGATTCTGCAATCTCTTTCTGAAATGTCAATAAAATCTGGTTTTGAAGAAGAAAAAAAAAACATGTCGAGTAAGGTGTCATACGATTTGGAATACTACCCCCTCGCCAATTCTGGCGACGGGGGTAGCATCCACCCTTCTAGAGGGACACGACATGTATGTAACTGTGAACCCCGGTTAAAGTTAACTCGAGCCTCAGCATCACAAAATGGATGCTGCCACCACAGACACAAGTCTGACCTCCTGCTGCTGGGAGTCCTTCCAGCGAGGATGGCTTGGACAAAGGGTTTCCTTCCTTGGGAGGTGCTAGCAGCACCCCAGACAGGATTTTGGGTATTGAGGTAGGGAGGCCTGAAAGGAATGAGACATGCCTGGGGCACACAAGGTGCCCTGTGCATACACCGGTTCAAACCAGTTGCTGGGGCACTCCAGCCCCAGCTCTGGCGGGAAACCGGACAAAGCATAGGGGGTGTAACCACCCCCCTTGCTGGTCCCACCCAGGGGAGGGACCTAGTCAGTAGTGCAGCCCCCTTTAGGAGAATAAAGGTAGGAGCTGGTCCCATTTCAAATTAGATTATCCTGAACTATTCTACAAGAAGAAACTCTGGCCTTCGACGTTCTGCTCCACAGAAGACTGAAGAATCTCCCTTGTGGGCAAGGAGTGTCCACCCTGCAACTGCAGGCACCATCAAGCGTCCAGCGGCTTCACTTTGTCGTCTTCCCTCGAGGATCCAGACTTCAGAGCCCGACGAGACCCGGATTCCCAGACCTCTCCGACCTCTACCTACATCTGCAGCAAAGCTGAGACCCGTGGGTGCAACGAGACACGTGGGACCGGCCATCTTGAACGAACCTGCACTTCGCTTCCAGCACGAATCCCGAGGTAAACTCGACCAAGTGCTTTGGGGACTGAGAAGCCCCAGCCCCGAGCAGCCCCTGCACCGAAGATCAGCCCTCCAGCATCCACGAGATCTGCGTGGGGCCCTTCTGCTTGGTTCCTGCTCGACGCGTTGTCTGGTCACTTGCCGGCTGGCTAGTGGCCTCCCAGACGACGAACCTGTGAATTTCCACTGCTGATCTGGTTGCTCCAGATTGGCCCTTGCTCCCTTCCAAAAGAGGGGCACCCCGGACTCTCCTAGTCCGCACCAGACGCTTTTTCCATTCACCGCGTGGGTTGCCTTTGCCAAGGCCTGTTGCCTCCAATTCCGGATCCAACACCGCCGACAGCGAGAGCCTGCGTGGGACAGCTCGTGCCTCCATCCTGGTTGTCGAAGACACCTCCTGGTCCACGTGGCTGCAGAGTCAAGCGTCCACTCTTCACCTGATCGCGACGACGACATCTGGTTCCTTCCTGGTTCCACCCCAGTCACTGGCTAGTGACTGTGAACATTGTCCCCTCTGCTTTCAGGTCTCCTTCTTCAACAATCCACCCTTGGATTGCACCGGACATCTTCCTCCTGGTCGCCTGCAGCATCTTTTCTTTTCAGGCTTCATTGACTTCAACGCGAGAACCCGACGCACTTTGACACCTATGCACCCGCAGCCCGTGGGTGAGGTAACGAGAGCATTTCGGTGCTCAAGGGTAGTTTAACTGTCCTAGTGTCCAGTTCCACAGTCGTTGTCGTTCTATCTAGTCAGGATTGTCCGTACTCACCTTTTCTTTGAACTGTACTGTCCATAGACGTTGTTACGCATCTCGCGTGTCAGTTCACACTCTGCACACGCGTTCCGTGGGCCTCCTAGTACTTACCTGAAGTTAGTGTAGCGTGGTCCCACCGATCCTACAGCCTCTGGACAGCTCCATTCCGATTATCGACTTTCACATTCCACTTACTTAGTATATGGTTTGTCGTGCCCCTAGGGCACCATTGTAATTTTGTGCAACTCGTAGTGTTTTTTGTAAGAGATTGTCATGTGCTTAGCCCTCTGACCTCATAAAAAGTTCAGAGGTGTTGTTATTAATAAATATATCGTTTATTTTCATAACAACCTGTGTGGTGTCCTTTCACTTGGTATTCAAGGGGTTATATTGTGGTAAAACAGCTGGCTTCACATGCCAAAAGAGTTTAGCCTAAGACTGCTTTGTCCACGCTACCATTAGGATAGCTGGTCTATAAGGTTGACTTACAACCAATCACCATAAGGGTTGTTTGGACTGAGACAAGGTGATCACTAGAACTAGTAAGCATCATATATCAGGCCAACTTCTCACAATAACAATCTATTACACTGTCACCAGTTGACTTCAGTCAAGTACTGGCAGCCACGGCGGCACTAAACAATACTGCGGAGAGAGCCAAAGACAGTTAAACTAAGCCAGTTGGAGACAGTCAGAGAGGGGTGCTGCAAGGTGCTTCATTAGCTATCAGCAAAAAGGAACCAGCAACCAGGGCACTGTGGCGTTAAGCTCAACTTTAACAATATCAGCAATAAATTAATCCACCCACTAACCAACCAACATTTCAGATAGCGGTAGCAGAGGTATCCGAACTGTGGTAAGCAGTGCCAAAGGGAGTGAAAGGAGGTTGGCTGGAGCCGGAGTAAGCTGCGAGTGCCACTGTCGGTAGGAGGAGACTGAGTGTGTGCCCAGGCGTGGTGGCAGAAGTGCCCCAACTAGGTTAGGGTACAGCTTGCTGCCTTGCTGTGTGTGCCTGTTTGATAGCATCTCCCCATCCCTTCCAGTCCCATCCCTTGCAGTTACAACTCCCTTGGTCAGAACGCGAGAACGCAATAACCCTCTCCCTAAAATAAGAGACCCCAAGCACACGGAAAGCAAAATCAACCGAAACAGCCAGAGAGTTTCGCTAGCTAACCCACTGTCCCAAGTCAAACCATCACTGCCTATCACGACTGCCCGGAAAATCCATAATTCTAGGCAGTGCAATGAGGTCAGGCAGGATAAGGAAGAACCCACCACAACCAACAAAATGGAATTGTAAGCCTAAATCATATTCCAAAGGAGCCGATCCCCCCAGGGCGGTTCATTAAAATCATTACAAAACCAAGGAGCTACACTTATATCACCCACGTATTCAATCTTTGGATCACTGAACCCGACTGGGACATTTACCTTCCTAAAAGACCCAAGTGCAGCTATTAACTCAACATCGGAAAAGTTAAACAGCCTCTTAAAACCTTTGACACCATACAAATCAGCCCCCATGCAGACTGAGGACAAAATAGACAACGCGCCACACAACACAATGACAACAGTCATGAATATTGCCCAACACATAACCTGGAGTAAAGAACCCGTGAAGGTGACTGAACGTACTGAACAGGAGGTTAAAAAATAATACTGTTGGAGTTACAATATACAACTCATCCAAGCACTAGTGCACACAAAAACAGAAGCACATTTTAAGGATGAACCTTCAACACATAGTGATAGCACAACCGCCATCCTGGCAACGGCGAACACTGATCAAGACGCCATCACACCACTCTGCCAAAACAGTTTGAGGCAATCAGTACAAACGCACGTTCACTCATACACCAATCAGGACTCAAGGCACGGGATGGAGGTAAGACCCGTCAAAATACTGAACGCCATCAACAAAGCCGAAAAACCTAAAAAACAATCTACACCGAGGCAACACTCAAAGCAAAACCGTAAAAATGAAGACACTTACAATACAGAGGAATTCAGTGACACCTGGATGGGGTCCCAATCAATACTGAACAACAAAGGGATACTTCAGGCTATAAGTACAACATCCAAACCTTCAAAACAAGCTTGTAAAATATCAATCCCTCAATCAAGAGAACAATTAATAACAGAAGAAACATCAAGTACCCCAGCACAGGCAAAAGTCGGTCCCTTAAATCGAATAAACAATTTATATAGAACAAATACATAGTAACAAATCAATTGATCAAGTAATGAAATTAGAGGAAGAAACCAAGTCCCAGTATACAAAGTCAACTTTGGTCAACTCACTGCAAGGAAAGGGACTGGCCGATAGGAGTCTAGCAGAAGAAAACCGATGGAAAAAATTGACACAACTACCAGCAGATAAACAGCAAACAATAAACGATATATCCAGCTCATCTGATCGCTCAGGAAAAGAAACCTCCAACCTAATAATCAAAACTCATGACAAAAAATTCATCAACGCACAGTGTACCAACATGGACAAGGTGGGAGACAAAAATAGTACCGGCCACTCACCCAGTAAAGCTATGGAGTGGAACCAGCAGGCATATTATAACATCACTGAGCACCTAATGGAGCTGAAACAAGAATAAGAAAACAACCTGGATGCTCTTTCAAAACTACATGCCTCCCTAGTCGAAGCACTGCAAACTTCAATCACCACCCTTAACATGCAGTCAGACAAACTTGATATCCAAATCAATTTAATGAACGCAATCGCGGAATACATCTCTGGCATAAACACCAAGCTTGATTCTGTGATGCATCAACTACCATCCATCAACAAAAATGCAAAAGGCACACGACTACAAGCTCTTTATTGTGATTGCTGTCCGACCTGGGAAAAAGTAAGGGACTTACCAACAATATCAACAAGTATTCTTCATGAATGCAAACAGGCAACTCGTCCCCCAGAAATACGCAAAACAAATGGCAAAATGTCACCTAGTGGGAAAAGCAGTTCTCAAAACATTGTTTTACAAAACAATGAACAGGAAAGCCATCCGCCAGAAGGAAAGAACACAAACGTAGTGACATCAAGTGATGATTTATCCATTGTAGATTCTCCCGCGCCACACCCGTCACTCAGATCGGTGTCTCACAATATCAAGAGATTCAACAATCATTCAAAAATGCAAATCAAATATTTAATCCCCCCCTGTTTTAACATAAAGACAAAAAAAAGGGCCAGGAAAGTGAGAAATTGTCTACACATAAACAAAACATCAAAAATACAGCTCAAGGCCAACTATGCAATATCCAATATCAAAGATGGAACAGATCGGTCACTAGTAACCGTAGGGCAGTATCAAGAATTCAAAGAGGAAGACGAGGCAGGCTACTCAGATCAGTCGGGTACAACTGAATCATCAGACACATTGCACATGGATTCACCAGTCCCAAACAGCCCAGACTTGATTAACCCAAGCTTTGAGAGTAGTGGCCTTCTGTCAACCAGACAAAACACGCAAGAACTTAAAACTGGGGTGAGAAGAGCGGAATGCCCAGCAGATATGGCAAACAAAACAAAAAACCCCAAAGGATCAGTAAACCTCCAGCGGCGATTGATCACAAGCACACAAGAAAGTGGCTTCTCCCAGAGGAGCTTAGGGCCTATCACTCAAGTTCAAAACTGGGGTAACAGAGGAGATAGGGAAGTTATTTCAAGAAAAGTCCTACAATCAGGTACTGTAAAGAGAGATCAGATACAGATAAATATAAAAGGGCAACGCGAAAATGCAAACTGTAACAAAGGAGAAGAACTGGTAAGCATTCAACGCCTAAGGCAGGTATCAGCAACCCATCTGCAAAAAAGGTGCCTACATTAAGCCAGAACAATAGGATCTTTTTTACACCAAAATACTCCTCTCAAGGACCGCAGGATTATCTAAACAGAGGGAATATCTTGCGCCTTATGGCAGTTATCCCAACATTAAAACATATGACAACCACAGATTTATTGGCAATAGAATTCGTCAGCCTAGAAATTAATATAGGAAAGGAAAGAACCTTAGCGACTTGCAAGTCGGATGAAATGGTGACAGCCATCTTAAAAGAGGTCATAAAATTTGAAGATTGGGGTATATCACTCTCAATTCCTTCGAAGCAACATTATCCATCTCCTCTCCTACTATCAAACGCACCCTCTAATAATTTAAGCACAAACATAGTCCCGTCAGTTCTGCGAGGCAAAAAAGGCCCAGAAGGCGCAAATCCACAGCAACAGAATCAGCAAAAATCAGCATATCTCAGACCCGATCATAAAGGAGAATAGGAGAATGACCAGCAACTAGTCCATGCACATCAGACCCTCCCTCAATCAAAATCTTGTCCTGGAACATAGCAGGCACAAAGAGAAGCCTACAGGAGAAAGAGCCTCCTGAGAATTGGGATAATTACAAAATCATCGCCCTTCAAGAAACATGGCTGACAGCCCTAGTAGAAGTCCCAGGGAGGATTCTCCACCATGGGAACGCAACACGAACGCGGCAGTACGGAAGACCAAAAGGTGGCTTAGCTGTCTACATCTCAACAGCACTAAACATGTCCTCAGTCTAGCTGTCAACAACAACTGTCAATCAAATAATAAAAATGGAGATGGACTCACATCCAGGGGTGAGCATTATCATTCTCATTAACATCTATGCGCACCCAAAACAGAAGATAAAACAAGATCTATTCACACAACTCATCGCCATTATCGCAGAATTTAGGTTTGAGCGACAAACTTGGAAAATTATTAACAGAAGACTTTAATTCAAATCTGCTGTGTACCCAGGAAGGTGAAGATAATATTACAGCAACAAATGCAATTTGGGCAGTGCAAACACAATCATATCACAATTCAAAATGAATGGACAAGGTAGGACAGCACCTTGTCATAGATCGCGAACATTTAGGGATGCGTGTGCTAAATGGTAGATCAAAACAGGACAGACCCACCGCATGTACATACAATGGCCCTAGTTCAACCTCAGTACTGGACTAATCAATAGTCACTCTCCCGCTCCCAGGCCAAATAGTACATTTCTAGATCACAATTTCGATCGAGAGTGATCTCATGGCTCAGCACATTGAATTAAAAACAACATTTCGAAAATACACAGAAGCTCAAGAAGTGGAGGGGTGCATATCAACAATAAATTTGAAACGACTCCGATGGACAAATAAAATAACACACTACCACACATATCCTTAAGGGCAAAAGATCTAATGGCAATATTAGAGTCACAACAAAACCTGCCAATCGAAACATGGACTACTTTTCTGGCAAGTCTATCACAATCAGAGGTAGCCATAAAACACGCAAGCAAAAAGAGGACAAATCGTAACAATTACTTTAGCCTCACAGCCAGAACTTTAAGGAAACAACTGCAAAGGGCAATCAGGATGGCAAAACAACAAAACCCATCGTCAACAAGTTGGGAAGAAGTACGTCGCTTAAATAAAAATTACAAAAAACAAATTTGGGACGATAAAAAAACACAACAAAATGATTTTTGGACGAAGTTACTATATAATGCAAAGAAATCAAACGCCAGAGCTTTTTGGGAGCAAGTGAATTCCCTGACTAGAACTTCGAAAGTCAGGAATGCAAACTGTGTCACAGAACCCACAAGAGTACAACACCTAATTACCACATTCTCAGCAACAAACCAGGGAGGCACAAACCTCACTGATACCACCTCAAAGAGAGAGCAAACAGCTCTGGCGACTTCAAATGAGCACAGGATCAGGGAGGACAAGTCCCACAGTATTTCCAAAACAAAAGGAAACAGTGAACTGCAGAACGAGGACAAAATACAGTCAAAAATGGGAAAATGAAGAAAAGTAAAGGGAGAAATAATGAAAGGAAATTAGATGAAGAAAGGAGAGAAAGAAAGGGAGACAAATGAGATGGGATGATATGGGAGCAAAAGGAAAAGAAAAGGTAAAAAAATTCTAACCGGCAAAGAAGCAAAAAAAATAAAGGTAACAAGTAGACTTGGAGAGAAAAAGAAAGCAGACAGAAATAAGCATGGGAATGCAAGGGAATGCAAGAGAGAAAGTAAAAGAGAAAGATAAAAATTAAATGTATTTGAACTTCCAAAACAAACTTTTCATAGTAAAAATGTTCAAGCTAGTTTTCGAAACCTTTTTAAGGCCTTGTAGAAAGCAGAACTATAACATTTATTGGCAGCCTCTCCTGCACTGCAAATTTTCAGGCCTCACAAAAGAGGCACCACAGTGTATTAAATGCAATCCTAGAAGACGAGGAATCCAGCACCAGAAGTAAATCAGCTATGACTGCTCGGGTATGTATGTATGTATGTAAGTATGTAATGTCCCCATATCAGAAATGTGCACGGCTGCAAAATGGAAGTGGGTCATACTTTCACAAGGCACTCCTACTCAGAGTTAGATATAGGGTACCAATGTTGTTGTAGAAGCTTGAATAAAAAGTAGACCAAGACTTCAACAAAGTTCATAGGCAAAATGTAATATACATGCACATGGGATCCAAGAGTTCAATGTGTAGAAGTGTTTTGTTTCCTCACAATTTTTTACATTTGTTGAGGAACACAGAAGAGAAGATGTGTTTTTTAGTACATGATTATTTGTTCAAGTAGGAGACAGCCTTGTGCACTAGAGACTTTTGGGAAGGGAACATAAGGGTTTATTAGGATGTGAAGTAAGTGACATTGATGCGTGGGTTGGGCAAGGGATGAAAAGTAGAAAAAGAATGAAGATACCGTATGGTGCACCAATGATTTTAATATTGACTATGCACTGATTATGCAATAATGGTTGGTTCATCACATTGACTGCACTTTATTTTTCAGTTCCTTTCGAGAGAGATTGTGTGTGTTGCAGTTTAGGAATTCAGACCCAATGGAAATGTCACTAGAGATCCTACCCTTATATGGCTCCTTTTGATGTTATTCATAGGAACCATGTCCCTCTATCTAGTATATTTCATGAAAGAACAGCACTGTTACGGCGCCCTGTTTTAGTGAATACACCACTTTGGCATTCACAGTGTTTGTACATCTGGAGCCTCACGAAATTTCTTGAGATATGTTGGATAAAGTACCAAAATTAGTACAGTTGTGTGGGGGGTTGGCGTGAACTGATGTGAGATATTCACACATCTGTGAAGCATACAGTACACGATACAACAGCACAGGGTACAACAATGCAGGAGCCACCAGAGGTCCAGAGGAATAGCTAACTACGGACCGCCACCCCACCAACTTCCTCCACACACCCCCAGTGACCATGAAAATATATTTTACAAAATAGTAAAGAATAATTAGTGAGAAATAGTAAACAAATGGCGAATGATTTTTTATGATGGAAGAATGACAATCCAATTGGAAAAAATAAAGTCTTTAGCTAAAGAAGTTGAATATTTGGCTTATTATATTTCACAGGAGGATATACCTCCCAAATGTAATATACTGCAGTATTTTGAAAGAATGTAAGCTCCCTCAAACAAGGACACAATTCTCTCTCATTTAGGTTTGTGTATTTTATTCAAGATTTATCAAATATGTCCATCGGAAACAAAACTTGTGCTCATGTTAAATGCTTTGGTACCTGATATCCTCTGGTCTAGTTTGCGCTATATAAAACTCTTAAAAAATAAAAATAGGTTTTGCCATGACTGCCTTTAAAGCAGTACTCAATAAACAGGAGAGGTTTGCTTGGAAAGATGTGTACCAGAGGTCTTTTTGAGTTAATAAAACAGGCTGTTCTCTTCCAGGGGATACTCATCAATAGTCAAGCACTGAATAGTCCCACCCACGTGTGGGGACCCCGAAGCATTAAAAAAATATATGCATATATATATATATATGTGACCATGTGTCATGTGATCAAGGGCTCTGCGAAGCCCGAAACGCCTCATGGCGGCCGAAAACAACACAAATAAATAAACACTACACCAAGACAAGTGGAGTCCGTTCTGTTATTTCTTCCATGAATTTTGAAGAAAGAAGGTATCGAAAATAAATATATAAATATATATATATATATATATATATATATATATATATATATATATATATATATATATATCCAATTGCACGTTGTGTGAACAGTGAAGCGCCTCACACAATGTCTTGTTTAAACCTTCATTGATCGGAAGGCAGCAGGAAATAACAGCACGTTTCTCCCTGCATTATCTTTTAAAGCCTCGTGCCAAACGCGTTTCTGGAGCAGTTCTCCCTTCCTCAATGGCAGGCTAATGGGGGAAAGAAACAGCTGCTTTGCATCTTATGTTGGTTTTAAAGTTTGTAATCCCGCCCCACTGGGCGTATGCATATCGTGCATTCTGGTTCATGTAGTCTTTAAGGTGAGTAAAATCCTCCGTGGTAGCAGCTGTGACTTGCACCTTCTAAAAAATATATATATATATATACCTAAGGTAGTAGGGTACATTCTGCCTTTAATGGCACCGCTAGATTATTTCCTGTTGCTGGTTATATTTGGAGAGTATTTATATACTTGGTAGACCAGTCATACATATAATCATTGATGTGCGACCCCTGTATACACTACTACCGTCTTCTGTAATGTATATAAATAAGCGGTTAATGCTATATATATATATATATATATATATATATATATATATATATATATATATATATAATTTTTTCATTTAAAAGGAAATCAAGAAATATACCGCACACAGCGTTTGATGCAATTGATGTTTTTAACGAGGCAGTGATTGCAGACCTAAAAGACCTTGCTAAGCACTTCAATGTAGGAATGGAACATTATAACATGCCCCGTAAGTACTGGGACGCAATCAAATCTTTAAGAAATGACAAAACCATCGAGATAAAACCATTAGATAAGGGTGGCAATATGGTAATTTTTAATAAGGACCACTACTACAGAGAGGCAATGCGGCAATTGGAAGATGTTATTTGCTATACTCCAATCCATCGGAGAAAATATGTGGACTGCATAATGGAATACCATCGCCTATTGGGCCAGTGGAAAGAAGAGGGCATGTTGAATCATGACGAATACCTCTTCCTCTATTGTGATGAACCCACTTTGCCAACATTTTACCATCTTCCAAAAATCCACAAACATTATAAAAATCCTCCAGGCAGACCTATTGTGGCCTCAATTAATAGCCTGCTTGAAAACACAGCGATTTATGTGGACTCCTTTCTAGCCCCCTTGGTGAGGAACTTGGCATCCTACATACAGGATACACAGGACTTTCTTCAGCTGAGAAATGGCCCTACTTACTACATCATCAGTGATTTCCAAATCCAAACCTAACTTTTGCACACTCGAAAGTTTAGATAAGGGGACCATATCGAGCCAGGAATTTCTCTTTATGCTATCCTCGATAATATCTTCCTTATAAATAGATTGAAAAAATTCCTGAAAGGCATTCCCAATATTCGAGTTAGATAGGCGGGGAGAAGTCTCACCCTCTACCCTAATTTCTTTTATATAGTTCCGCACCTGGTCTGTTTTTATTTTCCAGGTGAGACTCTTACCTGCTGCTTCTGCAAATTCAAAATGAGAAATTTTACTAACTTCCCATCTTGAGGCGATTCTCTCTTGGAGAATAATTTCGAGTTGCTTTTTAAGAGAGGCTAGTTTTTCATGATCTTCCCTTGAATCTATATGAGCACCTGCTCTATGCTCGATGCTATACATTTCCTCTTCTAAACCCTTGATGGTGTCCCTAAATGTCCTTCTTCTATTGGAGGCTCTATTGGTAATACAGCCTCTCCAGAAAGCTTTCAGGGCGTCCCAAACAACAGAAGTGTTTGCAGAATTCACGTTTGCTTCAAGAAAATGTTTAGTCTCAGTATGGAGGAAGTTTGTTTCGTCGTCCTCTAATAAAATGGTACGATCAAAGGACCATGAACTGTGCCGATGTTGCTGTGTGGGAAATAGACTAAATACGATTGCCAAATGGTCAGAGAGATGGGATGGCAAATATACAAGATCTTTAAATAAGTCTTTAAGGCAATAACTAAACAGAGCATAGTCTATTCTGGACCTGTGTTTATATTTTAGGTTCTTAAAAGAAACCCCCAATTGATCCTCTGCCCGTTCGCTCCAAATATCTGCAAGCCCTAGCTGTGTCATTGTTGTCAAAAGTAATTGCCTTGATTTTGAAGGGACGCAGGCTCTAGAGCTTGGAGATTTGTCTAGTTTGGGATTTAAAACAATATTGAAATCCCCAGCCCAAATTACGGGGTCCGGGAGATTGATAAGATGGCTGCGGATGATGTCTAAATATGAGGGGTCGTCCTGGTTTGGACCATAATAGCCCACAAAAGACAAAAACATACCCCCTAAAGAAACTCTTAATAGCAGCCATCTCCTGCAAACAGCTCTTACGCAAAGCTTGCACAGAATAACAAAAAAACAACACTTGTGACACACAGCATTTTGCCAGCCCAGCAACAGCCATCCTTAGAATGTAACTGGACAGGTATTGTGCAAATACTGTCCACTGACGCACAGGCAGCTGGCTGTGGAAATCACACACCACCATCTCGTATCACACCAATGGCACGTATCACCTTTCTTCTATGATTGGTTAAAGGCCTAATGTATGTGTACAATGTATTTGTTCATATTACTGAAGAAATAAATACCTTTTCCTTTCCTTGTAACTTTATGTTCATTGGATATGTATTTAGCACGCCTTTTTTGGTTTACAAAGATAAAAGACCACACTGGACTTCTGCATATTGAACTCTTAGTTCCTGTGTATTCGTATATTAAATTTCATCTATGAACGTTGTTACTTTCATGGTCTACCATAGGGCTGATCCAGTCCTATCTTCAGCTTCAAGTGCATTGCTTGTTGTTTCGAGGGAATTTTGCAATTTTCTGGGCTAGGGAGACACTTTGACTTTGTGACCAACTGTCACCATGGCTTACAGAGAGAAGATATCTCTCTTCAAATTCTGTTCGCCTTGTAGGCAGAAAACGATTTACACTGATGTGTATTTATTGTCTTAGTCCTGGTCATTTGGCTTCTCACTATGGCATATGTAAACCATTATTTTTAAGACTCGAAAGGACAGAGATGATGTTGGCACTATATTTACTGGATAAAGGGAATTTCCTCTCTGCAAAAAGTGATGCCCCCTCTTCAGGGGAAGATTAAAAGTGCCCCTCCAAGCACTTCACGAAGGAAGCACAGAAAAAGAGCCTTTTACAGTTTCCAGAATTAGATTTGTTTAGTATAGTTCCTGCAGCCACCTCCTCACATACAAAAACTAGTATGAGAAAATGCTACTAAAAAGAGGATTTTCTGTCTGCGCAAAAGACTGCACAAAAATATCAGTATAATAATGACCAACCATCTATAAAAAGATAAAGATCTTCAGAGGGTGCTGAGTTAATGATGAAGACCACTTGAAAGACCTCGTTGACAACGGCACCATATATATCTCTCTTACCGCTGTCATCTATACTGACTGGTGGCTTTGAACATGATATTGACGGCAAAACGCTAGATATTAACAACAGGGTTGACAACTATACTGTTGATTTCAAAATGTTTGAAAACTACACCTAGTCCTACTAGATCTCTCGGCAGCATTCGACCTCGTAAACCACAAGGTGTTGGTGCAGCGGCTGAGAGATGTGGGGGTGGAGGATACTGCACTAACTCTCCTCTCCTCCTTTCATGAAAACAGACAACAAAACATACATTGGGAGAACATACAATCTGGAACTTTTCAACTCCCATGTGGGGTCCCGCATGGATCCGCTCTGTCACCAACCCTTTTCAACATCTATTTGTCCTCACTGGCTAACTTAGTCAGGAAACATGGTTTTTCCTTGGTTATGTATGCCGATGACTCGCAGCTCACCATTTTGGTTTCCAAACCATCAGAGCCAGTAGCCATCAGCTTTCATGCATGTCTGAAAGATATCATGAGCTGGATGAGCTTACATTTTTTGAAAATCAATACGGACAAAACCAAGGTCTTAGAATTTGGTAAAGGACCATCATTATGGAACACTAACTGGTGGCCCATAGAGGCGGGAGTCTGTCCTACCCCGGTTACCAAAGTCAAAAACTTGGGGGTGATCCTTGACGAACAGCTCAATCTGTCGGCCCATGTCAACCACCTAACTTCCTCCTGCTTTTTCCTCTTAAATACCTTGAGGAAAATATTCCCGTTCATCACATATGAACTCCAAAAGACAATTGTAGTTGCACTCTTTTTATCCATATTAGATTACTGCAATACACTCTTTAGAGGAATTGATAAGGCACTGGAGAGGAAGTTACAATCACTGCAAAATGCTGCTGCCAGATTGCTCATGAACATCCCTAAGGGTCGCCCTACCTCAGAGGCCATTAGAGCACTACATTGGCTCCCTGCCCATCAAAGAGCCAATTCTTTGTTTAGTACATAAGGCCCTCTATGGAGGAATCTACGGGGAGGTACGGAAACTTTTCACCAGGTATTCTCCAGCAAGAACTCTCAGATCCTCTACAGAGGGCCTTGTATGTGTTCCAAAAACACGCAAGGTATGATGGGGGAGCCGCACATTGTCTTTCTGTGCGGCAAAACTCTGGAATCAGATGCCATCCACCCTACGTCTTCAACCAAATTGGATGAGGTTTAGGAAAGAACTAAAAACTTGGCTGTTTGCTAAAACCTAAACATCTAGAGTCAGGTCACTCCAGTCACCTATGTATCACAGTTAGTGCCAAGACGGCCCGGCATTCGCTGCGCTCTATAAATAACAATTCAAATCAAATCAAATCAAACACCAATACCATTGACTATGACACTGTCAATGACACTCTTTGCTGAAGAATCTTTTCTGCCATTAACAGTGACAACATCTTTGCCTTCCAAAATTTTTGAGCCATAACAGGAAAAAGATGCAAGTGATCTTGCTTCTCAGCCTGCACAAACCCCAGCACAATTAGATGTACGCTGCATTCAAGATTTTGAGGGTCAAATGAATGAGGACAAACCTTACCACAAATATGGGATATCAGCAGGATTACCTTCTTCATAATTCATACTCTTACAGACAGAGCACCATGGTGCAGTAAAGAGCCACAGGCTTTCTTATCCAATTTACAAAAAATTATGGACATTTTCCAAAGACTGCCACCACAGCACCCTGTGGGTCAGCCTCCTTAACCACCAATTCCTACTGTACCTGTTTTTCCACCTCCTCCTCCTGTCCCTCACCAAGAGTCCCCACCACCATGTCCTCTGCCTCCAAAGGAACGTTTATACACATCAGCCAGTAATCCTCTTGTCCTACCAATGGCTTAGGACTAGTATATAATTCTGAAGTAGAAGAAAGGAAAATTTCCTCAAGGAGATGATTGTGATATTAATGATGTAGATGATTTAATCATTCCAAAGAGAAGTAATCACGTGCCCAATCGCTGGGTTCATCCAATGATATATACTATTTCCTTTCTTTAATGGAAAGAGCTGCCTAGAAATTCAACCTGCCAACGACATCAGTTGATCAGTAGTGTCACAATGTATTTATTATACATTTAATTAAAACCGTAACGTACAAACTTCAATAGTAATACTTAATAAAGATTAAAAATTGTATACACATTTATAAAATCTGGCAATACGAAAAATGTCAATTCCAAAAGCAGCATTTCAGGTTGATGGCAATATATCCCAATTAGCCGATTAGTCCAAAAGGGGGAGTATATAGTGTGAGAGACAATAACAAAATGTCACAATCTTATAACTGATAGTTAACTTTCATTAACGTTCGTTTGTGCTTGTCTTCTCTTAGTGCTGGGCATTATGCAGTGCAGTTAAAATAATGTTGACAAACTTCCCAGCCCTTGCTAGAACTTGGGCTGAATTATTACTGAGGCACAAATCAGATGCTTCCCTGCAATGTCTCAGTAGTTTTTCTCGATAGACTGGGACCAGTAGACATCGACGTTCGTTGACAAGATGGGGGCAACAACATAGCAGATGTAACCAGGACTCATGTGGATAATTGCAGAGCCTACAAGTTAACTGACCATTCCTCCGAGCCCACATCGGGTTAAAATCATAAATTGGAACGGCTAACAGCCTCATGTAAATAATTTTATTGCAAGTCTGTGATTGGAGAGAGTAATTAAAATACGGCTGAGGTTTGATCAGTAGTGCTTCTTTTTTTACTTTAAAGAATAGCCAATAAAATCTATAGTATACATACCAATCCTGGATTTTTTCTGAGGGGCTGGAGCTAATGCAGACACCTGCTACAGTTCCAGCTATGCTACCATGTTTGAATAAAAAGTACAGAGCCCCAAATTCAGCACAAACTTGTATGTCTGCCCATCCAAAGACAGATTCAGGATTAACATGAGCTGTTGGCGTGGCATGGGGCATCAAGATGGTGGTTGCACTCTTAAGACTCCTCCGGACCCCTCCATCATCCTCTGCCATCATCCCTAGTGCCTGACCATCTGTGCGCTGATCCAGACTCTTATTAGTCACGACAGCTGCCAGAGTTGCCTTGGGACATTCGCTGAGGCTCAGGGCATTGGCAACGGGGCTCGCGAAAGGAGCCAAATGGCGGCCTAGAACTTTGCTGGCTTTTCTGACTGGCCCTGCGCTGCAGCTGTACTTTCGCTAGATTGACCCCAGGGTCCCATTGGACTGATGGGTGCAGGGTGGCAGGTATGGGGCTGATCGGGCGACTCAGAGTAGCAGAGGTTAACTGTACTGCGGCGTGAAATAGAGGGAGGCCTTGTGGTGCACCTCGCCCCATCTCCGTCTGAGGCTGGCTAGGTGTGTAGGCCCATTCAGTTTGCTCGGGCTGGATATAGCTTTGTGAGGTCTAACTCTGCCCGTGTTTTTTCTGACTAGGTCCGGTTTGGACCATTCCTTGAGAGGCTGAGCATTGCTCTGCGACTGTGGCGTGGCCTTCTGCCATGTGGCCCTGAAGATAACATGGAACTGTGGCACTTCTGGGTGCAGACCCCTAAGTGCACTGTAAAATAGTGACATCCCTGACACTCCTACTTCATACACCGGGCCTGTGAATGTCATAGATGCATGTCTGACCTACTACGGTGACGCCCGGGTTACCTTGTTGTAGAGGGATATAGGTCCTTGATTCCCTTGCCTGCTACCTGCATAATCTATTGAGGCTCAGGTAATTTGTGTGCCACTTGCAACGGGGTGTGCTGTGCCACTCCTTACCACTCAGGCCTTAGGTACCAGGGCGAAGTGACACCTCATCTGCAGCTTCCACTCCGCCTGCTTTTAATGTTATAATGCATTTAATATATGTTTTTTGTTTGGTCCTGTGTTTATCCCTTTTTTTCCTTAGTTTATCACTTTTACTTGGCACAGCATAATTGGTAACAGGCTTTTTTCCTTCACGTATTCCCACACAGACCTCACGTCCGCTGGTTCCCACAGAGCCTTACGGTATCATGCTCCTACTTCTACTGACATCACATGCCCCACCATGGATTCCTACAATGTCCTGTCCTGGAATGTCAATGTCTCCTAGATAAAATCAAGCACCCCGCAGTGCTTTATACCAAGCACTTCTTTCCCTCTATCCTGATGCTGCAGGAGACTTATCTCATGGGTACAAAAGGTCAATTTCTAGCTAGAATGCCTATGAAAGAGTGTACCATGCTTGGTTCACCGGGTGCTACCAAGGTGTGTTAATCTTCTTGCGCCGCACCTTTCCAATCGTGGACCAACCCTGCAGGTCAGTACATTGCTGCAACTGGCTTGTTGGAGGGCTGTGTGCTAAATCTTGTATGTATTTATGCACCCCTTACAGCATTGAAGACTTTCCTGAAAATACTTCTTGATTTGGTGTTGCAACTCCCACCAGAACAGAAACTTATTGGAGGCAATTTTAAGGCAGTCCGGGACCCATCAAATAGACTCCACTGGCCCAGTTTCCAACACCCGTCGCGCTTGGGCGAGGAGGCTGCAGAAATGAATGGGCACTCTGGGTTTTTGCAACTTGTGGAGGATCCAAAATCCAAGACAGCGCCAATACACTCCTAAATCTGCCGCCTACCATACACATGCTTGCGTCGACTTGCTAGTAATACTCACTCCGGATGTGCTGCTGGTATCTAATGTTTGAACACTTTCACGTGGTATCTCGGTCCCCGGGTCGGTGTGCTCATGGGGCGTCTGTGGGCAGTGTGCAAGACAACTGTATGCGGACACGTGGAAGGTATCCTTGGACCGGGCAAAAAAGCAAGGGAACACTGCGTCACACAGTTAGAGTCTTCCGGCCCTTCATTTAGAGTTGCAACTCTCCATGGCATCACACTGTTATGCCACCAGGCAACCTGCGTTGATTCAGGGAAACTCTGCTCTAAGGAAGCAGCAAAATGATTCTGGCACAGGTGTTCAGGTGGGCAGACAAGAATGGGAAATTACTGTACTGGTTGGCTTCCTGGCCTTTATCTGGTAGGTTAATCCTAGTGGTTGTTGATGGCCATGACCACACCCATTGCACCACCCCAGACACAGTTCTAGCTGTTGCTGACTACTATACATCACTCTATGCGGCGTCCCCATGCCAAGCGGAGGAGATGTCTGTTCCTCTTTTGGGTGAGGTGCTGCTGCCTTGTCTTTCGGGAGCAGAGTGCCATGGACTTGAGGAGCCTATTACGGCCGAAGAAATAGCAGTGGCCATCTCATCAATGGCAACTGGTAAACACGCCTGGCCCCGATGGATACCCTTTAGCATTCTATGTCAAATATCAAAACGCAGTTGCCCCCCCATCTCTTGAGCCTCCAGAGGGAGTTGGTAGAGGTGGGCTCCTTTCCCAGAGAAATTTACTATGCCACAATTGTTGTTACACCTAAAGCACTTCCACTGTCAACCTCCTGTGCTGACAATAGCCCCATATCTCTTATAAATTGTGAGGTAAATATCTTTGCCACTATTCTCGCCTCCAGTTTGTGTGGGGTATTGTGGTCCTTAATTCTTCCAGATCAATGTGGCTTTATGCCCCCAGGAGCCGGGGCATTCCTTGAGACACCTTCACGTGGCACAAGCACGCCACCATCTCCTGTCCACTCACTTGGCGTTGTTATTGCTTGACTTTGAAAGAACTTTTGATACCGTGGTCTGGGGATACCTGGCGGCTGTCTTTTAGATTGCAGGTTTCGGACCCCGATTCCATGGTCTTGTACAAGTACTTTACTCCAACCCGAAAGCCAGAGTGCACATCAATGGTGTAGTATCCCTTTTAGCATGGTACCCGCCAAGGTCGAACCCCCTCACCCCCACCACACCCCCCTCTTTGTGAAACACAGATGCAGGGGTAGTTATGGATGCCGGCCCATGAAGACTACATAGTGCTCTATGCGGACGAAGTTCTCCTCTATCTGGCAAACCCGGCCGCCAGGGGCCTATGATGCCTCTGGATTTTGAGTCTTTTTACTAAGGCGTCGGGACTGATAGTCAACCCCAGTAAATCGGTGTTGGTTCCATTGAGTCCCTCACGTGATTGTGTGGACTGGCAATCAACCATCCCTATATGCCGTCTGATCTTCCCTTACTTAGGTGTCCAGGTTGCCTTGAAACCTATACTGACGTGGTGCGTTAATATCACGTACTCACGAAGTTAAGGATGATCTTAAAAAGTGGTAAATACCCCCATTGAATGTCATGGGAAAGATAGTTTTGCCGTGCTTTCTTTATCTCCTTCAGAACTTCTCCCACACGATCTCTCTCCACTGGTATCAAAAGATGGAAACTGTGGCCAGAGCCTACATCTGGCACAATGCGAGAACCCGTTTGATGTTTGAGAGCTGCCAGCTTGCCCCTTAATATGGCTTAGGTATGTCCAATCTCTAGTTACGCCACCTAGCGTTCCAACTCCTGACTATTAATGACTGGCTCACTAGTGGTTGGTTTGACCCGGCATTTAAATTGGAACTTCACACACTGAGTTGCCCCCGAATCATGGCAATGCTGTATGGTGCTACTATTCTCATCTCAATACTCAAAGTAACTCTACTGAGCTTTATTAGATGGAGGGTGGGGGTATAAACTGATGCAAGAAACCCCCATGTGACATGGCACATACTTAAGAGAGGTGGCTTAATTGGAGGGGTTTGGCACGTCAGATACCATTGGCATTATGTTATTGGGAGACATCTGGAAGGGCACCCACGTGTCCTCCTTTCAGAAGCTCCAACAGACGTACCCTTGTCCGTAATACTGTTTCACAAGTACTCTCAATTAGGACATGCCTTGCGAAAATATATTTCTGCAGACACTCCCGTAGTTCAGGCTGATGGAGGCACAGATCATGATGTGGACACTGTGTAGGGGAGATGTGTCCCAAATCTACTGCATTCTAATCATAAATGCTCCAAACACATTGACGGCACTTAATGTAATGTAATGTAATGTAAAATCACACTTGTACAGCGCTGCTATCGCTCCAAGGAGCATCTTGGCGCTCAGCACCCAACCCTGCTGGAAAAGGTTGGTGAACAAAAGGCAACTTCAACAGCTTGCTGCTTTACACTAATGCCCTACAGACCACATCTGAGAGTGAGAAGACCCAAGTCTTCAGGAGTTTCCTAAATTCACTCTCCTTGGTTATACACCGAAGTTGCGCTGGCAGTTTGTTCCAGGCTCTTGCTCCTAGGACAAAGAGAGATTTTCCCCCTCTGGTAGCTAATCTAAATCTAGGAATTACCAAAAGGTTGTGATTGGCAGACCTTAAGCAACGTGCTGGTAGGTAGCGTTTAAAGCCGTTAATCAGATATCTTGGGCCCTGAGACTGAAAGGCTCTGAAGGTGATCACAAGTACCTTAAATAAAACCCGCTTATAGATGGGTAACCTATGTAAGATCTTGAGCGCGGTCGATGCAGATGATCTTCTCGGCCAGCGGAGTACCAGGCGGGCAGCAGCATGCTGGACTATCTGCAGCCTATTAAGAACAGCTTTGTTGGTACCTGCATATAGGCTATTGCAGTAGTCCAGTCTAGATGTTATCAGAGCCACTGCCACTGTTTTCCTGGCTGCAAGAGGGAGAAGGTCAAAGAACTTCTTCAAAGATTTAATAATCTGAAAGCAGGAGCCAGCCACACCTACCGCTTGTTGCTTAAACGATAATTGGTCGTCAAATTTAATGCCCAGATTTCGTGCAGAGGAGATGGTACTGGGAGGGGCTTCAGCCCCTTCAGGCCACCACTGTTTGGGGGAGAAAAGATTATGGGGACCAAAGGGTAATATTTCTGTCTTCCCTGAGTTACACCTGAGGTGATTGTTCTTCATCCACTCAAATGTAGCCGTAAGACAACTTTTCAGATTTTCCTCAGCTCCCGATAGCTCCCTATCCATCACCAAAATCAGCTGAGTATCGTCAGCATACGAGATGGTATCAATCTGGTAAGAGGCGATCAGCTCAATCAGGGGTACCATATAAAGATTAAAAAGTACAGGGCTCAAGCTTGAGCCCTGCGGGACTCCTGAGCTGATAACTTTTTCTTCAGATTTGAAGTCGCCTAATACTGTGATCTGACGTCTCTGGGTGAGGAAATTTTTTAGCCATGCCATTACCACTCCTCCTATACCTGCTTTACCCAGACGGTCCACCCAGATAGAGTGTGAAACCGTATCGAAGGCCGCCGATAGGTCGAGTAAAATCAAGACGGCCTTCTTCCCTTGGTCCAAAGCCATTCGTAATGAAGAGGTGTGGCGCCGCGGCCAGGGCGACTGACGCTGGAATCTGGGGACCACGGTTCGATCCCCGGCGGCAGGTTAGCCCAGCACCATGTGACTCTGGGCAATAGCTCGCTTAATCTTCCCGACGGCCCCCAGCGCCTAGAGACCCTTACGGGTGATTGTGCGCTTTACAAATGTGGACTTTAATGTCTCTGCCGTGAACAACAGGGCAGCTTCAGTCGAATGCTTGGGACGAAACCCCGATTGGTTGGAGTGCAGGATGTTATTCTCTTCCAAAAAACTCGTGAGTTGTTTATTAACGAATTTCTCCGTCAGCTTGAACACCGCGGGGAGTAGGGAAATGGGACGCAGGTTGGACAGAGTGGTCGGGTCTGGTAGGGCTTTTTTCTGTAGTGGCATGACCGCTGCACACTTCCAGTCAGCTGGGAATTCTGCCGTGGCCAATGAAGAATTAATAATGCTATTGATGGTTGGATTTAACTCCTCAACCAAGGTCCGCATGACCATAGGTGGACAAGGGTCAAACGGGGATCCAGATTTTATTGATAAGATGGCCTGATGTGAATCCTCCAGAGAGATGGGCGTAAATGATTCAAGGCATAAAATGTTAGTGGCCTCAAAGCATGCCCTCGAGGATTCTTCATTTGTCGAAGTAGGTGGACTGAAAGGAAAGTCCTTAACAATATCAGAAATGTTCTTATCAAAATAGGAGGCTATAGCATTACAGAGCGGGAGTGAGGGGGGGATATTCTGAGAGAGTGCTGTGGGATTAGTGAAGCTGTTTACTATCTTAAAGATCTCTTTCTGTCCCTTGTCAGAGGAAGAAATGACCTCTAGATAGTATGTCTTTTTTGCCAGCTTAATTGCGGCATGATAGTCCCTTCGTGCAGCTTTATAAATATCACGAGCAGCCACCTCATACTTTCTACGCCACCTCCGCTCAAGTGCCCTCACTTCGCCTAGCTCAATTTTTAAGGCTAGTGAAAACCATGGAGCACTCTTTCTGGTTTTAGCACAGCTTGAGTTGTTGTATTTCTTCATTTTATCCAAGGACGAACCAAATGTTACCAGCCACTCACAGTATTGCTGATTGTCTATAAGAGTATGACCTGTTAATACAGGTTTACTGACTCTTAACTTCTCCATTAGATCAGGTCTTTTCAAGGCGTTTATCCAGTCGGGTTTACTGCTGACAAGGCCAGCTTTCACACCTTTCACCGGGGCCCTCAGTTTTACAAAAAGATCGAATGGAATTAATTTATGGTCCGACCACGTTAAAGTAAGGGGGGGTTTAATCATTAAGCAGTCAGAGTTGGAACAGATACAGTCCAACACATGACCTGCTACGTGGGTGGGTTCCACTGTCAACAGGGTCAGGCACGCTGGCAGGGATTGCTAGGCCCACTTGATGACTCCGACTGGCAGGATGTGTTGATGGCCCCCAAGACACTCACCATCACAGCGCGGCTGTGGCTAGTGAAAACATATTATCTGCATAATGCATACCTCTCCCCAGCAGGCTCCATAAGGCAGGGAGGGTTCTTACCCAGCCCTGCGTACTTTCGCTGCTCCCACATTCCTGCGGATTTTTACCATGTGACGTGGTCTTGTCCTGCAATCAAACGTTACGTGGGCAAGTGTGATAGCAACCTCTACAATGTCTTTTTTTTCATTTCAGTAAATTTTTATTGAAATGATATATACACGGTGCATTACACTTACATGGGTAGCAATTAGACGAGAGACAGAAAAAGACGCCCCAGGGGGGACAACTACCTGTCTTCGCACAAGCCGCCGTAAACATCGGACAAAGCGAAGCTCCTGCAGGAGTCATAATCCGGCCTCTACAATGTCTTGATCCTTGAAATAGACCTCTCCCCGCTGTTAATCCTGTTGGCAGTACTTGAGCGTGCAGTCGTGAGCCGCACAGATCGGGCGATTTTGGGGACAGCACTGCTAGTGGCCAAGCGAGATATTGCAGCTCACTGTAAAGCCTTTATGTCAATTTAATGTGACGTGTTCTACCTGTAAGAAAACATTAAACCTTGTTAATCACAAAACATCAGCTATTTAGAGAAGATCTAAAACCTCATTAGACCATCAGATAGAGATAGTAGGAGTGTCGACAATCTGTGTTAGAATCAGCACAGTGGCAGCTACTTCTATTAAAGCTGCCAATGTCCTGGCAATTCTAGGATGTTATAATCGCCAAATCTGGCATGACATTACACCATTGCTCAATCATATTCCAGAGAATAAAAAGGAGGTGCAAAAGCTATCAAGGAGGAATAAATATTTCATTAGCCATAATTGATGCAGCAATGAATGCCTCAAACACAAGTTTTAGCCATGTTCTGACTCAGCTAATCCACCCAGACTAGTGTGGCTTTATCTCCCACTGCAGCACAAGGCATGCATCAGGAGGGTTCATCTTACCCTGGTCTGCTTCTGGATGCTGCATTGCGCCACTGCCCTAATGATTCTTGACTTTGAGAAGACCGTTTGTTAGACTGGACTTTCTAACAGTCATCCCTGGTTAAACTGGACATTGGCGCTCAATTCCAATCCTAGATCTGTATCATATATGCAGCGACGTAGGCTAAAGTGTAGGTAAGCGGAGCGGTTTCCCCTAGATTTCAAATCTGATGGGGCACGAGACAGGGCTGTCCCCCTTCTCTTTGCCATGGCGATTGAGCCCTTTGCGACTTGGATACAATGCGATGCCCGAGTCTTGGGCTTCTATTGGGGAATGGCGCAGCATAGCGCTATACATGGACGATGTCCTCTTATTTATGGCCCACTCCAGCATAGACCGGACACCCTGAGCTCTATTTTGGCCACCTTTGGATCCTCATTAGGATGAAAGGTGAACTGGTCTAAATCACTACTGATCCCTTTGCAAGGAGACAGAGGAGAAACAGTGTGGCACCCAGGTCTCCCAATCAAATGTTTAAGCTGCCAATACCTGGGAGCGAGACCTGGTGTGGTGCTTCAACATTAGACCCAGGATGTATCGGCAGATTTTTACAGATGGATCACGCTGCTCCTCAACCTATGGGAAGAGTAGCCCTATATAAAATGATGATTCTGCCATGCCTATTGTACGTTAACCAAAATTACCACTTTTCCATCCTGAACCACTGGTTTGACACCATCAAAGGTAAAACTCGTAAATTCATATAGACCAGCAAGCCCCCCAGAATCTCATTTTGAGAATGTGTTAGATACACATTTGATGGTGGCCTGCCCATGGCTAATAACCGTCTTTACTACTAGGCTACACATATACTGGTGGTGAATGACTGGGTGCAAGGAGGGTGGGCAGACCCTGCCTACAAAATGGAGGTCTCACTGATTTGTCTAAAGAACCTCATGTGTATGTTATATGGGAGGCCAATATAGTGGGCCCTCCCAGAAAATACCAGATTGGTGCTTCAGGCCTGAAGGCTCATGCAGCGCTGGACGGGATGGGACCGTAGGGTCATGGAAGAAACACCGCTCTGCACAGGTAGATGGCGGAATCTGGTGTCAAAGCTTGAAGGCTTTAAAGGCTGAGAATAAAATAGGTGTGTTGAAACTGGGTGTTAAGGGAGAGTGGTCACATTAAATCCTTTCTTACCCTTCAAACTGAATTCCCTCTTAACACATCTCAACTCTACCGCTACCTACAGCTCAGACACACCTTAGCCACCTAGATGCTCTTGCAGTGCCACCTGACTACAACCCCCTGGAGGTATGACTACTCCTGAGTTCAATAGAGACAGGGGGCATTTCAAAGGTGTACAGAGCCCTGGTCAACCACTCGGCTTGTAGCTTATCATATCAGAGAGCACGGTGGGTGGGCTAACTGGGTTCTCTTGAGGACACAGATTGGAGGGAAGTATGCATGGCACCAAGCACTCTGACAAGATTAGCTAGATTACACGTCACCCAACTGCATTACTTACACTGTACATACATTCAATTGCATTACTTACACTACATACTTCACACTCAGTTGGCTGTGGGAGGCGAAAAGACTTTCTGAACCTACCTGCACTAGATGCTAGTATGGTATGGGAGATTTCTTCCATACGGTGTGGGAGTGCCCGACAATTCAACAATACTGGCTTGTCATCTTTTGAACACTGTCATAGTTCCTGGACGAGCAGATTGAGTCTTCGCCTGAAGTCGGCTTGCTGGGGATACTAGATGATTTGAGAGGCCCCAGGGTGACCAAATCCTAGTGAGATTGGGGATGCAATAAGCGAAAAGAGACCTAGCAAAATATTGGAAGAGGCCTGCCCCATCCCACCCCAGCCCCTCTGAGAGGCTGGAGGGTGGTATGGACCACTGTGCAAAGTTGAAGGAACTCATTTATATAACACGAGGGTGCCCAAAAAACACATGCCACAGTGTTGAGAAAATGGTGATCCTAATATGGACTGGGTGGGGATTTTGCTTAAGATGAAGTGAAAGGTAAATGCTGTGCATAGAGATTTATATTGTTCTTTTTTAAGGGTTCCCTCCGAGGGCCAGCAAAGAGTGTGCATTCTTTCTATTTTTGCTTAAAAAAAACCAATAAGAAGCATTACACACAAGTTTTAGACAGCTTGCAACAGAAGCAGTTTTAAAAAGAAAGGATTGGCTCATATCCACAGCTTTCTATCATGATTTTCAAATACAAATCCTGGGTATGCTTTTCTATGGCCTACCTTTGATTGTAAAACTTGCGAATGAGGCCCTCCAAGGTTGTAAGATGGACACAGATAAAGCAAAGGCATTAGGCCTTTTAAAGTACTGTAGATCTGGTTCATCCAATTTTTTGTGGCATACAGAGATCCCAGAATTACAGGGGAGTTTTCAACCAGTATGATGGTCAAAGTCGACATACTATCTCCAAAGACCTTCCAGGTTTGACCAACTGCAATAAAGGCAAGGATATGGAAGGACATCAAGACGAAAAAAAGAGTGCTTCTCAATAATGCTACCATAAAAAGAGCTTGACTTACCGTATATTGCCCCCTTCTTCCATCTCGAACACAGGTGAATGGAGGGGGAATTTATGTTTTTACTTGGGATTTATGTATCTGAAAAACCCCGGTCCCATCCAAATCACTTACCTGATATAGCTCCTGCAGCTCCCACGAAGGTCCTTGACGGATGCTGGAGCCACATAAAACAAAAAAGACACTGCTTTAGGAGAGGGGAGGGATGGAACCACAAAAGAAGAAAAACTGTAAAACTGATGAAGGACTCACCTTTACAGAGCCACAGGGAAGGAGCCTGGATACTGAAAAGAATGACAGACCAGGAAGAAGTGCATACGGAGAGGAGAACAAACTCTGGTGTGGAGGAAAAGGGAGACGCTGACTTGGAGGCAAGTCCTGCAAACACAGAGATGCTGATAGAAGGAGGCATTGCAGAGAGAGACTCCCATGACGTATTCCGAGTGGTTGAAGGACTGAAGAGCGCAGAGGTGGAGGAGAAAAAGTAAAACAGGAGCAAGGATAGATCTCTTTGCCACACAAGAGAACAATAAATGCCAGTACTTCAGAAGCAGACTTTGGCATACCTTTCTCTCATTTGGCCCAGAATCTTTGCTAATGCCTTTCCTCCATTTCTCCTGATCCCTAGAGTGTGAAAGGTGAAGATGGATCATTACACTCTGATCCTTATTGCTTCAGTTGGCCAACACCAGTACTGGAACACCAAACACCCATCTCTCTCAAACTACACCCCAAACTCCTCACAAGACATCATGAAGAGATACTACACTACAACACCAACTCTCTGAAACTGACAGCATGGTTCCTGAGCACTTAGAGTTCGGCCACTTGGATATACCACAGGATTGTAGAAACATCCTTGCACAGCAACTAGAAAAACGTACAATGTTAAGTGGAACCGTTTCTGTATCTGGTTTAACAACAAGTGCTTTGGCCTCTTCAAATACAGTCTCATCAAATACTTCCATACTTGTTCAGAATGACTCTTCTGTTAGAGTCCACCTGGCTACAATGTCAAGCTTTATAAGAACAAATCTATTATCGTCTACTTTGATGTCCCAACGGATGATAAAGCAATTCATTAAAAGACTTTTCAGGCATTTCCACCTATACATCACCCTCCGGTTCCATGGAAACTCAATACTGTTCTCAGCCGGTTAATGCAACCTCCCTTTGAACAAATACACATGGCACACTTAAAGTTCATCTCATGGAAAACAGAGTTTCCCCTAGCACTAAAATCAGCAAGGAGACTTGGGGGAATACAAGCTTTCGCCATCAAGGCACCTTTCTTCTGGTTCACAAAGTACAAGGTCATGTTGAGAACCAATCCCAAATTCATACCCAAGGTTCCTACTGACTTTCACGTTAATGAACCAGTCATTCTTTGATCTTTCCACCCAAACCCATCTACATCACCAGAAACGTCATTGCATTCGTTGGACTTGTGTGGATGCCTCAGGTTCCACATAGGCACAACAAAAGATATAAGCTCATGAAATCAGCTGTTCGTCTTCTTTGGATAGTCAGGAAGAGGTTGCCCATGTCCATGGAGGGGATAGTACTTTGGTTCTCAACCTGTATTGCTTTCTGTCACACCAAGACCAAGCGTCCACTCCAAGAAAGAGTGATTGCACATTTCACCAGCAGCATGACTTTAATTGCCGCACTCTCTGCAGGTGTGCCTTTGCAAGATATCGGCTGTGCTGCCACCTGGAGTAGCAGGTACATGTTCACAAAGCACTAGTGCCTTAAGGTTGACGCAAATCTGACTCCTTAGTGGGGCAAGCAGTCCTCAGAAACCTGTTTAGAAAAAGGTGAGCTTGCTTCCCTCTTTTGTTTTATTTTACATTGTACACTGCTTACTATTCTGATTCAAGCACGTGAATATATGAAATAACTTATATTGAACACTGAAATGTTTCATATATTCACATGGGACTCTGCCTCATCCCCTATCAGAGATTCATGTATTTTATACTCTTCTCACACTTTGTGCAATAAAACCTAAGCTGGAGGAGTAGGAAAGCAGGCACTTCCACCTCTTTGGCTTAAGTGTATTTGGAGAGCTGGCACTTTCGCCTCATTGGCTGAAGTTCAGGTTGCTTTAAAATGTAGTTGATGCTCTACTAAGCAAGCACTATTATTTAGGCCTATGGACACTGTTTACTGGGTATGATTCAGGCATGTGAATATATGAAAGCTTCCATGTTGGAGAACTGAAGTTACAGGTGGGTACCTAATTAATTTTTTTGCATAGAGAGTCGGAGATCAATATCTAAAGGTACTGGCTGCAGCCACATTGTATCATGACTGCCGAGCACGAACGCCATGGACCACGAGGGGAGTTAATCGCCAGATATCCAAGATGGCTGCCAAATCTCCAAACTATGTGAGAGTTCATGGCCTGCTGGAAAATGTAGCTCAAAGTCTGGGTGCCTTTGCGTAGTGCATTCTTCACACATTCGAAGCCTGAGTTCAGATTCAGCAGACACTCTGAAGGGACCATCAGACTTTCTTTCCCTAAGATGTACTTCGCTCAAACCGGTTTGGAAAATCGCTCTCCATGCTTGACAACTCTTAAGTGATAAGAAATCAGCACCTCACTGGCAAGGCGCAAAAAGGCCCACACTACACTGATGTAAGTTTACACTCATTTATCTCATGTAATCTGGTGTATAATAACCTCCTTTTGCTAGGTTGAATAATTCACTTTTTGTAGATCCTGTTGTTTTTGCAACTTATAGCCAACTTATTAAAAATTAGAGCATACATAAAGTAGGGTCCGACATACATTGCTATTATTGTATGTGACACTTTACAGCACAAACCCTGCTATTTATTTATTTATTTAAAAGATTTTATATAGCGCTGGCTAGACCTGGAGGTATCAGAGCGGTTTACATGAGTATCAAACCATAGTTGCAGGTTACATCGTTACAAAGGTTATACAGTTATTAGAGCATAGCTAAATAGTTACATGTTAGGCCAAGACAAGCAATAAGGACAATATGCATACGGGAAAGAACAGGCAAAGGGAGAGATTCATGGGCAGTAGACAGCGAATGGGCTACTTACTTTTGGACGGAGGTTCCAGGCTCTGAGAAAGAGTCATTCCACAGCACCAGCGCACTTTGGCATTTGCACACGAGGCTCCCAGCCAACTCCCAGGCAACTCCTCGCCGCACCCGCTCCGCGGGTGCCGCTTCGCTGGAGGGCTCCTGTGTTTGCAGCTTCGTGGTAGCACAAGCAAGGTCCTAGGCGGCAAGGCGGTAAGGGGCGCGAGGCACCAGCGGGGCTGCGAGCGTGCAGGGACTTCGTTTCCCAGAAGTCCCTACGAGACCAAGGAAGAGCTTCCGGTCCGCTCTCCCTGCCGGCCCGCCCCCCGCCCATCAAAGGATTTTAAAAGTATCCCTGCAATCCTCACTCCGTGGGCTACTTACTTTTGGACGGAGGTTCCAGGCTCTGAGAAAGAGTCATTCCACAGCACCAGCGCACTTTGGCATTTGCACACGAGGCTCCCAGCCAACTCCCAGGCAACTCCTCGCCGCACCCGCTCCGCGGGTGCCGCTTCGCTGGAGGGCTCCTGTGTTTGCAGCTTCGTGGGAGCACAAGCAAGGTCCTAGGCGGCAAGGCGGTAAGGGGCGCGAGGCACCAGCGGGGCTGCGAGCGTGCAGGGACTTCGTTTCCCAGAAGTCCCTGCGAGACCAAGGAAGAGCTTCCGGTCCGCTCTCCCTGCCGGCCCGCCCCCCGCCTAAATCGCCACCTACATAACGCCATTTCACTCCCGCAGCGCGGGACGCAGCCCGGGCTAAGACTGGGCAAAGACAGGGCCGTTTGAGGCCGTTCGAGGACGGCAGACGACGGTCTCGGCACAGAACCCTAGCATCCTTCTCCTCTCCATTACATGTAAGGTAGGCGGACCACTGATTCTCATCTCACATTATAACATAGAACGGCTATCCACAGGAATTACGCCTATTTCCTCTCAGGCCCACGTCGCAGCATTTTGCTTCCAATTGTACGTGTCTACCATGCGTCCTAGAACTAGAAGCAACACTAAAAAAGCCAGGTCCGTGGCACAAGTTACCGGTCCCATAGATCACTTCATCTCCCGGGTAAATGAAACCATTGATAAAAGCATTATTTTGTTGGAAAAAAGAGTTTCCCTGGATCTTATGAACGCTAAACGCTCATCTCTGGGCTCTATTGCAACTGCAAGCTCTCCCTCCCACCAGACCGCTATTAATTGTTCTCTACCCTTACCTTTAACGGCTGTCCCCATATTGACTGTCCCGAGCGCTGTTGACCTATCTGTGACTCATTCAGATTTTGATCTGTCATACGTTGATCTCGAGGCTACACCAGATTTAGAAGCATGCCAAGCACCTGATAAGTTAGAGCAGAGTGCAATTAGCTATCCCCATATACCTGATACAGGAATGATTCCAAAACTGATAGAATCAGGGAGAGGCACCACCACTTCCATCAAGGCGGTGCCCAAGACTAAGGAAAAACCTAAAGCAAAAGTAAGAAATCACAACCTGATCTCACCTATCCCCAACTCTGTGTCAGGCATACCTTGCTGGGTCCAAAACATGGTTATTGACCTTAAATCTGATCTCGAAGCCACTATAGCTGCACAAATCAAGCCTCTAATATCTAAGCTTGACAGACTTACGTCACTTATTAATCTGAAATGTGGTACCAAGTCAAGCGGGATTGGGCCTTCTCAACTGCACGGGGCAAAAGAAGCACTTCCCAAAAACACACCCCGTACCAATCAGGTAACAGGCACATTGATCAACCCCAATATCCCACTAGTTACCAAGGTACCAGCTGCCCACCTTCAAACCCATAAAGGGAATAATTTAGATCATTCCCCATCCACCTCTGTTCCCGCAGGCCCAGCTCCAACAACTCAAACATCCCCGAAAACTTAGACAGGCCCAACCAAAACAGACAATCATCAAGCTAAGGGTATAAGTGGTTGCACCACCACTCCAGCACCACTCTTATCCTTAGATAATCCTCAAGAACGTAAGACAAAGCAGGTTCGTCCTAAAATAATCAACCTGCCGCCGGAAGCTTCTCCCTTCGTGGTCGTTTTAACGGCCGTACCTCCACTGAAGGAGGACGTCAGAGAAACTTTCGCAGACCTAAGGAACAAATGTGCGCAGTGGCTTCAACAGCACAAACCTTTACCCGCTCATATTAACGGTCAGATCTTTTCTGTACGTAGAGGTGATTGGGTGGGCAGGAACACGAAAACCATAGCGGGTGATGTTATCACCATCAAATTCAGGGAGATAGGGGCAGCAAATTATATCTGCAACACACCCAGCAGTGGATCTCCCACCCAAATAAACCCACTTCCCTTGTGCTATTTTCTACCCACACCCCCAAGACAAAGTGTTTCTAGTTCCATCTTCCCAGCAAATAGGGGGTTGTTACATCCCTCAGAATACCCCACGTATCAGTGGCAGCAACCCCCACATACCTTACGGTTACCACAAATACCACAACACACAACTTTCCAGTGGCAACAACCATCTCAACCTTTTCAATCCTCTTATCCTTTTTCCCAACAATGGCACCACCCTCCTCAACCCACACATTATTCCACTCACCAGTGGCAGCAACCGCGGCAAGGACGGCCCCTTCTTTATAACCAACTAGGTCTTAATCATCAAGACAGAGAAAGGGACGTATGGAGAGGACAAGAACTGTGGAGAAATCACAGCGATCCCCCACGTTGGGATGGCTGGAACGGCCCTCTCCTAACAAATAAGTATAGTGCTCTAGAGTGTGTCGACTGACCACCACAGTCAGAACAACAGTTTTTAAATAGCACTGACCCAATGGTATCTTTGGACCCTTCTCTAACCCCTGCAGACTCAGAGATTTGTAAAGGACTTCAAAAAGTTAAAATCACTAAAAATAAACAAACAACTTTAAGCCTGATCTCCTGGAATGTCGCAGGGTTAAGGACAAAGGTGGAGGATGGGACAATCATGTACCATGCGCACAGCCATCATATAATCTGCCTACAGTAGACGTGGTCACAACAAGAACAGCATTTACAGGGGTATAAGACATACTTTTCCCCTGCGTCAGCTGGACAGAGGGGTAGACCAAAGGGTGGATTGATCGTCTATGTAGCTAACACTATTCAAAACACCAAAATAAATATCATTGAATTGGGTTCTAACTTTCAGATCCTCGGTCTCTCCTCACTGGAAAAAGAGTTCGTAGTCATTATTAATTTTTATAATAACCTGGACGAACCAGACTTTCAGAGAATCCTGGTTCACCTCCACAAAAAACTAACTACCCTTAGACAGAAACAAGGAGCAAGAGGTGCGGTAGCTATAATATGGGCAGGCGATTTCAATTTACACCCATGCACCCAACCCAAGCAAAAATGTCCGGATATGGTGACAGAGGAAGGTCTTTCCCTTATCCATTTTTCACATAACAACATGGGCAGAATAATGAATGATCTCCTATCAGACCTGGATCTCCAAGTAGCAAATACTTTGGATTATGGAACCAACTCACTAGCACCAACTTATATAGGAAGAGGTTTCAGCACTACAGTCGACTTCATAATAATATCAGCTACCTTAGAATCCAGAGTAAAAAACTTTGAAGTAATACCGAACACCCAAAGTGACCACGCCATATTAAAAATGGAAGTGACTATAAACCATCAACAGTCTCCTCCTATGATAATAGCTAGTGCTCTGACACAGGAAAATATAAGTATGGATAAGCTAAACGGGTATTCAATAAAGTGGGGTAAGATAAATCCAGAGGAACTCACTAAAGATCTGATAGAGTCAGTGTATCCCCAAATTAAGAACTGCCTGGATATGTCGATAGAAGATGAGGAACTTTTAAACAACTTTGCTCAAATAATGGCCAAATTAAAGGTTCTACTCACCGCAAAGCATAAAGCCGGACCACAACGATTAAAAGGTTGGCTTAACCAAGAGTGTACCAAGGCCCACACAAAACTTAAACTAGCCCTAAACAAAGATGAAAGAGACCCCCGTACTATATCTATCCTAAGAAGGGAATACCATAAAACCAGAAAAAACAGAAAAGAGGAACTTAAGCAAACCCTTTGGAACGAACTCCATAACAGTGCACAGGAGAAAAACACCCAAGCCTTCTGGAGAATACTAAGAACTCCCTTTCTGGCTGATGACACGCACCCAAAAATTGAAGTTGCAATAGAGGCAGCAGAATGGGTAGCCCATTTTACTAAAATCTTCCAAAAATCACTCTCCGACGAAGAAATAGAAGAGGAAAAAGAAATTTCTCCAATATATCCTATAGATCTAAACTTTGAAATTTCCGAGATCCTTCGGGCACTGAATTCAGCCAAAAATGGAAAAGCTCCAGGCCCAGACGGAGTACCGGCTGACTTTTTTAAATACAAAATAGATCTTTGGGCCCCGATCCTCACAAGGGTGTGTACTGCAACTGCAAAGAAAGGAACCCTGGACTCATGGACAACTTCCATTATGGTACCGATATTTAAGAAAGGTAACCGCCAGGATCCCGGTTGCTACCGCCCAATTTCTTTGTTGGATTCATTGGGGAAGATGGTAGGCAGAGTGATCCTAGAACGACTTCAGGATTGGGTGGAGGAGAGAAGTATATTATCTGACCTACAATTCGGTTTTAGAGAGGGACTAGGAACCGTGGAACAAGCCCTGAACCTCTCGGTTATTTTTGGAAAATATGTCCAAGCCAAAAAAGAAAAACTTTATATGATTTACGTGGACTTGTCCGCGGCATTTGACTGTGTCTCTCACACTAAGCTATGGTCCATTTTAGCCCAAATGGGGGTAGATCCCCCGCTGCTGAATTTTTTAAGGGAATTGTATTCCAATCCTTCGGCAAGAATTCGATACGGCACAAAGGGAGAACTGACAGCGTCTTTCAGAGTGGAGCGTGGGGTCAGACAAGGATGCGTCCTGGCACCCTTCCTTTTCTCCCTCTACACTAACAACCTGGAGGTAGAGCTTTTGAAGGGTGCCCGGGATCTCCCACAGGCCAAACATCGCCCGATCCCCGCTCTGCTCTACGCGGATGACGCTGTCCTCCTGGCACGAACTCCTTGCGAACTTCAAAAGTCCCTAAACAGATACTCCCAATTTATGAGAACCCTAGATCTTCACATAAACGTGAAAAAGACTTTCGTGATGTCAGCTGGGGTCGGGAGAAAACATCAGAAAACCATTATGTTAAACACCCAAAAAATAGACCCTACAACCGAATACTGCTACCTAGGAGTTACAATAGACTACAAACTCTCCTGGAAAAAGGCAGTGGAAGCCAGGAAACACTGCTTTAAAAGAGCATTAGCAGCATTGGTGACGTTTACACAAAAATTGGGAAAACGACCACCCATGGAACTGTTGACAATATATAAAGCTAAATGCCAATCAACAGCTCTATACGGAGCAGGCTTATGGGGTCACACGGACGTTACCTCCCTCCAAGTAGCGGAAAATAATTTTTTTAGATTTCTTCTGTCAGCCCCAAAGCGATCTTCGATCTATGCTTGTCATACAGAACTGGGCGTCCCACACATCGAAGATCTTGCAAAAATACAGCCATTACTCCTATGGCGCCGCATTTGGGTTTCAGAAAAGAACGAACTCACCAAGGCGATCCTGGCTGATGCAATGTCCTTGGATCATGCTTTAAAAATTAAATGGCTGGCCTACATTAGGAACTTTTTCACCGACCTCGGAGTAGAGCAATACTACCTAAATCCAGAGAAAATTGCAGAACTCACAAAGAATAACCTAAAAACATTAGCTTTGGGACACTTGGAAAATCTAAGATTACAATCTGAAGTAGGGAAACCGTCCGTTCAACATGCAATAACGGTTCAATCCACCTTTTTAATTCAGCCCTACTTAACCCTCAACATTGGTACTTTTGATCGCTACCTTCTGATAAGATTCAGACTAAACTTATTTCATAAACTGGTAGCCTTTCCAACCCCAAATGTCTGGGATTCAAATCCAACTTTATGTCCATGTGACGGAAAATCACTACAAACCACCCTTCATACCGTCTTGTTCTGCAAATTTTATCAGGAATTCCGTAAAGTCTGGCTACTGGCTCTTCTAAAATCCTGGGGTCTTAGACAATGTCGACCAGCCATGTTGAGCCTGCAGCTCTTGGACACTGAAGCCACCTGTTACCACGTCCTCAACTTTTTGAAGTGTATATACAGACACAGAAAAAATCTCTAAATTAACAGTACTGAACAAATTAATTGATTTTTAAAAATTAGATTGTGATTTCTCATGTCACCTGTAATCTATTTTGCACTGCATGTTTTATTGTGTACCGCTTTTATGGATTTCCAAATAATCCGAATAAAGTTTATTATTATTATTAGACAGCGAATGAAGGAGGGAAAGAGGAGGGGGAAGGTGAGAGACACAGCATGAACGAAGAGGTGTAGGGTGACGGGGGCACAAACCGGTAGAGGAGCAATAGCTGCGTCCAAAGTCCAGTAAGCTGTGATCCCAGGGGAAGTGGTATCATTCCCCCAACTCCATTGCGAGAGGCTCCCTTTACGCAGTGAACTCTCTCAGAGGGGTCTCTGAGACTCCAAGGCCTACCTACTGGATCCTTCCCCAAAAAGGGGACAGGGAGTGCTTTGGCAAGGGGCACCATATCAGTCGCGGCCCGTGGAGGGAGTTACGGTGGGGCGGGGAGGGGGAGTGGCAGGCTGGGGGTTGCTAAAAACCGGCACATGGATAATTGCAGGTAAGTAAACAATGTAATTAATAAAATGAATTTCGTAGTGCGCCTTGCATCGCATTTTTCGATGGAGTGCGCGCTACGAAATTCGTGTTAGAAAACACAGCGATGCATCAGTTCCTAAGGCCTTGGGGGGGCAATGCTAGAGTTCTGCTGCACGCAGGAGATGTGATGCGTTTTGTCCGGTCTGTAAGGGGAAGTGAGGCATGGCATGGAAATCCAAGACGATTCTGGTCTGCGGGTGATGTGTGGAAAAACTTGACGCACAGGTACGGTGCTTGACACAACGGAGGTGATGTGTCGCTCTGCAAGGCTTCGTATCGTACAGCTTCAGTGCTGGAGGTGGGAAGACATTGCATTGCCCAGCTTCAAAACCCACCTCTGAGGCACTGTAACTGGAAGGAGGCACCTCAGGCAAGGTAGGACTCACAGATGGCAGAGTCCAGCAGCGCCAGCAGATTTGCAGGAAGTCTTTTGTGTCCCTGAGATTTCTTATCAGGAGTCAAGCACACACAAGCCCTTGGAGATCTCCTTCAAGCAGGGGACACAGCACACAGCAAAGTTCTTCTCCTTTCCTTGGCAGAAATAGCAACTGCAGGCCAACCCCACACAAAACACAGCAAAGGGGCAGTACTTCTCCTCAGTCTCTCCAGCTCTTCTCCTTGGCAAAGGTTCCTCTTGAATTCCAGGGATTATCTACAGTTCAGGGGTGTTAGGTCCAATACGTCTACCCCAAATTGTATGTGTTCTCTTTGTGCAAGGATCTCTGAGCACTGTCCAAACCAGTTCTCTTCTTTCTGGTGCAGCTGCTCGGCAGGAGGTGGAGACAGCATTGTGTAATGCAGACAGGCCCTATTCAGATGCAAGGGAAATGTCCTCCCACCACTCTAAATGCAGAATGGGCCTATTCAGCTGCTAGTGAGAACTCCTCCCCTTACTCTGAATGCAGTCCAGGTCTATTCTGTCCAGTCCTGACTCATTGAGGAAAGGCAGGATGCCTTGTTTTGCACTTTCTAAAAGTGGCATTTCCAAACACACAATTTAAAAACCATCTTTACTGTAAGATGTGGTATGAAATTCTTGAATTCAGAGAGCCTAAACATCGAGAGAGCCTCGATCTTGTTCCAATAGGAAGTTATATTTATAAGATGTTATAAGTAAACTCCCATTCTATCCTATAGGGAAAGATAGCCCTTCAATAGTGAAAAACGAGATTGGCAGTATTTCACTATCAGGACATGCCACACACATCAGGGCAAGTCCTACCTTTCACATGCACTGTACCCTGCCCACAGAGGTACCTTGAGCCTACCTTAGGGGTGTCTAACATGTAAGAAAAGGGAAGGTTAGAGCCTGGCAAGTGAGTGTACTTGACAGGTCGACATGGCAGTTGACAAACAGCACGCAGGCATTTCAGTGGCAGGCCTGAGACATCCTTTAAGTGCTACTCATGTGGGTGGCACAATTGGTGCTGCAAGCCCACTAGTAGCATTTGGTTTATCAGCTCTGGCATACTTCGTGCACTTTACTAGGGACCTACTAGTAAATCAAATATACCAATCAGCGAGAACCAATCATAATAAGAATTTATATAGAGAGCATATGCACTTTAGCACTGATCAGCAGTGGTAAAGTGTCCAGAGTCAACAACAGCAGGTCAGGAAAAAATGGGAGGAAGAAACAAAAAGTTTGGTGATAGCCCAGCAAAAAGGGCCAAGCCCACCACCTATTTTACGCCTGTTTAGAGCATCATGTATTTTTTATTAAGACTAAAAATCTGCATGCACCTGTTTTGAATAGTGGGTCACTCTACCTCTTAAAAGCCTCTGGGAATTCCTGTAACCACATATGTAACACTAGAGAGAGCAGTACCAAAGTAGATTTCTGCTTGCCGCTTGTATATCACTGTGGACCACTGTAGGGATGACATAGGATGTATACACCCACCCACTCTAGGCCTACCACGTATGAAAGGACCCATGTGCTGAAGTAAACCTACCATCCCAATGGATCTACTGGGAACAGCCACTGTGGCTGGTGAGTTTACGAATTTTTGATTAGTTAGCCACACTAACAACTTATGGTGCTAGTAAGTAGGCTTGAACTCTCTTCTCATTTTAAAAAATATTTTGTGTTTTAGTGAGGTGCGACACCGTTTTCTGAGCTTGGGTGCCGACTAGGTTGGACACCGATACTATTTTATTGTTACTCGAACTGGGAACACTAAGATGGCCGACACTTGAGTGGGATGGGTTTGGCGGATTAGGGACCGTCCTCACTGAAGCCCACCAACTCTGGTATCCGAGCTTGCCACATATGATATAATGGCCTCTTGTCTGCCTCCCTGGTCCATAGACTTCAGCCCCCTTGTCTGCCCAGTGGTTAAACGTGCTAATCCCATGATGTCTCGCCACCCCATGTATTTTTACTACGTGACCGCATGCACTTACTATGTCTTTAACTAATGGGCATTACCACTTTGCCCGGGTGCGGCACACTCTTTGCCTCATAACACCAACCAACTGCCTGTATGGTGTTTCCTGCCACATTGGGTTAAAGCCTTATTTTTACTCCGCCAATATGGCCGATCCTTTAGCCGGTGACCGGGCTGTCTTAATACCGCACTACCCTTGGCCGCAACGTCACACGCGTCCGACGGTGGGAGTGACGTAATGTCGTGGGGACCGACGCCAGCCGCGTGCCGACTAGGTTAAATGGATGCAGGTGCGGCGCAGCAGTATACCGGTTCCCCGGCGAAGGCGTTGGGGTAGAAACCTGATGTTGGTCCCACCGTGGACAGGTGAGCATTGTGGGGAGGTTGGAAGGCTATGCTAACTCCTGGGTCCACCGCGACTAAGTGCGCGCCGTACTCGGTGCCGCCTGGGACTTTCTAGGACTGGGCTGCTGGCGATTGGCCAGACTCACGCTGCTCTCGGCACCAGTTTACAGGGAGTGAACCGGCTCTTTGTGTGGTGCTCGAGGGCCCGTTATCAGGATGGGGGACATGCGGGTGACCAGCCTTAGTGCTGGCTATCCCTATTTCACATTGGGCCCAGCATCTACAGTTAGAGTGGTCGCTGTCCTAAGACTGCGAGTGGCGATTCAGTCACGAGTACTTTGGCGATTGGTCTCCCCTGCACCAGTCTGTACTTTAATTGCACCATGCAACACCAGGGTATTTCTCTGGCTATGCCTGAACCTTTGACAGTTCTAGTCCCTATTCATCAAACAAACAACACCCCCCCCGTGGTTTACCCTTCTATTTTCCACTTCCATACAGGACACCTACAGTGAGGTGTCACTGCCCGGGGGAACCGTTGAAGCGGGCGCTTCCTCTGACTCGGGAGAGTTACTCCTTGACCAACCTGGGCTAACTTTAATTTTAATTTTAATTTCAATCCTTCTGTGTTCCTGATTCCAGTCATCAGGCGTTTTAACTTTTTTACCAGTTATTCACGTTGGATAGGCATACTAACTGCTTCTCCTGATTGACAGTTGTTGTACACACTGTGAGCACATATTGGATGACACTATTGTTCTGTGTTTATGTCATCCTTTCCAGGTTTCAGCCATGGCGGGACCCCGCACGCACTAAATAAGTATTAGGGTGTGCACACCCCTCACCCTGACCTAGTAGTGTAGATAGTTTTGTTTGGTCCTGAAGAAATGCATAGTATCACTTTGAACATAATAGCATGAAACATGTCGACCATTATTATATAGAGTAGGCTTCTGCTTCCCTGGACCCTTGAGCCAGAAAGCAACCACTCTTTTTGTTTTTAGTGAGGTGTGTCACCACTTTATTAAAAATTCGTTGTGGATAACCCAACCTTTTGTAACCACTTATACCCATCTACACCATTCACTTCCTTCCCTAGGGCCCTCACACCCACAGCACCATACGGCAGGAACAAAAGATCTTCGCAAAAGAGGCCCTTTATGGGTGCCCGTCGGGTATTGCACCGCCGACCCGACAAGGAGCAAGCCCATATGATGAAGCATGACAACTAGCTTGCTGGGTGTGTGAGGACTCTAGTCCCGAAAAGGAGGATCCCCCTCTTGTGTGCCTTCACTCACTTCGGTTTCAACTGTCTAATGGGTTGTTATCCAGGGGACCACTGTGCCCTCGCAGGCGGTCGCTCCCTCCACGCTGCTCTGCCGCTCGCTCGCCTGCCTGCCTGCTGACTCAGCTGCTGCCTGGCCGCTCCCTTGATTGCTGAGACCTCCGCTCACCTCCCCCACGCCGCTGCCCTCCGCATCTTCCTCGGGCTCGCCTTCTGCCCGCAGCTTGCCGCCTCTGCCCCCGCTCCTCACCGGCCCCGCTGCCCCGGTCACCTCCGTGCTTCCCGCCGCCGCTGACCCGGAGCTCCGCCTCCCCTCCTCTCCCATTGGTCCTCCCGCCTCCCGGCCGACCCTCCCTCACGGCTCCTACTTATGACGCCCCCTCAGCGACCGCACAGCGGACACGCGCAGCGGGAGCACCGAATGAGCGCCGAAGGTGCGCCAAAGGTAAGCCCGTCTGCGCCCGTCCGCGCCTGGACCGCGCCCAGCGCTAGGACCCCTGGCCCCCGCAGACCCCAGCCCACCCGCCGGACCTACGACGCCACCGAACTCTACGCACTCAACGCCGGAAGAACACCGGGATGCTACCAAGCCACCCCGAGACGCACCCACGGACCCTTCTGCTGCAACTCCTGCAAGTTCACCGGCATCCAGAACTCCACTACACCAGCACCGACCAAGACCAAGACGAGCAACAGCCAAAGCCACCTGAAATGCATCTTGCTCAACACCCGCTCCGTCCACAGACACGCCATCGAGATTTGGAACCTGCTCGACTCCACAGCCCCAGACGTCGCCTTCTTCACGGAAACCTGGATGAACGCCTCTTCAGCGCCCGACATCGCCATCGCCATCCCAGACGGCTACAAGATCATCCGAAGGGACCGCATCAACAACACAGGAGGAGGCATCGCCATCATCCACAGGAACACCATCCGCATCACGACCAACACCGACGACACCCTCGCACCCGCCGAGCACCTTCACTTCCAGGTCCACATCAACCCCAAGACCACCCTCAGAGGCACCCTCATCTACAGACCCCCGGGACCACGCACACAATTCAGCGAGGACATCGCCGACTTCATCACCCCGCACGCCCTTCCCTCCGCTGACTACATCCTCCTCGGGGACCTCAACTTCCACCTGGAGAACAACAACGACCGCAACACCACCACCCTGCTGGACAACCTCGCAAACCTGGGACTCAAGCAGCTGGTGACCACCCCCACCCACTACGCCGGACACACACTCGACCCCGTCTTCTCATCCAGCAAGGACATCGCCTTCAGCCATGCCACCGGACTCCACTGGACGGACCACAGCTGCGTCCACTTCAGCTTCAGAAGGACCACGATCCACCACCACCAGCAACAGGTTGCACGCAGAAGCTGGAACAAGATCACAGCCGACCAACTCGCGACCTCCCTGAGCATGAACCCCCCCACCAGCACACCGAACCCAAGCCAGGCGGCCACCAACCTCACCAAGTGGATCAGCAACTGCACAGACGACCTCGCCCCCCTGAGGACCCCGCCTAGCAGACCCGGCAGCAAGAAAGCCCCATGGTTCACCGACGAACTCAAGAACTCCAAGAAGAACTGCCGAGCCCTCGAGAGAACCTGGCGCAGAGACCCAACTCCGGACAACATGGCGGCCCTCAAGCTCGCCACCCGAAAGCACCACCAACTCATCCGCGCCACCAAGAAAACCGCATTCAAGGAACGACTGGACAACAACGCACACAACAGCAAGGAACTCTTCAACATCGTCAAAGAGCTCCCCAACCCCAACGCCGGAAACAACGACATCACCCCTTCGCAAGACCTCTGCAACTCCCTCGCCTCCTACTTCCACAACAAGATCGCGGACATACACTACAGCTTCAGCACTCAACCGACGCACGCCACGACCGAACCCCCGCCCCCCACCACCACCCTCCGCGCCTGGACTCCGATCAACACCGAAGACACCGTCCGCACGATGAACTCCATCCCCTCCGGATCTCCGACCGACCCCTGCCCTCACCACGTCTTCAACAAGGCCGACGCTGTCATCGCACCCCACCTGCGGGACATCATCAACACCTCCTTCAACACCTCTACCTTCCCGGAGAGCTGGAAGCACGCCGAACTCAGCGCCCTACTCAAGAAGCCATCAGCCGACCCCACCGACCTCAAGAACTACCGCCCCATCTCGCTGCTCCCGTTTCCGGCTAAAGTCATCGAGAAGACCGTCAACAAGCAGCTGGCCGCCTTCCTCGAGACGAACGGATCCCTCGACCCCTCGCAGTCTGGCTTCCGGGCAAACCACAGCACCGAGACCGCCCTGATCGCAGCCACCGATGACATCCGTGCCCTGCTCGACAACGGAGAAACAGCGGCCCTCATCCTCCTAGACCTCTCCGCGGCCTTCGACACTGTCTGCCACCGTACCCTAGTACAGCGCCTCAGCAACGTCGGAGTCCAGGAGAAGGCACTGGAGTGGATCACCTCCTTCCTCGCCGGAAGGACACAGAGAGTCCGCCTTCCTCCGTTCAGATCGAAAGCCACCGAAGTCATCTGCGGCGTCCCTCAGGGCTCCTCGCTCAGTCCAACCCTCTTCAACGTCTACATGGGCCCCCTCTCAGACATCGCACGCCAGCACAACCTCAACATCATCTCCTACGCCGACGACACCCAGCTGATCCTCTCCCTCACCAACGAGCCCGCCACCGCCAGAGACAACCTACACGAAGGGATGAAAGAGGTGGCCGAATGGATGAAGAACAGCCGCCTGAAACTGAACTCGGACAAGACAGAAGTCCTCATCCTGGGATCCTCACCCTCCGCCTGGGACGACTCCTGGTGGCCCCCCGCCCTGGGCAGCGCACCCCAACCAACAGACCACGCACGCAACCTGGGCTTCATCCTGGACTCCTCCCTCTCCATGACCAGACAAGTCAACGCCGTCTCCTCGTCGTGTTTCAACATCCTGCGCATGCTACGCAAGATCTTCCGGTGGATCCCCACCGAGACCAGGAAGACGGTCACCCAGGCCCTCGTCACCAGCCGTCTGGACTACGGCAACTCCCTCTACGCCGGAACCACCACCAAGCTCCAGAAGAGACTTCAGCGGATCCAGAACGCCTCAGCACGTCTCATCCTGGACATCCCCCGTCGCAGCCACATCTCCGGACACCTGAGAGACCTGCACTGGCTCCCGGTCAACAAGAGAATCACCTTCCGACTCCTCACCCACGCACACAAAGCCCTACACAACCAAGGCCCGGGATACCTCAACAGCCGCCTCAACTTCTACGCTCCCAAACGCCAGCTTCGATCAAACGGCCACGCCCTCGCCCTCGCCGCCGTCCCCCGCATCCGAAGAGCCACCACAGGAGGACGGTCCTTCTCCTACCTCGCCGCCAAGACATGGAACTCCCTCCCGACCCACCTCCGCCTGACCCAGGACCACCTCGCCTTCAGGAAGCAACTCAAGACCTGGCTGTTCGAGCAGTAGCGGACCCCCCTTCCCTAGCACCTTGAGACCCTTTGGGTGAGTAGTGCGCTATATAAATGCTGTGATTGATTGAACTGCGTACTCTCTTTTTTGATATACTGTTGTCAGGGCACATACACTGGACCCGGTTAACAAAGCCCTCCTTGTCCCTCCTTTTGTTAAAATGCTTGCCGCTTGTCTCTTTCTAGCTCCTCCATTCCCTTACCCGTCCAGTAACTCTTAGCACAGTCATCAATGCATAGTCAGGAGTGAGTCGTATTGTCATTAGAACGCTCAAAACCTGGCAAGCGATTAATTTGACTATTTTCTTAGCACTCAGTTGGAAAAGTTAGCTATTTTGAGCAAAATATTTGCCCCTTTACGCTAGCCTGTGACTTGAAACTAAATCCATTGTTCCTGCACTTTGGCCTCTTTGATTGAGGGTAGGTTAAGTAACCCTTAAACTAAAGGAGGCAAAATATCAGCTGTCACTTTTGCGGATACAGACTTGAAAACCTTGCTCACGTCACTTAATGTTGCTCTTTATTACCTATTAATGCTCTATTTATTACCGTCCCTTCAATGACTGGATCATCACAACTACCAGGGCACAATTTTTCACTTTTTTTAATTGTTCGTACAGCCCACTAATAACTGGGTTAGTCAAAATGATGAAGACTATAACAAGCAAACAGAATTACGAGAATAAAACGATTTAATGTTTTCATACAACCCGCATTACAGCCAAAAGCTAAGGATGATCAAGAGAGTTTGCTACCGTTTGACTTGGCCCTCTCTGCAGGGTAAACCCCCAAACATTTTGTATTCTCCCTTTCCTGTTTTCGGAATTTCTCTCTGCTACATGTTATTTAACTTTTTATTTTGTACGTACTGATATGGTTTTAGTTGACTACCAATAAAACGTTTCACGTATTCAGGCAAATTGTATCATCCTTTGTGCATAATAATTTGACTTGTGCTTGATGTTTCTTTGGATGGGTTTAGCTGAGTATCAAATTTACAGGTTTTATGCAGACCTAAACAGGGTTCCGTTGGCTGTTGCACAGATGATGTAATGTTAGTTGAACTCATTGGTTACTACTTAACTACAACTTCCTCAACGCAAGCACAGGCGGATCCACATTCCCTAAGACGCTACCCTCAGCAACTAGACCTGCAGAGGCAGTCGTCCAACTGTCTCTATTCTGCCTGAAACACCATGCCATAAATTATGTTTTTTCATACACTTTTTCTGACTATTTAACAGTACCTCAGTTCTGTATACTGTATTGTATGAAGACTATCCTGTCTCATATAAATCCCCCTATGTACTTTGAGTAACTTACTCACATAATAAGTAAAGCACTCTGATACCTTGCTTTGTGTATAACATGTGTGACTATTTAACACTATCTCAATTCTGGATTGTCTGTACTTTCTTTACTTTACTGTTCTGTCCAATATAAATCCCCACATGTACGTCGAGTAAATGAACTCACATAATATGTAAAGTGCTCTGATATCTTTGGCTCTGGCCAAAACTTTATAAAATAAAAAAAAATCCCAATAGACTCCTGCAAAATATACCCACTTCAATATGTGGCAAATATCTAGACATGAGCTGAGTGAGTCCTGCTGGCATTATGGTTGTATAAACACAGCAAAAAATTGCCCCGCCACCTACATTTAAATCCACATTTACGGAAAGTTGAAACAGCCAAATGTCGGTGTCAACTGGGTATTTTTATTTATCCCAACATATTTCAAAAAGTTAGACAAAGTTTGTCAAGAACAGGACATTGTAAACAAACAAAGACATATTTACAATACAGATTTCAACCGAAGTCGTTATATTTTCCTGTGCACAAATGTATTACAAACTACACGGCATAGTTAGACATAAAATGAAAAACAATCTAAAGCAAACAGAAAAATTGATTGAACATGTACAACATTAAATGGTAAACTAAATTCTTATAAATAGAAAAAGTAAGTAAAGTGAGTGAAAATTTGAAAGGAAAAGGGGAAAATTAGAAAAGGAGCAACGTGAATTTGTGAATCTTTTACAACCAGCCTGTGCTGGTATCAAAAAATGAATCGTGAATAATCCTTTCTAATTGGCCAACGCGTTTCGAATCCAGGTAGTTATGTCCCGGAATCTCATCAGGGCACAATTAGTCTGTCATTATAGAATGGAAACGAATTCAAAGGAGATAGCACAAGAAATCTTAAGCTTGGAGTACTCGGTTTTGCAGACTGTGAGTGCAGGTTTAGGGGTGCTTGGAAGGTACTCCAGGGCGGGGGCCACCGTCCAAAATTACTTTAAATGGAGCTGGCGGCTGCCGCTGTGTGGAAGTTAAATTCCTTGGGGGCTTCGAGTGAATTGTGGCCGGAGACGCTTCTTAGAACGGGGTCAGTGCGTGAAAAACTCTCGTGGTTTCTTTTTTCTTTAATCGGCGCATGGTTCAAAAATATGTTCGGTATCCGCTCTGTCCAACCCAGACAGACTAATTGTGCCCTGATGAGATTCCGGGACATAACTACCTGGATTCGAAACGCGTCGGCCAATTAGAAAGGATTATTCACGATTCATGTTTTGATACCAGCACAGGCTGGTTGTAAAAGATTCACAAATTCACGTTGCTCCTTTTCTAATTTTCCCCTTTTCCTTTCAAATTTTCACTCACTTTACTTACTTTTTCTATTTATAAGAATTTAGTTTACCATTTAATGTTGTACATGTTCAATCAATTTTTCTGTTTGCTTTAGATTGTTTTTCATTTTATGTCTAACTATGCTGTGTAGTTTGTAATACATTTGTGCACAGGAAAATATAACGACTTCGGTTGAAATCTGTATTGTAAATATGTCTTTGTTTGTTTACAATGTCCTGTTCTTGACAAACTTTGTCTAACTTTTTGAAATATGTTGGGATAAATAAAAATACCCAGTTGACACCGACATTTGGCGTGTTCAACTTTCCGTAAATGTGGATTTAAACGTAGGTGGCGGGGCAATTTTTTGCTGTGTTTATTCAAATTAAGGCCCAGCCTCCCCACCTGTCCTTTTTGGGTCTGGCTCCTCTTGTGTTTCTGGCATTATGGTTGTAGCATTGCTTTGTTGGTACCCAAAGTTCTGATTAGGCAGAAACAAAACATAGTAGTTACCTGTCGCAATTTATGGTTCAACACATGGAAGCAAATTTTGAACTCAATGTATGCACTGTGACCAATTAATTCATTTAACTGTACATATCTTTTGGTTTTTGTTCTCATAGCTCCACAGGTGATCCGTAAGATAAGAGCAGAACAGTTTTCTGATGCCTCAGGAAATCTGAAACTTTGGTGCCAATTCTTCAATGTTTTAAGTGACTCAACAATATCATGGTTTAAAGATGAATATCCAGTTGCAGAAGCAAGCAGATGGTAATCAAAAAATCGTTTGTGGTTTGAGATGTGCATGTTTTTTTCTAACACACATGCATCACTAACACACAAACACTTGGTAGCGCCTGCAGTAACACAAACATGTATATCACCGATTATCGAATGGAGGGGAGGAAGGGTTAGGTATGGCTTGGTGGAAGGCAGAAGACCAGAATGTATTTGGGCTATCTTGACTAGATGAAATGACACATTGCAATATCTGCTTTGCTTACCATGTGTTCTCCTGAGTTCTGTTTCTTTGAGGGACACTTGGGCATGGTCCTAGGGTATCTTAACTCACTAAGAGGGGAGGAGAGGGTCGGCTGGAGAGGGAGTTTGAGTGTATGTGGGACAAAATATTACCGTTAAGTGTATATAGTGTTGGACTTGACCCTTCTGGCCGGTTCACCCCTAAACTTTTTGCTTTTAATGGTGACCTGGTGATGGTGATTTTTGGGTTCTGCGCACTTTCACTGTGTCCCAGTGGGAAGTGCGTGCGCACTATGAGTGCATGTGATGAGATAGGCCTGCCCTCCCATAGGAATGCATGGGGAATGTATGTGTCCCTGGTAGTTCCTGATGCGTGGGGTGTACAGGCTCGAGTTTGGTATGTGCGAACTCGTGAGATTGAATGCTTCGCAATGATGTATGTGGCATGATTGTGTCGTGTGTGGAAGTGCCAGTTCTAGGAGTTGGCATATTAGTGTAAAATGTGTCTGGCGTGTGATTGGCTGGAGCTAGCTGGGATGCCAGGCTCCATGAATCATGATGGGTCTGCCCGGTGGTGAGTGTGGAGATTAGCATGCTGATGGCTGGGGAGGAGTGCACCTGTGTCCTGAATGGGGCTGGGCTTTCCCCACACAATGCTGGCTCCGCCCCCTGTGGTGCGTCTAACGACCCTAGCCTGCCTAGTGAATAGAGTGAGGGGCTGAGCCCATCAAGGGTGCTCCCAAATCAGCTGCAACTGGTTTCTTCCCCACCCTGCACCTACAGACAAAGGATTTACTAGTATAAGAAGGGGCTGTGTCCCCTTACAAGTTGTGCTGTTCTGTTCTGTTCCAGGATCCTGCCTGAGGGGGCTGCTGCTGTTGCTGGGGCCAGGAGGACCGCCACTTGGATTGTCTCCCTGCCTGGAGACCCAGTGAGCTGGCTCTGGGCCCAGCCTTGCCCCCCCTGCCTGCATTCCAAGGACTTGTTGCTGCAACTTGAAGCCCACAGCGCGGGGAGAGCGCTGTAATTACCCCCCTAGTGCTGGAAGCGCTTCATTTTCACATATAGCGCTAGGAGCGCTTTATTTTCGTTCTAGCGCCGGGGAGCGCTTTATTGGTGAAAGCCGGTGCCCACCCGGCATTTGCCCCATTCTTGGCCGATCTTGGAGCCCCCTGGCAGGTGCCCACCCTTCCAGGGACATTGCCGCCCAAGCGAGTGCCCACCTCGCTTTTATTGGTGAAATCCCGGGAGGCTACTCCGGATTGCGGCAAAAAGAAGTTCACCTCTGCCTCAGCAGCGCGACCCGGAGCCTGGGGGCTCGTCTGCAGGGCTGCCATTGGCTGTCCCGCCAGCCTACCGAGAGCTAGCCTTGCCGGAAGGTTGCCCGGCAACCAGGACTCTCGCGGCCCCTTCGCGAGCGAGGCCGCCATTTTCAGAAGACAGCCGCATCCTGACTGGGGCTCCCGAGGACGAGGGAGCGCCCTGCCTGCTGCCGGGAAGAAGGAGAGCCGCCGCAACGCAAGAGGCCTGGTGAGTGTGGGTATCTTGACTCAGGGGCATTGCTAGTTTCCCCTGAGTCCCGCAAGGCCCCAACGACGGCCGCATTCGTGTAGAGAGCCCACGAGGCTCTTGGAGGCATTCCCGATTCCCGAGTCCCCCAAAGGGGGGGGGGGGCTCCACCGACGGCACCAGGAATTGGCTCAAGCCCACGAGGCTCCAGGCGGACCCCTTGTTTAGAGCCCAGAGAGGCTCTTGAGCGCCGCATTTGTCCCGAGGCCCCAGTGGGCCGTTTGCGATCCCGAGTCCCCAGAGGGGGGACTCCAACGGCCGATGGGCATTGTGTTGCGAGCCCTGAGAGGCTATCGTGGGGGCATAGTTGGTTCATTAGAGCCCAGAGAGGCTCAGTGGCATTTTGTTGTGCAAAGAGCCCAGAGAGGCTCAAAGGGGCCAGTCATTTGTTTAGAGCCCTGAGAGGCTCAGGGGGACAATTTATTTCTTCAGAGCCTGCGAGGCTCCCACGTTGGCCCCAGCGTTGTTTGCACCAGTTGCCCAGCACTTTGTGGGAAACTGCCACGTTTAGGCTTGTGTTCTTGGCTGCCTGTGCAGCCTGCCTGACATTTGGGACACAGGGCGTCCTAGCCCTAGAGAGGCCAGTTGACTGCCACAGGTTGTGGCTAATGTGATTCTGGCGCATTTATGATTTATGTGCCAATGTGATTACTGCGCAATTGTTCTTTTGCTACACCTCTGAATGTTTTTAGGCATCATGTGTTTTCCTTCCCTGCACCTCTGAATGTGTTGTTTATGCATCATGTGCCTTGTTCTTTACACCTCTGAATGTATGTTATGCATCATGTGTTATGTGCTTGTACACCTACAGGTATTGTGATACTTAAGGTGGTTGTTCTCCTAGTACAGGTGGTGCTAGTGAGGTCCTGGTTACCAGTAGTGACTGGTTGTGTGCTATTTCTTGCTACAGTGATTTACTATGCTATGTTCTAAGTGAAATTCTAACAGTATTTCAAGTTCTAAAAGTGCTGATTCCTGACAGTGGTCCAGGTGGCCCTGTCTTGTACATAACCCCTGTAAATTCTGCCTGTGCCTGTTGGCACATTGTAAAGTGTGTGTTTTTATCTAATGTGTTTTGGTGTAATACAAAGGCTATTTTTATATATAACCTTGTGTGGAGTTTCCTTTGTGGTGGGCCTTGGGTGTTGTTGCTGGGGTGCGTGCGCAAACACTTAACTCACATCGCCTCCGAGTTTAGCCTTACTGCTCGTGCTACGTTACCAAGGGGGTGAGCAGGGGTTATCTTGGCGTGTAACTCCCTTGCCCTGACGTGGAAGTGGTGGTCTCTGACTGACTTTGGCGCAAGCCCTGGCCAGACAGGGATCCCATTTCTAACATTGGTGGCAACGGTGGGATCCGGATTTGTGTTTGCGTTGTACCACAGTGGCAACTGGCCACACTACAAAACTCTGCATTTTAGATAATCACATTTTAGCGGATTATTGTTTTTGAAGTTCCATTATTTTCTTCTCCTGAAGGTATCATTGTGCAATAGTGTCAAGTACATTTGTCCCCCGCCCTGCGCCCAGAGTCGGTACCTGTGTCATGTGTGGTCAGGTTGAGGAATCAGGGGTGGTAGAAACTGCCTTACCAGTCCGAGGGGAGGGTTCTGTGTGGATGAATGGTGTGTGGCACTAGACAAGTGAGTGTGAGTTCTCTGGGATAGAGAGCTTGCTGAATCCTTTGTGAATTGTGTACCCCTGTGTTAAGCTCAGACCCTTAGGTTCCCTGTGTAATCTTGTCTCTGTAACGTCCTGCCAAGATGGAGCCTGTTTTTGATCTCTGTGATCTAGTTTGGTACAATATGCAGGAGTTGGAAAGGTTCTGTAGAGAGAGAGACATAGGGGTGGATGGGTCAGATGCTAAGTACGAACTTAGGAACTACCTGGTCCAATGGTGTAAGGAACAAAGGGATCTTGAGCGCAATGAGGAAAGGGCCTGGGCCTCACACCAGGAGGGTGATGGGTCTGTGGGGAGCCCTGAAGATTCAGAAGAGGAGGGTGAAGATGTCAGTACCTGGATGCCAGTAGAGAGTGAAGACCCCATAGGTAGGGAGTCCCTTGCTGGGTCCAGCGCAGGAGGCAGCGCCTCATCCCTTTCCCTGTCCCCAGAGGAGTGGGAAGATAGGAGGAGATAAAGGGAGCACCAGCTGGCTTTAGAAAAGCTCAGGTTAGAGCATGCCCAGGCTATGGCACAGCTGGGCGTTAGAAAGCAGCAGCTAGAGACCGAGAGGGTCTTAGCGCAAGAAAGGATAGAGGAGGCTGAGAGGGCCTCCACCAGAGGCAAAGTAGCTCTGGAGGGTAGACTATCCCCTGCGCGCAGTTTTAATTTTCTGAACTCCCCAGGGCGGGTTGAGTCCAGTGGTGGCAGCTATATAGGCATTAGTGCAAGAAGTCCCACTCCCAGTTCCCAGAGTATGGTACCTGTTTCCCATGAGGAGGAGTATAGGTTGAAATTCAGGGGCAGTAGGAAACTGTCTCACCAGTCTTGGGAGGAGTTTGAGGATGAATGTTGTGGAGCACTGTGGACTTGGGTAGAGGTTCACACTGACTCTGATTTTGACACCCTGCTTAATATGGTTCAAAAAGAGCAGGTGCTCAGTTATTGTCCACCAGGGTTGTGCCAACACCTGTTGGGGTGTGGATTTTCTGACGCATGTGAGTTTGCAGATGAAGCAGACCGCTGGGAGAGTGCTAGAGGTTCTCTAGAGTCATTAGGGAGTGACTCCAAAAGTAGTGGTTCATGTATCTTCCAGCCCAGCGTGGTGGAAGAGGCTCAGTGTAGCCCAGCTAGGTCCCAGGATAGCAAGGAGGGTGTAGCGGCTCACTGCCTGCCTCAGTGGAGCAGGAGTGAGGGGGAGACCGAGGGTCCCCAGACGCCCAAAGCCCTGCCTCAGGACTTGGATGTTTTCTTGAGGGAACACCAGGTTGGGGACCTAGGCTGTCCTGTTAGTCCATTTGAGGAAGATCTCCTAGTGTCTCGGGAACCTGGAGCATCTGTAACTAGAGCTCCAGGGGTTCCAGTGTCCAGCAGTGCTACTCCAGGAGGGAGTGCACAGAAGTCCGAAGTGAGGAGTGATTGGGGGATGAGTTTCCCAGTGGATGCACCAGTGGACCAGGGACTAGCCAGTTGGGCTAGATCTTCTAGGGGGGACCCGGGTGGCGCCACTTCTGGTCTGGGGGATCTTCGCGCACTGTCACGGGGGACAGGGGACGGGAGATCTGCGCCAGACAGACAGTAACACAACATATGTGTCATTTGTTAGCCTCAGGGGTATGGTGTGTGAATCCCCAGAAGTCCTAGAGTGCCAGGCAATTGTTCCACCAAAGGTTTTAGACCAGAGGTTGGGAGGCCAGGTTCAGGATCAGCCTGACCGGAAGGGTAGGATGACTGTAACCAGTGTCCTGACCCGTTCTTCTTCCAGAGGAACCTCTCCTGGAAGGGGGTGCAGAGCGTGGGTGTGCCCACCTCTGACCCCAGTGCAACCTGAGGGGTTAAACCCTGGGTTGGAATGGCGTTCTAGGTGTATCCCTCGCCGGAGGAGGAGGAACCCTAGGAGAAGAGGTAAGGGGAGGAGAGCCTTCCCTGAGACTCCTGGTCCGCCTGAGGTTGTAGACCCTAGGCTGGAGAACCAGTGGCAGTCTAGTCCTGTCTTGCAGACAGGAAGAGTGGAGAATGGCTACTATGTGCCAGGGGTTACTACCCCCCACTCTGTGAATAGGCAAGGACCGGTGGCACCTGGGTGGCCCAGGGCCTGGTCCTGGCCGCGGACAGCTCGGGAGTACCAGTGGGGTAGCCCAGTTGGTCCAGACAGTGGTTTGAGAAGGAATCTCATGGGTTCACCGTGGCGTCGAACAGGAGGGTGTCCCTGCAGTTGCGGGACCACGTCCGTGTTCTATCGCCCCAAGCAGGGAAGTCCATCACGGTGGTGATTGGTCTCCCCTGCGTTTTGGCTGGAAGGGGGTTGTGTTGGACTTGGCCCTTCTGGCCGGGTCACACCTAAACTTTTTGCTTTTAATGGTGACCTGGTGATGGTGATTTTTGGGTTCTGCGCACTTTCACTGTGTCCCAGTGGAAAGTGCGTGCACACTCTGAGTGCATGTGATGAGATAGGCCTGCCCTCCCATAGGAATGCATGGGGAATGTATGTGTCCCTGGTAGTTCCTGATGTGTGGGGTGTACAGGCTCGAGTTTGGTATGTGCGAACTCGTGTGATTGAATGCTTCCCAATGATGTATGTGGCATGATTGTGTCGTGTGTGGAAGTGCCAGTTCTAGGAGTTGGCATATTAGTGTAAAATGTGTCTGGCCTGTGATTGGCTGGAGCTGGCTGGGATGCCAGGCTCCATGAGTCATGATGGGTCTGCCCGGTGGTGAGTGTGGAGATTAGCATGCTGATGGCTGGGGAGGAGTGCACCTGTGTCCTGAATGGGGCTGGGCTTTCCCCACACAATGCTGGCTCCGCTCCCTGTGGTGCGTCTAACAACCCTAGCCTGCCTAGTGAATAGAGTGAGGGGCTGAGCCCATCCAGGGTGCTCCCAAACCAGCTGCAACTGGTTTCTCCCCCACCCTGCACCTACAGAAAAAGGATTTACTAGTATAAGAAGGGGCTGTGTCCTCTTACAAGTTTTGCTGTTCTGTTCTGTTCCAGGATCCTGCCTGAGGGGGCCGCTGCTGTTGCTGGGGCCAGGAGGACCGCCACTTGGATTGTCTCCCTGCCTGGAGACCCAGTGAGCTGGCTCTGGGCCCAGCCTTGCCCCCCCTGCCTGCATTCCAAGGAATTGTTACTGCAACTTGAAGCCCACAGCACGGGGAGAGCGCTGTAATTACCCCCCTAGCGCTGGAAGCGCTTCATTTTCACATATAGCGCTAGGAGCGCTTTATTTTCGTTCTAGCGCCGGGGAGCGCTTTATTGGTGAAAGCCGGTGCCCACCCGGCATTTTCCCCGTTCTTGGAGCCCCCTGGCAGGTGCCAACCCTGCCAGGGACATTGCCGCCCAAGCGAGTGCCCACCTCGCTTTTATTGGTGAAATCCCGGGAGGCTACCACGGATTGCGGCAAGAAGAAGTTCCCCTCTGCCTCAGCAGCGCGACCCGGAGCCTGGGGGCTCGTCTGCAGGGCCGCGCTGCCATTGGCTGTCCCGCCAGCCTACCGAGAGCTAGCCTGGCCGGAAGGTTGCCCGGCAACCAGGACTCTCGCGGCCCCTACGCGAGCGAGGCCGCCATTTTCAGAAGACAGCCGCATCCTGACTGGGGCTCCCGAGCACGAGGGAGAGCCCCGCCTGCTGCCGGTAAGAAGGAGAGCCGCCGCAACGCAAGAGGCCTGGTGAGTGTGGGTATCTTGACTCACACTCACTAGGGACTAGGGGCATTGCTAGTTTCCCCTGAGTCCCGGAAGGCCCCAACGACGGCTGCATTCGTGTAGAGAGCCCACGAGCCTCTTGGAGGCATTCCCGATTCCCGAGTCCCCCAAAGGGGGGGGCTCCACCGATGGCACCAGGAATTGGCTCAAGCCCACTAGGCTCCAGGCGCAACCCTTGTTTAGAGCTCAGAGAGGCTCTTGAGCGCCGCATTTGTCCCGAGGCTCCAGTCGGCCGTTTGCGATCCCGAGTCCCCAGAGGGGGGACTCCAACGGCCGGGGGGCATTGTGTTGCGAGCCCTGAGAGGCTCTCGTGGGGGCATAGTTGGTTCATTAGAGCCCAGAGAGGCTCAGTGGCATTTTGTTGTGCAAAGAGCCCAGCGAGGCTCAAAGGGGCCAGTCATTTGTTTAGAGCCCTGAGAGGCTCAGGGGGACAATTTATTTGTTCAGAGCTTGCGAGGCCCCCACGTTAGCCCCAGCGTTGTTTGCACCAGTTGCCCAGCACTTTGTGGGCAACTGTCACGTTTAGGCTTGTGTTCTTGGCTGCCTGCGCAGCCTGCCTGACATTTGGGACACAGGGCGTCCTAGCCCTAGAGAGGCCAGTTGGCCTAGGGACTGCCACAGGTTGTGGCTAATGTGATTCTGGCGCATTTATGATTTATGTGCCAATGTGATTACTGTGCAATTGTTCTTTTGCTACACCTCTGAATGTTTTTAGGCATCATGTGTTTTCCTTCCCTGCACCTCTGAATGTGTTGTTTATGCATCATGTGCCTTGTTCTTTACACCTCTGAATGTATGTTATGCATCATGTGTTATGTGCTTATACCCCTACAGGTATTGTGATACTTAAGGTGGTTGTTCTCCTAGTACAGGTGGTGCTAGCGAGGTCCTGGTTACCAGTAGTGACTGGTTGTGTGCTATTTCTTGCTACAGTGATTTACTATGCTATGTTCTAAGGGAAATTCTAACAGTATTTCAAGTTCTAAAAGTGCTGATTCTTGACAGTGGTCCAGGTGGCCCTGTCTTGTACATATCTCCTGTAAATTCTGCCCATGCCTGTTGGCACATTGTAAAGTGTGTGTTTTTATCTAATGTGTTTTGGTGTAATACAAAGGCTATTTTTATATATAATCTTGTGTGGAGTTTCCTTTGTGGCGGACCTTGGGTGTTGTTGCTGGGGTGCGTGCGCAAACACTTAACTCACATCGTCTCCGAGTTTAGCCTTACTGCTCGTGCTACGTTACCAAGGGGGTGAGCAGGGGTTATCTTGGCGTGTAACTCCCTTGCCCTGACGTGGAAGTGGTGGTCTCTGACTGACTTTGGCGCAAGCCCTGGCCAGCCAGGGATCCCATTTCTAACATATAGTATACCTTAAATAATGTTGATTGTATGTACGGTGTTTATTATTTGAAATGCAAATAAAATTTGAAATCAAAGAAAACGATTTTTGTGGCGCCCTGACATAGATGAACATGAGATCTCTTGAAAATAGCACATGAAACATTATTTAGGAATCTATGCTAAATCAGAGCGAACAATTGGCTACTGCAAATTACGTTGGCGCCAAGGGCCGAACACTAGTCTTTTCGGTGTGGGAAGTCCATACACAATACTCGAAATTTCTCCGAGTTAATGCATGAATGAATGGCAGAAACGGTGAGCAGGAATAGCCTGTTTTTTTCCGATTTCTTTTTCTTAAGTTTGTTCATTAAGAAAGAGAAATTCTGAGTTATGGGTTTGAACTTTACACACCTCGCGCACACAAAAATAGACGTGTGTCTCTGTGCTGAGGCAGTGCAGTTCCTCGTGAAACAGCCCCTGGTTTGGACATCTGAGGCCGGGTCATGATGTTGTTTTCTGTGCTACGCCAGCGCATAAGGCATCTGCTCACTTTTTAATGACTTTTGGTGCCCACCAGGAGGGCGAGGGGGGAAGCACGACCAAAGACAGGAATTAAGGTTTGACAAAGGCCGCTTTATTGGAAGCAGGTGCATCATAAAATGTATCCAAACCTTGGCCTGTGCCGAACAAAACTAAACCTCACTAAATACAACCATACCTGACAACCCCCCCACCCCCACCACTAAATGGATCCCCGCAAAATAGCAACATAAACATAACATCCCCTGCAACATGTCTCCCTACCTTACTAAACATAACTTGCCGTCTCTATTCCCCACTCCCTGCCAACACACCAGGCCTCCTACAGTTACCCCCCTTTAACCTAGGAAAAGCGCCAAAATTCTGAACTACACACCAGCACCTGTTCCAGCGACACAAGACCCTTTCCCTACTGTCACCTGATGCACCAACTCTCAAGAAAACCCCTCCGACAAAAAATCCTTGAACCCTATAAAAAAAAAAACTTTTCCCCAGAGGAAAACCAACACTCCCCCCAACAAGCAGCGAACCCCTGAAAAAAAAACCTAAAGAGCCATAAAACAGGGTGGGTGGCAGGGAAAAAGCACGAGCCCACCAACGACCCGGCCACTGTGTCACTGCCACCGAAATGGTAGGCAGTGACACAAAATGGCAGATAATAAAGGGACCCCAGCCCAACAGGAGCCCAAGACAAGCCCAAAAACGTGCAAACAGCCCAACCAGCTCAAAGCCAGGTACATGCCCTCACAGACTCCCCCCCTCCCCTCTTCCAGACCCCAAAACTCCCCGGGGGAGGCAGGCCTCTCGGTAGTCGGCCGACCCCCCAAAGCCCCATTAGCCCAAACATTAACTCGAAATATCTCCAAATTAATGCATACTTTCTTGGCTGCAGAGATCTGCAACACGAGTTGTATTTGCGCTCAAGATGACAAAAAATGCCCAGACTTCTGCTTTCATGCAGCACTGGAAATTGCATCATGATAAGCCCCGACATGCAAACTATTGTGAATAATGCGCACACATTCTTGGTGCATCCATTTTGCCTAAACTTTATTTGTCGTTTTAGCTCTATCTTAATGTTGACGGTAAAACGCTTTGCACAACCCTAGTGATCCGAGTTAGTGCTCTACTTGGAATCGGGAGGCACATTGCCAAAACAGTAAAGGAGGTCACAATGCAGTAAGATACCTATGCTTGGGTATGGTTCATAGCACATGAGTAGATAAAGTAATGTATTGCTTAAACGAAACAGTGTAAAACATACAGTTATAGGAAGATGCTTCATTTGTTTACCGGACTGTCCAACAAAACAGGCTAAATAAATACCCAAGTATTTTTTAAATTATGTATTTATTTGCTTAGGTTTCATATTTGGTAGATAAGACCTTGAGGGTGGGAACTAACTATATATATATATATATATATATATATATATATATATATATATATCTATATATATATAGATATATATATATATATATATATATATATCACAGTTCCCAGAACACCAGCCTGCCGCACTCATGAGCGGGTGCTCACGTAACGGGGGTGTACCCGTCAATAATATAAAGCTCCACACATCCACAGGAAATATATATATATATATATATATATATATATATATATACTCTCACCACACGCTCATCGATCAACTACGTCAGTTTGAAATCACAGACGATGCGCTCAGATGGATAGCATCCTTCCTCATGGGACGCACCCAAAGAGTCCACCCCCCTCCCTTCACCTCGCAACCCAAGCTCACCATCTGCAGAGTTCACCAATGCTCTTCCCTCAGCCCTACCCTCTTCAACATCTACATGACTCCACTGACAGACATCGTCAGATCGCACAACATCATCTCCTACACTTACAATACTGAACTCGTCCTCTCACTCTCATTGAATCCTTGTCTGCACTCACACCACCGCAAGAATGGAGAGCCTGAGAAGACGATCTGGTGAACAGATAGGGGCCTCTGATGTCTGATTATAGAGAAAAGGTGTTCTTGCTTTTTGCCTGGGCGGCTGGCCTGCTTGCAGTATAACCAATTGTGTTGGACATGCTTGATATAGCATCACTTGATGGGAAAAATGGGTTGGTTGGCCCCACACCTACATTGGCCCCATATTGTATGAGAAATATATCACTTTCAGCTGGACCCTGGATACTAATGCTGTGGAGGGCTGGTGGCCTGCGGACGCCAAGTGATCACTGTCTTTTATGAGCACAGACTGATACTGAACAAATAAAACAAAAAGTTCCCTTGGTTGCCCTAAAGCCAAGTCAACAGTATGACACTAGCCCTTACCCAATCATTTCTATTCTCATGGGCATGTAAAGTACATAAACCACACCAATCATCCGTCCACCTCCTTCTTACTGGGAGCCCTTCACTAGGAGTGAAACCACAAAAGCACTCGTTTAGATATTTTATTTTTATATATGTTTATAGTTATAAAAACAGAAAGTTTAAAATCTACACACTGTGTCGGGCAAAGATACTTTTGATTCTTGCCAGTGTGTCATAGAGCTATTTTCATGTCAAAATTCAGATTTCATCAAACATGGTACAATACATTCAGTATACATGCAAATGGACATTTTCTATTCAACCATACACAAGAAAAACATTTATAAAAATTTTGTAAATAAAAATGTTTCGTTAATATATGTTGACGCGTTTCGGTGGATCCTGCTGTGCGCACCACCTTCCTCAGGACAATTAAAAACAATCTGTTGAAATGAATTTAGAAACAAGACATAATCACTAGTCATCCTTGGCATTGCGTTTTACAATAAATACACGGTGCATACTACTGGTGCATTGACCATAATACTAGCAACAATATACATAATAAATTTCTATTCATTTTTGTAAAAGTCTCAACATTATATTCCTGCGCTCTTTTTTGTGGGTGTCACGATGTCAATGACGACATACTTAAAACCACTAACCTCTGAGAGATATCAGCAGGAACGATGTATAGAAGTAATCCCCCCTTCATCTCCAGGACGCACAACACATAGGGTGAAGTAAACACCGCTATGTCTCTATGCCCCCCAGGGAAAAGGGAAGTGGATAAAATAATAAACTTTGCCAAAGGGAGACTTCTCCTGTTGATGGGTTCTGTTTGTCAGCAGCATGGACCCTCACAGAACGATAAGAGTCGCCTAACCCCGGAGGGAGCTGCAGGTAAGAACGACAAGAAGCCGTTGGTTAGAAAACCATAAGCAAACACTTGTAGGCAAAAACAAACATTGATTCAGTACATACTAACATGTTTGGCAGTTTCATGAAAGTAGGAAAAGGTTCTCTTGTTGAAGACACTCAGACTAGAATAAACCTTGCTCTAGTTTTCCCAGCATCCAGTCAGGGAAATATATATATCCAGTGCCCAGCGCACTCGTAAAACAAAATCAGCAAGGTAAAATAAGGTAGGCAAAATCAGCAAGGCGTCAAAATGTAGAAAGCAAAATCATCAAGGAAAAACGAGGAAAGCAAAATCAGCAAGGCAAGGAAAATTAGTAAGCAAAATCATCAAGGAAAAACGAGGAAAGCAAAATCAGCATGGCAAACCATGCAGTAAAGAACACATAGAACCGTGTTTGCTGAGCTCCAAGGAATCTGAAGAAACTCTGTAAAGTGCACCGGTACTTGTATCCCCACGAAGAGTATCCGGTTTAAATATAATGTATTTAGTAAAAAAATAATACAGCCCCCAAAAAGACTCGCGTGATGGAGAACTGCAAACGCGCTCCTGTGCGGTTCTCAACATCACTGAGTCTCGAGGCAACCCGCCTTATAGAAATGCGGGGAAACGATAAACAAAGGGACATCATAAAACCCTCCAGATGCGGCTTCTCAAGCGCCGCCAAAGAAGCAGTTACAAAGACGGAGAATTCTGACAGCGCGTCCGTGCTGTACTCCGTTCTCCACCAAGGAAAACACCTGTAGGATTTGGCGAGGACTCACGATGGCTCTCGCTGAATGATCTCAGGATTCAAGATTGACAAGCCCCGTTCCGTGACCTCGGAAGGGCTTTGTAGGCAGTGGAACTTCTGGCACACACCAACGAAGCCTCTGGGAAACGTAGTCCACGGACACCAGGCTCCCTCCGGTAGATGTTTGCGGCCTTGACCCCACTTGATGAAAGAAAGCAGGATTTCTTTCCCCTGCCTGTCCATGTATACATCGTGAGCGCTACAGTGGGTCCCACTTTTAGTATAAGTCCCCGTCTCTCACTCCATCTACTTTTTACCTTTTACTTAATGCTATCAAGATTCATTCTACCCCTGCTTACACACTTCCTTATTCAGCAAAGTTTATTCACAACACACCTTTTTGAATGCCTTAATATGCTCCACTCCTCACTTTCGTTTTTATAGCGTGGGCAGCTCGCATCGGCTTTTCATATAGGATACTTGATTCGAGAAAGAAAGTGTCTCATTCACTTTTTCTATTACCAATGTTGTTTTTCCTATAACATAGTTCAAATATTCTTTACTTACTATACACAAGAGGGATGAATCATCAACTGACTTGTCTGTATTTACTTCCCAGTCTGTTATAAAGGATGATAATTCCCTTTCGGGTGCTTACTGACGGCTGTGGTACCTAGGTCAAGAAGGTGACATAAGATAAACTTCCCTGAAGGGAAAGCTTTTATATTTGACCAGATTTCATAATACCACCTCATTCTTCCTTGTGTCCAGACATGATCACTCACCGCTATATACTCAACATTGGCACTTCTTAATTTCTGAATGTGCTTTTAATCGATTGCTCCTGTTCCTCTGTACCGGGTTTTTTCAATTATCCCAGATATATAATTCTGCAACAAAAGAAAATGTATCTAAGTCTCTAGTTGATTTCATAAAAGCTCAGCTTATAGTGTTTCGTTTTACAATTCATCAAGACTGTACTCTTATTCTCTTATCTGCCCAAATATCTCGTTGATCTGAGGCTCATGACTACTTCGTTTTAAACTGAACCGATTTTTTCTGCTACACCCATTCATTTGTCGACCCGCTTAATTACGGCCCCAATTCCATCAGAGTGCTATCGCGTTTTAATTAACTAAGCGCAAAAATTACGGCGCCTTTCTAAAATTGTCACCACATTCTTCCGTAAATGGTAGACCCCTTTCTTTAAATTACAAATTAATCGGCATATCTGCCGGCAGCCCGCTTGATTGCGGCCACAATTCCATTAAAGTGTTGTACACGTTTTAATTTACCAAATGTAATAAGCACGGCGCCTTTTTTACAATTTTCACCACATAATTCCGTGAGATAGTATACCCCTTTCTCAAACTCAATCAATGCATTATAGCTCTGAATCTCTTCGTTAGCCACCCACATCCGATATATCAGGCATAGGTTCGTTCTCCGCTTACCTCACGTTCCCGTGTTTAGCCGCGTTGATGCTGGAGCAAAAACAGGATGTCCGTTTCGTTTCCGTCTTTTAAACCTATTCGCCTCCGACCTTTGCTCTTCACTTCCTGTCCTGTTGGGCCTGTGTATCACTACACCGGAAGAATCGGTCTATTTAGCCGCCATCATAAGGTGGTTTTATTACGAAAACTCGCATGCTTACTGCCTTTTATCTTCTGGCTAAATAGTGTCTGGTCACACGAGGCACTCGAATTATAACCTCGATATTAGACATAACTACAGAACAATGAAATAAACTATACATGCACCTTGTGGTTCATAGGAGCATTCATTCTATCCTGTGGGAAGTCATGCAATTTGAGGTGCCCATTGGATTGCCCCCTTGCGATGGTTGGGACTGCTGCTAGAATTGCGACCCAAGCTTTGTAGTTTGTCACAACACCGCTGCCTTTTGCTGTTGGGACGGGTGATCCCAGAACACCTTTGCTGAGATGGGCAAGAGTGTCCAGAAACAGGCCAGAGGACTGTTTGAAAACCCAAAAGGAGAGCCTCTTCTGCAGACAGGTTTCAGGCTCCGCAGACAGCTTCTGGTGAGCGGAAGATCTAAAATTTGTCAAGAAAATTAAGGTTGGAACTGGCCGAAGGAAATGTCATTACTTAAGCTTTCATATATCTTCAACTTTTCACAGTGTTCTGCATCCTGAGAAAAGGTTAAGTGAAATATTTGAGGAATAATAAATACTAATGTTACAGTAAAGTAGGCTTATTTAAATTTCATGCATGTATTGATTTTCGTGACCTAAAAACATTTTTTTTAAACGCAGAGACAGATGCAACAGTTAATATATTATCTAGCTTCTGGATAGCTAAAAAAGCAGGACAACACTGTTTAAAATCCATGTACTTCAATATGGGCAAGATCCATCTTTTCCTAGGAATTGTGTAAAATTTGCAAAATAACAGGATATGCATATCTGATGGGCATTTACTAAGTTGCCTTGTCCAGTCATTCATATTAGGGAAACTTAAAAGTCTAAATAGAATATTTAATCTGAAACGTGTTAATAAAAACCTTTCAATATCTCATGTGTAACTTAATATACGGTTGGATATCACTTGTAATCATTGTTAACTGATGGGCAACCACTGTGTTTTTTGTCATTTCCATGTTGGTTCTAAGATCCCCCAGGTACGTCATACAAAGATTTTTCAGTTATTTCCCAGGGATCTGGCACATCAGTAAGGTATCTTCATAATAGTCTCTGTGGCCTATTTGTATGAGGAACATCTTTACATAACATAGCCATTTCAACCTGTTAACATTATCGAGGTTCATCGCATCCCGCAAAATGGAATGGTTAAAAGCACACTCCTCGGTGGTCCATACCCTGTGCCACAGAAGAACTGGTTGTACCTTAATGACATCTTCTAGGTACAGTTCTCCAAGTTCAGCGTGGCAAATATACGTAGATACACTGTCCAGGACTGCTAAAAGATGTCTTATAAAACAGTTTTCTGCCACCTGCAGCGCTTTCACATTTGCATATCCCCAAATACCCGCACCGTATATAGCAATTGCTACACAAGTTGCATTATTAACACATAAGAATTCCCGAATTGTTTTTTTGCCCATTTGTCTACTAAAAGTTATCAGGACCATTAAAGATTTAGAGAATAGCAATCTCCTTGTCTTTATTGCTGTGTTCCATAGGCCAGATTGATCAAACAGAATACCCAAATACGGAAAGGTTGGGGTAAAATCCAAAGGTTTGGAATTAATTTACATTACTTTTTTCTTTTTGACTGCCCCGGAACCGCAGTTCATACAGAAAGTTTTCGTACAATTAATTCTCAGATTCAAATTGGTCATGAAGTTTGAGAAAGATGTTACCATTTTTTGCATAGCCTGAGGTGTCCTAGCCATCAAGACCGCATCGTCTGCATATAATAATGCTGGTACAGATCGATTACATACCAAAGGCATGTCCCAGCATTCCTGCAGCAATGTTCTTTCCAGGTCATTGAGGTAGATTATAAATAGGAAGGGGGCAAGGACACATCCTTGCTGCACTCCTCTTGCAATACTAAAAGGCTTAGTGCACTCTCCATTCTTACCCAATCTTACTAATGCCTTTGCCCCTTTGTAAAGGTCCCTGAGGAAGAAGATTATATTTTCCCCAACCCCAAATCTTTCCAGTATTAGCAAGAGCTTCCTATGGGTGACGCAATCACAAGCGGATGTTAAATCAACAAAGGTTAAAAACATCCGACCTCCCTTAGCTTTAGTATATTTTTCTAAAAGAATATACAGGTTAAGACCCTGATCAATAGTGCCAAGGCCCTTCCTGAATCCATATTGAAGGTCACAAATTATTGAGTGTTCGTCTGCCTATATTTGCAATCTATTTAAAATCACACGACCAAAGATCTTAATGGTTCAGTTCAATAGTGATATTGGGCAATAGCACGCACAACTTGTTCTATCGCTCTTTTTAAAAATAGGAATGATAATAGACTCAAACCATGACGATAACAGTCCTTCTGAACAAGAAGCGTTAAAAAGTTGTATGAGGAGTGGACCCCATAAGGCCATGTTATTTTTTATAGAGGTCAACCGGAACCCCGTCAGGGCCCGGGGCCTTTCCTCCCAAACTAGCTTTAATACCCAAGGTCACTTCGTTCAGGGTGATACCCAAATTCGTTTTCTTATTATTATATGCAGTCACTTCCTCCTCTACATTCACAACGGGTATTTGCTCCTATGGAATTGGTGCACTATATATATCTTCATAAAACTTTACCCATTCGTTCTCAGAAATGGCTATCTCTACCCCCGCCTTGGATTTATCATTAAAAAATGGGGCATTTACTGCTTTCCAGAAAGCTGAAGTATCTCGGTTTAAGGAAGCCTCACACAAGGTGTCCCATGCTTCCCTTTTCAAAGCATCCTTTCTCTTTTTCAATCTTTTCTTATAAACCTTTCGTAGTTCCCTGATTAGAATCCGGTCATTATCAGGGACATTTAAGGCATGCTTAAGATTAGAGTAAGCCCTAGTGCAGGCTGTATCAAACCAGCTTGCTACTTTTTCTTTAGGGTTTTTAATATCTACCCACAGACTAGTCTTAATTTGTGAGGCAATTATCATCAAATTTGTAATAATCACAGAGTTTTCTGAATTCTCATCCAGACAGGCATTGATACTAAGTTCGCATTTCTTAATTAAGTTACCTAGGAAATCCTCAGGAACTCCCTTTGTCCATTTTAGGGAGTACCCATTTTGTCTATTTAAGGCAATGTTACCCAAATACTGCCTAGATGTATTATCTCTGTCATGATCATAATGGGGATTTAAAACTTCAACACTTAGAGGAAAATGATCACTTAATGGATTATCTAGAGTTTTAAAATGTATCACGTGCCCTCTATATCTGGCCGATATCATTATAAAATCGATTGTTGAAAAAACTCCTCTGCCATTAAATGTGGGACAAAATGGGACCACAGGTTGACACATTCTGTTGGCAAAGCCCAAGTCCCAAGAAAAAATAATTTCATTCAGCAGGTCCTCGCATACAGTATGTTCAAAATGCGTTAGATTAGTCTCTTTATCCAGCATTACGCCACATGTCCCCTGTTCTCCTCTCTTGCATGATAAACAATTAAAAACACCTCCCCAAACGACAAAGGTTTCTTCGGTTTTCCCTCCTACCAAACATTTGATATCTATACTCAAGGTTTTCAACATTACTGCCTTTTCCTCCGCTGGAACATTATTATAAAAATTAACGCTAATCAAACAAAGAATTTTATCAATATGTATCCTAACCATGTGATAGTATCTATTGTTACGGGGTATCTCTATTTTTTCACATTTAAAAAGGTTCGATACAAAAGTACACAGCCCCCCTTTAGCCCTGCCATGTACTGAGCCTATTGCTGGCGAAAGTATTGTTTTAAAACCGCACAAATGATGTGCTTCTTTTAGTCAGGTCTCTTGTAGACTAACTATATCATATTCATTTATAGATTGAACCCAAGTTTGGTTGGTCACCTTTGTTCTTAGACCTGCAACATTCCAGAACATAATCGACCAGTCACTCTTCTTCGTCGTTGTCTTCTCTTTAATAATACCACCTAGGTTATCATCAACATTAGCAATATTTCCAATCGTGGTATTTACTACTGTGTCACTTCCCTTTAAAGCACTTCTCTTTCCTGGGTTAAGTAACGCAGGTCTTACCCTTGAATCTACTTGTAGAGACATTGCTCTTGCAGGAGCATCTTCAACCACTGGTGTCACATTTAAAGAGTTAAACATCAATTTAACAGTGGCATTCCCTATACTCAGTCAGTCTACCCCATCAAGCCTGTACAACGTGTCAAAACGATTGAATGTAGGGATATTAAATTGGTTTTTGTGCAGAATCAAAGAGCCTCCTCACTGTGTCTCAAAAGGATAGAAGTTTGGTGGTGCAAAAAAAGAGGGAGGGTAAAAATAACTTAGGTCGAAAGTTTGAATACCACCCACTCCTCTTTGATGGTAGCAATCACAAATATATCGGACCACACGTCTGTCCCTGAAGTTAACAATGACACAATCCCCAACTAGGTCCTTTCTTCTATGACCCACCCAACCTACTCTGTGTACATTCAGGATTTCACCATGTATATGGGGTGGGAGGGGTCTATTTTTGTTTACCCAAAAGTTACCTTGTTTTTTAATTCATGATAAGTTTCTATTTTATCATTACCCAACTCAGGGACCCCAGATAAGACAACTAGGTAAGGGAAAGAATCCGGAGTAAGATCTATGTGTGGATGGGTTCTTTTTTGTTTTTCAATGTTTGATGTTTCCCTAACTGAAGGTATCATTTTTTCGGCCTGTTCAACTTCCCCAATTCCTTTTTCGGTCCCTAGCCCACTACCCCCATGTCGTCCCTCCCTTTCAGGAATCATAAGCCTGCTTTCTGATGTTAAATCACCTTGTATAAGTCCATTTAATAATTGGGGTGGTATATTAGTTACAATCGGAGTGGGGAGTTGGGTGATTGTTCTTGTTGAATCTCCTATTGTGATGCTTTCTGCTACGCTCAGCTAGTTTTTTCAGGATAGCAGAATTGCCGGTGATTGCTTGTTCGAGTATTCCCAATCTTTCACTAATCCTTTTAGACCTCTCTAACAGAGGTAGCATTAGAGACTTAATTAATTGTTCAAAGTTTTTACAGACGGTGCCTTTGGTGAAAGAATGGAAATCGGGGTAGGTGACATAATAGATAAATCCAATGTCGGCGTTACTGCATTCTTAGTTGTTTTTGATGTATTTGATGTATTTGATGCTTTCGTTCTTTTTTGGCACCCACCCTTTTGTGAACCCCCTCCACGTTTCCTCTTTTCAATAGGTACTGATCCTAAAGATTGTTTTGACAATTGGGGATTAGGGTTAGTTCTAGATATGGACCTAGTAAGGAAACGCGGCTCACTTACGTTAGGTGTATTACCTGGGAATAATCACTAGATAGGGCAGTAACACTTGTCTCTTTCGTCACAGATTGATTTGGTTGCTCCTGTGAATAATAATCATTTCTTTCTCCCAGGTTAGTAACAGAGTTAGGTATATGATTTATTATCTGATCTGGCGAGATAGCTGATGTTAGACCCCCAACGAAGATCGTTTCAGATACATGGGTTCTAAAGAAAGGCGGCGTTCAGTCAGAGCAATTTCATGCTCCAGGACTGATGTGGCCCTAGTTATAAATTGGTCCAATGTCCCGGTGACACTCCCGCCTGTCACTACCTTTCTCCCTTTTCCTGTACGTGCCGCCATAGCCCCTGTGTGCTATACTATATATCACTGCCAATATTTATCCAACTGACAGGACAAACAAAATGTTTAATCAAAATAAATAGATATCCAGTCTTACGGATATGGCAATGTTCGGGGGGTGGCCCAGTCCAGTCTCCTCCTGTCTCGGATGGGCTCAGACGGGTCCACACTTGGCCCGGGCTTCTCCAGGCATGCGCCCGCGCGGCGGGTGCCGCAGGGAGCTAAGTAGGCGGCGGGGAGGGATAATGCTCCTCTGGTGCTCTCGGCGCTCCAGCAATGCTCACGGTCTCGTGGTCCCAATCAAACAAACGCTCCTGCTCCGATGCGGCACCCGTGCAGCGGGTGCCGTGAGGAGCTAAGTAGGCGGCGGGGAGGGGCTAATGCGCCTCTGGTGCTCTCTGCGCTGGGCTTCTGGAGCCTGTAGTCCACCTCACACTCCAACACTCTAGCAATGCTCCCGGTCTCCTGGTCCCAAACAAACAAACGCTCCCGCTGCAATGCGGCAACTTACTCAGTAACCTCCCTTCATAGATATTTAAGAGTGACCAAATAAAAATGGATATAAACTCAAGGGCATGAATTAGAGTAGGCCAGTTTTTAATTTTGTAAAACTGCATTAAATAATTCAAATGTTTTCTCCCCATAGAATTATAAAATGATTGGAGAGAGTCTGCAAGCCCAAGGGCTTTACCAACCAAATACTTATAGTCTAGCATATTAATCAGATTGCTTGAGAAAGTTCTGACTAAATTAACATACCTTCTCACTATTTCAGAAACCACTTGTATGCCTTATTTCTATTTTACATCCAAAAGTTCAGATGTTTGTTTTATCTGTATTTATCTTTAAAAAATGATTGTCTGCATAATTGAACAACACCCTCAAGTATTTCTGTTGACCCAATAGAGTCAAGTCAAAGAGGGTTACACCATCTGTGTTCTTGAGACTGTGCATATAATCAGATCATAGTTATAGAAGACATTTGTTTACAAACAAAAAATTATGAAAATCAGAAAAAAACAGTGAAAATAATAACAGCACCAACCTTATTTTACATAATTATTAATAGCAATAGCAGGAGAGAGACCTTTAGTACCCACCCCATGCCCCCAACAAAACTTTGCACCACGTTGAAGAGAAGCCTGTGTCAATAGTTTTAGCCATAGAGTGTGTCCATCCACCCAGTCCAACACAGTAGACAATCAATACAAGCTGTGTATACAATCAGCTTATTTTGTACTACGTAATTATCTAAAATAGCCTGCACTACTGCAGTATTCTCAATGACAGAGTGGTTCATTTTGAATAATATTTACCTCATATGCCCAAGTGTCCAGATGTTTGAAAATGCTCCTGGCAAAATTCTTGCAAGTGGCATCAAGTAGGTCTATTTGACAATACGTTTATTATTTAATAAAACAATAAGTAAATAAAGGACTCAGGATTTAGCCCCAAAAATCAAGATTCAATTCCAACAAAAAAAAATTAATTTTATTTGGTCCAATAGCAGGTGAGGCTCTTGATCTTTTTGTATAGCCAGCAATCTGATCTCAACTAGGAGGAGAAATATAATTCAGCAATTGGTTATTGATTTTAAACACTATTGTATACATGTTAGAAATGTAATCAGCTCAAATCTTAGCAGGTATCACAATTACAGTAGCTTTGTTTTTTTTACAAAGTATAGAGCAACATTGTGCCAGAAAGCCCTTGGATTTTTATCAAGAGCTGCTCATTGGAGAGTACAAGTTCAGATTCTGCTTTCTTTGCTCGTAAGCTGCGCAATTGTTATTATATTTTTTCTTGACTACGCTTATCGTTTTCATATGGGCAGGAGAAAAAGATAAAAACTGAATTTGTATAAGGTTATTTATTTCAGTTGATGACCAGACCTTCTCATTGTCCTAACCGGATTGCACATGTCTACATATGCTATTTTCTGTTACCCAGGTTGCCCATAAGCAAGTCGCATATAAAGAATGAATCAATCTCCCATAATATCTTGCTGTGTCATATGGAATGACGCTATCAGATCATTAAAAGGGCTGCTATTACGAGGGTTCTAGTGAAGTTTTTGTTGTTGAATATCAAGTAGACCACAACCATTCTCTACTGTCTTATCCCAGTTTTTTAGAAGGCAGTTAGAAAAGTGTTCAAAGAAAAGCAAGATCATAATAAGGTGACGCTTATTTCTGAAACCAGATCAAATGTCACATGAGTTGCAATCGAATTATCAATGATAGAGGACCTGGCCTTGTCATCTTAGCCAGAAAATCTGGATTCCTTTTTACATTTGAGGTTATTGCACCCAAGGGTCTCAACTCATGTAGGAGGCATGAGCCAAGCTTGTCTTCTCTACAATATTTTGAAAACTGGGCCTCTGAGATATCCAACTTTCCTTAATATCTATGTTCTTGAAGGTTAGCAAAGATGAATTTGAAATCTTGCCATTCAGGTCACCTTCACAAATAACCCAACTGGCACAGGCGATCGGCATGGCTCGCGGGTTGGCGGCGCGTGCGGAGGGTCGTGAGAGGTGCCGGGCAAGGGAGCGGAGTTTCATTTCTTTTTTTAAACGTACATTGAGACTGGGTCCCGCGTCTTCTTGGCTCACACTCCCCTGAATCCGCTTTCAGAAACAGGAAGCAGGCAGCCAGGCTCCCTACCCTAAGCCAATCACAACGCTGCAATTGAAGCGTTGTGTTCAGTCTGAGCGCCGTGACATGGTGCTCAGCCAGGGGCTATAGGGGTGGGCATGTTCTCCATGCAGGTTGTAATGCAGCCTGCATGGAGAACAGGAAAGTGCTCATGACTGTTATGGATGGCCCGAGAGGGCCGACCAAATAAACATTGCGCACATGAGTGGGCAAACCGCTACGCCCCTCCGCTGCTCTGTTATCAGAGTAGCCCAGATCACCCTTTCGCCCCTATGTTATGTTTCCTCTTCTCACAGTGCTTTAAAGCAGTGGTGCGACGCTGCTCCGCCATAGTGGAGGAGCCGCCACTGCCAACTGGTCTTCTATCGATTGACTTATTTATAAACGCAAATACAGCAGTATTCATAAAAATAATTTATATATCAATGGGGTTGTAAACATTGAATGAAAGGCCCTGTAAGCTAGCTGGTCTACAGGCGAACATATCCATTGAGGGTGTCTGGAATCAGTCTGGACACCAATCCCACAGGTTATGTTGTCCAAATGCGCAGATACTGTATAGATTTATAGAAACTACACAACAATGGCACCTCTGCACACCTCAGCAATTTCTGCCATCATCCACTCATCATCCTCAATACTAGCCTCACAGGCCAAGGGTAACCTTGATAAGCAAACAACATTGATATTATCTGTACACGGCATGTACTTGATAGAAAATATGGGTTTTTGAAGCCAATGTAACCACTTGGTGATACATGGAGTGACTCTACTAGTACCAGTTGTGGAAAATAACTCTGTCAATGGTTTGTGATCGGTGTACAATTCAAATTTCATTCCCACACAAAGGTCCTAAATGGTTGTATACTCCACCAGCAAGCCAATGGCTCCTTTAGTATGGTGGAGTACGTGCTCCCAGCATCCTAGAGTGTACATGAAGCAAATGCTGCTACCCTCTCACATCCATCATGCATCTGCATCAACACTGCCCCGGGATCCATAACTATTAGCATAAGTTACAATGATGGTTTCAACATCAGGAGTGAAGGCTTTTAAGACCACAGCCTTGATAATATACACCCAGATTCATGAAAGTGCCATTCTGCGAATAGCAATTTGCGAGAAATAGCGAATCGCAATTTGAAATTCGCAGAATGGCATTCATGTAGAAATGCAATAGAAAAAAGCGAATCGCAATCGGCCGCAATTGTCGATTGCGATTTTGCCACAATCGCTTACATTTCGCAGAATCTGCATTTTTCCATGTAGAAATTGCGATCTCGCAATTGGCGAAATCGCATTTTGCGATCTCGCTAACTGCGAGATCGCAAAAACGGGAAGTCGCATTTCGAGCCCATTGATGACATCACAACCAGGAAGTAGGCTTTTCCCACCCACAAACTGAACACTGAGCCAGACAGTGGAAGCAGCATTCTGAAGAGCTCCAAACCTCTGATTGTGCAGCACCCCAGCAGGACACAAATCCTCAACATGTCCCAGGAAGCAGCAGGGAGCAGTGGGCAAGAAAGGAAGAGAAAAATCAAGTTCTTTGAACTAGAACTAGAGTATTTGATTGAGGGTGTCTCCAAGGACCATGCACGCCTCTTCGGCAAAGACTCCCGGAGGGTGCCAGAGGTAGACAAGCGCCGGATCTGGCTGCGCATCCGCGCGAAAGTAAATTCGGTCGGGGTGACCCAGCGGTCAATTGATGACCTCAAGAAGCGCTGCTATGGCCTGAGAGGTCGTTCAAAGGAGCGTATTGCCGAGAGGCTTGGGAAGCGACTGGCCACTGGTGAAGGGGATCCTATTGCCACACCAAACACTCCATTGGAGGACCTCATAGAGGACACCATCGCACCAGAAGCCTACGTGGGGGTAATCCAGCTGGACTCATCCAGACCCAGCCAACAATCAGAAGGTAAGTGCCATGCGACTGCGACCCTGTCCCCCAACAATGCCCATGACTCCTGAGCTAGCAATATGACATCCCCAGTAATGCAGGCCATGCACACCTGAAATGCCCCATTGCATTGTGGTAGTTGTAGTGAAATCATAATTCCCCCGATAGCTCAACACAGCCAGACCTGTCAAATCAAAGTAATTCCAAAAGCCAGCCAGGGAAAGCAAGCCTGCATACATGTATCAACATCTCATGTGCAAGAGACATAACATTAATCATGCACCCTTTTACATCACAGGTGCTGTCGACCAACCCAGCACTGATAGCGAGGCCCTGCACATCGCGGAGACCCAGGAGGACACTGAGGGTGAGGGCCAGTCCAACCAACAACCCGGTCCATCACAACCACCTGCAGTGCTTCCACCACCCCGTGTGGACAGGGCCACCCCTGCAGCCACAGGTGTCCAGCCAACACCCCAACAGACACCCACAGCAGGGGTACAGGCCACACCACCAGCGCCTAGGAGGCAGACGAGGCACACAGCTGGAGCAAGAACACACTCCAGCGCACTGAGGCGCCAGCAGCGTCAGGTCTCAACAGGCACAGGCAGGGCACTCCTTCTTCCTGATCCTGGCCTCGCCATTGAACGCCACATGCTGGCGGTGCACCGTACCCAGGCGCGTCACCTGGCAGCAATCCATACACAGCTGCAGGCGACTGACCAAAATATCGCCCAGATGACCGCTGCTGTCAGGGAGAACAGCCAGCTGCTGGTAGCCCAGCAGGACATGACCCGCCGCCGCCACCGCCAACTACTGGCTCGCCTGTCGGCCTGCAGCAGGTCGAACCACATTGTAGGTAATGCGACGTCACAGGTGTCACGCAGGTCACTTGCCATGCAGGGCCAGATGGTACAGTGTTGCCAGGATGTGGCCAGGTCACTTGATCTGCTAACAGCAGCAGTGCTCGGCAGCCAGTCCACTGCCCATGGAGAACCAGGGGGGCCTGACGATGTGAGCGAGGTTGCATCGACAAACAGCAGCACATCCTTGCCGCCTGTGCCTGTACGTCGCCGCAGCAGCAGGCCCACAGCATCAACTTGGGCCAACACCGTCCCTCAGGACCCAGAGAGACGACTTGGTGCGTCTCGTCGCGGCCGCAAGTGAGAACTTGGACACTGTCGGTAGGGCCATGATGGACACCTCTGCAAGCCCTCTACCCCTGCATGGGGAGGTATGAAGAAATACTGTCCTCATGTGACACCAAAGAAACAAAAGGCCACTTTATTGTGCATTAACAATAAAGATTTATGGTCTGACTTAAATCAAACTCATGTCATTATTACATTTGTCATGCATGAGTGCAGTGTTTTGTGAGGGGTATGGGTGCACTAGAAACAGTTGATAGTGATGTGGTTGCGGCGCCTGTGTCCTTCAGCAGGATTTTCCCCGCGTGCATGACGCACATGTGGAGGTGGGCGGTTGTCCCCTTCCGACTCACTGCCAGATATCTCCACTGGTATCCTGCGCTTGGTAGCAATGTTGTGGAGTATTGCACTCACGGCCACGATGCGGCAGCAGACCTCAGGTGTGTATTTGATAGCCCCACCAGTCTTGTGAAGTATGCGGAAACGGCTCTTCAATAGGCCAAATGTACTCTCTATGCAATTTCTTGTGCGTATGTGTGCAGCATTGTAACGCCGTTGCTGTGGTGTGGCAGGGTTGAGGTATGGGGTGAGGAGGTACTCACGTAGACCGTAGGCGCTGTCACCTGAAGGTAAGAAGCACAGGGTGAGTGCCTGTTCTGCGCAGATACATGATCACAATGTACTAATTGGGGGCATGTGTACTTACCTAGTAGGTGTCCTTCGCCAAAGTCTCCCCTGGCCAGTCGTGTGTGCATGCCGCTGTGCCGGAAGATGAAGGAGTCATGTGTGCTCCCCGGATTTTGTGCCACTATGTCCGTGATGAAAGTTTTGGCGTTGCACACCATCTGGATATTGAGGGAGTGGTAGGACTTGCGGTTGCGATACATGTATTCTGTTTGTGCTGGTGGGCAGATGTGGATGTGGGTACAGTCAATGCATCCAATTACATGTGGGAATTGTGCAATGTTGTAGAAATGAAGCTTGGTGTCAATCAAGTCCTGTTGGGTGGTGGGGAATGAGATGTAGTGGTGTAGCCGGGTCAGCATTGCATCCAGGAAACTCCTTAGGCAGCGGGACATGGTGGGCTGGGATATCCCCCCTGCAACAGCGACTATCCCCTGGAAGCTTCCGGAGGCCAGTAGGTGCAGGCTGCACAATACCTGGACATGGGTGGGCACGGCATTGGTCCTCCTTGTTAGGTGCTGCATCAGGGGGTCTAGGTCCCGGATCAGCTTGATGATCATTGCCCCATTCAGGCTGTACTTAGAGTAAATTTGCTCATCAGTTTGGCCCGGAAGGGTGATCCGCTGGCGGAATATTCGCTCCTGGATCCTGCGTCTGTTCTGTGTTGCTCGCTGTAGCCTTCGCCGCCTGACCACCATGTAGAGTCCTGGCATTGTGAGAGTCCTCATGCTCCAGCTGCGTCCCCTTAAGTGTGTTTGGTCAGAGCTGCATCTGTTGGTAGTTTGGTAAAGTTATTTATTTATTTTTCCTTAATGGTTACCACCTGGTTTGGGTTCTCCTTAAATTGCGCCTCGCAAATAGCGATGTTCGGGTTTTTCGCATTTTGCGATTTTTCTTGAATAGCGATTGCGATTATTTTGCGATTTCGCAATTTGTTTCGCAGACTCCATGGTATCTCACAATTTCCGATTCGTTAATGGGCTTCTTCCTGGATTCTGCTAATTTATTTGCGACCTCGCATTTTTACTTTAGCGAATTTACAATTATGGAGGTTTCACTATCAAGAATTCCTTTTCTTCAAATTGCGCTCACAAATGCGATTTCGCAGCAATTGCGAGCGCAATTTGGCTTCATGAATCTGGCTGAGTGTCCTTTACAGTGTCAAATGCCTGTTGACAGAATGAAGTTAATTGAAACCTTTCTCCTTTCTTTATCAGAGCGCGTAATACATGAACATTTTCTGAAAAGTGATCCACAAACCTGGAGTCGTACTCTGCAAGCCTCAACAATGAACACAATTGCTTTTTGTCCTGAGGAGAGGGTACCTTCTTGATAGCCTCTACCAAGCTTTACTTGGGTTTGACACCTTTGTATGTCAGAGTATGGCCCAAATATTCTACCTCTTTCATTCCGAACTTGCACTTGTCTCAACCAGATGGTGAGATTGCCCTTTCCAATCTTTCCAATACTGCCATGAAGAATTATCATTTTGTTCCCTATTTTCACCCCAAACTTATAATTCGTCCTTTAAAACCAGTACATTAGACATGCCTCGCAATATGCCCTTCATGATCCTCTGGTAGACTGCAGATGCAAAAGCAAATCCAAAAGGCATGCGGATGAACTGGTACGCTCTTTCAGGGGTTACAAAGGATGTGAGATGTCTGGACTCTGTATGTAACTACATCTGATTTTTTTTTTCTTTAAACAAAATGTTATTGGGTTTTATTCACACAGCATATAGCAGCAATTACAGGACCCACACTGTCTAACCCCCTTAAGGAAATCCTCTTGGTAACAAGTTCAGGGTAAGGGTCAGGATGAGAACTAGTGCAGGTCCATGAGTCCTAATAAAATGACTCTCAGTGTATCCCCAGTAAATAAACTAACGCATCCCCTAACTGCCCACCCTCCTCCCTGGATCCTATCATCGATGTCCACAGTCAATTACATTTGTGGAGGTGTGTGTGCACAGGAGCTGTTAATGAGTGCTCAATGTAGTATGCCTGTCATGCCTCAGGGATGGTCTTTTAGAGTGTCGCTACTCTGCTGGTTCGTCGTGTGTGTCATAGTCGCGCAGTGATTGTACTAAAGCATCCCATGCCTGTGCTGCTTCTAACGCCTTGTCATTGCTCTATGTTCGCGCATTTTGAAATCTCAGCACGCTTTCGCCATTAGCCCATTTAAGAAACTTGTTTCTCCAGCTGGTGCCATTAGGTCCTACTGCTGCCTTCCAGTGCCGTGTGATTTCTCGCTTTGCCAGTATGAGCCCCATATCTATAAACTTACTGGTGATCTTGTTCCTGGGGGTATGGGGAAACCAGTGTAGGACACCCACCGCCATATCAAACACCAACCCCCTTTCTGTTACCGTGTTAAGAGTGTCACCCACCTCCTTCCAATAAAGCGCCAGGTTGGGGCACGTCCAAAGCATATGATCCAACTCCACTCCTAACTCCGTTCAGCGAGGACATGCTGCGGTGTCCACATTAAAGTATTGTTTGATCTTTCCTGGCGTTAAATACGCCCGGTGAAGGATATAGAAATGTACCAGTTGGAATATGGCGCTGCGCGTGCTTTTCCAGGTCCTCCTCAGTATCTGAGTTCACACCGTTTCGGGGATATCCTTCCCTATATCAGTTTCCCACTTGAGCTTCAGCGCCTCTAGCGGTGGCAGCCCCTCATTGATCATTCTGGAATAGAGGCAAGTGACCGCCTTGAAAGTGCCCGCCGCCATCATGACATATTGGCAAGCCATTGTCGTCTTTGGTTCCGTTGGTCCCTCCTTCCAGTGCCTCTGTATTGCTCGCGTCAGTGCTGCATGTAGTAGGAAGTCACGCCTGGTAGGTCGAATCGTTCTTGAAGTGTCAGATAAGGTAACAACGTTCCATCTTCAAATAAATCGCCTATCACCTGGATTCCCGCCTCCTCCTAATTTTGGAGCTGCGACCAATCGCCACCATGAGGTAGCGCTGTCAGCATCCCCAGTGGAATTTCGGGGGCGTATGGGTGGAGTACTTTTGCTCTGCGCTGTGATCGATTCCAGCACAACCTGATCGTTTTTTCTTCCTGTGTGAGATCTCGACGTTCCAATTTCTGCTGAAGCGCAATGAAGGAAAGGACATGGCGAGATATACCCATACCCCTCTTTTGTTCCGGACCCCAGAATTCTCGTGCTATTTCTTGCGTGTATATCTGTAGCTGGGCAGCGAAATAGTATAGTTCCAAATCGGGTACCGCCAATCCTCCCTCTGATTTGGGTCTTAATAGGGTGGTCATAGCCACTCTCCGTCGCTCCGCTCCCCAAAGAAATGATACTACCATGGACTTCAGGAGTTGGAAGGTTGCAGCGGGGATCCATACTGGTAACGTCCTGAAATAATAAAGGAGCCTCTGGAGCGCCACCATTTTTAGCAAGGCTATGCGGCCTGCCACTGACAACGGGAGAGTAGCCCAAAAGGACATGCTGCTTTTCAGTGCTCTCAGACTGCGGTTGATGTTACCCTCTAATAAATCAGTCGACGTATGATAGATGTGCACGCCCAAATATTTCAGGCATCTGGACTCCCATCGTACTTCTCCGATCGTGCTGGGTTGGGTTTCCCCCTGACGTACAGGAAACAAGCACGTTTTAGACCAGTTCACTTTCAGTCCGGATATCTCACCGAAGCGCGGTAGGAGAGTCTTCGCGCACTGCATTGCCTCGTCAGCGTCTTCGAGAAAAAGTAGGAGATCATCGGCGTATAACGAGATGTATTGCTGTCCAGTTCGGCTGCGCAACCCCTGAAAGTGGCGACCTGTTCGAATAGTCATCGCGAGAGGCTCCACCGCCAGAGCAAACAGCAATGGAGACAGTGAGCATCCCTGTCTCGTGCCTCTCTCAACTGGGTATTGTGATGATATCTGCATGCCTGTTTTAACTCTAGCCATCGCTGAGGTGTAAAGGACCGATGTCTAACGCAGGTAGCCTTCTCCCGCTCCGAATCGCCGCAGCTCTGCATAGAGGTACTCCCATTCGAGGCTGTCAAACGCCTTCTCTATGTCCACCGATAAAACCATCGGGTGGCGGTTTTCATGATGGTCGCTCTCTAGCATGCGTAACAACCGGCATATATTCGTGGTCGTATCTCGCGTCGGAATAAATCCGGCCTGGTCTTCGTGGACCAGTGTGGTCATGTGTTCCAACAGTCGAGACGCTAAGATGCTGCTCAGTATTTTGTAATCTGTAGTTAGCATCAACATTGGTCTGTACGATGCTGTGTCTCTACTCTCCCTCCCCGGCTTCAGTAATGGTATCACCAGTGCTTCTCTCATAGTGTGGCAACCGTCCCAGTTGTTTCGCTTCCTTATAGACCTCAAGCAGTCTGGGTGCTAAAAGGTCAACATATTTTCCGTAGAATTCTATGGGTAGTCCGTCCAGGCCCGGGGTTTTATTGCGCGCCATACGCTTGATGGCACGACGTATTTCCCCGAGCTCGATATCTCTGCCCAAGTCCTTCGCTTGTTCGTGATCCAATTCAGGGAAACAGAGCCCCTCCAGAAAGAAATCTATGGCTGGGGAGCTTTCCGTCAGCGTCCGTTTATATAGGGTTTCATAGTAATCCGTAAAGCACCGCAGGATCTCGGGTTGGGTATAGACTTCCTCTCCGTTCGTCGTGTGCATTGCCACTATTGGGGAGCCTCTCTTCATGGGGTTGGCAAGCCAGGCCAACAGGGTCTCAGCTTTGTCGCCCTCTGCATGGGTCCTGGCAGTATATGCTTTATAGTCGAAGCTGCGTAAGCGCTCTGTTGCCACCGCCTCCTTTGCTTCACTGACCCGTCCTTGAAGGTCAGGCGGCCAGGCTGTAAGAGCTCCACCTCGCGGAGTGCTTTCTCCGCCTTATCTAGGTCTGTCAGTAGCACTTTCCGTACCCCTACATATTTCCCTATGCAAAGCCCACGCATAACAACCTTGAAGGCGTCCCACTCCGTCGCTCTTGTCTCGGTTGTGCCGGTATTGTTCTCAAAGTATTGAGTAATCCCCTCCTCCAGCGCAGCGTGAAAGAGAGGGTCCTCCAACGTTTCAGGGCGTAGCCTCCAGGTGGGGACGCACGAGGCGCTAGGAGACCATTGCAGAGCAATTAACAGAGGGTTGTGGTCGGATATTGTTCTCGCTAGGTATTCAGTCTTCAGGATTGCAGGCAGCAATATTGGGGAGCATAATACGGCGTCCAACCTCACATGGAATTCGTGCATGCCAGAGAAATAGGAATATTCTCGGACCTGTGGGTGCTGTGCGCGCCAGGCATCTATAAGTCCCCACCTAGTTTGCCATTCCATTCTACCTCTAGCCACGCGGTGCGTCGGAGAATCCACCAAAGGGGGGTGTGATGTATCAAGGGAAATATCCAGGACTGAGTTGAAATCCCCTCCCAGTATGGCCAGCCCCACAAGGAATTGCGCTAAGGACCCTGATAACTTTGCCAGGAAGGCCACTTGATCTACATTTGGTGCGTATATACTGCAAAAGGTAATGTCCCTGCCCCGTAATTTTCCAGCTATAGCCACAAACCCCCCCTCCGGGTCTGTGATTTGCTTGGTGAGCTGAAGAGAAACTCCAGCCCTGATCCAAATTAGAGTACCCCATGCAAACGCTGAGTATGCGGTGTGAAATACCTGGCCCCTCCATCTACGCTGCAATGCTATACCTTCCGTCTTTGTCAAGTGTGTTTCTTGCAGTGGGGTGACCTGCACCCCCCTCCTTTGCAGATAGGCATGAACTTTATGGCGACGTGACATGGTGTGTAGTCCCCTCACATTCCAGGTTATACATTTCACATTGGCCAGTTCACCCATTGTCCCACAATGTCCTGTGTATTCCACCCCCACTGATCCCCAAGAGCCTTAAGTGTGGTAAGTTGTCGACATCAATGACGAGCCCTCCCTTCAACATCCCAGAACTTCCAATGCCCCCCACTGCCCCCTGAACAGGGCCTAGCAGTTTCCATCTAGCTCCCGTCCAAACATCCCCAAATAGCAACATTTGTCTGAAACCCAACAGTAGCCACTGTGGGTATGCCTTAAGGGCAGTAAGGGGGGGTCGGTCGCCAAAGGGCAGCCACCCAAACTCCAGGCCCTCTATCGTATGACCGAGCATTAGGTAAAAAGTATTCAATGGCCACCCACCTCCCATAAACAAACATACACTCCCTCCCGATAACAGAAAAAGCGTCCCATCAAAGTCTGTATACTGAACTCATACAGCTCACCGGGTGCCTCTAGTCTTGTCTAGTATTCCTTCTGCCGTCGCTGGAGTGACCACAGGCAAAGGCACACTGTCCGTCTCGGATCGCTCAGTGTCCGAGTGATCATCACCTTTTTCCGATCCCGCTTCTGTCTGTGATAGAGATCCCGGTTGTCCTGCTAGAGCATTCATTGCTTCCAGCACTCCCTGCCGTTCTGCCGCCGTTTCCGAAAGTGATGGCACTCCTTACCCCTCTTTGCCTACTGCGAAGTCGCCGCGACTTCCGTTGCGGCAGTCCCTCAGAGTCCAGCCGCGGTCGAAGGGCAAGGACATCCTTGCCGGATTTGTACAGTTCAAGCCAGGCGCAGGCATCATCTGGTGTGTCAAAGAACCTAGTGGTATCGTCTACTATCACACACAGCCTGGCTGGGAAGAGCAAGGAATATTGCAGTCCCTCTGCTCTCAATTCTCTTTTGACCGCCAGAACTGAGGTCCGTCGGCACTGCGTTTCGTAAGTATAATCTGGGAAAATGATAACTCTGCTGTTCTCCACCTGATACGGACCATTAGTTTGTGCATTCTGGAGCAGCCGACCCCTATCCCGGTAGTGTAGCAGTCTAGCCACCACCGGGCGCGGGGGACGACCTTGTTGTGGCGGTTTGGCTAGGTCCCTATGTGCCCGCTCCAGTGTGTAGAAAGAGGATAGGCCTTCCGGCGCCACCACCTTCTGAAGCCACTCTTCCAGGTAGCGAACCATGTCTCGGCCCTCCACTTTCTCCGGTAGGCCTACTATTCGGATGTTGTTCTGGCGATTGCGCCCTTCTGCCTCCTCAGCCCTCCTCTCCAGCGCGTCCATACGATCCAGCACATTGGCCATTGTGGATGTAAGATCTTTTTGCGCCGGTTCCAGGGTTTAGATTGTGGTCTCCATCAGCTTGACCCTGTCTGCCAGTTTGCCATGATCGGATCGTAGAAGTCCCAGTCCTGTAGCCACCTGTGCGATGTCCTGCTGCAACTCTGTGCGAGTATCCACTATTGCTGTCAGGATTTTGTCCACTTGCAAATGTAGTTGGGGGTCCCGCAAGTGGCCGGGGTCAGGGTGATCTCCTTTGATCGATGTCTCGGTGTCCGACGCGGGCTGAGCACCTCCTTTGATTCCTTTGGGCTTCCCCATGACGGTGTTGAGTTGTCCGTCGCACCTGTACAGAGTAGAGAGATTCTGCCCACGGCACGGGCGCTCCACCCAACCAACGCTCTTGGGTTATAATCCAGCAACCGTTCGAGGCGCTATCGAGGGGCACCGCCCATTCTCGTCCCCTGAAACTGCGTGGCGTAGCGTCCCTAGGAGGCAGCAGGCAAAGTCTCACTCCCACTGGTCGCTACCGCTGCCAGGCGGGTCGAGCCACGTCTCAGCAGGTCCGTGTGGTGTAGGGAGTTGTCCAGCCCTGCCCTTAGGCTCAGCAATGAGTCATCTGTTGGCACAACGCCTATCCCGGGATCGCCCCCCCGCAGGCCCAAGTCGCATGTACCCTCCAGACTCTGCCCAGCAGTTCGTTCTTACTTACAACAGTCTTCGTTAGGGCCTTGTCACGCAGGATCACGTAGTGCGCTCATCCCCCGGAGGTCCAGGAGTAGGCTAGAGGCTGTATGCCCAGGGGGGAGGCGGCGAGGGAACCACTGCGTGCACAATTGGGTGTCCCGGTGTCCAGTTCGCGGCTCTCCCCAAAGGAGTTCCACCGTTGTATGAGAAGTAGTCGCCCTTCCAGTGCGCCCGGTCGTAGCCACGGGCGTTGTGGGGACTTCGTCGTGTCCCGCCCAGCTGCGCGACGGCAGCCGGGGCACTCGGGGCAGCGTTTGGTGTCACACTCCTGATGGCCAGGCAACCCCAGCGGTCACTCACTGAGGCCCCAACTCACAGCCACGCCGCCTCACCTCCGAGTTCTGGTAGGATCCCCGCTTGCGGCCAGGCTTCAGGGCCTCAGGCGCCATCTGCGCTCTCGATGGTGGGCCCCTCGCCACAATCCCCTCCGGTTGGTCAGGGGAAGGCCCCACTTGTGTGGCGGCGCACACCTCCGGTGCGGTCCCTCAGCAAGCCAGGGTAGCTCAGCAGTCACTCCAGGGGGGTTCGCGGAGGCCGTGTGTGGTGGTTCCCTACATCGATCCCTCAGTCGGCCCCGTCCTGGCCCCAGCCGGAGCCCGACTCAATAATCCCAGCTCCGGAGTGCTGGAGAGGATCGCGGGCTCACCATGCACCTCGTTCTGACCATCCGTCAGGGGGGAGGGGGGTGTGGTCCGAAGGGATTATGGCTTCCGTCACCTCCCGTCTCCCTGCCCCATAGGTCCTCGAGTGTTTCAGGCACTGGGCAGACAGTCCCTCGTCAACGGCACTTTCATTCTTTACGTTAACTGATCCAGGCCTTCCTGCTAGACGGGACCCGGTGGGGAGGGTCCAACCGCTCCGCCCTCCGGGCGATCACTCTCCGCGCCTCAGCGTGGTCCGTAGATACGGGGCCGCCGGTTCCGGTCCTTCGCTCCTCAGTGCGCGGCTCCCCGAGTAGCTTCACCTTGCTGCGCCCGGTGCGCCTCACCAGTTTTGGAAGCAGAGCGCTTCGGGTCCCACAGGGTGTTACACAGCCGCAGGCAGTCGGGGTCTAACTCTTCCCCCTGGCCGCCATCTTAAGTGCTGCCACCGGAGCCACCCGGGCGACACTCCACCAACCCGTCCCGAGCCCGCCGGGAGAATCCAGTACCGTCGTGCAGGTCCGCTGTGAGGGAGTCCCTTCCCCCAGTTGGCAGAGTGGGTGGGGGGTTGCCAGAATCTGTTCTGCAGGATAAATGCAGGCTCGATCACGGAGCCCAGCGTCTAGGCGGCCTCCACCATCGTCGCCCAGACCACGCCCTATGTAACTACATCTGATAATAGGCATTCAATAAAAAACAGGATAGTGAAGCACCTGACACCTCTGACAGTCATCATCGTCTAACTTATGCGAGGAAGAGGATGCTGATCGACCAATATGCTTTCATTTGGACCACTGGGATTTAACCACATGTAATCTCATAAATCAATTAAGGGGGGTGGATCACTTGTCCTGCTAACCTGGGTTTTCAGGTCGCTGGTATGTCCCTTGGTAAAAAACCCTCATGCACGTGAGTGGGTGTTTTTTCTGGTAGCGGTATATCTTGGTTCTCCGCTATTACACTCTTGTGTCTGCATAATCACGGGGTTAGTTGGTATGCAGCCTCCGCCAGGAGGTAGTAACCCAAGGTTAAAAGCAGTAGTGTCCAGTGACAAGTGGTGAATGTGAAGTTTAAAATAACTCGGACAGCCAGAGTGAAGATTTATTATTCCGGATTCGAGTTAATGATGAAAATTAGGCAGATATGCGTCGGGAGAGTTGTTAAGGTTCTCACGCTATCAATTTTCGTGAATTAAAAGGTCGACTAGTTTCAGCCCTATTTGTCTCGGAAGGTCGGTGGGCTCTCTTCAGGACCGTGTGATATATGTGTGGCAAAGCGACATACTAGTCCATTCCTGGTTGAAGGTCAATCTTGTGCCTGTGAATATAAACAGTGAGGGTAACCTCGGAGAGGGTAGTGGGACAAATAAGAAGTGTATAATACAGTGCAAATTCTATCAATACTTTTTCGCCCACCGTATCTTGCAGTCAGATACCACATACTCTAATACCTGGTAACAACTCTATTGTCAAATTATATCTTCTCATAGTTAGTTGCCTTTGATAACCGATTGAGATTGATTTGTAAACTCAACTGGTGCGTTCCCCACTCGTTTTGACCATAGCGAAGGTGTATCGACTCTAAGCCACATTTCCGGTGGACTCATGTCCACCGGAAATGTGGCTTAGAGTCGATACACCTTGGTGGAGAGACTTTGGCGTGGTGTCTGCCTCTAGTTAGCTGTACTAACTGCTTTATACCAATGTCATGTTGAGAGGATTAGAAACAAACATCTCCATTATCCCATTTAGCTAAGTATTAGTACGCCTGTAAACGGGCTCTTAAATGCTTGAATCGCGAAGATTTGATTAATCAACACTAGGTTCACATTTACATCATATTTTCTGCCGATCACATATCCGCGAGGTGCCTGTAATAGCATGCAGATGTAGCTATCTTGTAACTTCACAATTGTTAAATAGCCCATTCATTCCATACTTTCACATACCTCCGCGTACTATGTTCTGCGCTTCCTCAGGTGACAGGGAGTCTGGGGGAGGGGGCTCTTTCTAAAAAAAAGGGGTAACAAGTTAGTTCACACAGTCCAAATTACAAAAACTAGCCAAAGAATTGAAAAGATTCTCTATTGAACGGATTCACCCATACAGCAGCAAAGACTAATGACAATGCCTCCAATTATGGCTCGAACAGTGGCTCGTCAAGAGATAGCAATGACTCCAGTGGGGAAGAATACCCCACCTTTGCTAGGAGAGGAAATCAGAACAGAAGGGGCAATTGTAGAGGACGTCAGATGTGGCCACATTACCAGATGGGCCCTCCAGGAATCCCATTCCAACAATTTAACCCCCATTTCCAAGGGTGGATGAACCCGTTTTCCAAGGGCCGACACCAATGACACATCAGCCCCAGCATCAATCAGGACAAAATTTCAATCAACAACTTCCTTTTTTAGGGGGAGGCCATGCACCTCAGAGACAAAGACGAAGAGGAGTAACATGGTCAGACCAGGCGCGACATGTAGAGACCAGGAGTGTCACGAAAGCAAAGGCAGGACCGAGCACAACTCCCTCATCGTCAACCTAACGGAAAAAGTACTGTCTCCCGACCAAATACAAGTCCTGAACAAAGGCTTAGGCTATGTACCAACACCAAGTCTAGACACCTTCAAGACAAAATGTGAAATATCAGAATTCCGCCGAAAATTAAAACTAAAGGCCTTCTTCAAAGATCAAGCACTGCCGAGAGCAGATGGAGACACCTCATTAAGACACAAATCGAAATTTTGTCCCATGAACTCACAGGTACCTATAGAAATCATAACATTCGAGCAGGCTGTAATGAAGGAACTAGACAACTTGACTGAGCACACAGTTAAACCCTTCCAGAACATAACCAAGTCAGAACAAAAGGCCCTGTATCAACTAAAAAACGATGACAAAATCGTAATCAAACCGGTAGACAAAGGGGGTGAGGTAGTCCTCCTCACGAAAGAAGGTTATCACAAACAATGTTTGGATCTTCTATCAGACCAGAAATTCTACCAGATAATAACAACTGATCCAACACCAAGGTTACAACGGACAATCGCCTTAATGGTAGAGGAGGCCGAAATCAACAATTGGATTTCAAAAAAAGACGGGGAATTTTTGGTGACCAAGATACCTAGAACACCTTACTTCTATTCCCTACCATAGACCCACAAAGCACGTCTCCCACCACCGGGCAGACCCATTGTTTCCGGCATAGGGTCCGTCCTCGAACCTCTTTCCCAGTTTGCCGATGAGTGCCTGAAACCCCTCATACAAAAAACTCCAACCTACTTGAAGGATACTAGAGACCTTCTTAATTATTTGACACATGTAACCTACTCGGAAAGTACCATGATCCTTGTAGGGATGGACGTAGAAAGTCTCTACACGAGTTTGCCACAAGAAAAGACCTTGAACACACTAGAGAGCTTACTCTTTGACATGGACTGGCATTACAAAACCCCTCGACACTTTGTCATGGAGTGCTGTAGTCTTGCACTGACTGAAAATTACTTCGAATATGAGACAACCTTGTACAGGCAATGCCATGGGACCTCAATGGGCAGTACATTTGCCCCAAGTGTGGCAGGGCTTTATGTCAGTAATTTCGAGAAAATGGTCATCAACAACACAGACAACCCTTACCAACATCAAATCCATTTTTGGAAGCCTTATATAGATGACATACTCCTTATTTGGGAAGGTGATATGGAGAGTCTAATAAACTTCCACACGTGGCTGAACATACAGGATGAGTGGTTGAAATTTACATATACTGCCGATAAGAAAAGCCTAGATTTTCTGGATATAACCATCTATGCTGAGCAAGACCAACTTCACACCAGAACTTTTTTCAAACCTACTGCCAAGAACAGTCTCCTGTCCTTCAACAGTTACCATCCACGCCCCCTGAGGGAGAATCTTCTGTACAGCCAGTTCCTCTGTTTACGGAGGAATTGCAGCAAGACCGATGACTACAAGTCCCAAGCCAATGACCTCTGTAAAAAACTGGAGGCACGAGAATATCCGAAAAAGGTGATCAGTAAATGCAAAAAGAGAGCCAGAAATCAGAATCGGAGGCTCTGTTGGAAACAACCACCAGAGCCCCAGAAGAAGATCTACTCACGTGTGTCACAACATACAGTCCAGCCTCAAACAAAATAAAGAAAATAATAAATAAACATTGGCGCATTTTGACCTCAGCCGCGATTTGCTAATAAACGAACCAGAAATCTGAAAGACCTCCTAGTTCACACGAGACCTAGACTAACCACATCACAGAAACAGAGTACCCTATGGAATTTAAGAGCCCGTTTACAGGCGTACTAATACTTAGCTAAATGGGATAATGGAGGTGTGTGTTTCTAATCCTGTCAACATGACATTGGTATAAAGCAGTTACTACAGCTAACTAGAGGCAGACACCACGCCAAAGTCTCTCCACCATTTTATATGAGGACATGAGTCCACCGGAAATGTGGCATAGAGTCGATACACCTTCGCTATGGTCAAAACCAGTGGGGAACGCACCAGTTGAGTTTACAAATCAATCTCAATCGGTTATCAAAGGCAACTAACTATGAGAAGATATAATTTGACAATAGAGTTGTTACCAGGTATTAGAGTATGTGGTATCTGACTGCAAGATACGGTGGGCGAAAAAGTATTGATAGAATTTGCACTGTATTATACACTTCTTATTTGTCCCACTACCCTCTCCGAGGTTACCCTCACTGTTTATATTCACAGACACAAGATTGACCTTCAACCAGCAATGGACTAGTATGTCGCTTTGCCACACATATATCACACGATCCTGAAGAAAGCCCACCGACCTTCCGAGGCAACTAGGGCTGAAACTAGTCGACCTTTTATTTCACGAAAATTGATAGCGTGAGAACCTTAACAACTCTCCCGATGTATATCTGCCTAATTTTCATCATTAAATCGAATCCGGAATAATAAATCTTCACTCTGGCTGTCCGAGTTATTTTAAACTTCACATTCACCACTTGTCACTGGACACTACTGCTTTTAACCTTGGGTTACTACCTCCTGGCGGAGGCTGCATACCAACTAACCCCGTGATTAAGCAGACACGAGAGTGTAATAGCGGAGAACCAAGATATACCGCTACCAGAAAAAACACCCACTCACGTGCATGAGGGTTTTTTACCAAGGGACATACCAGCGACCTGAAAACCCAGGTTAGCAGGACACGTGATCCACCCCCCCTTAATTGATTTATGAGATTACATTCCAAGGAAATTGGTTGGATCACACGTTTTTCCTTCTCCCCACCTTATAATTCATGATTTAACCACATGCACATTTTGCTCTTGGTTTTCTAGGCTAACACAATGGTACTCAACCATTCGGAAGCTTCAAAGGCTCAATCACACCATTGTCGCACAAACGCTTCAATTCATCCCTTAGCTGCTCTCGCAAAGCAAGTGAAATGTTTCGAACTCTATGCACCTTGGGCTACACATCCCTTTTAGGATTATCTTATGCTCGAATTTCTTTAAGCAACCCACAATTTTAGCAAACAAATCTGGAAATAAAGAGCTCCATCTGCTCACATTATTCTGCACCGTAAGCAACAGCTGGTCAGCAAGGTTAGGATTTAATATTATGCCCAAAGCTCGCTGCTCCTTCCATCCCAACAATGATCTATCTCCCTTTTTCAACTACATAAATCTTTCCATTGCCTTCCTGCCTTGAAATTCCAATTCTGCTGTCACATATCCCACCACCGGAAATTTGCTCCCTCAATACCCTTCTGTTTCTACATCAGTGGGACACAAATCACACTTGCCCAAGATTTGCTGTACCTAGTTAAATGGTCAACACAAGTCAGCCCATACTTGCACCTCCCTTCCCTTCACTATAACAGTACACTTCAGAGGATGAAATTCCCCATTTGTTACATTAGAGTTGCTTCTTTGTGATTCCAAACCACACACTGGACACCTTGACGCCCACTGGGCTAAGTTTGCGCTCTATAAGACTCCTATCATTCATATCATTCACACTACCAGCACTTAAACATCGTCATCATCAGTGTTGTTATTGTGCACACTCTGAACCATTTCACCCTCATTAACCAGATTAACTATACATTTGGCCATTTTACTCTGGAGCAGTGCCCCGCTTTCTTGCATCTTAAACATTTGACCTTTAAAGCAAGACAATGACTCTCCTCAGCAGTATGTTTCACTTTCTCACATCTATAGCACACCCGCCTTTTGTCAGACTCTTGTGATTTAACTGAGCCCTTCTCAACAGACTCACCACTAGTATTACGCGTGAATTTGTGCAGGGCATTTACATCAAAAGTTTCAATCTGTTCAACCTTTGCCTTTAGATGTGTTACTACTCAATTCCTTAACATAATGCAAAGTATTCTCCATACGCCTTGCAATGTCTATTGTTTTCTGTAACGTGGGATCATTCAAGTCTAATACCCTTAGCTGAATCTTCATATTATTAGTCCTATTGAACAACTGATCCCTTATTTCATTACGTAAGTCTCTTACCCCCAGATTCATCAAAGTCCTGTTTTGCGAGTCCTGATAGCGAATTTTAAGGATTCGCTATAAGGCCCATAGGAATGAATGGGGAGTCATTCCTTATTTGCGATTAGCAATTAGCGAATCGCAAATAAGGAAGCAATTTCAAGGGTGCCAGACACCCTGTTGCACCCCTGAAATGGTGATGTACACTGGTGTTGCGCACACACATGTCCCAAGATCATGTGTGTGTGTAACATACAACTTAGAAAAATGCACTAAAGTGCATTTTTCTAAGTTTTTGCTATTTACCACGTTTGTTAGACTTCGCAGTAAATAGCGGCCCCAGATTGCGAATTCGCAATTTTTAAATGGTTCATGCATTGCATTTAAGGAATCTCAAATTAAGATTCCTTAAATGCAAATTATCGCAATGTAGCGATTTCTAAAATTGCGAATTTTTGCATTTGGGATGATGCATCCCAAATATAGAAATACTGCTCGCAAAGGGCCAGATTCTCAGAATCTGCCCCTTTGCGAGCGGATTTTGGTTTGATGAATCTGGCCGTAAATCTACATGAGATAGCCAATCTCCTCAACACTGTAATATATTGTTCAATTGCTTCCCCAGGTATTTGAGCCCGAGAAAGAATCTTGTGCATTTCAACTACAATACTTATTTTCTTGCCATAGTTCTCCTCTAATGCTTTTAAAGCATCTGATTGTTCATTGTCTAAGACAGTTTCTGTATCAGAGCCCGCATCCACATTTCTACTGTCTTCCTCTGGAATTAGTAAAGTTTTTAGGATGTTTTTCCCTTCCACGCCTAAGCTATGTTTTGAAATCACAAGTTTCCTTTTTGCAACAAACATTTCACCCCCTATGTCCTCCAAATATGTTTCAAAGTATCATTTAAGTCTTACCACACCATACTACGAAGCCCTGGATCTTGCAAAAATAGAAGAGGTGCAGGTATACATTTTACAGACATGACACTCCGTAACTTTGTAAACTGGGGTGTAAATTGCGAGCACTTTCAATGTGCAAGCAATGTACAACAAAACGTTTTTAGAATTCCCTCAAGCACCCAAATGATGAACTTAGATTCTCATTCTCTATTAAACTTATCAGGAATGTCTCAATTCTACAAATTAAGCCAATAAAACAAAAAGAACAGAAAAAAAAATACTTACTAAAATTCACTGTTTCAGCAAGGAAAGTTAGTGTTTCAGCTTCTGGAGCCTTCGAAACAGTTTTTCCAATCAAAATCCCTGTCGCTATGAAAACAAGCATTTGCAATGCAATATGTCTCGCATTATTCAAGTTTGAGCTATTGGCATTGCTAAATAATGCAACACCAATAGCTCAAACTTTAATAATGAGAGATCTATTGCATTGCAAATGCTTGTTTTAAAATTAGTTTTGTTATATTGTTTGGTTAGTCTTATCGGACTCTCAAGAATAGAGCTATACCAGACAGACCAGCTGCGCGCATGACCACAGTCCCTGAAAAATGCTCTGAGAACCACCAGCGCAACTGGCTGCACATGCAATAGCATCATTCGGGATGGATGGATGAATACATGGATCTGTCAGTGAGTGGATGGATGGATGGATCCGTGAGTGTATGGATTCATGGACGGATGGATGGATGGATCAGTGAGTGGATGGATGGATGGATCTGTGAGTGGTTAGATGGGTCGGTAAGTGGATGGATGGATCCGTAAGTGGATGGATGGATCAGTGAGTGGATGGATGGATGGATCCGTGAGTGGATGGATGGATCCGTGAGTGGATGGATGTATGTACGGATGGATGGATCAGAGAGTGGATGGATGGATCTGTGAGTGGATGGATGGATTAGTGAATGGATGGATGGATAAATCAGTGAGTCGATGGATGGACCCGTGAGTGGATGGATGCATGGATGAATGGATGGATGGATCAGTGAGTGGATGGATGGATCAGTGAGTGGATAGATGGATCAGTCAGTGGATGGAAGGATGAATGATGGGGGTATCTCAGAAAGGCATTTCGTGCTCCCTCTGTCTGTGAGTATGGGGGTATCTCAGAAGGGCATTTCCTGCGCCCTCTGTCTCCAGCTCCAATGCCTGACTCAAGAGCGGACGCACCGTGTTCTCTTGGTGCTCACAGCTGCTTGGAAACTTTAATACGCCGAACACGGAGAAGCTCTCCGTGTCCCTGTCTGTAATTCTCTCCCAGCCTCTCCATTTTCCTATTAGCCTCTGATGAATCCTCGGCGGCGCTGGGCTTTGGTAACCTTTCACGGTCCTCTTATTAGAGGCTTCAAACGACACCAGATGCAGATATCCTGCTTGTGATTGGAGTCACTTAAGTTTGGAATCTGCATAATTCCGAGGAAGTAGGTGAGAACGTGACCTTGCCTGGCGAAGGCGACATCTTCACCAATCAAGGTTACCTTGTACCGTGGCAAACCTATCTCTGCACGCAGAAAGCACCAGGGATCACACGCGCCGCGGGTAGCAAGCCGGGAACACTGAGGGTGCGCAACGATTCCGAGACCGAGAGGCGGGGACGGGGGTGCTGCGGCATGGGCCGCGCTGCGAGGACTCAGGCTGTGGAACAAACAGAACCATAAAGATCCTGGAGCGAGGCATTAATATAGCGCTGTGAGGACTGAGGCAGCAGGCATGAACAGCGCTGAAAAGAGACCCAGGATGTGGAATACACCGCTCAAAAGACCCAGGCACGCGGCATCATAGCGCTGCGAGGACCCATGCAGCAGGCATCAACAGCGCTGCAAAGACCCAGGCTGTGGAATAAACAGCGCTGGGAGGACTTAGGCTGCGAAATAACCAGCACTGCGTGGGCCCAGGTGCGAGGCATGAATAGCGCTGTGAAGACCCGGGCAGGGGGCATGAGGGATTATGACTAACATATTTTCAAACATTTAAACCTCTATCTTTAGTTTGCGGAGACTCCAATAAAACCTTGCTTCCTTTGCTGATGCGTTTCTGGCATTAACATAAAAAAGGTTAACATATTCTTCTTTGAGGTACGAAAACTGAATAAACGAAAATAATATGAATAAACCCCGAGTCTCGACCACTTCATTATAAAAGGTGCAGATCCGTTCCTTGTTTTCCCGCCTCTCCCGCGCCTCTGTCACGCGCCTGGAGCTGAGCGCGTGCACTTCTAGCGCCCAGGGCGCACTGCAAAAAAAAAGAAAATGCCCGCGAGTGGTGCGCGCGCGAGCGCCACTGCGAGCCATATGTCTTCAATTATCGCGCCCGTGTCCGGGCACGATAATTGAAGACATATGGGCTTTGGTGCGCCGAACAGACACCAATAGGCCATGGGCGAAGCAACGCGACCGCCTATGGCCTATTGCATGTTCTGTTACAAAAAAACACGCACTCCAAGCCCAATCAGAGAAGACCATAGGAAAAACACACGCACAAGCATGTTCAATTCCAGGGTTCATTTCTGAACCCCGGACAAAAGAACTCTCGCCTGCCCGAGCACTGCTGTGCAGTGCAATGCAGGTCACAAGACCTAAAAAGTCAAAACATGACTCCTGGGACCTCCTTTGCGCCCCTCACTTAGAGTGGAAATACCTGATCGACGGACGAGCCTTCTCTCGCATATGCTGACACCAGCGGATGCTGGATTCCTGCCCGCCAAATTGCTGGTAAGTAAGCACTCCCCACACCTGGACACATGCCAACAGCACCACCTATGGGGCCTGGCTTTCTTCTCCACTAACACCGCACACACGCTCGCTTGAGACGTGTCCATAGCCTGCATATGCGCAGCCATTTGCTCCGCTACCACGTGTTAGGCACAGACTCCTCACATGCTGCACCTCCTGCAGGCCTCCACCTGTGCACTTACAGTTGGCTTGCAACAAGTTAATCTGTACAAATATGCCTATTCCTATTAAAATACTTACTGCACTGTTCATTAGGCTGCTGCGCTATTCACCAGTAATCACTATTAAGTGATAATCACCAAATTAATATCAATAGGGTGAAATCAGGAGACACAGTCCTTCCTGGAACTGGATCTTAAACGAATTTTCCACCAGTTAGTGTCACCACGTCATGATCACATCCTCGTTGCCAGTGTTAAAAAGACGTCACTCAGATAAGGTGAATAAAAGGTAGTTCAATAAGCTACCAGTAACCACCCCTGACAAGCTGCCATCTCACCATCAACTGTCAGCTCCTGCTTCCAAGAGAACTCTCTGTAGCCTCGCATTCTAGCATTTTACATTCCTAGCACGAGCTTGAGAACATAAAGGTGGTGACACAAGACAAAATATAAAAGTTATGATACAGCTACAAGATTCCATAACTTTATGCTGGAAGTAGGCACGTGGATGAAGGGCAACTGCCTTAAGGTACATTCTGGGAAGACTTAGGTCCTCCTATTCAGTTACGACATCTCTCTGGCTACCCCTCTTGGTAGTCACAAGAGCTAGGAACTCTCCCAACCCCTTTAAAGAAGGTAAGGAATCTAGGGCCAGAAGTAGGTTGCCAATTACCGGTCGGTAGCGGCCGATTTCGGCCGTTACCGACCGGTAATTGGTTTTTGAGATGTAGGGGGCCTGAATTTTACCGAATCTGTAAATTTACCGATTCGGTAAAATACCGACTCAGTATATTTACCGAATCGGTAATTCCAGATGTAGTTGGGACTTAAAATAGTGCCACAGGTCCTTGAGAATTCGTTATTTACCATGAAATACTATCTCATGGTAAATAACGAATTCCTGTGTACATGCACATCTGTTTCCTATGGGCCTCAAGGCCCATAGGACTCAATGGCAATTACCGAATTGGTAAATACCGATTCGGTAATTACCGAATCTTACCGATTCGGTAATTGATTTGGTAAATATACCTACATCCCGATTGCCAGTTCTTAAATACCGAATCGGTATGATACGGTATTTACGAATCGGTAATCGGGGATTACCTACATCTGGCCCCTAGATGTTGTGTTTGATGGCAAGCTTACCTTCAGATATCAAATTAATACAGTCATCTCTTCCTCATTCAATACTATAAGGATAACAAGAAAAATTCTCCCATGTATTCCTCTTGAATCGCAGAAGACTGTACTGCTGTTCCCCACTCTCTCTAAATCTGACTACTTCAGTGCCCTTTCTTTGAATATGCAGCAGCAATTGCTGAACAAATTCCAGACTCTGCAGAACGAAGCAGCACGGATACGTTTAGAGATCCCCAAGTTTAAATCAGCACTGCAAGCCGTACTTAAGCTACACTGGCTACCAGTCAGGAAATACATTGACTTTAAGGCCCTTTGCATCACTTACAAGGCCCTTCATGATATGTGCCCGGACTATCTTAAACATTGCTTTAAATAGTAAATTCCTACCAGGACGCTCCTGTCTACCTCTTCCAAAATTTTCAGAGTTCCTAAATTTAGGCGTTTCTCCTGGGGAGGCAGAAGTTTAATTGTCTGTACCACCAAACTATGGAATAGCCTACCTCTAAATGTGAAATCCATGGCCAATAGCCTTCTTTTTAGAAGCCTTTAAAATCTTGGCTGTTTGTAAACTAGTAAGGGTCTTCCATCTTAAGATCTTCCAGAACAGTTGGAGTGACAAGACGCCTATGGGTATTTGCACCATTTATAACAATGTATCATATCATATCATTTAAAGCTGTATTTATTATCCAGTGGACAGTCTACCAAAAATGCAGTGATTTCATGGCTATCAAATTTAAATGTTCTAAAGCCCTTCTTCGCCTTAGGTTTAACAATTAATTACTCTTGAAAGGGTTATGTAGGAAATATTAATCTTTTCAGTTATTTTCTATGCTGAATAATAGCGGCTGAAGAATGGATGGCGATGGGAATACAACTCTAACATTTGAGACCTGCTGTGTGAGACCTGCTGCCAGCTATTTCAAGCACATGGGCAAGGAGATTGTGTCTGAGTGAGAACACAATCCTGGCACTGGTCAGTGAAGGCAAAATGCTTTGCAGAGCCTTGGAGAGTCTTGCTCGAGCCTTGTTCAGTTAAGGTGGCATCTGGTGCCAGGGCTGGCTCTAGGACGGTGCGACTGGTGCCACCGCACCGGGAGCCGACTCTTCGAGGGGACGCCGAGTTTGGAAGTATTTAATGGTTTTAAAAGCACCTGCTGCTGCATTGCTGGCCTCTGGCAATTTTCATACAACAATAAAAATGTTTAGAAAACTCCGGTGATTAATGTTCCTCCGGGAGAGAGAAGGAGTTTTGTCTAGTGGAAGTTTTAACTCATTTTATGGTAGCACAGAGGGTTATTATCCCTGCTGCAAAGAATGTGTACAATGCAGATCACAACGTGCATATAGTTTAAATATATCAGTGCTTTTGTCAGAGAGATATTTTGTTGCTAGCAGTGTGGATGTTAAAATCCTAACATGAAACAGTAAACTAATAACTGTCATCAAAGTGCCCCATGCAGACTGCAAGGTATAGATCTGAAAGAGACACGTTAGTGATAGATTCCTTACCTTAGAATATCCCCAGGCGTCAGACTGGATCCGGAAATTTTAGCGTAGCAATACCCTTGCGCGTCGTAGGCGTCGTCCGCGTCCGTCGTCCGCGTCGTTAGCGCCGGAATGACGTCGTCGGAGTATTTAGACGCCGCCCATGCGCGCTGACGTCAGTTCTTCTTTTTTACGCGCCAGCTAGCGCAGATCCGGAGAAGCTCTACCCCTAGTCATTTTTTGACTAAACTTTATGATCTTTTTGATCATTTCTCTACTCGAGTCTTCGACTCCAACGGTGCCGGTAGGGATGCCCGGGTTCAAGCCCTGTTCGAAGTGCGACCGACTTATGTCGGTCACGAACCCCCATCGCCGGTGCCTGAAGTGCTTAGGCCTTGACCACGACGACCGCACCTGCTCCGACTGCCGGGCCCTGACGTCGAAGGCTAGGCGGGAGCAGTCCCGCAAGCGGCTCGAGCTCCGGCAGTCGGCCCCGCCCCATTCCAGGTCCCGGTCCGACGGGAGGTCGAGGGACCGGTCGCGGGGTCGGAGTCCCCGCAGCTCCGGGAGTGGACATCGGTCGTCGGGATCCAAGTCCTCAGGTAAGAGGCACGAGAGGTCGGAGCGGCATCATCGCTCCTCCGACTCACCCCGACGCTCGCACGATGCGGCCGGGGGTTCGGGCGACACCGCCCACGCAGCTCCAAGAGAGTCGCAAGCGTCGCCGCCTGCCCCACACCTTCGGGTCCCTGGGCACGGCGCGACGCCGGAGGAGGTCGAGCGGTACCTCATGGCCATGAGGTCCCTCCCTCCTCAGCCGGGTCCCGCGGCGCCTTCGGGCCCAGCGGTCCCGGCTGGAGGCCCTAGCGGGTCGGGCGCTTCGGCCCCGACGCCGCCGGCGACTTCGGTCCCGGCGCCGCAGGACCTCACCGGACCCGCTTCCGGATCCGGGTCGTCGCCGGTCGACCTCACGACCTCACCGGCGCCGGTCCCGAGGGTGTCGCCCCCGGCGCCCATTGTGGACGCCGTCCCCAATCTTCCCTTCGGTCCGACTCTGGTGCCGGAACGGCGCCGTTGGGCGCCGCTTCAGACGGCCTTTGGAGATTTTCATTTCCATGAGGAGGCCCAGTCTGTTGACCCTGGGTTACAGGAGACTGGTGACGGAGGTGATTGGGAGGGGTCTGAGGACCCTCTGGCCCAGGAGTGCCAGTCTCAAGAGGACTGGACATATGAGCTTGGGGAGGCCAGTGGTATTGACACCTCGCCAGACACTGGATTTGTCTCCCCTCCCACCGTGGCTACAGAGGAGGGGGCTGCTTATAGCGTAGTGTTAACGAGGGCAGCCAAGGCCTTGGGCCTTGAGCTCCCCGTTGCGGCTGTGAGGACTAACCTCCCCACTGAGGTTCTTAAACCGCAGGCAAGCTCCAGTGAGCCTCTGCTGCCGTTTAATGAAGCCTTATGTGACGTTCTTGTGGGCACTTGGTCCAAGCCCGCCACAGGTCCGCCTGTGGATAGGAACGTGGCCAGACGCTTCTGCCCGGCTCCGGGCGACCCTTGCTTTTTGTCCACCCATCCCACCCCCGAGAGCCTGGTTATCCAGGCCTCCACTTCCCAGACCGCATTCCCGACGGCCCCGCCCGATCGGGAATCCAAGAGATATGAACAGTTCGGAAAGAAGGTGTTCTCATCCCTGAGTTTTGGGACTGCGGTCTGTCAATACCACGTGTCTCTTGGGCCGCTACACCCACACCCTGTGAGACATGGTTGCGGACGTGCTGCCACAATGCCCGGAGGAGGTCCGGGCTAAACTCGCCTAAGCCCTTGTGGAGGGTCGAGATGCGGCACGGTACTCTATCCGGTGTGGGCTGGATACCACGGACTCACTGGGCAGGGCGATGGCAACGACGGTGGCAGTTAGACGCCACGCCTGGTTGAGGTCCGAAGGGGCTACTCCCTCCCCTTCGAGGTGACCCCTCCAGCCATGCCACCGCAATTCCACCGCGTGTCGGGGGATCACTTGCAACTTCTGCAAGAGGAAGTCACGGCCCTCTTGGCCAAGGGGGCCATCGAGCGCGTTCCTGGGCCAGAAGTAGGGTGTGGATGTTACTCCCACTACTTTCTGGTGCCCAAGAAGGGCAAGGGGGGCCTGCGCCCTATCTTGGATCTACGGAACGTCAACGGCTTCCTCCGACAAGAGAAGTTCAAGATGCTGACTTTGGCTCAGGTCTTAGCTGCCCTGGACCCCGGAGACTGGATGGTAGCGTTGGACTTGCAGGACGCTTATTTTCACATCCCCGTCCTGCCAGCCCACCGGCGTTACCTGCGGTTCACGGTAGGCCACGAGCACTTTCAGTTTACCGGGCTCCCCTTCGGCCTTACCAGCGCCCCACAGGTGTTCACGAAGGTGATGGCGGTGGTCGCAGCTCATCTGTGCAGGTTAGGGGTGTCAGTTTTCCCCTACCTCGACGACTGGTTGTTGAAGGCGGGCTCGCCCCAGACAGTCGTCAGCCACCTCCAGACTACGGCCGACCTCCTGCACTTGCTGGGGTTCTCCATCAATGTGCCGAAGTCGCACCTGTGTCCCTCTCAGAAGCTCCTCTTCATCGGAGCGGTTCTGGACTCGGCGCAGTTTCGGGTTTACCCTCCTGAACAGCGGGTTCGGGATATTCGGGCTCTGATTCCAATCTTCCAGCCTTTATCCCGAGTCTCGGTCAGGTTGACGCTGCGGCTTCTGGGACTGATGGCCTCCTGCATCCTTCTGGTGCGTCACGCCCGGTGGCGGATGCGGGCTCTGCAGTGGGACCTGAAGTTTCAGTGGGCCCAGCATCAGGGCAACTTGTCCGACCATGTCTTGATCTCGGAGGGCACTGCAAGACAGTTGCAGTGGTGGCTCATGGACCGCGATTGGGTCAGTGGCAGATCCCTTTTCCTATCCCACCCGGAGCACGTAGTTGTAACGGACGCGTCCCTCCAGGGCTTGGTTGGTCACATGGGAGAGGTGGAGATCAGAGGACTCTGGTCTCCGGCGGAGGCCCCGCTCCACATCAACCTGTTGGAGTTACGGGCGATTCGTCTAGCACTGAAGGCATTCCTCCCCTCTGTCCGGGGGAGTGTAGTGCAGGTGTTCACGGACAACACCACCGCCATGTGGTACTGCAAAAAACAGGGCGGGGTGGGGTCGTGGACCCTATGCCAGGAGGCTCTGCGCCTCTGGCAGTGGCTGGAACATCAGGGCGTGACCCTGGTTGTTCAACACCTGGCAGGTTCTCTGAATGCCAGGGCGGACGAACTCAGCCATCGGTGCATGATGGATCACGAATGGCGTCTGAGCTCGGACGTAACGCAAGGCCTCTTTCAGCAGTGGGGAGAGCCTTGGTTAGATCTATTCGCCACCGAAGAAAACGCGCAATGTCATCAGTTCTGCGCGTTGGAATTTCCAAGGCGGCGCTCGCTCGGGGACGCTTTTCGTCGCGAGTGGAGTTACGGTCTATTGTACGCCTTTCCGCCTATACCACTTCTGCCCAGAGTGCTGAAGAAGATCAGGCGCGACCGGGCCCAGGTTATCCTTGTGGCTCCGGACTGGGCACGAAGATACTGGTATCCCGAGCTACTCAGCATGTCAGTCGATCCCCCGATTCGTCTGCCTCTTCGGGAGTACCTTCTGTCGCAGCAGCAGGGGACGGTCCTCCACCCAAACCTGTCCAGTCTCCACCTACAAGCTTGGAGATTGAGCGGCGACAGCTGAGGCCATTTGACTTGCCTCCCAAATTCTGTAATGTCATTCTGGCAGCCAGGCGTCCCTCCACAAAGTCGGTATACACCTGCAGGTGGAACAGATTTGTGGCGTGGTGCACAGCAAAGGCTGTGGACCCACTCTCTGCCCCCCTTTCTGAGGTTCTCCTCTTTCTTCTGTCTCTTGCCCAGCAGGGCTCTGCTCTGGGCACTGTCAAGGGCTACCTTTCTGCCCTTTCTGCCTTTTTGAGGCTGCCTGATCAGCCTTCTCTGTTCAAGTCCCCTATTGTAAATAGATTTCTTAAGGGCATCACACACATGTTCCCTCCTGTTCCCTTCGTGATGCCCCAGTGGGACTTGAACTTTGTTCTTACTTTCCTGATGTGCGCTCCCTTTGAGCCACTTCACAACTGTCCTCTTCGCCTTCTGACTCTGAAGACTGCTTTCCTGGTTGCCATCACCTCTGCCAGGAGAGTGAGTGAGCTCCAGGCCCTTTCTTGTACTCCACCTTTCCTTTCTGTCCATCCGGACAAGGTTGTGTTGCGTACCAAGCCATCTTTCCTGCCCAAGGTTGTCTCAGCCTTCCACATCGGGCAGTCCATCACCTTGCCAACCTTCTTTCCGCCTCCGCATCCCTCTAAAGAGGAAGAGCGGCTCCACCGTCTGGACCTAAAACGTGCGCTCTCATTTTACTTGGATCGCACACGCCAGTTCCGGGTGGATGACCAACTCTTTGTTGGTTACGTGGGCGCTAAGAAGGGGAAGGCGGTACACAAGCTGACCATCTCCCGTGGATCATCTTGTGTATCCAGGCATGTTACTCCATGGCTAAGAAGGAGCCCCCTGTTGGATTGAGGGCTCATTCCACTCGGGCCACGGCGACTACAACTGCCCTGGGCCGGGGAGTGCCCTTGCAGGACATTTGCCAGGCAGCTACGTGGGCCTCGTTGCACACGTTCGCACGACACTACTGCCTGGACAGTCAAGTCCGGAGGGATGGCTTCTTTGGCCGTTCCGTCCTCCAGGACTTTCTCGTGTGATTATTGGTTCGCAGACCCACCACCGGGGTTGGTATTGCTGGGGTATCTATTCTAAGTTAAGGAATCTATCACTAACGTGTCTCTTTCAGATGCACAAGTTACTACTTGTGTAACGATATATCTGTAAGAGACATTAGTTAGTGATAGATTCCTTACCGACCCACCCATCCTCCCCGTTCTGCGAACCGATATCTAGGGTTAAGGTCATCCCCTTTCAGGGCCCTAGTTTCTTGGCACCAGTGTTGGTTCTATCATGGCTCTGCGTATCTGGCGCGGAAAAGCTGTGTATCAGAGCTGACGTCAGCGCGCATGGGTGGCGTCTAAGTACTCCGACAACGTCATTCCGGCGCTAACGACGCCGACGACGGACATGGAGCTGCGGACGACGCCTACCGACGCGCAGGGGTATTGCTACGCTAAAATTTCCGGAACCAATCTGACGCCTGGGGATATTCTAAGGTAAGGAATCTATCACTAACTAATGTCTCTTACAGATATATCGTTACACAAGTAGTAACTTGTGCATTAGAGTGTTATGATTTTTTTCTCCATCTTTCATTATTCTAATGTTTCAAAAAGGGTTCATTACGGTAACAAATTAAATTCTTATTAACTGTAACCCACAACCATGGGGTTATGTTTTGAATTCTGAGTCTGTGCTTCTCCAAACCAAGCACTCTTAAATTATACCAATATGGATGACGTGACTCACCTTGCAGTTTTCTGGACTATGTCATTTCTTACACAGTGATTTACATACATATGATTGATTGTCTCTGTGTAATGTGTGTGTGATGTAAAGTGCTCTAACAACCTAAACTGGTGTAGGTGGCGCTATATAACTAATCAAATACATTTGAGAGAGAGTGGTTATGGGGAATTGAGGGGGCACTGCTAAAGGGAGATAGTGAGGGAGCCTGTGGGGGGCGCCAACAAACATTGTCGCACAGGGCGCTACCAGTGCTAAAGCGAATTTGGATCTGCGTCTGTATCTGTGCCCTGGGGGAAGATACTCCATCGAGTTTTTATAGGAATGACGACTCACCTTTGACCTGCATTGAGGAAATTCCAACTACTTCCAGATATAACCATATGACCGTTCAAGAAAACCTTGTATGGACCAGTATGACAAAAGTACATCAAATCAGACTTCATGTTTACTTTAAGCATTCATTGTCTGACCTTGAAACATAGATAACAGGGAACTTGTATTAGACTTATGTCTCCTCAGATATTTTTCAGGGTCATTGTCGGATTGATTTGACACTTTCACTAGTTCCTCGAAAGATAGGAAGATGCAGTTAATGAACCTGAGCTAGGCAAGTAACTTAACAGGTGGTCACAAAATGGAGTCTGGCCTTATGTTAGAGAACCTAAAACTAAAATAAAGAAGCCTAAATGCAATAGTCAAACATAAATAAAGTAATGAAATTATGAAGGGGAACAATAGTAATGTTTATGACATCCCTGGAATAACTTCTAAATTAAACAATCAATAATTAATCAATAACTGAATGTATTTTTGCATGATCCTGATTATCGTAAGATCATGACACATTTACAGAACAGAAGCATATGCTAGAAAAGTGAATTTGATGTATGTATTTGATGGACATCACTTGATGCATGTCCAGTAACACGTTTTCAAATTGAAATGAAAGGGGTCTCTGCACTGGAGGACATGATCTTTAGAACACTCCTAGTTAGATAATCCTGATCTCCATCAGACCACAGGCTTATCCCAAACCTTTAGCACATAATTATCACATGCTCATCACATGATGCAGGACAGATTTTCAACTCCATATTTGCTTCAAATAATTTCATATCCGTCTGAAGTTATGATAACATCATTGTGAGAAGTTGGCCTGGTATATGATGTTCACTATTCTAGTGAGCACCTTGCACCAGTCCAAACAACCCATATGGTGATGGTTGTAAAGTCAACCTTATAGACCAGCTATCCTAGTGGTAGCATGGACAAAAGCAGTCTTAGGCTAAACTCAAGAGGGCATGTGAAGCCAGCTGTTTTACCATATGCAAACCTTTTAATATCAAATGAAAGGACACCACACAGGTTATAAATTCAAAATATATATGTATTTATTTCTAAATCAACCCCCTTAACTCTTTATGAGCACAGGAGCACAAGCGTATAACAAGGGACTTAATATAACATACAATAAGTTGCAAAATATGGATAGGCCCTGGTGGCCCGCTAAACCATATACTAAAATAGTGGTATAAGAACCACGTCATGAACAATGGTAAGGCCTAGGGCCATGGGAATCGCTGGGGATACACTGGACTAACAGTTGTTAGGGAGCAGGAGGCCCACAGGATGCGGGTGCAGTGTCTAAATGCACACGTGTGCACACATAGAAGTCAATGGGTGCGTAAAGATGGAAAGTTTAAAGATTTAGGAGTCTTCCGACTGGACTAGAACTTAACCACTTGAAACTAGGACACGAGAGGTGTAAACCTTTACAGGAGCAGCGCAGTACCCGCGTTACCTCACCCACAGGAAGCGGGTGCATAGGTGTCAAAGTGTGTCGGTTTCGTCGTGGAGGTCTATGGAGCCTTGGAGAAAAGATGCTGCAAGCGACCAGAAGAGAAGAGTCCGGTTGGATCCAAGGGCGAATGGAGGATGAAGAGTACCTGAAAGCAGAGGGGACAGAGTCTGGGTCACTAGCCAGTGACCACGATGGAACCAGGAAGGAACCAGGCGATGTCAGGTTGCGATCAGGTGCTGTCGTGAAGTTTGTCTCCCCTGCCACGTGGACCAGAAGGCGTCGACGACGACCAGGTGCTGGACACGGACGGTCCCACGAAGGCTCTCGCTGTCGGCGGTGTCGGTTCTCAATTCGGAGTCAACAGACCTTGGCAAATGCAACCCACGCAGGAATCGAAGATGGCTTCTGGATCAGACCAGCAAGGTCTGATGGGCTGCTCCTTTTCAGGGGAGCAAGGGACAGTCTGGAGCAACCAGACCAGTGGTGGGAAATCAAAGGTTCGTCGTCACAGAGGCCACTAGCCAACGGGCAAGTGACACAGTGCTTGGTCGCCCCACTCACTGCTGCCGCTCCTGCCTTTGCCGCCTCCTGCCTGCAGATTCCTTCGCTCGCTGCCCGCTGCTCCTGGGAATTTCCCGCTGCTCCTGGGAATTTCCCGCTGCCCGCTGCTTCTTGGAATTTCCCGCCGCTGCCTCCCTGCGGCCCCGCCCCCCTGTGATTCCATTCGCCGCCCCGCTCCCGCCACCCAGCTGCTCCTCCCTCCCGGCTCCTACTTATGACGCCCCCAGAGCGACCGCGCTCAGCGGACGCGCGCAGCGGGAGCGCCGATTGAGCGCCGAAGGTGCACCAAAGGTAAGCCCGTCTGCGCCCGTCCGCGCCTGGCCCGCGCCCAGCGCCAGGACCCCTGGCCCTCCCCGCCGAGGCAAGAAGACCCGACTGACCTACGACGCCGCCATTCTTAACGCACTCAATTCCGGCCGGACCCACGCCTGCTGCCGAGCCACCCCGAGACGCACCCACGGACCCTTCACCTGCTGCACCTGCAAGTTCACCTGCCTCCGAACCTGCCCCGCACCCGCCAAGACAAACACCAGCAGCAACCACCTCAAGTGCATCCTGATCAACACCTGCTCCGTCCACAGACACGCCGTGGAACTCTGGAACCTACTCGACGCTACATCACCGGACGTCGCCTTCCTCACGGAAACCTGGATGAACGCCTCCTCTGCACCCGACATCGCCATCGCCATCCCGGACGGGTACAAGATCATCAGGAGGGACCGCATCAACCAGACCGGAGGTCGCATCGCCATCGTCCACAGGAACACCACCTGCATCACGACCGACGCCAACGACTCCTTCGCCGCAGCCGAACATCTCCACTTCCAGATTCACACCGACCCTAAGACGACCCTCAGAGGCACCCTCGTCTACAGACCCCCGGGACCACGCACACAATTCAGCGAAGACATCACAGACTTCATGAGCCCGCACGCCCTCCCCTCCACTGACTACATCCTCCTCGGGGACCTCAACTTCCACCTGGAGAACAACAAGGACCGCAACACCACCGCCCTGCTGGAAAACCTCGCCAACCTCGGACTCAAGCAACTGGTCAACACCCCCACCCACTACGCCGGCCACACGCTTGATCCCGTCTTCTCTTCCAGCAAGTACATCACCTTCAGCCACGCCACCGGACTCCACTGGACCGACCACAGCTGCGTCCACTTCAGCTTTAAAAGATCCACGACCCACCACCACCCGCAACAGGTACCTCACAGGAATTCGAGCAAGATCACCGCAGACCAGCTCACCACCTCCCTCAGCCAGAGCCCACCCGCCAACACAACGGACCCCAACGAAGCAGCCCACAACTTCACACAGGGGCTGACCGCCTGCGCCGACGACCTCGCGCCACTAAAGAACCCTCCCAGCAGACCCAGAAGCAAGAAGGAATCCTGGTTCACCGACGACCTCAAGGACTCCAATAAGACCTGCCGCACCCTTGAGAAAGCCTGGCTCCTCGACCGGACCACCGACAACATGACCGCCCTCAAACACGCTACCCGCAAGCACCACCAGCTCATCCGCACCACCAAGAAGAAATCCCTGAAGGAACGACTGGACAACAACGTCCACGACAGCAAAGAGCTCTTCACTATCGTCAAGGAGTTCTCCAACCCCAGCACCGGCACCAACGACATCACTCCGTCACAAGACCTCTGCGACTCCCTCGCCTCGTTCTTCCACCGCAAGATCGCCCACATCCACAACAGCTTCGGCGCCCCACCCACGCACCCAACCGTCGAACCAATGCCCCCCACCGCCACCCTTCCCACCTGGACCACGGTGACCACCGAAGACACAGCCCGCACGATGAACACCATCCACTCCGGATCACCGACCGACCCCTGCCCACACCACGTCTTCAACAAAGCCGACTCCACCATCGCACCCCAACTCCGGAACATCATCAGCGCCTCCTTCAACACCGCCACCTTCCCGGAGAGCTGGAAGCACGCCGAGATCAGCGCCCTCCTGAAGAAACCTACAGTGGACCCCACCGATCTCAAAAACTTCCGCCCCATCTCGCTCCTCCCTTTTCCTGCTAAAGTCATCGAGAAGATCGTCAACAGACAGCTGACCGCCTTCCTCGAGACGAACGGATCCCTCGACCCCTCGCAGTCCGGCTTCAGAGCCAACCACAGCACCGAGACCGCCCTCATCGCAGCCACCGACGACATCCGGACCCTGCTCGACAAGGGAGAAACAGTGGCCCTCATCCTCCTGGACCTTTCCGCTGCGTTCGACACGGTCTGCCACCGCACCCTAGTCCAGCGCCTCAGCAACATCGGTATCCAAGAGAAGGCACTGGAGTGGATCATCTCGTTCCTCGCCGGAAGAACACAAAGAGTCCGCCTCCCCCCGTTTCACTCCGACGCCACCGAAGTCATCTGCGGCGTCCTGCAAGAATCTTCACTCAGCCCCACCCTCTTCAACATCTACATGAAACCTCTTGCAGCCATCGCACGCCAGCACAATCTCAACATCATCTCTTACGCCGACGACACCCAGCTGATCCTCTCCCTCACCAGAGACCCCGACACCGCCAGAACCTGCCTACACGAAGGGATGAAAGACGTCGCCGAGTGGATGAAGGACAGCCGCCTGAAACTGAACTCGGACAAGACGGAAGTCCTCATCCTGGGATCTTCGCCCTCCGCCTGGGACGACTCCTGGTGGCCCCCAGCCCTGGGCACCGCACCCAAGCCAACCGACCACGCACGCAACCTGGGCTTCATCCTGGACCCCTCCCTCTCGATGACCAGACAAGTCAACGCCGTTTCCTCATCGTGCTTCAACACCCTGCGTATGCTTCGCAAGATCTTCCGCTGGATTCCGACCGAGACCAGGAAGACTGTCACCCAGGCACTCGTCACCAGCCGACTGGACTTCGGAAACGCCCTCTACGCCGGAACCACAGCCAAGCTACAGAAAAGACTCCAGCGCATCCAGAACGCCTCCGCCCGACTCATCCTGGATGTCCCCCGACGCAGCCACATCTCCAGCCACCTGAGGAACCTGCACTGGCTCCCCGTCGACAAGAGGATCACGTTCCGGCTCCTCACCCACGCACACAAGTCTCTCCACGACCTGGGCCCCAAGTACCTCAACGACCGCCTGACCTTCTACATGCCCACCCGCCAGCTACGGTCCACCAGCCTCGCCCTCGCAGCCGTACCACGCATCCGAGGAATCACCGCCGGAGGAAGATCCTTCTCTTACCTGGCTGCCAAGACTTGGAACTCCCTCCCCATCCACCTTCGGCTGACCCAGGACCATCTCGCCTTCAGGAAACAACTCAAGACCTGGCTATTCGAGCAGTAGCATACCACTCCCCCCAAGCGCCTTGAGACCCTCCCGGGTGAGTAGTGCGCTATACAAATGGCATGATTGATTGATTAATTGACCGGACAGACTCGTCGAGCAGGAGGCGTCGACGACGACCAGGTGCTGGACACGGACTGTCCCACGAAGGCTCTCGCTGTCGGCGGTGTCGGTTCTCGATTCGGAGTCAACAGACCTTGGCAAATGCAACCCACGCAGGAATCGAAGATGGCTTCTGGATCAGACCAGCAAGGTCTGATGGGCTGCTCCTTTTCAGGGGAGCAAGGGCCAGTCTGGAGCAACCAGACCAGTGGTGGGAAATCAAAGGTTCGTCGTCACAGAGGCCACTAGCCAACGGGCAAGTGACCGGACAGACTCGTCGAGCAGGAAAATACAAAAGGGCCCCACGCAGCACTCGGTAAGTGTGGAGAGGTGATCTTCGGTGCAAAGGATGCTTGGGGCTGGGGCTTCTCAATCCCCAATGCACAGCTTCGAGGGTGCCTCAGGAGCTGCACAGAAAGCACTTTGCTGGCTTTCCAAGATGGCCGGTCCCACGTCTCTCGTCGCCTCCACGGGTCTCAGCTTTGCTGTGGCTGTGGATCGGGCTGTTGGATGTCTGGAAGTCCGGTTCTTGTCAGGCTCTGTCGTTCGAGCTCCGGCGAGAGCAACAACAAAGCAAACCGTTGAGCGCTTGATGGTGCCTGCTTGCACAGGGTGGTCACTCCTTGACCACAAGGGAGATTCTTCAGTCTTCTACGTCGAGTAGGATGTCGAAGGGTCCAGAGTTTTGTATCAGAGAGTCAGTCAGGATTATCTAAAGTCTTGGGTCACAGCTCCTACTTTTATTCCAAATCAAGGGGCTGGATTACCTGCTAGGTCCCTCCTATGGGTGGGACCCAGGAAGGGGGTGGTTACACCCCTTTCCCTTTGTCCAGTTTCGCACCAGATTTGGGGCTGGAGTGCCCCAGCACCGGTTTGAACTGGCCTATGCATGGGACACCTTGTCTGCCCCAGGCAGTGTGTCGTTTCATTCAGCCCTCCCTGCCCCAATCCACTATCTCCTGTCTGGGGTGGTGCTAGCACCTCCCTGTGACAGGAAACCTATTGTCCAAGCCTCCCTCGCTGGAAGGACTCCCAGCAGTAGGAGGTCAGACTTGTGTCTGTGGCAGCAGCATCCATTGGGTGATGCTGAGGCTCCGGTTAACGTTAACCGGGATTAATGGAAGTAACATGTCTTCTCCCTCTAGAAGGGTGGAATGCTACCCCCGTCGCCAGAATTGGCGAAGGGGTAGAATTCCAAAGCGTATGACACCTTACACGCTATGTTTTGATAAAGCCAAACCAAAGATAGCATCTGACCGCGAGGTACATAATGCACTTAAGAGTATATGGTTTGGCAATTTCCTGGAACAGCTATAAGGACAAGGTTCCGAAAGCTGCAGACAGGGTCAGCTCATGCTAGAGCACCATCTCACATAAAACCAAGCACTCTGCCTTCAGGATTATTAAGGCCTGCCATAGGAGTGACTTATAGGTGTATATGCGTCCAGATATAAGGTTAGACATAGGTATACTATATCTAAGCAAGGGGTGATTACACGACCTTGCCCCAGCAGAGTGATCAGTCAGTTGTGTCAGTTTGGATGGCCAGCCAGGGGTGGCAAAAGATATGCTGCAGCCCCTGGTAGGCCTTGGATGAACCTATGCCCTGGGTACCTATAGTACACTGTACAGGGGCTCATAAGGTGACCCAATCCCAATTGGTGATGTACCTAAAGTACATGGTGTGAATTTAGAGAGAGAACAGCAGGGCTGTGGGTCTGATAAGCAGGCCCACAGCCACATTAAGTCGAAAACCAGTGAAGCAAAAAGCAAAAAAATGGCGTGACCATAGGATAGCTGACCCTACTCTCCTACATAACCCCCCTCAAACGCAAGGACATTAGACTAACCTTGACCAGTTGAGTCTTCATGTTCAAAGTGGGGATACCTGGAGAGACCATCTGCATTGCCATGGTCAGTCCCTGGTCTGTGCTCCACTGTAAAGTCCATCCCCTGTAGGGAAATGGACTACCTGAGTAGTTTGGGATTTTCACCCTTCATCTGATTTAGCCACAAGAGGGGCTTATGGTCGGTCTGAATCTTGAAGTGAGTGCCAAACAAGTATGGTCTCAACTTCTTCAGGGCCCAAACCACAGCAAAGGCCTCCCTCTCAATAGCTAACCAACATTTCTCTCTAGGGGTCAGCCTTGTGCTAATAAAAGCAATGGGCTGGTCTTGACCATCTACATTAAGTTGTGAAAGCACAGCTCCCACCCCCAACTCAGAAGCATCTGTTTGGACAATAAACTCTTTGGAGTAGTCAGGACTCTTTAAGATAGGTGTAGAGCACATGGCCTTCTTCACGTCATCAAATGCATTTTGACAGCTAACTGTCCACTGAACCTTTTTTGGCATCTTCTTAGAAGTCAAATCATTGAGTGGTGTCACAATGGACCCATAATTCTTGACAAATTTTTTCTGTAGTACCCAGACAGGCCCAAGAAAGCTCTGACCTGTGTCTGGGTGGTTGGAGGAGCCCAGTCCTGTATGGTCTGGATCCTATTCTCCAGTGGTTGAACCTGACCCCCACCTACAAGGTGGCCTAGGTACACAACCTTACTCTGCCCTATCTGGCACTTTGTGGCCTTGATAGTTAGGCCTGCCTTTTGCAGGGCCTCTAAAACCTTCTTCAGGTAGATCAGGTGATCCTCCCAGGTGGAGCTGAAGACAGCAATATCATCAAGATAAGCTGCACAAAAGTCATCCAACCCAGTAAGGACTTGGTTCACCAACCTTTGGAAAGTGGCAGGTGCATTCTTCAAGCCAAAGGGCATTACCACAAATTGATAATGACCTCCTGGGGTTGAGAAAGCAGTTTTGGCCTTGGACTCCTCAGCTAACCTGATTTGCCAATAGCCAGCTGTCAAATCAAATGTGCTCAGAAACTTGGCAGAAGCCAATCTATCAATGAGCTCATCTGCTTTTGGAATTGGGTGAGCATCTGTCCTAGTGACAGCATTGAGACCTCTATCTCTCTTGCCATCTTGGGTGTGAGGTTTTGGTACAAGGACTACTGGGCTGGCACAGGAGCTCTCTGATGGCTCAATTACTCCCAACTCAGGCATTTTCTGCACCTCAGTCTTTATACAATCCCTGACATGATCAGGTTGCCTGTAGATCTTACTCTTCACAGGCAGACTGTCACCAGTGTCCACCTCATGGGTGCACCAGTTAGTCTGACTAGGTGTTAGTGAAAACATATGTCTAAAGGCCTGCAGAAATTGTCTGCAGTCCTGTTGCTGCTGGTCAGTGAGGCTGCCTGCCAAGGCCACCCCATCAACTGAACCATCCTCAGGGCTCTTAGTCAACAGGTCTGGGAGAGGGTCACTCGCTTCCTCCTGTTCCCCATCTGTAGCCATGAGCAAGCCCATGTCTGCCCTGTCAACATATGCCTTCAGTCTGTTGACATGGAGCACCCTGTGGGGGCTCCTAGGGGGGCCAAGGTCCACAAAGTAGGGGACCTCTCCCTTTTTCTCAATAATGGTGTGGGGTCCAGACCATTTGTCCTGGAGGGCTGCTGGGGCCACTGGCTCCAACACCCACACCTTCTGTCCTGGCTGGTACTCAGTCAGCACAGCCTTTTGGTCATGCCAAGCTTTTTGAAGTTCTTGGCTAGCCTCAAGGTTTTTAGAAGCCTTCTCCATGTATTCAGCCATCCTGGAGCGGAGACCAAGTACATAGTCCACTATGTCAAGTTTAGGCTTTTTGAGAGGTAACTCCCATCCTTTCCTCACAAGACATAGGGTCCTCTTACAGGATGCCCAAACAAAAGCTCAAAAGGGCTGTAGCCAACCCCCTTTTGTGGGACCTCTCTGTAAGCAAACAGAAGGCAGGGTAAAAGGATGTCCCATATTCGCCTAAGCTTTTCAGGAAACCCTTTTATCATCCCTTTGAGGGTCTTGTTGAACCTTTCAACAAGCCCATTGCACTGTGGATGGTAGGGTGTAGTGAATTTGTAATTAACACCACACTCCTTCCACATAGCAGTCAAATATCCTGACATGAATTTTGCACCTCTGTCAGAGACAACCTCCTTTGGAAAGCCCACTCTGGAGAAAACTCCCAGTAGGGCCCTTGCCACAACAGGAGCTGTTGTGGTCCACAGGGGAATAGCTTCTGGATACCTGGTGGCACGAGCCACTACCACCAGTATAAATCTGTGCCCAGATGCTGTTTGGGGGTCCATTGGTCCAACAAAGGCTATCCCCACTCTCTCAATGGGTACCCCCACCACAGGTAGTGGTATGAGGGGGGCCTTTGTTGTGCCACCTGATTTGCGACTGGCTTGGCAGGTAACACAGGAACGACAAACCTCCTTGGTATCTTCTGACATATGGGGCCAGTGAAAGTGAGGGACAAGCCTGTCCCAAGTCTTGTTCTGGCCCAAGTGTCCTGCCAAGGGAATATTATGGGCCAAGATGAGAAGGAAGCCCCTAAATTGCAGAGGTATAACCAACCTCCTAGAAGCACCAGGATTGGGGTCTCTAGCCTCTTAATAAAGGATCCCATCATCCCAATACACTTTATGGGTACCTTGAGCATTCCCGGCAGCCTCAGCAGCAGCCTGCTGCCTGAGGGGTTCAAGGGAAGAGCAATCTAACTGAACCTGGCTCAGATCTGCCCTGGAGGGTCCCCCTGTCCCTGTCCCAAGAAACTCAACCTGATCAGGCTCAAGCTCTTCTGGGACAGTTCCCTCTTGGATCTCAGAATCATCCTCCTGGGAGGGCTGATCCTCAACCTGAGGCAGGGGAGAAGGCACTGCCTTAACCCTCTTGCTCTCTCTCTTGGGTTGTGTCTATAGTTTCAAGATCCAGCACTGGTTCAGGTAAGCACTTTTTGGCCTGTGACCTGGTCACAGCAAGGACATGTGCTGAAATACCTAGCATCTCTGCATGAGTCCTATACTCCACTTCTGACCATACTGAGTTTTCTAGATCATTGCCCAAAAGACATTCAACTGGGAGGTCTGCACTTACCACAACTCTTTTGAGGCCAGTTACCCCTCCCCAGGAGAAATTAACAACTGCCACACTATGTGTAGTAGTGACATTGCTAGCATTGGTCACCAGGTAATTATCACCCAGTACAATCTGTCCAGGGTCCACAAAGTTAGGTGTCACCCTAGTGACACTCGCGGTACAAAAGGGGGTGGTGATGGACGGAGCATCAGAACCAATCAAACACTCACACCCAGTCAAAAGATCTGGGTTTGATCCATCACCGTTCTTTAGCCCACTCTGCCACCCCAGTTCAGACATGGCTATATGCAAATCAGTCTGACCCTGTGCCTCATGGGAACAGTCCAGCCCGAACTGCCATGCCATGCCTTCCCTGGACCGGAAACAAGCTTCCGAAGACCGGTTTCTGGCATTCCAGCCGTCTTCAGCCCGGCATGCTTGAATCCAGTGGCAAAGTGAGCAAGGGACTCACGTCTGAGCATACCCTGCCACACTTATGGCGGCCAAAAGCGGTACAAAAGGGGGTGGTGATGGACGGAGCATTAGAACCAATCAAACACTCACACCCAGTCAAAAGATCTGGGTTTGATCCATCACCGTTCTTTAGCCCACTCTGCCACCCCAGTTCAGACATGGCTATATGCAAATCAGTCTGACCCTGTGCCTCATGGGATCAGTCCAGCCCGAACTGCCAAGCCATGCCTTCCCTGGACCGGAAACAAGCTTCCGAGGACCGGTTTCTGGCATTCCAGCCGTCTTCAGCCCGCTTGCTTGAATCCAGTGGCAAAGTGAGCAAGGGACTCACGTCTGAGCATACCCTGCCACACTTATGGCGGCCAAAAGCGGTACAAAAGGGGGTGGTGATGGACGGAGCATCAGAACCAATCAAACACTCACACCCAGTCAAAAGATCTGGGTTTGATCCATCACCGTTCTTTAGCCCACTCTGCCACCCCAGTTCAGACATGGCTATATGCAAATCAGTCTGACCCTGTGCCTCATGGGAACAGTCCAGCCCGAACTGCCAAGCCATGCCTTCCCTGGACCGGAAACAAGCTTCCGAGGACCGGTTTCTGGCATTCCAGCCGTCTTCAGCCCGGCTTGCTTGAATCCAGTGGCAAAGTGAGCTAGGGACACACGTCTGAGCATACCCTGCCACACTTATGGCGGCCAAAAGCGGTACAAAAGGGGGTGGTGATGGACGGAGCATCAGAACCAATCAAACACTCACACCCAGTCAAAAGATCTGGGTTTGATCCATCACCGTTCTTTAGCCCACTCTGCCACCCCAGTTCAGACATGGCTATATGCAAATCAGTCTGACCCTGTGCCTCATGGGAACAGTCCAGCCCGAACTGCCAAGCCATGCCTTCCCTGGAACGGACCTTTAACAAAAACTACTGGGTTCGGGCTCCCAACAGCACTGCTTGCCACAAGCAATATAAACAACAACTGAAATTGCATGTGCTGCCAATCCTTTTACTCGCTTGTTCTAGATAGAACACCTGACCATTAAACAAATGTTCCTGACACAAAAAATGTCTGTTTGACTTTCATTTTATTTTGAAAAAAGGGGATTTTATTTTTTATTATTAGAATATCCGCAGATTTTTTTGAAGTGATTTTAGGCAAAGTTTATGACCTTATGTACAATATACAACTCTTATTTATACAAACACAATAATACTTTTTCAATAGAAATCTTTTACAAAACTTTATAGACAACATATAGTACAATAACACTCAGTCAAACTCCTCACAAACCACACTATTTACATATCAACAGACAAAATGACAAAAGAACATATAAATTATATCTACAATGTAATCACTTGATTTACAATGAAGCCTTAGAACTTAATCTTGTATTTACATAGCTTTTCAAAAGTAAATATTATCCAATTCTTGGTTTTTAAAGGCTTGAAAGGTCTACGCGTTTCGAACTCATATGAATGAATGAGTTCTCATCAGGACCAAGGTCTGTGAAAAAAGAAGGGGGAAACTTATTGGTATTCTATTAGAGCTTTGAAGTAACACCTACTACTCCTATTGCTTACTCCTATCTCTTACCTCTCAGTCACTTAGAAACCAGCAACACAACTGTGGGTAATCTGGACACCCAGCTCTCTGTCATGGAAAAATAATTGTATCCCATCAATAACTTTTAAAATCATGAGCACTTTGCGTCACATTCAAACTCCAGTCACTTTCATGCTTACATGGTTCAGGAGGGGCCAGGCTTGTTGACGACTCTGGGCGCTCGAGCTATCTGTGGAGAACAGAATGCTGTGAGTATTAGCTCTGAAGGTTGCGGTTGTTGGGCGGGGGAAGAACGGATGAGTTCGCATGGCGGCAAAATCTCACCTTTGGTCTTGGTGCTGAGTCTCCAAGCCGCCGGTGTAGTGTCGGATCCAACGGTGGTCCGTGGCACTTCAGACTTGAATCTGGAAATGGAAAGCTGAAGTCAGCGTGCGTCCCTTGTTTCTGAATGAGTTACCGGGATTTATACCAGCGTGTGGCTTACCTGCCGGCAAGTTTCTCGGCGCTGGGCAGCGTTCCGTGTTTGAGTCGTCCTGCTCTTCCGGGTCCACAAAGGATCCTGGGAGTGTGGGCGGATATGGTTTGCTGAAGTTAGTCCGTCTTTAAGCATCGCCGCCCTTGTGTGGCAAGGAGCGGTGTGTCTGGGATATGTAGTTTCCGCTGTTAGTATTCTCCCGTCAACCTCTATGCAAGTGGTTTGACACTTCACGGGTCGTTCGTCAGTTGACACGTGATCCGTCTGTATTGCAGGCTCACAGCGTCCATGTCCAATGGGAGATATTTGTGGCCATTTTTATGAATTGCACTGTTGCTCGAGCGGTTGTGTTGTTTTCCAAATAAACATTTTGGTCAGATGTTTTATACCGGATAACTTGTGGTATCTGTGATCCTGAATGATTCGGTTGGTTATATGTGATTAGAATGGCACAAGGAGCGACAACGTTGGTCCGGCAAAGTCAGTGTTCTAGTTATGTGGGAAGCGTGAGAATTCGGTCCACCGTGGCTTTATAATTTAAACATTTCAGACATCTCATTGAGCCCATGGAATGCTGTGTTGAATTTAACTATTAGCATTGCTTCCATCTTTGTGAGTTTCTCATCAAGGTTGCCACCTCTGGTGTCGTTTTCGACTTTGGCTATCACTGTCCAAATGACATCTGACTCTTTGTGCTGTTTTTCTTTCCAGGGATTAACCAGAGGAGCAGTGGCCACATTATTGCGGATTCTGGACTTATGCTGTTGTATTCGTAGGCGCACTTCTTGATTCGTTTTCCCAATGTATGCCAATTTACATGGGCAGATGATTCCATATACAACATTGCGTGTTTTGCACTTTGAAAATTTCTCATGTTTCCAGCTGATGTGGTTATAGGTGAAAACCGTTCCTTCGACCGTAGTGTCACAACACGTACATGTGCCACATTTTCGGTGTCCCTGGATTGGAGGGAGATTGAACATAGTTCTTAAATCCGAATTTAATGGTTTGGGCAGTGCCGCTCTAATCAGCTGATTGGCAACGCTGTAATTTTTTCTGAAAGCAAAGAGTGGGTCTTGATTGAAAGTCTGATCTAAATTCCGTAAAAGATGCCAGTTTTGTTTTACCACCTTTTTCAGATCATTTGAATTTGGGCACATGAAGGAGAACTCATAACAACGCTATACAAGAAACGTATTTGCTTTCAGAAAAAATTACAGCGTTGCCAATCAGCTGATTAGAGCGGCACTGCCCAAACCATTAAATTCGGATTTAAGAACTATGTTCAATCTCCCTCCAATCCAGGGACACCGAAAATGTGGCACATGTACGTGTTGTGACACTACGGTCGAAGGAACGGTTTTCACCTATAACCACATCAGCTGGAAACATGAGAAATTTTCAAATTGCAAAACACGCAATGTTGTATATGGAATCATCTGCCCATGTAAATTGGCATACATTGGGAAAACGAATCAAGAAGTGCGCCTACGAATACAACAGCATAAGTCCAGAATCCGCAATAATGTGGCCACTGCTCCTCTGGTTAATCACTGGAAAGAAAAACAGCACAAAGAGTCAGATGTCATTTGGACAGTGATAGCCAAAGTCGAAAACGACACCAGAGGTGGCAACCTTGATGAGAAACTCACAAAGATGGAAGCAATGCTAATAGTTAAATTCAACACAGCATTCCATGGGCTCAATGAGATGTCTGAAATGTTTAAATTATAAAGCCACGGTGGACCGAAGTCTCACGCTTCCCACATAACTAGAACACTGACTTTGCCGGACCAACGTTGTCGCTCCTTGTGCCATTCTAATCACATATAACCAACCGAATCATTCAGGATCACAGATACCACAAGTTATCCGGTATAAAACATCTGACCAAAATGTTTATTTGGAAAACAACACAACCGCTCGAGCAACAGTGCAATTCATAAAAATGGCCACAAATATCTCCCATTGGACATGGACGCTGTGAGCCTGAAACACAGACGGATCACGTGTCAACTGACGAACGACCCGTGAAGTGTCAAACCACTTGCATAGAGGTTGACGGGAGAATACTAACAGCGGAAACTACATATCCCAGACACACCGCTCCTTGCCACACAAGGGCGCGATGCTTAAAGACGGACTAACTTCAGCAAACCATATCCGCCCACACTCCCAGGATCCTTTGTGGACCCGGAAGAGCAGGACGACTCAAACACGGAACGCTGCCCAGCGCCGAGAAACTTGCCGGCAGGTAAGCCACACGCTGGTATAAATCCCGGTAACTCATTCAGAAACAAGGGACGCACGCTGACTTCAGCTTTCCATTTCCAGATTCAAGTCTGAAGTGCCACGGACCACCGTTGGATCCGACACTACACCGGCGGCTTGGAGACTCAGCACCAAGACCAAAGGTGAGATTTTGCCGCCATGCGAACTCATCCGTTCTTCCCCCGCCCAACAACCGCAACCTTCAGAGCTAATACTCACAGCATTCTGTTCTCCACAGATAGCTCGAGCGCCCAGAGTCGTCAACAAGCCTGGCCCCTCCTGAACCATGTAAGCATGAAAGTGACTGGAGTTTGAATGTGACGCAAAGTGCTCATGATTTTAAAAGTTATTGATGGGATACAATTATTTTTCCATGACAGAGAGCTGGGTGTCCAGATTACCCACAGTTGTGTTGCTGGTTTCTAAGTGACTGAGAGGTAAGAGATAGGAGTAAGCAATAGGAGTAGTAGGTGTTACTTCAAAGCTCTAATAGAATACCAATAAGTTTCCCCCTTCTTTTTTCACAGACCTTGGTCCTGATGAGAACTCATTCATTCATATGAGTTCGAAACGCGTAGACCTTTCAAGCCTTTAAAAACCAAGAATTGGATAATATTTACTTTTGAAAAGCTATGTAAATACAAGATTAAGTTCTAAGGCTTCATTGTAAATCAAGTGATTACATTGTAGATATAATTTATATGTTCTTTTGTCATTTTGTCTGTTGATATGTAAATAGTGTGGTTTGTGAGGAGTTTGACTGAGTGTTATTGTACTATATGTTGTCTATAAAGTTTTGTAAAAGATTTCTATTGAAAAAGTATTATTGTGTTTGTATAAATAAGAGTTGTATATTGTACATAAGGTCATAAACTTTGCCTAAAATCACTTCAAAAAAATCTGCGGATATTCTAATAATAAAAAATAAAATCCCCTTTTTTCAAAATAAAATGAAAGTCAAACAGACATTTTTTGTGTCAGGAACATTTGTTTAATGGTCAGGTGTTCTATCTAGAACAAGCGAGTAAAAGGATTGGCAGCACATGCAATTTCAGTTGTTGTTTATATTCCCTGGAACGGAAACAAGCTTCCGAGGACCGGTTTCTGGCATTCCAGCCGTCTTCAGCCCAGCTTGCTTGAATCCAGTGGCAAAGTGAGCAAGGGACTCACGTCTGAGCATACCCTGCCACACTTATGGCGGCCAAAAGTGGTACAAAAGGGGGTGGTGATGGACGGAGCTTCAGAACCAATCAAACACTCACACCCAGTCAAAAGATCTGGGTTTGATCCATCACCGTTCTTTAGCCCACTCTGCCACCCCAGTTCAGACATGGCTATATGCAAATCAGTCTGACCCTGTGCCTCATGGGAACAGAAAAAAACAATAGGAGGGAGATAGAGTATAGGGGTAGGATTCTTACTCCACGGGCACTGTTACATAAACAAAAGGAATCCTACTCACAGGGGAAGGGGTGTCTTCCACATGTGTGGGGACACTCAGTGTTGTGTAAAATACCCCTCACACACCAACAGGCCCCTTGGTGTCATGCTTCATCATTGGGGTCTTCGCACCCCTCTAACGTGATGCGGCGTGCTGCGACCTACGACTACGAGGGAGCACTGTAAGATGGACTATGTGTGGTGTGTGTGATGTAAGTGAGGGGGTATGGATTGTGAGTGGTGGGGTTTGGTGAGGGTTAAAAAGTACCTGGCTCGTGGGTGTATGGAAAAAACTTTATTCTAAACCCCGGGCTGGTACTAATAAAAGAGTGCAGAGTGAGGTATTTACCTGTCGTAACTATGGACAGTACCTCTGGTGTGCGTCGACATGTTTCGGAGCGTGTGCTCCTTCTTCAGGACGGGGGCACAACTTCCCACCTTACTCACGTATTTCTATTGTTTGTGTAAATTACAAAAAAGTGCAAGACTATATACAGTGAATTAATATAAAATTAAGGCTATAATGTGCCTACAGCGGTTTGTGACCATGCATTTGCATGACTCATTGTGAGTTGATGTCTTGCTTCATGAGCATTCTCGGACGTCTGGGGATGATTGCTAAATTTGCAATTAACTCAGGACAAAGTGCGCCTCCGTGTTTCCCCAACCGCTGCTCCGCTGGTTTTTGATCCATCACCGTTCTTTAGCCCACTCTGCCACCCCAGTTCAGCACATGTGTCCCTGTAGGCCTGAGCCATTTTGTCATTTATCAAAGGTGTCTGTCTGTACTTGCCCAAGGTATTGGGACTCACAGTAGTGGACCTAGCCATGTCCACATCACAGATCAGGACAGCCTGAGTTGGTACCCTGACTAGGCCAGGATCCACCTCAGTACCCACGGTTAACCCCACTATAGCCTTGGGTTGGGAACTACCACTGCTGACTGTACTAAGGGGTGCAGTTGCCTTAGGGGCTGCCGTGGTAGGGGCTGTACCTTTCTTGGTGCACTCACTAAACCAGTGAGAGGCAGTTTTACAGTAGTTACACCAAGGTTTATTTGGGCCTTCTTTCTTTTTCTTGGAGTTTTGGGACCCCCCTCCTTAGAAGTATTTTGGGGGGCTGAAGAAGACTTATGGTCTTTTGGTTTCTCATCTCCACCCTTCTGGTCTGCCTTTTTCTGGTCACCACCTTGGTTCTGGGGTCTCTGCTTAACCCTGGTTCTGACCCATTGTCTGCCTTCTTTGCCAATTCTTGGGGAGAGGTCAGATCTGAGTCAATCAGGTGTTGGTGCAACAAATGGTTCTGACAATTGTTAAGGATTCGTTCTCTCATGATCAAATTATACAATCCTGCAAAGTCCTTAACCTTACTTTCCAGTAACCAACCTTCCAGAGCCTTAGTGGCACAATCAACAAAGTCAGTCCAGTCCTGAGTCTGAGCCTTTTGGGTATCTCTGAACAACAACCTGTATTCCTCAGTGGTTAAGCCAAACCCATCAATTAGAGCACTCTTCAGGACAGTCTACTTTTTAGCATCCTCATGGCTAACTGTGAGGAGTTTGTCTCTTCCTTTTTCTGAAAAGGAGAGCCATAAGATTGCTGCCCACTGATTTTGGGGTACCATGCAGGCCCTCTTCAAAGCAGTCATCCACTTGTGGATGTCATCCCCATCTTTGTAGGGGGGCACAATCTTGCTCAGGTTTCTATGATCATAGGACCTGTATTTATCCTTAAGGATATTGCTGCCACCAGTGGAATCTAATCCACTTAACTTTTGCTCCCTTGCTAAAGCAGGTTTAGCTTGGGCCAGGGCTGTTTCCTCCTTTTCTATCTGAAGTTGGACAGCTCTCATCCTAGCCTCATGTTCTCTTCTCTGAGGGGAAGTCATTCCCCTTTGAGAACCCCTTGAGGCATTAGAGAGGAGAGGCTCCCTGGAAGGAGATCTTTCCCTTCTATTGCCTGGATTAAGTCTACTATTAGGCCTGGGAAGGTGTAACGCTTCTCCACTTCCATGTAAGCTTAGGTTAGCCTGTCTAAACCTCCTGACTTGGACCTGGCCATCTCCTCCATCATCTGAATCTTCCTCCTCTTCTTACTCCTCTACTTCTGGGGTCAGGGAGTCATCTTCTGCAGAGGGTACTCCTTCACCTGTATTATCTAGAGGGCCTTGGTTAGAGGCCTTCTCAAGATCAGCTGCCTCTAGGACTTCTATCAGGTGTTGGATGGTAGGGTTGGAACCCTGTTTCAACCTCCTTGAGGTACACAATGACCTCATCTCTCGGAAGTTGTGCTATATCATATCTGGAGGGTGCCTTGGGCAGGTCACTTACCACAGGTAGAGAACTGGAGGGTTCACCTGTGCCAGACATGTCTAGTGACGTGTGGTGTGTGCACCTACCTACACTGAGTGTTTACCTACTAGAACCTCTCTAGGAGTTGTAGTCAGGGTGTGCTAAGCCTTTTGGTCTACAACAACTAAGTTCAGTAGAACTTATGTATTTAAGCTTTGTTATATGTACCTATGGTACCTAATGTGATCTTTCAAATGATATCTTAAAGATTACAATTGGTAAAACAACAACAAGCTCAAATCCCAACCGCTGCACACCAATGTGAGAAGTTGGCCCGGTATATGATGTCACTATTCTAGTACACCAGTCCAAACAACGCTTATGGTGATGGTTGTAAAGTCAACCTTATAGACCAGCTCTCCTAGTGGTAGCATGGACAAAAGCAGTCTTAGGCTAAACTCAAGAGGGCATGTGAAGCCAGCTGTTTTACCATACGCAAACCTTTTAATATCAAATGAAAGGACACCACACAGGTTATATATTCAAAATATATAAGTATTTATTTCTAAATCAATCCCCTTAACTCTTTATGAGCACAGGAGCACAAGCGTATAACAAGGGACTTAATATAACATACAATAAGTTGCACAATATGGATAGGCCCTGGTGGCCCGCTAAACCATATGCTAAAATAGTGGTATAAGAACCACGTCACGAACAATGGTAAGGCCTAGGGCCTTGAGAATCGCTGGGGATACACTGGACTAACAGTTGTTAGGGAGCAGGAGGCCCACAGGATGCGGGTGCAGTGTCTAAATGCACACGTGTGCACACATAGAAGTCAATGAGTGCGTAAAGATGGAAAGTTTAAAGATTTAGGAGTCTTCCGACTGGACTAGAACCTAACCACTTGAAACTAGGACACTAGAGGTGTAAACCTTTACAGGAGCACCGCAGTACTCGCGTTACCTCACCCACAGGAAGCGGATGCATAGGTGTCAAAGTGTGTCGGGTTTCGTCGTGGAGGTCTATGGAGCCTTGGAGAAAAGATGCTGCAGGCGACCAGAAGAGAAGAGTCCGGTTGGATCCAAGGGCGGATCGAGGATGAAGAGTACCTGAAAGCAAAGGGGACAGAGTCTGGGTCACTAGCCAGTGACCAGGATGGAACCAGGAAGGAACCAGGCGATGTCGGGTTGCGATCAGGTGCTATCGTGAAGTTTGTCTTCCCTGCCAACTGGACCAGGAGGCGTCGTCGATGGCCAGGTGCTGGACACGGACTGTCCCACAAAGGCTCTTGCTGTCGGCGGTGTCGGTTCTCGATTCGGAGTCAACAGACCTTGGCAAATGCAACCCACGCAGGAATCAAAGATGGCTTCTGGATCAGACCAGCAAGGTCTGATGGGCTGCTCCTTTTCAGGGGAGCAAGGGCCAGTCTGGAGTAACCAGACCAGTGGGGGAAAATCAAAGGTTCGTCGTCACCGAGGCCACTAGCCAACGGGCAAGTGACCGGACAGACGTGTCGAGCAGGAAAATGCAAAAGGGCCCCACGCAGCACTCGGTAAGTGTGGAGAGGTGCCTTTCGGTGCAAAGGATGCTCGGCCCTGGGGCTTCTCAATCCCCAATGCACAGCTTCGAGGGTGCCTCAGGATCTGCACAGAAAGCACTTCGCTGACATTCCAAGATGGCCGGTCCCACGTCTCTCGTCGCCTCCACGGGTCTCAGCTTTGCTGTGGCTGTGGATCGGGCTGTTGGATGTCTGGAAGTCCGGTTCTTGTCAGACTCTGTTGTTCGAGCTCCGGCGGGAGCAACAACAAAGCAAACCGTTGAGCGCTTGATGCTGCCTGCTTGCACAGGGTGGTCACTCCTTGACCACAAGGGAGATTCTTCAGTCTTCTACGTCGAGTAGAATGTCGAAGGGTCCAGAGTTTTGTATCAGAGTTTCAGTCATGATTATCTAAAGTCCTCCCTATATACCAAATCTAGGGGCTGGATTACCTGCTAGGTCCCTCCTTTGGGTGGGACCCAGGAAGGGGGTGGTTACACCCCTTTCCCTTTGTCCAGTTTCGCGCCAGAGCTGGGGCTGGAGTGCCCCAGCACCGGTTTGAACTGGCCTATGCATAAGACACCCTGTGTGCCCTAGGCAGTGTCTCGTTTCATTCAGCCCTCCCTGCCCCAATCCACTATCTCCTGTCTGGGGTGGTACTAGCACCTCCCTGTGACAGGAAACCTATTGTCCAAGCCTCCCTCGCTGGAAGGACTCCCAGCAGCAGGAGGTCAGACTTGTGTCTGTGGCAGCAGCATCCATTTTGTGATGCTGAGGCTCTGGTTAACTTTAACCGGGATTAATGGAAGTAACATGTCTTCTCCCTCTAGAAGGGTGGAATGCTACCCCCGTCGCCAGAATTGTCGAGGGGGTAGTATTCCAAAGTGTATGACACCTTACTCGACATGTTTTGATAAAGCCAAACCAAAGATAGCATCTGACCGCGAGGTACATAATGCACTTAAGAGTATATGGTATGGCAATATCCTGGAACAGCTATAAGGACATGGTTCCGAAAGCTGCAGACAGGCTCAGCTCATGCTAGAGCACCATCTCACATAAAACCAAGCACTCTGCCTTCAGGATTGTTAAGGCCTGCCATAGGAGTGACTTATAGGTGTATATGTGTCCAGATATAAGGTTAGACATAGGTATACTATATCTAAGCAAGGGGTGATTACACGACCTTGCCCCAGCTGAGTGATCAGCCAGTTGTGTCAGTTTGGATGGCCAGCCAGGGGTGGCAAAAGATATGCTGCAGCCCCTGGTAGGCCTTGGATGCACCTATGCCCTGGGTACCTATAGTACACTGTACAGGGGCTCATAAGGTGACCCAATCCCAATTGGTGATGTACCTAATGTACATGGTGTGAATTTAGAGAGAGAACAGCAGGGCTGTGGGTCTGATTAGCATTCCCACAGCCACATTAAGTCGAAAACCAGTGAAGCAAAAAGCAAAACAATGGGGTGACCATAGGATAGCAGACCCTACTCTCCTACAATCATTAATTGAAATTTAAGCTTTCCAACTGCACTGTCCTTATCAACAACAACTTAATGGAGTCTGTTGCTCATGTCATGTTTGTCTGCCTGGCTTATGCTAAACCCAGGTCTAAGTGGCTAAAACCTATTTGCCGGCAACTGGGCACACGGAACCATGGGGACGCGTTGTGCATTTTAAAATTGGATCCTAGACCACTCTTTGCCTGTGGAGTGGTCAAGTTCTTAAACCACACATGGATTATCAGGAAGAAGGCTCAGATAGGAGCATCACAGCAACCAGGAGGATGACATCTATACTCGGTTGCCCAAGGGTTCATAGGTTGGCACTCATGTTTAAATAGTTTTTAAGCACATGCAGTTTATTGTACATAATCACTCTGTAATTCTGTCCTGAGAGGGTTCAAAAGGCAACCAAAACGACTGTTGGGTATTAGGTTTAACCAAGGTCGCTCTAAGTGTGACAATACTGGGACGCTCGTCCTTCCCCCATTTAACACCATTTTAAGTACTTTCTAACATGTTAATGCTGTGCCAATCGCCTTTTAATACTGATACTGCTCCTTTGCTGTAGCCTTGAATCTAAATGAACAATCTGTATGTATGTATTTGTAACAACTACTGCATGAATTGTCTACTTTTATACCTCTTTTTTGTTATAATTGGCGCTCATTTTAGCATTATTAAGACCCAAGTTATTGAATTAAAGCTTATACAACCACAACAATTTAATGCCCCTTGCAAAGTTATACCAAGAAAAGGAAATGTAGACATTATTATTCGATTTCCAGAGTTACTCACATAGATATAACATGTTTGTTACACGTAAAACCCATACATAATGTTGGAAATTTAATGCAGTGATTATCCACAAATAAAAGATTATAGTCTTCATGAAACAGAGAATGCTTTCATATTTTTAACCTGGTTTGCTGAACAGATTTGGAAAATTAATCCCAAGGAGTAAAAGTGCAACCTTCCGACTACACTGTATTCTAAACCTTTATCTATGCTACCCATTTCTAGGTTTCCTTGCACTTGTTTACCTCAGTAAATAACTGTGATGACCATGAAGCAAGAAGGCCAATTCACTGTACCTTTGTTTTTCAGAATAAAATGTAATGTGTTGTCTTCTTTTCCCACAGTGCTGGTGATGAAGGCCAAGTTGCACTGGCCATTGTTCAAGCCTCCAAAAATGACTGTGGTGTTTATCAGTGCACAATTAAGAATAAATATGGGACAGATTCAACAGACTTTCTTCTAAGTGCTGAAGGTAAGTGCTCTCTTTTGTTTGCTCTTCATTAACGTTCATTCAAGCATAATCGCGCTACCTATGTACTGGATCCAGAAGGAATAGGTCCCCTTTTCTGAATAAGTTTACGTCTTTTATCCCCCATCGTGGCTATGGCAGGGACAGCCTAACAATTTCAAAGAAAAGATTGCAGGTGTCCCCCGCTAAGACACTTTGAGGGATGGTTGCCTCCCTACTCTCCTTTATAATCTTTGTAGCTTTATCGAGCACTCAATGCTTAGCTCTCAGAACCTGGTGTAAAAATCGACTTGAGGTATAGTAAATGAAACACCCAAAAAGTGATGTGGAGGCTGCTTGTAATAAGTCTAACCCTGGCAATAGTTCCGGGTAGCACTTCAACCATTGTTCATTTGCTCACCATGCCACCTTAGTTATGCATATGCAAATCAGTCTTGACCTTGTTCCTTATGGGAACAGTGCAGCTCGAACTACCATGGCAACCCCAGTCCTAATTGTTAGGAGTGATTGCAAGTGGCTGAGATTAATTAAAGCATTCCATTCATCACCTTCTTGTTCCTGCGGTTGATGGCCTGAGTACAACTTCATACTTCTCTCTCAGCGCGGGGACACGCCGGGGCGCGTAACCAGGCGCTTTATAAAATCCCATAATAATAATAACAACGGGTATGCCCAGACGTGGGTCGAGTGCCCAAGTTGCCACTGGAATCAAGCTATACGCTGAAGAGCCATATTCTGGTTTAGGGAGGACCTTGTGTGGCAGTTCATGTTGGACTGTTAATTCAAGCATTCCATCCATTACCTTGTTGTTGCACTTGAATTTAAGTCAGCTGTTCCATCAGGAAAACTATTATTGTGTTGCTAATATCTTTGGCCCCATTTTACGTATCTGCACAAAACGTTCCATAAAGGTGCTACGTTTTGACTAGTTTGCACATCGAAGGTTTCAGGGTGATCTGTCAAGTGGGACTACTTTCAAACTGGGGTCCCAAAATGCAAAATCCCTTGCATTTTCCATGGACTTCAAATTATACCAAATTTCGCAGGAAGCTAGACTGTGCTTTTTGTGATTTGGTGTATATCCGTTTAGTAGTTAATGACATCAGTGATGTCATAAAGGATGTCATAGAACAAGTCATGAGTGATGTAATATGTAAGTTCATAAGCAGTGCATGGTGGGGGGCAAGTTATATTTAGCTCGACTAACTGTTACTGGAGAACTTCTGCGTATTCTGGAAAATGTATATTTACCAAGGATAAAATTGAAATGTGATATATAATGGTTATAGTATCATCATATCTGTGTGCGTTGTGGAGGCAGCGTTGGAAAAGGGATATAAAAAATTCCACAGTGTGAATATGTCCAACTTTTTGGTTGTTATGGGGCTTACACACACTGCAGCGATGGAGTTGGAAAATGGACTAAAAAAAACTGCATAGTGGAAATGATGTTATTGTTCTAGTTGCTTAGAACAATTGTTGCTGTGGAAAGCTAGAAAGGACATTAACTAGACATATATGTATATGTATAAGGGGGGCGTGGCTACCCAAGCCACGATGGCGGACGCGCTCTGCTGAGGCTCCGCTACCGTGCGACCCTGCAATCTACACCATCTCGTCGACTTGAGCAGTAAACCGCCGTTTATGCCGTCGGAACTGAAGCTGCACCCAAGGAGGTTGCTGCAGTCCTGTGAGCAAAATAGATACAAAGGATGCCTCTGGTATTTCTTTTACGGAACCTTTTAGTTGGTGGACAGATACTACAAATTGTCTGTCCAAAAGTATTAATCTACACACAGAAAAAATCTAATATTCTTTGTTCATCTACTAGCTATCAAAAAACATAATACCAACGAAATTATACACAAACACAAAAAATTGGTTTAGGTTATTTGTTTTAGTCAACCCAATTTTTTCTTTACACTAGAATTTTTTGATTTTGTTTCAGTTTATATATACAAATATCCAGGCGTCATATGTCTATCTACATATTAATTATACATTATACAACAAAACATAAACAATACACATGAACAACACAATTTTTACCCTTATTAGCCCGGGTAGAAATGAAGCCCAATCTTTTACACAAGGAAATTCATGGCATACTCTTTTTAAGCCTTAATTCCTTTTTCACAAACACCATTTAGTCACAGAGCCTAGGAAGCTAAAATAACTTTATGCTTCTTTTTTTCTAAGAAAAGCTCTCGTAGGATTTGTCACAATCAATTCCACATTTAAATGGTGTCGGACTTTAGTAGATGTCGACGCGTTTCGGCCTATCAAAACAATTAGAGGCCTCCTCAGGACTTTGGGCAACAAGTACAAGAATACCTATAACAAAAATAATAACAAAACAATCAATACATATTTATCTACATCTACGACTGTAAACAATCACGGACACAAGCGCCCGAGGGTGCCCCTAAAGTGTAAGGAGAAGAAAAATTTGTAAGGAGAAGAAAAATTCTCGAGGTCTTGGCAACATGCTAATTAATAAAGGAACCTCAAAAGAAAATCCAATAACACCACTTAAAGTGCACTAGTCTTTATTGTGATGAAACCATAATGCACCAAACACCAAATTGAAAACGATATATATTACGTAAAAGTGCAACCACTGCCAAGAATCACAAACAAATCGAACCTACTAACATTGAGTTGTGTAACAGCTCATGGTACAACAGATGTCAAGGCCAACCTCTATCTCTCAACTCCGAGGGAAAATGATCTCCTGCACCTACCACTACCGGTAGTGCTACGTAATAAATTTGACCAGACTCAGAACTCCAGGTTTCTAAATAAAATATATATAAAGAACAAACAAAGTGTAAGCTAAAATGTACTCCACATAATAGCATTTAAGCATAGTTGTAAGTTCGGTAAACGCACCAAGCACTCAAATGTGCCCCTTTACTTACAAGTCAAGTCATCTCCAAACGGAGACGGGATGCCGTCAATATAGCAGTAAATCTCGAGTCAATCCAACAAATGGATGTAGCCCCTTTCGTATGGCGTGATTCACTCCGAAATTCAGATGTCTCACGTTCAAATTCCCGGAAGGACAGACCCACCCCGGATATCTGTCTCCTTCTCAAGGGAATGCACAGAAACTAACAACAGACCATTCCGGCATGGAAGATTAGAAAGAATAAACTGACTAACTTTTGCATGGCCTTATCCAAAATGGTGACCAAAACGGAGTTTCTATATATTACACAGCCACCAATATCTTCAGGTAACGGAAGTGGTGATGTAGGGGATTCTATAGCGATCCTACAACAAATAAAAAGTGATCCTGATATAACAAATCTAATATCTATATTAGATGAATAATAAAGACACCTTATATCCCAAATAGTTGCCAGCGCCTCTTACAATCTGAGAAGGTTTCATATATATTACAAAATATACAATGAGAGGAATTTATTTACAAGTACATAGTTTCATAAAGCAACAGGAACAATTCAGACAATTTTATATACATAGAGAAACAGTGCCTTTCTATATGTTATAATCAGACTATTTATAATTGCGAACACTATTCAGCTAAGTAATGCCCAAACCTCATCTTTGTCATTTAACCCTGTTTTCGAAGTCTGATATTTTTCAATCAGTCTTGCTTCCAGATGGTTGAGTTTAATCTCTGTTTCGCCTTTACTTGGAGTCGTCACACAACACAATACTGACCAGTACATGTCTGTAAAGGAATGGTTGTGTGTGAAATAATGATTGACCAAAGGCGCCCCTATGTTCTGACACTTAATCCTGGATTTATGTTGTAAAATCCGGGTCTTAACTGCCTGAGTAGTTTGTCCAATGTAAAATTTTTCACATGGACACTTAATGCAGTAAATCAAATTTTTCGAATTACAGTTAGAGAATCTTCTTTGAATGTGTGTATTGCCATTGATGTTAATTTCTTTCGAGTCCTTCGTCAAGTCACATGCCACACAATTGTGGCACTTGAAATGACCAATTACTGGGGGCAAACCCAGAAGATCTCTAGTATCTTTGGGCATTATCTTGCCCGTATTACTCTTGGCTCTCACTAGTTGACTACGAATGTTTTGCCCTTTCTTAAACGCAAACAAAGGTTTGGGTATATCTAAGTCACCTAACAATTTCCAATTTTTTTGAATCACCTTCTTGACCTTATTAGCTCTTGGATCAAACGTGAGTACACACGTCAATGGGTTAGTGGTATTATCCTTTTCTTTCGGTACCAGCAGGGTGTCTCTTGGGGTGTACCAAGCTCTTTTGAGCGCAACTTTCGTTAATCTTTTAGGGTAACCTCGTATAATCAGTTTCTCTTTTAAAATATTGGCATGGAAGAAATATTGTTGTTTATTACTGCAATTTCTCCTGATACGGAGAAATTGACCGTACGGTAAATTTTCTTTAAGGGTACGGGGATGATTACTGCTAAAGTGCAATAAAGTGTTGCGGTCTGTAGGTTTTGTATATAGACTGACACACAAACTCCCGTCCTCATGTTCGATGTAAACATCCCAAAAATTGATTTTATTTGAGTCACTTGACATCGTAAAGTTAAATTCTTGTGTACGGTGATTCAACCAATTGTGAAATTCAGTAAGTTCTGTCCCATCTCCGTTCCAAATCATAAAAATGTCATCTATATAGCAACACCAAAACTCCACCTGATGTTTAAAGGGGTCGCTGTCGCCATATATCCATTTAAGTTCGAATTGGCCCATCACTAAATTGGCAATTTCCGGAGAAAAAAAGTCCTGTGAGCGGCGCATTTCACGGAGATAAAGGCGTAAGCAGACCCTTGGCCTGGAACTAACATGGCGGCCACCCGACCCTGACCAAGCCCATCGCCGGCGCTGCTCACCGGATCCGGCGGGAAGTCCGACTGCTATCCACAAGTGCAAGCGGAGCGGAGCACAGCTGTGCGCTTGCCTCGGCGCCCCATATCTCGAACCGTCACAACACCGGGAGCTCCGGGAGGGCGTAAACGGCGCCATAACGCCGGAACTCTTTTGACCCCACTGGCACCGGAGTACACGTCGGAGTTACCCTGCCCAATGCACTGGAGACAGATCCTGCGGCCAAGAGGTCTGGGAGGAACAACCCCCCCCCCCACGACGGCTCCCCCGACGCTGCCTATCGTGCCAACCACAGCCTGACCCCAAGATGGCGCCGACGAGCGGGACGCTCCCGCGTCTGCCGACTACATCGCCTGCAGCCTGGATGTGAGCGGCTCCAGGAGGTGAGCATGACGCAGCCATTTGTAATCCATCGGCCCTGCAACCCTCCTCACCCTTGCTCGCCACCGTGAACTGAGAGGTGGGGCAGTCCATGCCTGACTTCACTATGGTGCCTGCAGGGACAGCCCAGGCATTGTAACTCAGCCTTAACTGCTTTGCCACTGCGCCCCCACCCATACGGGGCACACCTCGCCAGTAGACATCACGGATTGGACCCCCAGTGGGCATATGGGCACGCCACCCTCCACGACGCCACAGAGATTACTGGACTGTGAACGCGCAGAGCGGGGAGAGCCCCCACGCGGGGTAGGAAGACAACACCTTTCGCCGAAGCAAGCACCGCACTGAGACCCGGCCTACTACTACGACTGGCGGTGCGACAGGACAAGCCCTGCTGGGGCGTGGGCGACCTGCGAACTCATAACGCCCCCTATACTAAGCGGTCTACAAACGGGGCAGCGGTCTCGCGGGGGTCCCTAGATCTGACCCATTCCCCACTGCCTGCACCACAGGTGAGAGACTGCGCGCCCAGAGTGACAATATGGGGAATCCCAGGCCCACGCAGCAGACATTGGTCCCCAAAACAGCGCCGGAGAATCAACCTCGCAACACCACGCTCACCAAGGCGCCCACGACCCACCCAGACCCAACCATCTTGGACAAACTAGACCAAGTCCTGGCGGCCATTGAACTCTCTCGGGCCTCCATGGAGGAACGCCTGGGTACCCTGACTACAGACATAAGCCTGGTCCGCGATGACCATCGAAAGCTGGCGGACAAGGTGAGGGAGGGGGAAATCATCCCTCGCAGACATGCAGCCCACTCTTACAGCACAACAACAAACGATACGTACAGTTTTGGGGCGACTGACTACAGTGGAGGAGCGCATTGACGATTTGGAAGGGTGCTCCCGGCACTGTAACATCCGCGTACTGGGCCTACCAGAGGGCATTGAGGGTACACACCCAATCGAATATGTGGAGGCGTGGGTCAACTCATTCACCCCGACCAAGGACCACACCACTTTCTTCTCCACAGTGCGGGCTTACCGGGTACCTGCTGGCACACCTCCACCCGGCAACGCACCGCGTCCATTTCTGGTGAAATTCCTCCACTTCCAGGACCGAGATGCGGTGCTGCAGGCCGCCAGACGCGCGGGTCCACTTCAAGTGGAGAACAAACACGTCATGATTTTCCCAGACTACGCGAGGGCGGTGCAGAAGCTGAGATCCTCTTTTCTTGAGGTAAAGCGCCGATTGCGGGCAAATGACTTTCAATACTCCCTGCTGTATCCTGCCCGCCTCAAGGTGATCCACGCAGGTACCACACACTTATTCTCCACCGCCGTGGGTGCATGCGAGTGGGCGGACCGCCACTGCACGTTAGACCCTACGACGAAGCACCACCCAGGCGCACCCAAAGGCCAACACGTAACAGGAAACGCGACACACAACCACCGCAAACGGAGAGAAGACAGAGCCAGAGAGAGTCCACGGGGCGCCGCACGATTGATTCCCCTGACTTGGAACAAATCATTCAGGAACGTCGCAAGGCTCTCCAAGCAGTGACTGATTTAGGGACCCTCCCACTCGAAGAGTATGTCGAGGGGATCCCCCACCTTTTCTCAACCGGAAGCGACGATGACAGCAATGAAGCCCGTTCCTCGGCTAACTCCATCACCTTGCCCCGGCTATCCCTCGAACTGGCGACACTATACCCTGAGGGACCAAACAAAGAATGCCGAGCACTACTCTGACCAGATAGACTCATGGAATCGGCCCCTCCCAAACAATGGCAGCCTCCATCTCGCACCACGAAATGACCGACTCACTACCATCTCACTCGACGATCAATGATCCTTCCAACGCCCCAGCGGACCCAGCCTCGCAGGCGCGAGCTACCACCCCCACGCATTAACATGTTCTGTTTCCCCAGTTTCCTTCTACCCTACACCACATCTGGGGCACAGCTTTCTGGGTCACCAGCACACCTTGGTGGGCGGAGATGTCAGACATATGCGGACACCACAGGGCTAGACCACCTCGATACATTGGCCTTCGCCACTCAGCGCCACACTACAGGGCGCAAGCCGTGATTCTCAGACTTCCCAATGTCAAATGCAGACATTAGCATCTTAACCCTGAACACAAGAGGCCTCCACACACCGCGCAAGAGGTACGCCACATATGCCTATATTAAACGTCAACAAACGCACATTGCACTCCTACAGGAGACGCATATCACAGCACCAGAAATTGACAAACTACGAACACGGTGGCGCGGCACCATATGCGCCACGTCATACTCGGCCTTTGCACGGGGGGCGTTAATTTGGATCCGCCCGGGCATTCCATTCCTGGAAATGCGTAGAGTGGTGGACAGAGAGGGCAGATACACCCTGTTGGAGGGGGTGCTGGATGGCCAGCCAATCCTGGTGGGCAGCATATACGCGCCGAATATTGAAGACAGGTTCTGGGATTCCCTCACTAGCGTTCTGGCCCAATCTACATCCATCCCGTGGATCCTGGGGGTGACTATAACTGCGTGCTCGACACTACTCTTGACAGATCACACCCACCCCCGCACACTCTCCCGCCCTTAAACAGACGGAACGCTTCCGCCGCTGGGTTGCTCAATGGGCGCTGGAAGACGCATGGAGAGCGCATCATCCTCACACACGACTTTACTCATTTCACTCCATTCCCCACAACCTACGAGTCCGATTGGATAGATTCTTATGCACCCCGTCACTAAAGTCCAACACACAGATTATCTAGGCCGTGTCCTCTCTGACCACGATGCTCAAGTATTGCGCGTACAATGGAAGCCTCCCCACCCCCCGGTTCCGACGTGGCGCCTCCCCAGGGACTGTCTGACAGACCAGGTATTCCGACATGACCATGCACAAAGCATTCAGGAATTCTTCACTCACAACGCAGGATCCGCCTCCTCTAGATTAGTCGAATGGGACGCTTTTAAGATAGTGGCTCGGGGGGGAATGCATGAAACAAATAGTAGGGGTACGCCGCACACTGGAACGCACACTTATCGACACTGAGCCCAATTGGCGGAGGCTAAAACACAATACTCCTCTGCTCTAGCGGACCTGCGCAAATAAAATTTTAGGGCCTACACCACTCGCATGCACAAAGATCGGGACAAGACTGGCTGGTTAGCAAAGCAAGACACAGACACCAAACCCATCACTGAGATAATAACTCCCACTGGGGACCTGGTGCGTTCCCAAATAGACATCCTTACTGCTTTCCGAAACCACTCCACCGCAGTGTATTGTACCCCGCCGCATCTCCGACTGGAGACAATAAGCCACTTCCTAGACCCGCTTCCCCTCCCGCGCATCACAGACGTGGACAAGACCACACTAGATGCACAAATAACAGCGACTGACATATCGGGTGCGGTCCGCGCATTAGCTCGTAATAAGGCGCCAGGACTGGACGGTCTACCTCTCGAGTACTACAGCACGTTTTCTACCCTATTGATTCCTCGGCTGACAGACGTTCGCGGAGGCCCTGCAGCGTGGTGAACTCCCCAGCTCCCTACGCGAATCGGTCATAGTGACGTTCCTCAAGCCGCTCCGAGACCCCCAACAATTATCATCTTACCGCCCCATAACGCTCCTCTCTGCGGACTGCAAAATCTTGGGGAAACTCCTGGCAAATCGATACGAACAAATTCTACGCCCCTTGATCCACCCGGACCAATGCGGGTTTGTCCCCGGCAGGAACACTTCCCAAAACATTCGTTGGTTATTCTACATCCAAGATCAGGTCAAGGACTTGTATCCCCATGCAACCTGTATAATCCTCGACCTGGAAAAAGCTTTTGACACCCTTACGTGGCCCTACCTCTTTGCCGTTCTCAAACGGGCAGGACTAGGTCCTACTCTACTTCGCTATACGTGCCTTCTGTATACCAACCTCACATCTCGGGTCCGACTCGGCCGATACATCTCGCCTTCATTCCGCGCTGAGAGGGGTACTAGACAGGGCTGCCCCCTATCGCCTCTAATCTTTGCCCTAGCTCTGGAACCCCTGGCGATTCATTTGCGCCGGGAGGGAACTACATGGGGCATACCCATAGCTGACACTGTCCACTGCGTGTCTCTCTACGCTGACGACCTCCTCCTCTACATCCGAGACATTACAATGGACCTGACACCCATATGGCGGAACCTGACTGAGTTTGCGAGGGCGTCCGGGTTGCAGGTGAATTGGGACAAGTCCACGGTGTACCCGCTACAACACTCTCTCACGCCACGGGCGATCCGGATAGGCACACAGACCCTGCCGTGGAACGCGAGCGCCCCCCGATACCTCGGTGTTCGCCTTTATCATTCCCCTACCGACATATATGAGGGCAATCACCGCAAGGTGCTAGCAGGAATCAGGGCGTCATTAGGCTTCTGGAAGAACCTCCCTTTGGCCCCGATCGACCGAGTAGCAATAGCCAAGATGATAATCGTTCCCCGATTATTATACTACTTTACGAATCTACCGGTTATCCCACCCAGGACTTTCTTTCGTGAACTCGACACACTCCTTCGGACACTAATTTGGGGGCGGGTCGCCACAGGATAGCTCTCGCCAAACTGCAACTACCCACCACGCAGGGCGGTCTGGGCGCCCAAGCCTTCGAGTCGTATTTCCTAGCGGCGCAACTCCAATGGCTGTCGTATTGGACGGCAAATAGATACACCGGGGAAACGTACACCGCACAGGGACCGATGCCTACTCTCGAACTGTGCTGTTTGTTGCTCCTGGGTACCAAGCAGCGACAGACATATCCCTTGCAAGTGACGGTGGCGCGCCGCTGTATGCTAAGAATCCATCACATGGCGCCAACGACTCCATGCTACTCCCCTCGGCTGCCGCTGCTCGGCTGGCCTAGGCGAGAAACCTACTTCACACGCGCCACGGTACGTGTCTGGACGGACTGCGAGCTGACGGAGGCGGAGGAGCTCTTCGCGGACAGGCAACTCCGCCCCTACAACCAGCTGATAAACGACTATGACCTCCCCCCGGGACAATTCTTAACACACCGCCAGCTCATACACGGCTTCTGTCAGCAACATGACCTCACGATGGGCGAGCCAGCGACACACCCAGTAGTTCAGACTATCTTATACATGGGAGTCGGGCGTCACCTGGTCACTTGGCTCTACAAAGCCAAAAGGGAACTCGCACATAAACCATTGCATGACCTCCGGGCCACCTGGGAGGACGACTGCGGGCGACAGTTGCATGACAGAGAATGGCTCAGGGCGTTAGAATTCCCAAAGAAAGTGTCCAGGAATGCACGCTTCAAAAATATACAATTCTACATATTGCGTAGGGCATACCAGACTCCAGCGCGCCTCCAACAGTTCTACCCAGATTCCCTGTTCCTATGCCCCAGGTGTCACTCCTCCGATGCACATTTCCAACACATGTTCTGTGGCTGCACTGCCTTGCGACACTACTGGACCCCCATCCTGGTTGCAGTCAAAACACTCACAGGTCTTACGGAGCTGCACTTGTGGGAAGCGGTGGCACTTGGAATCTTCCGCAGACCAAAAACACACAAAGTGCAGGTCCGCTTCGCAGCTCTATCCCTACTCTTGGCCAAAAGGAACATCGCCATGCACTGGCGAGCAGCGTCGGGCCCCCACTAGAAGCATGGGTGGGAGCGGTGCAGAAATGGGCAAAAGCCGAGGAGGAAACTTTGAGAGAAGAGGAGGCAAGAGGGCAGAGGAAGCACCCCATATCAATGGAATGGGCCATGTTACTCCACCAATTCCAACAAAAGCACATCCACGCGGCCCGGTCACTCCACACAGCGCTCCGGCAACTCTGTCAACGCAAACCTCATAATAGAGCGTATGCACGGCAACCTCCCCTGAGGCCCTCCCAAGTCATTCAGTGGAACACACACGTGCTGAGGTGCGCTGTCGCCCCCGGCTATGCCCCGTGACACCCCAAATCAGATAGCCCCGATCTATATATAGGTCTACAGTACAGAACCACCCTGATAGATAGCTGCTGACACCGCCCATAAGTCCTCCATTGTGATCCACTCCCTAGCCCCTCCCCCTTTTTTCACCCACCCCTTTTTTTTTCTTATTCCCCCCTCGCATTACATACCCGGTTTATCACCCCTAGTTCCTCCCCCCAAACTCGTTTTACAGCAAGAACAAGTGGACTAATGATTCATGTACCCCTGTGTGATGCAGGCGATATGTTCGCTAATCGACAGCCTATACTCTGGTTACTTGTACATTCATCTCATACTGTAATATGAGCATATTTGAAAAATGTTATTAAAAATATTTTCACAAAAAAAATATGTATGTGTATTGTGTATAAAAAAAAATAAGCCACCATGAATGTAAGATAGGCCCAGTGGAAGGCGTTCTGCCGAAGCCCGTATATATTATGCAGTGACAGTTACCACTGGGTAGGAAAAGCTGTTATTGTGTTGCTGATAACTTTAGTCCCATTTGACGATTCTCCACAAAACTTTCTAAAAAGGTGCTACTTTTTGACTGGTTTCTTTTATGGATGTCCCGGGTTGGTACAAGGGTACCCACCTAAGGCTCAGGAGGATAGGATTTCCAGGGCCCCTGTTGACTCGGAGAGGGAGGGCCACACACCCCTCCACTTAAAAAAAACAACTTCTTGTGGATAGAGTACCCTTCCCCTTAATTAAAGAAAACCAGGGCCATATTGACGCATGCCCCCTCACCCCAATATTTCTACCATTAAAAATTGCAGGCACAGGGGGGCGTGGCCAAGCAGCGGAGCGAGATGGCCTTCTAGTACACTAGCCCCGTAGAAACTGTCTACCCCACGTCCATCCAACACACCAATCTGACTCCCCAAAGAACGAAAATTTGCCGGAGGGTGAGCGGAGCCATATCCAACGACTCCGGAGTTCGAGGATTGCCTGTAGCTGAAGTTACGGGCCCCATTCACCGACGGCCTGTGGCAGAGCAGAAACCGGGGACTGACGTGCCGGATTACGCTGCGAAAAGGGCAAGGAGATAAGGATCACTCCACATGTGAGCCCCGGGTCCTGGCGGAAGCACTGGGTGGCAGCATCTCCAGTGTAGGTGCCACCCACTGGACCCTCGAGGGCCGGCGAGGACCGATGGAGGGTTTGTGACTTCACGGGAGACACCACGAGCGGCCGCCAGCTGGTGCCAAACTTATTGAGACGAGGCTCCGGCCGGCTGTGCACATTGGAAGATACGGTGAGGATCAAAGGGGTCCCAATGCTGGAACTGATAACGTGTTACCCCTCCCTTCATTTTTGACCTGTCCCATTCCCATTGATGACGACAAGGCACAAAAACAGTGGCAGCCCCTCCCCCATCATTCCAAGACGAAGGTGACGAGCAGAGAGAGACGGAGCCCGCGAATATCAAGAGGTATCAAGGAGCGCTTGTACCAGACTGGGGGGCTGGAGAGCGGCCTGGCTGCAGAATCGCAGGGGGGCGTGGGCCACGAGAATTGGTTGCTCTGCAATGTGCTCACTGCGCACCATATAGGGAAAATTTTAGCCCGCTTCCCAGAACTGTCCACCATTTTAGAGGTTGTGTGCTTGTGGGGCAGGGAGTCGCACCCTCCCCCTCCATTGCTCCTTTGCCTTGCTGTCCAGTTGGCTCGTGGCGGGTTGAAATAGAGACACGACCACACGCCAAACGTATCACCACTGGGGCCAGGGAGAGAGAAGGGGCAAATTGTGAGGTCCGAAATAAAATAAGCAGCAACAATGGAGAGGACCAAAACCGCAGGAGCAAAGGGCTCAAAAACTGTCCAAACCATTAAACTGGATCGCTATTCCTTCCCCAAGGACATGCTGCAGGAATATCACGCCAGAGGCAAATCCGTAGGTGATCAGGGAGGGGAAGATCAGGAGTTGTCATTAAAAGATGGTAGGGACGCGATAACCGGGGTTAAGACCACCTTGGAACATAAGCTGGCTCCCTCTCGATTAACGTAAACCTGATCCGAGCAGACCTTGCCAAACTAAACGAGAAAGTCAAGCAGGTAGAGATCACTACAACTAGCCTAGTGGGAGAAGTCGCACAACTCCAAGGGGAGGTCCAGGACCAGCAGAAATTCCGTAAATTTACTGAACTCAAGCTGGACGATCATGAGGGGCGCCTTCGACGTAAAAATATACGCATTTTGGGGGTGCCGGAAAAAGCTGAGGGGCAGACCCCTGACCTCTTTGTGGAAGACCTTATTCTGAACCACCTGCAGCCTAAAGGCCTCCACAAATTCTTTGTTGTCGAAAGGGCACACAGCTTCCCCGGGGGACGTTCGAAGCCAGGAGCCCCCCACGTCCAAAGTTAGCAAGAGTGTTGAATTTCCGGGACAGGGATGTGATCCTTCAGAACGCCAGGATGGGGACTCCACTACGCTACGATAACACCAAAATCACTTTCTTCCCGGACTTCACGCTAAGGGTGCAGAGTCGAACATTCCTTATGGGGAAAAAGAAACTCGGGGAGAAAGGCTTGAAATATGCAATGCTGTTCCCGGCGCGTCTTCGTGTCGAGGCAGAGGGAAGAGCCTGTTTTTTTGAACAACTGGAAGCAGCTGCTGACTGATCGCAACCCGAATGATCGTAGCATTGGTGATGAGACAGCCTCCACGGATGACAGGGACTAGGATGAGGTTGGGACTCCTCTGAACAAACTGGATCCCGGGATGTGTTGAAACAATTAAAGGGGCCACACTATTGCCGACACCCAGGGGGGGCCTTCTCCCTGCCTTTGATACCCAGAACTGTGGTTCATGACTCTTCTTGGAGACTACATGGCGCTAGCCGGGGAGGGGGACAGGGGAACGGCGTGCTGCGCCCCTTCTTTATCTACTTTTAGTTAGTCAACAGGGCGACAGGCACTCTACAAGTTTTAAATGGGAAGTTCCATGGTCAGAGTGCAGGGCAGGAGGGTGGGGGGTTTATATTTGTTTGTTGTTGTATGTTTAACATCGGCAATATGTTTTGAATCTATCGCATAGGACATAAAGACTTTTTCAGCAGTCAATGAGTATTCAGTGGGGCAAAAGTGTTAGAATACTGAGCTGGAATGTCAATGGGCTAGGGGATAAGATTAAACGCAGCGTGGTCCTTCAGTATATTAAAAGACAGGGCCCTGATATTGTCATGCTTCAGGAAACGCTCCTGGTTGGAAACTCCAGTAAAGGCAATCCACAGATGGGGATACAAAATGGTAGCCCATGCGGGATTTACAACCAGCTCACGGGGCGTGGGCATCATGACGAAAAACGAATTCCCCCTCACTGTAAGTGACAGATGACAGGGGCAGGTACATAGGAGTAACAGGCACATGGGAGGGACAGACCATAACACTCATGTCAGTCTACGTACCACCTGACCTGCAAGGCACAACATTTAAGGATCTAGGCGCCATCTTACTCTCAATACCAGACAGCCTATTAGTACTTGGGGGCAACTTTAACTCAGTTGTTTCGTGCACCCTGGACCGGCACCCCCCGAGAGAGGTGGGGCCATCTTCTTGTTGGCTTCCAGACTTTCTTGCGGCCCTGGGGTAAGCAGATGGGTGGAGAACATATAACACAGAGAAAATACAGCACACTTTCCATCCTGGGGTGCATCACAGCCTCTCCCGTATAGACTATATCCTAGTCCCCGCCCCGCAAGTTGCCCCCATCCACGAAATCGGACACTTGGCCTGGGGCTTTTCTGACATTCTCCGGTTTGGGTTCACATAGTCCTCAACTAGATTAGGGTGTAGCAGCTCGCCCCAAATAGCCCATGGTACCTCCGGGATCCGCTAACCTGTAAAGATCTCATCAAAGCCATAGATAACTACTTTCGAGAAAATAATGGATCTGTGGCCTCTTTCCAGACACTGTGGGAAGCTTTTAAGTCAGTGATCCGGGGTCAAGCCCTGTCGTTAATATCTGGAATGAAGAAAGATAAGCAGAAAGAGATCTCAAATGCTGAGGCAGCGGTCTACCGGTTGGAAAAGGAACTGGAAACTGGAATCACACCAGAGAAACTGCACTCACTGAGTCTCCGCCAAAACGAGTATAAGGCACTAGTGACTGACAGGGCTAAAACTCTGGGGAGGGAAACACTGGGCAGCATATAAGACTTAGGAGGCAGGGAAACTCATAGCTGGGTTGATAAAAAAGAGTGGGCGAGCACACTGGTTTCATAACTCAGATGGTGACGTTACAGATCCACAGGACATTGCAGACAGGTTTGCCAGTCTAATCTGAAAGAGACACGTTAGTGATAGATTCCTTACCTTAGAATATCCCCAGGCGTCAGACTGGATCCGGAAACTTTTGCGTAGCAATACCCCTGCGCATCGGTAGGCGTCGCCTGCGGCTCCGCGTCCGTCGTCGGCGTCGTTAGTGCCGGAATGACGTCGCCGGAGTACTTAGACGCCGCCCTCGCGCGCTGACGTTAGTTCTTTTTTTTGCACCAGCTAGCGCAGATCCGGAGAAGCTCTACCCCTTAGTCACTTTTTGACTAAACTTTTTTGATCTTTTGATCTGTTTTTCTCGAGTCCCTACGACTCCTATGGTGCCGGTAGGGATGCCCGGGTTCAAACCCTGCTCCAAGTGCAGCCGACTGATGTCGGTTACCGACCCACATCGCCGGTGTTTTCAGTGTCTAGGCCTCGACCACGACGACCGAACCTGCTCCGACTGCCGGGCTCTGACGTCTAAGGCTAGGCGGGAGCGGTCCCGCAAGCGGCTTGAGCTCCGGCAGTCGGCCCCGCGCCGTTCAAGGTCCCGGTCCCACAGGAGGTCGAGGGACCAGTCGTGGGGTCGGAGTCCTCGCAGCTCCGAGAGTCAGCATCGGTCTTCAGGATCCCGGTCCTCAGGTAAGAGGCATGAGAGGTTGGAAAGGCGTCATCGTTCTTCCGACCCACCCCGACGCTCGCACGACGCGGCCGGGGATTCGGGTGACACCACCCACGCGGCTCTGCCGGAGTCGCAGGCGTCGCAACTTGCCCCATACCTTCCGGTCCCTTGGCACGGTGCGACGCCAGAGGAGGTCGAGCGGTACCTCATGGCCATGAGGTCTCTTCCTCCTCCGCCGGGCTCCATGGCGCCTTCGGGCCCAGCGGTCCCGGCTGGGGGGCCTTGCGGGTCGAGTGCTTCGGATCCGACGCCGTTGGGTGCTTCAGCCCCGGCGCCGCCGGTGACTTCGGTCCTGGCGCCGCAGGCCCCCACTGGATCCGGTTCCGGATCCGGGTCGTCACCGGTCGACCTCACGACCTCACCGACGCCGGCCCCTAAGGTGTCGCCCCTGGCGCCGCCTACGGGCGACACCGTCCCCAATCCTACCCTTGATTCGGTTCCGGCACCGGAGCGGCGCCGCTGGGCGCCGCTCTCGACGTCGTATGGAGACTTTTACTTCCACAAACCGACCCCATCCGTTGAACCTGAATTTCAGGTGATGGGTGACGAGGGAGGGGTCTGTAGACCCTCTGGCACAGGAGTGCCAGTCTCAACAGGACTGGACATATGAGCTTGGGGATGCCAGTGGACTGGACACTTCGCCAGACACTGGTTTTGTCTCCCCTCCCACCGTAGATACGGAGGAAGGGGCTGCATACAGTGTAGTGTTGACGCGGGTGGCCAAGGCATTGGGCCTGGAGCTCCCCGTCGCGGTCGTGATGACTAACCTCCTCACTGAGGTCCTTAAACCGCAGGCAAGCTCGACTGAGACTCTGCTGCCATTTAATGAGGCCTTGTGTGACGTTCTTTTGGGCACTTGGTCCAAGCCCGCTACAGGTCAGCCTGTGGATAGGAATGTGGCCAGACGCTACCGCCCGGCTCCGGGCGACCCATGCTTCTTGTCCACCCACTCCACCCCCGAGAGCCTGGTTATCCAGGCCTCTACCTCCCAGACCGCATTCCCAACGGCTCCGCCCGATCGCGAATCCAAGAGGTACGAACAATTCGGTAAGAAGGTGTTCTCGTCCCTGAGTTTGGGACTGCGGTCAGTCAATACCGCTTGCCTCTTGGGCCACTACACCAACACTCTGTGGGACACGGTCGCGGACTAAACTCGCCCAAGCCCTTGCGGAGGGTCGAGATGCGGCACGCTATTCCATCCGGTGTGGGCTGGATACCACGGACTCACTGGGCAGAGCGATGGCAACAACAGTGACGGTTCGACTCCACGCCTGGTTGAGGACCGCCAACTTTTCGGCTGATGTCCAGGCCACCCTTCAGGACATGCCGTTTGATGGCCGTCACCTCTTTGGCGACAAGGCAGACCATGCGCTTTAGCGTTTTAAGGACTCCAGGGCTACCGCCAGTCCATGGGCCTCTCGGCCCCACGCCAGCAAACGGGTGCCTTTCGCTCCTTTCGTGGTCACGGAAGGGGAGCCCCCACACGTGCTGCCAGCCACCCACCGCAGACTAATACACAGCGCGGTGGCGGCCGTGGAAACCGCCGTGGCGGCGGTCGGGGACAGTGGCGAGGCCAGTCCACACCTCCCCCTGCAGCATCCGCCTCAAAACTCTCCTAGTCCGTGCTTTCAGGCCCATGTGACGCCATTGGTCTCCAGATTGGGAGGACCGCATCTCACTTTATGAGGACGACATACTACTTTACCTCGCCTCACCCAGGAAATCCTTGGTGGCTGTTCTTGATATCCTGGCAGTATTCGGTAGATATTCTGAATATACTGACTGTTAACTGGAGCAAATCCCTTTTGTACGTCCTCAATGGGGACCCACCCGCCCCACCAAGCGGCTGTCCGATACAAATTAGTACAGTGGGCTTTAAATACTTAGGAATATTTACTTCCCTAGACCCATCATTCTGATACACCCGCAATCTTCTCCCACGACTACACAGTCTAAAAAGAGACATAACAAGTTGGAAGTCGCTTCCCCTCTCACTTTTAGGCAAATTGGCCCTTTTTCAAATGATGTCCCTACCCCGTTTCCTGTACGCCCTACAAAACTCATTAGATTCTGTCCCAATGACATACTTTAGAGAAATTGAGGATCTCCAGAGGGATTTACTGTGGGACGGAAAGCCGCACAACGACCTGAACAAGCTTACATTAAGCTGGTATGACGGGGGCATTAGCCTCCCCGACATCAAAAAGTACTATTGGGCGGAACATTTAGCGGCCATCAATCACGGCACCTATGGTCGGTCCGGTGACCCTGGCTATAATATGGATAGGTGGCTCCTACCTGGGGGGAACTATAACAGGGTGCTCTGCTCAAAACCTGATCGATATTCCTTGACAGGCCCTAGCAAACACTCAGTCCACATTTGGCATGTAGCCACAGACTTCCTTGGATGGGTACATAAACTCACTTTAGTGACCCCATAGTGGGACTCCGAGAAACTGGGTAGCCTATGGAGATCGAAGGGATTCGACAAGTGGGAACTCATCGGGATCTCACGTATCAAAGACATTTGGGATAAGAGCGAGGTGAAGTCATTTACCACGCTACAAACGCAACATGAGTTAGCCGATACAGACCGCTTCAAATATATACGAATCCACCACGTCTTACGGTCCCTTCTACCGAAGGGTTCCTCCCCTCCCGAGTCTTCTCCGTTGGAAAATAGAATACTGGATGGCCGCTTACCCGAGAAGACTATATGCTTAATATACAAAAAACTGATAAATAACACAGTAGATCCTCTTAAGCCATTGCGGGAGAATTGGATAAGGGATGGAATCGAAATGGACGATAAAGAATGGCAGGATGCAGTGTCTTCCCTGAGAGTGGTTGCAATTCCAGCACGACTTAGGCTTGTACAGCTCAATATCCTCCACAGGGTGTATGTCACAAGGCCTCGTTTGGTGTAGATGGGGAGGGCTGAAGGGGGGGAGTGCAGGAGACGATGCAGCCACCTATGGACGTTTATGGACATCATATGGGAGTGCGAACACATACGCTCCTACTGGCGGAAAGTACACAATACAATCAATGCAGTACTTGCAGTCTACCTTTACCCAGAAGCACGAAAGTGCCTCTTGAATATATGGGAACCTACAGACCTGACCACTCACCAGACACAATGGGTCACAGTGGGATTAATGCTTGCAAAAAGGAAGGAACATTGCACAGCTGTGGGGTGCGGCGCAAGTGCCCACGATAGAGGCCTGGAAGAGAGACTTTGAGTGGTGCATGCACAGGGATAAGACGGTCTACACGGCCAGGGGCTGCCCCAAAAAATGGTCCTGTATGTGGAGCCCTTGGAACTCCTATTGAGGGGAAAAATGCCAGCCGCCACGTAGTATTGAGCAGGATGATGCCCTCACTTCGTAACTTTAACCTATGATGTAATGTTGTGAATACCTCCCACTTACTGTCTTTACCTTGTATGGTTTTATGGACCCCTCTGTACTGTATATTTTGTGCCGATGTTTGTTAATTAATAAAAAAGAACTAAAAAAAATTGCAGGCACCTTTGATGGGTACTGGCCGGGGAGGCCTGCAGCTCCCCTCACAACCTCCACCAAAAAAAAAGACTGGGTGTCGTGTTTGGGCACTGCAACACCCCAATTAATTTTTGTTTTAAATTATTGATAAATGAACTGCACGACCCGCTTCTTTATTATTCCGTGCTTCTAGGAAGGAGCGACCCAAAATCCCTTAGTGAAAGTATCCTTGCATGCTTGTGGAGATGCAGGGGCACCACTAGCATTTTTTTAATGTTGTGGGTGAAGTGTAGTTCCTATATTCCCAATAGGCTCTGTGCATTGGAATAATATATCCTGCAGCTTAGACGTAGGACTTAAGTGGACTAGGTCTCTGCCGAATATATTAGACTTCATTGTGAGTGCCAGCTAGCTCAGAGGTCACTAGAAACTTTCTCGAAAATACAAGAAGGGATTAGTCTCTGACAACCATATAACATGACAACTTTGTTTCCCCAGAATAAAACGTATCTCTAGTGTCGCGGAAACAATAGACGGCTATTTTACTCAGTCAGGTGTGCATGCCTCGTTTCACCAGAGTTGCTTAGAAATAGAGAGACGGGCGTTTTCAATAAGTATTTATTGAACAGTCTTATTTCTCAAGCATAAGAAATGCACTGCTACAATTGAAATGCTAGTTAAGAAGTACAAGGCATATAATACGAATCTATGTCTATACTACTATTATAAAGAGAGAACACAATCCTTTGAGCCAGGTAAACTCGGGAACCACAGCGCCAATCAAAACACCCAATACATCATAGGAAACGTCAGGGTAAGCAGATGGACATAGGCTATATACCATAAAAAAATATACCTGAGAAGTGCAACGTACGTTCTTTCAGAAAGTAGTCCCTTGGAAGTAGCGCCATGTCTGAGGTGGGCGTGTGAAACGGGAGCAAGGAAACAACACCCTGCGCACGTGATGCTGGTGAGTCCGCTCTGCTGCTCCCGCTGCTGGCTGCTCTGCTGCTTGTCTCCTGCAGCGGTGCTGCCCCCAGGCCCCTTCTGCCCCGTACAACGTCGGGGCAGGCTGCTAGTTAATATAATAAAGAGAGAGCCCAAACCTTTGAGGCGGGTAATCTCAGGAACCACAACACCAATCACAACACCCAATACAACGTTGGAAAGGGCAGTTGCAGCAGAAGGACATAGGCTATGCAGACGCCCACCATATACATTTAAAAGGTAAAAGAACCGTGCCAGCAAAGTGGTCCCTTGTGAGCGTGTCTGCGTTGTGCTGTGGGCGTGTGCTGGGGGCGTGACAAACGCTGAGGGCGTGTGGTACGTTCCGCTCTTCATGCCACGTCTCATATCGTGTGCTAATCCCACCCTGCTCCCTTTAAATACCCCTGCACCCCATAATCATAACCCACCCTTACTCCTTAAAATACCCCAACACCCTTAAACACTAACCCATCTTAACTCTATAAATATACCCTGTACCCCAAAACCCAAACCTATCCCTAAACCCTAAAAATACCCCTGTACCCCAAAACCCAAACCTAGCCGTGGACACTATAAATACCCCTGTACCCCAAAACCCATACCTATCCCTAAACCCTAAAACTACCCCTGTACCTTGGCCGCTAAATTATGGAACGACCTTTTTGTCTTTAGAAAGGCTGTTAAGACTCATCTTTTTCCTCTGCCTTATTAACCTTCTTTTTCCCTTTGTGTGTCATTAGTTGTGTTATCTGTTCCAATATAGCGCCGGGACGCCCCTTAGCTGGGGCAGCTGTGCGCTCAAAAATTTGAATAACATAACATAACATACCCCATAACCCAAAACTATATCTGAACCCTTAAAATACCCAAACATCCCAAAACATATACCTCAGTACCCCAAAACATATACCCCTATACCCATACTTACCTTATCCAAACATTAAAAAAACATGCTTTTACCAATCATGCATTTACAACGAATTTCGTTGTAAATGTATGCGTGCTAAAAGCATATAAAATGTAATGCCATGCGTTATAATGGCATTGCGTAGTCATGGTACTTTCGTAATGAAAGTATGCGGAGTGATGGTATGCGGAAAGAAAGTTGCGGAATAATGGGTGTTTTCCCTCCCCCGGTAAGTACATTGGTGGCACGGCGGCTCACATCTCCAGCAACATACTCATATTTTTTCACCACCCATTTGAAAAATGCACAGGTCTCTCTCATTGATGGCCAGCACCGACATACACTTTTAGACACACCTCCCGCCACAAGTTCTAGAATTGCGAACTTTAGAGCTGGGGAGCTACGTTAGAGTCTCGGCATCAGCTCAACATCCTGTGATTCCAGGCAAATCGCTTTGTCTCCCCGTGCCTACCACAAATGAATGTGTTCTTCTGTAATGTAAATTGTGCTCATGCCATGTTGTCGAGTTCGCGCTATATAATATTGCAAGGAAAAATAAAGTAGGGAAACTCGAGTTCACACACTACTGAACGCGCACTCTTAAGTGCATCAGCAGTGCACTGTGAATCGGAGCATTTCACAGGCCTGTCACAGATAAGAAATGCTATCAAAACGAAATCCTACAAAACAATATACTACTGGCTGGCAGCAATTCATACCCGGACAACATCGGGACGGGCTGCTAGTAGTATTAAAAAATAGTACTGTAAGAGCATGATATGGTTTCTAAGCCATAAACATACAATACATAAAATGCATAAAATACATACATTGATAAAATAGTGGCTAAAAGAACTCAACTGGTGCTTCTAAAATACGCCTACCCCGGTGTACCTAACCTAAGTCTAGTACGAGGGAGGAGTAAGTGTGGTGTAGCTTAAGTCTAGTAATTTTCTGCCAAGAATCTGTTCCAAGAATTCTCTACGGGTTTAATCAGCTCCGTACCTTGGTTTCAGAATGATAGAGATCTTGTATCTCTCTCTCAGGACTCGATCTCCCAGCAACCCGCAAGGGTAGCCTGGAAACACCGGAGCTGGATTTCTCGGCAAGAGAAAAGACAGCGTCTTCTCAGTGCGTCAGTTGGAGGGTCAGCTTCCTTCGGCACTTGCAGCAGCAGGGCTTCGGGCAAGTAGTTACTCGATCTGCTCCTGAACCACCATGTGTTTGACTGAGCAAATGTAGGCATATTTATACTTTGAAGGTGCTGAGTTTGACGTAAGATTGGACATAATATCGTCACTAGCACCTCAGTTCCTTGAAAACTCCAGGAGTTCTTGGATAAATTAGTATTCAAGCAGGGGGAAGTCCCTGACTGCTGAAGGCTGGTTTTTCCAAGAAATCGTTGTGGATTCTCGGAGTTTAGTGGAGGTTGCCATGCCGTATTTGGGCTGCATAGGCTAAGACTAAATAAGGTAATGAATCCTATGCCGATATAAGGATTGGGTGAATTATACCTATATATGGGCATGAATCAGGAAATTTTCACTAGGGTCCTAGATTCCCACATAACACCCACTCCACGATTATTAAGTCCAATAATACCTAAGCACTGAACATATCTAAAGCAAATGTACACAATCCCACCCCAAAATACAAAAATGCATTTGAATAGGCTTTCTCACATGTAATGAGTATATACTGTATGCAAAAGTTATAGGCGTTATCAGAAATCATGATAATTGTGGGGGGATGTACTGTGCACTCGTTATTCTATTGTTTGCTGTATTAACTGAATTCTCAAATTTCATCTGATTTTAAAACAGGGCGTGCAAGGACGGGAGGAGGTAGCTATTCTCCTGGTGAAATCTAAAGTATTATACAAGTGTTGTCTTGATCACTTGACCCTGCGTGCACAGCAATTGCAAACCACAAGGTTTGCTCTCTTTTTGCGATCAGTTTATGACATACAATCTTAGGATAATTCAATAATTTTTAACAACTCAATTTTTTTCTCTTTAAGATCTGTATTCTGATCTTTATTTTCAATTTACTTTTCCATGTTCAAACACAAAACCGTGAAATTACATTAATAACATAAAGAAAACTGGATATTGTTACAAAAATTTATGAGTAATAATATTTTGTTAAGAATCCCAATGCATTTCGAGATCTACAGATCTCTTCTTCAAGGGAACTGAAAAAATTAAACAACATAGTATCAAATTCAGCTGCTGGTTGAACCTGTTACCGAATTTTTTCTCACTTTGATGCTCTTCAGGATTACCAGGATTCAGGATATTCGTTTATCATTATTAACAGTGCTAAGATGGCCGCCACCAGACCAGCATTATGTTTCTGATTTTCCAGGTGTATCGTTGTTTCGAGAAAGGTTTTCACAGCCATCTTCATCCTTCGTTCGGTCTTTCAGGCAGTTCTTATTTATAATTCTTGCAACCCAAGTGTTGCCATATGTTTGTTTTCCTTCATTGCCAGTACATTGAGGCATCTCGTCACCATGATCACGCCATTTTTACGATTTGTTCTGTGTTTTTTTAATTTAATATGAAGCAGTACTTCAATACATTTACAAGCTATCCTCCTTTGCCGATCTTTTAATTATTTTGTACTTCGTTTCAGCGAGCAGTTGAATTTCATGTACTTATAAACAATGTTAAGATGTCCGCCATATATCTAAGCATCATCAGAGTCCGTCTTTCAAGTTAGTTGCACCATACGGATATACACACCATTCTGATCACGAGTCAGTTACTTGGCATTCTGCGGCGTGTTAAGGCATTATAGTGGAGCAGACGGACTTTTTACAAGGTAAACACTTGGCCGAAGGATCGTTTGTGATTATGGAATTTTATCTACAGCGGGACTTAACCACTGCATTTATCTCGACAGGAAGAATACGAGTGTTGAGGAATATAGCGATAGTGACTGCAGTGAATCTATCGGCATTTAAACATGTACCTTATTATTGTGTAGTCTTGTGTAGAAACACGTGATTTTGGCGTTCATGTGTTTGACCAGTATTTCTATGTTGGTCTCTTGTTGTAGATAAATACCATTCTGGCATAGCAGTATCACTAAGCAACCAGCTTTCTACATTAGAGGTACGCACAGATTCATATGATTATCAGCATACTGTTGCTTGTAGATAGAAATTGGAGCGGCATTTTTGTCTAAGTTTGAACTATGTTACATTTATGACAGATCTAGTATGTGCCGTGTTAACCGGCCGGTTTCTTGATGTGTGATTCTTACATTGTGGTTCTATGGTGAATTATTTTGTCGAGTTTATCTATTTTACCAGGAGTACATTCAGTTTCAGATGTCACTCCTTATTGTTTTACAGCTTTTGTTCTGTCCCACGAGTGTGGGCACCAGGCCTGCGTCACAAGAAACAACATTGAGAAATTTTTGTGTTGGTAAGCTTGTTTTCCAGCTACGATGTACTGGATAGTAGTTGTGTTTTACCTTTCTGGTTGATGGGTTTCTTCATTTTCTAACATTTTACACTCACTGAATATTTTCACACAGTGTGTCATTTTAATGCAAATATTGTTGTATAATGATGCAATATGCCATTTAGTGGCCTCAGCAGTTTATTACATTAGGAGAATTTACTGTACCACTGTGTTTGATCCAGTAATTTTGATACTATGTTGTTTCATTTTTTCAGTTCCCCTGAAGAAGAGATCTGTAGATCTCGAAATGCATTGTGATTATCAACAAAATATTGTTAAGCATAAATTGTTGTAACAATATCCAGTTTTCTTTGTTATTAATGTAATTTCACGGTTTTGTGTTTGATCATGGAAAAGTAAATTGAAAATAAAGATCAGAATACAGATCTTAAAGAGAAAAAAATTGAGTTGTTAAAAATTATTGAATTATCCTAAGATTGTATGTCATAAACAGATCGCAAAAAGAGAGCAAACCATGTGGTTTGCAATTGCTGTGCAGGCAGGGTCAAGTGATCAAGACGATACTTGTATAATACTTTAGTTATCAGAAATCAAGCATAAAACATGAGCATATATTCTCTCATCAAATAAAACGAAAGTACATTCATCAATTGATACCTGAAATTTGTCTCATAGAAGTTTTTACCTGTGTTTTGTTTTTGAGGTTGAAGCCAAATATTGTCATTTTAGGAAGTTCAAGCATGAAATCTTGTTCTCTAAGAATAGTTCTACTTTAAGCAGATTAGTCTGTGTCAAAAGTTCTATTTTGGAAAAAGTTCAAACTAGTTGATTGTTTTGAAAAATGAAGGCCGAATTTCAGAGTACGCTGTGTGACATAATCAAAAGTTATTCTCAGGAGTGTCAGGAGAAAACATCAGATCATCTAGGCTGGCAAAGAAACCGTCTACCGTAGTAGGTGAAAGTGGAACCACTTCAGTTAGCAGATCAAAAGAGCAGAAGTGTGGATCATCGCCGTCAGCGTTTGATGCATTAGCAATGTCCGTAGTAGATGATACCTGTATGCCTGTATTTTCTCGTATCTCACCCTCAGTTAGACTTGCCGGTGAGACCTCAATGAATGCCGTCATCAGAATAGGCAGCCGTTGGGGGCAATACGATGCATGAGCCGTTACTGGACCTAGCAAAGCGTCAACATCCGATGGCAGTACTGATGGAAGTGTAAGACAAATGCCCAACACGCATTCCTGTCCGCAAAGCAGGCATCGAAGAACAGGTAAGATGCAATCTTGCCAGATTGGTCTGAACGATAGAAACCATGTTGTGTTCAGATCTCTTAAACGAGCCAAGCCAAGAATCTGCAAAATTCTCTCACGATACCTCATGACAAGGAGGCATTGTTCCATGGTAGTCTGGGTGTCGTGGGTGGCCGGACTTGCCATATCGGAGCAGAAGGAATAAAAATAGAATTCCTGCTACTGGTCCCAAGATGAGAGGCAGGCCGCCGAACACAGAGTGCACGAAATTTGGAAAAATGCAGAGGACTGCTTCAATTGGTGTTAACAGTCCCGAAAAAATTGTCCTAAATACATGTGTGATGCCGCTGGTATCAGACATGTTTAAGATTTGACTTAACATTTCTGCGAAATGTATTGGGCAGTTTGTTGATAATAATGCATGTATCTCTACAGAAGACCTTGCTACTTGCAGATCATACGTTTCTCTAGACGAGGTCAGTGGCACATTTTTTTGTAAAAGAATGGCTTTCATTCTGCTTAAAGTATCAATTCGTATTGAAGAGATATTCAGTGAAGGCCATAAAGCCCGCTTGGGGCCCAGGAACTCACACATCACAGCGAATACCTGGCGAGAACCATCTCCGATCATAACCCTTGCTTGATCACGGTCCCCTGGTCGCGACAGCGGCAGGCGGTTCCCACATGGCGACTGAACCCGATGGCACTGGAGGACCCAGTGTTTAATGTGGAGGTCAGGGAGGGCATCGAACACTACTTTCAGGAGAACTCGGGGACGGCGACATCTAGGGCACATGAGTGGGATGCCTTCAAGGTTGTGATACAGGGTGTGTGTGTCTCGTCCACAGCGGGGGCACGTCGGACCTCGACATAGAGCGGGAGGAGACCTGCCTGCGCCAGGCGGAGAGAGATAGCCATGTCGCTGCGGGCAGTCAGGAGGAGGTGCTAGCGGCAAGGGAGCAGGTGGCCACTCAGGTTGAGAGACTCCGCTGCTTCGATTACAGAGAATACATGGTTCGTGCGCATGCGGAGAGGGACAGGGTGGGAACGCTGCTGGCATGGCTGGCCAACCCAAACACCAGGGGCAACCCAATAGTATCACTGGCTACGGGGGGTCTGGTCTACTCACAGAAAGAGATCAATGACCGATTCCTGGATTATTACACAACACTCTATCAGAGCAGGTTGAAGGTGCCACCGGATGGTCTAGATACTTTCCTGGAGGTGGCACAGTTACCGCGGTTAGAATCGGAACAGAGCGACGCGCTGGGTGCTGTTATTTCCCTGGGGGAGATTAGAGCGGCGATTAAGCACATGGCCAGGAAAAGGACACCGGGGGCGGACTGCTTACCGGTGGAATTTTACGCCACATATGTCGACCTTCTTGCACCACAGTTACACCTGGTGTACGGAGAGGCTTGGGAACTGGGCAGGTTGCCACCATCAGCCAGAGAGGCGATTATAGTGCCGCTAATGAAGAAGGGCAGGTTGCCCACTGCAAGGACAGCTTATCACCCGCTCTCAATGCTCACGGTGGATTATAAGGTGCTGAGCAGAATCTTGGCCACGCGGCTCTCGGATCACATGTGTACACTAGTGCACCCAGATCAGTCGGGCTTCATCCCCACGCGGAACACGGCGACGTGTATACGGCGACTTGTGCGGGTCATGGGGGTAGAAGGAGAGGGTCCGTCAGGTGCGGCGGTGCTATCGGTAGATATCGAAAAAGCATTCGATAGTGTGGAGTGGTCGTACCTGTTCCGTGTGCTTCGCAGTTTCGGACTGGGGGATAATTTCATCCGTTGGACGCAGCTGCTGTACAACTCCGCTACGGCGAGGGTTCGTACGGGCCGTTCAGTGTCGCCGACGTGCCCGGTGGAGAGAGGTACCCGACAGGGCTGTTCCCTGTCTCCGCTTTTATTTGCACTGGCGATCGAACCAATAGCAGCACGGGCCCGGCACGGGCCCGGCAGGATCGACACTATGAAGGAGTGCTGTTGCGTGGTGAAATGCATTATATCTCCTTATATGCCGATGACCTCTTGCTATACCTGGCTGACTTGGAGGCCTCTGTACGAGGGGCCCGAACCCTCCTCCAGGAGTTTGGCGGGCTATCAGGGCTGCAGGTTAACTGGACCAAGACCTGTCTATTCCCATTGGCTCCGGATTGCACCCGGCCCTCGACACTGGAGGGCCTGCGCTGGAAATCGGAGTGCCTACCATATCTGGGTGTCCGCATCTATCATCCGCACTCGCACTTTTATGAGGGAAATGTAGGCGGAGCGCTGAGGGAATCAGAGGCAGTATGGGGTTTGGACGCACCCTCCCGCTGTCAGTAGCTGGAAGAATAGCGTTGCTAAAGATGGTGGTACTCCCGCGGCTGCTATATTTCTTTCGCACATTACCGGTGTGGATTCCGACTTCCTTTTTCAGGACGCTACAATCGATGGTGATAGGGTCCATCTGGGGCTCTGGCAGAAGGCGAGTGGCATTGACCACCCTGCTACGACCGCGGGAGGAAGGGGGGCTGGCGGTGCCAGATTTCAAATGGTACTACCTGGCGGCACAGCTGCAGTGGCTTACGCAGGCGGTGGCGCGTGAGTTTAGAGGCCCAGGTGGACCACAGGGCAGAGTTATTCCGCGCCATGTCTTGTCCTTTATAGTGCTCCAGCAGAAACTCAGGCGGGATCAACTCACTCTCGAAGAGCGTACTATCCGACAATGCTGGCTGCGTAGCCAGAAACGAGCGGGAATCCCCGTCCCGTACGCGCCGGAGATCCCTCTGGGCATGTGTACCGCCATTCCGCATGGCGGGAATTGGTCGGCACTAGCGGGCTGGGAAGAGTGTGGAGTCCACGTGATAGGAGACTTATATAGGGATGGTGCTTTGTTGCCATTCCAAGAGCTACAGAGTGCCTTTGATTTGCCAAGGCGAGACTTTTTGCTGCATGCCGCTCTAGTGTCAGGAATCCAGAAACAGTGGAGAATGGGCCTGGTGGAACCCCCCACGTCGATGGGCTGTCAATATGTCACGATGGCTGCTGGCACCTTCAGGGCTATCACCTGCTTATATAGGAGATTGGCACTGGAGGGACTACCGCCCCTGGATAGGTTAAAGGGGCACTGGGAAGAGGACCTCGGCCAGTCGATACCTGAGACGACCTGGCCGCAGCTCGTGCGGAGGGCCTGGAAGGGCACGCGCAATGCCCGGTTTCAATAAGTTCAATATTTCACGCTACACAGAGCTTATCTGACGCCGGTCAAAATTCAACAAGTTTTTGGGGGAACTCATTCAATGTGTCCCCGATGTAATGCGGAGGGTGCTGATTTTGGTCATATGTTTTGGTCTTGCATGGCTGGGTACATATTGGACCGATGTCGTGGCATGTCTGAACAGGGTAAGAGAGCGTCAGATTGAAGTAGGGATGGGGACTTGCCTTTTACTTTGGTTCCCACATACATCCGCCACAAAAATCACAAGTAAATTGTTCGACCTGGGGCTGATTATGGCAAAAAGGGAGCTCACCATGCACTGGAAGTCAAAAGTGGCACCCAGCTTTATGAGATGGCGAGGGAGCTTCCAACAATGGGCGAGCAGCAAAGGGACGCTCAGACTACAATTAGCCAGACGCACCTCAAATGACAAGGCGTTAGACGCGGCCAGGGCATGGGGCGCGTTAGTAGTAGAACTTCAGTCTACAGCAGAGGCAGATGAAGGGGATGGGGGGGATGCACCAGCGAGTCAGGAACTAGCGACTGGGGCAGGGAACACCGGGGAACACACGGGAGATGGGGCCAACTAGGACCTAGAACCTCACCGCATGTGACGGTCACTGCATATTAGGTTGAGGGGAGAGGTGAACCTGGCATAGAGACATGGAGCACGTCTGTACATTTAGTTGGGGTCATTGGACTCCTGATTGGATGTAGTTGTACATAACCTCGGGAAGGAGTTGAGTACCGAAGCACAAGGGGTTTATGCCATTTCATAAGGGGAGTAGAGGAGGGCACACTGACAAGGGGAGGTGGGGGTAGAGGGGGAGGCGGGAAGGGGAGTTAGGTAGGGATACGGGATATTGAGTAATGATGAATTGCATTCTGAAGATAGGCCCATTGCAATGATGGTCCAGACTGAACTGTATGATTGTAAGATGACTGAAGAAAAGTTCATAAAAATCTGTTTAAAAAAAAAAAAGTGAAGGCCATAAAGCTGTCTCCCTTTCTGTCTCGATACAATACTTGCATACAACAAGTGACCGTGAATGACACAATTACGAGATAACTTTTTCCTGGCAACATGCCACAACAGCTGTGATCGTTGAGCATAACGTAGCTGCCATTGGATAGCTGCCTGAAAATCGGTACTATCGCTGTGGAGGGCGAACCGTGCAGGTGGCAAGCGAGGTTATTTGCAGAACCTTTGCAGGCTCCGTGCAAATTAATACCCTGGCACAAAAGTGTACCACTCAGTGAGTTTTTACAATTCTTACCATTAAGGAATACTTCATGTCCCCCATTCCAACATTTGTGTGTGTATGGTAAAACCCAGGTCGACTTAATGTATTCTTTACCCAACCTTTCATACAGGCTCACTGGTATATACTCCAGACAATACTGAAACAGGAAAGACGTCACTGGTATTGAAATGGTGCCAGGAATTATCCATTCAATGACAGGATTCTCAGAAACTGTTAATTGTAATCTTTTGAGTTTTTCAATGCTCAGCACTGTATAGTCTGCCCCTCTTTGTGCCAAAGAGATTTGTTTATCTGTAAGGTTAAATACAGCAAACAATGACGTGGTATTGATTAGATGCCATGGCACATAGCCTGAACGTAGATTTTGCAACGTCCAGCCCAGCAACATGATAGAACGTAATTGAGACTGGCCATGTTGTAACATTAACAAGTCTTGTTCTATGATGTCAATGGCAGATGACACGATGCTGTCCAAAGAATAAATTCTGGAGGACAGAGTCGTTGACTAATTGTCCACTACAGAGAGGCTTTTTTCTAAATTTATACGATCAATTTCTCGTATTCTTTCTGCAGTTTCCATTTGCGTCACTTTCCATATTTCGTTGTATGACGCATATATTCCGGCGTATATGAAATCTTTTTGCCGTGGTTTGCGAGGCCCCATTAAGAAATCTCGCAAATCATTGCCTTCTTTAAGTAAAGATAAGTGTTGTTTAATTTCTGGAAGTGTAGATTTCTGAAGCCACTCAAGATCAGCTTCCCCACACTATAAGTTGTTACTATCCCTGGATGTTGTCTCTGGGAATATCTTGGATCTGGCCTATTCATTCTGAACCCCTGTGTTTTGTTCAGGAATCTATCTTGACAGTTATTTGTGTCTGTGGGCCAGATTAACCATTTTTGATTGTAAAGAAACACATTTCCACGGCTTGCAGATTTATGCAAATAATGGTGACCCTAATGATTAAAACAATACATTTGTTCATAATCTGATGACCCTTCTAAGTAGTCATGTTCTGTAAATTTAGCTGACATTTCTAAATCTTTCATCATATTGTTAACAGTCTCAAAGTCCCAATCGTCAGAAAATTTACTGGGTGCGATAAAGTCACTCAAAGAAACCTTAAACTGATGTGAAATCTTCAATAATTCCACCGGACCATAGATGTCATAATCAGTTTTGTCCCATGCTATACCCCCAGGTATAGGAACGGCTGTGATGTTCACTGCTGACAGGCCTCTTCTTTCACGATGAGATGATTTGTAAGTGTTAGACCTGTCAGCCCTTTGGGCGGTCCCTCCTAATTATTTATTTATTTTTATCCCTTTTTTTGCCTCCTGTATTTTTCTTGTGTCCACTATTTTTCTTATGGTGACCTTAGGACTCTGGGCGCCTCATTATTACTTATTAATAATGCAGCGCAGGTGCTCTTGTAAAATGTAGGAAGATTAAAAAGGTCACCCACACAATGGTGGCCTGTCAACTGTCAAAAGTTTACCTCAGAACCATAGCCATAGGCTAACATTAGGGGGATCTAGAACCTTCTGGTCCCTTCTGGTGGCCTGGGGCTTGGTTATAAAAGGGAGCTCCCTGATCGGCCATTTGTAGTAGTAGTAGTAGTGGTGGTGGTGGTCATCACACAGAACTGACTGGAGTGCAGACTACGGTGTATGGGGAAGGGTGATCCTGACCAAGTTGATGGTTCTATTCTGAAGAGCTGCTGCCGGTGTAGTGAATCTGCCTCCAGACCTGTTAAACTGACCCAGCTGTGGGAAGGACTGAGGGGACCCAGTATCCCTGAAAAAGAGAGATTACTGAACTTTAAACCCCCCCCCTTGGATCTTAAGAACGCCAGAACACAGAGGGACATCCATTCGCCTGAGAAAAAGGTGGTGAGTGGGAGACCCGCAGGGTCCTGCGCTGCTGCTGTTCCCTCTAGTGGAGTGAAAACAGCCTGTGGGGCTCTTGAGACCTTATCTGACTTTAGCCCTACGTGGAGAGGAGAGGGAAGTGGGGGTATGACATTGATTCCTTGATTCTCCCCAAAGTGCGCTTCGTGAGGACTACTGTTCTCCGTGGGGCCGCGGAACTCCTGTGAAGCGGGAACGCCGGACCGGCTTGCCCGCAAGAAGCGTGAGAGTTGGTTGGGGCGGGTCCCGTGTTGTGAAAGAACCGCCCGTTGAATCCTGCTTGGGCTGATAGGTGGGTCAGTTCCCCTTTTGCCGGAAGATCGGAGCCGGCGCCAGAGTGGAGAAGCGGCCGGCTCCCCCGAGGCAGTGTTGCGTGAGGAGAAGGAGTTCGCCTTCTCTCGGTAGGCGAGTAGAGGGGGAGGCGCAGGGGCAGTGGAGCACCAGAAACTGAGGCGTGCTCTGCCTCTTGAGTGAATCCTGCCTTCGCGAGTCTCTCGCGGACAACTGGGCCATAACTAGCTCTCGAGGCTCCCGAGAAGAAAGGCTTGACTTCTCAGACGGCCAGCACTGTTTGGAACGGCCCGAACGCCTTATTCGGAGGGATCTAAAGTGGGGAGGGAAGAGTGTGACTCACGGATCCTTCTGCTGGGCCTGGTGAATGCCTAGACTTCCCGCTTAACAGAAGTTGAGAGGATAAGGGAAGGCGGGGAGGCTGTATTCTGCGGAGTTACTCAGGGAGATCTCTCTAACTGTGTAGGAAATTGGCAAACCAACAGTAACAAAGCGAGTAATGGTGAATTAACCAACTAAAGGCAGGGTTACTACCGAGTTCGGAACTGCATGTGGTCTAATTAGATGCATAATCTGTGATCCTTTTCTAAAGCTTATGTCTACACGATGAAATGTGAGTGTACATGTTGGAATTTGATTTCAAGTTGAAATGTTTCATTGAGAATTAATTGATTTCCCAAAACCAGTATTAGACTGCTAGTCGATTGAAACAGCCATCTGCTGATTCAATTTTTTTGCCCTGCTAACAGTTTGACTCACGGCCTCACCCTAGTCTTTATTATATTTAATTGGGCTATTACCTGAAGAAGGATTCTGTCTGAATTTATTCTGCTGATAAATTGTAAGACCAAGGGCCAGATGTAGGTAGGCATTTACCGGTCGGTAACGGCCGAATTCGGCCGTTACCGACCGGTAAATGCAATTTGAGATGTAGGGCCCTGTATTTTACAGAATCGGTAAATTTACCGATCGGTAAATTTACCGATTCTGTAAAATACCGAGTCGGTATTTTTACCGATTCGGTAAAATTGATATGTAGGTGGGACTCTTCTGAGTCCCACAAGCATTAAAAAATCGGTATTTTACCATCAAATCCTATTTGATGGTAAAATACCGATTCCGGTGTGCATGCACATGTGTGCATGCACACCTGTGCCATATGACAGGCAGACCTGCCCTTAGGGCAGGTATGCCTGCCACATGGCACCCGAAACCGTTTTAGGGGTGCTAGAGGGTGTCAAAGTGACACCCCCTGCACCCTGGTAAAATTCGGTATTTACCGATTCGGTAATTACCGAATCGGTAATGCCCATTCATTCCTATGGGCTTCAAAGCCCATAGGAATGAATGGGCATTACCGGTCGGTATTTACCGAATCGGTAAATACCGAATTTTACCAATTCGGTAAATGCACATCTGTATTTACCTACACCTCGGTACTTCTATTTTACCACTTCTTAAATACCGAATCGGTATGATTCGGTATTTAAGAGGTGGTAAAATAAAATTACCTACATTTGGCCCATAGTGAGGTTTTCTAGCAATAATTAATTTGTGCCATGTCATAGAGTCATAGAATTACGAGGATTAAATGTAAAATGATGGCATGCTAAAGCTTATACAACTGAATTCAAGAATAAAAAAAGAATATATAAAGCTTTGCTATTTTTCTAAAGGAAGGTGTAGTGTCATTTTTGAGTGGAAGTACGCTGGGCTTTTGTCGTGAGTGTGACGCAAATGCAACAATTCACCTTAGAGTTAGGCCTTATCGCTTGAGCCAGGCTACCCTATGTGGACTGGTAAATCCAGGTCCAACAGTAAGGTTTCAGCACCAAGTTGATTTTCTTACTTGCTGTATCCATAGTACTATATTTTCCATCAATCATCCTTCCCAAGCTTAACACTAGTATGAGCAAGAGCAGAAGGAAAAATATACCTAATCCAATCCAAAATTAAACCCATGGTGAAACCAGATATCTTTTTTCCAGTAGATGAAGGAGTTCTGTTACTTTTTCCTTGAAGTTTATCTTTGCTGGCTTATCCTCAGGTTCACTGGGATCCTCAGAAAAGTTATCGAAGTTGATAAAATAGCCAGAGTTCTGTCCATTGTTGGGATTGCATCAGGATTACTTGAAATCACTGGAGCTGTTTCTTGTTTCGCCATATTTGTATAGTCAGATGTCACATCATTGTAGACAGGCGTGTCTTGACGAACTGTTATTTGGGTTTCCAGAGGTACAAGTTCCATGGCTTTGTTGCATAGTCCTCCTTTTCATACTGTAGGTTTATCAAAAGTGATAAGTCTTTCAGTTTGGACCTCTTGGATTGTAGCAAGATTCGGTCGTCTGCTACTTCTCGGAAGTCCACTGGGCCTACTACTTATTATCGGCCACATGTTGTGGTTTGACCAGGTCGATGGATACAATCCTGTTCTCCCTTTTACCAGTAAGGGGCGGTAGTACTACTGATCTTGTTCCTTGGATTGCCAAGACAGGTACTGCTTTTCTGTAAGAAGGCCCAAATTCCTTCTTCATCGTGATCTTCTCTCTGACTAGATCCCCAATCTTTGGAATCCAGACAGGCCTTGCTGGGACAGGTGGTTTTTCTTCAATGGGCGTTTGCTTCTGTATCGTAATACTCAGACTTCTTGTTTCATTTAAGTCCTGTAAAACAGTCAAACGATCTTTGACATCAAAGGGTTTTTGTTCCACCACTGAAGTCTGACAATTGAGGTCTTCGATTATCATTCTAGTACCAAACATTAGTTCATACGGAGTGACTCCACCCAGAGAATTTCTTGGCAGATTGTTAAGACTACGTTGGACACTTATTAGATGTTTGACCCACCCATCACCCGAACCTAATACTTTAGCTGTTATGGATTGCTTTATGTCACGTTTTTTTTCTTTCCACTACCGCATTACCCTCAGGATGGAAGGGACTAGAATACCGCAATGCAACGCCTAAGCTAGCCATGGCCTCCTCGAGAGCTAAACGCAGGACCCTGGTCAGAATGTAGCATGCCAATTGCGTATGTGCCGATAAAGACTCGCAGATCCTTTATAACAGTTCTGGCGTCAGCTGAGCGCTGGGGTCATATCCAAATAAATCTTGTGCAGGAATCCACTGCGACCATGATATATTTATAGTTACCATCCCTTTGTAAGGGACCATATTGGTCCAGATAAACACACGCTAGAGGTTTATCTGAAATCAGGAGGGGCGTCTGTGCAGGACGTTTCACTATTGACACTTTTATTTTCTGGCAGATTTCACATTCTAGAACATAGTTTCTAGTTTGTTTCCTCATGCGCAGCCACCAATATCTCTGTTTTAATAATGATACTGTGGCGGAAATGCATGCGTGCGCAGATGCCAGTCCTTCATGTGCTGCTAATATCAGTCCTAACCTATGTTCCATGTTTGGAATTGCCCTATCCCCCACTCCAGGGATTCGAGCAAAAGGAACATTATTCGCATCAGTTATATATGAGTACTTTATTGGAAAGCCTTTCGGGAGTGTCTTACCACTGTCTTTAACTGAAGCAGTGACAGCTTGCATTATGTCGCTGTCTATTTTTGTTTTTGACCGAGTAATCGCAGCTACGGAAGCCGTTTGTACAGGTGCCTTTGCCGCTTCATCAGCCAATGAATTCCCTGCAACGTGAACACCATCACGTTGATGACTCAGTGTATGAATCACGTGAGTCTTTTGTAGTTCTTTCTGCAAAAGAACTACTTGTTCCCAAAGCGCTTTATGCTTAATTATGCCACCTTTTGAATTTTTGAAACCGTTTTGAACCCAGTTCTGTCATTGTAAGGTTGTACGCAGTAATATGAATCGCACACTATTAGTGTGGGGAATTCGCGATCGGTATTTTCAAGCGCCATCTTGAAAGCCTGTAGTTCAGCTCGCTGAGCTGTACAGTCTCCGAGTGATTGTGTTTTTGTGACCATAGGTCTAAATTTACCTTCGAGCCAGCGACCTTTAACATTCACGCACGCAGCACTATAGGCTTGTTTACCCCTAATTGCGAGTTGTGCTGATCCGTCTGTAGAGATTATACATCCGTAATGTTCTAGAGGCAGAATTTCGGTTGGCAGAGGACATTCGTATTCGTATTGTAGGAATTCTTGTGTCTTCAAGTAGGGGTCAAAAACGTATTCAACGTCTGTTGCAGCAAGAGAGCTAACCCATTGTATCCATCTCGGATGTAAAGCTTTAGCATTTGGAATGCTCGCTTTCATCACTGCCTCTAAGACAGGTACAGGTGTAACGATCATTATGCGTTTACCCTGCGCGAGAGCTCTCTCTTTTGCTACTGCAGTTTGAACCGCTGTCAAAAAAAATTCTGTTGAAGTGAATTTCATTTCAGCATGTGTGTACAAGTGTGATTTATATGCAATTGGTACCTTTTCACCTTCATTTCCCTGGGATGACACGGATCATGAGATTGTGCGCATTGTTGCGTGTATCTAATTGTGTTTTTGCTAACATGTCTGTTTGTACTGAACCCAAAATTTCTGTATGCTTCTGAGTCCAATTTGTTGGTTTGAAATCAGGTCTGATTAGTTTGTAGAGAGGCTTAACCCTTTCTGCGTAATTCAGAACATAAGTTCTTCCAAAATTCAGGAAACCAAGAATTGACTGTAAGTTTTTCAGCGTCTTTGGAGGTTGGAGCAGCACACATTTCTCAAGAAAGTTTTCTGCCAGGCTTTTGCCTTCACTTGACAACTCGTATCCTAAGAATAGGACGTTGAGGTGGGCAATTCGTGATTTCTTAAAATTGAATTTGTACCCTTCAGAAGCGAACCCAAGTTTTATGGTGTTCACTCTTTTCAAGTGCACGTCCAAATCATCGTCTGTAAGATATATGTCAACGACATAAGATAATGCCTCATCATCGTACATTTGCAGTATTTCTGTTACTCTTGCTGAAAATAACCCTGTACTATTCTTGAATACCTGGGGTGGACGGCAAAATTGTCCCTGTGTCCCCAAGATTGAGAAAGCGGTCAAGTGCCTACTTTCTGGTGCAATGTTTTGACTGAAAAACCCATTTGAAATGTCTAATGTGGTTTTATACTTTTTCCGCACGATGTTATTCATCAGTGCTGCACTATGTGCATTTTGTACTGCAAATGTTTTGCAACAGGAGTTTAGATGTCTGTAATCCAAAACTAGACTATATGAATTGTCTGGTTTGGAGACAGGAAACAAAGGATTGTTCATAGATGAGGTGCATGTTTCAATCACCCCTTGATATTCAAGTTGATCCAAGATCTCCCTGACTGGTTTTTTAGCTTCTTGCTTGACTGGATACTGAGCAGTAGGTGGATTTTTTAACTGGATTTTATGGTGAGGAGGATCCTCATCCCATCCTACGTGATTTTTATATAATGCTGGAGCCTGAGCTACTGCCCATTTCCTGGCATAGGTATATTTTTTATGAATAGGAATGTGATTTGATAAAGCTGGCATAATTATCTCTTCGCCGTGTGGGCACTCCCTAACAACTGCAGGTGGCCATTCTTTTTCAGCCAGAAGTATGTCATAACCCTTGGAAAGCTTGTCCCAAAAGAGACCTTTTATTTTTCTAGTTATGTCCCCCGCCATACGGAGTGTTACTTCATATAACTTTTGGGGTACACTAACCCTGGTGTCGGCAGTTTCAACATGAATGCATTCATTCAAGTCCCCACTGTCTCCAGATGATCCTTCAGGATCTTGCGAACTATGGTTACTTCTGCTGCGCTTTCTAGCATTGTCTGAGCCTATTCCCCGTTCTTGAGTTGTGTCCTCAGAATCCTCGGCATGTCTGATCTTTACACTTGCTACCTTCGTCTTGGTGAATTGAGTTTTCTTATTTTTTGGAACATGTTGTTCGTCTTTGGACTTCACACGTTCTTCTTTTTGTTCTGACCGTCCTCTTCTTTCTGATTTCTGCGGTGAAGTCAGAAAGGTACGAAAGGAACGTGTATCATTATCTTGATATCTATCAGGTTTTCTTAAAGTATCCCTATTTCTGAGGTTGTACCTCTTTTCAGAGGGCTCCCGTTGGGCAGACCTACATCCTCGTTGGGGAGAACTTCCTCTGGACTGGGAATGCTTCTCTCTAGGAAGCGTTTGTTTGCTGTTCTCCCACTTCTTTTTAGGAGTAGTGAGAATGTCTTTAATAAAAGTTTTTTCAGGATTCTCTGTAAGTTGTGGTTTTAGTGGTTTCCCACCCAAACTATCTACCTAGTTCTTCATTAGATTTTTCAATAATTCTGGCAAGCTCATATGGTTGCTCAGTATTATCTGTTTCTTTTAGTTTCTGGCGGATTGCCACTGATGCTGCTCCACCTTTAATGTTGGCTAATAGTATAGCCGAGACCTGTTTGAAATCTTTCAGTAATTTCATACCTAGATTTAAAGCAGGTTCTGGACCGTATTCATTTTGAATCTGTCTTAGAACGTCTGGTATTACCTCCATGGACGGAACACCATGTGTTTTAGTGTAGAGTGAAGCAATGACTGTGCCCCAAGTGTCACAATCCTCTACGTGTGGTGCAATCCCCATAGGTAAACAGATTGTCAGAATCCTGTGTTTCTCATGAGGCGTACTATCAGGAAATACTGCCTCTATTTGAGTAATATTTTTGTGCTAACCAGAACGGAATCTGTTCTCGTTTTGCTGGTAGTTTACCAATGACTGACTGTATAGTCTGTGTGTGATTTTGTTTGTGTTCCCCTGGTGAGGGGTGTGCTGTGGAATTCTTACAGCTGGTTGGACTGTTAATGTCTTGGGTAACAAGGGTACTCCCAGTAATACTTTCAGGTCTAGAGGAGGGAGTGGCAAACCAGCAGCAAACTAGAAAACCTCTATATTGACCTATATTCATTTACAACTAGGCATTACTGCTCATTTACAATTTACAAAGGATGCAAACATAATACTGAAATCATTCACTTAGATTTGATGTTCAGTTTCTTCATTACTTTTATTTTATATCATTCTTATTTCATTTTTGTTTTTCTCATTTTTTAGTGACAATCTTTTCAAGATTATATTTTATACAGTGACATGAAGACATATATACAGATAAATGTAAAAATACAAAGTTAATACTTTTCTTATCCGGAACCCCAAAGCATTGTTTCTATCTTTCACGCCATCAGTCATACATACTCAGTCTCTCATACTCACTATCCTGACAAAACTATCATAACAAACACAGTGAAAAAGGTGAATACATATGTTGTGTCCTTTTGTAGACTCCTCAAGATATTAATTTAGTACTAGGGATAAATAGTCTTTTCGCACTATATTTCTTTCTTTCTCCAAAATTATAGTTGTGGTTTGTGTGAGGGTCTCTGGTGCGTACGGCCTACGTACGTTTCGGTGGTATCATTGCTTTACATCACCTTCCTCAGGGCCAACATGTAAACTGGACAACATACTATTAAAAACAGGGGGTTCACATTTGTCTGAAATGAGAACATAAATTCCATCATTAGTGTCTGTGCATCCTTAATATACATTTCTGATTCGATAAACTGTACATGCCATGTGCTTGTATGTGATGAAATCGCAGACATAGACGGGTGATCAGGTGCCTAAAGCAAATGGTACCTTATATCCCAAAGTTTAAAGAAAACCTTATTTAACGAAGAATAGGGTGATCCCAGAGTTTTAAAAGGAAAAAAGAGAAAAGGTTTGTGTCCCTTCTCTTTTACTGACTTATATGAGCTTGACTTTCATGCAACATGCTGTCATAGAGCGGTTTAGAAACAGATGTAAAACTACCTGTGACTTGTTTTATATTTTCAGTATGGCCAAGCAGAAAATCTCCACTGGTTTCAAAAATAATGACAAAGGTGGCAGATTCGTTTTCCTGCAGAGGAAATATATATATGTATATACCCCAATACGGTATGCGACTTGATAATTTACCATACAAAAGTATCCGGGTTTATCATTATAGCAGTTTTACCGGTTTGAGTCTGGATCCTGTGCAGACGGACTGTTTATTTAGCTATTTTGTTCACTTCAAGGGGCTTTTACCCAACTCGACGCTGGTAATTTGTGGTCCTGAAATAAATAAAGACACGCGGGAAATGGGTCTGGTATCTTGAACAAAGCCTTTCCATCTGTCTACGTGAAATAGATAAGTTAGATTGGCATAATTGCCTGCAGACTGTCAAACTGAAAGGATATATATGCAATGAAGTTTCTTTTGCTGTAATATTATTTTTAGCTTAGTGTTATGAGACGATAGGCCCCAGTTGGCTTTCTTATTGTTAGAGCAACTAATTGCTCGTGTTGTTTAATAGATCTGCATTCCCCCTGAGGCTCCCTTTTGGTCCGTCAGACCTACTAGGATGTTACTGGCTACCACATGTCTGTATTAATTAGGTTTAGGGAGCTCTGTGTCGTAAAACGACAACATTTCTTTTTCTTACCTATATCTTAACTTTCCAAGCCCATTATTGTGAAGCTGTTCATATTCCTTTCCGGCAATGTTTATCTAAAACGCAGGAGACAGGGCGATTACTCAGGACGGAGTTCTACTTTAAAATGGGTTGAAAAAACGGCATCACATAACATGAGGGAGCAGCGCTGGGGTGTAATGCTTACCTGTGGACCTATGGAATCACGTCTTCCGAGGGGCGCCTCCGGCCGATGTCACTGCCACTGACATCGATCACTGGTGCGCTCTTCGTTTTTATGGCGGTAACTCAAGCTTAATTGTTTACAGCCAGATCGGTTCCTAAAGCATAGACATAGCTGTAGGACTATGCGCAAGTGTGTTTTCAGGAAACCTGATCGACACAAAGAGGGGACTCATAGTAAGTGTGGAAGTAGAGTTTTTAACATGGCGCTGGACAATGGAGAATACCTCTATTGATTTAAATATCCATGCCTTATGTTATAAATTGTAGTTTGTTTTTAGGAGTTTAATTGAGCTGAATGCCCAATCTGATCGGTTTAACCACTGATTTGATTATTATATTGAATTCGATGTCTTTTCATCGTTTTAGGTTATTGTTGATGTAGGCAGTTAGTGCCTAGCCAGGCAAAAAGCCTTACATCAAGCAACTACAAAGTTGTAGTATAATACAGTCAACTGGTTGTCTGTGGACCATCTAAATGGAAATATGCAGACCCTAGGCATGTATCTATATGGCATAGTTTCGATGATGTAAGAAATTGGACTCATCACAGCATATTTTTAATCTACATCCAAAAAATCTATGCATATTGGCATTGCCCACTGATATTTTAAAAGGGTCGGGCTGGAATTGATGCGCCTACTCTGTGATAATCCAGCAGATTTCTTCATTATGCCCATGGCGTACCGTGTCTAGATGGAATATCCAGAAGGTTTCCCGCTGTTTCCTTAGTTTGGTCATGTCTTTCCCAGGGTGGTACTGAACCCGTTCTAAGATCTGCCAACGCATATCCTTTTCTGTGTGACCAAATTGGGTATAGTGTGCTACCATAGGAGCGTTGTTTTTTTTAGTTCTAACAGCTGATTTATGCTCCGAGAATCTCACGCGAAATTCTCTCGCAGTCTCTCCTATGTAGCCAAGGTTGCAAGGGCATAGAATTAAGTAAATTGCATTAGATGTTTTGCAATTTGTCATCTCTCTGAACTGGCCAGTTTTATTTCTATAAGTCCATGAGTTGCCTGGGATGATTTGATCGCAGGCATGGCAGGTACCACACCTGTGGTTCCCTTTCGGTAGTGGTTTGCCATCTATGGACCGTTGGCAAGTGCTGTCTTTGTGCCTTTCCCTGCTGTGGACCAATTTGTCTCTGAGGTTGGGGTTCCTTCTGAACGCTATCAAAGGCCTTTTTAGTTCAGTTGCATGGTCGTGGGTGTTTAAAATTTTCCAGTTTTTATTTATGACCTGTCTTATTTTATTATTGAGGGTTGTGTGGTTAAGAACACACACCAGGTTGTGACTCGGGGCTTTGGTGGTTTGGTTAAATAGGGCGTCACTATTGTAATATTTTGCTCTTTTGAGCGATTGGCGAACCAGTCTTCTGGGGTACCCACGTGCCAATAGGCGTTCTTGTAGCTTGTTGGCATGGGTCATAAAGTCTTGTATATTCGTGCAGTTTCTCCTGATTTGAAGAAATTCACCAAATGGAATTGAGTCTTTTTGGCACGGAGGGTGGTAACTACCGTGTTCTAAGATGGTGTTTTTTGCAGTCGGCTTACGGTACAGGCTGACTGTGATTTCTCCTTCACTGCTTTGTACCCATATATCTAGAAATTCAACCTGTTTGGATGAAGAGTTACACGTAAATTTTAAATGTGGGTCTGCCAGATTCAGCCATTCCATAAATTCATTTAGCATTTCTTCAGTTCCTGTCCATATAAAAAATATGTCATCTATGAAACGATGCCACATAGTGACATTTTCATAGAATGGGGCAAGTTCATTAAAAATATTTTTCAATTCGAACTCTCCCATGTAGATATTTGCAATGCTTGGAGCACAAGAGGCCCCCATGCTTACCCCCTTGATTTGTTGATATAAACTACCTCTAAATTCAAAGAAGTTGTTGTGGAGGACAATCTCCAAACATTCCAGGATGAAATTGTCAGGTCTTTGTCCATGTCCCGGTGTCCTAGCAAGGAGCGCTGCCACCGCTTCCATTGCTAGGTCCTGGGGAATGTTGGTGTAAAGAGATTCTAGATCACATGTGACTAAGAATTGTGTGTCCTCATTAAAGGCAGCATGCTCTAAGATGGTAATAATATGTCCTGTGTCCTTAATATAGGAACTGTATGTTGTTGTTAGTGGGCAAAGAAACGTATCTAGGTATTTGGATAGTGGTTCTGTGTTGGAATTTATAGAAGCCACTATTGGTCTGAGGGGTGGATCTAAGATGTTTTTATGTGTCTTAGGGACACCATAAATTGCCGGAGTCACAGGGTTTGCTTTTATCAAAAAATTCATTTCTTTTTGGCAGATGAAACCATCTGCAAATGCTTTATTGACTGTTGTTTCTATTTGTCTGGCGAGCTCAGTTATGGCTCGTCTGTTAGTTCTTTTGTAGTGTTCTTCTACATTAAGCATGTCATAGATTTTGTTGGAATATTTTTCAGTATCCATGATTACTATTCCCCCTGCTTTGTCGCAAGGTTTGATAGTAATATCTGCATTGTCTTGTAGTAGTTTTAAGGCTAACCTCTCTGAGGTGCTAAGATTTTGTTGTGGTTTAGGGATGTATTTCAGTATTTTTTCCAGTTCTTTCAATACATTTTTTTCAAAAATGCCCACTTCTGGACCTAGCATTTCAAGTGTTGGTGTAAAAGTAGATGGTAGTTTGCATTCAGAGAGGTTGACCTCTTCTTCATTTTGAGCTGCCCCATAAAAGTATTTCTATTTCTTGAGCCTCACCTTTCGGAAGAATGAGAAAATGTCATGGTTAATTTTATATCTGTTAGCAAAAGAGCTAGGGACAAAAGATAACCCTTTGCTCAGAACTTGTATTTCTTCTGAGGATAGCTTGTGTTTGGATAGGTTGAATATTGGAATAACGGGTATATTGTCAGGTTTTACTGTTTCCAATATTGTTGCCTCCTGGTCTGTACATAGGGCTGAGGATGTGGAGGGTTCGACTGTTGGAAGTGACTCATATTTGTTCCTGGATAGCAGGGTCTGTGCGAGAAACTGAACATCAAATCTAAGTGAATGATTTCAGTATTATGTTTGCATCCTTTGTAAATTGTAAATGAGCAGTAATGCCTAGTTGTAAATGAATATAGGTCAATATAGAGGTTTTCTAGTTTGCTGCTGGACTGTTAATGTCCGCATGACATATTGAACCAATTGTCTATGTATTTTAATTAACTGTTTTAGCTGAGCTAACAATTCTGCATCTGACATCCTTTCTATGTCTGGATGTGGTGTATAGCTGGCTAGTACTGGCCATGTTGCTCCTGGTCTACCTAGTGGACCGAGCCTGGTAATGTGATTTTGATGTTATAGGGCGCCTTTAAACCAGAGCTGATGCTCTTGGTAAGTTAATGGAATTTCAATGTCCTCGAAAGGAATGTATTCCGCTGGAGGTTCCTCTGCTTTATAGTAGTGGAACTCACATGTTCCTGCATTAGCTGCTGGAAACTGAATCCATTAATAGAATACCTCTGTTTGCCGATATTCATGTGCCTCTATGACAAAGATTACTCTGCCACCTCTTGCTGATACTCCATTGTTTATTAGTTTGTAAGTTATACTTTTCCTTACATTTACCAGGAGCAGTATAGCATCCGTATCATTTTCTATGATATTAGCGTCATCTAAGATCGCTTGAGCTGCTGCTGTAGCTCTCTCCAATTCGGTATCACTTTCCGTCATTTTAGTCGGCTGAGAGTTTGCAGAACAAGTTTCAAGGAAACAAAGATTAGGTGCACAATATTTTGGAACACTGTATCCATCATCGTTGAACAAACCAAAAACTAATACATAGGATTTTTCGTCCCACTCAGTTTTGGCGGATATTATCCTTTCACCCACTCCAGACGTCTTTTGGAGTTTTTACGGGAGAAAAGGGGTCTGTGTGAAAAGCACGACTGAGTTACTCTAGTATCTAGCGTTAAATTATCGCCTTACCAAACGTTGGGCGCCATGTAGTGTAGTTCCTATATTCCCAATAGGCTCTGCGCATTGGAATAATATATCCTGCAGCTTAGACGTAGGACTTAAGTCGACTAGGACTCTGCCGAATATATTAGACTTAATTGTGAGTGCCAGCTAGTTCAGAGGTCACTAGAAACCTTCTCGAAAGTACAAGAAGGGAGTAGTCTCTGACAACCATATAACATGACAACTTTGTTTCCCCAGAATAAAACGTATCTCTAGAGTCGTGGAAACATCTAATCAGCTCCATACCTTGGTTTCAGAATGATAGAGGTCTTGTATCTCTCTCTCAGTACTCGATCTTCCAGCAACCCTCAAGGATAGCCTGGAAACACCGTAGCTGGATTTCTCGGCAAGAGAAAAGACAGCATCTTCTCAGTGCGTCAGTTAGAGGGTTGGCTTCCTTCGGCACTTGCAGCAGCAGGGCGTTGGGCAAGTAGTTAGTCGATCTGCTCCTGAACTACTGTGTGTTTGACTGGGCAAATGTAGGCATATTTATACTTTGAAGGTGCAGAGTTTGACGTAACATTGGACATAATATCGTCATTAGTGCCTCAGTTCCTTGAAAACTCCAGGAGTTCTTGGATAAATTAGTATTCAAGCAGGGGGAAGTCCCTGACTGCTGAAGGCTGGTTTTTCCAAGAAATCGTTGTGGATTCTCGGAGTTTAGTGGAAGTAGCCATGCCGTATTTGGGCTGCATAGGCTAAGACTAAATAAGGTAATGATTCCTATGCCGATATAAGGATTGGGTGAATTATACCTATATATGGGCATGAATCGGGAAAATTTCATTAGGGTCCTAGATTCCCACATAACATGGGGAGCTGCAGGCAGGGGGGGCCGGCATGACTCGCGGGTGTGGAGGTCGCTGGGGAGGGTTGCGTGGGGGGTAGCAGGGTTTAGAGATGTAAAAAACCCACAAAAACACTTACCTCGAAGCCGGGTCCCCCGTCTTCTGTGCTCCTGCTCTCCTGTGTCTGCTTCCAGGGACAGGAAGCAAGCAGTCTGGCTCCCTCCCCTAAGCCAATCACAACGTTGCAATTACAGTGTTGTGATTGTTCTGAGCGCCGTGACACGACGCTCAGCCAGGGGCTGTAGGGGTGGGCATGTATTCCATGCAGGCTGTAATACACCCTGCATGCAGAACAGGGAAGTGTGCATGACTGCTCTGGTCAGCCCGAGAGGGCGGCCTACAATGTCCGTGGCCTCAAACGCTCCATTCTACGCAAATTTCCTCCCCTCTGAGCAGGTATAGGGCTCTTACAAGAAACCCACCTTCTACAGTTATACCTCTCCTGCTTAATATCCAAAGGTTATCCAGGTCAATATTTCTCCTCAGGTCCCAAAAAGACAACAGGGGTGGACATCCTGATCCATCAGCACTGCCCACTGGTGGTAGATGGAATCTTCAGGATGCCTGTGGGAGGTAAGTGGTTATTGGGCCTTGCTCCAAGGCATACTATGTACACTAGCTTCTGTCTACACCCCCAATCAAGAGCTATTTTTGACAGATGTAGTCATACCCTGTCAGCCTGGTTTAACACACCTCTAATTATTGGAGGAGTTGTCAGGCTGGTTCTCGAACCCGCAGTTCATACTGAATAATCAGGGAGGTGAGGTTCCACTCCCATATCCATTGCAGGTAAGGCGCTATTAGAAGAATTTGTAGACACATGGAGAACCAGCCACCCACTTACTCGGGACTATTCATACTCTGGGGCACACACAACATACACTAGACTTGACTACATTCTTCTAGATAAGCGCTTTAGGAGGCTGGCTTTGTATATGGGGCATGCGTATTTAAGTGAAGTACCTTGCACTAATCCAGGCAACCCTTATGGTGATTTTAATGGTCTTAGACAACCATTGAAAGCTCTCTAAGTGATAGCTGTGGAAAGCAGCCTTGAGGCTTAGTCCAGAAGGATTGTAAAGCAGCTTGTTTTACCAGTACTACTCATATAGTGTAGGTTAAGTGAAAAAGAACCATACAGTGTAGTTATAAAAATGTGTATTTATTATAAACGCTCACTAACACAATGTAAAATCTCCTATCCGGAGATATAATCACAATACGTCAGAAATAGAACACGTAAGTAGCACAAATACCCAGTGGTCTCCAGGGGAGACCAAATGATATACTAATAAAGTGAAATGCGAACCACGACAGAAGTCGAGACTAGACCCAGAAGTGCCGGGGACCCAAGGAACTACCCCAGGTAAGTACCCAGGAACCCCACGGAGGCCGTGTGCAGAGTGGAAATATGACGGCATGTTCAAGACAAGTCAATGGGGAAGTCACAGGTTGCAGTTTTAAAGAAGAAGGACCCTTCCCAGAAGACCCCGAAGAAACCCCGTGGAAGATGGAAGGTTAGAGAGTCACCCCATCCATGGATACTCCAGGAACCAGGATATCTACACCAATGAAGTCGGTGCATAGGTGTCAAGTGACGTCGGACAATGGAGGACTTCAATAAAGATGCTGCTGGCAAAGAAGGTGAAAGTGTCCGGTGGAATCATGGGTGGATTCTTGAAGAGGATTACCTGCAAGCAGAAGGGACAGAGTCTATGCCACTCTAGAGTGACCAGGAGGCACGGAAGACCAATGACCCCTGATGATCGAATATGCAGGAGAGTTGATGGTGACCTTGTCCCTGCAGCTGTGGGGACCAGGCGACGCTGTGGAAGACCAGGAGCTGTTCACGAGCTGTCCCACATTGGAAGTGGAGAGCCAGGGTGTCGGTGTCTGGCGGGAGCCGTACCAAGTCTTGGCAGCAGCAACAGATGAAGAAAGCAAAGGAGTTGCAGTGTCAGGATCCTCAAGGTCCAATGGACTCACCAAGTGCAGGAGAGTTAAAGCAGGCCCGAGCAAGCAGGGAAGCCCACTGGACTCAAAGAAGACCCTCAAGAGGACCTAATGGTCGAAGACACACGAGTCACAAGAGGACCTCGAGCAGCACACCAACAAGACATGCCCACGGTGCAGAGGATATGGTAAGTCAAGTTCCTCTGATAGAGCGACTCTTGTAGACCGCTGGAGAAAGAGGAAATCCTCATAGCCATATCTAAACTATAATCCTCCGAAGCACCAGGCCCTTGATGGCTTCACAGCCACATTAGTGCTTTGGCCTAACCATCCTACCCATACTTCACAAAGTATATGAGAAGATACTCAATAATGGCAGGGTTCCCCCTACTATGAATGAATCTACACTAGCCCTGGTTCTCAAACCTTACAAAAACCCTAGTGACTGCGGATAGTAGACCCAACTCCCTCCTTAACGCCAGTGCTAAGATTCTTACCAAAATAGCCACCCGGATACCCCAACCCTTGTTGGAGAATTTAATACATCCCGACCAATTGGCTCTATCCCGACATGCCATGCTGGCCACAATATAAAAAAGGGGCCCTCTACCTACTTGACATTGGCACCACAGGCACCTAACATTTGATAGAGTGAACTGGGACTTCATGACTGACGTATTGCGGGAGATGGGGATGGGGTACATATTTATGTCTTTGGTGCCCCATGGGTCGGAATCAGAGTCAAAGTCCTCTTCTCTGACTGGGTGAACATAAATCGAGGCATACAGTAATTCTGCTCCCTTTCTCCCCTCCTGTTCACCCTTACATTGGTTCCATTATCTCAACACATCCGGAATAACGCCCGGATTAGGGGAATCCGATTTGGCCAACAGGGCTTAAAAATGTCAATATTTGCCAATGATTTCCTCCTGTCCTTGACGGATCCCATAGTCTCCGTTCCCCTGGTGCTTGTGGAGCTCCACTATCATGATGTCTCAGGTTTCAAAATTAATATCAACCAAATCCGTAATACTGACTGTATCCACCCCTCAAGCAGTGGTGCTACAAACACAAGAGCTCTCTTCCATATAATGGGATTAGATTATCCAGGTTTAGAGCTGACCCCCAACACTCGCAAAACTAGAGATGTAAACCTCCAGCCCTTAAAATGAAGCATTCCATGTGAACCTGACAGCTGGAAACACAAATCCCTGTCTCTCCTTGTTAGAATAGCGGCATTCAAAATACTGTTTCAGACCCTAACTCTCCGAATACCAGGGGAATGCATAGCCAACCTCCAGACGACCTGTGCCATTTTTAAACAGGGCTTGCTACGCCCTAGATTTTGGGAGCTTGGGAATTCCAAACTTGACTTATTACTATGCCGCAACACACAAACGCCACCTCATTCACTGGACACAATGAGAAACAGAGAAGGCTTGATGCATGATTAAACATACGATGGCTGCGGGACCCCTCGGGAAATCCCTGGCAACTAGATCCGACTGGACGAAAACACCGTATGTATCTCTCATCTCAAGTACAACATTGGAGGTTTGGGACAGGATGGAAGTCAAGTGGGGCCTCACCACATTTCCTTCCCCATTTACATCCCTTTGGGGCAACAGTGAATTCACTCCTGGACTGACTAGAACCTCTTTTGTTAAATAGCTGGAGGGGGGTGAAAAACATCAAGAGATATGTATTTGCAAGGGTCAATCAAATCCTTTGAACACCTAAAGGAGGAGTATCATATCCCAGAGACTGAAAGATAACGTTGTTTACAATTATACCACCGGGTATGTAAGCAGGAGGAGTGAGAGCCATTACACCCATCGAAAAGTATCCCCTACACTGTACAGATGATAAGCACCCTATTTCTATTATGTACAACATGCTAAGTACTACACGAGGCCCCACCAAACACACATTTCAGTCAGCCGCGGCAGGTAAGAGCGATGGGGCTTAGGGGAGGGGTGGGGGCAAATTGACACACGAAGGCGGGGGGAAACTAAATAAAAATAAAAGAAAAACACTTACCTTGCGATACGGCGAGTACAAGGTAAGTGATTTTTAAAAATTTTATTTAATTGTCCCTCGTCATTTATCGACTTCCCCACCAACCTGCTCCCCCGCCCCACCGCTCTTTCCTGCACAGGCTACAGCTGTGAACCTGGGAGAAGGAGGTAAGCATCACTCTAGACCACAAATAAAGGGAGAAAACCCTGAATCAAGCTAACAACTATGCTTCGAACTCGGGAGGGAGGGAAGCCATACCTAAGAAACTTTAGCCGTGGCATTACACTCCAACCCATCTAGAACAAATGAAGAGAGTAGGTAGCCCTTTATGCTGGATGGTGTGCATGGACATACTCTGTCATGCCCCAAGATAGAACCCTTTTGGACCTCAGTGCTTTCCACAATATAACAAACACTAGGTCAGAGCTGGCTGAGGTGATTCAGTTGGTGCGTCCCAATCCAGATATCTTCCCACTCTATAGCTCACTAGGTAAACTGATAGCCCATCTCCTGCTGACAATCAAATAAATAAACTATTCTAAGCTTTTGGGAACAACACACCCTACCATCCGAACATAAATGGATTGAAAGACTGTTGTGGACTCTAAGGGGGTCATTAGGATGGCGGACGGACTTGCGTCCGTCCGTCACCCCTGAGTTTGAGGGACCGTCCGCATGGGCAGCGGCGGTCCCTCCATAGCAATTAGGATGTGACCGCCACCCTGGCGGTCACATCCTGTATGTTTTACATTGCGGCGGATGCTGCTTGAAGCAGCATCCGCCGCAATGCAAAAAACGAAAGGTGTGCATTTGCATGCACAAAGCGGCAGGCACCGTGCGGTGCCTGCCGCTTCGTGCACGCAAGGGCAGGGGGGTACCATAGGTACCCCCCATGTGCACCCCCCACGCAACCTTCACCCAAGGGGCCCGCAACGGGCCCCCAAAGTGACTGTCCGTATGCTTTTCCACGGCGGAAAAGCCGCTGCGGAAAAGCATGACTCACCCTGCATCCTAATATGGCTGGCGGTGTCTGATAGACACCGCCAGCCATGTTATTGCTTTTCCGCCGTGGTCGCCTTCAGACCACGGCGGAAAAGCGGCGGACGGATTGGGAGACCCACCAGCCATCCTGATTTGGCGGTGGGTCTTTCAGGCCTCCTCGCGGATTTCCCGCATACTCCGGGCCGGCGGTGGCTTCCGCCGGCCCGGAGTATGCGGGAAATCCGCCATCCTAATGACCCCCTTAGTATGGTGAAGCTTTGGAAACTATCACAGGGAGAGGAGAAAACCTTCACTAAACAATGAGGTTGTCTCTTGGACTATTTAAGTTGAGACTTTAAGGAGTTGTCGTGCCCGAAATGCCGCTGAGTTCAGAAACTCATACATCCCTCCAAGCTCTACATAAGTACATGTCCTGCCTTTCACATACACTACACTACACTACAATCCACCAGCACCATTAAGACATACAGGGCCCGGATGTGGTTAACATTGAATTCTCTGGCGTTGCAAAAATTAGACTTCAAAAGAAGTCCAAGTGGGCAGGTTGAGTGAACCGGCAGCACGAGGGAAGTAGGGGAACTTATTTAGGGGCTGCCTGTTGTTCATTGTAGAACTTGTTTTAATACATATGATATTCTATAGCTACTTGAACATGACCACAAAAGGTTATCAAAAATGTATTCAAGCCTAAAACTGCAGAATGAGGCAAGAACCATGTTTCTGTTAAACATTTCATAGTAGGATGATATTGTAAAAAAACAATCATATATTTTGTGTCTGTGGGCGGTAGCAGAACAAACATATCAAATAGCATTAATTTTGGTCACAGTGTCATGGCAGTTTGGAGAGGTAGCCCTATTATGATACAATTGGTCATATGTTAAGCAACAAACCATGTAACAATATTAACTAACTCTGTTAGCACGCAGACTGATGCTGTTTTTCCACTAACAACGGAAGATACTACTGGGGATGTCGCTCTTGTCACCACCGTGGAGACCACTTTGGAAACAACATTAGCTCACTTCAAAGAAGCGATTGATAGGAATGTTACCCCCCTTTGGGAAAAGCTAGAACGTGTGTTTATTGCCATGGACATTTAAAGCAACTGTGGTAACAAAGCGACTTTAAAACCTGTTGACAATGTGGGGGCAGATGATAACTTAAGATCCAATTTGCCAACCTCAAGCTACATCATGCCTAAATAGTCCCTTTCTGCTATCCCTTGCATAACTTGCCGTAAACCTAAAGAACTTCCTGTGCAGAAATTCAGCACTGAGCAGGGGAGTTTACAGGAGCCACCTCGGGGGCCTATTACGAGGACCTTGGGTTTATGCAGTAGACAGCATGAACGTTTTGATTCCAGCACTATACTAACTGTTCTAAGCGGAATACAATTGACAGTACGAGGAGCAAATGCCAGAGACCCAATACTGACGTTTTGAGCTTACATCCAGCTACTTGTCCTTATGTATTACTCTTGGCTGGCGTCCCCACTTTACTAGCGAACCAGAGGGAGACTTGGGCTGATGTTCGCAACAAGACTGTGGATTGGTTAACAAAACAAATAAGGTTTCACCCATCCAGCATGAACGAGACCTTTATGGTCCGTAGAGTAGGGTGGGTTGGTCAATCCCCCAAAAACATCGACGGAGACTGTATTGTGATCAATTTCCGCAGGCCCCATTGGGTTCATTGCATATTAAGTTTTTGTGAGCAAACATTTATTCAAAGTCCCAGAATTTGTGCGCTCCCCTTGGGTTATTTTTATAAACCGCAATTTTGGCCTACTGAAAATAAGTTCACTCCTATCCCTGTATCTAATAGGTTTCAGGCCTTGTCAGATCTGGATACACAGGATTGACAAACATCCCTATCGGAACACCAACCTCACCCCCTGGAAAATCCTCAGGCTTTAGTATCCCCCCCTTCCCATTGATATGTTAGACGACCAGCGAACCATATCTAAAGTTAAGGCTGACACTGATTTGAGCATTTTGATCTGCCAAGGCTTGGTGACCCAGACTGGCTAAGTCTAATAAAGGAACAGGACATAGTTATGTTTCAGGATACCTGTGACACTCAAGAATTACATATTAACGGGTTCCACTGCTATAATATCGTTGCCCCCAATCCGAAATTTGGTCTCCCATTGAGGGGCTTATTTATTGGGATTAACATTGCTTCCAGGTGCAGTATCTAGGTTCTATCCACTAATAGTCGTAACTTTCAAGTTTTTTTGTCTAAAAGGAGAGTCTCTTTTCATTTGATTAATTTTTACAACAATGATTTTAATTCTATCCCTAATGGGAAATTTATTAAGCTCTTTGACTTCATCTCCCACCTCGATTCCCAGCAAGAATCAGCAAAAATTACTGGGATCCTCCTGGGGGGTGACTTTAATGCAAAATTAATAGACATACCACAGAGCTCAGGGCTTTATAATCCTAGCTCCACCTGCCGTAGCGGCGCATATTTGGCTACGTCTTCGAGTATGCATAATTTCACCAATGCCATGGACATTGTGGGCACAACACATGCAAAATATTATCCTGTACCAACATTTACAGGAAGGGGGTGTTCTTCAACCATAGATTCTTTCTTTATATCTCCCCATCTTGCTGACCACTTAATGGAAGCAGAAGTTATTGTTACGAGCCAAGGGGATCATAACCAAATTAAAATAGAGTTGAGTTTAGCCCCACAGCCTCTGTTCCCCTCCAAATGCAGGGCTAGCAATCTAACACCCTCCACCGACAATTTGAGACTAATATGGAGGAGCGTCGATAATAATTATCTGTTTCAGACAGTGGTTAGAGATAACATGCATCTCATACATTCATGTTTATCAGCCCAAGATCCCCTCCCTGCAGCTGTCCATGACTTTAATAATCTTTGCCTAGCTATTAAAACTCTTTTGTCAAAACCCATTTCCTTTGCGAAACATGGCCCTAGATGGTTCGATCACGAGAGCTCTGAGGCAAATAAACAACTGCACTGAGCCCTATCATCCAACCCAAGATTTAATCTTGAAGTGAAATCGGCCAGGCTGAGGTATAAAATTGCGATCTTCAATCGGAAAGGGGAAATTCTATAAAACCGTTGGGAGGCATTAGTAACAGCTGCAAACACTGAAAAGGGCAACACATTTTAGTCAGCTGTGAGGAATTTGCGATCCATGAGGCAGCTGCTTACCCATATTAGCTGCATCATTGCGAGTGAGTCATGGGAACATCACTTTACAGAAATGTATGCTGCCCCCGCACAAGAGGCGGACCATTTTGAGTCGGCCCTCTAACCATAATACATATGACCCTATCTGAGGTGGAAGAAGCAATTCAGCAGAGTGTGGGTAACAAAGCCCTCGCCCCAGATGGTCTACCCATTGACCTTATTAAATATAGACCAGACTTTTGGCCGCCTCTTCTTTTAAATGTTTTTAACCATTTAATGTACGCTCCGTTACCTAGTTATTGGCCCACAAGTATTATAGTCCTGATTTTTAAAAAAGGGGATCATTCTCAACCCAATTGTTATGGCCTATTTCTTTAATTGACAATACTTTAATATTTTTGGGTGGAGTCCTATACACTAAGATATTAGGGTGGTATGAGGAAAACTGCATTTTAGATCGCTATCAATTGGGCTTCCGAAGTAAGGTTGGCACCAATGAACTATCATTGCCCAGGCCTCTCCAATCTACTTGGCATTTATGGATTTGACCTCTGCTTTTGACCTCGTTAACAGGTCAAAGCTCTGGTCTATCCTTCTGACCTATGGACTGGACGAGCCCCTGGTGCATTTTTTGGCGCACCTTCATAAAGACCTTTAAGCCCGGGTGAGGATTGGATGCGGGGCGAGGTTACTGAAGCAATTAATGTAGGTAGGGGATTCAGACAGGGCTGTGTTCTGCCCCACCCCCCTCCTTTTTATCATTACATTAATGGACCGAACAAAACATTAAAACCATTAACGCAAGACTTCCCACAAATTAATGGAAAATCACTCCCCGTACCACTCTATGCGGACAATGCCGTCTTTATGGGCCGTACTTCGAATTCCTTACGCACTTTAGTGCAAGTCTTTCATAATGTCGTGTGGTCCAAGGAAATTACATGTTAGCTCCATATCTGTGGGTAACCAGAAGCTGACGAGCACCAGCACCTTTCCTTATCTTGGGGTGGTATTTGCTGCAAACGGCTCCTGGACTGAGCATATGGCTCACTCCAGGAGCAAGTTCTCAAAGGCCACCAACTCGATTCTTAGTCTTCCATACCCAAAGAGAAGAGGTGCCAATTTAGCTATTTTAATTTTTTTTAAATCTCAATGTGTGCCAACAGCCACGTACGGCGCTGAGGTTTGGGGCTTTGCCAAGAACACCTGCATTCAACAGGAAGAGAACAGATTTTGCAGGAAGGTATTAGGCGTCCCAATCTCCACAACTCAATATACTTGCCAAAGGGAACTTAACTTAAACTTTATTGAAGATTTTATCAGGGCCCGCCCTGCCCTTTTCTTGTTATCCATTTGGAAAAACCCAGCTGCATCCCTAACGAAAGAGATTATTAGTGATTGTACAGGATGCGAGAAAGAGAAGGACATACCATGGCTGTCAGGGGTGCAACAGAGCCTATGTAGTGTCAACAAGAGAAGTATCTTCTCAAATCCAAGCACAGTAATGACTACGAATACAAATAAGCTGTTAGAACTGGCTATTTCTGGTAGGCTAAGGCTGACGCCAAAGCCAGGCAGAAACCACCATTCTAGTCAGAGCAAGGGAGTCACACGCCAAGATAACCCCTGCTCACCCCCTTGGTAGCTTGGCACGAGCAGTAAGGCTAAACTCGGAGGCAATGTGTAAAGCATTTGCGCAAGTACACAACAGCAACAACATCCTAGGCACACCACAAAAGGAACTCCACACAAGGTTATATAAAAATAACTTCTGTATTGTCAAAACACATCAGATAGAAATCACACATGTACATTGTGCCAAAAGGCACGGGCAATATTCACAAGGGATTATGTACAAGACAGGGCCACATGGGCCACTGTCAGAATCAGCACTTTTAGAACTTAGAATAAGTGTAGCACAAAAGAACAAGTATAGGTAAGAACACATTACACATGATGCATCACCACATTCAGAGGTGTAAGGAAGGTAAACACATGATGCATAAACATACATTCAGCGGTGTGAGAACAAGGCACATGATGGCTCAAAAGCACATTCAGAGGTGCAGGAAAGAAAAACACATGATGCCAAAAACATTCAGAGGTGTAGGAAAGACACATAATGCATAAAATACATTCAGCGGTGTCACAGGCATAATGGCATAGCACATTACGCATAATTCAAATTGGGGCCTAACCAGTAAAATATACAGTAGGCAATTTCTCACTAGTCTAAACACATTAGACTCTCCCCCTAAGCATAATTCACATTTAGGGGCGTAACTCACATAGTGAAATAAACTCTCACTAGCATAAACCTACATAGGAGAAAAACAACCAACTAAGTATCACAATACCTGTAGGGGTATAAGCATGAACAGAACACATGATGTATCAACAACACATTCAGAGGTGTAAGGAAAAAAACACATGATGCATAAAAATACATTCAGCGGTGTAAGAACAAGGAGACACATGATGCCTAAAAACATTCAGAGGTGCCAGAACACAACTCAATAGCGCAGAAACACATACAGCCTGATTCATGTAGCCAATAGCGCTCGCAAAAGGGCCAGATTCTGAGAATCTGGCCCTTTGCGAGTGCGATTTTTGCATTTGGTATTCACAATCCCAAATGCAAAAATCGCTATTTAAGAATTCACATATTTGCGAGGAATGGCATTTAAGGAATCTCTAATAGAGATTCCTCAAATGCTATTCATGACACATCAAGAAATTGCGATTTTGCACTTTTGGGGCCGCTATTTACCGAGAGGTCAGACCTGTCGGTAAATAGCAAAAACTCAGAAAATGCTTTTAAAAGCATTTTTCTAAGTTGCATGTTGCAAACACACATGTCCTTTGGACATGTGTGTGCGCAACACCTGTTCAAATGTGCATTTTAGGGGTGCTACAGGGCGTCCTTTGGACACCCCTGGCACCCTTAAAATCGCTATCTTATTTGCGAGTAGCAAATTGCTACTCGCAAATAAGGGATACTCCCCATTCATTCCTATGGGCCTCTTGGCCCATAGGAATGAATGGGGAGTATTTGCGAGTAGCAAATTGCTACTCGCAAATAAAGAACATGTAGGAATCGCTATTTTATTAGCAATTCCTACATGAGTGCCGTTTTGCGTGTCCTCAATAGCGAGTCGCTATGATTCGCTATTAGGGCCACGCAAAACGGCATGTACATGAATCAGGCTGTAAATGCCTAAAAACATTCAGAGGTGCGAGGAAAAACCACACAATTGCGCAAAAACTTACATAAGCCACCACTTGTGGCAGTCCCTAGACCAACTGGCCTTGTTGGGGCTAGGACGCCCTGTGTCCAAATAGTCAGGGTCCTAAACGGTGCAGCTGCCCACTAATTGCTGGGCAGCTGTGAATCAACAAACTGCGCCAGGGCCCTCACTGGCCCTAGAACAAAAGCTGCGCCAAGCTGGAGCCACTCAGGCTCTGCAAATAACTTTGCCCCCTAAGAGCCCTCTCTGGGCTCTTAAAACAACAATGTGGGCAGGGAGCCTCTCTGGGCTCTAAACACGGTGGGGCGCTCTGAATAACACAAAGGGCAACCGCCCCAAGCCCTCGCTTACCGGGCTCCGGGGATGATGTAGCAGCATCGCGCTGCAGACTCTCTCTTCCAAGGCGGCGGGGCAGGCACCGGCAATGTGCCTCGAGCCCCTCCGCTCCTCTCTCGCTGCTGGCGGTTAGGACGTCCTTTCAGTAGCGCGGGAGCCTCGCAAGGACGCCGCCGCACTGCCTCTTCCCCCGGGCCCCCTCCTGGGACCCCGGGGCTTCACCGCACCGGCAGGGATCTCCCCTCACATGGGAGCCCTGCTGCCGCCGCCATCTTCACTGCTCCCCTTCGTCCGCGATGTGGCCAACCAGAGCGCGGTTCACGGGGACGAGCCCCCACCAGCGGCCCAATCACCTCGCGGCCTCACAGGGCGAGCCTCCCAGGCCCTCCAATGACAGTGCGGCACCTCCGGTTCTCAGTCCACGGCTCTGGGCGGGGGACAGAGATTTCTCTGGTGCCAAATATGGGGTGGGCACCCTCGGTGCATGAAACAAATGCCGAAGTGAGGTGGACACTCGCCAAATAATTAACTAAATACGGGCAAAGTCGCAGGGTAGGCACCTGCCAATCCTCACGCAAAATGCGTGACGGCGACACGCTCGCACTACAGCAAAAAGTGCTCTCAAGCGCTATGGGACCAAATAAAGCGCTCTCCCAGCGCTATAAGCAATAAAGCAGCCCCCATGAGTGAAGGGGGCAGGAGAGCCAGGGAAAGGGGTCCCCAAAAGTCCTGGGCAGCAAAAATATGGAGCAAGCAGCGCCACAGGAAAAAGGAAAGTCCTTCAGGTGTCCAAGTCCATCCAGGGGCTGGGCAGGGCCCAGGGAGGCAAGCTTTCCCCTGGGCCCAAGCAGCAGCACGCCCCTGGCAGATTCAAGTAGGAAACAAGAAGATTTTGTGAGGGGACACAGCCCCTTTTTATACTATAACATCCTTTGTCTAAAGGGTGCAGGCAGTGGGAGAACCAGATAGAACTGGTTATAGGGAATTCTTTTCACTGGCCAGGCTAGGGGCATCAGACGCACCCCAGGGGGTGGAGCCAGCATTGTGTGGGGAAAACCCAGCCTCACTCAGGACCCTCAAACCAGACAGTCAATCCACAAGCAGGCCCAGGCTCACTCCTCCCCTCACATCAGCATGCTAAACACTCCATTCACCACCGGGGCAGACCCTCCCAGACTTTTGGAGCCAGGCTCACCAGCCAGCCTCAGCCAATCACACGCCAGACACAAATTACACAAATATGCCAACTTCTAAAAGTGGCACTTCTACACTAGACACAATCATGCCGCATATACCATTGCGCAGCATTCAATCTCACGAGTTTGCACATACCAAACTCGAACCTGCACTCCCCACACATCAGGAACTACCATGGGCATACATATTCCCCATGCATTCCTATGGGAGGGCAGGTCACTCACCACTCATACACAGAGAGCTCACACACTTTACACTGTACCACAGTGAAAAAGTGCGCAAAGGCCTACAATCACCAACACCAGGTCCCAGAAACAGGCTAGGAAAAAGCAAAAAGTTTCGTGGTGAACCTGCCAAAAAGGGCCAGGTCCAACACAACCCCCTTCCAGCCAAAACGCAGGGTAGACCAATCACTCCTCTGATGGGCTTCCCTGCTTTGGGCGACAAAACACGGACACGGGCCCGCACGGCAGGGACACCCTCCGGTTTTGCACCACTCTGAACCCACATGGATTTCTCTCAACAAAAGCTCTCTGGCACAACTAGGATACCCCACTGGTACTCTCTAGTCATCCACGGCCAGGACCAGGCCCTAGGCCATCCAAATGTCACAAGTCCTGTCCAATCCACAGAGCGGGGGGCAGTAACCCCTGGCACACAATAGGCGTTCTCCACTCTCCCTTTCAGTGTAGCTACAACTACCACTGATCCTTCAACCTAGGGACCACACCCTCAGGCTGACCAGAGGTCACGGGCAAGAATGCCCCACCCTACCTCTACTTCTGGGGTTCCGCACCCTCCCAGGGAAGCACCCACCAGAACACAACTCTTCCACCAGATCAGGACCTCTCTCCATCAACTGGTCTACCACCTGGGATCTGGAAACTATTTCACTTCAGAGGCACAAAGCACACAGCACAGTCCCTCTTCAAGCAGGTGGGGGGACACAGCACACAGCAAAGCCCCTTTTCCTCTACCTTAGTGTAAACAACAAACTGCAGGTGAGCCCCAGATCACACTGCAAGGGCAGCCCCCTCAGTCTCTTCAGCTGATGTACTTTGGCAGAGATTCTTTCCTGACCTGGAAGTTTCATAATCTCCCAACCTAGGATCTAAACCCTCAGGTTGCACCGGGGTCAGAGACAAGGACACCGTCCCTCTGCACCCCCTTCCAGAGTTCTGCACCCTCCCACCTTGGAGCGGTACCCCTGGAAGCCAACACTGGTCAGGACACTGATTACAGATGCCCTTCCCTCCAGGTCAGGCTGAACCTGAACCTGGCCTCCCCCCTCCTCGGGGAACGACCTCCAAAGGCCCCAAAAAATGGTCAGCACTCTAGACGGTCAAATGCCCAGCGAACCAGGACTTCGGCACCCTCCACTTAGGAGTGGTACTGCCCAAAACCAGGACCGCCGGAGTTCTGGTTACAGACACTCCCCGTCCTCTAGACACAGGAAGATCCTCCTAAAATGACCTGTAAGTACAGCCTAGGCCCCTGACCTTGCGCTCCCTTAGGGAACCCTCCAGGCCCTGAGACAGGGTTTCCGGCCAACGTAGGACACACCGTCCCACACTCACTCCGCCTCCACTGAAACAGGACGTAAGCCCCTACACCCCTACGATCCTACTAGGACCTAGCTGGGCTACACATGAACCTCTTCCCCTACACAGGATCATCAGATACACAAGCCACTACTCTTAGAATCACTCCCTAATGCCTCTGCAAGACATCTAGCACATCGCCAGACGTCCACCTTCTTGTCCAGTGCCTCTGCAGGACCTCCTGCACACCACCAGAGGTACACCTCCAGTGCAAGCTCCTTTAAAAAAAACTCACACCAACTCCTCCAGTTCAACACACCACTCATCCACACACTCCCCCTCCAGACTGGTGAGACAGTTCAATCAATCAATCAATCAGGTCATTTGTAGAGCGCACTACTCACCCGTAGGGTCTCAAGGCGCTGGGAGGGGGGGGGTGCCGCTACTGCTCGAACAGCCAGGTCTTGAGCTTCTTCCTGAAGGAGAGGTGGTCTTGGGTCAGGCGCAGATTGGTCGGAAGTGAGTTCCAGGTCTTGGCGGCCAGGTAGGAGAAGGATCTTCCTCCTGTTGTCGCTCTTCGAATGCGGGGGACGGCGGCGAGGGCGTGGTTGGTTGATCTGAGGAGGCGCTTGGGAGTGTAGAAGTTGATCCGGTTGTTGAGGTAGCTCGGGCCTTGGTCGTGTAGGGCTTTGTGCGCGTGGGTGAGGAGCCGGAAGGTGATTCTCTTGTTGACCGGGAGCCAGTGCAGATCTCTCAGGTGTCCGGAGATGTGGCTGCGTCGGGGGATGTCGAGGATGAGTCTCGCCGAGGCGTTCTGGATCCGCTGGAGTCTCTTCTGGAGTTTAGCAGTGGTTCCGGCGTAGAGGGCGTTGCCGTAGTCCAGTCGGCTGGTGACGAGGGCTTGGGTGACCGTCTTCCTCGTCTCGGTGGGGATCCACCGGAAGATCTTACGTAGCATGCGCAGGATGTTGAAGCATGACGAGGAGACGGCGTTGACTTGTCTGGTCATGGAGAGGGAGGAGTCCAGGATGAAGCCCAGGTTGCGTGCGTGGTCCGTCGGTTTGGGTGCGGTGCCCAGGGCGGGGGGCCACCAGGAGTCGTCCCAGGCGGAGGGCGTGGAGCCCAGGATGAGGACCTCCGTCTTGTCTGAGTTCAGTTTCAGGCGGCTGGTCGTCATCCATTCGGCTACGTCTCTCATCCCTTCGTGCAGGTTGGCTCTGGCGGTGGCGGGGTCGTTGGTCAGGGAGAGGATCAGCTGGGTGTCGTCGGCGTAGGAGATGATGTTCAGGTTGTGTTGGCGTGCGATGGCCGCGAGGGGGCTCATGTAGACGTTGAAGAGGGTTGGGCTCAGCGAGGATCCTTGGGGTACGCCGCAGATGACTTTGGTGGCCTCTGACTTGTACGGTGGTAGGCGGACTCTTTGTGTTCTTCCGTCGAGGAAGGAGGTGATCCATTCCAGTGCCTTCTCCTGGATTCCGATGTTGCTGAGGCGCTGTACTAGGGTGCGGTGGCAGACAGTGTCGAAAGCCGCGGAGAGGTCCAGGAGGATGAGGGCCGCTGTTTCTCCGTTGTCCATCAGAGTTCGAAGGTCGTCGGTGGCGGCGATGAGGGCGGTCTCGGTGCTGTGGTTCGCTCGGAAGCCGGACTGTGAGGGGTCGAGGGATCCATTCGTCTCGAGGAAGGCGGCCAGCTGTTTGTTGACGGTCTTCTCGATGACTTTGGCCGGGAACGGGAGGAGCGAGATGGGACGGTAGTTCTTGAGGTCGGTGGGGTCTGCTGTGGGTTTCTTGAGGAGAGCGCTGAGTTCGGCGTGCTTCCAGCTCTCAGGGAAGGTGGCGGAGTCGAAGGAGGTGTTGATGATGTCCCGCAGGTGGGGTGCGAGGACAGCGTCGGCCTTGTTGAAGACGTGGTGAGGGCAGGGGTCAGTCGGAGATCCGGAATGGATGGAGTTCATGGTGCGGATGGTGTCTTCGGTGCTGATCGGGGTCCAGGTGCGGAGGGTGGTGGATGGTGGCGTCGTTGCGGTTGTGGCTTGCGTTGGTTGGTTGTTGAAGCTGTTGTGTATGTCCGTGATCTTGTTGTGGAAGTAGGACGCGAGGGAGTTGCAGAGGTCTTGCGACGGTGTGATGTCGTTGTTTCCGGCGTTGGGGTTGGAGAGCTCTTTCACGATGTTGAAGAGTTCCTTGCAGTTGTGTGCGTTGTTGTCCAGCCGGTCCTTGTATGCATTTTTCTTGGTGGCGCGGATCAGTTGGTGGTGTTTCCGGGTGGCGAGCTTGAGGGTGGTCATGTTGTCCGTCGTTGGTTCCCTTCTCCAGGCTTTCTCGAGGGCTCGGCAGTTCTTCTTGGAGCACTTGAGTTCGTCGGTGAACCATGGTGTTTTTCTGCTGCAGGATCTGCTGGGCGGGGTCCTTAGAGGGGCGAGTTCGTCCGCGCAGTTGCTGATCCACTTCGTGAGGTTGTCGGCGGCCTGGCTGGGGTTCGCTGAGCTGGCGGGAGGGTGCTGGCTCAGGGAGGCGGTGAGCTGGTCGGCTGTGATCTTGTTCCAGCTTCTTCGAGCAACCTGTTGCTGGAGCTGGTGGATCGTCGTTCTTCTGAAGGTGAAGTGGACGCAGCTGTGGTCCGTCCAGTGGAGTCCTGTTGCGTGGCTGAAGGTGACGTCTTTGCTGGATGAGAAGACGGCGTCGAGTGTGTGTCCGGCGAGGTGGGTGGGGGTGGTCACCAGTTGCTTGAGTCCGAGGTTGTCGAGGTTGTCGAGCAGGGTGATGGTGTTGCGGTCGTTGTTGTTCTCCAGGTGGAAGTTGAGGTCCCCCAGGAGGATGTAGTCGGCGGAGGGGAGAGCGTGCGGGCTGACGAAGTCGGCGATGTCCTCGCTGAATCGTGTGCGCGGTCCCGGGGGTCGGTAGATCAGGGTGCCTCTGAGGGTGGTCTTCGGGTTGGTGTGGATCTGGAAGTGCAGGTGTTCAGCGGTGGTGAGGGTGTCGTCGGTGTTGGTCGTGATGCGGATGGTGTCTCTGTGGATGATGGCGATGCCTCCTCCGGTCTGGTTGTCGCGGTCCCTCCGGGTGATCTTGTAGCCCTCTGGGATGGCGATGGCGATGTCTGGGGCTGAGGAGGCGTTCATCCAGGTCTCGGTGATGAAGGCAACGTCGGGGGTGGTTGTGTCGAGCAGGTTCCAGAGTTCTACGGCGTGTCTGTGGATGGAGCGGGTGTTGAGCAGGATGCACTTGAGGTGGGTGCTGCTGGAGTTCGGCTTGTCGGGTGCAGGGAAGGTCCGGATGCAGGTGAACTTGCAGGCGAGGCAGCTGAAGGGTCCGTGGGTGTGCTTCGGGGCGGCTCGGTGACATCCTGGGATGTGGCCGGTGTTGAGTGCGGTGAGGTCGGCGGCGCTGTAGGTTCGTCGGGTCGGCTTCCGTCGGTGGGGGCCAGGGGTCCTGGCGCTGGTCGCGGTCCGGTCGCGGACGGGCGCAGACGGGCTTACCTTTGGCGCGCCTTCGGCGCACAATCGGCGTGACCGCTGCGCGTTCGCACGGTCGCCATTTAAGGCGAAGTGCGCGGGTGGGCGGAGCAGCTGGGAGGCGGGAGCGGGGAGGGAAACAGAAGAGAAAAGGGGCGGGGCTTAAGGCGGTGGCGGGAAGCGGGGGCAAAGCGCGATGATAAGCGGCGATTTACAAGCGCAAATCAGAGTGAAAACAAGGCGAGAATACAGTGACACACGATGTGGGGAGAACAAGCACAAATACAGGAAAAAAGCGGGTGAAAAACTACAGTGAAACACGATATGGGGAAGAAATAAAAACAAGCACAAATTCAGGGAAAAACAAGCACAGTTACTGGTAAAAAGGGGGAAACACCACGGAGATCGCTCAGGGCGGCAGCGAGGCCGGCGCTGAGACAGAGGCAGGCACTGGGGGCACACGCAGCAGCTGGTGGCCGTGCGGCGCGGGGGTGTCCCACAAGTGGGTCACACTCACCTGTGTCGCACGGTCGCCATTTAAGGCCAAGTGCGCGGGTGGGCGGAGCAGCTGGGAGGCGGGAGCGGGGAGGGAAACAGAAGAGAAAAGGGGCGGGGCTTAAGGCGGTGGCGGGAAGCGGGGGCAAAGCGCGATGATAAGCGGCGATTTACAAGCGCAAATCAGAGTGAAAACAAGGCGAGAATACAGTGATACACGATGTGGGGAGAACAAGCACAAATACAGGAAAAAAGCGGGTGAAAAACTACAGTGAAACACGATATGGGGAAGAAATAAAAAACAAGCACAAATTCAGGGAAAAACAAGCACAGTTACTGGTAAAAAGGGGGAAACACCACGGAGATCGCTCAGGGCGGCAGCGAGGCCGGCGCTGAGACAGAGGCAGGCACTGGGGGCACACGCAGCAGCTGGTGGCCGTGCGGCGCGGGGGTGTCCCACAAGTGGGTCACACTCACCTGTGTCGCACGGTCGCCATTTAAGGCCAAGTGCGCGGGTGGGCGGAGCAGCTGGGAGGCGGGAGCGGGGAGGGAAACAGAAGAGAAAAGGGGCGGGGCTTAAGGCGGTGGCGGGAAGCGGGGGCAAAGCGCGATGATAAGCGGCGATTTACAAGCGCAAATCAGAGTGAAAACAAGGCGAGAATACAGTGACACACGATGTGGGGAGAACAAGCACAAATACAGGAAAAAAGCGGGTGAAAAACTACAGTGAAACACGATATGGGGAAGAAATAAAAAACAAGCACAAATTCAGGGAAAAACAAGCACAGTTACTGGTAAAAAGGGGGAAACACCACGGAGATCGCTCAGGGCGGCAGCGAGGCCGGCGCTGAGACAGAGGCAGGCACTGGGGGCACACGCAGCAGCTGGTGGCCGTGCGGCGCGGGGGTGTCCCACAAGTTCCTCACTGCCCCTGACTCTCAACCTGTACCCCTCTTACTGAGCACCATGCACCATACTCTGGGAACTGGGATTGGGACTTCACGCACTGGACACATTTTAGCTGCCACCACTGGATCCTACCATACTGGGGAATCCAGACACACACACTACACTCAGGGGATAACCACCCTCCCAAGCAAGCCATTTCTCCTGCACACTCCCTCTCTTCCATCTACCCACACAGGGACAGGAACAGGGATTGGGCACTGGACCCAGCAAGGGATTCCTAATCTATGGGAACCTCCCCCTCTACTGGCATCCCGCCCTGTCATTTTCTCTCATCTGCCACTAAACATAAAAGCGCAGGAAACACCGTTTGAAAATGACACTCTTGAGCAAAAACAAAATCATAAACAATAATCCCAAACATGTGACTATCTGAAAAATGCAGAGTTTTGTAATATAGCCAGCTGTCGCTGTGGCACTGCGCAAACACAAGTCCTAATCCGCACCGCTGACCACCAATGTTAGAACTGGCAATTTCTGGTAGGCTAAGGCTGACGCCAAAGCCAGCCAGAAACCACCATTCTAGTCAGGGCAAGGGAGTCACACGCCAAGATAATCCCTGCTCACCCCCTTGGTAGCTTGGCACGAGCAGTAAGGCTAAACTCGGAGGCAATGTGTAAAGCATTTGCGCAAGCACACAACAGCAACAACATCCTAGGCACACCACAAAAGGAACACCACACAAGGTTATATAAAAATAACTTCTGTATTGTCAAAACACATCAGATAGAAATCACACATGTACATTGTGCCAACTGGCACGGGCAATATTCACAAGGGATTATGTACAAGACAGGGCCACATGGGCCACTGTCAGAATCAGCACTTTTAGAACTTAGAATAAGTGTAGCACAAAAGAACAAGTATAGGTAAGAACACATTACACATGATGCATCACCACATTCAGAGGTGTAAGGAAGGAAAACACATGATGCATAAACATACATTCAGTGGTGTGAGAACAAGGCACATGATGCATCAAAAACACATTCAGAGGTGCAGGAAAGAAAAACACGTGATGCCAAAAACATTCAGAGGTGTAGGAAAGACATATAATGCATAAAATACATTCAGAGGTGTCACAGGCATAATGGCATAGCACATCACGCATAACTCACATTTAGGCCTAACCAGTAAAAACTACAGTAGGCAATCTCTCACTAGTCTAAACACATTAGACTCTCCCCCTAAGCATAATTCACATTTACGGGCGTAACTCACATAGTGAAATAAATTCTCACTAGCATAAACCTACATAGGAGAAAAACAACCAACTAAGTATCACAATACCTGTAGGGGTATAAGCATGAACAGAACACATGATGTATCAACAACACATTCAGAGGTGTAAGGAAAGAAAACACATGATGCATAAAAATACATTCAGCGGTGTAAAAACAAGGAGACACATGATGCCTAAAAACATTCAGAGGTGCCAGAACACAACTCAATAGCGCAGAAACACATGATGCCTAAAAACATTCAGAGGTGCTAGGAAAAACCACACAATTGCGCAAAAACTTACATAAGCCACCACTTGTGGCAGTCCCTAGGCCAACTGGCCTTGTTGGGGCTAGGACGCCCTGTGTCCAAATAGTCAGGGTCCTAAACGGTGCATCTGCCCACTAATTGCTGGGCAGCTGTGAATCAAAAACTGCGCCAGGGCCCTCACTGGCCCTAGAACAAAAGCTGCGCCAAGCTGGAGCCACACAGGCTCTGTAAATAACTTTGCCCCCTAAGAGCCCTCTCTGGGCTCCTGAAACAACAATGTGGGCAGGGAGCCTCTCTGGGCTCTAAACACGGTGGGGCGCTCTGAATAACACAAAGGGCAACCGCCCCAATCCCTCGCTTACCAGGCTCTGGGGATGATGTAGCAGCATCGCGCTGCAGACTCTCTCTTCCAAAGCGGCGGGGCAGGCACCGGCAATGTGCCTCGAGCCCCTCCGCTCCTCTCTCGCTGCTGGCGGTTAGGACGTCCTTTCAGTAGCGCGGGGCTCCTCTCCCCTCCCAGGAGCCTCGAAAGGACGACGCCGCACTGCCTCTTCCCCCGGGCCCCCTCCTGGGACCCCGGGGCTTCACCGCACCGGCAGGGCTCTCCCCTCACATGGGAGCCCTGCTGCCGCCGCCATCTTCACTGCTCCCCTTCGTCCGCGATGTGGCCAACCGGAGCGCGGTTCACGGGTACGAGCCCGCACCAGCGGCCCAATCACCTCGCGGCCTCACAGGGCGAGCCTCCCAGGCCCGCCAATGACAGTGCGTCGCCTCCGGTTCTCAGTCCACGGCTCCGGGCGGGGGACAGCGATTTCTCTGGCGCCAAATGAGGGGTGGGCACCCTCGGTGCATAAAACAAATGCCGAAGCGAGGTGGACACTCGCCAAATAATTAAATAAATACGGGCAAAGTCGCAGGGTAGGCACCTGCCAATCCTCACGCAAAATGCGTAACGGCGACACGCTCGCACTACAGCAAAAAGCGCTCTCAAGCGCTATGGGACCAAAAAAAGCGCTCTCCCAGCGCTATAAGCAATAAAGCAGCCCCCATGAGTGAAGGGGCCAGGAGAGCCAGGCAAAGGGGTCCCCAAAAGTCCTGGGCAGCAAAAATATGGAGCAAGCAGCGCCCCAGGAAAAAGGAAAGTCCTTCAGGTGTCCAAGTCCATACAGGGGCTGGGCAGGGCCCAGGGAGGCAAGCTTTCCCCTGGGCCCAAACAGCAGCACGCCCCTGGCAGATTCAAGTAGGAAACAAGAAGATTTTGTGAGGGGACACAGCCCCTTTTTATACTATAAAATCCTTTGTCTAAAGGGTGCAGGCAGTGGGAAAACCAGCTAGAACTGGTTATAGGGAATTCCTTTCACTGGCCAGGCTATGGACATCAGACGCACCCCAGGGGGTGGAGCCAGCATTGTGTGGGGAAAACCCAGCCTCACTCAGTACCCTCAAACCAGACAGTCAATCCACATGCAGGCCCAGGCTCACTCCTCCCCTCACATCAGCATGCTAAACACTCCATTCACCACCGGGGCAGACCCTCCCAGACTCTTGGAGCCAGGCTCACCAGCCAGCCTCAGCCAATCACACGCCAGACACAAATTACACAAATATGCCAACTTCTAAAAGTGGCACTTCTACACTAGACACAATCATGCCGCATATACCATTGCGCAGCATTCAATCTCACGAGTTCGCACATACCAAACTCGACCCTGCACTCCCCACACATCAGGAACTACCATGGGCATACATATTCCCCATGCATTCCTATGGCAGGGCAGGTCACTCACCACACATACACAGAGAGCTCACGCACTTTACACTGTACCACAGTGAAAAAGTGCGCAAAGGCCTAAAATCACCAACACCAGATCACAGAAACAGGCTAGGAAAAAGCAAAAAGTTTCGGGGTGAACCTGCCAAAAAGGGCCAGGTCCAACATAAGCGTAAGGAGTGCGCTCTATTCGCTATATAAAGCAGAAAGGATTGAAAAGGAATCCCAAAAATCCCTTGAAAATTCTGTACACCCACTGGCTAATTACATCACCCTGCCTATGAGCCATTGGAAGAGGAGCCTTTTGTTTCGCTTAAGAGTGGGCACTATTACATTTGTACTCTGTTTTCCCCTTGGCCACATTTTTTTTGTAAATAATATTTAAAGTATATCAAGAGGTTTTTAACTCAGTATTTTAAAAAGCTTACGCCCATCAGCTTGGAAAATGCCTATTAGAGGCTACTCACACTGGACGATGGAGAGCTGGGTTTTCGCACAGGCACTTTTTTGAGAATCGCAGTTCGAGCTTGTCAAATGATGTCTAATCATTGAGCTTTTATTTTACTTATTCATTCGTGGAGAAGCTTGGCTCAATGGTTAGAGCGGCAGACCCTGATGCAGAGTTCTGGCCCGGGACCAGGGTTCAATTCCCGCCTCGGCGGCTCTTGGACTCAATTTCCCCGGACCTGATCATTCTCGCCTCGGTGCCTAGTCTAATCATGGGTCCCACTCTGTGACTCTGGGCAATAGCTTGCTTAATCTCCACAATGGCCCCAGCAGCACTTGGATGCCTGGCTTCACCTTGGGGGTGCCCAGGAGTGGACATTTCACAGGAAAGCCAGGATGGGTTCCACAGCGTTATGAATACAGCGCTACGAGACCTCTGGGTAGAAGTGCGCTATACAAACACATTTACATTTACACATGAATTAATATGAATTTAAAGATCATTGAATGCTGCTAATGTTTTATTATGACTCTCTTACCTGTATATTTGTAACTTGTTTGTTGTTGTGTCTTTGTGCTTTTATGGATACTATGTTATCCGAATAAAGTGTTTTTGAACCTTGAACCTTGATATTAAGTGTTCTTTGCCTAACAGATCTAGAATGGGTGCTTGTAAAAAAATAGCTTATCTAAGCAATGCAGGGATGAATCAGCTTCAGAACGTCGGGCAGTTTAGCCGGACACTGGACATCTGAACTCACAAAGAGAAGATGTCTGCTCTCTGTTAAAAAATTGTTCATGTTGCAGACATCCTGCAAAAGATGATGTCTGGAACAAGGCCTAGACTGCTTGTACTCCAAGCACAAGACATCTCTCTGTGACATCTGCAAACATTTTCCCTTAAAAGAAAGCCTCCACATCAATGGCAAAGAAATTCCAGTCAATGATGCCAAATACCTTAACAATGACTCTGAACAACCACCTCGCCAATGCTGATGAAGATACAGTTGACACTATACTGTTGAATACTCAAAATATATTATTGAGATTCTGTAATGACCATGCCACAGGATAGTCGTATTCCATCATCACTGGAGATGTAGCTTTTATATTCACTGCTGAACCACTGAAAGTGCCCACAGACTTACGGGTGCAAATGTTTGCTTCTGAATTGAAGGCCAATGTAGTAACCAAGACTTCATATACTGCATGCTGTCTGCACAGTTTTTTTTATAAATCTTTTTTATTTGTTGTTGCACAAATCAAAGTTACAGACTACTGTGACACATGCACAGGAGACAACTCATACTTCAATTATCGAACTTAGTTACATAGGATTAATTCACAGCAAATAATACTCAATCATTAGGGGGTTACAAGAGTCTCGCCATCATTCGGGGGAGCTGGCGGGGTGCATATGTTACCTCTATGTGAATTCCAGGGTTCCCATATCTTGCCCCACTTCCCTGGACACCCTCTGGCCACATAGACTGACTTTATCTCGGAACATGCACCAGTCCAGATCTTCCTTCCACTTTTCTAGCGTTGGTGATTGGTGAGCCCCCCAATATTGTGCTATGTTCTTTTTAGCAACCATTACTGCTAGGGTCGTCCATTGTCCATTGTCGGCGTGTTGGGGGGGTCGTTGCAGTCACAGTAAGGGGTCAGCGGTCCTGCGGCGGGGCGCGGCGGGGCAACCGTGTGAGTGCGAGGGAGGCCCAAGCCGGGGGGCCTCGGATGATATTTCCTGAGTGCAGCCAGGGCAGTGGTCACCCTCCGAGGGGCATGGTCAGGGTCTGGCACGCGGGAAGCGTGGCAGGGCGGAGAGGAGAAGTCTGTCTGTCATTAGCGGCGGGGCTTGTGGCGCAAGCGATCAGGAGCAAGAGCATGAGTATGGGTGTGGCGCGGCTCAAGCGTGCGTGGTGTGGTGAAAAGGCAGGAGCGCTAGCATCGGCTTCTGTATGGTGCTGGCCAGAGGGGGGGAGGGAGTGAGTGTGGCGGCGTTCCGTAGTGCCCCTCGTCGTCGCAGTAGTAGTGGGTCATGTCATCTCAAGTTATCCCTTGTTCCTGGCAGGCTTGCTGAAAGGACTTAAGGAGATCGTCCCAGAGCTGCGCAATGGGGAATTTCCGGAGGAGCACCGTACTTTCTGCCCGTGCCCAATTAATGAAAGATGTGTGCCAGTGTCGGATGTGTGGGGGGGTGCTAGCCTTCCAGTGTTTGGTAAGTAAGTTTTTGGCTGTGATTAGACCCATATCCCAGAACCTTGCCAGTACCTTGTTCAGCTTCGTGCGTTTGTAGAGCCCTAGGATACAGGCTTCCCACGTTCGCGGCACATATTCGTCGGTGCATTGTGTGAGTAATGTTGTAACCTCGTCCCAGTACTTTTGAATGTTGGGACATCGCCAGAGCATATGTAGGAGATCTGCTCCTACCAGGGAACATCGTTGGCAGGTAGTGTCAGTAACTGAGAAATATCTGTAAATATAGTCGGGCGTGAGATAGGCGCGGTGCAAGATATAAAATTGGATGAGCTTGAAACGGGGATTGCGTGGGATATTAGTTGGCCCAGCTAATACTATCGCCCACTCCTTGTCAGTCCAGTCCCTCCCTCTATCGGCTGCCCACTTCTCCCTGAGCGGCAAGGTGGAAGGCTGCGTGTGGGTCAGCAGGGCCTGCGCCAGTCAGTGTATTATATGGGAGCCGGTGCCCATGACATGTAAATACTGCATGAATTGATGCATCGGTAACTCCTCTGTCACATCGCCCCAGGAGGTGGTCAGCATACGTATGAGGGATGCATGCAATGGGAATTGCCCGGCTGGGAGGTCCGTGCTTGCGGCGAGGTCCGCAAAAGAAAGCAGCGCGCCGTCAGCGTAGAGGTCACCCAGCGTTTCCACACCTGCCCGTGTCCAGCCGGCCAGTAGGCCCTCCGTCAATGCTCCTGTTGCCCCGGGGCGCCCAGGAGAGGGAGTATCGGGGCATACGGCTTCGTTGCCCGGGTGAGCCGTAGGCATCGAAGGAAGCACTTGCGTGCCACTGCTAGGTGCAATTGAGAAGGACAGGGGGACCGAGTTAGAGGATGGAACAATGTACAGACCTGCGTCTGGGTCCAAGCGGTGGCGTCCGAGGCAGTGTCTCCCAGATTTTTACCGCAAAGCCATCCCGACACCCATTGTAGCTGCGCCGCTAGGTAGTACAGCTCCATGTTGGGAACCGCCAGGCCTCCCGAGTCAGTGGTCATATATAGTTTAGTCAGTGCCACGCGGGGCCGGCCCGCGTTCCAGACAAGGCCGCGAAGCAGGACCTCCAGGTCCCGAAACACTTTATTGGGGACATATGTCAGAATATTGGAGAAGTAGTACAATAGCCTTAGTAGGACTATCATCTTGGCCAGCGCCACACGACTAGGCACATTCAGGGGCAGGGTCTTCTAAAAGCCGATTTGGGCACGAATGGAAGCAATCGCCCTCATCAGGTTCCCCTCCAGGACATCTGCTGGGTTCCAGTAGACATGGATTCCCAGATAGCGGAATGTAGTGGGGTACCATTGCAGCCTCTCGCCGCCTAGATGGATATCACTTTCAGGCGTATCCGGCCTGAAGGAATAGGCTCCCGACTTGGACCAGTTGACCCGCAATCCCGACATGTCTTCGAAAGTTCGGAAAATGTCAGTGAGAGATCCTGGGACATTGGTCAGATCTCTGGCATATAATAGCAGGTCGTCTGCGTATAGCGAGACCACATGAAGTCCATCTGCCATTGGGATTCCCCACTCATTTCCCTGCGTCCGGAGGATCGTGGCCAGGGGTTCCATGGCCAAGGAGAACAACAGGGGCGACAGGGGGCAGCCCTGTCTGGTACCCCGTCGTACACGGATGGCTTCAGAGAGCAATTTGCCGGTGCGGACCCGGATCGTGGGTCTGCGGTAAAGTAGATCAACCATGGTCTCATAGCCGCCTCCCAGTTTGTATTTCTCCATTACCGCACTCAGGTACGGCCACTCGACAGAGTCAAACGCTTTTTCGAGGTCTAACACTAGGCACCCTGCTCGAGGCCAGCATCGAACGGCATATTCCTGTATACGGAACAAGCGTCGGATATTATAAGAGGTGTGGCGTTCTGGAACGAAGCCATTCTGATCATGGTGCACCAGGTGGGGGACCAGGGGGGGCAGTCTCCGGGCTAGGGTGGAAGCAAGTATTTTGTAGTCTGTGTTCAGGAGGGCCAGGGGGCGATAAGAGCCCACCCGTGTGTTATCCCTGACGGGCTTAGGTATGGATATCAGGTTGGCTTCATTTAACGTAGGAGGAAGAGAGGAGTCCTCTGCGGCCGCAGCGTACACCTTCAGGAGCTCCGGAATGAGAATGTCCAAGCCAGCCTTGTAAAATTCGGCCGGTAACCCATCAGGGCCGGGGGACTTGCCATTGGATAGGTTGAAGATGGCTTCACGGAGCTCCTCAGGTGTGAGCGAGACCCCGAGTTCGTCTTGTTGTGCGATAGTCAGTTGTGGCATCAGGAGGGGGGAAAGATACTCTGCTATGTCGGGGTGAGGGTCGCGGAGCCGGGAGCGATATAGAGCGTCGTAGTGGGTCGTGAACCTTTCATGAATGTGGCGCTGCGAGTACAGCAGGCCCCTCCCGTCCACATGTATCGCCGCCACCGGGGCCGCTCGATCTTCCTGCGAGATCAGCCATGCCGATAATTTGCCAGGCCTATCGCTCAGATGGTGTGTTCGCGCTGCATGGGCAGCGTAATTAAGAGTGCGTAGCCGTTCCAGGAGACGCGCATGTTCTGCATGCGTCTCCGTCAGCGGGTCAGCAGTGCCATCGACCGCGTCCTGCTCCCGATCAAGCAGGCCGGTCTCCAGTTGCGTTAAGTCGCCCTCTAGTTGTCGCCGCAGGTGCCCCTGCGTACCCAAACAGTGGCCACGAATCACGACTTTGAAGGGGTCCCACTCGACCTGGGGAGAGGATGCCGTTTCAGAATTCTCCTCAAAATATTGGGCTGTTTGCGTGAGAAGGGAGTCGCGGAAGGCCACATCCAGCAGCAGCGCCGGCTGGAGTCGCCAGGTGGGAATGGGGGGGTGTGGGCGTTCCCAAGTGATGGTCAGGAAGTGTGGGTTATGGTCCGAGTGAGTGGTGCGTCCCATGTATCGCGCGTCAGTGAAAAGCGGGAGAAGTTCAGCGGACACCATGAATCTGTCCAGGCGTACGTGCAGGTTGTGCGCGCCTGAATAATAGGAGTACACCTGTGCTGTGGGGTTGTGAGCTCGCCACGCATCGTGGAGATCCCATGGCGCAGCCCAGCGGAGCAACGCCTTCGAGGCACCGTGTGTCGGTGCGCCAGCTAGGGGCGGGGAGGAGCGGTCAAGTGTCGTGTCCAATACGCAATTGTAGTCACCCCCCCAGTATCCACGGGGCTGCATGCCAGGTCGCCATTGTTGTAGAGAGGCGTGCAAGGAAGCCGCCCTGGTCAGTGTTCGGGGAATATAATGAGACTAGCACCACTTGCTGCCCATCTAGCCTGCCCTGAGCCACCACGTATCTGCCTACGGCATTTATATGCCTGTCCGTGACCGCCCAGGGGGTCCCAGGACGGACCCACAGTAGGGTATCGCGTGCATATGAGGAGTAGTCCGTGGCATAGAGCTGCCCACGCCACCTACGATGCAGAGCACGTACCTCCGCCTTGTTCAGATGTGTTTCTTGGAGCAGCGCTATATTTATCTTATGACGTTTTAGATAGGAGTAAATCTGATACCGTCTAGCCGGTGTGTGCATGCCCCTGACATTCCAAGTACAGATCTGGATTTCAGCCATAGTCACCACTCATGTAAGTCCCACGCTCACCAGCCAGGTCCAGGCCTCCGGGTGAGGCTCCCCGCAGGTCCCCCGATCCCATCCCCACCCCCAGACCACCTCCAGTTGTTAACACAATATGCATTGACTCCCACAGGTGCATAAGGGTAGGGGAGAAAGGGAACATATAAAGCCAGGAAAAGGCAACATTATAGGTAATGCCAAAAGGTCGGCTGCACAACATGTCGCCGTCCAAACACTCAAATGAGCTATAGTAAACTATACAGTTCCAAGGGGGTAATATAAGTGGCTTATGCAACAAAAGTCTGAGCAACAATATTGTCCACGAGAGGAACAACACCTCTCCCGGGCCGAAAAGGAGAGGCCGTGACTGACAGGCAGGCCCATGAGTCCGCCCGCCCAGAATGCTGGAACGAAGGCCGTCCGATGCCAGAGAGCAGGGAGTAAGGGGTCATCGTCTCCAGATGGGCCAGAACAGAAGTCTCTAGCGGGCGTGTGGTCACAGCTGAAGTGATGTCCCGCCAGGGTAGAGGACAGGGCCGTGTGTACATATCAAAATGTTACTCACTGTGTCACGTCATCGCTCGACCACTCAGGGTAGGAAAATCCCCGCATCAGTCAATTCCGCAGTTCGCTCACCTCAGGACAAGCCAGAACAACACCAGCACAGCTGCGCCAGTCCCGCGCCACGGGGAAGGAAGGCTCTCGGGTCCCTCTCAGCCGAGAAGGTCCACCGTCTGTGGCGTGACGTCCAGGGGATCCGCAGACTGTAGAGAGTCCGGCAGGCCGTAGATCGCCTCATCGTCACTCGGAAACGTGGTCGGGCTGGCATTTGGGGCAAAGGACGGGGTCGGGGAGCTGCTGATCTCCGTGACCTTGCGCAGCGCATCCTGTTGTTCCTGTAGGATCAGGTCCACTGGTGGAGAGCGAGTTGGCACCTCCTGGATGCGGGGGGCGTGGGTGTTCTGCGTCTACGGCGCTGCCGTGATCCTCGTGTGTGCAAAGTCGTGGTGGTCCCTTGCGCCTTCCTAGGCGCCTCAGTCACTCCTCCATCTAGACAGGCCTCGACCTCTTCAGGGCTAGTGAAGAAGTGCGTTTTGTCCTGTGCCGCCACCCTTAACTTGGTGGGGAAAAGCAGCGAATATTTGAGGTCCGCCTGTCGCAGTCGCCTCTTCACTGCTAAAAAGGAGTGACGTTGTCTTTGTACCTGTACAGTATAATCGGGAAAAAACATCACAGTGGCGTTGTCTACCTGGATGTCGCCAAGCTTCCTAGATTCCCGCAGGATCGTATCGCGGTCTCTGTAGTTAAGGACACGAAAGATTAGAGGCCTGGGGTTGGAGCCAGGAGGGAGGGGCCTTGTGGGTACCCGGTGTGCCCGCTCCACCACAAAGTAGGGAGACAGTGTGCCCTCCGGCAGCAGGCCTCGTAGCCAGGATTCTACTCGCCGAGTGGTATCCATCCCCTCCCATTTCTCTGGGATGCCTACTAGTCGGACGTTATTTCTTCGTGCCCGCCCTTCTGCGTCCTAGGCGCGTTCCTCCAAAAATTCCACCCGGTTGAGCAGATCCTGGATATGCTTGTCTGCTTGGCTCACCGTGGGCTCCAGCGCCGCCACCGCCCCCTCCAGGGTCGAAGTGCGGTCTTGTAGCTTCTTATGGTCGGCTTTGTGGTGGGTCAAGTCAATCGCCACGCTGTCAATCTTGGTCTCCAGGGAGGTGCGAGTCTGCTGGAGGGATTCTTCCAGCCGCTCCATGACGGCCAACACATTGTCCAGTTTGGACGTCACCTGCTCCGCATCCATCTTGGACGCTGCCTTGGATAGTTTCCCCTTTATCGCCGTGCCTCCGGTTCCGGTCCGTGTCTTCACCCCTCCAGACATGGGCCAGGCGTGGCGACTATGCAAAGCTTGCACACAAGTGGGACAGGGCAAAACGCAGCTCCAGGCGGCAAGTATGCAGGATTCTGGGAGGTCGGCGGCCTTAAGTACAGTCCGGGCTTAAAGAGGCGGCCGCAGCAGCGGCACCCCACAGTTCTTGTGGCTCCGTGGCTGCGGAGCCACCGTTAGTACCAGTGTCCACCCGCGGGCACACAGATGAGCAGGGCAGGCAGCGGGGGCACCTCACATTGGCTGGAGGGGGTGTCCCAAAGTGCCGCTCCAGATTCCAGGCGTGCAAGTGTTCAATGAGCCGATATCCTCAGGTGCAGGCCGGGTGCGCAGTGACGTGGGCCACACTGGTGCCAGGTAGCTCTCGTGTGAAAGATCCAGTACCAATGGCCACACTAGGACGTGTAGCGGGGCAGGGCAAGCGATGAGGGCGCACCACAGAGGCTCAGGCGAACTCACAGGCCTGTGTGGCAGCGGGTTTGGGTAGCCCCTTCCTCAGCACTCGGAAAGCAAGCGCCTGGGCAGTCGCGGGCAGCGGCGTTATTCTGTGATGGCCTCCTCGTCGTGGCAGCCCTCGGGGTCCGTGGCATGAGTCAAGGAGTGGGGGGTGCAGAAGAATATGGTCTCCAGGGGGGCCCCCAGCTCACCTCCAGAAGCTCCCGTGGCTCATTCACAAATCTCTTCCCCTCCAGGGCGTCCCGCGGCGTGACGACTCTCCAGGTGTGGAGCGGTGGGGGCTCAGTAGTGCTATCTTATGGTGCCGGGAGGTGGGCAGACTCTCTCCCGCCGTTGGCGGCTCCTCTCGTGCTCTGGGCCTCTGAGCCCTCGTTGGCCGTGTGCTCTGAGATGTACAGTGCCTTCGTTCTGGTTGGGGGGGAGGCGCAGCGCAGCTCTCCACATGAAGCGCGCCCTGAATGGCACTCAGTCGCAGTGCCTCCCCGTCTCCCTCCGGCGCACCGGGCCGGCTCGGTGCTGCAGCACGGCACCTGCCTCCCCCGGCGTCAAGATGTAACGTCCACGCCACATTGTAGGAGGGGAGCGCCGCGTCCGTTGAGGGTCAGTGGAGTGGAGGGGGGGGAGTCACTCAATCCATGCCTCCAGACCTCGCAGGGCCCAGCGGCGTGTCAGGCAGGCCGCACCCCCAGTCCCAGCACCTCGATCGAGGATCCCAAGTGGCGGGAATGTGTGGGGGCCGCCGCCCGTTCCCAGGCAACACTACGCTTCCTCTGTACACCGATGGCGGTGGGCAGCACCGCAGGTCAGTCGGGTACCACTCCTGTGCAGCTGTCGGCGTAGGCTCTTAGGTTACCGCTTCCTGCGCCTCCTCTCAGTCCGACACCTCGAGCCGCGGCCTCGCCCGAGGCCCCGATCTCCACCAGCTCTCCAGCGCCACCACAATCATCCACGGCAGCCCCAGGTAAGGAGGGCACAGCAGTGCGGCAGGGTCAGTCGGCAGCACGGTGTCCGGTGGGCCGCCCGGTCTTCCCCTTCAGGCTCCGCAGGCTCCGGCAAGGCGCCGCGCAGGCCGCAATGTCAGGCCTAAAGGTGCGCCCAAATCCACGGCCTCATGTAGTTAGGCACCCCAGGGGGACCTCCACAAAGTCGGCTATGGTGTCCCAATTAGCACCGGTGCGGGGCCCGGTGTCCGATCAGCCCCTAGGTCGGTCAGTGGGTGGGCAGGGGTTGTGTATTGGTCCGCCAGCAGTTTGGGCCAGGTCAGGATAACTGGGGCGGAGAAGCGGCCCAGGAGAGGGGAGCTCGAGCAGGAGCTCTACCCTAGCACGTCGTCCTCCATTGCGCGCCAAGCCACGCCCTCCATCACATCGCCAATGATGATGAAGATACAGTTGACACTATAATGTTGAAGACTCAAAATATATTATTGAGATTCTGTAATGACCATACCACAGGATAGTCGTATTCCATCATCACTGGAGTTGTAGCTTTTATATTCACTGCTGAACCACTGAAAGTGCCCACAGACTTACGGGTGCAAATGTTTGCTTCTGAATTGAAGGCCGTTGTTAGTAACCAAGACTTCATATACTGCATGCTGTCTGCACAGTTTGTTTTATTTATTATTGCTTAAATCAAAGTTACAGACTACTGTGACACATGCGCAGGAGACAACTCATACTTCAATTATCAAAATGGGTACATAGGATTAATTCACTGCAAATAATACTCAATCATTAGGGGGTTACAAGAGTCTCGTCGTCATTTGGGGGAGCTGGCAGGGTGCATATGTTACCTCTATGTGAATTAAAGGGTTCCCATATTTTGCCCCACTTCCCTGGACACCATCTGGCCACATAGACTGACTTTTCCCGGAACATGCACCAGTCCAGATCTTCCTTCCACTTTTCTAGCGTTGGTGATTGGTGAGCCCCCCAATTTTGCGCTATGTTCCTTTTAGCAACCATTACTGCTAGGGACGCACTGTAAAGGATACACGACGATTCTGCAGGAGCGTCAGGAATCCGAAGTATAATCCACAGCCTTCCCCTGCAGCCTTCCGACTCTATCAAGCACTAGAGCACAGGAGGCAAGCCAGGGGAAAACAGGGAGACAAAACAAGGAAAGGTTGGGGGTAACAATTGGGTGTTGAGGGTCTTCAGACTGGTCGTCTCAACCTTCTTGTGGGCTTGGCAATCAAGAGAGACTGTAATGCAAAGAGTTATATTCTTACATCTGAAGAGGACAATCACATTCCCAATTACACAACATAACCTTTCATACCTATCTGGTTGTATGTTAATGTTCCTGAATGGATATGGGAGAACCTCTGGAAATGGATATAACTGGAGCTGCAGTGTAGAAGACAAAACCTTCATAAGTCTAATGACTCAATGTATACTTGTGTTATGAGTGACTAACAAAATATCCTGCTCACTCTGATCTTCTGTCTTAACTGCCACGAAGCACACCCCAAAGGTTTGTTTGAATACAAGAATTCGGTTGCCAATATCCTTGATAGTGGGAACCACATCTACAATAAACAAAACAGGGCATCAAACACTTCAATACAGTCTTACTGATACCAAGTACAATGTGCAGCGCAATAATGCGCTGTTACCGTGTTTCTGGAACATGTAGCTGTAGCCCAATCCTCACTGGTCCACGCAAGATATCAAGTCCAAATAGGTGAAATATATCACCAGAGCTGAATCACCCCCAAGGAAATGGTGTCAGAAGGGATGGGCAGGGGTAAAGAAAGGCCCTAACTGACTAAGGAAAGAACACCGGTAACAACCCGGCCGCCAGCGGAGAAGAACCCGGCTGGCAGCGGAGCAACCCGGTGTAGGAGAAACAAGGAAGGGTGAAGGTTTGCCCGGCCTGTCAGCGGAGACAAACCCGGCTGACAAGCGGAGCGGTAATGAGGCCAACAGCAGAGAGAGGATGCCCGGCTCGTCAGCGGAGCACAAGCCCGGCTGACCAACGGAGCAGTACTGAGGCAAATGGTAGGGAGAGGAATCCCACCGGATGGCGGAGTTAAACCCGGCCGCCGGGCGGGACACCAGAACACTGGAAAGGCAGCAAAATCGGGAAACGACACGGAACGTGTCAAACTGCACAAGCGCGGTGGTGAGGCACTTGGCAAACGAGAGGGACAGGCTGCGGAGGCTCACAAACGAACCAACGGAGCCAAGAACACTCTCGATACAGAAGAACGCCAGGACGTAGGAAAACGGAAGTCAGGCACAGGAAGTCAGGCAGCAAACAAACCCAACGGAGCTAGACGCTAGAACGTGAAGCGTCGCTCCCTGGGTCAAGGACACCTAAATAGTGCACAATTAAAGGGACAGCGCACTGGGAGGGGGCTTGAGGCATGACACGCACATTGTTTAGTATAAGAGGTTAGATCTGCTGTCTGCACAGTTTAAGGTCCAGTATATTCTGGACAATGGGCGCAATCAACCAGCCTTGTTATATGGGCAAAGATTCAAGAGCAGTGTCTGAACCCCACGACTATGAAATGTGCTTCTGAGGCCACATCATCAGCCCATGGATCCGCACAAGGACTATGCTCATGTTACACTAACAGGTGTTGGTACTAAAAATCACTGACGATTAAAGATCCTCTGAATGTTCTGGACATTTTACAACAGATGCTGGAGACCTTAACAGCAGGTAAGGTAGTCCCTGCACCGCTGCTACTAACACAACTATCCTATCCTATGAAACTCAACTCCTGCTGCTGCTACTTTCACTGCATCCCCGCACCACACTATGTTTCAATCCACTTACCCCACATGCTATAGGGGAAGATGATGATGAAGAGGAGAAGCAGAAAGCAGTTGAAGATGAAAAAGATGGAGATATTGTCCGTGATCAGAAGAATCATTATGAACGTGATATCTGGAGGGAAAGCATCCCACCCAGGGATGTAGATGGAAGTATCCTCAGTCTTCTGCAGCAGACATTTCTTTCTTCCATGCTCTGTTGGAAAGTGGAGTCAAGAAATATGGCCTACCCATGGAGCCTGCAGAGCAGCAGTACTTCTTTTATGGCTTCAAGGAGCAACCTAAGAAGTTGAAGTCCCTTAAGTTGTGGACTAAATATGGAAGGAGGAGTGACACTGGCTACAGTTCAAGCAGTATTCCTGTAACTGAAAAACTATACAGCATCAGACACAGCACCAGCATGCCTCATGGGTCACCCGGTACCAGACTTCATAATTGCAGCACTGGCCCGATGACAATCTGCAAAATAAATGTGAAATTGAGTCCTTGGAGACCAAGGGCTATGTACTGCACAGCTTCTGGGCAATGAGCCTCTAAAAAAATTCTTCACATTTCATACAATATGAATAAACATTTCAATTGCGAATAATTCACACATTTCTTGTAAATCTTCAATTTTTTATGTAAACAAAACCAATTCAATTATGAATACCAAAAAAGGTTCAATGTAGTTCATTCATATGCAATGACATAATAATAATGCAGTTGTCAATCTATGTTTTGTTCACTCAGTAACTGAACATTTCAATGAAATCAAAATTCTTTACAATAACCCAATGCATTTCGAGTTCTACCGAACTCTTCCTCAGGGGTTCGTTAAACTTTATACGATTCTTCCAACAGTGAGAGACTCTATTCATGTGGAGAGGTGCTGATGCGGAATCTACAACAAGAAGTATAAATAGTCACAATTTTATGAATATACCAAAACGTTATGCGCTTTCGCAAGAATTTCTAAGGTATGCATTCTCCACTGTGTAATGAAAGGTGAGAAAAGTGTTAAACTCCGAAAGAAATCATATCAACCTCAGCAGGCCGTGAACATGCTCTCAAGAAAGGATCCTTTACAACCCTAAAACCACCACCAGAGGAGGTGTCTATGTTCAAAAGCACCCTAGTGCAATATTTGTAGAAGTTCATGTGACCCCTAGTTTAAATTAAAATAAAACGAAACGAAATGGAAAAGAACCCTACCTAGCCTATGGTCTGAGGTGAAGTGGCCTGCCACTCAATCACGTCTGGACTTGAAACAGGGTGTAATAATAACCTGCAAGTGACATCGCCAATGTGTTAAAAAAGGCTCATAATCATGTGTCCAAGTAAGTGACGACGAGATGAAATATATGAAAAATATACTGACATACCAGATGTGTTAATAAAATTATTGTCTCCAAATCTCTCCAATAGACCAATGTCTCGAAAGTATATGTGAACCTAGTCCAAAAAAGAACGATGCGTATCAGTGATACCTCATGCATAATAAACAAGTTGTCGGCATATAACTATTATGTACCCAAGGTCTTACCCTGATGTTCTGATGTGGACGAAAAAAGTCCTGTTAATTCTTGCCCAATAGTACTCCAACCACTCTGAAAAAAGAGGGCGATGTATTACTATTAAAAGTTAACCTCTCCCTTGTCTAATGCTTTGTGCCGGTCCAGAGTCCTACGTACCTTCAATCCTAATGTTCGTCTCCTCTTCTAACCCATACTGAGTGCCGACTTACAAACTCGGCGTTCTCCATATGTAAACACTCGGCGTTCTCTAATGCTAAACCTAGAAAGCGGACTATCACCCCTCCACACTGTTCTAAGATGGCGCCCGTCGAGATTGTGTTAAACTGAAGGTGAAGGGTTCGAGATGACCCTCGATCAAATATAGGATTAAATTACCTAAAAAGCTACTTCATGTGAAATAATTATGTGTCAAGAGAATGGATATAAAATGAATAACAATAGAAAAAATATCGGACGAGAGGATTCAAAACGTGCACTATAAGTAGATGAAAGTTCCCAAGCCTCACCAATTCAAGGAAGTGAAAAAATATTACGATGCAATGCAGGAACCCTTTACAATCTAAGTTCTTTTAAAACAGCTCATTATAGAAAGCATAACATTTTATAATGGTCGTTTAGACCCCCCGGGATGACCGTCCCCAGTTTTTTGATCCAAGCAGTTTCTTTACGTGCTAGTATGATGTTGATGTCAGTGCCAGTATGTGAGGAAATATGTTCTAGAATGGTGAAGCGAAGTTGCGGAATGGTATGTGCGGCATTCACCCAATGTGCTGCTAATGATGAATTCATGTTTTTGTTTCTGATTCGACTCTTGTGTTCAACTATTCTTGTTTTAATCTTCCTGCTTGTGCGTCCCACGTAGACAAGTCCACATGGGCACTTGATTGCATAGATGACATTTTCTGTTGTGCAATCTGACGTGTGTCTTAAAGCAATGGGTCTTCCCGATTTAGGGTGTTGAAATTCCTTTCCCACAATTACATTGCCGCACTGGCCAAGTTGTAACACTTTCTCATGCCCTTAAAGGAGCTGTGTTGTGGAGATTTAGTGGTTTTTAATAGCTCTCTCAAGTTTTGTGCTCTAGTATGTGCAAACAACGGTGGTTCAGTAAAAACTGTGCGAAAATCAGGTTCATTCTCTATGAGCTCCCATCTTTTCCGGATGATGGCTTTGATTTTTGGAGCTTGTGCAGAGTATTTCATAACAAAAACTTCTCTTTTAGCTTTGTGTTTTTCATGTTGTTTCAAAAGTTCTTCCCTGTTTTTTTTTAACACAGTCTCTTTTGCAATCTTTAACGTGGTCTCTGGATAACCTCTTGTTATGTATCTTTTTTCTTGTTCTTCAATTGCTTCATCACACGTGTTGATATCCGATGTGATCCGTTTTATCCTCATCATCTGTGAAACAGGTAGATGTTTCTTTAATGAAAATGGATGCGCACTAGAAAAATGTAAAGCACTGTTTACATCAGTAGGTTTCTTGTAAACCCTAGTTTCTAGACCATTGTCTGTTTTTAAAATTTCAATGTCCAGGAAATGTATTTTCTCCTCATGAATTTCAGATGTGAACTGAATTCTGCGGTTGAAAGTATTCAATTCTGCGAGACAGGTTTCTAGTAGCTGACGTGAACGGTTCCAGATGACTAAAATGTCATCTATGTATCTGACAAATAAAGTACAGTACTGTTTCCATGTGGGGTGACTCAGTATATGCTTATGTTCAAAGTGCGCCATAAATGTGTTGGCATATGCCGGGGCCCCCGGAAATCCCATCGATGTTCCTGTTCTCTGTACAAAAAATTGATCCTGCCATCTGAAATAACTGTGGTACAATGAAAAATGTAAAAGTTCCAACAGAAATACGCATTTATCCTGTGGTAGATCCAATGCAAGCAATCGCCACTCTGTGGCTTCTAATCCTTCATTGTGCGCTATGGACGTATACAACGCCACAACGTCAATTGTACATAGAAGTATTTCTTCTCTAAATGTAAAGGACACCACGGATTGTCTATTGAAATTGAAAGTCATAAACGAAACAACCTAGGGATTGAGGGACGCAAGACTTACGACAACATTACAGCATCAGCAGAAGCGGAGGAGGATAGCGATGATGAAGAAAATGTATACTTACTTGCAGTCAACAGACTTGAAAAGCATTTTGGGAAAACCATGAACGTCGTACTAGAAAGACACAAGTTTTTTCAAGGGTCCAAGGGAAAAACAAAAAAGTTAAGACATATATTGCAGCTTTAAAGGGTTTGGCAAACACATGTGAATTTGAGGCTTTGCAGGACTCTTTAATTATAGATCAGTTGGTAAGATGCACCAACAACTCCAAAATACAAGATCCTGATCTTAAGCAAGCTATTGACATTGCAGTAGGTCAAGAAGACACAGCAGATTGCATGGTAGCCATGAAGGGAGAGGGGAGAAAAGTGCTGAGGTAAATGCCATAAGTAAACAAGAAGTCATCAAGGAGAACAAGAATAAGGGACCCAATGTCTTTCCCACAGGGGCCAAACTTAAGTGTTATAAATGTGGCAACCAAAGGAAGGAGAAGTGCACCGCCTTTTAGGTTTAAGTTGTGAAAAGTTAATCAAAAAAGTTAATAAAGTTCATCAAAATTTGAGGGTGCCGCCCGGGTGGCGTCTCTTGTCAGTGACGTCTACTGAAGAACTCTCTGTTGTGATTCCAATGGGTCATTGGAAGCATCCCCTGGCGCTCCACTCTGATCTTCTGGATTGTACCAGATTTTCTCAATGAACGTAAGATATCAAAAAGAACATTTCATCATGACGGTCTTATTTTATTCATAAGTCCATTTATATATTACAGTGATCCTTTCTTAGTGTTTATGTTAAATTGATGAACAACAAATTCCTTAGTCCAATGCATTTCGGGCTGTTAAGCCCTTCTTCGGGGACCACAAGGCTAGAAACAAGGCAAAATAACGGCGTATTCAGTATCAAATAAACATATGTTTAATACAAAATAAGACAAGTATACTGACAAAATTAATGCTCTGTCGACAATGTGAACGTGGGAATAACATGCAAACCAGTGAATAAATCGAGGTGTGTGGTGCGTAAAGTGAAAAGTTCATTGAAACTCACATGTCGTTCTGTTCATGGTGGGTATCACAATAATGTTATTAGCAAACCTAACGAAAGAACACACAACAATGGGTGCCTATAGTTTTATCCAAGTATGAGTGCTAGTGTAAACGTAAAAGTAAAGCGTGTATCAAAGCGACAGTGAAATTCTGCAACTTAATCGGAAGACGCAGAGCGTCTCTCTCATGTCAGCTGTGCCCAAAGCAACGCTAGTAGCTGGTGTAAGACAGCCCTCCAACAGAGGGAATGGTCGGGCATTTATTTCATTAATTTTTGCCAATCCCAGACAGGTAGTCTGTTGGATCATTTCATTCAAGAAAATCATTTGGGTGGGAATTAAACAAGCTCAAAATAAGGTTTCCAGGTCCTGAACCTGCCAGGACTTCGTACCCTAAATCGATTTCAAATCGAGTTTGTCTTTCCAGAAGTCATAACCTTTGATAGCCACAATTTTGTGGGTTACGTCTAGTCCTATGTTTGTTTCCATGATTTATGAGTTACAAATGGCGCTGCGCTGTGCGTTACACTCAGACACAGAAGAAGGGAATTACCGAAACGCGTCTGTCGATACAATAAAGAACACTGCCTTGTCAAGTATCCCGCGAGTGCTGTTTCTCTTTTTTCCTGGTGAATGGGAGGAAACTTTGAAGCGAAAATATAAACGCGGCGCACCAACGCGTAACAGCACCCGTCTAGGGAGTGACTCGCCATCTGGTGCTTCTGGAGCGGCAATATATAAATATATATATATATATTTTGGTGTGGTTGGAACACATTTGAAATTATAAGACGTGAGGTCTGAAGTATCATATCCCATAAAATATGTGTACTTGTCCTTTTGCGTTCTGGAACTCCCTTGAGGAGGAGTTAGACAATGTTCCCCATGGTGTATAATTATAACAGGGAGGCTGTCCACTGGCTCTGTGCCGAAAATGATGTCCATGGTGATGATAACAGAAGATATCAGTGTAATAGGCAGAATTAAGATATAGATCCTCTGATTCAAAAACAGTACAATACTCTAGTTCAGAAAGCTTAGAATTTGCAGTGTCAGCATCCCACTCATCCAAATGGTACCCCAGTACTATTACATCATCCATAGAAACTTTGAACACATAAGGTATCTGCCGGATCTCCGTAGGACCACATATTCCATCAGTCACTGGATTGGCTGAAATGTTAACTCGGGAATGGTCTCTTTTCAATCTATAATATGATGAAGGGGGGATAATCTAATGTGGAAGGGTTCGCCAATTGTAGATCTGTATGAAAAACATAAATTGTAGAAGACGTAATAGTAGAAACAGGTAGTGTATCAGTTAAGCTGTCAACGGAGGACTCTAGCCCCTTCCACCAGCCAGGGAGTATCAGCATCAGTGGTGCTCATGGGCTGCAAAGAAAGGTCTTGTGGAAAGGAATGACTGTTCTGTGGCATACTATGAAGAATCAGCCACATGGTGTAAATTTGACATGTTCAAAAGAGACAAAGCGCTTGTCTTTATAGACTGGGAGCGGTGGCAAAATCACAATTTGTGCACCCTGGACACCAAGGACTAGAAGGGGGGCACAGGACGTAGGGCCGAATTCATTTTAGATTGTTTGGAGTTGAAAAGGGAACTGCTTACTCTTCGGGGATTTTTGAACCAGGTAGACAGGTGGTTCTTCGGAAGATGGACAACAAACCTGCAGCTTGCTACATACATAGTTTAGGTGTAAGCAGATCAAAGAGATTGTCAGAGTTGGCGATGTAGTTCTGGAATTATTGTGCATAACAAAAAAAGTTTAGTCAGGGCAGAAGATCTTCCAGGGCAGGAGAATCTGATTGTAAATTCTGTAGTTAAGGAATTACAGCAATTGGAAACTGAAGCAGGAGGTGTTCAAGAGAATTCAGGAAGCTGGGTGACTACTAAGAGCAGATCTTTTTGCCTTAAGGAAGAATACTCAACTGATATTTCAGTTGGAGACCGGGCCTGAGTACAGAGGCACTGAATGCTTTTCTGCAGGATTGGAAGGATCTGAGGGGTATGCATTCATGCCGTTAGCAATGACACAGAGGGTGCTGGTGATGGTAATGAAGCAGAAATGTCATATAATTTTGGAGACTCCTGGGACCCCTTGAGAGCATACTTGTTAGATCCCCCACCTGTACCGGACACAGTGCAGTAGAAAGTGCCAGCATGGAATATGGATGGGTGGCTGGGGCTAATGGGGGGACAGAGAGACGCATATTTCCTGGGACTAATATCATAGGTCCGGGAAGGGAGTTGTTAACTAACTGCAACAAGCTGAACCCCGGGAGGGGTGAACAGTCTAGGATTTGAAACTGTCTTTTGCAATACTGTGGATATGAATTCATGAATAATGTCATAATGATGACCCGACATACAAAATCCGAAATCACGGATGAAGAACCTAGCTTTAGAGATAGATTTTCCTCAGTGTGAGGAAGAAAACCCAGCAGTGAAAGGAAGAATGTCCTTTCTTGAGTCCCCTCACTCACCACGGTTTCCCCACGGTGACATGCTTCATCATAGGGGCCATTCCAACCCGCTGCGGGTTGAGGCATGCTGCGACTTATGAAAAATACGTAGGCGCGCTGTAGTGAGGAACTATGTGTGATGCAGTGGTGTATGTGGAGTGGGGTGACAAAATATCTAACTAGTGGGCGAAACAACTTTATTCTTGCTCCTAGTTGATATATTGAAACGGGGTGGGTCTCTAGGTTGCCTGGTTTCAATGAGTGAGGGGTCTCTAGTAGAGGTCAACATGTTTCGAGCTTCCCCAAAGCTATTCTTCAGGACGACACAGGGTCCAGCCCTGTGTGTACCACTCCAAAGTGCAGTGAAAAAAGTGACTCACAAATGCTATCTAATAAGCATAAGGTAAACAATACATACAACACTTAATATTATATGACACTTAATAAGTCATGTTGTATCTGAAATAAAGGAAACTAACATTGTTAAGGATAAACATCCCGCCCTTAATAGGGTAGCTAATAAAATCACTACAATTCAATGACGCTCCTCATGGTGTGTGCCTTGTTGAAAAAGTTGTGTCCTGCGCCGTGCTAGACTGCAAAGAAAAGCATATCTGAAACACCGTTCGCCTATCAACCTAAATAGAATGAAAGGCGCTCTGATTCAGTGCACGGTGCCGGTATCATGTCTAAAAAGGCAATCCTAGTGATAATGCCATGACATACAAAGGACAATTCAAACCATCACATTAAACATATATAACCTACTTTTTAAAAGGTAGAACTTTGCCTCATGGTCAAATGAGGGGGCAAGAGAGGGTTCCAACTGGAACTCTAAAATGGAAAGAAAGGGATGGTTACAATTCCGTTTGTAGCGGTATCCTCACGGGTGACAGACAAGGCAGTATTGCGATCGAAAAACCCCAGTTCCCCCGAGTCGATCTCTGTTGCTGCAAAGGCATAGACTTACTTGGTAAATTCTCCTCTCCTGACGGTGTACCTGGATGGTTCCCTCTAGACTGCATATTAGCGTGTCTCTGCCTGAGCCGGTATATGAGGAAGTGTTTCCGCCCAGTCATGATACTGAAGACTGGAGTGGTAACATTCACAAAATGGCCACCTAGATCTATGCTAATGGAGCGGCTCTGTTGGAGGGGTAATGGCTTACGTGTATAGTGTCTAAACATACTTACATGAAAAAACATAACAAAACTTAAAGTGAAGCCATAGAGTTGGGGTTAAAAAAAAGAAGTTGGGTTAATAATATTTGCAATGCTGACTGTGTGCTTTCGATTGCACAGGTGGTGAAAATGTTAATTGCAGAGAGAGCGCTGCTTAGTTATACTCGCTATCCAGAGGGAAATGAACAGTACCTACAGGTTGTATGACAAAGGCTGGGCAAGTGTGGTGATGATATGGAAAACTGGCCGCTGGATGTAAGGGTTGTCAACTGTATGAATTCTCATGATAAGTTCATGTATGACATATGGTCAAGTGTGGTGATGATATTGAAAACTGCCCGCTGGATGTAAGGGTTGTCAACTGTATGAATTTACATGATAAGTTCATTTATGACGTATGGTCAATTTTAACAGTACCTACAGTGAAGGATTATATAGAAAGGCAGTCATGTATACAAGTCGGCAAAGGCTGGGCAAATGTAACAGAAACGCCCGCTATATGTAAGGGGTGCCAACTGTGCGAATTTTAAGTTCATGAAAGATGTTTGGTAAAGGAAGCAGACTAATGGTAGTCAGACTTGTGAACCACGATGTAAACCCTGGAGGAGCTGTTCGGTGTACCATGTGTCCTCTTTGTAGGGGTAATATCGAGCTTGTCACCATAAGCTCTTGTGGTGTATTATATGGGGTTTTAAATAAGTGGATGATGTTACCTAATCCAAAAATACACAGGGTGTGTGTGACAACCACCGAGTGTTCAGAATGAACTATCAGAAAAAAGAATGTAGTATCTCTGGGTGGTCCAGTCAAAAAAAGATCTTATCTTGAGAATTGTTCCCATGGAGTGTTCTCATTTAGACCATGGCTGTCTATGTGTAATTTGAACACCCAACGTTGCTCCTTCTCCAGGAGTCGGTGTTCAAGGTTATCACTGTTTTTGATATGTTCGAGGATCACCCATTTCATGTCGTTTGGAGTGTGTTGTTTCTCAATGAAGTGTGATGTCATTTTTGTAGTGTTTCTTTTGTACCTAATGTTACTGCGGTGTTTGACAATCCTGGTGATTGCTTTTCTTGTGGTCATCCCAACGTAATGTAGGTTGCAGGTACACGTGATCATGTACTCTATCACTGATGTATTGCAATTTGCGAAAGTGCATCATTTTGTTGTTGAATTCAACCTTTTTAGTTGCTGAGGTCAGGTGGCAGACACTGCAATTGCTGCAAGGATAGTGTCCATTGGGTAATGCATGTAGGGTACTCTGCCCATCCCCTCAAGTTGCATTTTCGGGGCGAGTATGGACTAGGTAATTCCTTAGATTGTTCCCTTTTCTGTAACTGAACATAGGCCTTGGGATGTCGAGATTTCCACTGTTCAGTGTCCGCCAATGTTTTTTGATGATCTTTGTCATTTTATTTGATGCTATGTTGTAGGTGGTGATGCAAATTGGTCTTTTCTCCTGTGTCAACCTTTCCTTTGTTCTGGGTTCTAGGAGCGCCTCTCTGTGGTTGTTGGCGACTCTCTTTTTAGCATTGGAGATTAGGTGTTTGGGGTAGTGCCTTGCTATAAGTTTCTCAGCAATTTCCTATAAACTCAGTACAAGTTCCTAATATTTATCAGATTTCATTGTCAAAGAATATAACATTGCTTTCAAACCCTTGGCTTGTGCAATAACAGTATAAGGACTTTTAGCATCTAACGAAGTTAATATGAACCTTTTCTCCCAATTATATACTTTTTTAAGTACTTTTGTTGTGTCTTGTAAATAGGATGGTAGTTTTCTTGCTAGAGGAGCTAAGAAAAGTGTTAGTATGTTCTGATAATCTATCAGGTAAAGACCTACTATCAGAAATGATCAGGCAGCATGGGGGTATATGATCACCATTATGTACGTTTCGTACAAAGTAGATCACAGGAACAATTAGGATTTTTAGATTAAAATATTTAAATTCTTCTTGATCTACAACTCCATCATAAAGCCATTTATCAACTTTATATGGAGGGTATTCTGTGCTGTTTTAAGAACTCTCATTGCTGTTGCTTCTCTTGACATTATCCATATGGTAAACTGATTTCTCTACTACTTTATAGTCAGAATTTGTATTTTACTGTTTTATTTCCTCAAAATTACAGTCTTCAAAGTCCAAAATGTTGCCTCCTTTATCAGCAGTATGAATAATGATTGACAGGTCTTTCTGCAAGTTGTCTGGAGCTAGATTTTCTTTATTAATTATATTGCATTTTTCATATCTTTATACGCACTGTTTCTGCAAATCATTTATAATACAGCACCATTGAGGGGTGTCTATTAACTTGTCAGTTAAGCTTGAAAAATAGAAGAGATGCAAACTTTGTTACAGCAAGAAAACATTGAAACTGTCCCTGGAACCACTAGTTGAGTTTCCTCAATAGTGGCCGTACCACAAACAAGCTTTGGCAAACCAACAGGTCTCACTTACACAAAGTATTGGCTATGTCATCGTTTTTTTACAGCTGCAGGGCTTCTGTGGGGCGTGGCTGAAAGTTTTTTTTAAAACCTTTTTTTTAATTTCTGGTTGGAAGGAGGGTGGAGACAAAACACAGGGCAGAATGTGCCAGGAAGCCTTTGACATGGCTAGCAGTATCCGCATCATCAAGTTTTTTTTTTCTTATGTTGAGTGAAATGGCCAACATCGGCAACAGATGGAGGGAGGAGTCAGAGCAATACTAGCAACAAAAGAGGGGAGTGCATGTGATGACGGAGGCATGGCAAACCAACAAGCAACAGAGGGACAGAGGTTGGAGGAAAGCTAACACAGACGTCGAATGGGTAGGAGGGTATGGGCAAGCCAACAAAGACACCAAATGGAGAGAGGGAGGTTGGGGGTAAACCAACGCAGAACAGAGGGAGGGATGATTGGTGGGCAAGCCAAAATGGACAAATGAGGGCGGGAGGATAAGGGCAAGCTAACATGGACAACAAACAGATAGAGAGATGGAGGGTGGGACAAGTTCACATGGTCAATGAATGGAGGAACAAGAGAAGATGTTTGCATGCCGAAACGTACAAAAGGAGGGAGGATGAGGGCAAGCCAACATGGACATGGAACAGAGGGAGGGAGGGAGGGTGGAGAAGTACACGAGGCAGCCAGTTGAAAAAGGCACTGTTAAATCCAAACAAAAAAGAAGTGCCTAAAAAAATGAGCAGTGGAAAGACATAAGTAATGGGTCAATCTCTAAGTGAGTGACAACCCCATAAAGAGGAAGGAAGCCTTTGGCAGCTGACCAGTAAGAAGTAAGGAAATATGAGTGCCAATGAAGCCAACCAATCATAAGCAATAAGCGGTCTCTAAACCGACTGATAGAAAACAGAAGATCTTGCAGAGCCTGCACATGTGCTGTCTAGACGAGAACTAAAACGGGAAAACAAAAAGTGCATTTGTGATCATTGTAGACATGCATCAGCACAAATCCGGTAACTGAACAAGAAAGGCATCCCAGCCCGCTACTAGGGACGCATGATAAGTTATTTAACAGAGCCAGTATTTGTTCAAAGATAGATTTATAGATCTGCACAATAGGTATCACCAAATTAACAAAAAAGGAAAGATGTTTCAGTGGTCTGGAAATTGTGAAGATTCATTTCGGAAAATAAAAGCAGGGGTAATGTCAGCAGAACATGTGACTTTTTTTTTCTAGTTTATGCACTGAACTGACGGTTGATGCCAGTACATTTGGACTAGGTGCAATTTTAGCATTGCACAAGCTAGGAAAGTAGTCACCTAGGCGAATCGTCTCATACATCAATCTTGAGTTTTACTGAAACTGAACAAGTATTTTCCCAGGCTGCCAAGGAGTTTATCTGTTGTGAGCATGTGATCACCAGAATTTGTTTCTGTATGGAAAACATTTTACAGTAGATTAATACCATTAAGCTTTTCTGACAATATTAGGATATCCTAAACAATGATGCCTCCAAAATAGAAAGAGACACTTGTCTGGGCCAGTGGAGTCCTCATCTCACCTGCTCCATGGTATTCTGTTGGGCTGCTCCTGTTTAACTCTCGCTGGTGTGGGACACGGTCCCCCAGCGCGACACGCTCATCGAGTGGGGCTTAGCTCCTTCATGCCCTAAAGGCGCCGGAACTCTCCAAGGCCGGGCCTAGGGCGGGCCCATCTGTGCCCCGCAGAGCCTGAGATGAGCCACTCCCCTGACATCCGCCTTCTGAACACTCGTCTTCGGAGCTACGGGGCCTGGGCAAGGTCTCACAAAGTATAGTGCTTCTTTCCTTGTAACACCTGGCACACCAAGCAAAGTGATCTATAACTGGCAAGGTCCCTGTCCGGCATCATTAGTGGGGAAGTGCGATAATGTTTCTGCTGGTTAGTACTGTGCAGTTACATTGACCATAGACAACTCCAAGCTCCCATCAGAAAAGGATATGTCATGGCAAACAGCAAACTCTGCCCATCAGCATCCTTCTCCTCTGCCCCCAACCTCTACTGATAGGATGTTACGGAGGGCCATAGGCGTAGTGGCAACCGAAATTGAACTCACTGAAAGGCCGTTGTCTTTAACCACAGACCTCCAATTCCTCCAATTCCTCCAATTCCCGTTGTCTGACTTGGACTCCCCCCCCCCCAACCACCGTCTTCTTGGAAACAAATCCTCCTACGCCACAGAATGCTGACTGTGTAAAAGCGAGTGTTGTACCAAAAGCGTACTTGCGTAAAGGGGGTGTTGTTTCATGCCCCGCCAAAAATGTGAAATCAAAGCAAATAACCAAGGCAGGAGCCAAACAGAGGAAGCTCAACGACGCGAAGCCTGACAGTAGAGAGTGCCTGGACAATCCTGGCTCACACTTGGGACTCACAGGCAGTGCACCAGCGGCCGCGGACTACACAGCATGGGTATTATCTGCAAGCCCGAGCACACATAATATGGTTATCAATTTTCATAGTTATGCATTACAAACATCGCACAGTACTGGTTATACAGAAATTCCTTTGATTTATTTTCTTTCTGTGGTTGATCCAGCCAACACGTATTTTGTCGTCTGGGATTAGAACCCACAACTTCCTCAGGGTTGCGTTGATATGAGAAAATACAATCTGCCTTCCTGCCGGTTATAATTCCGTCCTGGCCGTTATTTAGGCAGGGAAAATATTGTAGGCTTCCAACTTCTAATTCTCATTTAGCTCTGACACTCACGTTATATCGCGTGGTGTCAGAGACTGAATATTATAAGGGCATCCAATAGTCAGCTCGTTGTGGCAAAGTGTAGTTCACGAACGTAGTATGAATCAAAAGAATTTCCGTATAACCAGTACTGTGCAATGTTCGTAATTCATAACTATGAAAATATTATCCATATTATGTGTGCCCGGGCTTACAGATAATTTCCAGATAGGTCCCAAGGAATCTTAATTTTGGGGGATTGGATGATTACCCCTCCATGAGCACCATAACAATAGAGAGGAACAGAAATAAAACTGTCACTAGTAAGCATCAAAACCAGACAGGGCACGATCATCTACCCAGCATGGGTGTCGAACCTGGTGATGGACCTGCCTGCTCAGTTCAGATCCATTATAAAGGATGAGCTTAGCTCCCTGGTAGCACAGGTAGACAGGTTGGCAGGAGTGTTTGGAGCCAGGGTTGGAAGGGCAGTCTCGACCACTGGTTGGGTAATGACACTGGCTGTTAGACAGGTATTGCGAACTCAACACCCGTAAAAAGGCCAGAACCCCTAGTTGTTCAAAACTCCAACCCCACCACTGATACCAGTAGTGCCACCCATGAGGTCAAGAGTGGAGACCCAGTACACACCGAAGGGATGAGGCTGGGTATGAACCTAGTATAAAGGCTAGACTGAGAAGAGTGCTTTTACCTTGCCTTAACCTACCCCCTGCCTCATCATTGTTCTAGCAGGCATACCAGAGATGAAGTTAGGGTAGAGAGAAACCCACTTCGAATTAAAGAACAAATGTTTGTTTTGGCTGGTGAGACAGAAACAATTCGCCTGCGAAAATGCTGGCAAGATTCTCATGACACGTAGGGTCAGTTGGGTGTGCAATGGACCCAAAGATGTGCAAGGGGACTGCATAGTGATTAACTATAAAACCCAATGATTGCCCATACCTTTTATGTTCTAATCATCATAGACAGGAAGCAGGAATTAGATCCCTTCCACTAGACTATTGACATTGACCCCCAATGTCAAGTAGCAGCAACTAGGGTGCAAACGAGCCAGGGGCAGGGATTGTAGAAATGGAAAAACAAAAACAGCAGCAACCAAGACAGTGGTACCAACCCCTCAGATCCATGCTATACAACGTACCTATAGACAAAAGATTTGGGATTTTAGAAGAGATCATTTGACTAAAAGAACTGCATCACCCGGAACAGAAAACTATCTGTCACGGGAGACCCCGAAAAAAGGATAACTCAACCAGGGAGCAGTACTACCTAAGCATTACATCTGGGTTGGGGGCTGGTGGAATGTGGGAGCACCCTGTAACAACACAACCAGCTGTCCAGGGACACCTTAACAAGTCCACCCTTGAGATCCCCTCAAGCCTTGGTGCAGACTAATGTTCTAGAAATCCTAGAGGATCCAAATTCGTAGGGACCTCCGTTCACAGCAGTAGTGTCTTTACAAGACTTGTGGTGAAGAATGCAAGGGACCATCTGAGGGAAATCAGGTCACCCTATTTTGACATCCAGACACCCTTCCCAGAGAACCACACAGAACCAAATAAGTTGAGGGTCCTATCATGGAATGTTGCGGGCCTCAGAAACAAATTGTATAACCCTGATTGGGGGAGTTTTGTGGACCAACATGACATATGCATGTTCCAAGAAACTTGGGACAGGGAGGACGCGCAGAGAACGTGATTCGCATCATACAGAATAGCAGCCACCACCAGGGGCAAGGGCAGGCCATCGGGTGGTCTCTGTATATGGGTAGGCTCTCATTTGGGCTGTACAGTTAAGAAGGTGGAGTCCTCTTCACACGTTATCCAGTGCATCCTTCTTACATTCACTTCCAAGGTCAGAATAGTCCTGGTCAATGTGTACTCCAGGCCGGTAAGCAACAGAAGAGAATCACCGACCTTTGAACAACTGGCTGCTTTTATATCCACCATTTCCAGCGACCCTTGACCTGCTGGTAGGTCGCTTCCCCACCACACAGCTCCGCCTGTGTGCCCTGATGCTGCTGAAAAGTTGAGGCCTTCCTCCACCCGCAGGCTACCACCTGCGCCTCATCCCTGGTGGCCAGTGGTGGGCCCTTGGTTTGTATCTTGTGCCCGTTTTGCTTCTGTCTCCCCCTCGCTGCCATTGTTTTTGCCCGGTTCCTTCTGTTGATTTCTGTATCTTGTGCCCGTTTTGCCTCCGTCTCCCCCTCGCTGCCATTGTTTTTGCCTGTTTCCTTCTGTTGGTTTTGTATTCTGTGCCCATTTAGTCTCTGTCTCCCCCTCACTGCCCCGTCCCCCCCTGCGGCCCTGCCCCCTTCACTGCCCTTTGCTGCCCCTGCCTCCCGCCTCCCAGCTGGTCCTCCCTCCCAGATCCCCATATATGGCGGCCGCTGCGCGGCTGCGCCGCTGGCGTGCCGATCATCAGGGTCTCGACCAGCACCGACGACACTCGCAGCTCCGCCGAACACATCCATTTCCAGATCCACACAGACCCCAACTCCACCCTCAGAGGCACCCTCATCTACAGACCCCCGAAACCCGACCCCAGTTCAGCGACTTCATAGCTGACTTCATCAGCACGCACGCCCTGACCTCTACCGACTACATCCTCCTCGGAGACCTGAATTTTCACCTGGAGAACAACAACAACAGCAACTCGACAACCCTGATCGATAACCTCGCCAACCTCGGACTGAGACAACTCGTCACAACGCCCACCCACTCTGCAGGCCACACGCTTGACCCCATCTTCTCCGCAAGCCCCCACATCGCTTTCAGCCACACCACCGAACTTCTCTGGACCGACCACCGCTGCATCCACTTCTCCTTCCAGAAACCAACCACACCACCGCGCCCAACAGATCCCCCGCCTCTGCTGGAGAAAAATCACAGAAGACCAACTACACGCAAACCTCGCTCCCAGCCCACCGACCGAACCCTCCAACACCCACGACGCTGCCCGCAACCTCAGACGCTGGATCAACGACTGCTCCAACACCCTCGTCCGCTGAAGAAACCCTCCCACAGAGACACCAGCAAGAGGGACAGCTGGTTCACCCCAGAACTCCTAGCCTCCAAGCGAGCCTGCCAGAAGCTAGAGAAGAAATAGCACATCGAGCAGACTCCAGACAGCCACGCAGCCCACAAGTACGCCACCCGCAACCACCACCACCTCATCAGGACGGCCTTGAGGACCTCCTTCAAAGACCACCTTGATAACAACGCACTCAATAGCAAGGAGCTCTTCAACATCGTGAAAGAACTCTCCAACCCCACCTCCAACACCAACGACATCCCGCCGTCGCAAGCCCTGTGCGACTCCCTCGCTACTTTCTTCCACCGCAAGATAGCAGACATCCACGACAGTTTCAACACCCAGACAGCCCCAACAGACAGCAACATAACAGTCTCTCTGCACAACATCAACCACGACCCCCTGCTAGCATGGACCAGCGTGATCATAAATGACACCATTGAGACCATGAGCACAATCCACTCCGGCTCCCCGTCACACCGATTCCCGCGCCACATCTTCAACAAAGCCAGCAGCTCCATCGCACCCCACCTGCGCAACGTCATCAATCTCTCCCTCAAGACCGCGAGCTGCCCAGAAAGCTGGAAACACGTAGAGATCAGCGCCCTACTGAAAAAACCCAAGGCTGACCCTAGAGACCTCAAGAACTTCCGTCCCATCTCTCTGCTACCGTTCCCGGCCAAGGTCATCGAGAAGATCGTCAACAGACAGCTAACCCGATACCTCTACGAAAACAGAATCCTGGACTCTTCCCAGTCAGGATTCCGCAGCAACCACAGCACTTAGACTGCCCTCATCGCTGCCACGGACGACATCAGGATACTGCTGGACAACGGTGAGACTGCAGCCCTCGTCCTCCTGGATCTCTCCGCCACCTTCGACACCGTATGCCACTGCACACTCCGCGCACACCTCCACGCCGTAGGGATCCGAGACAGAGCCCTGGAAAGGACCACCTCCTTCCTCTCCGGGAGAACTCAGAGCGTCCGCCTCCCCTCATTCTGATCTGAAGCCCCCGAGAGCATCTGCGGCGTCCCCCAGGGCTCCTCCCTCAGCCCGACACTGTTCAACATTTACATTGCCCCGCTCGCACATGTCGCCCAACAGCACGACCTCAACATAATCTCCTACGCCGACGACACTCAACTGATCCTCTCCCTCACCAAGGACCCTATCACCGCCAAAGCCAACCTCCAGGAAGGAATGAAGACCATCGCTGACTGGATGAAGACCAGCCGGCTGAAGCTGAACATTTGCAAAACGGAAGTCCTCATCCTCTGCTCCAACCCCTCAGCCTGGGACGACTCCTGGTGGCCGCCGGCACTGGGGGCAGCCCCAACACCCACCGACCACGCACGCACCTGGGAATCATCCTTGACTCAATGCTCTTCATGACCAAGCAAGTCAACGCCATCTCCTCCTCCTGCTTCAACATCCTCCGCATGCTCCACAAAATCTACAGGTGGATCCCGCAGAAACAAGAAGAACAGTTACCCAGGCCCTGTCAGTAGCAGACTTGACTATGGAAACGCCCTCTATGCAGGAGCCCCGACCAAGCTCATCAAACAACTGCAACGCATCCATAACGCCTAGGCACAACTGATCCTCGAGGTACCACGCCACCCCCCACCTGAGAAACCTGCACTGGCTACCTGTCAACAAGAGGATATCCTTCAAGCTCCTCATCTACGCAATGACGCTCACAGGTGGTTTACACCTCATCTGAAAGCTTTAAAACTTGAAGTTCGTCAAAAGGAGCGGAAGTGGCGAACAGCGTACTTGGAACTAGATAAAGCCAATTGTTGTAGGGCCCGAAAGGACTATCAGAAACTTATCCAGAAACACAAAACCGATTATTTTTCGGAAAAAATCCTTAATTCACACAATAAATCAAGAGAACTGTTCAACATCGTGGAAAGTCTCAGTGGCAGTGACAGAACTTCTCTACCTGTGGCCCCCACCCAGGACCTCTGCAACTCATTGAACTCCTTTTTCTTTAATAAAATTTGCACCATAAAACAAAGTATCCTCACCACTCTGTCTCCCTCCCCTCTGGCTGACACCTATTACAACCCTTTAACTTTGGAATCTTTTCCCCCATTGACGACGCTAGTTTATCTAAACTTCTTGCCAAGGTCAAATCAGGCTCCCCTGATGATATTTGCCCCCCACATATTTTGAGAGAAGTGGGAACTACTATTCCTGAGGGCATGCTTTCCATGCTGAATGGATCTCTCTCACAGGGTAAAGTCCCTGACAACTTTAAAAAAGCCCTCCTCATTCCCCTGATAAAAAAAGTCGGAGCTAATCCGCTGGACCCGCTTAACTATAGGCCCATATCACTGCTGCCTTACTGTGCCAAATTACTGGAGGCTCATGTTTGTGACAGTATTTCCAAATTTATGGAAGAATCAGAGTATCTTGCACCCAATCAGGCGGGTTTTCGCCCTTGTCACTCAACAGAAGCAGTTATCCTTTCGGTGCAGAATACTTTGAGGCGGAATGCTGATGAGGGGATCCACCAGGCTCTGGTGCTACTGGACCTCTCGGCTGCGTTCGACACGGTTGACTATACCATCTTGGTCAACCGTGCCGAGCAGGCAGGCCTCAGGGGCCCTGCGCTGAGCTGGATTTGCTCATTCATTACTGGCCGCACTCAATCGGTAAGACTGGGTTCTTTCACAGCTCCCACTATACCTACCATCTGTGGAGTACCTCAGGGCTCATCTCTGTCACCTTTGCTCTTTAACTTATACCTACGCCCCCTTCTGTATTCTCTTAGGAAAGCGAAAGCTACCATCTTCAACTATGCAGATGACTTGCAGCTCATCTTCCCTTTAAACACCAAGGACTCAGTGGAAGAGTTCCAAAATACCATGTCTCACATCCTGAGTTGGATGAGCTGCAGTCATTTGAAACTCAACCCAGGCAAGACTGAATTGGTCTTGCCTGGGCAGAGTGCACTTAGTTGGAATCCTAGCTTCTGGCCATCCAGCATGGGAGCCCCTCCGTCTAAGTCATCTTCAGTTAAGAGCTTAGGAATCTTTATCAGTGAGGATCTCTCCCTGAAAAGACAGGTAGGGGCAGTTGTGTCATCTAGCTTTTTCCAACTGAAGAAAATTAAGAAAATTGCCTGTTTTTTCTCTCTGACGGCCCTCACACAGATCGTCATCTCCCTGGTTCTGTCTAGATTAGACTTCTCCAACAGCCTCTATCTTGGGCTCCAGACTGGAGAGTTAAAGCGCCTCCAGCTGGTTCAGAACCAGGCATCCAGACTTATTCTAAACTTATCAAAAAGGCAGTCTGTCAGATCAGGTTTAAAACAGCTACACTGGTTGCCTGTTGAGCAGCGAGTAGCTTTTAAAACCGGGTGTATTCTATTTAAGTCTTTACATGACTCTGGCCCTCTATTTATTAGAGATCTATTCAACAGGTACAATCCTTCCCGTAATCTCCGGTCCATTCACAAATCCCTTCTGATCGTCCCTTCTTACAAGAGGAAGCGTCTCGGAGGTTGCTGCTTTGACCATCTTGCAGCTACCTTCTGGAACTCTCTCCCCCCTCAATTAAAACTGAGCGACAACATCCTCAGTTTCAGACACTCCCTTAAAACCTGGCTTTTCTCCCAGGCTTACTGCTGAGCCGTTTCATCTCTACTTTTAATTGGCGCGTTGTGTTCCTTTCTATATCGCCATGAAGCCCCCGGGCGAACGAGCGCTTAATAAATTCATATTAACATTAACATTAACATTAACAAGGCACTCCACAAGACCGGCCCAGCCTACCTCAACAAACGACTTTCCTTTTACACCCCCAATCGCCAGCTCCCCTCCGCCAACCTCGCATTCACCACCGTCCCACGCTTCCAAAGGAAAACCACCGGCGGGAGGTCCTTCTCCCACCTCGCCGCCAAGAACTGGAACACGCTCCCACTGAACCTACGACAGACCCAAGACCTGCTGACCTTCAGGAGGCTACTCAAGACCTGGCTGTTCGATCAGTAGCTCCCCCCCACATCCCCCAGCGCCTTGAGACCCTCACGGGTATGTAGTGCGCTCTACAAATGTTGTTGATTGATTGATCCCTGGTTGGTAATTGGTGGCGATTTCAACCGCCAGTTCGAGCCCATGAATGAGTTCAATGGAGGGAACCCCAGCGAAGAAGACCTGCACAGGGCAATTCCTGAGCATATAGCAGTCAGGGCCTGGACTCCACTGGTGCTCCAGATCAAATATTTTACTCTAATCCACTCCTTAATGGCATGTAATGGCCGAATAAAATTGGACACCCCAGGGAAACACTTTTAGTAGGACAGGGCAATCCTCCTTCCTAGACTACATTTTGGTAGACACAAGGATGTGGCTTAGGGTTGCCGACTTTTCGGTCTTGTCCTGACACTAAAGCGACCAGAACCACTTGTTTTATCTCTACATAAATGCACTTGCTGACACACTGAATGTGGGAAAGGACATTAATGCACCCAAGCTAGTGAACAGCAAGGTGCCGGCAGTGATGTTTGCCAACCACACCCTTTTGCTCTCAATTTCACCTATGGCCATCCAAAGGATCCTTGACAGCTTTGATGCCTTTTGCAAATGCAGGGGGCTGGAGATGAACCCCTTGGCTGCGGGGCACATTCCCCCACTGTGCTGGGGGGCGGTGGGTGCGTAAAGCGCCCCGGTGCTCATGACGAGGTCAGCTCGTCATGAGCTACGGCGCTCCGGTGCTCATGACGAGCTGAGCTCGTCATGGTCACACCCGTTCCCATGGAACGTTCAGCACAGCAGGGGAATCAGCCCAGCGTGCAAGCGTTCCACGGAACGGGCGAGGTCATAACGAGCTCAGCTTGTCATGAGCACCGGAGCGCCGTAGCTCATGACGAGCTGAGCTCGTCATGAGCACCCAAGGGGTTAACATCCAGTAAACTAAATATATGATCTTCAATCCAGCCAGTTCAACTCTACTAAATCCCTGCTTCCACGGCATCCCGCTGGAGAGGGTGCCCGTATTCGAGTATCTTGGGGTCACTATAACCAAAAAAATGGTTTGGGGGACACAAATTAATAAAACATGCCTAAAGCTAGCTCAGACCACGGGGGAGTGACCAAGCTGTTTAGGATATCCTGTCACAAACCTATCTGACCTCTGGTGGAGATGTATAAAGTGCAAGCAAGGGGTGCTGCAATGTATGGGGCTGAACTCTGGGGTCATTGTTCTCTTAGAAATATCACAGAGACGGAGAACATTTGTTTTAGACAGCTATTTGGTCTCCTCCCCACCTCCTCTCTCACACCGCTGTGCCCGGACTTAGGGGTGAAACCAATTGCAGACGAAATTGCTTTCTGACCCCTAACTTTTTGGCGTCGCTTATGGGTAACCCCGGAACTGGCTCTGTATAGGGTAGAGTTAAGATATATGCAGACCGACCATATGGTATAACCCTGAGGTAGCATGTCGTACAATGTCCAGGAAGGAACTGATTTGGACTGGCGCACCACCAGGAGAGCTCAGTAACAGGCACATTAACATCTGCATATATGAAAGTAAAAGACCAGTATATCCTAGAGCCTGCCTTGGACGACCTAAAACCCGCACTAGCGAGGAAATTATATTTGCAATTCAAACATGGAGTTCTCCCTCTGCCTGCATTTTCTAACAAATGGTCAGGCGCAACCCCACTAGGTTCAGTCAACAAAATGTTTATTGTTGAGAGGTACCCACAATATAATTCCTCAATCGGTCAAAAAGACTTTATTCAGCACAAATTATGTGGACCATAAAAGAAACAAGTTAATAAAATAAAATATATTACACAATAGTTCAAACAGGCATCTCATAAACCAAAATTCACACCTAAAATAAAACATAAAATAGATTTAAAAAATGTAATGCAACCGAGGCTTCCTTTGATTACTAGAGATTTTCAAATATAGACCACCAGACTATTTCTAAAGCTGACTTCTATGCTAAGATAACAAGCATTTGCAATGCAATAGGTCTCGCATTTGCGAGAGTTTAACCTATAGGCATTGTAAATGACAATATCTTTTATTTATCTGTTTTGCTAATTAACACATAAATAAAAGGCATTGTCATCTACAATGCCAATAGCTCAAACTCTTGTAAATGCGATACCTATTTAACGAAGCAGCCGCCATTGTCCAGGGCTGCTCAGAAAGTTAAAGCATGCATGGCGCGCTGAATGTTGCAGGAAAGCCTGTTGTGCCTGCATTAGGAGAAACTCATTAAAAAAAATAGTGCTCACAGACTAAAAAAGACGTACAGTGTAACAACCGAAGTAAAAGGGCAATCCTGATGGTAGGTTGCAAATGAAGACAAGGTGGTACTAAGGAGGGACTCTTGAGTCATTTTTTTGTAGGGCATTTAAGTACTGAATTTCAGGTAAATGAATTAAGTGAGACATGTAATTTAAGGGCACTAACGCCATATAATGCAAACTGATTCACTAAAAAAGGATCAAGCAACAGTTAGAACAGCAATAGGAGCCATCGAGCTTGACTGTGCAGTGACCTCTACCTGGGCCCCCTTAGGAAACCATTCTCTAGGTTACTACTAGGGCAGCAGTGAACACGTTTATTTTCCCACACACCTTCAATAGGCCATACTGTAGGCTCGTTTATGGATGTTCCTAATGTACAATTTGAGCTTACTACTGTATAACGTAAGATGATGTGGCTCGAATTACCCTATGAATCATGTTTCCAGTTCTAGACTTTTCCCTTACATATCAGAGTTTTAGGTGCGATAGTCCAGTGGGTTCATTTGAAGTAAAACTAGACTACATGTCCCAAAATGCACCGCTGCCATTTACTGCTGTGAGACACAAAGTATGCATAACAGTAAACCAGTTCGAAGGCCTAAGGAAATCTAGGGGCAAATTATGTAAGTTCTCCTTCATTATTTACCGACTATTGGAGTTGATTTGTAGTTATAAAAAAAAAAACAGCTGCCAAGTGGTCAGTGTCATGCATGACACCTTCAGTCAGCCTGGCTTTGAGTTGTGTTAAGGTGGGGAGGAATGTGTTAATGGGGCAGTTGCAAAGGGCCAAGCCGCTGAGCATGTCTTGTTCAAACATTGGTGACTTATCTGGAGGACTGGTTAGTGGGAAGCGAGGCTGGGTGTTGCCCATGACGCACTTGGTGGGGTCTCGGTGCCCGGAATTGCAACATGTTCTTGGTCTCCTGTCAGGGCGAGATGGCCATGCTGTTGGAACTCTCGGCCGCAGTGCCGAAAACAGCTTCCTCAGCTCTGTTGTTTATTCCTTTAAAATGGTATGCAGCCGAAACCAGGCCACATGCGAGAATTTTTCTTACACTGCAGGCAAAGTGATGTTCTCAGTAGTGTGCACTAGCTGTCTCTGCAAAGCCAACGGGGGGAGGGAAAGTGAAAGAACGCGATGCGCGCGATGTAGGCTCGCCTTCAGCGTGCACATCGGTGTACCCTGCGGCTCGTGCCCAGTGGCGGTGCCTGCGGTCTTCGCCGCTGTGCTTGAGTAGTGCTGCGCGGCCCTGGGAGGGGGCCGCCAAAGCAACAAAAAAAAACAGCCCCTGCACACCATGCTACACGCCCGAGGAGTCTGCCTGCCCGAGAAGAGCTACCGGGAGGCGACCAAGGCGGGTGAGTGACGGCACTGCTGTGCCTGCGAGCGCCGCGCTGCTACGACAAAGTGCACTGAAGCAAAGCGCCTCACCAGCCTGTGATTACTTTCTAGCCGCAGTGCGAGCTTATTCACTAAGGGTTCTTTAAAAAAGGTAAGTGGACAAACATATCGTCTAGCGTCGCAATGCCAGTGTTAATTTCTAAGAGAACTGTTCCTTGAAGATTTTCCAAGTATGCTCAAGGCTGACGGGGAAGTTCCACCTGGGCGCCGTGAACGCAAGCACTGAGTGGTGCTTCCTTTACAAGCGTATGTAATAAATGGAAAGGCGTGCGTGTCAGCACAAAAGTATTGGGCGCGCGCACACTTTTCCAGGGCAGTCAGAACACTCCCAGTGCTGAGACTCTAGACGCAAGGGGTTACGTGATGGGGCCACGGCACATACGTATTTAGCACTAAGCCAGTAGCTATCGTCAAGTCTTGCAGTGCACGCTCTGGCGTCTGAAAAAATCGGGTGTCGGCGCCCTGAAAAGCGGTATGCAAACGAAGTTTACATTACAAGCATCAAGAGAACAATGTGTGAATGGGAAAAATGAAGCAACTAGAAAATTAGAATCATTAGACCATTGTTTTCACATTTAATCGGGTGCACAAAAACAACTTTAACGTACAATTGCGTGCGGCTTGCAGGGAGGGGCGCCAGCTGTACATGTTTAACAATGAAAGTGAAAGTGAATGAACAGCAACGGCTCAGTCACAGTGGATGCTAGCGTGTGTTCACGCGCGTGTCCACATTTCCAGTCCGACCTTCAGTCTGCGCATGCCCATCTTCTGTCTCCCTTGAGAGCTAAGTCAGCGACATTAGGTCTTGCTTCGCGCTGCATCGCCAGGTGCGAGACCTAAAAATGAAGAAATACACATTTGCCAAAAGACCTGCAAAACCGTAAACTATAGTATTGGGAAATTGGGTCTTAATAGAACTGCCATAGATGAGGAAATCAGGTGCTCCTTTACCAAGTGAGCCCTGACAAGTTACTCATATTTAGGAAACTGGTTGTGAAGCTTCCAGCCAGTAGTACATGTCATCCGCAACAACTTATTGAACAGATCTAACTGGAATATTTCAATATCTTGTGGATTTTACATATAAAATAATGCTTATGATATATGTTATCACCAGTTCATTAAGTGTTTTGTTAAAATAGGGGAATACCAGATACAGACTAGATTGGGTTATGCAAATTAATGGTATAATACAAAATTGGGGAGAGGAGTTGGCTTAACGCCTAGGGCGGTCGTCCTCGAAGCTGGGGAACCGGGTTAAAATCTTGGCAATGACGCTGAATATCCTGTGATTCCGGGAAAATCACTCAATCTCCCCGTGCCAATCAAAAATGAATGTGTCCTCATGTAACGCAACTGGTGCTATGTACTCGATACCTTCGGGTCCAGTTCATGCTATATAAAAAAAATTGGAAAAAATTAGCAACAAAAACGTGGTTATTTTTTGTTCATCGCTGTATTCTGTATTATAAAATAGTTTGTTTTTATAATGTTTGCTACATTGTTTTGTTAATGCACTGAAAGAACATTGAAGAGTTTCAAGTTATAATAATACATTTTAATTTTTTTGCAGCGATATCGGGATTTATCACAAGGGAAGAAACTGAAGGTAAATTATGTTATAAAGAACACTGTTTCCTTTGGAACATCATAAATATAGCCATATGTATCAGTATTTTTCGTTGGCATTTCTGTTTGAAAAACACTATTTTTAAATGTGTACACCTGGGGTGATACATTTTAACCCCAGTTTTTTAGAAACCTTGAGTAGCAGCCTAAAATGAAACAAAATCATCTTGGAAGGTGCATATAACGTACATTCACCTCTCACTAGGAAAAACACCTCTTGAATTTGCTTTTAGTCCCCCCCCCCAAATCTTTCCTTATATGCTATGGACTCTGTGTTAAAAATAAATCTTCCAGAAAACATTAGTGCAGTATGTTTTTGGGTGACATGTCAATAGCAACTTCTGCATGGGTGGTTCCCCCGCTATGGCAGAGGAATGTCGCCCCACTGCTTTCAAGCAGTGAAGAAGCAAAAATATAAAATGATAATAACTTTCAGTTAATATCATTTTATGTTTGACCTCTTTGTGGGTGGGTGGGGCTCCTCAGCACTGCAAGCAGAGGATGGGTGGTTTTCCCACTCCTAAAAGTGCGCAGTGACTGTTTGGTCAGCCTTCTCGGGCCGTCCAAACCAGTCATGCGCACTTTCCCACTTCTCCATGCAGGCTGCATTACAGCATGCATGGAGAACAGGGCCACCCCTATAGCCCCTGGCGTTCTGGCGCTCTGCCACAACTCTCAGACCATTGCAGCATTGTGATTGGCTGTCTGCCTGCTACCTGTTCCTGAAATCGGAAGCAGGAGAGCGAGGCGGGATCGGGTGGCGGCAAGGCAAGTGATTAAAAAGAAATGTAATTTAATTCCTTCCCTTCCGCAATCACTACCCACAGGCAAATCCCTTTTCCCCCACAGCCCCCGGACTCCCCTGTCGCCTACCTACTCGTGAGTCATGCCAGCCGATACTGACTTTTTAGTCGCTGACCGTTCATATACAATACATCTATTGCTATTTGTTTGTGCATTCATTGTTGTGACAGTTGTACCTAAGTTCCACTTTCAGCAAAATAAATTGTCTATGGTAACAGCAGGCGAGAGCAGAAGCTGGCAGGCGGCAGTGACTAAGCGGAGCAGAGCTGAAGCTGCCACACTCTGACGCGAAGAAGCGCACCGATTGCGGGAACGCCCCATAGCACATGCGTGTGATGCCCTGCTCTTGGATCTCCAGGGAACACCAGACAGCACCACCGGCTTTGGAATCACCTTATAAACCGAATACTAACCTATTTGGTCGAGTGCAGGTTCCACTTCCTCTACTCCCCCATTCCTTCCTCATCACCGGCCCCCACTATATGCCTGAGACCAAGGGCAACACTATGCAATATGCACTGGCGTGGATACCGATCTCCCCCACCTCAAAGCGATCTGGGGGCAGACTGCTATATTATCACTACTTATCTCATCACCCTCTAGAAGACACTTACAGGTAGATTCATAAAAGAAAAATCGGCTCACAAAGGGCCAGATTCTGCGAATCTGGCCCTTTGCGAGCGCAATTTTTGCATTTGGGATTCATCATCCCAAATGCAAAAATCGCTAATTGCGAAATCGCATATTTTCGAGGAATTGCATTTAAGGAATCTCTATTTGAGATTCCTTAAATGCAATTCATGAAACATTTAAAAATTGCGAATTCGCAAAATTGGGCCGCTATTTACCGCAAAGTCAAACCTCGTGGTAAATAGCGGAAACTTAGAAAGTTGTATGTTACACACACACATGTCCCAAGGACATGTGTGTGCGTAACACCAGCATCCTATGTCATTTCAGGGGTGCAACAGGGTGTCCTTTGGACACCCCTGCACCCTTGAAATCGCAAAATCAAAATGCGAATCGCAAATAGCGATTCGCACATTGATATGTCTTCCCATTCAAAGGCCCATAGGAATGAATGGGGAGTTATTCCTTATTTGCGATTAGCAATTAGCTAATCGCAAATAAGGAAGCTGTAGGAATCGCAATAAATATTGCGATTCCTACATGAATCCCGTTTTGCGAGTCTGTCATAGCGATTCCTTATTATTCGCTATTACAGACTCGCAAAACATGCCGATGATAATTCTGGCTGTTAGAGATTTTTTCTGTTTCTCTTATCAGGCTCATAGTTTGCTCTGTTATTAGGTTATTTGAACCATAACTGCCAAGCCATCATGCAATTACGTCTGTAACTAAGAGAACATATTTATTTATTCATTTATTTTATTAAGTTTTGTATAGCTCCACAGTTGAGGTAAGTAGATTACAAAAGTGGGACAAAAGCAATCATTACAATTAGGTTCAAGACGAGTACATTATATTGGCACGATTCAGAGCATTTAAAAACGAATCCCGACAGAACCAATAATGGAGAAGAACAGGCAAGGTACACGGTACCAGTTAGATCATAGCCTGCCAACACTATTAATCACCGGATTACACACATGTAAAATACAACGATCTGGTAATAGGAGAAAATCATTCCAAAAATACCACACAAAGATGTACAACGGCCTGCTCACACTGTTAAACCGAGAAGTACAACCGTGTAATGGACAGTAATGGACAGTCATAGCATCAGAGAGGAGGGTGGTATTGCAGCAGCTGAGCCAGGGACTTGAGGGCAGGAACTTCAGCATTAGGATTTTTTTCCACTTCTTTTTTGAAGGACGCGGTGGGTGGGATTCAACAGACTTCCGGTGGAAGGGAATTCCAAATCTTTGGTGCCATGCCAGAGAATGCTCTATTACTCATTCTGTTTTTGTGAAAGACCTGTGATTTCAGGAGCCTTTTGGTTTCAGGAGCAGTGAGTTTGCACTTCGAGACAGATGGCCACCCCCTGATAATTCTAATTTGTGAACCAGATAGTTGGAGGTTTTGAAGTGTAGTGCTTTGTGAGTCAAGCAAGCGTTCTTTAGTTGTATTCTAGCTTCGTAAGGTAGCCAGTTTAGGGATTTTAAGGCTGGGGATATGTGATCATTTCTTTTTGTACCAGTAATCAGTCTGGCTGCAGCATTAATGGAAGCTGTAAGTGAAGCCAAGTTTTGTTTGGGGATACCACAGAGAGTGGAACTACCGTAGGCTAACCTTGGCCAATACTAGAGCTTGAACTGCCCATTTGAAGTCTTCCTGTGGAAGGAATGGTTTGAGATTTCTTAGTAACCTCATCTGGTGTTTAGCACCCTTAGTTGCATTGCTGATATGATTCGGCATGTTCAGGTGCCTGTCTAGGTTGATTCACCAGTATTGGGGTGTCTTTCATAGATTCACATGCTTGAATATTCCCCGTCGTCAAAGTGGGAGTCCCACGGTACATAACATAGCAATGCAGTAATAACATAATTATATATATATATATATATATATATATATATATATATATATATATATATATATATATATATATATATATATATATATATATATATATATATATGTATATATATATATATATATATACATATATACATATATATAACATAAAGTAAAAATCATAAAAATGCAATTCTCCATTGTTGGGGTGTCTTTGATAGATTTGCATGCTTGAATATTCCCCGTTGTCGAAGTGGGAGCCCCACAGTAAATAAAATAGCAATAACATATATCATATAAGTATATAAAAACATAATTACATACGTCCCAAAACCATAAATACTCATAATTACCATAGGTTAGCATTAACACATAGAATTTCATTAAAAGAAAAAGGCACTTCAAAGCCTATCCATGTCGTTATGATAGTCCAAACTACAACCAATCAGGTATCAGCACCCTCTAGAACCTTCTCCCCAGAGGCTCAGGCCCTCAGATTTTCTTCCGCACGTCGTGTGAAGGGAGTCTCCCTGAGCTCTGCTCAGTTTTCTCTACTTCCTTTTGGATTTCTCAGCTTTCAGGATGTCTTCAAGTAAGAAATCTCTTTTTCGACCATGTGCTTCTTGTGGGAAGTTGCGGCTCTTCTCTAAAGACCCTCACAAGAAGTGTATTTACTGCCTCTATCCAGAACATGAGGTAGGCAAATGTAAGATTTGCAGGACTTTTTCCACCAAGACTCTTAAGGACAGAGAAGTGCGTCTCCTTCTGTGGTTACAGAGGCTGAAGGATAAGGAGGGCCCTCTTTCTGACGCAGAAAGTCTTGCGTCTAGGATGTCTAGAGCCACTTCTAAGCGTAGCAGTGTGCAGGAATTGCATTCTCCTTTCCCTAAAAGGAGGAAGCTTCAGCTCCAGGGGGCTCCTGCAGTGTCTCCAGCTCTTCCTGCTACGCCTACGCCCCCAAGATCTGACACTCAGGCGTCCACAGCTCCTTCAGAGCATGTTTCCGCCAAAAAAGTGCCAAATCGTCTACGGGATTGTCGACGATCTGTCCGACTACGAGATCTGCCGTGTCTGGATCTTCGACGACTTCTGCCAGCAGTTCGTCAACGGCGGATGCGTAAACGTCTTCAGTGTCGACGTTGGTATCTGTGAGGAACAAACCAGTCTCGTTGATGATTCCTATTTCCTCGTCATCATTTAAGAAGGGGGTCTTATCGATGTCCAAGTCTTCGTCGACGTGTTCTGTGAAGAGAGCCTCTTCATTGGCGGGTGCTCCGTCGACGACGGCTTCATTGACGAAGGCTCCGTCAACGGCGGCCCCGTCGTCGACGGCTTCGTCGGCTGTAGCTTCGTTGGTTGTTCCGTCGACGGCGGTGCTATCGTCAACGGTTACTTTTGCATCACTACCTCTGGTGCCAGTTTCCACGTCCGGCTCCGCGACACCTGCCGTTGACCCTCTGCACCAGCGTCGTCATGTGTCTTTGGATCAGCTTCCGCTTCCACGACACTCTCAGCCTCCATCACCTCTATTTGCCACGGGTTCGGAGCATGACTTTGGTTCTGATGAGGAGGAATATGCTAGGTTCCGGGCAGCTCAAAGTCCTTCGGAACTGGTCATCAAGTGTCAGGATTATGATGACGATCTGGAAGATCATCACTTTCATGAGGAGGAACATTCTACACAGCACAAATACCGCTTTCCCTCATTTCTAATCTCCAGTACATGTTGGAGGATTATAACAGATGTTTTCCACCGTCTCACCACGGCTCTCCTCAGATTATGGTGCCTATCACTACAGCTGCTCCTTCGTCTCCTGTGCCGCCGGGGCCATCTGCGCCTTCAGTTCAGATACAGGCAGCTGATGATGATGATGATGATGTTCTCCCGGATCGGGAAGACAGCGAAGTGGACGATGATTATTGGACCATGGCGGATTGGTACAATTACCAAATCCAAACACCGTCGCCACCTCCTTCGGCGCCTGTGGATTTCCCTCCCGTTGATATCTCCAGTTTTCACCAACTTATAGAAAGGGCGGCACAACGTTTCAAACTCCCTATGGTCCTAAAGGATGAGGATTGTTTTCTTTATGACTTCAAGAGTCAGCCTCTTAAACAAGTCCGTGCGGTGCCCATTATTGACTTCATCTGGAAGGAAGGCGTCAAACGGATGCAGACTCCAAATTCCATTCCGGCACTACTTCCACGTTTAGAGAAGAAGTACAGGGCACCGAGAACTCTCTAGCTTGCCTTGTAGCGCAGCCTAAACCAGACTCCGGGATTACACAGGCAGCGCAGCGCCGTTCCAGAAATCCTTCTTCCCCTATTTCCGTACCACCTGATTGTGAGGGTCGTCGTCTTAATGCCATTGGGCAAAAATTTTCCACTATGGCTTCTACCACCGTAAGAGCTGCAAATTCATTGGCCATTCTGGGTCATTACGACCGCCAAATGGGGTCGGACATGTCCTCCTTTATCGATCTCATTCCTGAGCCTTCCAGAGCAGATGCTCTCAAGATTCTTCAGGACAGGGAAAGAGTGTCATCGGAGATCATCGACTGCTGTGTGGACATCGCGTGCACTGGTTTTCGTCTGCTAGCTGGGGCAGCTGTTTTGCGTCGTCAAGGCTGGCTTCGTTCCACCTCTTTTCGCCAGGAGGCCCAGGCGAAAATACTCAACATGCCCTTTGACGGTGAATCACTTTTTGGCCAGCATGTGGACGAAGTGCTTCAAACTATTAAGAAGGACACTGAGACGGCTCGTGCCCTAGGCACTTTGCAGTTTCGCAACCAGCCTTTTCGTGGTGTGCGCGGACGCGGCACCTCCTCTTCTTTTCGCGGCGGATCCAGCCAGTACCTCTCCTATTATCAGGGAAACCAAAGATATTCCTCTCAATCTCAACAATCTTATCGACAACAGTCCACAAAGTCTTACAGAGGAAAGTCTTCCTACAGAGGCTCCACTTCTAAGAAGCAATGACTTGCCTTCCCATCTCAAAGCTGGAGGTCGAATCTTTCTTTTCTTTTCCAATTGGTCTCTAATCACTTTGGATCGCTGGGTGCTAGACATTGTGTCAAAAGGCCATGCCTTGGAATTTGTCAAGTTCCCTCCAAACACTCCTCCAACTGGTCCACCTCCGGCTCACCTCAAGGAGCTCTTTCAACAAAATTGTCTCATGATTCAAAGGTGCCATCAAAGTGGTTCCCAAAACTCAGAAGGGGCTCGGATTTTATTCTAGTTTTTTCCTAGTCCTCAAGAAGTCCGGAGAGTGGCGCCCGATCCTCGACTTGCGGTCCTTAAACAAGTACCTGAAATGTCAATCTTTCAGCATGCTCACACTCATGGAAATCCTCCGCCTCTCTCGAAGGACGACTTCCTGACCACCATCGATCTCCAGGACACCTATTTCCACGTGCCGATACTTCCAAGGCACCGGAAGTTCCTGCGCTTCCGGGTGGGGAGCAGAGATTTTCAATTCAAGGTTCTACCTTTTGGCCTTTGTTCCGCCCCTCACGTTTTAAAAAAAGTCCTGGCCCCAGTGGTGGCATATATACGTTTGAGGGGCGTTCAAATCTTTCCCTTTCCTTTCCCTACCTGTCTTATCAAGTCACAATCTCGTCATCAGGCGTCTCTGGACACTCAATTCTGTCAGACTCTATTTCAATCCCTAGGTCTGTCCATCAACACCGAGAAGTCTCAGGTCGATCCAGCTCCCTGCGGAAATTTTCTAGGCGCCACTCTGAATACCTTGCTGGCGAAGGCATTCGTGTCTCACGAACGTCAACTGCGAATTCTACGCCTAGTAGCTCTCCACCGTTCAAAAGAGTCCGTTTCAGTTCATGTGTTGAAATCTTTTCTCGGGATGGCGTCCTCCTGCATATCCCTAATCCCAAATTGCAGTCTCAAGAGTCGTCCAATTCAGGAGGAACTAGACAAACAGTGGCGTCAGGTCACCCGCTCCTTCAACAATCTGGTCCTGGTATCCGCTCGAATGAAGTCAGCTCTCCGTTGGTGGGCTCACCCTCCCAACCTTGCTGCCGGTACTTCTTTCCTGACCATCGCTCCAGAGCTAGTCCTTACCACGGATGCCTCCTTGGAAGATTGGGGCGCTCATCTTCAGGGGTTGTCCGTCAAGGGCAAGTGGACCCAGTCGCAACACTCCTGGCACATCAACAGACTGGAACTGATGGCCATTTTTCTTTCGCTAAAGTCCTTCCACCTTCTGCTTCAGGGAGAATCAGTGCTCATTCAAACCGACAATACCACCAGTATGCACTATCTCAACAGACAAGGGGGCACCAAGTCACCGCTACTCTCTCAGCTGGCGCAGAGAATCTGGGATTGGGCTCTTCGTCACTGCATTACCCTTACAAGCTCGACAGGTCCGTGTCCTCGACCCACAAGTGGGAGTTGCATCAACCGAGTCTGGACTTCATATTTCAGCTGTGGGGTCACCCGAACCTGGATCTTTTTGCGAGGCCTTTGAACCGGAAATGCCCGTCTTATGCAAGCTGGCTTCCCCACTGCGGGTAGTGCGGAAATGCCCTTTTGATGGACTGGTGCAATGTATTCGCCTACACCTTTCCGCCGATCCCACTGGTTCCTCGAGTGCTTTGTAAAATGCGGAGACAGCCGTGCCACATTCTCCTGATCGCTCCCAGATGGCCTCTCGCCAGCGTGGTTCTCGCAACTGCTGCTCCTCTCACAGTGTGATCTGGAAGGTTTCCCTCCTTCTCGCCCTGACCTCCTCACGTCACGTGAGTGATATCCGCGCTTTCACCATTCAGCCTCCTTTCCTTCAATTCAAATCGGACTGTGTTGTACTTCGCACCAACCCGGCATTCATGCCTAAGGTGCCAACTGATTTTCACCTCAATGAACCAGTGTTCTTAAAGACTTTCTTTGCTAATCCCCAATCTCCGACGGAGCGAAGCTTACATTCATTGGATGTGAAAAGAAGCCTTAAATTCTACATCAACAGAACTGCACCCTTTCGTAGATCTGATCAACTATTTGTTGCTTACGGACGCATGCACAAGGGGCTTTCTGTTACCAAGCCAACTATTGCACGTTGGATTTCCTCAGCAATCTCGTTTTTGTCATCAGAAGGCCAGCAAGCCTCTTCAATCTACAGTTGAAGCTCATTCCACCAGGGCGATTTCATCCTCTACTGCCCTGTTTGCTGGTGTGCCGATTCATCAAGTATGTCGGGCAGCTACGTGGTCCAGCAGGCACACCTTCACGAAGCACTACTGCCTAGAGATGATCAACGAAGCTGATACAGCAGTGGGCCAAGCGGTGCTCGCCAATCTCTTTAAATAAGTTGAGCCTATTTCTTTCCCTCCGCCTGTATGAGTTGTCATCTGTCTGGCAGTCTTATGTTACATAATTACATTTTCTGTCACTGCACTGCAGTTTTCTTACAGACAGCTATTACTGCTCACTATTCTATTCAAGCATGTGAATCTATGAAAGACACCCCAATACTGGAGAAGAACAATTGTTACTTACCTGTAAACGGTGGTTCTCCAGTATTGGTGTCTTTCATAGATTAACATGCGACCCGCCCACCTCACCTCTCTCTCTCTCTCTCTCTTCTCCTCCTAGACTCTTTTGTCACTCTTGTGCTACGCAAATCTGAGGGCCTGTGCCGTAGGGGAGAAGGTTCTAGAGGGTGCTGATGCCAGATTGGTTGTAGTTTGGACTATCATAACGACATGGATAGGCTTTGAAGTGCCTTTTTCTTTTAATGAAATTCTATGTGTTAATGCTAACCTATAGTACTTATGAGTATTTATGGTTTTGGGATGTATGTAATTATGTTTTTATATACATATATGATATATGTTATTGCTATTTTATTTACCGTGGGGCTCCCACTTCGACGATGGGGAATATTCAAGCATGTGAATTTATAAAAGACACCAATACTGGAGAACCACCGTTTACAAGTAAGTAACAATTGTTCTTATTGCCTCTACCCTGACCACCAGGTCAAAGATTGTAAAATATGTAGGACCTTCTCTCAGAAGACTCTAAAGGACTGAAAAGGGCGTCTCCTTCTGTGGCTACAGAAATTGAAGACTTCAGAGTACCCTCTCTCAGATGTGAAGAGTGTGTCCTCAGTCAAGACTTCTTCATCCTTGAAGAGAACCAGTGAATATCAGAAGGTTTCTCCTAAACCTAAGGTGATGAAGAAACCTCATGTGGCTAAGACCACTGACCGACCTTCAACTTCAGTAGGGGTGATTTCTTCCCCTCAGAGGCTATCTGCAACTTCTACGCCCATAATTCTCAGGAGTCCACCTCCGCAGTTTTTTCCTCAGAAACTGCCTTTCTCGTCGATGGGCTCGTCGTCTCTTCTTCCGTAGACGAGAATTGCTGTTGTCGCGTCTACATCAACGACTTCAACGTCTATGGAGACGTCTATGACCCTGTCATCGGCAACTTCACAGTCGACGTTTGTATCCATAAAGGTGAAGCCTATTTCATGTACGGTGCCTTTGACTTTGTCGACGGTATCTATCAAGCAGAAGAAGAAGCATTCGTCGACGCGTTCATTGTCTTCGACGATGGCTTCATCGATGATGGCTTTGTCGACGGTTGCTTTGTCGGTGGTGGCTTCGTCTGCGATGGCTACGTCGGCGGTGGCTTCGTTGATAGTGGCTTCGTCACGGTGGCTTTGTCAAAGGTGGATTCGTCGACAGTGGCTCAGCAACAACGTCTGTTGTCGACGGTGACGACATCAACGAATGCATCCATGGATCTGGTACCTTTGAAGTCTTCAAGCTCTTTACTTCAGCTGCGACATTCACCTTTGGATACCCTGATGCCAATTCAAACTGCTTCTCAACCTCCAGCATAATTATTTTCTTCTGATGCTGATGATGATGAATCGGAGGACAATGACAGATTTTGGGCTGCTTGCAGTCCCTCTGAACTTCTTATTAAATGTCAGGACTCTGATGATGACCAAGAAGACAAAGATTTTTTCACCTGTGACACGCAAACTGCGCCAGAGCTTCCAATGGCACAGATGCCTTTATCTCTTATTTCCAACCTCCAATTCATGCTGGATGATTATTACCGTTGGTTTCCCAACTCATTAAAGGCCTCTCCGGCACCTCAAGCGCCTCTTCAACCTCCTCCTACTGGAGAATCACTTGCCACACCTTCTATGTCGGCGCCCAGAGTACAACATCAGGATGCTCCTCAGGTCATGAAGGAGGATAATGAGGATGATAATGATGATGATGATGATGACAGGGAAGAGGGTGAGCTAGATGACAGATCCCTTCTTTCGGAATGGGATAATTATCAGATTCAAACACCATCTCCCACTACTCCAGCTCCTCTGGATTCTCCACCAGTTGACATAGGTGGTTTTCATCTACTCATGGAAAGGGCGGCAAAAAGATTCCACATTCCTATGGTTACCAGAGAGGAGGATTGTTTCTTTTAAAAAAAAAAAAAATTTTTAAAACCTTTATTACAATTGCAGTATTACATTTGCGAGCCTACAACCACAGGGGCCGGCCGTCGCTAAAACAATAGAGAGCAGTTGGCAGTGCCGATTTACACAGCTTTCAGCTGACAGCCCGGAGGCCCAGCAGCAATTCAACGTGTCGTTTCGACAGGAGCATAATAGTGGTGTAGGAAGTAGTGAAGGTCTTACTATTTTAATCATTTATGAAAACAAGAAGAAACAACAATAACACACGAAACAAGAGGCAATGCGGCAAAATGCTTCTCATGGGGGAGAGTCATATCAAACAAACATGTAAAGATAAGGATGAAGTGAAAAGTGGGAGGGGGGCCTCCGGGCAATCGGGCATGTAATACGAAAATCTAAATGTTGGTAGGAACGTCAGGTCACGGGGACTGTGGCAGTGCTGGGGCCTCCGCGAACGGGGGGCACAAATCTCCCCACGATACGAATTCCACTGGTTCCAGACCCTACCCCACTTCTTGGGTCTACCACGTGCGACATATACCGTTTTTTCCCTGAACATGCACCAGTCCATATTTTCTTCCCACGAAGAAGTCGCAGGTGCCCTCTGGGACCCCATAGCTGTGCTATGTCTCTTTTAGCCACCATGTTGCCAAGCGTAGCCCATTGCGTTTGTGCCACAGTGTAGTCATTCTTTTCAAAAAAGAACAACCCACACTTCAAAATATTTCCAAAAAGTATTATTCTGATTGAAAAGATAAACAAAAACTAATATGTTTATCTTGGCAATTAATTGCACTTTTTATTCATGGTTTTTTAGAAAAGTACTGTTTTTTAGCGAGAAAGGACAATGTCCTTCACATACATAGCCAGGCAATCTTGCTGTCTTAGTTGTACTCAAACATATATACAAAAAGTGAAAAACATACAATCACAAATAATTACATTTCACAAAACATAACATTCAAAAAGAACGGAACAGGTGAGAAATGTCAAGTTCTGTCCAAATACCATCATTGAAGTATTGAAAAATAAATACAGTGAAATAAATTCTGATTGTTATCAAAGAATAAGATTTGTTCCCCTTTATCTGAGGAGCGTTTCAAGAGGACTTAATCCCATTTGCCGACGCGTTTCGAGTGTGGGTTCCTTGTACCCCAACTCTCATCAGGGCCAACTTAATTCTTTTCTCAACCTTTATCCTATTGATAAAAAAGACAAAAACAATTTTTCTTGCTAATTAAAATTGCTTCCATCAACCTTAACAGGCTCTACGTTTTGTTCCAACTTAGCCCCAGAGGCCCTACCTCAAAGCTGTGGAGGTCGAGGTCACTCTTCAAACTTGTAAATGCGGCTGTGTGCACGGTTCTAAAATGAGAATCGTTATGCTTGTGTCAATGCAACACGTTCTATGTTTGTTTCTCTTCAGATTTAAAGGGGGCAAAAGCAGGACGATCATACCTGCATTTCGGTCCCACAAAACACGGGTGTGCGTAATGTTCGTCAAAACCAAATTTCAGGGCACCACTCGTATAATTCAATTATGTTTCTTTCTGTAAAAAGAGTGACCGGGTGACACCATTATGGTTCTCCTTACACATTTTTTGAACAATCAACCCTAGTTGCCCCAGCGTGTTCCCGCCACACTCACCGTGAGCTGACTCACGTTGGTCGCAGTGTCTCGTGCTAATCCAGGGAGTCCCTGTAAGTTCACCACTTGCTGTGAATCCCAACCTTTTTTGTACTCAGTGTCTTCGACAAAAATAACGGGTTTGTTTTTAACTTGTAGGCCCCACGGTATGGTGCCTGCCTGAAGGTGCTGCAGAAGGAAATATCCATGTAATTCAGTTCTTATATGTTTCTTTTGGAGGCGAGTCAATTTGTCTGCCTCATTCTGATATTTCGCTGTATTGCTAAGTGAAAGGCCGGAAAAGGGATTAGAAGCAATCAAGTTCTGAATGTGGCTTTCTGTGAAGGACAGAGTCTCTTTCTCTGACATAATTTGACAGGAGAGGCTTCTCCTGACACTGAATGAATCTTTTATCAAACAAACAAGACCAATTCGGTCTCAGTCCAAACTCACTCGGGTGACAACCCGCTCTAAACTTTTGAACAAAAGGGGAGTATGGCCCTGTGGACAGAAGTGGGGAAGGGCCCAACTATACTTTTCAAAAAAGAACAGAGAGTGCTTTTGGACAAACACATATGGAATACAGCGGTAAGCGTTAGATACAGTCCAGGACAGAAACGCTTGGAAGCCTTCCCACCGGTGGAGCGTCCCTAATGTGGTGTTTTTAACATTTTAGATTCACAGCAAGTGGTGAACTTACAGGGACTCCCTGGATTAGCGCGAGACACTGCGACCAACGTGAGTCAGCTCACTGTGAGTGTGGCGGGAACACGCTGGGGCAACTAGGGTTGATTATTCAAAAAATGTGTAAGGAGAACCATAATGGTGTCACCCGGTCACTCTTTTTACAGAAAGAAACATAATTGAATTATACGAGTGGTGCCCTGAAATTTGGTTTTGACGAACATTACGCACACCCGTGTTTTGTGGGACCGAAATGCAGGTATGATCGTCCTGCTTTTGCCCCCTTTAAATCTGAAGAGAAACAAACGTAGAACGTGTTGCATTGACACAAGCATAACGATTCTCATTTTAGAACCGTGCACACAGCCGCATTTACAAGTTTGAAGAGTGACCTCGACCTCCACAGCTTTGAGGTAGGGCCTCTGGGGCTAAGTTGGAACAAAACGTAGAGCCTGTTAAGGTTGATGGAAGCAATTTTAATAAGCAAGAAAAATTGTTTTTGTCTTTTTTATCAATAGGATAAAGGTTGAGAAAAAAATTAAGTTGGCCCTGATGAGAGTTGGGGTACAAGGAACCCACACTCGAAACGCGTCGGCAAATGGGATTAAGTCCTCTTGAAACGCTCCTCAGATAAAGGGGAACAAATCTTATTCTTTGAGAACAATCAGAATTTATTTCACTGTATTTATTTTTCAATACTTCAATGATGGTATTTGGACAGAACTTGACATTTCTCACCTGTTCCGTTCTTTTTGAATGTTATGTTTTGTGAAATGTAATTATTTGTGATTGTATGTTTTTCACTTTTTGTATATATGTTTGAGTACAACTAAGACAGCAAGATTGCCTGGCTATGTATGTGAAAGACATTGTCCTTTCTCGCTAAAAAACAGTACTTTTCTAAAAAACCATGAATAAAAAGTGCAATTAATTGCCAAGATAAACATATTAGTTTTTGTTTATCTTTTCAATCAGAATAATACTTTTTGGAAATATTTTGAAGTGTGGGTTGTTCTTTTTTTAAAAGTATAGTTGGGCCCTTCCCCACTTCTGTCCACAGGGCCATACTCCCCTTTTGTTCAACAGTGTAGTCATTCAGCTCACATATATTCAGCAAACAACGGCGGGCCTCAGGCAGCAGAGAAACTCCCGTGACCTCTTCCATAATCACATGCACACGGTTCCAGAACAGAGCCACAGCCGGGCATTCCCATATAATATGTAGGAAGGTACCCAGCGCACCGCAGCCACGCCTACACACTCCATCCACAGCGAGACCCATACGAACCAGACGGGGACCAGTTACATAGATACGGTGTAAGATCTTTAGTTGCACCAGCCGGAGACGAGCCGGGATTGCGAACTCTTTCGGGGAGGATATCGCCGCCTGCCAATCTTCAGCGTCCAATTCCAGTCCATCACCGGTCTACGCCTCACGGAGATGCAGGAGCAGATCCGTTCGGTCGTTAATCAGTTTTTTATATATGAGAGATATGGTGCTATCGGGAATATAGCCATCAAGCACCCTATCCTCAAGGGGGGAGGATTCCGGAATGACAGTTCCGGTCGGGAAGACCGAATGTAGCGCATGTCGGATCTGTATATAGCGAAAATGCTCCCTATTGCTAAGAGCATAATCCGACTGCAGCTCCTCAAAGGTCTTGATCCTATCCTTGACCCACAGATCCCCAATCGTACTGATACCGATAAGATCCCACTTCTCGAAGCCCTTCGTCGTCCACAGGCTACCCAGTCTCTCCGCCGCATAAAGTGGGGTCGCCCTGGTCAATTTGTCAGACCATCCCATGGCTGCGTTCGCACTTCTCCACACCCTCACGGCCACTGCAGTGGGCCCTGACAGTACTTTGCAATTCGATTTAGAATATAGCGCCCTGTTATAATTCCCTCCCGGCAACTGCCATTTGTCCATTTCAAACGCAGGGTTCGGCGTTGGGCCGTACACGGCATGGTTAATTGCACTCAATTGAGATGCCCAATAGTAGCGCCTGATGTCCGGCAGTGCAATGCCCCCGTCGTACCAAGGCAGTGTCAATTTTGCAAGAGCGATACGAGAACGCCCGCCCCAAACTAATTGCCTCTGCAGACCCTCTACCTCGCGGAAGTATCGTGCTGGTACGAGATCATGTGTATTCTGAAGGGCATATAAAAACCGGGGCAGGGACATCATCTTAAAAAGGGCAGCCCGTCCGAGTGGGGACAACGGCAGGCTACTCCAGGCCGCTACATCAAATTTAAGCCGGAGCAGTGGGGGGGAGCAGGTTGCGCTCATAACGTACCGCGGGGTCTAATGATATAAAGATCCCTAAATATTTGAATCCAATCTGCGTTATCTGTATCGGGCATTTGCGCGTTAGCGGGGGAACATCACCAGTGAGTGCATAGACGCAGGATTTAGCCCAATTAATCACCAGGCCGGAATTCTTGCCGAATGAGCTGAGGACATCAAACAGTACTCCCAGTGATTTCCGTGTGGAGGTAAGGTATAACAGAATATCATCCGCGTATAACGATAGGCGGTCCTCAAAGTCAGGGGTCCATCTAATTCCCTTAAGTGACGGTTCCCATCGCAGCCAAGCAGCCAGGGGTTCCATGGCGAGCGCAAACAGCAAAGGAGATAACGGGCATCCCTGTCGTGTACCCCTCCCAATCACAAAGGACTTCGAGACCCTACCATTCACCACAATCTGGGCAAGCGGCTCTGCATACAGGAGTTTAACCCAACCGATAAACCCAGGGCCGAACCCAAACTTCGCGAGGGCAGCCCACAAATACGGCCATTCTACGGTATCAAAGGCCATCGTGGCATCCAAGGACACCAAGATGGCCGGCTCACGTAAGGACCCCGCCCTCGCCAGGACGCCATGGAGACGACGCAAGTTGAGCGCTGTGTTGCGGTGCGGGATGAATCCGGACTGATCCGGGTGTATTAAGTCACCAATCACCTTTATGAGGCGATTAGCCAACAGTTTCGCCAAGACTTTGGGTTCGGCATTTAAAAGTGATATCGGTCTATATGAGGCACATAAATCCCGGGGTTTACCCACTTTGTGAATCACAACGATGGATGCAAGTCGCTGGTCCCGTGGGAGTGACCCAGTCTCACGCGACTCCAGGAACATCTCGCGGAGAGAAGGCGCCATTTTATCCGGACGTAACTTATACAGCTCGATGGGGATACCATTCGGGCCCAAGGCCTTCCCCGAGCGGATGGAGAGGATAGCGAGCGCCACTTCATCATTGGAGAATTCCGACTCCATGAGCTCCTTGTCCGAATCAGACAGACAGGGCAAGGCGATATCCCTAAGCAACAGATGCGAGTCGTCCTCCGGTCTGTCTGAGACTGGTGCATACACCTTCTGGAAATAACACGCAAAACTCTCCACTATGTCAACTGGGTCAACCACTCGCACTCCATCAGCACGTTCTACCACAGGCACAACACGACTCGCCCTCTCTTTCTTATCCGACCAGGCAATCAACTTTCCCGCTTTATCCCCCACATCATACAATCGTCCCCGCTGCTCCCGGCTCATAGCCTTGGCAGCGTCTGTCACTAGGGCACGATAATCCGACTGTTTAAGTTGGAGCGCATGCCGTTTTTCTTGTGTCACACCAGACTCCAACTCTCTCTCCAAGCTACTGAGGTCAGCCTCCAATCTTTCTACCTCCTCATTCTTCCTTTTCTTAGCATCGGCAATCAGAGAGAGGGCTTGACCACGGATCACAGTCTTAAAAGCCTCCCACAAGGAAACAGAAGAGGACACCGACCCCACATTCTCAGCAAAGTACTGATCGATGGACTTGACCATACCCGCCCTGGTTTTGGGATTACGAAAGTGCCAGGGATTGATCGGGGCCACTCTACCCTCCGCCCCAAACTGAGCATCAATGGAGAGCCACACTGGGGAGTGATCGGATATACCCCGGGCCAGGTGTCTGACCTCCCTAATCGAGACTGCCTGCGCCGCCGGCACAAGTATGTAATCAAGTCGGGAGAGGCTCCCGTGCGCTCCAGAGTGAAAGGTGTACTGTGTCTGTCCAGGGTGCATCAACCTCCAGCAATCCACTAGTCCCAGCGTCTCCAAGAAGTTACTCAACCAAGACTGGGATTTCGTAAGGTCTCTTGGAGGGCTACGATCCTCTGCGCCGCAGACCACTGAGTTAAAGTCTCCGCCCACAATTAAAATACCCTCTGGGAGTCCCAGTATTATGTCCCCCAAGTCTGCAAAGGTCGTAGCTTGTAAGCCAGGCGGGACATAGACAGAAAGTATGGAAATCGCCTTCCCCTCCCATCTGCCGGAAACAACAGCGTATCTACCTCTACCATCTAGAGTAGTCACATCAATTGCAAGGGGGAGGGAGCTTCTAACCAGGATCCCCGCCCCTCTCGACCCAGTGGTGAATCCGGAGTGGGCGACCAGACGATACCCTCGGCGGTTCATTGCATGACATGTGTTTCCAATCAAATGCGTTTCTTGTGACAAAACCACATCGGGGGAGAAACGTTTCAGGAAATGCGACACTATACCCCGTTTGATGCCATCTCCCAGGCCATTGACATTCCAACTGATGACCCTCAACCCCCTACCAACCATCCCAACAGTAAGGATCGACTCCCCCTCCCAGCGAAGCAGACATCAAAATCAAATTAAATCGTGAAACATTGCCTCTGAACCAAACAAAGCCAAACAAAGATCCCCAGCCCACCCCCAAGAAAACTCCTAGAACATATCCCTCCACCCTGCACCCCTGCGCTAGTCCAAAGAACCACCCCAACTTGCAACTTGCAAGTGTGCCTGTCGCCCTTCCCAGAAACTAATCTACAAAAAGAGAGAAACCCCAGGAGGAGGAAGAGTTCCGTACCCCCTCGCCACCCCCAGGCTCAGCAAACAAACGTGTTCACATAAGAAGTCATCAAACCACTGCTGCAAAGTCCATTCACTTGGCGTGCCGTAGTCACCCCTCACTCCTGTTCCTGCAGGCCACCTTCTGCGCCCTCCGAGAGATCTCGACGCGCCGGTAAAGTGTCTAGCCAGTCACTGACGACCTCAAAGAAAGAAAAGCGTTCGCTCGTTGTGTTCAACTCGAAGCCGGGCAGGAAAGAGCATAGAGTACTTCACTCCCATTTCCCGCATCCTCCGCTTGACCCCCATAAATTCCATTCTCTGCTTCTGAACTGCTTGGGTAAAGTCCGGGTAAAAGCTGATGGTTGCATTCACAAATTTTGTGGGACCTCCGGTTCGCGATGCCTGTAGAATAGCGTCCCTGTCCCTGAAGTTGAAAATTCTAGCTATTATGGGTCGCGGCGGAGCGCCTGGCTTATGAGCTCCACCCGGAACACGGTGGGCGCGCTCAACTGCGAAAAAGTTACTGAGGCCTTTGGGGGCCAGATGGTGTAGGATCAGGTCCTCCACGAGGAGATCTGTAGTCATCTCAGAGGACTTCTCTGGAACCCCAATAATGCGGACATTGTTGCGCCTTGCGCGACTCAAGGAGTCTTCCAACCGGCGGGCGAACAAGTCGTTAGTGGAGCGTAGTTTTCGGACCTCAGTTTGAAGATCAGACACGTCGGTTGTAAGACTGGCGGTCTTGATGTCCAGAGACTTGACCTTTTCATTGGTTTTCGCCAGATCAGTCCTGATCAAGTTAATGTCGATCGCCACCGTGTCTAACTTCAAGGCCAGTGTCTCATACTGCTGGCCCACGGAAGTCTTAATCTCCGCAATGGCGCCCATGACGTCCCGCAAGGTCAGCTCCGCCGTCGACGCAGAACCATCTCTGGTCTCGTCCGGTGTGTTGCACGCACCACTGGGGGAACCTTTGGGACGGGTGTAGCGATCCATGTTGTTCGATTGAGAGGCACCCCCTCGGTGCGTGTTCTTGGTCGTCCGCTTATCGCCCTCAGGCTTGCCCGCCATAGTGCGCAACGTGCCCCTGAGGGCCCTCTGAGACCTGGTATGAATGGCTCCTCTTCAGGTCAATCTCCGAAAAGTCTAAAGCACCGAGAGTGGCGGGCCCGCGCACAAGCCAAGCGCAGACCTCGGGAGACTGGAGTAAGATGGAAGCCGGGTTCAGCCCAGAGAGTCTGAAAACGAAACCGAAAGTACCACGGGGGCACAAGACAACCTCCACTGGCCGTTGTTGTTCAATTATCACCCGGGTACTTCGGGGACCCTAGTCCCAGGCTGCTCCCCGTTGTAGGCCGCCAACTTGCAAACGGAGTAAGTCCGGTTCCCGGCATCCAAATCAAATTCGGAAAAGAGCATTCAGATCAGCAGGGTTAAATCTTCAATAACCCGTCATCTGTGGCAGGATTAGTGGCAGGATATATGTGGGAGGTGGCGAGGGTCTCGGGAGCCCTGTGCTCACGCGACCATCTTGGATGCGCGCTAAGCTCCTCCTCCGAGGATTGTTTCTTATATGATTTTAAAGATGAGCCTCAGGAACAAGTTTGTTCTATCCCCATCATCGATTTTATTTGGCAAGGTCTCAAGCTCATGCAAAACCCTAATTCAATTCCAGCTGTCCTACCGCGACTGGATGAGAAATAGAAGGCCCCCGCAAATTCACCTGCTCGTCTCATTGCACAACCAAAGCCTGATTCCATTATTACTCAGGCAGCACAACCTCGTGCCAGGAATCAATCGTCTCCATTATCAGCACCTCCGGACCGAGAGGGTAGACGCCTTGACGCTATTGGCAAGAAGTTTTCCACTATGGTGGCAACTATGGTTCGAGCGGCCAATTCTTTAGCTATTCTTGGCCATTACGATCGACAAATGTGGTCAGACATTTCATCCCTTGTAGATTTGATACTAGGGCCATCTAAAGCAGAAGCGTTAAAATTTCTTCAAGAAGGGGAAAGGATTTCCTCGGAGATTATCGATTGTGCTGTTGATGTGTCTTCTACTGGGTTCCGTTTATTGGTGGGTGCGGCAGTCCTCAGGAGACCGGGCTGGTTAAAGGCCACTTCTTTCCATCAGGAGGTACAGACGAAAATATTGGACATGCCTTACGACGGCGAATCATTGTTTGGCCAGTATATCGACGATGCCCTTCAGACAGTCAAGAAGGACACCGATACTGCTCGTGCTGTTGGCACTCTCCAGTTTAAAAAGCAGCCTTTTCGAGGTGCAAGAGGTCGTGGCTCCACATCTTCCTTTCGGGGAAGTTCCAATCAGTATCGGCAAGGGCAACAACCTTATTCCTCCCAGAGTCAACAATCGTACAGACAACAGCCTTCTACTTCTTACAGGCAATACAGAGGTTAATCCTCTTACAGAGGAAAGGATTCCTCCAAGAAGCAATGAATTTTTCCATCCGTCATCCCTGACTCCTCCCACTTTTTCAAAGGTTGGAGGTCGAATCTCCCACTTCTACTCCAAATGGTCACTGATAACTACCGATCAATGGGTTCTGGATATTTTAATTTTTTTTATTTTTTTTTAAAAGGGCACGCGTTGGAGTTTGTGAAGATTCCTCCCAATTCTACACCAAGAGGTCCACCTCCTGCCCACCTGAAGGAACTTTTAACCCCTTCCATGCTCATGACGAGCTGGGCTCGTCATGCAGTAGCCTCCTGCTATGCTGATGACGAGCCCAGCTCGTCATGAATAGTGGTATCTGCAAAATTCCAGCACAGGAGAAAAATCCCCATAGCGTTCAAGGTGTTAAGTCAACTCACAATTATGTTAAGAAAAGGCTCGATCGAAGTGGTGCCGAAACTACAAAGGAGTATGGGATTCTATTCGAGATTCTTACTTATACAGAAAAAGTCGGGGGAATGGCGCCCTATTCTGGACCTACGCGCCCTGAACAAATACATCAAAAAACAAACATTTCGCATGCTGTCTATTCAGGAGGTACTTCCTTTACTATCCCAAGGGGAGTATATGACAACTTTGGATCTTCAAGATGCTTATTTTCATCTTCCCATTCTGCTGAGACACAGGAAATTTCTCAGATTCAGAGTGGCCGGGAAATATTTTCAATTCAAGGTCCTTCCATTCGCCCTTCATTCCGCGCCCGAGTGTTTACCAAGGTCCTCGCACCGGTGGCAGCTTATCTTCATCTACAAGGAGTGCAAATGTTTCCTTATCTAGATGACTGCCTGCTGAAGGCACGGTCGTTCGAACAGGCATCCAGACACACTCTATTTTGCAGGTCCCTCTTCCAGTCTCTGGGCCTTACGTTCAACATTGACAAGTCTCATTTTCTCCCTGCTCAAAACTGACTGTTCTTGGGGGCCATCCTAGACACCAAGCTATCAAAAGCATTTGTATCACACGAAAGACTCAACGACTTTGCGACCTAGCGGCCTCCCTCCGGTTAAACAAGTAAGTTTCTGTTCGACAGTTGAAATCTTTCCTCAGGATGTTGTCCTCCTGCATTCCTCTAGTCCCTCACTGCGGCCTAAAAATGAGACCCATTCAGGAGGAATTTGACAAGCAATGGGCTCAAGTCTCAGGATCCTTCAACGATATGATCAAAGTCACATCTCCGATGAAAACAGCTCTACTATGGTGGACACTTGAGGAAAACGTCTCTTCAGGTCGTCCATTCCTGGTGGACACTCCAAATTTCACTCTCACAATGGATGCATCCCTCTAAGGTTGGGGTGCACATTCAGGGTCTTACAGTAAGAGGAAGGTGGGACATTTATCAAAAGACCTGGCACATCAACCTGCTAGAGTTACTGGCCATTTTACTGGCTCTGAAAGCTTTTTGCACCATCATACAAGGAGCCTCAGTGTTATTCCGGACTGACAACACAACATGCATGCACTACATAAACAAACAAGGGGGCACACGATCCATCTTGCTATCCCTTCGAGCTCAACAAATCTGGGGTTGGGCGATTCAACATCAAATCACCCTCATAGCAGTGCACGTTCCGGGAGCATCAAACAATCTTGCGGATTCCCTGAGCAGGTCGACCTCGACCAATCACGAGTGGGAATTACATCAACCCACACTGGATCACATTTTTCAAATATGGGGTTGCCCGAATCTGGATCTGTTCGCAACACATCTGAACCGCAAATGCCAGTTCTACGCAAGTTGGCTTCCCCAACCAGAGTCCTGCGGGAATGCCTTTTTGATGAACTGGTAAAAAATATATGCCTACGCTTTTCCAGTGATACCACTGGTCTCCAGAGTTCTTTGAAAAATGAGGAAAAAACCCTGTCACATTATTCTAATAGCTCCCAGGTAGCCTCGACAAGTCTGGTTTACAGAACTCCTACTCCTGTCACAGTGCAACCCGATCATTCTTCGCCCACTGCCGAATCTTCTGACCATGGATCAGGGCCAAGTTTGTCATCCCGACCCAGCATCTCTTCGCTTAGCAGCTTGGAACCTGAGCACTATGAATCTGTAAATGTTAACATTCCTTTAGATTGTAGGGAAGTCCTTGCGAAGGCTGGAGCAGCCTCAACTGTGAAAACATACAAGGTCAAATGAAAAAGATTCTGTCTATGGTGAAATGCTGCTCAGGTACATCCTGTTCATTCCACGCCAGAGCAACTCTTGCCTTTCTTGTTACATCTGGCAAAATCAGGCCTCGCGTATTCTACTCTGAATGTTTTTCTTGCAGCAATCTCAAAGTTTCTTCAGAATGGTTCCAACTCTCTTTACTCCTCTGGAGTACTTCAACAATTCTTCAGGGGTATTTTTCGGATGTTTCCACCAACTCGTCGACCACCTCCTCTTTGGCATTTAAATATTGTGTTGGCACAGCTCATGAAACCCCCTTTTGACCCAATCCTTAAAGTCGATCTCAAATTCATTACTTGGAAGACTTCTCTACTTTTGGCTCTCACCTCCTCAGGTCAAGTCAGTGACTTTCAGGCGTTTACTACTAAACAGCCTTTTCTTCAATTTACCAAGGACTCTGTCTTGCTCCGCACCAATCCGGCCTTCATCCCCAAAGTGCCATCGGATTTCCACCTCAATGAACCAGTCATTTAAAAAAAAAAAATCCTAATCCTCAAATACCAGCAGAGAGGACACTTCATTCTTTAGATATTCAAAGGTGTCTAAAATGTTATCTTCAAAGGACGGCTAGAATCCGTAAGACTGATCTACTTTTTGTGGCCTACGGACAGATGCGAAAGGGGCATCCAATCACCAAATAAACAATTGCACGCTGGATATCTACTGCAATTGCTCTTTGCCATCAACAAGCTGGAACACCACTTACTACAACTGTTCGAGCGCATTCTACCAAAAAGGTTTCCTCTTCTACTGCACTATTTACTGGTGTGCCTCTTCGACCCATCTGCAGAGCAGCAACATGGTCCAGCAGACACGCCTTTGCAAGACATTACTGTCTGGATGCTGCTGACAACTCTGCATCAGCTGTGGGGCAAGCAGTCCTTCTTTTTAAATAAGGTGAGCCTCTGTTGCTTCCCTCCTCCTATATATAAGGTACTGTTTCTTTTATATATACTTCAGTCTCTTCGGACTGTGTATTATTGTAATATTGATTCTTATGTACCTTGTATTATACTGATGCCACTGCTCACTATTCTTATTCAAGCTAGTGAATCTATGAAAGACACTCCAATACTGGAGAAGAACAAAAGTTACTTCCCTGTAAACTGTGGTTCTCCTGTATTGGTGTCTTTCATAGATTCACATGCGACCTACCCTCCTCCCCTCAGAGGCTCTCGGCTACTATTTGACTCTATGTCACTCTTGTGCTACGAAAATGTGAGGGCCTGAGCCTCTGAGGAGAACATTCTAAGAGGGTGCTGGCGCCTGATTGGCTAGAGTTTGGACTAATCATGACTATGATATGTTATAGAAGTGACAAGTCTTTCTAGCTATGAAAACTCAGTTTTTTTCTTTCTGTTATATATATATGTATATATATATAGACTTATGATATTACTGCATTGCTATGTTATGTACCGCGGGACTCCCACTTCGACAACAGGGAATATTCAAGCATGTGAATCTATGAAAGACACCAATACAGGAGAACCACAGTTTACAGGTAAGTAACTTTTGTTCTTCTTAGAGATTCAATAATGTGGGGGGAGCAGTTGAAGGCTGAAAGATGATGCATTCAGAGGGCAATCTTGGGGGCGTGGTTAGGGGGAGCAATGAGAAGGAATTCTGTTTTGGAGGTGTTGAGCATGAGATAGTTTTCAGTGAGCCAGTTTTGGATGTTTATCAGGATGGAGTTGACTGAAATTAAGTCATCCGGAGAGGAGACTTTCAAATAAAGTTGGGGCGTCATCCGCCTACATATGAAAGAGGATGTTCGCTGAGTTTAGGGCATTAGCTAATGGTTCCAAGAATAAATTCAAGAGTATGGGTGAAAGGGCGGACCCTTGTGGAACCCCCATCGAGACTGTAGATGGCTGAGATAGGGATTGATTCACTTTGACTCTTTGAGATCTGTTGTGGAGAAAGGAAGTGAACCATTGCAAAACCACACCTGATTTTTTTTGTTTGATCTGTTTATTAAAGTTTTATGTATAAAGCAAGAACAGATACAATGTTCGATCATATAAATTGTCCGACAGCCATGGTTTGGAGATTTCGGAGGAGGCATTTTTTTGTTGTAAAGAGGCTATATCGTCTATGATACCGCAGATAGAGGCATTATAAAAATCAATGAGGACATGAACATCTTTAATTTTTGAATGAGGAGGCAAGGCCTTTAACCTCTTCCATGCTAATGACAAGGTCAGCTCGTCATGCAGTTTACTGGAGCTGTGCTTATGACGAGCTGACCTTGTCATGAACAATGGGAAAACAACAATATCAGCACCCAGCGGGAAAAGCCTTAGCATTCTTAAACAGCAAATTTCTAGCTCTTCAGTGTAGATATTTCTAAGGTTCCTTATCCATTGCTTCATCGGTTTCTTGGGTTAAACACCCTTCACAGACACTTTCCTGTTAATAAAGAACAAGATGCAATAGTGGTCAGACTAGTAGCAAAGGATAATGGAGTCCAGTGTGATGGTATTACCTTTGGATATGATGAGATCTAGAGTTTCCCTTGTTGTGAGTTGGGCTATCACAAAATTGTTCCGCTCATGATTCAATAGGAAGGATTTAAAACAGTTCACTGTGTGATTGTTTGGGTTAGACCAGTGGAGGTTAAAGTCTCTGAGGAAGATTTGGAACACTAGAGGGTTGTCATTGGGTGAGATGATTTCAAATAAATTCTCAATGAAGGAACGATTGTTGCCAGGGGGGTGGTAGAATGTGTGTAGTTTACAGAGAGGGGGGGTTTTACTGGTAATGTTGCTGCATAGATATTCACTGGAGGTTGGAGTGGTGGAATCTGATTTAGAAAGCAAGAGTATATTTAGGTATATACAGTCTATTCCTCCACATTGATTCAAATCTCTGTCCATACAAATTATGTCTAGGCTAGGTAGGACTAGAAGATCAAAGATAGGGGTGGAGGAGTAGTTTAGCCAAGTTTCTGTGAGGATAAAGATGTCAAGCTCATTGGTTAGGACGAGATCATAGATGTCGGAGGCGTGTTTATTCGCTGATCTGCAGTTAAGAAGTACGCATTTCAATTGGTCAGTCAAGTGACAGGTGGAAGCTAGACTGATATTGATGCGCTGGAGGTTGTCAATATTTATACCTCTCAGGTTGTGTTAGGGATTCTCTGTAAGGGATAGCTTGGATGACTAAAATTTTCCCCGTTCGGGACTTGTTAGGTAATTAAGAGTACGAGAGGAGCAGCTCACAGATCTCACTGTACGAGAGATCAGTCGTCTGGGTCAGGAGGAGGCATTCGTACCATTTGTCCAAGATTTATAATGATATATTTGTAACATCTGGATGGAATGCCATGCCCTCTGTACCGTACAACATAAAATATCAATAAAGATGGTTTAAAATAAAGCAGGCAAAAGCAGAAAAGGCACACTTTGAAATAGCTCCATGACAGCCATCCAAAAAGTGGATATTTAAGGCCATATGAAAAGCCTTAAGAATAACGGTGCAGAAATCCATAGGCTCTAAGCCCTGCCTCCCCCGCAGCCTACCAAGATAGCTGCAATGGCCCGAGTATGACGGCCTGGGCGTGTTCTAATACTTCGGAGCTCTGCAGCAGGGGTGTGTGTCCAAAGGGTGTAGCAGCGCAGCAGAGAAGGGGAAAATGGCTCCAGTTCTCCCCTCCAGCGCAGATGAGAAACACTGAGACAGAGACTTGCTGACAGGGGTACGGAGCATGGGGCAGTCCCTGCCCATGGCTAGTTAACTCAAGAAAGCTTCACACGTAGTGACATGTAGAACCTGCAAGAAGGAGCAGTTAGTGATATCCTGACTTAGGGAAATCTGTGGAACTAAGAAAACAAGGATAAGTAGCACTGTGGCTTATGTCTCCTCAACGTATCAGTGATTTTAGCACATTTACATTTTAAAGTCGTCCCTGATTTTGAATTTTTTTTGCACTATTGTACCTATAATACAGCAAAAACCAAGATTCCTTTATGGCCTTTGCATGCGTCATCAAGATAGCAGAAGTCTGGACTGAAAGTTCCTCAAGGAGAACCTTTTGATGTGCGTGCAGGGTCGTCAGTAGTATTTCACAACTGGATTCTTTTCTCTGACAAGGCCAATCAGTGACCGAATGAGAACCCCATAGCAAGCTAGAGCAAACAATTGGAAGCATTGGCAGGGAGGCTCGTGCTGTGTGTGTCAAACGTCAGAAAGAGCTGTAAAGCAGTGCTTAGACAGGAGCTGCAGATGCAAATGCTAGGACATGATACTCCCAGGGTTAATTGACTTAAACTACATAGGTAAAATAAGAGAATTATGATAGGAGTGTCTTAAAATTTTGACTTTTGATAAAGGTTATTTTTCTGGAGCAGATTGTAAGCTTGAGGGCATTTGGAGACATCTGAATATGTGAATCAGTGTCTCTAAAAGAAATCTAAATGAAATCATCCCAAAACAGTACCAGGTTTTTCTCCCTAAGAGGAGAATTCAATGTGTGTACTGTTTCTATTCTTATTGTCTGTCCACAATATTAGATGCTGAGTCAGCATGTCTTAGTCTATCATGGTGTAATGTATTATTTTACAATGGTTCCCATTCATTTTGCTAGAACATTAATCTCCACTTTCCTTTCAAACACAGGACCAAACATCCCTGGATTTTCTCCAGCACTGGATTTTTATTAAATATTTGCACATTGACATCAAAGGCTGGTGCCATTTTGTCTTACAGGGCAACAGATACAACCGTCTCTGGTCGTGTCGACCACTGTTGCAGTCTGAATCAGCTCTTCATGCACCCCACACAGTGAGTTTCGACATAGTTTGGAGCTATTAAGTTATCTAGGCCTTCTGGATCATGGATGACAACGTTTTTCTAGAGTCCTTGAGACAAGAGTGGTCATTGCGTTGAAGATCGCCTTAGTTGAGGGAATGGCCTAACTGCTGACAAAGATGGACACATGAGCTTTCAGCTCCGGCAAATGGCCCTGTGACGTGATTGTCCTGTAGCCCCATGGCAGCCCATGGGCGGAAAGGAGTCTGGGGCACCCGACGCAAGCAGTTGGGCCAACCGAGTTCTTTGTAGGAGGCCCGGAAGAGAATGAAGCAGGTGGGAAACTCCCCGTGCAGGCCTGGTAAGATGGTAGCTGCTGTGGCCGCACACTGACAAGGGCCGGACATCCACGTTCCAGGAGCCAGAGGTCAGCGGCATACACACTGCAGCCTTGTGGCGGAAGGAAAGTATATGTAGGGGGGTTTACCCAAGAAAAGTCACTGGGACCTGGGTCATAGTAAGTACAGGGAAAGAGGGGTCCCAATGTAGAACAAAGCTAATTAACACACAGTTAAATGAGAATAACACAATTAAAGGGTCTACAGTGTTTAATTCACAGAGTAGACACAATATGGGAAAAATTATCCAACATTTCACATTGTAAAAACGGTTGAATAGTGCCCAGGGTGGGGGAAGTGGTAAAGTGAGGTTTGGTGCAGGTAGGGAAAGTGACCATAACACAGACGGTAATCTGAAGAACTAAACCATTGCTGGAATAAACATATGGACATGAATCAAATTAAATCAATTGAGCAACACATGCCCCAAACAGTACATGAATGTTACAATTGCGGAAAAAGGGGGCTGGAATAGCAGGGGTTGGTTGTCGACGTTTCGACCCACTATATGCAGGAATTAGTGGAAACCTTGCGGCGGGGTCTTCATCAGGACGGGTATGGGCTATCAACCTATTAATAATAATATTGGGTGTATATTATTAAAAACAATGGTCTGAGGATCACAGTCAAAGACGATAGTAATGCACACATTATATACGAGGGAAAGCCTACCTATCGAAATTAGGCGCTCATCATCTTGAGAATAACTTCTAGATAGAATCAGGTAGAGAATACCTAAGGGGTTTAACAATATTGAAGGGCATGTATTAATTAATCTATTAGAGCAGAGTAGATCTCTAAATAAATAGGTGAACATTAGTGAAAATGGTGGGACTTACATGTGATATGAAGCCGACCAAATTCAGGCGGGGATCAGGATTGGCCCGGGGACGTAGGGCGCAGGAGGCTCTGCAGTCTGACAATCAAAGGAGTGGAAGGGGTTAATAAAATCACCACCGAACTAGCATGTTGTAAAAAGCATAGTTCGAAGAGCGCGGCTTACCAGCGATTCTGGTGTGTGTCAGAGTCGTCCCCATGTAGTTACCGCGGCGTGCTGATTAAATCGAGCTGGACCCGCTGTAAGAGATAGCCAAAGCGATAGGAGTCAGAACAAGGGCGTAATTGTGTTCGAATTGAGGAACACACGGTACGCATGTAGGTTTACCGTAGAGAGTTAATCACATCGGCGTCTCCGCAATCCCATCAGGAAACTAACCGGTACTTCCTGTATCAGAAGTAGTTATGGAGACGGGGTCACATGGCCCAGTGCCGACATGGTAGAAAGACTCACGCATCGGAGTGCGACGAGGTAGATAGTATTTTCAAGGAAGGGAATCAGATATGCGGTGCAAGTATTTGAGATAGCAGTAAAATGGCCCGCGGTTACATCTATACGAATATAATTATTATTAACAGAAATTGTAAACACAACATTTTTTGGTTGTCATCAACAAGAAATTAGTTCCATGTCATGTGAGCGAGTACCTAACTAGTACCATTCATGACACTGATTCTACTGTTGGTAATAATAATAACGATGTGGTCAATTCACGATATCTTGTACAACAATAAAGAAAACATTCAAGGAAAACAATAGAGAAATTAGCTAATCCAAAGGTGCACCTGTCACATGACGGTAGACCCTGGGTAGTGTATGTTATACTAGAATTTGTCAGGATGGTTGGTACGCATACAGTATCCACATTAGAAGAACCACTGTTGACAAGCACATTGAACATATTTATATAAGGACACCACTGATCACTAATACATAGATCTGAGATTGTTACTGGTAATGATTGTGGGGATCAGGTCCCAATGGGAGCTCAATGTGAAAGGTGATTAGGACAGTGTCGCTAGTTGGGAGAATGAATTGTCATGTTCGTTCAGACCCGATTGGATAGAGTTAAAGAAAAACATCCATTTGAGCTCACGAATATTCAAAATTGAGGTGATGTTACCGCCACGAGGTCCAAGCTTGGCTTTTTCAAGTATCACCCATTGGAGACTTTCAGGTGGATGGGAGGCCGATTTAAAGTGGTCAACGATTGGTGCTCCCTGGACGTCGCATCGGATCCTGCTCATATGCTGAAGGATACGCATTTTGGCCTTTTGCTGTGTCTGACCGATGTAAATTAAGTTGCAAGGACACACTATTGCATAGATAATGTTATTGGTGTTGCAATTGCTGAATGATTTCAGCGGGACTTTCCATTCTTTGTAGTGGAATTCCTTTGTCTGTACAGTAGAATCACAAGCCTTACAATTCCCACATCTGTGGTGGCCAATTGTTGGTGGAAGGTTCCACATGGATGTTATCGTAGGTTCTTCAGGAGTTGATAGCAAGGAGCGTACCACAAAGTCTTTTACACTTTTTGCCTTCTTGAAGGCGTGTAGAGTAGTGCCTGTTTGGTTGATGTCATCAGATATGAGTTTCCAATGTTGGTTGATAACGCGTTTAATATTGTTACTCATGGTCGAAAAAGTAGTGACACATACTAAACGATCTTGCGATTGTGTAGTTTTATCCTTCTGAGTCAATAATTCTTCACGCGGGTAGAACCAGGCTCTCTTGCGTGCTTTAGTCACCAGTCTTTTAGGGTACCCACGTTCTTTTAGACGACGTGCCAAATCCTCAGATTGTTCAAAATAGTGTTCTTTCATAGAACAATTGCGACGGATTCGTAAAAACTGTCCAAATGGCAGATTGTCGCGCAAAGCCCGAGGGTGATGACTATTATATTGTAATAAAGAGTTTCTTTCTGCAGGCTTGCGGTACAGTGTCGTGAGTAGGGTTCCTTGGTCCTCATAGATAGTGACGTCCAGGAAATCCACACTCTGGTTGTCGGATTGGATGGTGAATTGGAGGTGAGGTGATTGCTGGTTGAGCCACGTGTGGAAAGATGATAGGTCGGTAGAATCCCCATTCCAAATAATCAAAATATCATCAATATACCGCATCCAGAGATATAGATGATCTCTGAATGGGTTATGACTGCAAAGGACCGTATCTGCCTCAAAGGCTGCCATATACAATATAGCCACATCTGGGGCGAAAGGAGCCCCCATCGCCACACCTTGTGTCTGCAGAAAAAATTTGTTCTTAAACATGAAAAAGTTTTTTGTCATCGCTATCTGGAGAAGGGCAATGATAAACTCCGTAGGTACTTGGACAGGTGCAGGTCTCGTCTGTAGGAACTTAGTTACGACTGCAAGTGCTTCCTGTTGAGGAATGCACGTGTATAGGGAGACCACATCGCAGGTTGCGAGTCGTTGGTGATTGGGATTAAACGGCAGATTTTCAATAATGTTGATAGTATGTAAAGTGTCCCTGAGGTAAGTTTGTGTTGCTTCGGCTAAAGGTTTCAAAAAGAAATCAATATATCTGCCCAAAGGCTCAAGAATAGAACCACAACCCGAGACGATGGGACGCCCTGGTGGGTCCTCCATACTCTTGTGAATCTTCGGGAGGGTATAGATCGTGGCCAGCCGAGGATGCTGTTGGTTGAGATAATCAAATTCATTTTTGGACAAAAAACCCTGATCAAGGCCTTCCTTGGTTAGCTCTAAGATTTCTAGAGCTATTGCTTTCGAAGGATCGGATCTGAGTTGTCGGCAACTAATTCCATCCATCAGTTGTCGATTAATCTCCGACTCATATTTGGAGATGTCTTGAATCACAATAGCTCCGCCTTTGTCTGCTGGCTTGATGACGACCTCAGAGTTGTTCGGAAGAGAAAGGAGGGCTGTTCGTTCGGATTTACTAATGTTGAATTTAGTGAAGGATTTATCAGTTAGTATATTGCTGACATCTCTCCACACCACCGCCTCGTAAGCAAGAATTTTATGTGACATACTCCCAGAGGGAGGGACAAAAGTAGAAGGAATCCTTAGACCGGTGTGCGAAGGGTTCACATAAGGGTTCGTATTCCGGAAAAAATACTTCAGTCTTATTTTGCGGAAGAATTTGAAGAGTTCCGTTCTGATTGTGAATTGGTCCGGTTTACTGGTTGGAACATAGGAGAGTCCTTTCGTCAGTATTTTTAGTTCTGGTTCACTCAGAGAGTATTTTGAGATGTTAACAACAGGGTTAGTACTAGGTGAGTAGGCTACCACCGGTAGGTCTTGTTGCGAGTCACTCTTTCGCCATGCTGGTCTTGTTGAAAGTGTACCTGCTTGGGCGCTTGCCCCCGGCCAGTATCCCAGTTGGTGGTATTTTGGGTCTGACCACGTTGTTGCCCTCGTGTGGTATAGTTGCCTCTTCCTCTCGGGGGTCGCCATGTTCCTCGGCGTTGTCCTAAAAAAGGATTGTAGTGAGGAGGAGGTGGAGGGTACCCGTAGTCTTGATAGTTGTATGTGTGGCTGGGACCCGCCTGGTCTTGTTCACCCTCGGAACTGTAAGATGAATCGGAGAAGGTGTAGAAATTCCGACGTCCTCTGTAGTTACCGCGACCTCTGGAGGTGAAACGGCCTTGCGTGTCTTGACGGTATTAATCTTCTTGAAGGTAAGGGTAGGTCTTTTTCTTGTCGTAGAGCCTGATATCGCGGGCAAGTTTCTCTAGTTTCCGATTCTGTGTGGTGAGATCAAAATCTTTCAAAGATGCTTCCAAGTTGTTGAGGGTTTCTTTGGCGCTGGCAAAGTTTGCATCAGCTGCAATTTCGGCTTTAAGTGTCTTTATTTCAGCAGTGATTAGTTGAACCTGATCGGCAGCAATTTCGATGCCTAGCACCATCCAGTGCCGTGAACAGTTGTTAGCCACGTAGCTGAATCCTTCCTTAAATTTGGGTACCTCGATGAAGATAGCGGGTTCAATTTTGATCTGAAGACCTATCGGAATAATGTTCTCTTTGAGATATCTCGTAAGCAGATGACCATGCCAACGGGTACGGACCAGTTTCTTTTCGAGCCGTTCAAGGCGCGATATTTTGTCTTTTAGGGAGAAGTCTATGGTTTGTATATCGTTGGATAAAAAATTGTGATCTGGATTTTCCAAGAGTCTATCAATGTACTCTTCTGAATAGGAGAGTAATTCTCGTTCAACCATGGTGTGCTTAAGCTGAGGTAAGTTCAGCCAAAGAGAGAACCTCGCAGACCAGCGTATGCACGAAGTAAAGTATATGTAGGGGGGTTTACCCAAGAAAAGTCACTGGGACCTGGGTCATAGTAAGTACAGGGAAAGAGGGGTCCCAATGTAGAACAAAGCTAATTAACACACAGTTAAATGAAAATAACACAATTAAAGGGTCTACAGTGTTTAATTCACAGAGTAGACACAATATGGGAAAAATTATCCAACATTTCACATTGTAAAAACGGTTGAATAGTGCCCAGATTGGGGGAAGTGGTAAAGTGAGGTTTGGTGCAGGTAGGGAAAGTGACCATAACACAGACGGTAATCTGAAGAACTAAACCATTGCTGGAATAAACATATGGACATGAATCAAATTAAATCAATTGAGCAACACATGCCCCAAACAGTACATGAATGTTACAATTGCGGAAAAAGGGGGCTGGAATAGCAGGGGTTGGTTGTCGACGTTTCGACCCACTATATGCAGGAATTAGTGGAAACCTTGCGGCGGGGTCTTCATCAAGACGTCTCCAAATATGAGTCGGAGATTAATCAACAACTGATGGATGGAATTAGTTACCGACAACTCAGATCCGATCCTTCGAAAGCAATAGCTCTAGAAATCTTAGAGCTAACCAAGGAAGGCCTTGATCAGGGTTTTTTGTCCAAAAATGAATTTGATTATCTCAACCAACAGCATCCTCGGCTGGCCACGATCAATACCCTCCCGAAGATTCACAAGAGTATGGAGGACCCACCGGGGCGTCCCATCGTCTCGGGTTGTGGTTCTATTCTTTTTTTTTTTATTTATTTTTTATTTTTTTTATATTTATTTTTATTAAGTATAACACAAGAGTAGAAATATACATATCGGGCATCGTCCAATGAAACATATGATAACAGTGAACGGGCAGATCAAATACGAGAATACACAACAGTTATAGGCATCTGAAAGACATCAATAGCAAATTAGAGCTGAGATAAAACAATACGGTACAGATAGCCTCGAGCAAACATCATCGGATCCCGTCCACCCAGAATACAGAATATGAGAGTCCAACACTCGACACCCGGATATGAGGATTCAACGATCAGGAGAATATGCCACATCTCTTGTGAAGAAGGGAAAAGGGACACAGAAAGGTCATAGAACAAAATAAAGGAAACATAAAAAAAACCCACCCCCAACCCCCCACCCTGCACCCCTGCAGATGGCTACGACCTAACCCCACTATCAGCCTGCCTGTCGCCCACTAAACTAACCCCAGGGAAGGGAAAAGACGGAGGAGGAGAATCGTAGAAAACAAATACACCCCCGGTCTCCCGTACCCCCCGCCAGAAGCAATCACCCCGAAATATAGTCAAACCAACATATAGCAAATTTACAGACCAAACGGGGGAATGTAGCAATGCACCACCCAACTCCCGCCACGTTATAGGTACAATCCCGGCATTGAGTCAAGCTATGTTATCGAACCCAAAACTCAAGTTCAACCCTGGCCAGTACGGTACTTCACGAGAGTCTTTTCCACTCGAACCCCATTTTCAATTGAAAATGCAAAACGACCGTCAAAGTTCACGCTGGTGTTACAGGATCGGCAGACTGGAAGATAGTCACGATTTCCACAAAAGGAGCAAAGGATAGTGTCCAGAGATGTCAAGTCTTTCCAACAGTCACTGAGGAATTTGTAACGGCACAGAGGACTGTCCACATCCAAATGAGACGGCAGCAGGATTGAGCAGGGAACGCTAGCGACAAGCACGGGCTCGCTGGCTGTGAATTGGGAGTCAGCAAAGCACAGTAAATCCGGGTTATGCCCGGGGACCTCGATCTCAGGCGTACATTGCACCGCTGGTACCAGAGATGGTTGAGAGCTTAACGGAGAATCATAGACCGGTCCCCAGATACCGTCCACTTGCATGCTCAGTGTCTGGAATACATCGGTGATCTGTGAGTGGAGCGCCTCAGTGGCGGCCATGACGGCCTGCAGCGATGGCGTACCTTCCGTCCGCCCCATCCCCTCTCACGAAGAGGCAGAGCTGGAGTCGTACCCGGAGGCTGGGTTCTCCGGGGCAACAGGTCACGCAAATCCATCAATCACAGTGGGCGCTCTCCGTCGTGTAAGATCGACACCGTCGCCAGTAGCGAGGGCCCCGGCCCGTCAACCCCGGGAGGTCAGCAGGGTCTCCGGGCGTCGGACCCCCGGACACGGCAGCCGGCGCGATACGCTGTTGTGTGCACGGTGCAGACCGTTCACGATGCCACCATCCGAAAACAAACAGGTTACGAGACACTCGGGGGGACCGGGCTCAGTCCAGGTCCAGCGGCCGTTGTTGATCAACTCCAACCCGGACGAGCTAGAAATCGAGGCCCCGGCTTCCACACAATGGTAGGCAGAGAATTGGAACACGGCATATCTTCGGCATCCGATAAGATAAAAACCTCAGGATCACACCTTTAGAAGCAGAAATACCTCATGAACCCGGGAGTCTGGTGCGAGTTCAGGATTAATAGCAGGATATACGAGCTGCTGGCGGAGGTCGACGGAGCCGGGAGCTTACGCGGCCATCTTGGTTGCTAGCGTAGCTCCTCCTCCTGTGGTTCTATTCTTGAGCCTTTGGGCAGATATATTGATTTCTTTTTTAAACCTTTAGCCGAAGCAACACAAACTTACCTCAGGGACACTTTACATACTATCAACATTATTGAAAATCTGCCGTTTAATCCCAATCACCAACGGCTCGCAATCTGCGATGTGGTCTCCCTATACACGTGCATTCCTCAACAGGAAGCACTTGCAGTCGTAACTAAGTTCCTACAGACGAGACCTGCACCTGTCCAAGTACCTACGGAGTTTATCATTGCCCTTCTCCAGATAGCGATGACAAAAAACTTTTTCATGTTTAAGAACAAATTTTTTCTGCAGACACAAGGTGTGGCGATGGGGGCTCCTTTCGCCCCGGATGTGGCTATATTGTATATGGCAGCCTTTGAGGCAGATACGGTCCTTTGCAGTCATAACTCATTCAGAGATCATCTATATCTCTATATCTCTGGATGCGGTATATTGATGATATTTTGATTATTTGGAATGGGGATTCTACCGACCTATCATCTTTCCACACGTGGCTCAACCAGCAATCACCTCACCTCCAATTCACCATCCAATCCGACAACCAGAGTGTGGATTTCCTGGACGTCACTATCTATGAGGACCAAGGAACCCTACTCACGACACTGTACCGCAAGCCTGCAGAAAGAAACTCTTTATTACAATATAATAGTCATCACCCTCGGGCTTTGCGCGACAATCTGCCATTTGGACAGTTTTTACGAATCCGTCGCAATTGTTCTATGAACGAACACTATTTTGAACAATCTGAGGATTTGGCACGTCGTCTAAAAGAACGTGGGTACCCTAAAAGACTGGTGACTAAAGCACGCAAGAGAGCCTGGTTCTACCCGCGTGAAGAATTATTGACTCAGAAGGATAAAACTACACAATCGCAAGATCGTTTAGTATGTGTCACTACTTTTTCGACCATGAGTAACAAGATTAAACGCGTTATCAACCAACATTGGAAACTCATATCTGATGACATCAACCAAACAGGCACTCCTCTACACGCCTTCAAGAAGGCAAAAAGTGTAAAAGACTTTGTGGTACGCTCCTTGCTATCAACTCCTGAAGAACCTACGATAACATCCATGTGGAACCTTCCACCAACAATTGGCCACCACAGATGTGGGAATTGTAAGGCTTGTGATTCTACTGTACAGACAAGGGAATTCCACTACAAAGAATGGAAAGTTCCGCTGAAATCATTCAGCAATTGCAACACCAATAACATTATCTATGCAATAGTGTGTCCTTGCAACTTAATTTACATCGGTCAGACACAGCAAAAGGCCAAAATGCGTATCCTTCAGCATATGAGCAGGATCCGATGCGACGTCCAGGGAGCACCACTCGTTGACCACTTTAAATCGGCCTCCCATCCACCTGAAAGTCTCCAATGGGTGATACTTGAAAAAGCCAAGCTTGGACCTCGTGGTGGTAACATCACCTCAATGCTGAACATTCGTGAGCTCAAATGGATGTTTTTCTTTAACTCTATCCAATCGGGTCTGAACGAGCATGACAATTCATTCTCCCAACTAGCTACACTGTCCTAATCACCTTTCACATTGAGCTCCCATTGGGACCTGATCCCCACAATCATTACCAGTAACAATCTCAGATCTATGTATTAGTGATCAGTGGTGTCCTTATATAAATATGTTCAATGTGCTTGTCAACAGTGGTTCTTCTAATGTGGATACTGTATGCGTACCAACCATCCTGACAAATTCTAGTATAACATACACTACCCAGGGTCTACCGTCATGTGACAGGTACACCTTTGGATTAGCTAATTTCTCTATTGTTTTCCTTGAATGTTTTCTTTATTGTTGTACAAGATATCGTGAATTGACCACATCGTTATTATTATTACCAACAGTAGAATCAGTGTCATGAATGGTACTAGTTAGGTACTCGCTCACATGACATGGAACTAATTTACAATTTCTGTTAATAATAATTATATATTCTTATAGATGTAACCGCGGGCCATTTTACTGCTATCTTAAATACTTGCACCGCATATCTGATTCCCTTCCTTGAAAATACTATCTACCTCGTCGCACTCCGATGCGTGAGTCTTTCTACCATGTCGGCACTGGGCCATGTGACCCCGTCTCCATAACTACTTCTGATACAGGAAGTACCGGTTAGTTTCCTGATGGGATTGCGGAGACACCGATGTGATTAACTCTCTACGGTAAACCTACATGCGTACCGTGTGTTCCTCAATTCGAACACAATTACGCCCTTGTTCTGACTCCTATCGCTTTGGCTATCTCTTACAGCGGGTCCAGCTCGATTTAATCAGCACGCCGCGTTAACTACATGGGGACGACTCTGACACACACCAGAATCGCTGGTAAGCCGCACTCTTCGAACTATGCTTTTTACAACATGCTAGTTCGGTGGTGATTTTATTAACCCCTTCCACTCCTTTGATTGTCAGACTGCAGAGCCTCCTGCGCCCTACGTCCCCGGGCCAATCCTGATCCCCGCCTGAATTTGGTCGGCTTCATATCACATGTAAGTCCCACCATTTTCACTAATGTCCACCTATTTATTTAGAGATCTACTCTGCTCTAATAGATTAATTAATACGTGCCCTTCAATATTGTTAAACCCCTTAGGTATTCTCTACCTGATTCTATCTAGAAGTTATTCTCGAGATGATGAGCGCCTAATTTCGATAGGTAGGCTTTCCCTCGTATATAATGTGTGCATTACTATCGTCTTTGACTGTGATCCTCAGACCATTGTTTTTAATAATATACACCCAATATTATTATTAATAGGTTGATAGCCCATACCCGTCCTGATGAAGACCCCGCCGCAAGGTTTCCACTAATTCCTGCATATAGTGGGTCGCAACGTCGACAACCAACCCCTGCTATTCCAGCCCCCTTTTTCCGCAATTGTAACATTCATGTACTGTTTGGGGCATGTGTTGCTCAATTGATTTAATTTGATTCATGTCCATATGTTTATTCCAGCAATGGTTTAGTTCTTCAGATTACCGTCTGTGTTATGGTCACTTTCCCTACCTGCACCAAACCTCACTTTACCACTTCCCCCACCCTGGGCACTATTCAACCGTTTTTACAATGTGAAATGTTGGATAATTTTCCCATATTGTGTCTACTCTGTGAATTAAACACTGTAGACCCTTTAATTGTGTTATTTTCATTTAACTGTGTGTTAATAGGCTTTGTTCTACATTGGGGCCCCTCTTTCCCTGTACTTGTGGCGGAAGGGGCTCTTACTTCTGTGGCCAAGAAATGTGGGAGCAAGGGGAAGGGACCCGGCAGTGCTGATTGTTAATGGACAGCAATCCGGGGGATGCAGCTGACTTTGATACAAGAGTTGAAGAGAGGAGGGCCTCCTAAGACCTGAAGGGGGTTCGAAGGGCATCAAACCGGCCCCCGAATAAATTGGACAGGAAAGAGCATGCGCAGTCCTGAGTGGCCTCTGGTAGGCACAGACGACGATGGATTGGCCAGGTTCCCTAGCGGAGACAAACAGCACCCCATGTAGCCCCACAAGGTTCGTAGTATGGGAGTGCCTGCAGGAGATAGTGTGCGGTCTCCCTGTAATGGTGTACTACTGACCTTCAACGGAGAGGTCCTTGTGGCTACCCACACCCAGGAGACGCTACGTGAAGGGGAGACACTGCACTACATTGTATTGGACCCCTGATCTGTGGGGGCCAGAGGTACGTGGAGGATGCTTGTGACAGAGGAGCAGTGGGGGCAACTGCCTGGGGTGAGCACTCCTTTTTCCCAGGCAATAGGGGCTGGGAAGCTGGTCCTCAGGGGGAGTGAGGAGAGGTGGGGGGGTTCTGGCCCTGTCAGGAGAGCTTTGTGCACCCTCATGTATGGCAGCCCTGCTGCAGTAGACACCAGACGTGTCAGGTGACGGCAGTCCCTCGCGGCGATATCCCCACAGACAGCTGAGGGGTGAAGTGGGAAGACACCTGCCATATCTGCAGAGGGATGGTGCCAACCAACATGCAGAAGATGGGGTTTGCCACAGATCCACCCGCACCCCAACCCTCTGACAAAAGCATTATGTCCACGTCCAGGACCGCACGGAAACTGAACAAAGACTGGAAACACACACAGCAACCTTGCTAGCGGCTATAGGGCACACAAAAGCAGCCCAAAATGTATGCAGTTGCCCTGGACTTGGGACTCCTCCGGTCCAATTACAAAAAATTAGTGGACATAGTGGGGGAAAATGACAGCGAGTTGACCCACTGGAAACCTCAGCATAGCTGCTCAACTTCCAAGACTGGGACCCCATCCTGCTAATGGCACGTACCCAAGGCCCCTGGCGGAAAGGGGGAGCCTCGGTGAGCATATACCCCCAACCACACCAATGCAGTACAGAAACAATGAGAAACATTCCTGCATGTAAAATGCCATCTCCGGACATTGAGTCTAAAGTATGCCCTGTCCTTTCCAATAAAACTGCGGATCAGTTACAAGGGAGACACACACTTCTTCCCGACTGCCTCTGCGACATGGGACTGTTTGGGAACCAAGTGCTATCCTCTGAGAGCCAATCTGGGACCAGGAGTGGCGGAGACAGAGACTCTGGTGCAGGCCGCGAAGGGCGCCCAATGGCAGTCCAATCAAAGTCCAGGCTGAAACTGAAAGATTCAAAGTGGTTTCAACACCATAAATCCTTGGACTCAGAAAATAAATGGGAGACTGTGGTGAAAGACTCGGATGGTGGAGTTAGTGAATCCGAAGGCTCTACGGCGGACACAAAGAATGCCACTCTGGCGGTCAATACCCAGATGACTGCAGATACTATTGTGTGAGGGTCAGGCATGGCAGCCTTGGCTAACATAGACATGGTGGTCCACCGAAGCGATTTGCTATGAATGATAAAGATGTGAACGTCACGGGCCGTGCACGCCTCTTTAATCTTCAACAGAAGTGGCATTTACTGTTTGCTTACTATGATGTTTTTGTTATGTGGTTTGTGACAACAGACACCTCAGGCATTGTGGTGGTGGGTAGTTTTATATCTGCAACATGAGGAGGTTGGTGGGGGGTTTGGAGGGGTAAGGATTTTGATGGAGGCATACTGAGTCAACACTTTGATACAAGTACACCGAGCAGAGGCAAATGCACACAACAATGGCTACATAACTTTCAAATCCTCTGGGACTAACCCATAATGTTTTGTCTTGGAATATTAATGGCCTAGGTTGCAAGCTGAAAAGAGGAGCTATGTGGAAATATTTAGTGAGGCATAACTTGATATAATCATCCTGCAAGAAACACCTCACAGGAAATAACTGCAGGGTGCTGATTCACAGAAGATACCACCTGCTGGTCCACACAGGATTTTCCTCTTGGTCCAGGGGAGTGGAAATACTGGTCTGAAGATCCCTCCCTCTTCAAGTGTCCCAAATATGGGCGGATAACTTGGAATGCCAAGCATCAGTGTGTGGGCGGTGGAAAAGGTTAAATCTGTCTTCTATCTAGCCTAACAAAGTGACCTAGACAGGATTATGATGTCCAGGGATGGACCTAGGGCCAACTTAGGCCTGTCTTCCTTCCTTGACTTAATGGGGTTGGCAGACCTGTAGCAGTAAGAACACTTGGAGACACAACAGTGCATATACAATTCTAAAAAAATGTGGTCTGTTGCTAGACTTGACTGCTTTCAGACACCAAGACTGGGCTGGTTTGAACACACTACTGTTCTCCCATGGACCATCTCAGACCACTCGTCCCTGATAACACACCTACAAACAGACACCCCAGGGATGAGGGCTTAAATGACTGAAATACCAGAAAAGTGATCACTGAGTCCACGGACCTCTATTTTAGAGAAACCGCTGGTACGATAGACTGAGAGAGCCACCTCTCTGAGGCATATAAGATGTTCATTCAGGGGCAACATCTCAGGCAAACGGAAGAAAAGAGACACAGAGGACAGAGAGCTCAAAACAAAACTTGCACTTTGGGAGGCTGACTATGTTACTAACCCCGCCCATAGACTGACAATCCAGCTAGAAGGGGTGAGATATCACCTACGAAACCTAGTACACCCATAGGCAAGGGCATTGTATAGGGTAGAGCAGGGTAAACTCTATGAGGTCGGCAACAAAGTGGGTGAACTTTTACCATGGCTTGCCAAGAAAGAGAAAAACCAAGGATGGATCCCTGCCATGGACACATGTATAGCGAGCAGGCCAAAACCCCAGTAGACATATAGCCTTTGCTGTGAACTTGACTGAACTCTACCAGACAGAGGGGGAACCCACACACACACGGACTAAATGACTTTATTAAAGATATACCAGCACCCAGACTCAGGAGGAGGTGAGCCAATCCCTAGATGCTGACCTGTCAGAGCATGAGATTACTGATGCTTTAGGCCAGAGGAGAGGTGGGAAATCCACAATTCCTAATGGCTTTCCCCCGAGTTTTTTAAATGCGCAAAATCCTGACTAGTGGGCCCACTTAGAGCAATGTTCTATAGGGCAAGAAAGGAGGGCATCCTGCCGAGACCTCAGGCTGGCATCGATAGTCATGATACACAAGCAAGGGAAGCCAAGGGACGAGTGCGCTTCCTATCACCCAATATCACTCCTGAATCTGGAAACCAAGATTTTAGCAAAGGTATTGGCAAATTGTCTGCTGCAAGTGGTGGACAATTTGGTGGCCCTTGAATAATCATGCTTCATGCCCTAGAGAGTGACAAGGCACAACCTTCCTAGACTGGCTGGATGCCTGGCGCAATGTGACCATATTGCCAAGCCGCCTATCCTGCTTGCCCTAGACGCGGAAAAGGCGTTTTATTTGTTGGAGTGGCCCTACTTAATTGGGATACTGGGTAAAATGGGGATAGGGCCATAGTTCATGACCTGAGTGGAACTGTTATTTAAAGACGCCAGGGTCATGGCAAACGGGGCCTTTTCAAGGGAGTATAGCTGCCCGCTGTACCCCTTACTCATTTTTTTTTTTTTACTTTTTTTTTTATTGAAGTCTTGGACACATAAAAACATAGCGTAATTTTAACCAAATGTACATATATCAGCAAAAATCAGTAAGCATACATATCACCATAACAATAGATTGGAACAATAGAGGTAAATACGGAAATAAGAAAACAAGAAATAACAAAACAAAATAAAGAAATAAAAAATAGAAAAACGGAACCATATATACACTTAGGCTCAGTTACCATTCAAAAAAAAAGAGCCCCAGATTTTCTCAAACTTTCGAGTCGCCCCCACTCTTTGAGCATACACTTGTTCACTGTTTCTAACTTTTTGCATTTTAAAACGCCATTCATGTACGTTGGGGCAATATTGCGAACGCCAATTTTGAAGGATTAATGACCTCGCCACGGCCATAGCGATATATGTAAATTTAACTAATTGCCCTTCTAGCATCAATTCCGGGTCAAATCCATACAAAATCATTTTGTAATTAACAGAAATTGAGATTTCACACTGGTTTTGCAAGAACGTAAATATATCTTCCCAGAAATGAACAATTTTAGAACATTTAACAACCACATGGGACCAATTAGCTGAGTCATGCTGCAAACATCTATAGCAATTCGAAGAGCACTCAGGATACATCTTGTTAATTTTGACCGGGGTAAAATACAGAAGCCATTTACTAAAAAACAGCATTCTGCGCCAATTGGCTCCTCTTAATACAGAAAAGTTCAGCACATTAATTTTCTTCCATATGGCGGGCGTTAATACCATATTTTCCTGGTCTAGCCATTTATTACTTGCTTTGCCATATAGATTCGGATCCCTGTTCATGGTTAACCGACGTTTCCACTCCCCAGGCTTCCTTTCTTGTGTTAGCAGAAAAAGTTCATTAAATAGTGGATCAGGGGGGGAAAGATGTGTCCGATCTAATTGAAGCAAAACACCATGAATCAGCTTATATGAACCCAATAGTATAAAATTACCCTGAATCCGGGCTATCAAATCAGGCATCATAATCCAGGTATCATTTTGCAAAAAATCATTCAGTTTCCTGAACCCTATTTTCTGCCATTTTTCTAAGAGCTCCAAATTGATATCTACCCCAAAAAAAGAGAAGACGGAGCTAATGGGAGAGAATAGATTAAGAAATGGAAGAGAGTGCCTTTTTAACAGTGCTGTGCGTCTTTTAAGGAACCAGTGCAAAACCTTATACCTAACTGTTTTTGGTGATTTGAAAATTTGGAGCGGTGAGGGAATCTGAGCTTCTATACAAATCAAATCAAAGAAAAAATTAATAAAAAGTTGTTGGGTATTGTCCTTAAATCTGGTCATAAATTGAGCCAAATAGGCATCATAATAGTCTTTCAGATTAGGAAGAGCAAGTCCTCCTTGTTCCTTATCCTCAAATAAAGTGTGCAAGGCAATACGTGGCGTCTTTTTAGCCCATATAAAAGAAGAAAACAAAGATTCAGCCTTAGTGAAAAATGAGCTAGGCAGGGCACAAGAGATAGTTGAGAATAGAAAATTAAATAACGGAAGAACCGACATCTTAATTAGAGCAATACGTCCCAAAATAGTCAAAGGTAGGGAATTCCATCTTTCAAACAATACTCGAATTTTCTGCAACATTGGTAGAAAATTTAAACTGTAAAGATCAGCAACTGAGGATGAAAACCAGACCCCCAAATATCTTTTCGGTTTGTTATTAATGCATGACTTTAAATCAGGATGTATTAAGGGGATGATACCACCGCAAACTAGAATTTCGTTTTTTTTTTAATTTATCCGATATCCCCCCAGCTCCTCAAACTCTTCAAATATTTGTAGAGCCCGAGCTTGGCATTGCATTTCTGGCCTAATTAACAGAATTATATCGTCTGCATACAGTTTGATTTTAGGCATCGAGTTAATAGGGGGGAGTTGTGGTAAATAAATAAATAATACCCTATTTTTGAATGTATAAATGAATAACAGATAGCTCAATAAATAAGAGTCAAAATTCGAGGTAGTAGGAGTTTCGCAGGTTTATTACAGCATAAAGGACAGGAACAGGACAACCTGCATAGGAATAGGATGGCAGGGCCCAGCAGCTGCCGGGGCTGGATCTGGGATGAGCGCGCTAGCATTTAATAACAATACACAAGCATATATAGTAAAACAGTTGCATTACAGTACATATGATAGGCGGAGCAGTGGGTGGAGCAAAGGGTGTGACGCATAGCAGTCGCGAAAGATAAGGGTGAAAAGAGGTGTAACAGGGCGTATACATAGACATGTGATGCAAACGTAACAGAATATGTCATGAATGGGGCGGAAACCATGGAGGGGGCTACCTGAGGAGCCGGGACCTCTAACCTGATGGTGCGCGCAAACTGGCAATGACGTATCACTAGGAGAAGCTGGGGGCTATGAACTCTGTGCTAGGAGCAGAGACTGAAGTCTGGAGAGTCAGGGCGACATGTACCTAAGCAGTATCTAGTATCTGATGTTTAGAGAACATGTTGATATAAACTAGAAGTCAGGAGGGGAAAGGCTAACTTGATTCTAAGACTGGACCATGCATTATTCTACATGTAGTGCGTGATGAAGAATATTAAATGACCATTAAATGCAGCATTTCTCTTACATGGAGCCGGAAAGGCTAGACAATGACGGAAACTATCGATGCAGTTCAGTAGCTTAGGAATGCAGAGAAGGAGGACTGAACTGATAACTGGAATCATAACATACTTTTGGCAGACTCAGAGGCTGAGCCAGGGTGAGCCGGGCACTGCAAGGCAGGAAGTAAGTGAAGGGTCGAGGATACAGGTGGGGGCTGTATCGCTCCTCAGCGAGGGTTCAGGAGACAGGAGCTGAATCTGGTGTCCGGGCCCTTTTGAGGCCTAGAAACGGGGATTTTATAATGAAATAACGTGCACACTGAGAAACGTGGCAACGTAGCTTTACATAGGCCTGATATTCGTAGTATTCACGAGAACTGGAAACTGGCATACTAGAGGTGGACACAACTATAATTGCGTCTTTAATCGAACATGGGGAATGCATATGCATATTTAATCATGCACACATAACATATGATGGATGACACGTAGGGACACAGAACATGGCAAAATTTACTTTTCCACATTCCCTCCTTGTCACTACGTTTCCATCAGGAAACATCAATATTCATGATACCATCTATCATTTCATACAGTATCATTTGCTCGTCTCGAATTATCCTGGAACGGGATTTAGAACGGGGCTTGGGATTAGGAATACAAGAGGTAGCACAAATGCCGCAAATCGCAGGGCCACATTGTATACAGAGACAGCAGCTGAATATGATCGCTACTGCAATACCTAGGAAGGACAATATTTTCCATCCCCATGCGGAAATTATATTCCAGAACCAACCGGACCATGTCCAGGTGCCTGGATCTTGGTGTATCAGATGGGCAATTTTATGGAGTCTGGTTATAGCTGAATAAACAGACGGCGCGTTATTTGGAATGAAAATGCAGCAACTAGATCCGATGACTCTACAGGCCCCGCCCCTATCGGCCAGTATGACGTCAAGGACGAGACGATTCTGTAAAACGACAAATCTCATAGCAGATTGCTCTTCAGTTAAATTACCTAGAGCAGAGGCAGTCTCATTTACTACAGCTTCGAGGGTTCTTGTTAACCTACGGATTAGCTTACTATTCTGGATAGGTCCTATAAAGAAAAAGAAACCTCTATTGAAATCTGTATACTGTTCTAGGGCAGTTTCAGTATAATCGACAATGGGGGACTCCCTTCTATGTCTAATGTGTACTAGATGTGTATTCCTGTGATAATCAGATGGGGCTAGAAAAACAGGTGGCAGTAGGAAGGCAATGTAACAGGTTCCCTCCCAATCGAGGGGCAGACGAACATATGCAGTTTGACCACAAATAAAATAAGAATGACGTGAAGCTTTGAAAATAGATTTCCCACTGTCACTATACTTGACAATAGTAGTACAATCACTATGTCCTACATGTACGGAACCATTATTTCGGACACATAATTCGCCTTTGACTGGTAGTACTGAAATAGCAGGTAAGTCTGGAGTAGTATCAGACTGAACATTCAGGACCATGAAATTCGAAGAATAGTTACCTAAATTATACACTTCATTTTCTAGATCTAACCCGGTTCTGTGGGGAAGACCTTGCTTGTCTGGAAAACATGTACTGTTAAGAAAAGACATATCTGTTGAGGATGACGTTAACGTGGACCATGCTCCACACGAACCATTATGTGAAAATGGATAAGGAAAAAGTGGCAGAACTCCCTTCGGGGTCTGGAAAGGGGGGAGTCGACCACACACCCAACAATTAGTGGCATTGCTGGTCTGGTGTGAGTAATGTAACATGCGGATAAAGGAATTATTTCGCATAGCGAGGCGGTAAGAGAGTTCATGAGGAGGCAGATCACTAAACATGTGCTCTACTGTAGCATTAGCAGACTTATTTACATGAAGAACTGGGAAATACAAGAAAAATGCATAACTGGTGCAGGAAATCATAATGCTAAGAAACAATATGAAACATAGAAAAACGATACATCGAATTGAGTTTTGACTAACTCTCTCACTATGGGGGTCTATTTTATACATGTCAGAAACAGTCTAACCGTTTCACCTAGGGGAGGACTTAGACAATCAAACTGGCTGACTTATTTTACTAGACCGGAGTTTGAGTTTATACTCCTGTTGCGGAGTTTTCTCTAACAGGGGAGGGTTTGTAGCAATGTCTTTTGCGGGACAGTCCTTGAGAACAATATTTTGGCAATCCTTCAAATCCTGGGAAATGTTCTTTAAGACGGGTTTCAGTCCATTAAATTGTTTTACATGAGAAAGGTGCACCCAGCCTTTGCGACCTTCCAACTTCACGGCTGTACGGGTGGTGAGGAGGACCTGTCGGGGCTCCTTCCAGCGTGGCTCCAGCGGACTTGAGCGGTCAAAATTGCGGACCAGGACCATGGATCCTGGAACGATTTCATGCGGTGCCACCTCGGTATTGTCTGGAAATGTGGCGGCAACCTGTGAACGACAAGAGTTGAGGGCAGACATCAAGGAAGCTAGGTAATCTGTCAGCATATTACTTGAAACATCGGTAATACTTCGGGGTCTAGGAGTACCCCACATATTTGGGGGGCGGCCGAATACGACCTCATACGGGGACAGACCTGATCTGGAATGTGCGACCATGCGCATATAAAATAAAGCGACTGGTAGAGCTACCAGCCAGTCCACACCTTTCTCTTTACACACTTTTGCAATTCGGATTTTCAGGGTCTGGTTATGTCTCTCTACGAGACCGGCTGCTTCAGGATGGCGTACACAATGGAACTTCCACTGGTACCCCAACAAAAGGGAAACATGTTTCATCAACTCAGATGAGAATGGCTGGCCGTTGTCAGAATATACGACTCTAGGGAGTCCATAACGGGGGAAGAACTCACGAACCAACTGCTTGGCAGTGGTCGCGGCGGTGTAATCTGGAACTGGATATGCTTCTGTCCACCTGGACAAAGCGCATACAACTACAAGGACATACTTGAAACCTCGACATCGCTCCATCTGAATATAATCCATCTGGAGGACTTCAAAAGGGTGGTCAGGAGGCTGGAATCCACCTTGTTCCACCGGGACACTTTTACCTGGATTAAACTGACAACATATCATACAGGTACGGACTTTCTGCTTGGCTGCAGCTCGTAAATGTTTGTTGAACCAAATATTCTGGATACTGTCTAACATAGCTTTTTCTCCTAAATGTGCTGGACTATGTGCGGTATTAATAATGACTTGAACCATAGAGTCGGGGAGAAACCATGTGGCTCTACCCTTCGTTAACCATCCTTGATCTGTCTGGACCCCTCCTTGTTCGGACCATTTCTTGATTTCTTCGGGAGTAGCATGTAACTGGATATCTATGACATCTTGTGTAGGGTCCTTAACTGTCATGCATGTAATCGGATCTGGAGTGTGTGTCATGTTAACTGGAATGTCTAAAGTCTGTGCTGTAAGCTTGGCTGTGCGATCTGCTAGATCGTTACCTTGAGAAATAATGTCAGTAACTTTCGTATGTGCTTTGCACTTCATGATAGCGATAGATGTCGGTAAATGTATGGCATCTAACAGAGCTTGAATAAGGAGACCATGCTGAATCTTGGTTCCATGAGAAGTCATGAAACCTCTCTCCTGCCAGAGCACTCCGAAGTCGTGTACAACTCCAAATGCGTAGCGTGAATCTGTGTAAACATTAACTTTCAAGTTCTTGGCGTGTATACAGGCTTGTGTCAGAGCAACTAGCTCTGCTGCTTGAGCAGACAGGGTGTCAATGCGGTGTGTCTCAATAACTTCAGTATCAGTAGTCACTGCATACGCGGCGACTAGTTCTCCTGTACTTGTTCTCATACATGAACCATCCACATAAAGTGTCAGGTCGGGGTCTGGTAACGGAATATCTGTCAGATCTTGTCTTGGCTTTGTCGTAATGTTAACTACTTCCACACAGTCATGTGTGGCAGAATTCGGAGTAACTGATGGTAACAGTGTAGCAGGATTTAAAATGTTGCAGCGTCTGATTTCTATGTGTGGCTGGAACAGTGTCAATTCATAACCTGTTAAACGTGCAGTTGTCAAGTGCTGAGTCTGTGTTCGGTTTAAAAGAACTTCCACGGAATGTGGAACCTGTACTGTCAGGAAATGTCCTAAGACTATGGAATCACTTTGCCTGATAGCTAGTGCTGTGGCTGCAACTGACTTGAGGCACGCAGGCAGAGCCTGGGCTACAGGATCTAATGTGCTCGAAAAATAAGCACAGGGCTTGTATTGTCCTGCTTGATCTTGTGTGAGAACAGATAATGCTGTACCTTCCCGTTCAGTTACGAAAAGTGTAAAAGACTTACTGTAGTTCGGTGTCGCTAGAACTGGAGCTTGGCATAGGGCTTTCTTTAACTCATTGAAACAGAGTGTATGTTCAGATGTCCAAGGGAGGACAGTCGATACGACTGCCTCCTGTGTCGTTAACTGTATCAGTGGTTTGGCTAGAAATGCATACTGAGGAATCCATTGTCTGCAATAAGAAGTAAGGCCGATAAAAGCACGTACCTCCTTCTGGGTCTTGGGCTGAGGAAGACTCGCTATTAACTGGATACGGTCTGGTGTCAACTGCCTACCCCTCTTGGACAGTAAGTGTCCTAAGTATACCACTTGCTGGACACAGAATTGAAGCTTAGAAGGGGACACCTTGTGCCCCATCTCGGCTAGGAAATACAAGACTGTAAGGGATGCTCGCTCGCAAGCACGTTCAGAACGGGCTGTGATCAGTAGATCATCGACATACTGGAGCAGGGCAGTGTCAGTTGGCATGTGAATGTTGTCTAGTTGTCTCTTGAGTGCTTGACTATAAATACTAGGGCTTTCTGTGAAACCTTGAGGAGCTCGTGTGAACATATAGCTCCTTCCATTTAAACAAAATCCGAAAAGGAACTGGCTGTCTGGATGAATAGGGACACTGAAAAATGCGTTCTTGAGGTCTATGACAGTGAAGAACGTGGCTTCGGAATCAATGGCTGTCAATAGGGAAGAGATATCTGGGACAACTGGGTACTGAGGAATAATACACTTATTAAGTTCTCGTAGGTCAATCACTAATCGATATACTGGGGGTGCATTTGGATCAGTACGTTTCATGACTGGAATGATCGGAGAATTACATACATTGGAGTCAGTTTCTACAACCACTCCTTGAGCCATGAGCTCGTCAATAATTTTGGATAAGGCTGCTACAGCCTCAGGTGGCAATCTGTACTGTCTGATTCGTGGTAACACTACACCTGGCTTGAGAGTCACACGATAGGGTGTGATTTGCATGTAACCAACATCAGTTGGACCTTGCGCCCATAAGTGCTGTGGAACATTAGACAGTCTTGAATCAAAATCTCGTAATACATAGTGACCCTTGAAGTCACGTAGGAACAATCGTATTCCCTCTGGGGAACAGCATATAACTGCACCTAACTCTTTCAGTGTCTTAATGCCTAATAGGTTTTCTGGACATGACTTAGTAAGTAACAGATCAGTAGTGCGGGACAATGGACCTACTTCTAGAGTAACTGGCTTTGAGATCTCATTTACGATAGGCTTTCCTGAAAATCCAAGGGAAACATTTCTTGAGCCTGAGAGCGGAGCCCCTGGAACTTCGGCGTGACTAATTGTGGTCCTACTTGCCCCTGTATCGATCAAAAACTTTCTGTCTTTCCCTAATACTTGACTGTGAACATAGGGACCTTCTTGATCTACAGGTATCTCGATGAGAGGCAAGCCTACCTCCCTCTCTAGGCTGTTTCATGAATACTGCTGGTACTCTGGATACTCAGACTGTGCATACTGGTACATCTGCTGTGTAACGTGCTGTGTTGCAGCAATAGGCTGCGGTGCGGTAACTGTCTGTGGTGCATTCTGTGGCTGAGGAATCTGTGAAACTTGTTCTTGTCTAGGCGGACGTGGTCTTTCTTTAGTCTTACCAGTAGCTATGTTGTGTTTCAGAACTGCACACTCGTTTATAAAATGACCTGGCTGTTTACAATAATTGCAATTCCCTTTAACGGGAGCTGCAGGATGACTGGCTTGATTCGGACCCCTCTTCTGACTGTCTTGAGGAACAGATTGTGCAACTAGTACTTTCATTTTCGTGTCTTTCATACGTTTTCTTTCATGTTCTTGCTCTTCTCTGATTCTATTCTGGTGGTATTGGAGCATCTGCAACATCTGGGACGGGGTATTAGCTTGCCAGGTACTTTCGACTTTCAAAACTCGATTTTTAATTTGTGGACTTGAATTCTCGACTAATTTAGTAACAAAAAGGTGAGGGTATGACTCACTACTTGTCTTGAGGCCACTGTTGATGCTAAAACATTTCTCAAATCTGGAATAAAAATCACTAATATCTTCGTCTTGTTTCTGTTTACAGGCTGAGATTGCATCCCAGTCTTCTTTTCTAGTTGTCAATAATCTAGGTAAAACTTGTATTAATAATTCTGGTAATTCTTTACATTTATCCCCGAGACCGGTACCTGGTACTCGTGCCTTATCTTCAGCTTCTAGAACTGCCCAATCGATCTTTTTCTCTCCCACCTCCCATTCTTTTTCCTTGAGCTTTTCATACACCCCTGCGGGCAGCAGAACCTTTAACATTTTAATTATATCTGGATACGTGTATTCTCCCATACGGAGCATGTCTTTTAATTCTCTATGGAACCCTGCTGGATCTTTATCATGACAGGGAATTAATTTCTTCATCTCGAGGAGTTCCATCTTTGTAATCGGAGTGTATACAAACACTCGCTGCATTTCGCCACCCGTTCCTCTAACTGGGTGGACTTCTCGTAACGGATTCTGTCTGTCTATGTAAAATGGTTTACTTTCTGGGGGTGAGACATGAACAAAATGTGGGTTCAGAAACGTTCTATATTTGTGGCGCTGTTCTAGAATGACACTAATTAAATCGGTACCTAGACCTCTCCATCTATACTGGAGTAACTCGTTCAGGATATCATGTAGCGGGCCTGGATCAGAGTGCTGACCCTCATACAATGTAATGAGGTGCTGAATCATATACATACCCACCAGTCGCTGCTCGGCTGGGGGCATTTTCAGAAACATTTGTGCCACTATTTCGTCTGGAAAAGTGGTAGAATCAGTAATCCATCGGACTGCTGATCGGACTATTTCTTGTTCATGCATGGTACTCAACTCACTGTAACCGATTCGTGATTTCAGAATGTGATCGGTAGCTTGAAACACTTGTTCTAGAGAACCTTGGTCGGGTACTGGATGATGGAACGTAGACTTGGGTTCTAGACGTAAATGGCGATCTGGAAATCTAGGTTTTCCTACATACGCTATTCTGGCGGAATTTTCGTCGTCTAACTCTTCAGTATCAGAGTTACTTTCTTTCTCGTTTACTTGTGCTGCTTTACGTTGTTCGTGTAACTTTATTATTTCTTTACGGATTTTCTTGTACATACTCTCCATAGCACCGACGGTCTTGTGCTTACCCTCGGCTATATTATCACTCCACCTTGTCAGGGTTTTCATTTCAGCCGGATCTTTAGACGGGTAATCTTGTTCTCTTATTAGACAATTGATCAGAAACTTTAATATCATGAGCTGGATCTCAGCTTTCCTTTGAGACATGGCCTCGCTAATACTTTCTGGATCATCCCCTGTACGGATGAAACGATATATTCTGTCTAGATCTTCTTTCATATTCGGTAAGGTGACTAGATACTCGGCCACCTTTCTTACGCGGAATGAATATAAAACCATATTATCCTCGCCTGGGACTGGATCATAGCCGCATTCGGCAAGGGATTTTCTTATTTCTGCTACAGTCTGATGTCTGGGCGTACGCTGTGACGCTTGTGCATGTAATTCGGCTGTCGTTAAACGCTTGTGTGGCGGCGGGGTTTGAGGAGTACCTCCCCCTGCGGCCCCTAAACTAGAGTCGTCTACTGAGGCTCTTCGTCCTGGCAGAGTGGGAAATGGAAATGTAGGCTGGACTTGTATGGTGGGCTGGACCGGGGGTACCGTAACAGGTACTCCGGTGTCTGGAGGAGCGGGAAGTGCCTGATTTACAGGGACTGGCGGAGCGCGAACAGGATTTGTATATTCTGGGACTGTGTCGTCCAAATAGGACGAAATAAAAATATCAGCTGCGGTCTGTTTGTGACGTAGCTTGGTCGGAACTAATGGTGGCGGGAAATTACTGGATGCCTCTGGGGTCGCTTTTGGCAAGCCCTCGGCAAAGAGAGGATACATACCCCTAATAAGGGCATGCCTCTGTCTGTCTGACTGTTCGGCTTTGACTTGTTCACCTATCTCGATTAGTTCTTTTTCTTGTGCTCGTTCTAAGGATTCTCTACTTAATTCTGACTTTCTGATTTCCTTTTCAGTTCTTTTATGAGCTTCTTTACGCCATAGCTCGATGGCATCTTTCTGTGATTGTCTGGCTTTCTTTTTCCATAACGCCTCTTCTACTCGCATGATGCACTCGGCATCCCATGTACCCGATACGGGCCATCTATACTTTTCTTCTAACTGTTTGGTATACTCTACCCATAAATCTAGATACAGTATGGCGCTTATGCCATGCTTCTGATACATAAAATGACCTGGACTGTCCCTAGGCGGAACTGGAACTGCTGCTTCCAGCAGACCCTTTCTGGTTTTTAACTGACGTAATTTCGAAAAGAGCGGCATGACTGAACTATAATCTAGACACAATACAATACACAATAAACACGATACTTATTCCCCATTCATACCACGACATTAAAATACATGAAGAACATTTAAAAATAACAGTTCAAACAGAATACTACCTGGAATACGGAACACAGAATACATGAGTTTTCTCGAGAACAGAACTGACTAGAATAGGAACTCGATGCACTGCTGAAACAGTACGAGACTTACCGGTCTCATAAAGAGACACGTCAGGACCCGCATCCACCGAAGTGGACACTTCGTTTGTGGGTCTGTGTACCACCAACCCACGGACCAGAGTCAATTAGATTGACCCTGTCTAGATACTACCCCAGTAATGGTACTCACCGGGCAGCAAGAACGGAAAGCCTCGGACTGGACTGGACTGCTTCGATACCGGACGGACGAACTTCGGACTTCTGTTACGGGTGGGCCTCCGGATACCTCGGACCTTGAACTCTCGGCTTGGGCTCTGGTCGGGACTCGCCGCGTTCCTCCACCGTCTCGTCTGGATGCTGGACCGCCTCCTCCGTCTCCTCCGTGGGCCTGAGGGATACTTGAAGCAGAAATATCTGCCGGTGCGCAGAAGAGTTCCGTCACGACTGCAGAGGGTCAGGGGGTCGGCGTGGCTTCACCGACGCGTGGGGAAAGGGCAAGTCCCTATTCGGGCGCCATTATGTGGTAAATAAATAAATAATACCCTATTTTTGAATGTATAAATGAATAACAGATAGCTCAATAAATAAGAGTCAAAATTCGAGGTAGTAGGAGTTTCGCAGGTTTATTACAGCATAAAGGACAGGAACAGGACAACCTGCATAGGAATAGGATGGCAGGGCCCAGCAGCTGCCGGGGCTGGATCTGGGATGAGCGCGCTAGCATTTAATAACAATACACAAGCATATATAGTAAAACAGTTGCATTACAGTACATATGATAGGCGGAGCAGTGGGTGGAGCAAAGGGTGTGACGCATAGCAGTCGCGAAAGATAAGGGTGAAAAGAGGTGTAACAGGGCGTATACATAGACATGTGATGCAAACGTAACAGAATATGTCATGAATGGGGCGGAAACCATGGAGGGGGCTACCTGAGGAGCCGGGACCTCTAACCTGATGGTGCGCGCAAACTGGCAATGACGTATCACTAGGAGAAGCTGGGGGCTATGAACTCTGTGCTAGGAGCAGAGACTGAAGTCTGGAGAGTCAGGGCGACATGTACCTAAGCAGTATCTAGTATCTGATGTTTAGAGAACATGTTGATATAAACTAGAAGTCAGGAGGGGAAAGGCTAACTTGATTCTAAGACTGGACCATGCATTATTCTACATGTAGTGCGTGATGAAGAATATTAAATGACCATTAAATGCAGCATTTCTCTTACATGGAGCCGGAAAGGCTAGACAATGACGGAAACTATCGATGCAGTTCAGTAGCTTAGGAATGCAGAGAAGGAGGACTGAACTGATAACTGGAATCATAACATACTTTTGGCAGACTCAGAGGCTGAGCCAGGGTGAGCCGGGCACTGCAAGGCAGGAAGTAAGTGAAGGGTCGAGGATACAGGTGGGGGCTGTATCACTCCTCAGCGAGGGTTCAGGAGACAGGAGCTGAATCTGGTGTCCGGGCCCTTTTGAGGCCTAGAAACGGGGATTTTATAATGAAATAACGTGCACACTGAGAAACGTGGCAACGTAGCTTTACATAGGCCTGATATTCGTAGTATTCACGAGAACTGGAAACTGGCATACTAGAGGTGGACACAACTATAATTGCGTCTTTAATCGAACATGGGGAATGCATATGCATATTTAATCATGCACACATAACATATGATGGATGACACGTAGGGACACAGAACATGGCAAAATTTACTTTTCCACAGAGTAACATTGGAGCTTTCCTAATTGCAGTGGCTAATGGTTCTATAAAAAAAGCAAATAATATCGGGGAGAGTGGGCAGCCTTGTCTAGTTCCACGTTTCACCGATACAAATCCCACTGATTCTGTGTTAATAATGATATTGGCACGGGCCCCAGAATAGAGATTCCGTATCAGATCTATTATTGCCTCTGGAATGCCAAAGTGCTGTAAAATAACAAAAAGTGTCTCCCACACCACTAAATCAAAAGCTTTTTCAGCATCAAATAATAAAATTAATGCTGGGATCTTTCGTGCATCAAAGAAATCAAGAGCCTCTGTTAAAAAATGAGTATTGGTCAGCAATTGCCTGCCGGCAACGAAACCATTTTGATCTTCATGAATCAGATCTGCGGAAAAGGAATTAAAGCGAGTGGATAAAAGTTTAGTGATGATTTTATAGTCTGTGTTCAGAAGCGTGATGGGTCTATACGAATTTGGGTCTGTCGGGGGTTTACCCTTTTTAAGGAAACTTACTACTGTCCCTTCGCGAAATGAATCCGGAACATGTCCGCCCTTCAACATAAAGTTTAATAATTGTATAAAAAAATCTGAAAAGGCACTAAAGAAAACTTTGAAAAATTCTGCGGGAAACCCATCAGGGCCAGCAGCTTTCCCAAGTGGGAGCTGTTGAACTACTTTCTCTACTTCCTCTCGCGAGAAGGAGATAGCCATACTCGCTTGATCTATAGGAGAAAGAGTAGGAAGAGATTGTTTTTCCAGATACTTCAATAACTTTTGATGGTCTATCATCGCTTGAGTACCATAGATTTTCTTATAATGTGAGACCATAATATCTCCAATTTCAGTTGGAACCGAAGTGTCTCTGTGAGTCTCAGGAGAGATCAAAGAGTGAATTAAATTCGACGCCAGGAATTTGCCAGTAAAATTACTCTCCTCATAGATTTTTTGAGAGCTCTTACGAAAAATCTCCTCACTCTGAGTATAGATCTCCTGGGAGAACTCTCTTTTGGCCGCAATTAATTGGGTATAGACCGATCTATCTGAGCTATGTTGCATGCGTAAAGTCAGATCCTGTATTTTCTGTTGAAGCGCTTTATTCCTGTTCCCCTTACTCATGGTGATAGAACCCCTGGCCAGCTGACTGCGGAAATATGCGCTGATAAGCGGGGTCGTAATCTTCCTGTATGCAGACAACATAATGCTAAACCTAGCGGACCTTAAACATTCTATTTCCAGGGTGCTGGAAATTCTGGAGGTGTTTGGTTCCTACTCAGGGCTCAGAATCTACTGGACTGAGTCATTTCCATTTCCATTGTCGGAGGCAGAGAGGTCACAGGTATGACGCTACCCCTCAACATGGCAACCTCGAGGTTTCACATTTCTCAGGATCTTCATCACTAAAGACCAAGACCTGTTTATTAAGGTAAACCTGGTGCGCATCCTTGATGACTGCAAAACAACTGCGGGCCGTTGGAAGAAATTACCACTCTCCCTTATGGGTAAATGTGGAACTGGCGCTTTCTGGTTGGCTGAGGCGATGACCTAGCCAGACAGTACCTACCACTTCCGTCAAGGGCGGGTGATTGCACTCACTGTATAATCAGCACTTATCCTTGAGTAGCTTGGCACTGGGCAGTCAGGCTTATCACAGATGCAATGTGTACAGCATTGGCAGAGCACTCCCACACAATAAATACACTGAGCATCATAAAAGAGACTTCACACTTATATTCAAAACATTAATTAACACAACATGAGCATTATGTATTTCTGAGCATAAATCATACTTGAAAATATTACTAGCAGCACCAGGCCCAACCGTTTTAAAATGACATCAGTAGTATGCACACTTGGGAAAGATCCTACTTTACCCCCTCAGCACCCGTATGCAGTGCAAACTGTTGTCAAATCTAGGCCCACCCTAGCAATCATTATAATTAAATTCCACACAGTTATAGGGTGCACACCAGATCACAACAATATCAAAAGTATGTACACAAACAGAATTAGAACACGTTTAAGTAGCATTGTGGGTAGAGGCTGCATTAGTAAAACCAATGTCAAACGTAGTATTCTTTTGGCAAGGAATCAGCGTGTAAAGCAACACCACTGGGCAGTGTAATGAATTCCGGCCAGTCCGCAGGCAGTCACTCCCACACACACCCTCAGCACCAATATGCAGTGGAACGGATGTCAGGCAGGTTCGTATGGAATGCACTCGCTCACAGCACCATAATGCAGTGCAAATGATATATGGCAGGTTGATGGATAGCACACGACAGTCCCCATGGCCCATGCCTCACTCCGCCCTCCAACTCACCCTAACTACCCTAAGCCCATGGGTTGTAGATAATCAGCCCTTCTCCAACCCCACTCCTCCAAATACTAGGCCAATCGCATCCAAAGTCACACTTAGAATCACTGGGAAGAAGTTAGGGTTAGGTAGGAGGACAAATTAGGAGTCATTTGTCAAATGGGGTTTGGCCATCATTCGGGACGTTCACCCATAGGATGCAGAGCTGAAGCGGGCTGAGGGCAATAGTCGGTCACTCAAAGGGTTCCACAATGTGCCTTCGTGCACCAGCCCAGTTCTGCAAGCACAGGGTGGTCAGGCAGTTTCTTGACCCGCTTCTGATCGTTCCTTCAGCCAAGTCAATCACTCTAACAACCCAGTCCCAATCCAGGCAATACTACCTGGAAACAAAATGTCGTTGGGAGCCTCTTGGAAGAAACAGGCCCCCCGTCAGTCACACATTGATCAAAGTAGGACCCAGGCAATCCGGGCACAACTTCTGGTGCACAATGATACGAGTTGCACCAGACAACTCCTGTCTCACAATGCAGAGTCGCAAACTCAGTACCTCCCTGCAAATGGAGCACGTCTGGGGTGCATTGCTCCGAGTCGCACCAGACAGTTCTGGTCACACCCAATGAAGAGTTGCAAATTCTGTACCTCCCTGGAAATGAAGCACAATGTCTGGTGCACGTTGATATGGGTCACACCAGACAATCCCAGTTGCACCCAGCGAAGAGTAGCAAAGTCTATATGTGAAATGCTGGCTTGATATATGGCGTACACTTATGTAAGTGGGTACCTTGGACCAATCCTGACAACCCTTATGGTGGTTTAGTGGTCATAGACAACCTTAGAAAGCTCTCTAAGGGGTAGCTATGGAGAGGAGCCTTCAGGTTTAGTCCAGGAGTGTAAAGCAGCTTGTTTTACCAGAACATAATCTTAATGATATAGATTAACTGAAAAATGACCACACAGTGTATTTATAAAAATATGTATTTATTATATTACACTCACTTACACATACAAGTATCTACTAGCCGGAGATACACACAATGCACACAATATTTTTCAATAGAAACAAGTAAGTAGCACTAAAACACAGTAGTCACCAGGGGGAGACCAAACCATTTTCTAAAATAGTGGTATGCGTACCACAACTCAAGTCAAGACTATACCCAGAAGATGTAGAAGTGCTGGGGACCCAAGGAACCACCCTAGGTAAGTAAACAGGAGCCCTAAGGAGGCCGTGTGCAGAGTGGGAACACGACTGTGGGATCAATGCAAGTCAAAGTGTAAGTCGCAGTTGCAGTTTTAAAGAAGGACTCTTCCCAGTGGACCCTGAAGAAACCCTGTGGAAGACAGAAGGTTGAAGAGCCACCCCACCTGTGGATACCTTAGAAACCATGAAACCTGCCCAAGGGAGCCGGGTGCATAAGTGTAAATTAGCATCGGAAACCTCTGTCGAACTCAATATAGGACTCCTGGAAGATGCCGCTGCAGGAGAAGGAGAAAGTGTCCGCTGGAACCCAAAGGCAGATTCAAGTCGAGAAGTACCTGAAAGCAAAGGAAACAGCGTCTATGCCACTTGCAAGTGACCAGGAGGCAAGGAAGACGAATGCCCACCAATGTGGGTGCTGCAGGAGAATTGACGGTGACCTTGGAGCTGCAGCTGTGAGGACCAGGTGATTCTGTGGAAGACCAGGAGCTGTTCACAAGCTGTCTCATGTCGTAATGTCGACAGTTGAAGAGTTGGTTTCCGTTATGAGCACCAACAAGCCTTGGCAACTGAAGATAATGTGATAAGCGAAGAAGGTGCAATGTTGGGACCAGCAAGGTCCAGGTGACTCACCACAAGTAGTGGAGTCAGGGCAGGCCTCAAACAATCAGGGGAGCCCAAAGAATTCAAAGATGACCCTCAAGAGGACCCACAGGCTGAAGGCACTGGAGTTGCGAGAGGACATCGAGCAGCTCACCAAAGAAGTAGACCCACGATGCAAGCATTGCGGTGAGGATGTAGATATTGGTCACTGGAGATGCTTGAGGTTGGGGCTACTTGCAGCCCTAAGATCTTGGTGGAAGGAAGCCAGCAAGCCTTTGCAACTGCAAGTCAACGTGGTGCACAGGGGTTCGGTTCCTATAGCTCCAACGAGGGATACTGGCCTCAAACTTGGTGAGTGGGCAGGTCAGGTCTCGAGGGATGTAACCACCTTTGCTGCTGAGCCTTTCGGAGTCCGTGGGAGCACAGGGTCAGCAGACCGGTCAGCTTAGTTGCAGGACCTGCAGATGCAGTGAAGTGACTCCTTCACGTCAAGGGAGATGCCTTCAGGTGTCTTTGGATGCTCACAGGCCTTGGAAGGTTCCTGTATGGGGACACAGGTATGGACGTTGCAGCAGACGAGCAGGGCGACGAGATCAGGAGCAGCAGGAGTCTTCATAGTTGCAGCCTTTATGCCCATAGTGAAGTCCAGAGTGCCCAGACGGTTGAAGAAGTGGTGTCTGAAATGAATCGTGCCCTACAACGAATCTAGGGGCCCACCCACAGGTAAGCCCTTAAATACCCTAAAGAAATGGTTGGGACGATTCAGGGGTCCCTCCCAACGGAGGAGCAGGACAAGGGTCTGGAAGACTGATACCTGGAGCACCGAAGGACTCCCAAAGGAGCTGTACGGTGCATGGAATTATACCTTCCACTCCGTTACGGTGAGAGGGTACCAACATGTTTGATACCAAACATGATAGGATTCGTTACAGACAGTTTTGAGATGGTCATCGTGTAATGATGTGGTGCCCCTCTATATGTCATATGGCTGTCTCACTAACAACCCAGGAGAATGGACTCTGTATGTCGTAGGGGTGCCCTGCTCATGCAGGGGCACCCTCACACTTAGAACCAAGCACCCTGCCTTCAGGATTGAAAGGCCTGCTCTAGGGGTGACTTATAGGTTTTAAGTGCAGTGACCTTAGATATAGGGAAACCTTTATCTTTCGTAAAAGTGCTAGCACCAACTTACACAAGCTGCAATGGCAGGCCTGTAGTTACAAATTGATTGGTCTTCTATGGGTGGCATTATACATGCTTCGGCCCATAGGGGACCCCTGGTGTACCTATGCCCTGGTTACTTTAGTAGCATATACTAGGGACTGAAAAGTGTACATCAGTGTCCAATCTGGGATGTACCTAAGTACTTACCAAACCAAATTAGGGAAGAAAGCACAGAGACTGGGGTCCTGATTAGGAGGATCCCAGTCACACTAGTTAGAAACCATCACAGCACCTGGCAAAAAGTGGGGGTAACCATGCAGAATTACCCTACCTTCCTAAACCATACCTCCTTGGAAATGAGGCACATCGCCTGATACTAATCAGGCAATTCTGGTCACATACAGAGGCGCAAGTTTAGCAATGCCACACATGGTAGAATGAGGCCCTAACATGGTTACGCCCTCACCTCTGAGGGTCACAAACTGTGAATTGGACACCACACAAAATGAGCATGCAGTCGGCATGTCGCATGAGAGAGATACTTCACGACGACGAAGTGGGCTGCACTGGATCCCACAACCGGTGAACCCGCTCACCACCAACAAGATGCTTATGCATGTTGAGGTCCCCACAATGCAGAGGACCCACTCCTTATTTGAGGGCAATACTTTTGGAGCTCCGCACAAGGGAATCCGGTATCCAGGCATAATTCTTAGATCCACGCTTACGCTGCGCTACCAGTTGGGATCCAACAGTCGATGTGGGCACTTAAGAGGGCACCGCTCTCCAGATGTCACAGGTAAAGTGTGTGGGTTCCTAGCGGAAGGTCTTTGATGTCACTGAGACCTCCACAAGAGAACAGCGGGAAAGTCAACAAGCCCATAGAGAGCACACTTCAGTGTGCCACACAGCAGTAGGTAGTCAGCCCAGGCCAGACACTGTTCAGGAAGGGTACACGACCCCTTCCAATGGCAGTAATCCTCCAAGTGCACAACAGAGTCCTCTGGCAGTGTGCACTATGCAGTTCCAGGTTCACTAGTCCCACGTCCCCACTAGTGTATCTCTACCCTGCTGAAGTATGGCCCCAGTAGTTATACTGTAATGTGTCTTGAAGTTGGGGGTGGTACAGAGGGTTTCCCTTTGAACCACAGATGTCTACCCTAAATTTCAGGCCTGTCTGCCATGGGGCCGTGGAATGCAGATCTTAATCTTTAGTGGGGCCATGATCTTGCTCCCAGAGGCCAAGTGTAAAAATCTCTTCCTTCAATCTATCCAGCAAGGCTGTCAAATGGCAGAGGTCTGTTGTTCCAATTGCATTCCCAATGTTCACAGCTGTATCTGGGAATGCACAGATGTGCTCTGCGCAAGCCTCCAGTGTGGGCTGGAGTCAAACTAATAGGCACACAACGAGTTTTAGAGCACAGAAATGCTCACTTTCTAGAAGTGGAATTTCTAAGCTAATAATGGCAAATCCTTCTTTACCACAGGAGAGTGGTTGTCATTGTGAATTCAATGACAGAAAATATAATGAGGCTGCTCCATTGTAAGGCACTATTGCATCTTGAAGTCATTTCAACCGTAGTCTCATGTTAACCTACGGGAAGTGCAAACCACATCGGTAGTGAAAATACATGGGTATTCTTAACTACATGGGCAGGGAACACACTTGGACCTGCCCTGCCTTTCACCTACCACCTGCTTCACCCCTTAAGACTTACCCTAGGGTGCTCTAGTGGTAGTGAAAGGTACACTTAAGGATGGGCCAGTTATTTAGACAGGCCAACCTGAGCACAAGTGTAACGGCATACACTGGCCTGAAATGGCAGACTGGACACGTGTCTAAAACACAATAGGTGCAAGTGCCCATACTCAAGCCTGCAATGGCAGGATTGAAACATATGTTTAAAAACATCAGCACCACTTTCTAATGTGTGTAGAAAAGGCGCACACATTTTCACCCTGCATTTTTAGTGGAAAAGTGCCCAGAGCCCTAAGGTTACAAACAGAGAATCAGCAACATCTTGGTGGTGTCTCCTGGGAAGAGACAAGCTCTTGGGTAGGGAAACCCCATATGAGGGTTCTTCACTTTCCTGGGCATGCAATGTGAGAAGTTGACCAGGTATATGCTGTCCACTAATTATAGTGGGCACCTTGTACCAGTCCAAACAACCCGTATTGATGATTAGATTAAAGACAACCTTTATTGGAAGCTATCCTAGTGATAGCTATGGAGAGCGGCCTTCAGGCTAAGACTTGAAGGAATGTAAAGCAGCCTGTTTTACCTAATCAGAACCTCCTAATTAACCAAATGAAAGGAGAACCACACAAGGAATATATAAAATATATGTATTTATTACTAAACACTCTCTACTAACCTCTTTATGACATTAGAGAACAAAGTACACAATATTAAATCACTAGAACGACAGTCATTAGCACAATACACAGAGGGCTCCGGGGGAGACCAAATCGTATAACAACCACGACTTGACCAGACACAGTGCCTAGAGCACGTAGAATCGCTGGGATCCCAAGGAACCACTGAAAGTAGTGACACAGGGGACCCACGGAGGACAGGTGCAGTGTGAGAACACAGGTGCGAGCGGTTGGAATTTTAAAGATTAAGGACACTTTGGAGAGGACTTTGAACAAATCCTTTCAAACATAGAAGGTTCTAAGGCCAGCACCCTTGTGAGTAACGGAGTACCCGTGTTACCTAACCCAAGGGAAGCCGGGTGCATAGGTGTCAAGTGATGTCGGAAATCTTCGTCATTTTCAATGGCGTGATGTGAAAAAGTGCTGCTGCCGGAAAGATGAAAATTGTCCGGTGGAATCCAAGCCTGGATCCAAGGTGAGAAGAACCTGAAAGCAGAGGGGACAGAGTCTGGGTCACTTCAGGGTGACCACCGGCTCGGTAGACGAATGCCCACCGATGTCGGGTGCCTCAGGCTTGACTCTGCAGCCTCGGTGACTAGGAGACGTCAGTGACGATCAAAGTCCGGAGGTGAACGGTCCCATGAAGGATGTCGAGTGCTAGGGGGTCTGTGTCTGAATTGAACACCAACAAGCCTTGGTGTTGGAAAACAGCTTCGGTGAGGACTTAGGTGAGGACTAGCAGGGTCCTGTGGACTCTCCGCGAAGGACCCTTGTTGGAAATGGCCGTTTTTGCAGGGTTATCCCCAAACTTTTTGCTTCTTCCTCCTTTATTTTTCCTGACATGTGGCTGTTGGCTATAGGACTTTGGTCACTTTACCACTGCTTAACAGTGTGAAAGTGCAAGTGCTCCCTGGGTAAATTGTTATTATGATTAGCATATTTGTTTTACCAGTAGGTCCCTAGTAAAGTGCACTGAGTGTGCCAGGGCTGGTGATTCTAATGCTACTAGTGGGCCTGCAGCACTGATTGTGCCACCCACATGAGTAGCCCTAAAATGGTGTCTCAGGCCTGCCACAGCAGTGCCTGTGTGCAGTTGCTAACTGCCATACCGACCTGACGAGTGTCCCCATTGGGCAGGCCTAACCCTTCCCTTTCCGTACACATTGGACACCCTTATGGAAGGCCCAAGGTACCCCCCTGGGCAGGGTGCAGTGTATGTGAAAGGTAGAGCATGTACTAGTGTGGGTTACATGCTCTGATAGTGAAATACTGCCAATCTTGTTTTTCACTATTGAAAGGCTATTTTGCCCATAGGCTTTAATGGGGAATGCTGTGTATAATGTTTACCTGCATATCTTCCCATAGGTGCATGATAGAAAATAAATTGAAGTCTGGTATCCCTGAACTCAGAATTTAATAACCCATCTTTTAGGAAGGATGGTTTTTAAATCCTGTGTTTGAAAACGGCACTTTTAGAAAGTAGCTTTTTTCTTGGCTGACCTTTCTGTGTGCCTTTGCCTGTTTGTGAATTGACTATCTGATTTATGAGTGACAGGGGCTGGGGTGGCTCCAGGAGGCTGGATGAGTCAGCACTGGGCTGAATAGCTCCATCTGCATCTTGAGTGGTGGGAGGGGATAGCACTTGGGCCTGAATAGGGCTGTGGCTGCCTTCCACTATGCTGGCTCCACCTCCTTCTGGGCTGCAGACGACCCTGCCTCTCTCTCTCAAAGGAAAGAATGAGTCATGTAAACAGAGTGCTCCAGGACTGACTGGAACTGGTTTGGACTAGGCAAAGGCATCTCTGCCTTCAAACAAAGGAAATATTGGTATAAAAAGGGATACCCAGACCCAAGAACTTCAGATCATCCCGGAATCAAGAAGGAGCCTCTGCCAAGGAGAAAGCTGGAAGACTGAAGAAGAAGGACTGACCTGCTGTGAGGCTGACCTGCAGTTCCTTTGCTGCCAAGGAGAGGGAAAGGACTTTGATGGTGCTGTGTCTCCTTGTTTGAAGAGATCTCCAAGGGCCTGAGGAGAGCTGGCCTCCTGTTAAGAAGTCCCAGGAACAAAAGGACTTCACCCCCAGCTTCCCCCCTGAACTCTGCTGTGTGAGTTCTGACCTGCCTAAAGTGCTCGATCCTTTCGTGGGGCCACTGGAGGTTGTTACCTGCTGTTTGGGGAGCTGGAAAGGAAGAAAAGAAGATGATCTACAATTTGCAGCGACAGTGCAAGAGAATTCCCATCGCCGCGAAGATCGTCGCAGCGCCTGTTACGCTGCAAGAACTGGCGCATCGTTTGCTTACGGAGCGCATCGCCCCGGTGCCCGAAGATTCCTGTCGCTGTGAGTGTCGTCACAGAGCCTGTCGTCGCTTTATGAACCATTGCACCGCTTGCTTGCGGATTGCATCCCCTCGCTGCAAACATTGTCGCAGAGTCCAGCGCCATCGCATCAAGGGGCTGCGGCAGAGGAGGATCAACGCTGCGCCGCGCATCGCCACTGCACCGAAGATCGTCGCTGCCCCAAAGATCGTCGCATCGTGCCTGTGCGAGATGCAACCTACCGGAGAAGCAGCGCGCCGGAATCCACACAAGGTATTGCATCGCTCCCCTTACAGAACGGATTCATCGCAACACGCCCGCTGCGTACAGCGGGGTTGTCGCATCGCCTCCCCAGGGTCTCAGGAGTGACGCACCGCTTGTTATTCGATGCTGCAGTTGCCGCTTGGAACTTTTGTCGCATCTACAGACTCTTTGGGCTAAAACTGACGCAACTGTGGATTATTTTGACGCAAACCCTAGAGCTCTTTTAAAATCATATTCTTGAACTGTGTATGTTGGATTTTTGTCGTTTTGGTCTTGTGTAGTTTAGATAAAAATACTTTATTTTTCTAAACTGGTGTGAAGTCCATTTGTGGTGTTTTCACTGTATTACTGTGAGTGTTGGTACAAATACTTTACACATTGCCTTTGATAAGCCTGTCTGCTCGTAACAAGCTACCAAGGGGGTGAGCAGGGATTATCTAAAGAGTGTATCCCCCTTGCCCTGCCTAGAAGCCAGGGTCCCTATTTGGACATTGGTACCTACCTCTGCGAACTAGAGACCCCCAGATCTAACAGACCTCGAGCTAAATCACAAAATACCAGCCCATGGAACACTCATGGAGTGTAGGCCGGAAATCTTCAGTGGAATTACTGCTCGGGCTCAGGACTACAAGTAGCCCAAAGCACAGCCTCAAGGATCGCCGAAAAGCATATGCTGCTGCAAAAGTACACGTGCATAGGGGTTCGGGTTCCACGGTCCTCACAAAGGATATGGGCCTCGGGAGATGCAAACCGGACAGATGCGTTTAAGATGCCTGCCTTGCAGGGGAGTAACTCCTTTACTCCAAGGGGGATTCTTCAGTCATCCAGTGTAGTGTAGATCGTCCAAGTACTTGGTTTCTGTAGCAGTGTTTATTCCAGGTAAAATCTAAAGTCCTGTAGTCAGGGTTTCCTAATTTATACCCAAGGAAGGGGTGGGACAAACTCTGGGGACCCACCTATGGGAGGGTCAGGACAGAGGGGTGGCTACACCCATTTCCTTTGTCCAGTTTCGCACCAGAGTAGGAGCCAATGGCTCCTGCAACCGGTTTGAACTGGACTATGCACAGGGACACCAAATGTACCCCCAGTGAAGACATCAAAGCACTCTCAGAGTGCACCCACCCAGCCCCAATACACTAAAGCCTGTCTGGGAGGTGGTTACACCTCCCTATGACAGGAAGCCTATTGTCAAGCCTTCCCCTGCTCAAGCTTGGCTCAGCAGCAGGAGGGCAGACTCGTGTCTGTGGCTGGCAGCATCCATTTTGGTGTACCGGTGTGTCGCGTATGTCCCTTTAGGAGGGTGGAAACATACCTCCCCCGCCAGTTACTGGTGGGGAGGTATGATTCCAAGGTGTTTGACACCAAACATGGTATGTTTCCAAGCAGCCGTTTTAAAGTTAGCATTTACTGCAAGGTTATAATGCAGGTAAAAGTATATGGTTGGTTGCATCACAAACAACCCCGGAGAATAGGTTCTAAAGGCTGCAGAGGAGCTCTGCTCATGCATGGGCACCTTCTCACATAAAACCCAGCACCCTTCCTTCAGGATTGATAAGGCCTACCATAGGGGTGATTGAAATTTTTATATTTATAGTGATATAGGATAAATATAGGGAACCTATATCTAAGTAAGTGGTGCATGCACACCTTACACAGGCTGCAGTGGCAGACCTGTAGTGTCACTTTGAATGGTCTCTCAGGGGTGGCACAATACATGCTGCAGCCCCTGGGAGGCCTCTGGGGTACCTATGCCATGGGTACATAGTATACCATATACTAGGGACTTATAAGGGTACCCCAGAATCCAATCTGGAGTGTACCTAAAATACATACAATCAATTTAGAGGAGAAAGCAGCTAGGCTGTGATCCTTGCTAGCAGGATTCCAGCCAGTCTAAGTCGAAAACATTGAAACATTAGCAAAAAGTGGGGGTAACTATAATAAGCAGATCCTTCTCTCCTACATAACCCTCCCCACCCCCAAACGTCAGTCCATCTGCATTGGCATGGTTACTCCCAGGTCTATGTTCAACTATATAGTCCAACCCCTGTAGGGAAATGGACCCCCCTCAAAAGTTTGGGGTTTTCACCCTTCATCTGTTTTAGCCATAAGAGGGGCTTATGGTCTGTCTGAACAATGAAGTGAGTGCAAACAAGTATGCCTCAGCTTCTTCAGAGCCCAAAGCACAGCAAAGGCCTCCCTCTCAATAGCTGACTAACGTTTCTCTCTTGGGGTCAGCCATCTACTAATAAAAGCTACTGGCTGATCCTGATCCTCAACATTCAGTTGTGATAACACAGCCCCTGCCCCCAACTCAGATGCATCAATTTGAACAATGAATTGTTTGTAATAGTCAGGACTTTGCAGAATGGGAGCAGTGGACATGGCCTGCTTCAGGTCATCAAATGCCTTTTGATAGCTAACTGTCCACTGAACTTTTTCTGGCATTCTCTTGGAAGTTAAGTTATTCAAAGGTGTCATTATGGATCCATATACTTTGACAAACCTCCTATAGTACCCACTCAGGCCCAAGAAAGCTCTGACCTGAGTCTAGGTGGTTGGAGCAACCCAGTCCATGATGGTCTGGATTTTACTCTGCAATGGTTGAACCTGACCTCCACCAACAAGGTGGCCCAGGTACACAACTTGACTCCGCCCTATGTGGCACTTTGTGTCCTTGATAGTGGGGCCTGCATTCTGCAGGCCCTCCAAAACATTTCTCAGGTGGACCAGGTGATCCTCCCAGGTGGAGCTAAAGACAGCAATATCATCTAGATAAGCTGCACAATAGGCTTCCAGGCCTGTAAGGACTTTATTCACCAACCTTTGAAAAGTGGCGGGTGCATTCTTCAAATCAAAGGGCATCATCAAAAATTGGTAGTCTGGGGGGGCGTGGCTAGCAGCCGGCAAGATGGCTGCGTGCTAGAGAGGCTCCGGCGAAGCTGGACCTTCCCGCTTCGCCGCATTGATCCGAGGGCTAGCAGTGTTGTAGGACCATCTGCGACTGCCGGCAACCGGGCGGCGGCGACTGCGACAATCCTGGTGCCTATCGACGGCTGCATCGCTGAGCTGTGAGGGAGACGAGGTAGCGGCCTGCCGCGCATGGAAAACCTGGACCTCGATTGCTCCGAGACCCTGGGCGGAAGCTGAAAGGGACAGAGGTGGAGACGGCGACTTCTCGCCGGGACCCAGACTTCGGCACCGATGCTATCTGAAAGAAACAGGTTAGTATTAGATTCCTTACCTTAGAATATCCCCAGGCGTCAGTCTGGATCCGGAAACTTTTGCGTAGCAGTACCCCTGCGCGTCGGTAGGCGTCGTCTGCAGGCGTCCCCTGCGGCTCCGCGTCGTCGGCGTCGTACGCCGTGATGACGTCGCTGGAGTATATAGACGCCGCCTCAGCGCGCTGACGTCAGTTCTTCTTTTTTCCGCGCCAGTTAGCGCAGATCCGAAGAGCAGTACTCCGGTCTTTTGACCAAGTGTTTGTAAAACTTAATCTTTCTACGGTGCTAGGATGCCTGGGTTTAAGAGCTGCGACGAGTGCGACCGCATGATGTCGGTCACCGACCACCATCGACTCTGCCTCCGGTGTCTGGGCGCGGACCACGACGTGGAGTCCTGCGTCGACTGTCGGGCCTTGACTGGAAAAGCTAGGCGGGAGCGGTCCCGCAAGCTTCTCGAGCTCCGAGTGTCGGCCCCGCGTCGAGAGCGGTCCCGGTCCGGTCGGAGGTCGAGGGAGCGGTCGAGGGAACGATCGCGGAGCCGCCATGGGCGCTCCGGGAGTCGCCACCATTCCTCCGGTTCGTCAGGTAAGCACAAGAAGTCGGGGCGTCGCCATCGCACCCCCGACTCCCCCCGACGCCCGCGTGCTGCGGCCGGGGGCTCGGGTGACCCCACCCCCGCGGGCCCGCGTGGGTCGCCGACGCCGTCTACCCCATACCCGTCGGTCCCTGGGGAAGGCGCGTCGCGTGAGGAGATCGAGGCCTTCCTCATTGCTATGAGGGCGAGGTCTCCTCCGGCGGGGCCTTCGGCGCCTGCGGGGCCGTCGGTCCCGTCTGGGGGCCCGAGCGGTTCGGGTGCTTCTGCTCCGACGCCGCCGGTGGCTCCGGTCCCGGCGCCGCTGGGTCCCTCAGGTTCGTCGCCGGCTGGTCTCCCGGCCTCTCCGGCGTCGGTTCCTTTGGGCCAACCCGTGGTACCGCCTCCGCGTGGTGCGGCGACTCCGCCGTCGGCTCCGGCCGGCGTCGGGTCCCCGGCACCGGCGCCGCGCGGCGCCACCCCCCTTTCCTCCCCGACTCCGGACACGGAGTCGGACCGGCGTCGGCCGACGCCGGATCCGACGCCGATGGGGCCCGTTGACCCCGATGTCTATATCGTCGACCCAGAATATGGGTATGATGAGGATGAGTATGGTGAGGGTTGGGAGGGGTTTGAGGACCCTTTATCCCGTGCCTGCCAGTATGATGTGGACTGGGTAGGTGATCTGGGCGATGCCAGTGGCCTGGACGAGTCGCCCAACCCTGGGTTTGTCTCCCCGTCCCCTGTGGCGTCCGAGGCAGGTGCTGCCTATTCGGTGGTCCTGATGAGGGCTGCCAAGGCCTTACACCTTGAGCTCCCCGTCGCGAAGGTCAAACCAAACATTCTGACCGAAGTGTTTAAACCGCAGTCATGCCCCCAGGAGCCTCTGCTGCCGTTTAATGAGGCCCTGACGGATGTCCTTTTGGGCACCTGGTCCAGGCCCGCTTCCGGTGCACCGGTTGACCGGAATGTGGCAAGGCGTCACCGTCCATGCTCGGACGACCCGGCCTTTTTATCCACCCATCCCTCCCCGGAGAGTCTGGTGATCCAGGCCTCCACTTCGCAGTCCGCATTTCCTTCGGCTCCGCCCGATCGGGAATCAAAGCGGTATGACCAGTTTGGTAAAAAGGTCTTTTCCTCTTTGAGCGCGGGACTGCGGTCTTGTAATACCGCGTGCCTCTTGGGCCGCTACACCCACTCCCTGTGGGACACGGTCGAAGAGTGTTTGCCGCAATGCCCCCAGGAAGTGCGGGACAAGCTTACCCGGGCCTTGGTTGAAGGACGGGATGCGGCGCGGTACTCGATCCGTTGTGGTCTGGACACGACCGACTCCCTGGGACGGGCCATGTCCACGACGGTGGCGATTCGTCGCCATGCTTGGCTGAGATCTGCCAACTTCTCGCCAGACGTCCAAAATACACTCATGGACATGCCATTTGATGGCAGTCGCCTGTTTGGTGACAAAGCGGACCACGCGCTGGAGCGCTTCAAGGACTCCAGGGTCACGGCCAAGTCCTTGGGTCTTTCGACCCAGCGCCAGCAGACGGGTTCGTTTCGCCCCTTTCGTGGCCAAGGGAGGGGCGGTCCCACACGTGCTGCCAGCCACGCGCCGCAGAACGCTCCCCAGCGCGGTGGCGGCCGTGGTTTCCGCCGTGGTGGCGGTAGAGGCCAGCGGCGAGGTCAGTCCACGCCTCCCCCCGCTGCTGCATCCAAGCCTTCCTAGTCCGAGCTTTCGGGCTCACGTGACGCCAGTGGGTGGCAGGGTTCGCCATCACCACTCCCGCTGGCGCGCGATAACGTCGGACAGGTGGGTGCTGCAGCTCGTTCGAAGGGGCTACGCCCTCCCCTTCGAGTCCACTCCTCCAGCCATGCCACCGCAGAACCACCGTGTGTCGGGGGACCACTTGACACTTCTGCAGGAGGAAGTTACGGCCCTCTTGGCCAAGGGGGCCATCGAGCGCGTTCCTGGGCCAGAAGTAGGGTGTGGTTGCTACTCCCACTACTTTCTGGTGCCCAAGAAGGACAAAGGAGGCCTGCGTCCTATCTTGGACCTACGGAACGTCAACGGCTTCCTCCGGAAGGAGAAGTTCAAGATGTTGACTTTGGCTCAGGTCTTGGCTGCTCTAGACCCTCAAGACTGGATGGTAGCGTTGGACTTGCAGGATGCGTATTTTCACATCCCCGTCCTGCCGGCCCACCGGCGTTACCTGCGGTTCACGGTAGGCCACGAGCACTTTCAGTTTATCGTGCTCCCATTCAGCCTTACCAGCGCCCCACGGGTGTTCACGAAAGTGATGGCGGTGGTCGCAGCTCATCTGCGCCGGTTAGGGGTTTCAGTCTTCCCCTACCTCGACGACTGGTTGTTGAAGGCGGGCTCGCCCCAGACAGTCGTCCACCACCTTCAGATGACGGCAGACCTCCTGCACGAGCTGGGGTTTTCCATCAATGTGCCGAAATCACACCTGTGTCCCTCTCAAAAGCTCCTTTTCATCGGAGCGGTTCTCGACTCGGCGCAGTTTCGGGATTATCCCCCGGAACGGCGGGTCCGGGATATTCAGGCTCTGATTCCCATCTTTCAGCCGTTATCCCGGGTTTCGGTCAGGTTGACGCTGCGGCTTCTGGGGCTGATGGCCTCCTGCATCCTACTGGTGCATCATGCCAGGTGGCGGATGCGGGCTCTGCAGTGGGACCTGAAGTTTCAGTGGGCCCAGCATCAGGGCAACCTATCCGACCATGTCCTGATCTCGGAGGGCACTGCGAGACAGTTGCAGTGGTGGCTTACGGACCGCGATTGGGTCAGAGGCAGATCCCTCTCCCTTCCCCAACCGGAGCACGTGGTTGTGACAGATGCGTCCCTCCAGGGCTGGGGTGGCCACTTGGGAGAGGCGGAGATCAGAGGCATCTGGTCTCCGGCGGAGTCCCGGCTCCATATCAACATGTTGGAGCTACGGGCGATTCGCCTAGCACTGAAGGCATTCCTCCCCTTTGTCAACGGGAGTGTAGTGCAGGTGTTCACGGACAACACCACCGCCATGTGGTACTGCAACAAACAGGGCGGTGTGGGGTCGTGGACCCTTTGCCAGGAGGCTCTGCGTCTCTGGCAATGGCTGGAACGTCAGGGCGTGACTCTGACGGTTCAACACCTGGCAGGTTCTCTGAACGCCAGGGCGGACGAACTCAGCCGTCGGTGCTCGGTGGATCACGAATGGCGTCTGAACTCGGACGTGGCGAGAGGCCTCTTTCAGCAATGGGGAGAGCCTTGGTTAGATCTATTCGCCACAGAAGAGAACGCGCAATGTCATCAGTTCTGCGCGTTGGAGTTTCCAAGACGGCACTCGCTCGGCGACGCCTTTCGGCGCGAGTGGAGTTGCGGTCTGTTGTACGCCTTTCCGCCTATACCACTTCTGCCCAGAGTGCTGAAGAAGATCAGGCGCGACCGGGCCCAAGTTATCCTTGTGGCTCCGGACTGGGCTCGAAGGTACTGGTATCCCGAGCTACTCAGCATGACAGTCGGTCCCTCGATCCGCCTGCCCCTTCAGGAGGACCTTCTGTCGCAGCAGCAGGGGACGGTCCTCCACCCGAACCTGTCCAGTCTCCACCTCCATGCTTGGAGATTGAGCGGCGACAGTTGAGGCCATTTGACTTGCCTCCTGAAGTCTGTGATGTTATTCTGGCAGCCAGGCGTCCCTCCACAAAGTCGGTATACGCCTGCCGGTGGAACAGATTTGTGGCATGGTGCACAGCAAAGGCTGTGGACCCCCTTTCTGCCCCTCTGTCTGAGGTTCTCCTCTTCCTTCTTTCCCTTGCCCAGCAGGGCTCTGCTCTGGGCACTATCAAGGGCTATCTTTCTGCCCTTTCCGCCTTCTTAAGGCTACCTGATCAGCCATCTTTATTCAAGTCCCCTATTGTCTTACGATTCTTGAAAGGCATCACGCACATGTATCCACCTGCTCCGTTCGTGATGCCTCAGTGGGACTTGAACCTGGTTCTGACTTTCCTGATGTGTGCTCCCTTTGAGCCCCTTCATTCCTGTCCTCTCCGTCTTCTCACTTTAAAGACGGCCTTCCTGGTTGCCATCACCTCTGCCAGGAGAGGGAGTGAGCTCCAGGCCCTTTCTGTTAAACCTCCTTTCTTGTCTGTTCATCCTGACAAAGTGGTTCTTCGGACTAGACCTTCTTTCCTGCCCAAGGTAGTCTCTGCTTTTCACATTGGGCAGTCCATCACCTTGCCCTCCTTCTTCCCGCCTCCGCATCCTTCAAAGGATGAAGAGCGGCTCCATCGTCTGGACCCAAAACGTGCGCTTTCATTTTACATGGATCGCACACGCCAGTTCCGGGTGGATGACCAACTGTTTGTTGGCTACGTGGGTGAGAAGAAGGGAAGGGCGGTACAGAAGCGCACCATCTCTCGGTGGGTCGTCCTGTGCATCAAAGCATGTTACTCTTTGGCTCGGAAGGAGCCTCCTGTTGGGCTGAGGGCCCATTCCACTCGGGCTACGGCGGCTACTACTGCCCTGGGCCGGGGAGTCCCTTTGCAGGACATTTGCCAGGCGGCTACGTGGGCCTCGCTGCACACCTTTGCGAGGCACTACTGCCTGGACAGTCAAGTCCGGAGGGATGGCTTCTTTGGCCGTTCGGTCCTCCAGGACTTTCTGGTGTAGGTTGTATTGGTTCGCAGACCCACCACCGGGGTTGGTATTGCTGGGGTATCTATTCTAAGGTAAGGAATCTAATACTAACCTGTTTCTTTCAGATGAACAAGTTACTTCGGTAACGATATATCTGTAAGAAACAGTAGTTAGTATTAGATTCCTTACCGCCCCGCCCATCCTCCCCGTTCTGCGAACTGATACCTAGGGTTAAGGACATCCCTTTCAGGGCCCTAGTTTCAAATGGCACCAGTGTTAGTTCTCACATGGCTCTGCGTGTTCTGGCGCGGAAAAGCTGTGTGCAAAGAACTGACGTCAGCGCGCGGAGGCGGCGTCTATATACTCCAGCGACGTCATCACGGCGCACGACGCCGACGACGCGGAGCCGCAGGGGACGCCTGCAGACGACGCCTACCGACGCGCAGGGGTACTGCTACGCAAAAGTTTCCGGATCCAGACTGACGCCTGGGGATATTCTAAGGTAAGGAATCTAATACTAACTACTGTTTCTTACAGATATATCGTTACCGAAGGTAAGTAATTTGTTCGACGCTGCGAGCACCTGATGGGCCCCGGGTGTGCCTATAGCGCAACAGCCTGAGCGGGACCCGCGAGAACCACACGCAGCGTTTCCCCCCCCCCCCCCCCCCCCCCCCCCTCCGGACCCGGGGAGCAGCGGAGAGCACTGGTGAGCGAGAGGGCCTGGGGGCAGTGACGAGGCTGCTGCACGGCCTACCTGCGGCGAGGGCGGAGGGCAGATTTCGAGACCTGCTGCCCCCCCCCCTGCCCTCCCTTTAAATAAATCCGGATGCCTGATCTCGGGTTGGTGGCGACCCTGAGGCATTCACAGCCTTGAGACTGTACTGGCCACGATGTCACGATCCCATCGCGCACGCCCAGCGCGACCTGCACAGGCTCTTAGTCCCGATCTTCCTCCCCCCACGGTGGCCTGAGATGGAACTCCTCCTGTGACACTTTGAGCCCGCTTTCGACGGGGCGGTATTTTTGGGCCCACTCTCTCCCCATTGGCCCCGAGAGTGCTGCTGCTTACCGGGGGTTGCCCCCCCCCACCCACAGATATAAGGAGGAACACTGGGAACAGGGGTCACAAAGGCCTCTCGACGAGCACGCAGCTGGGCCAGGTACGACACGACTCCCAAAGAGCCCCCAGAGCATATCTTAAGTTACCATCATGTCGGGCAGAGGGACCAGAAATCAGACCTCGCAGGCAAGGCTCGACAAATACGCCTACACGAAGGATTTCCCCCCACTTCTGGCAGGACAGGGAACAGCAGGGGGCGCCGCGGGCACAGATACTGCTGCAGAAGTGACCCTGGAAGATATTATGGTGGCACTTACCAACGTACAGGCCACGGTAGGCTCTATTTCCACTGACGTCTCCCTACTCAGGGCGGATTTAAAAAAAATCACGACTCGAGTCACGGAAGTTGCAAGAACGACAAAAACCCCGACCACGGAAACAGCAGCCTTGAAGAAAACGGTAACACGCCTAGAGGAAGAAAATAAAGTGTTGTTTGATAAGCTGGATGAGCAAGAAGGGTGATCGCGATGCAATAACGTGCGCATCCTGGGCATTCCAGAAAGTGAAGGCTCGCAAGCGATGGACCTGTATGTCGAGGACCTCATCAAAACGCGGCTGCAGCCTAAGGGCCTATCCACTTTCTTTTCTGTAGAACGGGCACATAGGGTGCCGGGTGGCAAATCTAAACCAGGAGTACCCCCGAGACCAGTGCTAGCACGTCTGTTCAGTTTTCGGGATTGCAACGTGATCCTTCAGACAGCACGCGTCTCCCCACAAATTCGCGTGTTAAACTCCGCCATTTCATTCTTCCCAGACTATACGGCTGCGGTGTCCCGGCGCCGTCGCAGTTTCCTGGAAGTGAAGAAGGCGCTGAGAGCTCGTGAGGTGCCTTACTCGATGCTATTTCCCGCTGAACTGAGAGTCGTGGCAGAAGGGAAAACCTGGTTTTTCGAGACGCCTGAAGAAGCGTATGACTGGCTCGAGGGGTGGCGGACGACGAGCGGCTCCCAACGCAGAAACAAGGATCACCACCGCAGGACTAACAATGCAGCGGTGAACAGTCAAGACTTTTTTCAACAGGACGACGGCCCCTCGCAGAGAGCGGATACGGATGACTTGGGCAATGGATGACCTGGGCAAGCAGGCGACGCACTTGCTAATATCTTTCCTTACTGATTAAAAAATTAGCTTATACCGCTCTGGGACGCTGGACTGAAGCAGACCCCACCAAGACCGGGAGGGTATACCCTCGCATGGACCTCTCACTGGGGTGGAAAGAGGCACTTGGGGTGGCGGGTAGTTGAAAGTCCGTTAGGCAGGGAGGCAGGGAGGTGGGTGGGCTCCGGAGTTGGGGTTCTTCTTATTTTATGTTTTTTAGTTGTAACTTTGGTTGAAGTTGACAAGACAGCATGGTCTCTACCACTTGACTGGCCCCAGCATGACATGACACACTCGCCACCCCGATTTACATCCACAACCCCTGATGGCTATAGACACACAACACTCTAATGTAGATGGCGTGACCCCTATGACACCAGTGTCACCGCTTACACTATTGACATGGAATGTTATGTTATGTTATGTTATTTTATTTTGTATAGCGCACAGATGCCGCAGCCAAGAGGCGTCCCGGCGCTTTTGGAGAAGGAACACACAACACAACAGGAAGGACCAGATAACACTGAAGCTAAACAAAGGAGAATAAATGAGTTTTTAATTGTTTCCTGAACTGCAACAAATCAGGTATGGAGCGCAGTGAAGCAGGCAGAGAGTTCCACAATGTAGCCGCCATCACCGAGAAGGAGCGGCCACCCATTCTGGACTTTTTAAAACGAGGAATAATGGCCAGATTTGACCCTGCAGACCGAAGGGCTCTTGAGGGGACATAATGAAGAATGGTCTGGGTGAGAATAGGAGGGGAGGCCAAGTTAAGAATTTTAAAAGTGAGGCACAAAGCCTTGAACTTAATTCTTTGGCCTACTGGGAGCCAGTGGAGATCATGGATAGTACTGCGAGCAGAAACAAATTTAGGGAGGCCGACCAGCATCCTGGCCGCCGCATTTTGTATCCGCTGAAGACGGGCTAGCTCAGCTTGATTAACACCCAGAAACAGGGAGCTAGCATAGTCCAATCTGGTCAATACCATAGCTTGGACTATGATCTGCCTGGTGTCCGCGTCAAAAAATTAAAAAATAGGCCGTAGGCACTGTAAGGCCCCAAAGCAAGTTCCCGCGACACGTTTGATGTGAGGGATAAATGACAATTGATCATCAAGCCATACGCCCAAATTTCTGACTTCAGTTACAGGAGTGGGAGCAGGGCCCAATTCAGGAGGCCACCATTGGTCTCCCCATAGCTCACTGTCCCTACCAAAGAGAATGACCTCCGTCTTGGTGGCGTTAAGTTGTAAGCGATTATTCGCCATCCAGCCGGCGACAGCTTTAAGGGCTGCCTGAAAGGTGGAGGCGCTCATATTAGAGTCGCCATTGAGTGACACAACCAGCTGTGTGTCATCGGCGTATGACACTATTGTAAGACCAAAACTGGCAGCTACCTGCGCCAGCGGTGCAACATACAAATTAAAAAGGGTGGGGCTGAGAGCCGAACCCTGTGGAACTCCCTGCAGAATGGGGCGAGGGGCAGAGGTATAGGGAGGTGTGGAGACTTTGAAGGTTCGATCCATAAGAAATGATCGAAACCAATCAAGTGCTTGTTCTTCAACACCTGCCTCCGCAAGGCGGTGTAACAGGATCTGATGGGAGACCGTGTCGAAAGCGGTACTTAGATCCAATAGGATCAGTGCCGCCGTCTGACCTTGGTCTAGTATTTTCCTGATATGTTCCACCACTGCCAAGAGGGCGGTCTCGGTACTATGCCCGGCTCGAAACCCATTCTGGGAGTTATCCAATATATTTGCTTCTTGCAGGTGGAGGGATAGAGTCTTGTTGGCGTGAGCTTCAGCTATTTTAGCCATCCAAGGAAGGAGGGAGATAGGTCGGTAGTGCTCTGATTTGGAAGGGTCGAGAGAAGGTTTTTTTAGAATTGGTATGATGGTGGCCTGCTTCCAAGCAGTGGGAACACTACCAGTTCTGAAAGAGAGATCAATTAAGCTCTGCATTGCCGGGTAACAGCAATCGGCGAAATCGCGGAATTGCGAGGGTCTCATAGGGTCATCCGGAGAGCCAGATTTAACTTTAATCGTCAAATTTAGGAACTCCTCTTGAGTAGGACCTGTAATGGCTGATAGGGATTTGGAGACCTTAGGGGCACTATCAATTTCCCTGGCAAAAGGCAGAGCAAACGACCTATATATGGCCTCCACTTTTTCAACGAAGAACGATGCCAGATCTTCGCAGTGTGTCATGGAGGCAGTGAACGCAGAGGCAGTTCTTTTATTGGTGAGGTCTTTGCACACCCTAAAAATAGTCTTGGTAGGGTTAGTGCTATTTTTTATTTCCTGTGAGTAGAAAGCGGCCCTGGCGGAACATATGGCCCTATGATACGTTCTGGTGCAGGATCTATAGGCTGCTTTAAGATCGGTATCATAGTCTCTGCGCCAGGCACGTTCAGCTTTTTTGCAAGAAGATTTCAAAACCCTAAGGGAATCATCATACCAGGGACTGGGGGAGCCCGATTTAGCCTTGCTCCACCTAGCTGGAATAAGTGTATCCAGAGACTGCTCAAGCCACTTGCAAAAGTCGTCATAACCGCGGGAAACTTCCTCAGGAGGTTGGGGATGATGCTGCATCAAAAGAAGACGAAAGTGCTCTAGGTTCAAGTTTCTCCAAGGACGTTTAAGAGTCTTAGGCAGGTTGTTATTGGCTGGAGGGATGTTTATAGTTATGCGCGTTTCGATCAGATAGTGATCAGTCCAGGCCATAGGCTTTGGCTGGAGCACTTCAATATTAGAGGAGATGTTCGTCAAAAAAGGATCCAGCAGGTGTTCGCCGATATGGGTCGGGAACTCAACCAGTTGGACTAATTGAAAAGCCTCGAGATCAGAAAGCAAGCTTTGTACTGAGTTGGAAAGTGGGGCATCCATATGAAGGTTAAGGTCACCAATGACCGTAAAATTATTGTTTTTCAAAACTAAGGAGGAGACCACATCTGGAAGACTGACACGAAACGCTCCATCAGGACCAGGAGGCCTATAGATTAAGAGTCCCGCAAAGGTGAAATGGGGACTTACAGTGATGTTGAAGTGCGCACTCTCGCATCCAGCTATAGTGGTAGGAGACCAGACACACGAATAGCAAGTTTTTACCGCGACTGCGATGCCTCCGCCTCTACCAATACGATGGGATGAGTGCATGGTATAGCCTGCTGGAATGGCTAAGTTAATCACAGCCATTGAATTGTCATGGAGCCACGTTTCGGTAAAGAAGAAAATATCAGGATTTTCATCATTGATCAATGAAAAGACTTCTTGCGAGTGGCAGGCCAAAGACCTTACGTTCAAAAGAAATATTTTAAGAGGCGAACTAATAGCTGAGCTCCGTATAGGAGCAGAGATGGAAGCTCTAGGGGATGTAGGTAGAAAGAGCACAATAGGTTGTGGAGCCGGAAGAATGAAAGAGCAAATGGGGCACTGATAAGGACCAGAGAGAGGATCCAAAGTGCCGTGGCGACATCCACTTACCCCTCGTCGCAACGAGCGTAGATCTACAGAAGAAATCATCCTATCAAGCCAGAGAGACCAGCATAGCCCTGCCTAGCGCGGACGAGCGCAGACGGGCAGGACTCTGGCTGGACTCAGGCGTGATGAAGGCGCTCCCGCTGCGCGTCCCCGCTGCGCGACCAGTGAAAGGCTCAAATAGGTTCGGCAGGCCGAAATCTCGCGAGAATGCGCGAGAGTGCCCCAGCCCGATCCAAAATGGCGCTCAAATTAATCCCCGGTACCCCGTGATCCCGGACCCGCCAAAGGCAGTGGTGATGGTCCCCAGGGGGGGTGTTTAATGTGCAGGAAATGAGGCCAGGAGGTCGCTACGGTTAAAAACAAGGTAAAATAACAAAATCAAAATAAAATACAAAAACGGGATTTTAAAAGCAGTACAGCAGGCAGAGAGCGCATCTAGCGCTAGCGAGGTCGATATAGAATGGTCACCTTCTCCAGGCTGACCTACCGTCACTCGCTGCCTCAAATAGGCTCGGCAGGCCGAAATCTCGCGAGAATGCGCGAGAGTGCCCCAGCCCGATCCAAAATGGCGCTCAAATTAATCCCCGGTACCCCGTGATCCCGGACCCGCAAAAGGCAGTGGTGATGGTCCCCAGGGGGGGTGTTTAATGTGCAGGAAATGAGGCCAGGAGGTCGCTACGGTTAAAAACAAGGTAAAATAACAAAATCAAAATAAAATACAAAAACGGGATTTTAAAAGCAGTACAGCAGGCAGAGAGCGCATCTAGCGCTAGCGAGGTCGATATAGAATGGTCACCTTCTCCAGGCTGACCTACCGTCACTCGCTGCCTCAAATAGGCTCGGCAGGCCGAAATCTCGCGAGAATGCGCGAGAGTGCCCCAGCCCGATCCAAAATGGCGCTCAAATTAATCCCCGGTACCCCGTGATCCCGGACCCGCAAAAGGCAGTGGTGATGGTCCCCAGGGGGGGTGTTTAATGTGCAGGAAATGAGGCCAGGAGGTCGCTACGGTTAAAAACAAGGTAAAATAACGAAATCAAAATAAAATACAAAAACGGGATTTTAAAAGCAGTACAGCAGGCAGAGAGCGCATCTAGCGCTAGCGAGGTCGATATAGAATGGTCACCATGTGCACGGATTGGGCGACAAAATTAAGCGTGGGCTGGTATTACGGTCCTTTAAACGACAGGCTCCTACTCTGGCACTCTTACAGGAGACTCACCTCACGGGTTCAGCATGCAGGGCGATGGATAGATGGGGGTTCAAAATGATAGTGCACCACTGGGTCAAGGGGCACAAGGATTTTTTTTCAGAACAAAATTTTATTGTTGTTTCAAATAAGATTGCAAGACATCCACAGTACTCCAAACACCGGAGGAGCTGTGAGCATATGATCAAAATGCAAAGAATAGCAATCAATACAGTAATCAGGATAAAACATTGGTATCGAACAACCCTTACCCCCCCAACCCGGTAAAACTACCCCCACCCGGGTCCCACCCTAGCCCCTGTTCACGATGTTCACCTAGGTCCAAGCGAATCAGTCTGTACAAAATTGGTAATACACTCTTACCCTCGCCCCGGTCCTCAGAACAATTGGTCACCAGTTACATCCTGCTGTATCGGCGGCTCCAGCCACAACCCCCTGTATTCAGCCCACCATTTCCATATTTTGTAATGCTTTCTGGGGCAGCCACGGGCCTCAAACACTGGATGCTCCAGTCCCATATAATAATCCAAACCCCGTTTCCATACTTCTATCGGGGGTGCCATAGGGTCTTTCCAGGTGCGGGCCACGTCCCTCTTGGCCACCGTAAGACCCAGAAGTAGTAAGTGTCGTTTGTAGATGTTACCACCCACTTGCTCCAAGACATGTAAAAGGCCCAACTGCGATGTGCGTGGGAGCTGCCAGCCCAGTACCTCATCCAAGCAATCCCATACATGCCTCCAGTATCTCTCCAATGCCCCACAGGACCACACCGTGTGAAGGAAGGTGCCCACCTCTCTGCCACATCTCAGACAGTCAGGGGTGGCAATCAACCCGGCCCGCCACAGTCTCTCTCTCGTGTAGTATGCCCTATGCAGGTATGCAGGCTAAAGGGGGCCCCACGTCGTGGATTGTGCACCGCCCTGCGTTCCCGGTGCCTAGGATCACTGTAGTGCTGCTAGGGGGCTCCCCAGGGGGGGCACGCCGCGACCCGACCCGACCGCCGAGTTCTAGGCCACTTCAATTCAAATTGGGCACCAACTAGTGCACCCCGTCTCAAGTGCGGCCCACTCGCGTCTCAAGGACCCGGTCCACCGCGGCCCGATCTGACCGCCGGGCTCTCCGCGTTCTCCCCTCCACTCCACCGCCTCTCGAGACTGCCGCAACGCGCCCCAGTACACACTCACCGCAGGGGGTCGCGTCTCCGGGCCCAGGCCTCTCTCAGGGTCCCCGCTGCCACCTCCGGTCAGCTGATCAACGCCTCGCCGGCCGCGACCACTCAGCAGTTGTCCAGGCCCCCCGGTGCAGCGTCGGGGCCGATGATCCACTCTGCCAATGGCCGCTCGCCAGTATCTGCGCCCCGTTCGGGGCCGGACTGTTTCGCGGCCCCGCTCTGCCATCAGCCGTCTGCCTGCGCGCTCCCCAGGTGCCTCCAAAATCGAGGTCCCGGCGCCAACCCTCAGCGTAGGCCGCTCCGCCTCCGGGGCCGATTGCACCCGATCCATGTCGCCGATGTGGCCCAAAATCACACCGCACCTGCCGGACACCTTCCGCTACTCCTCACTGCCGCGGGACAAGCACGGGTGAGGGGGAAGCAGGATAAATGTCCAAAGGATCAATCGGCGGGACGGAGCTCTTCTAAGCTGCGTCCGCCATGTTAGCCGCCTTAGCCACGCCCTCGGCACAGGGATTTTAATCCGTAAAAACTCTCAGTTTTTAGTTCTACACACTAAACACGACGATCAGGGGCGCTTTGCAGCGGTACATGGTCAATGGGAAGGCAGACTGCTTAATGTGGTGTCGGTCTATATTCCTCCCGCGCTGCACACGGTGGCACTCCCGGCCCTTAGCGAATTTATCCTAGCTCTTCCAGAGGCAGACCTCCTTATCGGGAGGGACTTTAATGCGGCATTAGATGTGGAGATGGACCGACACCCAGTGCGGCAGCAGCGGCTGAGAATCTCCCATCTACAAAGTTTTACAGATGCGCTGGGTCTGGTAGATGTGTGGAAGCGACAAAACCTAGAGACAAAGCAATACACTTCCACTCCCATGTCCACAATAGTCTCTCTCGCATAGACTACTTTTTCACTTCGGAATCTTGCATACCATACATACCTGAAGTAGCTATAGGACCCAGGGGGATATCTGACCACTCACCAATAGTACTGACTTACGCCTCGCAAAATACCTCCCGTAAACGACTGTATTCCATCTACCCGGGTTATCTGCGTATCCCTCATGTGCGGAAGGAGCTATGCCGGTCCACAAAACATTTCTTTACTGAAAACATAGCCTCGGTTACTTCCGCAGCCACTCTCTGGGAGGCATACAAGACAGTATTGTGTGGGCAGGCTATAGCCACGATCACAGGTCATAAACGATCCAAACGCCTAGATCTGACAACTTTAGAGCATGACCTACAATTAGCAGACACCGTCTACTCCAATGACCCCACAACCGAGAACGCGCGCATTCTAGACCTAAAACAACAGCAATATAGGGAATATCTCAGACAAGAGACGACGGCGTCCCTGACAGCGACTAGGCACAGGATATATGAAGTGGGCGACAAAGCAGGAAAACTACTAGCCTGGCTGGACAGGAAAGAACGCAGCTCCAGAACGATTGCGTGCCTGCAGACGGCAGAGGGCCAGCCTGTTTCAGAACCCGACGCCATAGCGCATACACTAGCAGAACATTTCCGGACGGTGTATACCTCCTCCTCGTGCGCCACGCCGACGGCCGCAGAGGAACTATTGCAGGCCATAGAGATGCCGAGCCTAGACTCGGACGCTGTGGCAGAGCTGGAGTCGGAACTAATCTTAGATGATATAGGCGCAGCTATCAAATCCTTGCAGTCCGGAAAAGCGCTAGGACCCAACGGAATTCCAGTGGAACTCTACAAGCGCTTGGCAGAATCCATCGGCCTGCATCTACTTGCAGTGTATAATGATAGTCGGGACCAGGGTATATTACCGCTAGACCAGAGAACATCCACGATCGTGGCGATTCTTAAGTCCGGCAAGCCCCCTACAGAGTGCCACTCTTACCGTCCCATTTCACTGCTCAATGTGGAAGCTAAGATCCTTGCTAAACTGCTCGCTAATAGGCTACAGACACACTTGCCTGATTTAATCCATGCAGACCAGTCCGGCTTTATGCCCTGCAGGAACACTGCACTCAATCTTCGACGTCTACATAATGTGCTGGCTCGAAGACATTTATTAACTCAACCCTCAGCAGTACTGTCGTTGGACGCCCGAATGGCGTTCGATATGGTGGAATGGGGCTACCTCTTTGCGCCGCTTGGGCGCTTTGGTTTCGGCCCGAACTTTTGTGCCTGGGTCCGGCTCCTTTACACGGCTCCGGTCGCACATGTAGCGGTCAATGGTCACTTGTCAGAAACAATACCGTTGTCGAGAGGCACCAGACAGGAGTGTCCCTTGTCTCCACTCCTGTTTGCATTGGTGTTGGAGCCCCTGGCGGCTAGCGTCAGGCAGGCCCTGTTACTGCGAGGTATACGTTGGACGGAGGACTGGGAGGACCGCATCTCCCTTTATGCCGACGATATCCTTGTATATCTCACAGACCACGAGAGCACGTTGCCAGCGCTACTGGAGATCTGCCACGCTTTCGGACCTACCTCCGGATATACTATCAATTGGTCTAAGTCGGTTCTCTACCTCTTGAGTGGTCCGGATCCTCGGCTCCCCAGGGATTGTCCCTTACAGCTCGCGCGAGACTCCTTTAAATACTTAGGCATTGTCATCACAACTGACCCGGCCGCATTCTATGACAATAATTTAACCCCCCCCCCGGAGCGCCTACGAAGAGATGTGTCCCATTGGGCGGATCTACCCCTGACATTGCTGGGGAAAGCGGCATTATTTAAAATGATGGCCCTGCCACGCTTCTTGTATGCACTGGGAAATACACCCTTGCCAGTGCCCTTGCAATATTTCAAACAAGCGGCGGCACTGGTGTCCACACTCCTTTGGGGTAACAAGCCACCGCTTGTTGCGCAGACAAAGTTGAACCGTAGCTGGTATGATGGCAGGATAGCGCTCCTGTTAGAAACGGGACCTCTGGCTGGCCAAGGCTTGCGCCAAGGTCAGTCAGAGACCACCATTTCTAAGGTCAGGGCAAGGGAGTCACACCCCAAGATAACCCCCGCTCACCCTCTAGGTAACGTGGCGCGAGCAGCAAGGCTAATCTCAGAGGCGATGTGTAAAGCGTTTGCGCGCGCACCCCAGCGACAACAACCAAAGGCCCACCACAAAGGAAACTCCACACAAGGTTATATCAAAAATAGCCTTTGTATTATAATAATAAGAACACATTAGATAACACACACACTTTACAATGTGCCAACAGGCACGGGCAAGATTTACAAGGGATTATGTACAGGACAGGGCCACTTGGACCACTGTCAGGGGTATGCACTTGTTAGGAATAATACTTGTAGGTATAACACTTTAGCACATCAACATATAATGACTGTAACACAGAAATAGTAAATGTAGCATACAACCAGTAACTACTGGTAAAGGGAAAATACCTCCTACGCCACCCTAGTCTCTGTAGGGAAATCACGCAGGGAGCTAGGACCTTATCAGCAGGACCTATGGAAGGAAAACCTATCACCTCCTACGCCACCCTAGTCTCTGTAGGGAAATCACGCAGGGAGCTAGGACCTTATCAGCAGGACCTATGGAAGGAAACCTCAAATAAATACCTAGGCAAGTAACATTTAGCAAAGGCAATTAAACATCAACATTCCTCTAAGCAGGTCACTTTTAGCAAAGGGGATGAACACATAAAGAATTACCTAAGCAGGTCACTTTTAGCAAAGGTAAAAACAAACATTCCTCTAAGCAGGTCACTTTTAGCAAAGGGGAATAAAAGAACAAAGAATCACCTAAGCAGGTCACTTTTAGCAAAGGCAATAACAAACAAGGGCACATGAAACATTAAAACACATTCAGAGGTGCAGGTAGAACATTTGCGCACAAATCAAATGAGCAGTAATCATAAATTGCGCAGGGTGCACATGGCACAACACTAGAAAGGTCCCTCAGGCCAACTGGCCTCGAAAGGGGCGGAATGCCCTGAGTCTCAGTGTCAGGGAGGTCTGCGCAGGCAGCACAGACACAAAAGCCTAAACGTAGCAACTGTCCACTAAGTGCTGGACAGTTGTGAATAGCAGGTAGGCAAACGTTGGAGCCAGGTGGGCTCGAGAACAAGTGGGCAAGGAGCCTCTCAGGGGCTCGCAAAGCAAATGCGCAATCTAGAGCTTCAGCGCTCTCTAAATAATGAAAATGCCCCCAGAGCCTCTCTCAGGGCTCAATGATCAATATGCTGGCACTCGAGCCTCGCAGGCTCGTAAAACCATGTGGGCTGGGGCGGGGGCCTTCTCGCGGCTCAATAATAAGATATGCCCCCTCGAGCCTCGGGGCTCGTAAATATACTCAGGGCGGTCGTTGGAGTCCCTCACGGGGGACTCGGGAATTAACAATGCCCTAAGAGCCTCTCGGGCTCGAAGAAATGCCCCCCAGGAGCCTCGGGGCTCCACACAACAAGAATGCGGGCGTCGTGGGAGCGGCCCTCTGCCAACTGGGGCCGCTCGGGACACAAAGGTAAACGCCCCCGCACTCACCGGGTCTCTGGGGCTGGATGCGTCTCCTTCTTCTTCGACGCGGGGCTCCCTTTCACTCTGGGAGCCTCGAGGACAGAGCCGGCTGCTTCCTTCCTCGCTGCTCGGCTCCGGGGGGCGGGACTTCCGGATCGCCTCTCCCGGGCCGCGCAGCGATTGGCTGACGGTTCCAGCACTTCCGGGTCGTCGCGGGCAGCGCGGCGGCCCGTTCCAGGTAGGCAGGCAGGCTCCCAGTACCCGAGGAGTGGGCTCCCTCGAGGTATTTACAAAATCCAATAACGGGGCAATGCCGGGTGGGCACCGGCGCTCAAAATAAAAAGTAAAGCGAGGTGGCACTCGCTAATGCCAAAAAGCGGCAAAAGCGCTCCACAGCGCTATAATAGAAATAAAGCGCACCCAGCGCTTAGGGGCTAAAGAAAAGCGCTCCTAGCGCTAGAGATATCAGCAAAGCGCTATTGAGCGCTGGGGCACCAGGAAAGCGCTATAAATCAAATAAGAGCGCCTCCAGGCACTCTAAGCAAAAGCAAAAGCTCCAGCAGGGACTGGAGGCAGGCAGAGGGGCAGGGCAGGGCCAGAGCCAGCACACTGGGTCTCCAGGCAGGGAGACAAGCCAAGTGGCGGTCCTCTTGGCCCCAGCAGCAGCAACAGCCCCCTCTGGCAAGGATCCACAAGTAGAACCCTTTCTGTGGGGACACAGCCCCATATTTATACAGAGAATTCCTTTGTTAGGAGGTGCAGGGTGGGGGGAAACCAGTTGCAGCTGGCTTGGGAGTACCCTTGATGGCCCAACCACCCCTTTCATTCACTGGGGAGGCTTGGGTCATTAGACAAACCACAGGGGGGCGGAGCCAGCATTGTGTGGGGAAAAACCCAGCCCATCCAGGACACAGATCTACTCCTCCCACACATCACTCATGCTGATCTCACACTCACCACCGGGCAGACCCATCCAGACTTCCTGGAGCCTGGCATGCCAGCCAGCTCCAGCCAATCACGCTCCACTATCCTCACTGCACACATACATCAATGTCCAGAAGTAGCGCTTCCCTTCTAGACACATACAAGCCGCACATACCATTGCGCAGCATTCACTCTCACGAGTTCATACATACTAAACTCGAGCCTGCACTCCCCACACATCAGGAACTACCAGGGCACACACATTCCCCATGCATTCCTATGGGAGGGCAGGCCAGCCATACTACACGCACGCACTTTCACTCTGGGACACAGGGAAAAAGTGCGCCAAGACCCAAAAATCACTACACAGGGTCACAAATAAAGGCAAAAAGATTAGGGGTGAACCTGCCCTAAGGCCCAAGTCTAACACGACCCCCTTCCAGCCAAAACGCAGGGCAGACCGATCACCACCGTGATGGGCTTCCCTGCTTGGGGCGATAAAACAAGGACGCGGGCCCACAACTGCAGGGACACCCTCCTGTTTTACGCCACGGTGAACCCCTAGGGTTCCTTCTAAAACTACTGTAGGGACTAACTGGGGTACCCCACTGATACTCTCCAGCTGCCCTCGGCCAGGACCAGGCCCTAGGCCATCCAGGTACCACTGGATCCTGCCTACTCACAAAGTGGGGGGTAGTAACCCCTGGCACATAATAGCCATGCTCCACTCTTCCTGTCTGCAAGACAGGGCTAGACTTCCACTGGTTCTCCAGCCTAGGGTCTACAACCTTAGGCGGACCAGGAGTCTCAGGGAAGGCTCTCCTCCCCTTACCTCTTCTCCTAGGGTTCCTCCTCCTCCTGCGAGGGGTACCCTCTAAACAACATTCTCCCAACCTAGGGTTTAACCCCTCAGGTGGTACCGGGGTCAGAGGTGGGCTCTCCCACCCTCTGCATCCCCTTCCAGAGTCCTGCTCCCTCCCAACCGGGGCGGTACTTCTGGAGAAAGAACTGGTCAGGACACTGATTACAGTAGTCCCACCCTTCAGGTCAGGCTGATCCTGAACCTGGCCTTCCAACCTCCGGTCTACAACCTTTGGTGGAACCAATGCCTGGCACTCCAGGACTTCTGGGGACTCACATCCTATCCCCAAATCACTCCTTTCACTGGACTTCTGTACTCTCCCTCCTGGAGCGGTACTGCCAGACTCTAGAACCGTGGAAGCTCCGCTTACAGATGCTCCAGGTTCTCTACACACTAGGAGATCTCCCTCAAGTGAACTAACAGGCAAGTCTAGGTTCCTTTCCTGGTGTTCCCTAAAGAAACCATCCAGGCTCTGTGACAGGGCTTCGGGCGTCTGGGGACTCTCGGTCACACACTCACTCCCGCTCCACTGAGACAGGCAGTCAGCCCCTACACCCTTCTCACTAACCAAGGACCTAGCTGGGCTACTCTCACCCTCCTCCACCACACTGGGCTGGAAGACACCTGACCCACTATTGTTGGAATCACTCACTAGTGACTCAAAAGAACCTCTCGCACTTTCCCAACGCTCGGCTTCCTCTGCGAGGGTGTCTGGATCAGTCAACCCATATTCCAACAGGTGTTGGCGCAACCCTGGCAAACAACTATTGAGCACCTGCTCTCTTAGAACCAGATCAAATAGCTTGGCAAACTCAGTTCCCATGTGAACCTCTAGCCAATCACACAGTGCATCTTGACATTCATCCACAAACTCTTCCCAAGACTGGTGAGGCAGTTTTCTAAGGTTCCTGAACCTCAACCTATTCTCCTCCTCTGGGGAAACAGGTACCATACTCGGGGAACTGGGAGTGGGACGGTCTACACTTATATTTAAAAAGCTGCCACCACTGGACTCCACCCTCCCTGGGGAATCCAGACAATTACAACTGTGCGCAGGGAAGAGTCTATCCTCTAGGGCTGCTCTCTCACGGATGATGGCCCTTCTCTCCACCTCTATCCTCTCCTGCGCTAAGAGTCTTTCGATCTCTAGCTGCGCCATAGCCTGGGCATGCTCTAACATGAGCTGTTCCATCGCTATCTGATGCTCCCTTTCTTTCTCCCTATCTTCCCACTCTTCTGGGGACAGGACAAGGGATGTGGCGCTGGTACTGACACTGGACTCAGCAAGGGACTCCCTACCTATGGGGTCCTCACTATCTGCTGATATCCATCCACTGTCATCCTCAGTCACTTCACATTCTTCAGGGCTCCCAACAGACTCACCATCCTCATGATGTGCGGCCCGGGCCCTCTCTCTCTCACTGCGCTCAAGATCCCACTGACCCTTTTGCCATAGGATCAGGCTGCTCCTAAGTTCTGACTGAGTATCTGACTCATCCACCCCTATGTCTCTCTCTTCACAGAATCTGACCAACTCCAACATACTGTATCTAAACAGATCACAGAAATCAAAAGTAGGCTCCATTTTGGCGGACGTTCTCAAGAAGAGTTTGACACAGGGAACCTGGGGGTCTGAGCTTAACAGGAGTACACAATTACAATTCAGCAAGATTCCTATCTCAGAGATCTTGCACTCCACTGTCCAGTGTAACACACCACTCATTCACACACACCCTCCCCTCGGACCGGTAAGGCAGTTTCTACCACCCCTGATTATCTCAACCTGACCACTAGCGACACAGGTACCAAACTCTGGGAGCAGGGCGGGGAACAAGGTACTGGACAAAATACAAATGACACCTTTCAGGAGAAGCAAAACTGAACTTCCCTAAAAAACAATAATCCCAAAAATGTGGTTATCTAAAATTGCAGAGTTTTGAAGTGTGGCCTGTCGCCACTGTGGTACAGCGCAAACGCAAGTCCAATCCGCACCGCTAGCCACCAATGTTAGAAACGGGACCTCTGGCTGGCCAAGGCTTGCGCCAAGGTCAGTCAGAGACCACCATTTCTAAGGTCAGGGCAAGGGAGTCACACCCCAAGATAACCCCCGCTCACCCTCTAGGTAACGTGGCGCGAGCAGCAAGGCTAATCTCAGAGGCGATGTGTAAAGCGTTTGCGCGCGCACCCCAGCGACAACAACCAAAGGCCCACCACAAAGGAAACTCCACACAAGGTTATATCAAAAATAGCCTTTGTATTATAATAATAAGAACACATTAGATAACACACACACTTTACAATGTGCCAACAGGCACGGGCAAGATTTACAAGGGATTATGTACAGGACAGGGCCACTTGGACCACTGTCAGGGGTATGCACTTGTTAGGAATAATACTTGTAGGTATAACACTTTAGCACATCAACATATAATGACTGTAACACAGAAATAGTAAATGTAGCATACAACCAGTAACTACTGGTAAAGGGAAAATACCTCCTACGCCACCCTAGTCTCTGTAGGGAAATCACGCAGGGAGCTAGGACCTTATCAGCAGGACCTATGGAAGGAAAACCTATCACCTCCTACGCCACCCTAGTCTCTGTAGGGAAATCACGCAGGGAGCTAGGACCTTATCAGCAGGACCTATGGAAGGAAACCTCAAATAAATACCTAGGCAAGTAACATTTAGCAAAGGCAATTAAACATCAACATTCCTCTAAGCAGGTCACTTTTAGCAAAGGGGATGAACACATAAAGAATTACCTAAGCAGGTCACTTTTAGCAAAGGTAAAAACAAACATTCCTCTAAGCAGGTCACTTTTAGCAAAGGGGAATAAAAGAACAAAGAATCACCTAAGCAGGTCACTTTTAGCAAAGGCAATAACAAACAAGGGCACATGAAACATTAAAACACATTCAGAGGTGCAGGTAGAACATTTGCGCACAAATCAAATGAGCAGTAATCATAAATTGCGCAGGGTGCACATGGCACAACACTAGAAAGGTCCCTCAGGCCAACTGGCCTCGAAAGGGGCGGAATGCCCTGAGTCTCAGTGTCAGGGAGGTCTGCGCAGGCAGCACAGACACAAAAGCCTAAACGTAGCAACTGTCCACTAAGTGCTGGACAGTTGTGAATAGCAGGTAGGCAAACGTTGGAGCCAGGTGGGCTCGAGAACAAGTGGGCAAGGAGCCTCTCAGGGGCTCGCAAAGCAAATGCGCAATCTAGAGCTTCAGCGCTCTCTAAATAATGAAAATGCCCCCAGAGCCTCTCTCAGGGCTCAATGATCAATATGCTGGCACTCGAGCCTCGCAGGCTCGTAAAACCATGTGGGCTGGGGCGGGGGCCTTCTCGCGGCTCAATAATAAGATATGCCCCCTCGAGCCTCGGGGCTCGTAAATATACTCAGGGCGGTCGTTGGAGTCCCTCACGGGGGACTCGGAAATTAACAATGCCCTAAGAGCCTCTCGGGCTCGAAGAAATGCCCCCCAGGAGCCTCGGGGCTCCACACAACAAGAATGCGGGCGTCGTGGGAGCGGCCCTCTGCCAACTGGGGCCGCTCGGGACACAAAGGTAAACGCCCCCGCACTCACCGGGTCTCTGGGGCTGGATGCGTCTCCTTCTTCTTCGGCGCGGGGCTCCCTTTCACTCTGGGAGCCTCGAGGACAGAGCCGGCTGCTTCCTTCCTCGCTGCTCGGCTCCGGGGGGCGGGACTTCCGGATCGCCTCTCCCGGGCCGCGCAGCGATTGGCTGACGGTTCCAGCACTTCCGGGTCGTCGCGGGCAGCGCGGCGGCCCGTTCCAGGTAGGCAGGCGGGCTCCCAGTACCCGAGGAGTGGGCTCCCTCGAGGTATTTACAAAATCCAATAACGGGGCAATGCCGGGTGGGCACCGGCGCTCAAAATAAAAAGTAAAGCGAGGTGGCACTCGCTAATGCCAAAAAGCGGCAAAAGCGCTCCACAGCGCTATAATAGAAATAAAGCGCACCCAGCGCTTAGGGGCTAAAGAAAAGCGCTCCTAGCGCTAGAGATATCAGCAAAGCGCTATTGAGCGCTGGGGCACCAGGAAAGCGCTATAAATCAAATAAGAGCGCCTCCAGGCACTCTAAGCAAAAGCAAAAGCTCCAGCAGGGACTGGAGGCAGGCAGAGGGGCAGGGCAGGGCCAGAGCCAGCACACTGGGTCTCCAGGCAGGGAGACAAGCCAAGTGGCGGTCCTCTTGGCCCCAGCAGCAGCAACAGCCCCCTCTGGCAAGGATCCACAAGTAGAACCCTTTCTGTGGGGACACAGCCCCATATTTATACAGAGAATTCCTTTGTTAGGAGGTGCAGGGTGGGGGGAAACCAGTTGCAGCTGGCTTGGGAGTACCCTTGATGGCCCAACCACCCCTTTCATTCACTGGGGAGGCTTGGGTCATTAGACAAACCACAGGGGGGCGGAGCCAGCATTGTGTGGGGAAAAACCCAGCCCATCCAGGACACAGATCTACTCCTCCCACACATCACTCATGCTGATCTCACACTCACCACCGGGCAGACCCATCCAGACTTCCTGGAGCCTGGCATGCCAGCCAGCTCCAGCCAATCACGCTCCACTATCCTCACTGCACACATACATCAATGTCCAGAAGTAGCGCTTCCCTTCTAGACACATACAAGCCGCACATACCATTGCGCAGCATTCACTCTCACGAGTTCATACATACTAAACTCGAGCCTGCACTCCCCACACATCAGGAACTACCAGGGCACACACATTCCCCATGCATTCCTATGGGAGGGCAGGCCAGCCATACTACACGCACGCACTTTCACTCTGGGACACAGGGAAAAAGTGCGCCAAGACCCAAAAATCACTACACAGGGTCACAAATAAAGGCAAAAAGATTAGGGGTGAACCTGCCCTAAGGCCCAAGTCTAACAGCTCCCAAATGTCCAATTTTACTATTTGGCGGCACATCTCAAGATCATTAACCAATGGCTTCACGTCCCCCACACAGACCCGGCATTTAAGGCTGATCGCGCACAACTTGGAACAGACAATATGTTAGCGGCCCTCTACAACCAAAGGCGTGCACAGTCGCTAGAGGGGCCAACGCAACACACGGTCACGTTATGGTACAGGGCGCAGGCACATCTAGGGTGGAAGGTGTCATCACCAAACTTACCCCGCTCTGGGACTCGAAACAATTCGGCACACTTCGGAATAGTAAGGGATTCCAACATTGGGATGCCGTTGGTATCTCCACAATGCGCGACCTCTGGGAAAGGGGAACAGTCATTCCCTTCGATAGGCTGCAGCAACAGTACGAACTTGCACCCACTGAAACATTTCGCTACCTACAAATCCGCCATGCTCTAATGACGATCCTACCACAAGACACTGATGTACCTGAGGCCTCCCCCCTGGAGGATAGACTTCTTATGGACTTCATGCAAAAACAAGCCACATCACTCACGTGCCGTAAGTTACTCAATAACATTCCAGATCCCACGACATCCCTAAAAGATACATGGGTCGACAATATTCAAGACATGGACAAGACAGAATGGCAGGAGGCCCTGGCCTCGCCCCGAGAGGTGGGAATCCCAGCTAGACTCAGGATAGTGCAGCTGAAAATTCTACCCCGTTCCTATCTTACTAGGCCCACACTTAATAAAATTGGCAAGGCACAACACCCATACTGTCTACGGGGATGCGTGGAAGAGGGTAATTTTTTTCCACACTGTTTGGGACTGTCCATTTATATTGGATTATTGGCGTGAAGTCCTTCGCACGATATCCCAGACCCTACACGTCTCTTTATTACCTGAACCGAGGAGGTGTCTCCTCAACATATGGGAACCAAATGATCTGACGAGACATGGTCAAACTTGGGCGACACTGGGCTTCATGGTTGCAAAACGTAACATTGCGCAAAAATGGGGAGCCACTGACCGTCCGCTCCTGGAGTCTTGGTGTAGGGACATGGATGTCACAATGATCACGGAGAGCACAGTTTATGTAAACAGGAATTGCCCTGGGAAGTGGACAAAGGTATGGGCGGCCTGGAACGCTTATAGAGGGGACATATGCGAGCCTATTGCTGACGTGGATCATGATGACTCTGATGATGCTGAATCTGGGGATGATTGATTGGGTGGGGACTGGGTCGTTGTATCTCAGATTAATATTGCATACCAGAAATGAGAATGCGCAGTGGTACAGTCATTGCTGGATTTGCTGTATTGAAGATAATGTGAACTTTCTTATATGTGGAGGAAGCTGTTTTTTTCCATGTTGTAAAACTAATAAAAACATGTTTTTAAAAAAAAGAATTGGTAGTCTGGTTTGCCAGTAGCCAGCTGTGAAGTCAAATGTGCTCAGAAACTTGGCCGAGGCCAACATATCTATGAGCTCATCTGCCCTGGGTATTGGATGGGCATCAGTCCTAGTGACTGCATCCAGGCCCCCTCACCTCTCTCTCACCATTCTGGCTATGAGGTTTTGGTACCAAGACTACTGGACTAGCTCAAGGGCTATCTGAGGGCTCAATCACTCCCAGGTACCAACATCTTCTGGACTTCAGTCCTGATAGTCCCTGACATCGTCAGGTTGCCTGTAAATCTTATTTTTAACATGCAGACTGTCCCCTGTGTCCACTTCATGAGTGCACCATGTAGTCTGACTTGGAGTCAGTGAGAACATATGTCTAAACTGATTGAAAACTTTTCTACAATCAGTTTGCTGCTGGTCAAGGAGGCTGCCTGCCAAGCCATCATCAGGGTTCTGTGAGAGCAGGCTAGGGAGTGGATCACTCTCTTCTTCCTGTCTCTCATCAGTAGCCACGAGCAAGCCCATGTCTGCCCTGTCAACATATGGTTTGAGCCTATTCACATGGAGCACCCTATGGGGGCTCCTGGGAGTTCCAAGGTCCACCAGGTAGGTAACCTCTCCCTTCTGCTTATATGAGGGCTACTCCACTTGTCTTCGAGGGCTGCTGGGGCCACAGGCTCCAACAACTCATACTTTCTGTCCTGGCTGATAAACAGTCAACACAGCCTTTTGGTAATGCCAGGCCCTTTGCAATTCCTGGCTAGTCTCAAGGTTTTTGGATGCCGTCTTCATGTACTCAGCCATCCGGGAGCAGAGACCAAGTACATAGTCCACAATATCCTGTTTAGGGGGTTTGAGAGTTAACTCCCATCCCTCCTTCACTAGACATAAAGGACCCCTAACTGGATGTCCAAACAGAAGTTCAAATAGGCTGTAACCAACCCCTTTCTGTGGAACCTCTCTGTAGGCAAGGAAAGGCAGGGCAAAAGTATGTCCCATCAACGCCTGAGCTTTTCAGGGAGACCTTTAATCATGCCCTTGAGAGTTTTGTTGAACCTTTCAACTAACCCATTGCATTGTGGGTGATAGGGGGTGGTACATTTGTTATTTACTCCACACTCCTTCCACATAGCAGTCAAGTATCTAGACATGAAGTCTGCATCTCTGATTGATACTATCTCCTTGGGAAATCCCACCCTGGAAAAGATTCCCAGCAGGGCTCTAGCCACAACAGGAGCTATGGTAGTTCTAAGGGGAATTGCCGTACCGCCACTAGTGTGAATCTGTGTCCAGAAGCAGTTTAAGGATCCATGGGACCAACAATGTCAATGCCAACCCTCTCAAAGGGAACACTCACCACAGGTAGTGGTATCAGGTGGGCCTTTGTGGGGGGACCTGCCTTATCACTGTCTTGACAGGTGATACAGGAGGGACAAAGCTCCTTGGTGTCTTCTGACATGTGAGGCCAATGAAAGTGAGGGACAAACCTGTCCCAAGTCTTGTTTTGTCCTAGGTGACCTGCTATTGGGATGTCATGTGCCAGTGTCAATAGGAAGCTCCTAAACTTCTGAGGTATAACTAACCTACTGGTAGCACCTGGCTTGGGGTCTCTACTCTCTGAGTATAGGAGTCCATCTTCCCAGTAGATCCTATGGGACCCACTGTTACTCCCAGCAGCCTCAGCAACAGCTTGCTGTCTGAGGGGTTCAAGAGAGGAGCACCTCAGCTGCTCCTGGCTTAGATCGGCCCTGGAAGGGCCCCCTGTCTCCAAGAACTCAACCTGATCAGGCTCAAGTTCCTCTGAGACAGTTCCTTCTTCAGGACTGAAATCATCTCCCTCAAGAGGCTGATCTGTATTCTGAGGCAGGGGGAAGACACTGCCTTACCCCTACTGCTCCTTCTCTTGGAAGGCGCCTGGTCCATTTTTTCAGGATCCAGGGCCTGTTCAGTGGAAGCCATTTTTGTCTGTGACCTAGTCATAGCAAACACATATGCAGGGATACCCAACATTTCTGCATGAGTCCTGAGTTCCACTTCAGCCCAAGCTGAAGGTTCTAAATCATTGCCCAACGAGCATTCAACAGGGAGGTCTGCACTTACCAAAACCTTCTTGGGGCCAGTTACCCCTCCCCAGGTGAAATTGACAACTGCCAAGGAATGGTCTGTCCTGACATTACTAGCATCGGTCACTTGGTACATCTCACCAAGTATGATTTTCTCAGGGGCCACAAGATCTTTTGTCACCATTGTGACACTGGCACCTGTGTCCCTGAATGCCAAGGCCTCTTTTCCATTGATCAAAGGCTGCTGCCTGTATGTGCCCAAATTACTGGGACTGACAAATAAGGAGGCAATATCCATGGCTCCATCACAGACTAACACAGCCTGAGTTGGTACTCTGACTAGGCCAGAGTCCATCTCAGATCCCAAGGTTAACCCTACTACACCCTTATTCTATGTACCACCACTTGGAGCTGAACTAGGGGGGACAGTTGCCTTAGGGGCATTGGTGGTTGGAGTAGAGTCCTTGGACTTGGTACAATCACTTGTTCAATGGGTCTTCTGTTTACAGATTTGACACCATGGCTTCTTCTTGCCTTTACCCTTGCTTGATTGTGACTCCCCACCAGGTGAAAATGTGTGGGGCCCTTGAGAAGACTTCTGGTCTTTACCCCTCTCCCCACCCTTATCTGGGGGTTTAGAATCTTGCTTCTTGGAGTCAACACCTTGGTTCTGAAGACTTCTGCCTCACCCTGGTTCTGGCCCATTTGTCTGTCTTCTGACCCAATTCTTGGGGAGACGTCAGATCAGAGTCCACCAGGTACTGATGCAACAACTGATTTTGACAATTATTAAGGATCTGCTCCCTCATAATTAAATATTACAATCCTTTAAAATCACATACTTTACTGCCAATTAACCAGTCTTCCAGAGCCTTAGTAGCACAATCTACAAAGTCAACCCTGTCTTGAGTCTGTGCCTTTTGGGTGTCTCTGAACCTAAATCCTGTATTGTTCAGTGGTTAAGCCAAACCCATCAATCAGAGCACTCTTCAAGACTTTGTAATTATCAGCATCCTCTTCTCTTACAGTGAAGAGCTTGTCTCTACCTTTGTCTGCAAAGGAGAGCCACAAGATAGCTGCCCACTGCTCTTGAGGGACCCCCTTTTCTTTACAGGTCCCCTCTAGTGCAGTTATCCATTTGTGGATTTCATCCCCACTCTGATAGGGAGGGACAATCTGGTTCAGGTTCCTATGGTCATGAGTACTTTCTCTACCTCTAGGGACACTGTTGCTGCCACCATGGGGCTCTAGCCCCAACCTTCTGAAAGCTCTCTGGAGCTCTAGGGATTCCCTATCTAAGGCCAACTGCTCTCTCTTGATTCTGAGCGTAGCTCTCTCAAACTCAAGCAGTCTGCACTTCTTCTCATAAAAGGATTCTCTTTTGTGAGAAGCTGAGGTCCCTACAGAAGTAGCAGAACAATCAGATTCCTGAGAAGGAGATTTTGATCTTCTTGGTAAACTGCTAACTCTCCCTGGTGGGGTAAAGAGAGGGCCACTGGGGCCTTCTCCCCCACCTGAAGGAAGAATTGGATTATCCAGGTCAGAATCATCTTGATCCTCCTGGTCAGCATTTGAGTCCAGGTCATAGAAGTTTTCACTTCCTGGCCTTTCCTTATCTGCTGTCCCACCCAACTTGCCTGCCTCATCAGACCCTGGAGTCTTTCTGAGGCCAGGTGCCTTTCTAATTTTATAGAACAATCAGAATATTTGGAGCCTAATCAAGCTGGCTTCCGGCCTGCGCACTCGACGGAATCGGTAATCCTTGTGGTTATTGATACACTGAGAGCCAATGCTGACATGGGGGTCTCCCAGGCTCTGGTGCTCCTTGATCTGTCTGCCGCGTTCGACACGGTTGATCATAACATCTTATTGAACCGTGTCGAGCAGGCTGGCATTCAAGGCCCTGCTTGCAACTGGATTAAGTGTTTTCTCACATGTAGAACCCAAGCAGTACGCCTTGGCACCTTTACGGCCCCCAAAGTATCCACCTCTTGTGGGGTACCACAGGGTTCTTCCCTCTCCCCTTTGTTGTTTAATCTCTATCTTAAGCCACTGATACACTCACTTAAGGAGAGGAGGGTAACCGTCTTTAACTATGCCGACGACCTCCAGCTGGTTTTTCCTCTAGACTCCCCTAATTCTATGCTCCATATCCAACTTTGGATGGATCTTAACCATCTGAAGCTTAACCTGGCAAGACGGAACTTGTGTTGCCCGGGAAAAGCGATATCAGATGGGGCCCACACTTCTGGCCAAGTGAATATGGCACCCCCCTTCCCCTTCTGTGAAACGTTTAGGGGTTGTCATAAACGCAGATCTCTCACTTAGAGGCCATGTGGGGTCAGTGGTATCCACCAGCCTCTTCCAATTGTGAAAAATCAGAAAGATTGCTCACCTGCTGACCCACTCAGCCCTTGTTCAGGCAGTGTTAGCACTGGTTCTCTCACGCCTTGACTTCTCAAATGCTCTTTATATGGGCCTGCCATTGTGCCTGCTTAATCGTCTTCAAATAGTCCAGAACCAGGCGGCAAGACTAATCTACAAACAGCCGAGATGGCAATCGGCTAGGCCTTGCCTGCAAAAACTCCATTGGTTGCCGGTGGTGCAACGGGCTGCATTTAAATCAGGCTGCCTTGCCTTCAAGGCGCTGCATTGCAAGAGCCCTAAGTTTATCACCCACATGGTCACCAAATACGTCCCCATGCGTAATTTATGTTCTGCCCACCTACACCTACTGTCCACCCTAGCCGTCAAACTCAAGCGACAAGGTGGCCGCAGGTTCTCCTATTTAGCCTACAAATTTGGGAATTCTCTTCCATTGTCAATTAGGAGCTGTGACAATCTACTGGGCTTCAGAAGGGCTTTAAAAACTTGGTTGTTTAAACAAGCTTACTAACAACCCACACGTAACGCAATTACACATTATCAGCGCCATGAAACCTTTGGTGACCGTGCGCTATATAAGCTTCTGATAACATAACATAACATCTAAAAGCAAAGTCTCTATGAGACGTTGAGTGCTTGCATGTCTCCCTGTCTTCAGTTTCCTAGATGTACACATATTTCTCAATTCCTGAAATGAGAGATGGTCATACTTAGTTGGCAAGGAGCCACTGGCCTAGAAGACATACTAGAGTTATGTGGTGTAGGCACGTAGGCACCTACCCAACCTAGTGGGAACTGAAAGTCTCTTGAGTTGGAGAAAGAGAGTGCTAGACCCTTGACTGCCCAACTCCAAGTTTAGTAGAACATACTTATTCTAGTCTTGATTTATGTGTACCTAATACCTTTAGTGGTTTTCAGTTAATCACTCAAATGAGATTTATCTGGTAAAACAATAGCAAGCTTGAATCCCAGCCACTGCACACCAATGTGAGAAGTTGGCCTGGTATATGCTTTTCACTAATTATAGTGGGCACATTGTACCAGTCTAAACAACCCTTATTGATGATTAGGTTAAAGACAACCTTTATTGAAATCTATCCTAGTGGTAGCTATGGATAGCAGCCTTGAGGCTAAGTCTCGAAGGAATGTAAAGCAGCCTGTTTTACCAGATCAGAATTTCCTGAATGAACAAATGAAAGGAGAACCACAGAAGGAATATATCAAATATATGTATTTATTACTAAACACTCTCTACTAACTGCTTCATGAGATTACAGCACACAGTATTAAATCATTAGAACAACAGTAAATAACACAATACACAGTAGGCACCAGGGGGAGACCAAACCATATACTAAGTAAGTGGTATAACAACCACGACTTGACTAGACACAGCTCCTAGAGCACGTAGAATAGCTGGGACCCCAAGGAACCACCCAAAGTAGTGACACAGGGGACCCACGGAGGACAGGTGCAGTGTGAATCACAGGCGCGAGCTCCCTACAACTTTATGGGAAAGACACGGTTGTAATTTTAGATTAAGGACACTTTGGAGAGGACTTTGAGCAAACCCTTTCAAATATAGAAGGTTCTAAGGCCAGCACCCTTGTCGGTACCGGTGTAATCGTGTTACACTAACCCAGGGGAGCCGGGTGCATAGGTGTCAAGTGATGTCGGGAATCTTCGTCGTTTTCAATGTCGTGATGCGAAAAAGTGCTGCTGCCGGGAAGATGAAAAGTGTCTGGTGGAATCCAAGCCTGGATACGAGGTGAGAAGAACCTGTCCCACTAAGGATGTCGAGTGCTGGGGAATCAGTGTCTAGATTAAACACCAACAAGCCTTGGCAACTGCAACCAACGCGTTCAGAGGAAATCAGCTTCGGTGAGGACCAGCAAGGTCCTGGGGACTCTCCAAGCTATGGAGTGTCAGGGCACATATAGAGCAGCCATGAAAGTCTACGGAAATGTAAAGTTACCTTCACAGGGACCCACAGGCCAACGGACCAGGGATCTCAAAGGGACCTCGAGGTGAATCACAAAATACTAGCCCACGGGACACTCGTGGAGTGTAGGCCGGAAATCTTTGGTGGAATTACTGCTCGGGGGCAGGACTACAAGTAGCCCAAAGCACAGCCTCAGGGATCGCTGAAAAGCATATGCTGCTGCAAAAATACACAGTGCACAGGTGTTCGGGTTGCACAGTCTCCACAAAGTATACGGGCCTCAGAATTGCTGAGAGCACAGATCAACCTCAGAGACCCTCGGGAACCCACCTCCTGTGTTGCAGAAATCTTCGGAGTCCTCAGGACTTTGGGAGATGCAAACCGGTCAGATGCATTTAAGTTGCCTGCCTTGCAGGGGAGTAACTCCTTTACTCCAAGTTAGAGTCTTCAGTTATCCAGCGTAGTGTAGATTGTCGAAATACTTGGTTTCTGTAGCAGAGTTTAGTCCAGGTAAAATCTGGTAGTCAGGGGTTCCTACTTTATACCAAAGGAAGAGGTGGGACAAACTCTGGGGACCCACCTATGGGAGGGTCAGGAGAGAGGGATGGCTACACCCATCTCCTTTGTCCAGTTTCGCACCAGAGCAGCAGATTGGCTCCTGCAACCGGTTTGACGTGGACTATGCACAGGGACACCAAATGTGCCCCCAGTGCAGGCATCATAGCATTCTCAGAATGCACCCACCCAGCCCCAATACACTAAAGCCTGTCTGGGAGGTGGTTACACCGCCCTGTGACAGGAAGCCTATTGTCAAGCCTTCCCCTGCTCAAGCTTGGCTCAGCAGCAGGAGGGCAGACTCGTGTCTCTGGCTAGCAGCATTCATTTTGTGATGTCCAGCTTGAGAATGCTGGTAACGGGTGTACCGGTGTGTCACATACGTTTTTTTAGGAGGGTGGAATTATACCACCCCCGCCAGTTACTGGTTGGGAGGTGTGATTCGAAGGTGTTTCACACCAAACACGACATGTTTCCAAGCAGCCGTTTTAAAGTTAGCATTTACCGTGAGGTTATAATGCACTTAAAAGTATATGATTAGCTGCATCACAAACAACCCCGGAGAATAGGTTACGAAGGCTGCAGAGGGGCTCTGCTCATGCAAGGGGACCCTCTCACATAAAACCCAGCACCCTGCCTTCAAGGGTTGATAAGGCCTGCCAAAGGGATGATTGATAGGTTTATATGTGCAGTGATGTAGGATAGATATAGTGAACCTATATTTAAGTAAGGGGTGCAGGCACCACCTTACACAGGCTGGAGTAGCAGACCTGTGGTGTCAGTTTGAATGGTCTCTCATGGGTGGCACAATACATGCTGCAGCCCCTGGGAGGCCTCTGGGGTACCTATGCCCTGGGCACATAGTATACCATATACTAGGGACTTATAAGGGTACCCCAGAATCCATTCTGGAGTGTACCTAAAGTACATGCAATCAATTTAGAGGAGAAAGCATCTAGGCTGGGGTCCTGGATAGCTGGATCCCAGCCAGTCTAAGTCGAAAACAGCTAAACATCAGCAAAAAGTGGGGGTAACTATAAGAAGCAGATCCTGCTTTCCTACATGGAACACACATGTGTACCTGCCCTGCCTTTCACCAGCCACCTGCTCTGCCCCTATGGGCCTACCCTAGGGGTGCTCTAGTGGAAGTGAAAGGCTCACTCAGGGTTGGCTGATAAGTGAGAAATGCCAACCTGAGCACAAGCGCAACTGCGCACCCAGCGGCCTGTAATGGCAAGCCTGATACTTGTATGATAAGCTATTCTGGTAGGTGACACAATCACTGCTGCGTCCCACCACTAGGCAGTGCAGTGCCCGCCCTGGGTATGTGGTGTATCTTTTTAAAGGGCACTCATCGGTACAGCACCTAAACCAATCAATTATGTCCCACTTCCTAGCTTGTGTAGGAAGGGTGTGTGTGCTTTCACACTGAATTATAGTGGGAAAGTGCCCAGAGTCCTAAGGTCACAAAGAGAGTTAGAGTAAATCCCCTTAGAAGAGTTAGAGAAAATCTCTTTGGAAGGGCCATGTCCAACAGTAAATCTTCCCTATACAAAATGATGTATCTGCCGAAATTCTTTATGTTCTACAAAACAACCCATTTGAGGTCCCTGATGAGGTTTTCTGGGCAGCCGCAGATGTAACGTGATGCCTGTTGTGGAAGGGTGGGACACTGGGTAATTCCTGGATGTCCCTCACCAGAAAGTCCCTGGAAGGCAGAATCGCCCTCCCCGATCTACGCCTATAGTACTGGGTGACACAACTGCAAGTGGTCAATGACTGGGCCTTCTATTCTCAACAGAACCCTCAGTGATGGCTGATAGATGGTCCATGGGCCCAGAAGGATAGGTCAGATGATTATATTGAAAAAGTAGGATGACACTATTCCTGACCCCTTACGGCTGTAGTAGTTAAGAAATAAAATAAAACAACAAAGGTTGTGGGTTGAAAGGGCAAACTGATGTTAGTAACCACGCTCTGGGACTCTAAGGTACAGAAGGGATTACAAAACATAGAGGGCTACGGAAAATGAGACCTGCTGGGAATCTCCAAAGTGGGCACATCTGGTGAGGGAAAGGGATGATACCCTTTGCTGAACTGCAGGGGCAATATGAGGCACTCAGTCCCTTCTTTACCAGCAATTAACATCTCCTGCAAATCCACATAGAAACCATGCAGGATTCCCCAGAAGAGACACCCGAAGGGTTTTGGGAGACCCCCTGATCAACAACACAGTTTCCCTACTATATTCCACTCTCCAGCACAACTGTCCCCCCATCTCCCTTAGATAGCCTTAGGGATGAATGGGAGAGGGACCCAGGCATACTTTAGGACGACAATTAGGGGCCAGCTTCCTGGTATCGCCCGGAGGTAGCCACGAATGCCAGATTCCAGTTAATCCTATTGAAACTACTCCATTGAGCCTACTTCACGAAGATTTGACAGTCCCTCGTTGGGAGGACCAATACAGACTTCTGCTTAAGGCATTGCAGACAGAAAGGCACACTGGTACACACCATCTTGGGCTGCTCCTGGATTCAGGAATACTGGAGAAAAGGACGCGGAAGGCTGCCTGTAGTCCAGGAATTTACACTGGCGATCATCCCGCAGTTTATAACCCTGGGCATATGGGAGAAACAAACCCTGGACCGATACATCCTTCTCTTTTGTAATATTATTGCCCTGATGGTGGCGAGATGTGACATGATTAGACTATGGGGACATGATTAGACCCCAAGTCTACATTCCTGGAACTGGAGTCCAGTATGGACTGGTGATTGAGGGCCCAAATACTACTGTACGAGGTACGAGGCTGCTGAAAAAAGTTTGAGAAACCATTGTGCCATGGAGGAGCACCGAAGCAACTGATCCTTGTAGGGCGGCACAAACTGGAGTCCTGGGTCTGGGGAAGTAGTGGGGCGCTGTACTACTGAATATGGAAACTCCATTGCAAGTTCAGAAATGTATGAAGGGCTTAATCCTAAACCAACGGGGCGAAAGAGAGGGTTCTGCTAGCAAATTACTGTAACAGGACCTGTTTTCTTCACAACTTTGTTCGTGGTTGGGCCCCGCTTTTCCACCTTTTTTAATTAAAAATCAATAAAAAGGTTGGTAAAAAAAAAGATGACCTTGGTTATCATTATGGAAGGTCTTGACATCAATAGATATGCTTGTGCATTTCTCAACTGAAATTTGTTACTAGCAAAGTATATTGCCTAGTCTTGGCATGGCATGCAAGTAAACGCAATTTAGCAAATTCTCAATTTGCGATTTTTGCATTTGGGATGATGCATCCCACCGGTCTGAGAATCTGCCCCTTTGCGAGCGGATTTTTGTTTGATGCATCTGGGCCATAGTGTAGCATGGTAAATGGATTACAGGAATGGAAAAATGTAGGGTCCTTAAAACTCCAATATATGAGGCTCGTGATTGACCTCGCAAATATGACCATGGTTGAATTGCTTAGACTTACTCTGGACTTTGTAATTTACATTTTAATTACTGCATGTAAAACCACCTTTCACCTAGAAGTATATGCAAGGAGATTTACATCTTTAGAGGTTGCTTCTTACTGTTACTAATGCAGGTCACTGATCACAATAATGTTATAAAGCGCTGTTCTGTTGTTGATTTTTTTAGTATGCATACTTTTATGTTCGTGTAAAAAAGTGATGTAATTTTTTATATAACTTGTGAGATCATGAGCAGCGAATAGCGGATTTAGTATGTTTGCATGATTAGTCAAAACCCTGTCATAACTACTGCCAAATCTGTGTACATTCATTTATTATTTTCTTCTTCCTTTCATTCTTAGTTGGGGAAGAGATCGAAATGACTCCGATGGTGTTTGCAAAAGGATTAGCAGATTCAGGATACTGGGGAGACAAGTTTTTCGGGAGAATTGTGTCAGAGGATATAAATGTAGGCAAAGGGTACCTGCGAAAGATATTACGTGTCAAAGTCATTTATGGGCTGGAACCAATGTTTGAGTCTGGCAAAACATGTATCATTAAGATACGTAACCTTATTACCTTTGGGACCAAGAACGAGAGCACTCTACTAGAAAAGAATTATGATTTAACAATTCAGGTATGTTTGCAGAATTATCTATATTGTTTGCACTGTATTTTGTATTCGATATCTATGGTATGGCCAAGAGCGCAATATGCTAACACATTTAATTTAATTCTATTGCTTACACAAATCCCAGCCTTCCTGAATTTTTCCAAAAGGATAGCATGCATATCAGTAACCAAAAAACTTTAGCTTTCTTGAAATTAATCGATCTGACATCACCATAGTTGTAGCCTGAAAATACCTTTCTAACTAGCAAGTAACTACATTTTAATGTCATGTACCATGTAATAGGCTAAAAATTTGCAGTTTTGTCTACATTTTATTTTGATGTAGATTTATATTAATCCCATTTCATAGCTCAAGTTCACTTTTAACGTATGGGTGCTAGCTTAATGAACTGGACACCTTTACTTTTTAACAGTGCTTAGCTCATCAGTTGCCATGCATGCATGTATGCGTTATATGCAGACACTCAGTATATCCCTGCATAAATGAGTGACACATTCCTATTAAAAAATGTCTTCCCTCTTTTCAGTCCTCTATTGTGATTTGGATTTTGTTTCTGCCTTTCTCAGCAACTCCCTACACCAGGCCACAGCCTTAATATTAAAAGCAGAGTTTTGCAATTCTTTTTGTGATTCACAATCTACCTTTTGTAGTATGTCAAGTAATACTACAGTAGTGCTAATTACTTACTACAAAATTCAATTTGCAAATCTACGAGTGTAAATCTCCATGTCCACCATGTAGTTCTACTAGAGACCATGAGAGACCAGTGGCCATTAAAACAATGTTGAAGCACTTAAAACTCAAATTGCTACCTAACATGTCTAAAATCTGAGAAAAAAAGGAAATATAAAAATACACCCTGGTAGACTTTTGAATGTCTGAAAATACATCCTGTAGATTAAAACTACAGGGACATCTGTATCTCATTTTGCATAGAAGTGGCAGTTCATCAGAGTCGGTTCTTTTTCCTGTCTTGTTAGAGCAGGATCTTGGATCATTGTGGATTATTTTTTTACCGATTTGCTCTGCTGCTTTTCTGTATAATACACTATTTTCCATCTTCAATGAATGTCTCCCATACCACAAAGCTTTTGAAGATTTTCCTTAGCTTTTTCTGCCACAGTTTCCTATCAACATGGCCTCACCCTTCTTTAAGTGCGACTCATCTGGGAGAAAAAAGTCTACTACAGATCCTCACCTGGTGTGTGCTTATCTTCCAGCACCTTACTCCCTTAAGTGTGTGGATTGTGTTGAAAAATAATCAAAAGAACCCAGAAAGATAGAGAAGACATCAAGCTGAGAGAAAAACTAAATTACCTCGGGTCCAAGGATGCCAATAAAAAATAAATTAAAGGGCCCATTTTCACAACGGTACCCTTAACCCCAGAGAACTGTTGAGAGTCTTGCAGGGGGAGACCAGTGAGAAATAGTCCAGGAAGGAAGAGAAAAGCAATCACCACTGGTCTTGGCATTCCTGTTCGACGTCAGTGGTATTGGTAGTAGTGAAGGCAACAGTCCTAATTTGTTCTCTGTCATGGGCTGTTTGGCATCAGGTAAATTCTTCATATCAAGGCACTCAGGATCCCGCGTTCCGCTTTTACCAATGCATCATATCACTCAAAGTCAAGACACTATTCGATGTTGCGCCACATAATGTCTGAACATGATTCTGCATCACAGACCTCAGCATGAAGGCATTTGATGTACACCCATTTTTCAGTGAGAGATCCAATAATGCCTTAAAAAAGGCAACAGTTGTCATATAAGCTGATTGTTCAGGGATTCCTCTCCATTTTACACGTTCAGGTTTTACATTCCCAGTAGAAGACCCGCTGCAAGTTACAGTGAGTTCCCTGCAGCTGTCTCTTCCTGCACCAAAAGCAATAATGGTATCCACACATTTGTTTATCTCTCCAATCTCAAAGAAGCCCCCTTCTCCTTACCTGTCACCTAGACTGAGTCCAATTCCTTCAGAAGTACCTCATCCTCCTTCGTATCTCTCACAAGTTAGAGGAAAATCAGCCACATCAGAGGCATGGATGAAAGGGGACTTAGGTTTTGAGTTAGATCTTGGCAGACGGGTTACTCCATCACAACATTGTATCCTATGGGATTTATTTGGCAGCAGACAGGATATCCTTCACTGTTCTGTTGGAGTAACCCGTCCCCCAAGATATATAAGTCAGCCCCTTACTCTCCTTTTAGATCTTGCAAGGACTCAGGTGGCAATACGTCATCATCTTGCACTCCAGCCTTGTGAGTTCAAGATTTAAAAGTATGCATTTGCTGGACTCAGACGCTAATGCCCAAGACTCCACCAATAGCGAGTTACTCAATTCTGAGTAAAAAGAGCTCAGAACAGAATCTTTCAATTGAAGGAATATGTGGGCCAGGGTTAGAGAAACATCAAATATATCTTCTGTGGTTCTATACCTGCTTTGCATGTGCTGGCAATTCTTCATATACACATCTGCTTGCACAAGTCTTTCCAGTACTGCCTAGATAAATATAGAGGAGGTAATACAAGATGGCGCCACATCCAGTCACAACGCCATTGTAGTCCAGGACCTATCTGGATCTCAGAAAGGTAGTGCAGGTACCCAGCCAACAGTATCGGTGAGCCACCGGCCCCAGGTCACTCCCCACGCTGCTCGACTCCTATGGGACCCGAGTGCTGGCGAGGGTTCGCCGGTGGTGTGCCCCGGCTTCTGCATTCCTTTTCCTCTCAGTGCTATTGTTGTCTGCTTCTAGTATTTATTACTACTATTGTTTTGTGGATTCTTAGGCGCTCCTTGTGCGCCCCTGCCCTCTGTGCCCCCCCTGCTCCCCGCTTCCCACCGCCGCTCCCCCGCGGCCCGCCCCCTTTTTCCTTTTGTTCCCCTGCCTGCCCATTGTCCACCCGCTCCCGCCTCCCAGCTGCCCCTCCCTCCCACTTCGCCTCTTATGGAAGTCGCGCGGCGGCCGCGCCGCTGGCGCGCCGACCGTCCACGCCTGGACCCCGCCCAGGGCCAGAACCCCTGGACCCCGTGCCCCCCTCAACGCCAGACTGCACTGCGACTCCAGCACCCTCCACGCACTCAACAACGAACGAGACCACCTCTGCTACCGGGCCACCCCGAAGCCCACCCAAGGGCCCTTCGCCTGCCGGAACTGCCGATTCACCAGCATCCAGCCCACCAAACCACCAACCAGAGAACCCAACCACCTCCGCTGCATCCTCCTCAACACTCGCTCCGCTCGCAAACACGCCATCGAACTCTGGGACCTCCTTGACTCTACCGCCCCCGACGTCGCCTTCCTGACAGAGACCTGGCTGACCGCCACCTCAGCACCGGACATCGCCTTAGCCATCCCACAGGGCTACAAGATCTCCCGCAGAGACCGCACCAACGGGGTAGGAGGGGGAATCGCCATCATCCACAAAGACACCATCAGAATCTCGACCAACACCGACGACACCCTCACCTCCGCCGAGCACATGCACTTCCAGATCCCCACCGACCCCAACACCACCCTCAGAGGAACACTTGTTTACAGACCTCCCGGACCTCGACCACAGTTCAGCGACACCATTGCCGACCTCGTCAGCACCCACGCCCTCGCCTCCACGGACTACATCCTCCTCGGGGACCTGAACTTCCACCTCGAGAACAACCACGACGCCAACTCCACCGCCCTGATCAGCAACCTCGCCAACCTCGGACTCAAACAGCTCATGACGGCACCCACCCACGTCGCCGAACACACGCTGAACCCCATCTTCTCCACCAGCTCCCACGTCTCCTTCAACCACACCACCGATGCGTCCACTTCACCTTCAGGAAACCCACCACACACCACCGCACCTGCTGGGGCAAGATCACCAAGGACCAACTGACTACCACCCTCGCCCTGAGACCACCCGCCGACCCCACCGACCCAGACACCGCCGTGACCAACCTCAAACAGTGGATCAACGACTGCGCCGACACCCATGCCCCTCTCAAGACCTCCACAACCAACAAGAAAGCCGCCTGGTTCACCGAAGACCTCCGGACCTCCAAGCGCACCTGTCGCAAGCTGGAGAAGAAATGGTTCCACGACCGAACACCAGACAGCCACACAGCCCACAAGAGCGCCACCCGCAGACACCACCAACTCATCAGGACCGCCAAGAGGGCCGCCTTTAAGGACCGCTTAGACAACAACGCACACAATACCAAAGAGCTCTTCAGCATCGTGAAAGAACTCTCCAATCCCAGCTCCAACACCAATGACATCCCACCATCACAAGACCTGTGCGACTCCCTGGCCGCCTTCTTTCACCGCAAGATCACTGACATCCACGACAGCTTCAACTCCGACAACCCCGCACCCACCACCCCTGCAACCACTACCCGCGCCAGCCGCCTGACCGCCTGGTCCAACGTCAGCGTCGAAGACACCATCAAAATCATGAACTCCAATCACTCTGAATCCCCATCTGACCCCTGCCGTCACCACGTCTTCAACAAAGCCAGCACAACCATCACGCCCCACCTCTGAAAAACAATCAACAGTTCCTTCGAGACAGCAACTTTCCCGGAAAGCTGGAAGCATGCCGAGATCAACGCCCTTCTGAAGAAGCCCCAGGCGGACCCCAGGGACTTCAAGAACTTCTGTCTCATCTCCCTGCTCCCGTTCCCGGCAAAAGTGACAGAGAAGATTTTCAACAAACAGCTAACCCGCTACCTCTAAGACAACAACATCCTGGACCCCTCCCAATCCGGTTTTTGCAGCAACCACAGCACCGAGACCGCCCTATTCGCCGCCACTGACAACATCAGGATCCTGATGGACAAAGGAGAAACAGCCGCCCTCATCCTCCTGGACCTGTCAGCAGCCTTTGACACAGTCTGCCATCGCACCCTATCAGCAGGCCTCCATGACGCCGGAATTCAAGACCACATCCTTCCTCTCCGGCAGAACCCAGAGCGTCCGCCTCCCACCCTTCTGCTCGAAATCCACCGAGTTCATCTGCGGCGTCCCACAGGGATCCTTCCTCAGCCCGACACTGTTCAATATCTACATGGCACCGCTCGCCCACGTCGCATAACAACATAACCTCAACATCATCTCCTACACCGACGACACCCAGCTGATAATATCCCTCACCGAAGACCGCCAAAGCCAACCTCCACAGAGGAATGAAGGCCGTAGCCAACTTGATGAAGGACAGCAGACTGAAGCTGAACTCAGACAAGACGGAGGTCCTCATTCTCGGACCCACCCCATCAGCCTGGGACGACTCTTGGTGGCCCACATCGCTAGGCACAGCCCCTGAACCCACAGACCACGCACGCAACCTGGGGGTCATCCTCGACTCCACCCTCTCCATGACCAGGCAAGTCAATGCCGTCTCCGCGTCCTGCTTCAACACCCTCCGCATGCTCCGCACTATCTTCAAATGGATCCCTCCTGACACGAGAAAAACCGTCACCCAGGCCCTCATCACCAGCAGACTTGAGTACGGGAACGCCCTCTACTCAGGAACAACAACCAAGCTCCTGAGACGACTCCAACGAATCCAGAACGCCTCGGCACTACTGATCCTCGACATCGCCCGACGCAGCCACATCACACCCCACCTGAGAGGCCTGCACTGGCTCCCCGTCAACAAGAGGATCACCTTCAAACTCCTCATCCACGCACACAAAGCCCTACACAACACTGGCCCCACATACCTCAACAACCGTCTCAGCTTCCACACCCCCACCCGAAACCTCCGCTCAGCCAAACTTGCACTTGCCACAGTCCCTCGTATCCGGAAAACCACCGCCGGCGGCTGATCCATCTCCTACTTCGCCGCCAAGACCTGGAACGATCTCCCCACCAGCCTACGACAGACTCAGGACCTGCTGGCCTTCAGAAAACTCCTCAAGACCTGGCTCTTCGATCAGTAGCGGCCCCCCCTTACCCCCCCTTACCCCCCCCCCCAGCGCCTTGAGACCCTCACGGGTATGTAGCGCGCTTTATAAATGCAGTGATTGATTGATTGATTGAATGTTCACCATTTATATGACTGGCTCCCAAGATGCTAGAAGTCAGATGATGTCAGACCCCTAGAGAGAAGACACTGCCATCATACCCACCTCAGAGAGGGTAGCACTCGGAACAAAAACAGTTCTTCAGCAGGGCTTCCCATCTGAAAGTGTCCCCAAAGCGGATTCCACTGTTTCAGTACACTGTTAAAAGCCCAGAGCCAGGCTCCCAGCTGCAAGATACAGTCCCAAGGACCCTTACATATCCCACCATGATGAAGTCTGTAACCCTGAATACCCATCTAGGTATGTTGTCGGGGTGTTATTTAAGGCATTACCAGAAATCACCATTACAAGAGCCAACTCCCATCTCATTAGTATTCCCAGTGCTATATACCTGATAAACACATTTAACATTATAGTGTGAGCTGTGCTAATCGTAGAGAGCTAAACCTTTTCTGGGGCCACCAATACTGACCCTAAAAATCAGAAATCACTGAGTCCCCTGTTGGGACAGAAATGTACTCTGCATAGTGTCCAACTATACTGTTCTCTGGATCCCTAATTTTTTTTTTTTTGAATATATTTTATTGGTTTATGTAGGCAGTTGGTTGATACACAGTTATACAATGCCAATATAAAAAGACAGGGAATATTTTACGTACATTTGCACAAGAATGTGGTACAGCGAGGTAATTCAATGGCAGCCCTCATCAAAACAGTTGCTATACATATCAGTTCGCGTATTAGAGAGGCTGTGACAACATTTATAGATAATCTGGCTGCAGTGGGCATAATAGCATTCTGCATGCAGGGCAATGTATCCTCAGGGTGTCATGGAGCAAAGTTTAGTGGGAGGTGGCATGTATTTGTGGCCTTGTTTCGTGTGTACCTAAGTACTGATTTCCAGCGTGTGGTAGCACCAGGTGTGGTGTGTAATCTGGTGTGCCAAATATCGGGCGTGATCAGTCCTCCAATTCAACTCGTAGGAGCCAGGGGGGCAGCGCGGCCTAGCTATATGGCAGTATCGCATCCCATAGGTATTCGTCCCTTCTAGTATGCCATCTCCTAAGTGAGCCCTTGAGCCAAGCTTGCCTGTTGGAAGGATCTCAGGGTATCATCCCAAAGTTGTGCAATTGGAAACTTCCTTAAACCTGCGGTTTCTTCTCGGTGCAGTGTGATGTTTTCAGCTCTCGCCCAGTTAGTGAAGGAAGTGTACCAATATTTAGTGAGTGGAGGTTCACCCTTCTTCCAATATTTGGTGAGCATGCGTTTGGCAGTGATGAGCCCTAGGTCCCAGAATCTGGCCGGTATTTTATTCAATTTAGCCCTTTTATACAACCCCAGTATGCATGCTTCCCATGTGTGGGGTAGGCCTGCGCCAGCACTTTGTGTTAACAGGGTCGTCACCTCATTCCAATATGTAGCAAGAGTGGGGCAGTTCCAGAGCATATACAAAATGTCCGCGCCAGCCATGGTGCATCGGGGGCAGCTAGCGGTGGTTGTCGCGAAATACCTGTTAATCTTATCTTGTGACAAATATGCTTGATGTAGGATATAAAACTGTATTATTTTGAACTGTGAATTGCGAGGGATGTTTACAGGGCTGGCCAATACCATTGTCCACTCCTTGTCAGTCCATCCCCTCCCCCGGGAAGCCGCCCATTTATCCCGCAGTGGCTGTGTGGATCGCTGCGTGTGTACGAAAAGGGCCTGTGCTAGCCAATGTATAACATGGGAGCCATTACCCATTACATGTAGGTACTGTATGAGATGATGCATTGGCAATTTCTCATGTATGTCACCCCAGGATTCCGTGTATGTGCGCAACATCGATGCATGGAGGAGGAATTGTCCGGCTGGTAAGCCTGCGTTCCCTGCCAGTTTTCTCTGGATCCCTAATGCTGATCTTTTGTCATAGGCGAACATGGATCATCCGTGTGCAGCATGATATAGACTTGTCTCAAGGATTGCGGGCTTGTTGAACTGAAAGGGGCACCCAAACCTCCACGCTCACAGTGGTGAAGGGGAGTTAAGCAGCATCTGTAGTGATCAGTAGTAGTGAACATGACTTTTTTAGCCTGTGTCAATGAAGTGAGGCATATAGACTCACTCATCTTTTTTAAAAGTTCCATTGCTGTGTGATTAACTCATCCTTGGCCTACATCAGATAAGATGTGGAGTGCTGTGCATCGCAGAACAGTGACTCTGTGTTGGCTGTATGTTTGCCTGGGAAGGGTACAGTACAAGAATGGAGCAGTACTGTGCAATAAGTGGGTGGTTAGTATATGTGCTGGGTGTATGTATGCCTGAGAGGGATACTTTACATAAAAGATGTAGTGCTATATGCTGTGCGCTCGCAGAGGAAGTATGTGCTGAGTGTAGGTGTGCCCGAGTGAAGTAAAATAAATGAAGGGTGAAGTGTTGTGCAGTACACAGATAGTGAATGTATGTGCTGGCAGTGTGTGTTTTTGAATTGCACCCCCTTGTTAAAGCTAGAAAAGCTTCCTTGCTGACTGGTGCATGCCGATTGAAGGTGTGTACTTAATGTATGTGTATATGTAAGGATACAATGCATGGAGGTATCAGTGCTGGCTCTGAAGTGTGCTGTGAAAGTTCACTGAGTGAGTGTGCCTGCAGTCGTACATTGTATGGAGACCTTGGGTTCCGTTTTGGGAAGCCCAGCCATATCTGGTTAAGTTATGAGGAGGAGAGGAATCCCCTCAGATTTGGGGTTTGCTGTATTCCTGTGAGCTAAGTGGGGACACACTAGAGGGAAAAGGAAGAGACTCCTTTTACATTTCAAACCATTAGGGGCCAAGGTCTGCTAGTATCCGTGGTGGGAGGGGCAACTTCACTCATGGAAACAAAAACCTCCTGCCCTGGAGCATCCTGTTTGCCGATACCAGTGTACCTAATGAGGAAGAGGAGGGCGTTCTAGGGAGCTAGGTCTAGTGGGGAGCCCTACCATGAGTACTCCCCGTGCGAGATGTGAGGATTTTGCAGTGCACCAATCAGGCCGTAGCCCATGTGCAAGATTGTTTTCAGCAATGCCCAGATGACAGAAGAGGTCTGAAATAGACTGTGCCAAGTATTGAGCGCTGTGTGGAGGGCGCCAAGCCCACACAGCCTCATTTCAGTGGCTATGGTGAAGTTGTATGACCAGCATACCAAGACTCATTAACAAACGCCTGACCAACTGTATGTCAAGAGGGCCTGCTGTGGTGTGGATGATTGCACACGAGGAGTCTACATTACATCTAGAAGGTACCACTGCAACCCTGTGTGCCGAGGAGGGATTGCCAGGACCAAATCATCGAAGACTTCGGACTGTCGCCTGGGACTGGAGTGAGGCTGTGACCGGGGGTCTGGCATCACCCGAGGATCTGCCTTGACTAACCCCCATGGACCAAGATGACTACTAGTAGGACGACATGCCCTCACAGGACTCCAGCTGGGAGCTGAAGGCCTAAATTCTCCTCGCCTAGGAGAACTTCACTTACACCATCGCTCTGAGCTGGAAGCTGCTTTGATTGCTGGGAGAACGGCTGCACCACTCTGTAGAGTGAGCCTGCGCCCCCCAATCTTGCCGCGTGTACCACATGCAGCCCAACTTCTCTGAGCAGGATCCAGGAGTGGGTAAGACGTGACCAAGGGCCTTTGGGGCCCGAGGATTCAATGCTGAAGGTGCTGCAGCACCCTAGACACTTTTGACTAAAATCCCGAAGAGAAAAAAGGGATCTCCTAAGTACGGCTTAACAGTTTGCATTCCCTGATGCTGCCACTAGTGAATGGGGAAAAACCCTGAACATGTTACACGAAGGAGGGTGGGACAGGGATTCACCAGACCAGTACTAGAGCCTCGACCGCAAGAGAGATTTTGTTATTGCATTTGAATGCCCTATCTCTTTGCATGTGCAGAGTTAAAAGTAAGGGCCAGATGGAACAAACTAAATCACAATTTAGCTGTGTGCAATGTAGGTAAGCAAAAACCTACCCGCAAAATAAGGAATCGCAAAATTTGCGATTCCCTATTTTGCGCATGCTTTTAGAGAATCACAATTTGCGAATCCCTAAATGCTATTCTAATAGACATCGCAAATTGCGATACTGCTGGAAGGAATCGCAAATTACCACCAACTTTAAGTTGGTGGTAATTTTTGATTTCCTTGAAAAAAGCAATTTTTTTGCTTTTTTCAAAGTGCCATGTGGCACACATACATGCTATTAGGGAATGCATGTGCACCACAAGTGCACACATGCACATGCGCCACAAGTGCACACATGCACATTTCATAGAAATGAATGGGAAGCCATTCCTTACTTGCGACTCGCCATTTGCGAGTCGCAAATATGGAATGCGTAGGAATCGCTATTTTAAATGCGAAACCTACCTACATAGCTGTTTGCCTGTCCTTAAAAGCGATTCCCAAAAAACTCACAAACCTGTTCTTCCATACATGTGCCCCTAAAATACAACTTTTTCTTATTAAAGCAAGCATTTGGCTGGCCATTGATTTATTGTTCATTCTGTTTGCATTTTGAGTTATGAGTCATGTCTACTGACCTTTATCTACATTCCCCACCCCCGAGGGAGCCTTGACTGCTGCACCACAGCTACCACTGAGAGTCAAGTACAGAAAGGGTACTTGGTCCAGTTGAACAGGATCCATAGTAGTCAGGTTCTAGGACATCAGGTGTAAAAGGCTTCAACCACAGTTTTGAGAAAAAAGAGAGGTGTAGCAAATAAATTAGACCTTGTATGCCATATCCTATGGGGTGGATTTATGTGTCAATACAATACATATAACAACATGAAAACAACGATAATCATTCAATTTTGTAAAAATATATATTCTGTTTATTTATATTTTTCTTATTTTGTTTTCATTTGATTATAATGAGTTTCAGAATTCCATATTGTATCAAATAGATCTGGTCAACATTAAACAACATAATAAAAGACACTACACAAACAAATGACAAGATGGTTTAAAGGCTTCAACCACGACAGTTGGGCCCAGTAGCCCCTGCAAGCCCTGTAGCCCTCTAAAATGGGTTCTGACATCCCCCATCAAGGGAAAGACTGCAAATATTACCCAGCTGAATAGGGATATATTCCCAGACTGAAGGATAGCAGGGACTGACAGATGCTGCTGGAAATCCATGATTGGGACATTATCCTAAAACAGTGCCAATAAGCCAATCATATCACTCAGCATAATTCCCTAGCAAGTATGTGTACCTTAGTCGACACATGACCAACAGAAGTTCAACCCCTAAAAGAACAAGTGGGGACAGCACGCAACCCCATCTTACACCTTTGAATAGCTAATGTGCAGACCCTGATACATTCTTTGAAGACCCATATGTACCTCCTTTTAGCTAAGGGAATCAAATACTTTTGTCACATCAAGCAGAATCATAGCCATCTCTTGCTTCTCCCCATCACTCTTCCATAATCAAGTGCGGTTGTTGTAGGGTCTGTGTATTATCACTGCCAAGTACAAACCTGCATTGATTGGGTTAAAATCAATCAATCTTTCGGCTAACATCATAGTGAGGAAGTTGACATCTTAATACAGCAGCCAAACAAGGTCTTTATAAGGAGCAGACTCTCTGAGGTTTTTTAGGTCCAGCTAGACAGTGCATGATCTGTTTCAAAGGGAAATGTTGTATTCAATAAGTGGCTTCAGCCCGCCCATAGGCTTTCCATTTGCTGGCTCCATCATCATTCGTTTTCTCTCCGTATTTGTCTATAGCATGCATGCATCACCCTCTTCCTGTGTTTAGCCCTTCCCAACATCATTGACCAATTACTACTATCCAATCTACCCCACTCTACACCACTGCAATCTACCCCACTCCAGTCTAACTCACTCCACCCCAATATACCCCATGACAATCTACTTCATTCTACCCCACTCTAATCTAAACCAATCTACCCCACTCCATATGCTACCCGAATATTCCCCACTTCACTGTACTCTAAACTAACCTACCCTCTCCATCTACCCAAGTCTACCCCACTCTTCTTTACTGTTGTAACTTTACTGTAGATAAAAAGGAGCTGTGGTAAGTCCAGCACCACACTTGGCAAATTACTTATACTGCAAAACCCTCCCAAAGACAATAATAGAGGTAGGAAATAACATCAAATTAAACTAAAATATTCAAAAGAATATAAATTCATTTAATTTAATGTTTAAAAAAATGCATCTAAAAATAAAACATTTTAAATTTATTTGAACACATATTATCCTTTTTTTAGTTTAAAAAATAGAAATATTATTTTATTAAAATAAATTATTTTCATTCTGTATATCACTTTTAATAATTACTAATACACATTAAAATGTTATTGTTTTACTTTAGGTGGGATTGTTTTGTTAATGAATTTAAAAATAAAGTAATTTAGTTTATTATATTTAATTTTATCTAATATTTAACTAAAATGTAAGTTAAAAGTGCTGTAGTATTTTCCCCACTTGCCTATGGCAATACGTATGGAAAAGTGAAAAAAAATATTTAACTTGCAAAGAGTTATCAGAATATTTGTATGCTAAATATTAATTTGCTTTTCAAATATTAATTTTTAATGTAACACAAAATAAAAAATTACAGCATAAATAGCTTGATTGAAATGTAACCTCTAATTATAATTATTTTGAATGTAATAATTTAAATTATTTTTCTAAAGTGTAAAATAAACAAATCCACCAAAAGTCAGAAAAATATATTGTTTTATGTATTAAAATGTATTAACAAGATACAGAAATTAACAAATTAAAATCAACTATATATTTTAAAATTCAAAATCGTTTCTAAAATATTCAAATAAAATGAAACATATGTTTCATTTTTAGGTCGTTTTTAAAGAGTACATTTTTTAAAAAGTTTTAACAATTTTGTATGATTTAGTTTAATTTGACATTGCTTCCAATGGGGTTTAATTTTATGTCCTTACCTTCATTATTTTATTGGCGAGGGTGTTGCAGTACTAGTGGTGCTGGACAGTTCGAGCTGGTGTACTCTTACCTCAGTTATGGGTCATTTTTGCTATAGTATTTTTCAAAGTGCAGGTTGTGTATAGGATTGGGCTTACTCTTTTGTGGGTAAGTATCTGTCCCTGACAAAACACCTACTAAACCCTCCCTTAATCCATCATAACCCTAACTAAACCCTACCTTTATTGTAGTAAGTATGCCCCATTTTTCAACCACTCCATACTTACACACCCCCGTAGCTTTGTGAAGAGCATACATTAAACCTCCATACGCCCCCTCACCCTCGGCACACAGTTCTTTTGTTTCTGCGCCAATCACCACAGATCCAGAAAAGAGCTATCCTCAGATTTTTTGACTGACCTTTTTTTGGACTTTTTGTTGAGATTTTGTCACGGTGCATAGAATGTCCGCTAGGAAACTTGGTTTCAAGACATGTGGTGCCTATCATTGACAGATCTTTGTGACAGTCTCATATTTAATATGCCTCTGGTGCTTGGAGTGCAACCATGACACCAAGACCTGTGTTTACTGCTGCCTATCCCAAGACCTTGAGGGAATGGTCCCTCAAGCTACTCACTGCTCGACACCACAATGCTCAAGATCTCAGTCGAGAGCATGGTCCTGAGGTTGTTTGCAGAGCCACTACAAGTGCTTGTCGTCACAGTCAAGGTCTCCAGGGACATCTCACAAGCACAAGAAGAGCAAAAAGTCAAAGAGATCTTTGACTTCACCACATCTGTTGAAATCATGTGACGAGACGCGGGAGCATCAGCATTTGAGGCCTGCGGCTGGGCCGTCTCTGCACCTCCCAGAGTTTCCGGATGCCAGAGCAACCCCGCTCAGTTGTGTGATTTTATGAGGCCATGCACCTTATGCTCCAGCAGGGCCGACCCCTGCTGGAGCGCCTTTGGGCCCTGCGGGCTCAAGAAGGGCTTCCATGGTCTTCCACCGGCGGGTTTGCCCCCAGGTGCTAGTCAGACCCATTAGATCTGGAGCGGCGCCGGATGAGTCACCTTTACCTTCCCCTGCGCTGGCTCCAGTGCTCATGCCCCTGGCCCCACCATCCCATTCGTCATCCTCAACAGGTAGCCGGATGGCTCCGGCACTGATGGAGAGCAGACTGCCCTGACAGAGCTATTGCCTTAGTCCTATGACTGCCCTGGAATGGGAGATGAATGGGAAGACCCTGCAGACCCTTATGGATACCATTTAGAAGATCTCGAAACCATGAGGACAGCTGGCATGATAATCTAGCAGATGCCAGTGGGCTGGAGACCTCCCCAAACACTGGCCTGCTGTCTCCCCTTACCGTGGCTATGGAGGGGGGCGCCTTATACGCAATGGTGGGGTGGAGGGCATCTGAGGTCCTGAACCTTACGCTACCCTCAGTGGTCATGACACATGTTTTGAAGGAGATCCTTCATTCCGGAGTTAGCCCAACCAAACCGTTACTCCCATTCAGTGGTGTCCTTACTGATGTCCTACTCTGGGCCTGGTCCAAGCACTGTACAAGGGGTCCTGTGCATAAGACAATAGCCCACCACCATTTCCACACCCCAGGAGACCGCAATTTTTTCACTCAGCCCCCCACTCCTTTCTAGCTTGGTGTTCCACATCCAAAGTTAACCCTGTGCATTCCCTTCTACTTCACCAGACATGGTATCCAAAAGGCTGGATACCTTTTATTAGATGATGTTCTCTTCAGCCAGTCTGACAATGTGGTCGGTGAGCACCTCGTGCCTCTTGGGCCGATACTCCCGTACCATCTGGGACCCGGCTGCGCATGTGGTGCCCATGGTCTCAGAATAGGCCCGATCCCTTTTCTCTCAAGCAATTTCTGATTGGAGGAACACAGCCTTGTTCACCATATGATGTGGGCTGAGTACAACCGACTTGCTGGGCAGAGAGATTTCATCATAGGCGCCATGCCTGGCTGAGAGCCACTGGCTTTCGGGGGATGTCCAAGCCTTGCTCCATTGCTTGGAGAGAAGGCAGACTCAGTGGTAGACCGGTTTAAGGACAGCATAGCTACAGCCATGTTCTTGGTCCTTTACATGGCTCCTCACTGACCCCAGTCCACCTTCTGCCCCTTTCGTGGTTACGGAAGGGGGTTCCAACTGCGTCCTCACATGCCCAGCCACCCCGGCCAGCATACTCTTTTCATGTCCAAGTGCACGGTTCCAACAGACCACCAGCCAGAATTAGGGTCAGTCAACCACCACCCGGCAGCCACAGCCTCCAAACCCCTTTAGTAGCCCTCAGACCACCATGGGCATCCAGTGAGGAGCAGGGTACACCACCACGTGCACTACTGGAGGTCAACAACATCCGGCCTGTTCCGTTTTACAGCATGTCCAAGGGTCTACTCCCTCCTCTTTGGGATCACCACACCCATGCCACACACTTATGACCGGCTGATGGAGAACCACCTCTCCTTGCTCCGTCAGGAAGTGTTGGCTGTCTTGACCAAGGGAGCCATTGAGAGGGTGCAGACATCAGAAGTAGGTCGTGGTTGCTATTCCCGCTACTTTATGGTGCCCAAAAAGGACAGAGGCATTTGTCCTATTTTTGGCCTGTGGCTTCTCAGTCTTGTCCTAAAAAAAAGGAGAAGTTCAAACTGCTCACACAAGTACTGTCTGCTCTGGACCCAGGGGACTGGATGGTATCACTGGGCTTGCAGGACCTTATTTCCACATCTCAGGCCTGCCTGCCCACAGGCGTTACCTGCGGTTCACGGTCAGCCAAGGGCACTTTCAGTTTGCTGTGCTCCTTTCTGGCCTTATCAGCGGCCCTCGGCCATTCACAAAAGTGTTGGTGGTGGTTGCAGCTCATCGGCGGAGGTCAAAGATTCCATTATTTTCCTACCACAACGATTGGCTGTTGAAGGCGAGCTCTCCCCAGACAGTTGTCTCCCACTTTTAGACTATGGCAACACTTCTGCACTCGCAAGGGTTCACTATTAACTTTAACTTGCCGAAGTCACACATGGCTCCCTCTCAGATGGGGCTTATGGTCTGTCTGAACAATAAAGTGAGTACCAAACAGGTATGGCATCCCTCTCACTAGCTGACCAAAGATTCTCCCTGGGATCAACCATCTGCTTATAAAAGCTACTGGTTGGTCCTGGCCATCTGTATTAGATTTTGTTAGAACTCCGCCTACCCCATCTCAGAAGCACCTTCTGGACAATTAAGGTTTTGAAGTAATCAGGACTTGCTGAATTGGAGCAATGCACATGGCCTGCTTCAGGTCATCAAATGCCTTCTGACAACTAACTGTCCACTGTACTTTCTTAGCCAAAGTCAAAGATAGCTTTATTCGATTTCAAAAAATGAATCATAAAAGCACAATAGAGTACATAATAAAAGTTAGAGTTAAAACCATTGTTACAATAACAGGTACGGTTCAATTAAAAGAACTCAGTGCATGGTAGATCTACATCTAAAAATACTCTTTAAAAACATTGAAACCAAGTATATTGTCATTTCATCTTGTAACAATTGGATTTTCAAAAGGGCTGGTCTGCACTGTCTTAAACCCCAATCCTTCAATAATGGTAACAGATATCTTTTCCTGCAATGTGAATAAAACTTGCAGAATAAAATACAATGTAACATGGATTGATCGGAAGTGTCATCACATGGACACGGGGTTAGATTTTAAGACCAGTTGTTTGTGTCTGGAAAAGTAATCAGCCTGAAAAAGCTACCTGTCCTTAACCGTGATAGCAACATCCTGCTTTAACAACTCTGAACAGACGTTAGATAACCCTGCGTGCCGGGGTCCTGCAGGATTAATTGGTTCTGAATAACTGACACCTTCATCCCCTCAATTCGCCATCGTTTGTCCTCTAAGAACGTGAGGCATAGATCTTTCAAGGCTTTTCTTGTAATGGAGGTCAGCGAGGAGGGAGTATCGAAAAATTCAGGATACCCTAAGTCTGTTAAAAATCCCTTTACATAGGAGAGCCAGACAATGTTATGTGCTCCTTGATGTTTAAGGCAGTCCTGGATTATTGCCCTATTGAACTCCGGTTGCTATAGAGGTCCACACCTTATGCCATAGCAAAACAGGGCTTACCTTGATTAAATCAGAAATGTAGACCACGGCAAGCTCCTTATGGCATACATAGGTGGATGTTGACTTGGGGACTGCTAATAAGTATTGCAAAAACGCATTTTCACTTGATTGAATTTCTTGGCAGTCTACGACCCCCCCGATACCTGCTCCATATATAGCAGTCGACACGCATTTTGCTTTGTAGATATCCAGCAGGATGCGTACCGGCCGACCCCCCAGTTTGTTAGCAAATTGTCGTTCTGCCCCAATCGCACGAGAAAATGCCAACTTTCTTGTCGTGACGGCTGTTGACCAGGTACCCTTTTTATTAAAAACTATCCCTAGATAAGAAAAGGTACTAGTTAGTTCTATCTTTGACTGTTCTAAAAAGGTTTTACATTGAACGTTGGATTTGGATGAGCAGCACATGGTATATGTTTTCCCAATGTTAATCTTTAGGCCCCGAGATCCCATGTAGTCTGAGAAAATAATTAATGCTTGCTGGAGGCCCACTTGGGTCCTTGCCATTATGACCGCATCATCTGCGTATAGTAAAATAGGTGCTGAGGCTCCTTCAGTTCGGGGAAAATCCAAGTTATTGCGCGCTAGATGGTCGGCCACGCTATTAATGTATAAATTAAATGAAAAGGGTGCGAGGATGCAACCCTGTCGTACGCCTTTCATTATGGGGAATTTAGAAGTACATTCCCCCCTCCTCCCGAATCGCACCTTTGCCCCAGCGCCTCTATACAATTTTTTGATAAAATTAAGAATATTGCAATCAATTCCAAGGAGTAATAAGGTGTCCCACAAAATATCGTGACTTAAACAGTCAAACGCCGAGCTTAAATCGACGAAAGTCATGAATAAGTTACCTTTTTTCGCCACCACATACTTGCCCGTAATCAGGGCAAGATTTAATCCTTGTTTTATCGTGCCCAGGCCTGCCTTAAAGCCGTATTGGAATTTGGAAAGAGCACCTGAGTCGTCTGCCCTTGACTGTAATCTATTTAATATTATTCTGCCAGCTATTTTCATTAACAAATCTAATAGTGAAATGGGCCTGTAGCACTTCGGATCATTTCGATCTCCCTTTTTAAAAATTGGTACTACAATTGCTTCCTGCAAGGTCAGTGGGAATCCCTTTTTATTACAACTATTAAGTACATTGGTCAGGAGAGGTGTCCATAATTTAGTGTTAGACTTGTAGGTATCTATCAGGACACCATCTGGTCCTGCCGCTTTACCAGTGGAACTTTCTGCGATGGCTAATTTCACTTCAGATAGGGAAAAAACAATGTCTAGGGGAAACAGCCCCGGAGAGTCAGCCTCCAAAATACCCAAGTAATCAGAGTGCCCTGAAATCACTAGGTCATCCTTCTTATACAACTCAGTAAAATGAGTTACCCATGTGACTTCATCTAGGGAAATCTCAATCGGGTCTGTTTTCCTTTCGACAAAAAAAGGGGCATTCACGGCCTTCCAAAAGGCAGTATTATCTCTCAAAGCGCAGGCCTTATGAAGCGCCTCCCACGCTTCCTCCTTCAAAACTGTTTTCCTTTTTTTTAGTACAGAATAATATTATGCTCTAGCGCTTCTTATTTCTTGAATATTTTTCGGTACTATTTTAAGCGTTTTCTTTAGAAACGAGTGCGCTTTACTGCACTCAGAATCAAACCATGTCTCCGCCTTGGACACCGCACCTACCCGGGCCGTGACTGTTAGTTTCTTGCAGATCTGCTCAGAAATCTTTTGGAAAGCCGATAGAACCAAAGTAGAATCAGAACTTTCCGATAAGCAGATCATAAAATCTGTGAACTGACTTTTTATTAAACTCTCTAAGAAATCTTTGGGCTCGACCCTATTCCATTTAATGGAGTTGCCGTTCGCACTAGACAAGGCTATCCCGTGGCGATATAAATTATCAACTGCGTTGCTACTTTGACTACCGCTCCAGCCCAGGTTAAAAGTTGTAGTGATCGGAAAATGGTCACTCATTGCAATATCCTCAGTAGTGAAACCAAGAACGTTGCATTGGTGGCTATTAGAGACCAATGTAAAGTCAATCACTGACCGGTGTCCCCAGCCATTACAAGTGGGCTGTAAAACAGCCTGAGGGCTGCAAAGCTCATTTGCAAATCCCAAATCCCAACGGAATAATAGGTCATTAAATAGACTCCCACTCGTATGTTCGAAATGGGTGCAAGAATCTCCCTTAAGGTTAACCAACCTGCATGTGTCTGAGTCGCTGTGGGGACATAAATGAACATTTAAATCACCCGTTAATATGACACAATTATCCACCTGGCCAGATTCAGAAATATTATACATAGTATTAACTAGTTCCTCAAAGACTTTGTTTGATTCAGCCCTTGGAATATTATTATAAAAGTTGAGCAAAGTAACGTGTTGATTTCCTCCTAGTTTTAGTGAGAGTAGCTGATAGTAATTCCACCCCGTGTTAAGTGTCTTGACCGTTATATTAAGGGTATTGGAATAAAGGTACAAAGACCTCCTGAATTTCTGCCCCTACATGACTGCTTAGCTGGTATGAAAAAGGTTCGGTAGCCATTAATATGCATTTCGAACTGCTCCCAGCATTCCTGAAGACAAACTATAGTAAACTTGTCTATAAAAGACAAGAATGCAGGGTCCTTAATTTTGTTCTACAGTCCTGCTATGTTCCAGGATAGCAGGGCAACTTTTCCCCTAGATTCTGCCCTTTCTCCTTGTCGGTCTCCCGCGTTAAGGGCAACAAGGCCATTTACGCAAGGAACAGTGACTAGACGCTCATCAAAGTCCCCTGAAACATCACGAGGGGCCCGAGCTTGGTCTACCTCAACTACTGTACCTCCCTGCTCGCGATTGGCCACATCCTTACTCTCTGTTGAAACAACAGTTGTATCTCCTCCCTTACCCAGGTCATTAACGCGAGGAGCGGGGCCTAAGCACTCATCAAACTCACCTGGCTCCACATGGACGGACTGAACTTGGTCTACCTCAATAACTGTGCCTCCCTGCGCGCGGTTGGCTCCATCCTTGCTCTCTGGTGAAACAACAGTAGTTTCTCCTCCCTTGCGCAATGGGCTAAACATGATAGAATAACCAGCACCCTAGTAGCCCATTTCTTTACTTCCTTTTTTTGAGCCATAAGTGTCGGAGGGGTATAATTTACGTTGTCCTTCTTTAGAGCCAATGTTGTTTTCGCGGGTCGAGTGCAGTCAATCTACCATTTCTAGGCAACCGAACCTGTTGGCAGTGGGAGCACCTCTCCAACTGCCAACATGTTCAGTGCCCCTATTTGCAGTCCCTCCTCACACCTGGTGTCTAGCCTTAAACCAGTTCCCTCCATAATCAGACAGATTTCTGGGCGGGTAAAAATATGAGAGTGGTCTAGTTTCAATAACTGCTATATTACTTTGAGTTCTCCAAAAACAAATATAGTCGACCGTGCGTGGGTCCTCAAAATTAACCACCACACAGTCCCCGGGAGATGTTTTTCTGTCGTGGCCTACCCGAAACGCCCTACGAACCATTAGGATTTGACTCGTCAAATGCGGTGGTAATGGTCGATTGGTGTTGAGCCAATGAGTTACTTTATTCTTCAATGACCAAACTTGTTCCTCACTAGGGTCGTCAAGTTCCAGAACCCCTGTCAATACAACTACAAACGGGGTGGCTTCTGGTGGCAGAATTAGAGCAAAACTACCCCTGGCTAAAACCCCCAACCGTTTCTTTCTTGGATTCATGATTGAAGCGGTAGGAGAAATAAGTTCCCGCCTTGGGGGTTGGTTTGGGCCAGAAGATCTTGCTGGGAGTTTCTTCCCTGATGCTATTGTGGGATTTAAATTTGATTTTTGTGCTGATGGCGAAGGCTTGTTGTTTACTTGGCCATCCAAACTGGTGCTTATAGGGTTATTACATGGTGACCTATGTGTCCTCGGGTTGGTGAGGTTCCTAGTAAACTTGTTCAGTTCAAGGAGCTGCTTTTCAATTCGCAATAATCTAGATTCCAGGGGTAAAAGAATAGTTTTAATCAACTTCCCCATTTTGTTTAATAATTGACTGTCGGCACCCTCGCTAATCTCTACATTTGTGCCTACGGGGTCTTCTACACTACCAAGGTCTATTCCCTCATTAAGTACATCTAACTCCAAGTGTTCAGTCCCAGTCCGTATACCTTGCTCGTACTCCTCGCCTTGTTTACTTGATATGTCACTAATACCTTGGGCTTTAGCTACCTTAGGTTTTCTTCCGCCTGGAACGGTTGTGTTCAGTCGTTTCCGTTTTGTTATAGCCCCCTCCCGTCTCATCCGCAGTTGCCTTGTGTTTGTGTCTTCGAGGGGGCCAATCCCAACCGTTTCTGGGGTATTATCTAGTACCTGGGGGGCTTGAGAGTCAGTTAAAAACTGTATGTCTGACTGGTCTAGCACATTAGGTATACTATGCACAACCGCTTGGATCTCTACGGTATTTACTCTATTTATATGCTCGGGCGTCCGAGCGGTAGCAAAATTGCCCATAGATGATCTTTTTGCTAAGGCTAGATCCTGGGACACTCTACGTTCCATTAAACTAATGCCTTGGTCTATAACTGAGTTGGCCCTTATTATAAAATTGTCTAGAGTACCCGTTAGCTGTGTCCCTCCCACAGCAGCCTTACTCCTACTTTCTCGTGTGGACATTATTATAAACAAAGAATAAAACCCAAAATTCATAACTAAGCAATTATTAAAAGCGTACATACAGTTCCACTCAAGCAAGAGAAAGAGGGGGGCCCGGTCCGGTCTGAAACGGCCTTGAACGGGCTTAAACAGGCACGCCCTTGGCCCGGGCTTCGCCCGGCGCGCGCCCGCGTGCGTCCCGCGAACACGGGTATGGGCGTATCCAATTATAAGGAGGAGAGGCGGGAAGAGGGCCCAGGTGCGGCAGGTCACTCGCCGCAAAGACCACTGGTCCTCGCAGTCCTGCACTCCGACGTTAACCCCAAATCGGGGTACGGTCCAGCAATGCAGATAAAGATATTGTCCAGGTATGGCAGGCAGGCAAAGGATATTCCACATACAAAGTCTCCCATTCCGAGCGGTACCCGCAAGGCGGGAGCCGCAGATGGTTTTAAAGTGCAGGGAGTAGGGGCGGGAAGAGAGCCCAGGTGCGGCAGGTCACTCGCCGCAAAGACCACTGGTCCTCGCAGTCCCGCACTCCGACGTTAGCCCCAAATCGGCATATGGTCCAGCAATGCAGATAAGGATATTGTCCCGGTATGGCAGGCAGGCAAAGGATATTCCACACACAAAGTCTCCAATTCCGAGCGGCACCCGCAAGGCGGGAGCCTCAGATGGTTTTAAAGTGCAGGGAGGAGCCATTCTGTTGGAGGTGAGAACATTAACAGGAGTCACTACGGACCTTTAGCAATCCTCCTGTAGTACCCAATCAGGCACAAGAAAGCTCTGACCTATGTCTGGGTAGTGGGAGCAACCCAGTCCCTTATGGTCTGGATTTTGCTCTCCAATGGTTGAACCTGGCCTCCACCTACAAGGTGGACCAAGTACACAACCTTGCTCTGCCCTATCTGGAACTTTGTGGCCTTGATAGCGAGGCCTGCCTCCTGCTGGGCCTCCAGAACATCCCTGAGTTCGAACAGGAGATCCTCCAGGGTGGAGCTAAAGACAGCAATATAATCTAGATATGCTGCACTGTAGACTTCCAGACCTGTTAGAACTTTGTTCACCAACCTCTGAAATGTGGCAGGTGCATTCTTCAAACCAAAAGGCATCACAATAAATGTATAATGCCCACTAGGGGTTGAAAATGATGTTTTTGTTTTGGCACCCTCAGAGAGTTTGATTTGCCAGTAACCACCTGTCAGGTTGAATATACTGAGATACTTGGCAGAGGCCAGAGTATCAATCAGCTCTTCTGCCCTAGGAATTGGATGGCATCAGTCCTAGTGACTGCACTGAGACCTCTATAGTCTACACAAAACCTCATCTCTCGTTTACCATCATGGTTGTGAGGTTTTGGCATCAGGACTACAGAACTAGCCCATGGGCTATCCAAAGGTTCAGTAACCCCCAACTCCAGCTTCTTTTGGACCTCAGTCCTGATGCAGTCTCTGAGATGGTCAGATTGTCTGTAGATTTTACTCTTGACAGGCAGAATGCCACCTGTGTCCACTTCATGGGTACACCAGGTTGTTTGACTGGGAGTCAGAGAGAGCAAGTTAAGAAACTGAGGTCTTGCCTACAGTCACCTTGCTGCTGATTATTTATGTTGCTTGCCAATGCTACTCCATCAACTGACCCAGCAACAGGGTCCTGAGAGAGGAGATCAGGGAGAGGGTCACTCTCTTCCTCCTGTCTCTCATCAGTTGCAGTGAGCAAGCTTATGTCAGCCCTGTCAATAAAAGACTTTAGGCGTTTCACATGAAGAACTCTGTGAGGACCTTGTGGAGTGCCTAGGTCAACCAAGTAGGTGACCTCACCTTTCTTTTCAAGGATAGTGTGGGGGCCACTTCACTTGTCTTGGAGAGCTGCTGGGGCCACAGGCTATAACACCCACACTTTCTGTTCTCGCTGTTAAACAGTCAGTACAGCCTTTTGGGCATGCCAAGCTCTCTGAAGATCCTGGCTGGCCTCAAGGTTTTTGCTGGCCGCCTTCATGTACCTAGCCATGTGTGAACGCAGACCAAGGACATAGTCCACAATGTCCTGTTTAGGAGGTTGGAGAGGTTGCTCCCATCCCTCCTTAACCAAACACAATGGGCCCCTAGTTGGATGTCCAAACAGAAATTCAAATGGGCTGTAGCCTATACCCTTCTGAGGAACCTCTCTGTAGGGAATGAGAAGGCACGGTAGTAAATCAGCCTTTTTTCCCCTGAGCTTTTCTGAGAGTCCCATGATCATAACCTTTAGGTTCTAATTGAACCTTTCAAACAAGCGACATGCACTATGGATGATAGGGTGTAGTAAACTTGTAGTTTACACCACACTCTTTCCACATTGCAGTTTTGCAACTAGACATGAAGTTTAAACCTCTGTCTGACAAGACCTCCTTAGGAAACCCCACTCTAGAAAAGACTCGCAGAAGGGCCTTAGCCACCACAAGAGCTGGAGTGGTCCTAAGGGGAATAGCCTCTGGATACCTAGTGGCATGGACCACCACCACTAGTATGTAACTATGTCCATATGATGTTGCTATCTTCAGACAAGTGGGGTCAGTGAAAGTGAGGGACAAGCCTGTCCCAAGTTCTGCAAGGGCAATGTCATGTGCCAGGGACAAATTAAAACCCATACATTTATGAGGTATAACAAACCTCCTAGTTGCACCAGTCTTGGGGTCTCTACACTCAGAAAAAAGGAGCACAGCTTCCCAATAGATCCTATGGGACCCACTGGCATTTCTTGCTTCCTCAGGAGCAGCTTACTGTCTGAGCTGTTCAAGAGACGGAAAGGATTTCTGCTCCAGACAAAAGTCTGCCCTCACAGGGGTCTCCTGCCCCCAAGAACTCTACTGTGTCAAGCCCAAGTTCCTCTGGGACAGTTCCTTCACAGGGGCTTAGGTAATCTCCCTCGGGAGACTGGTCCTCACTGGAAGTCAGAGCGGAGGGTAATTCCTTACCCTTCATGCTCCTTCTCTTAGGAGCTAGCTGGTCCAGTTTGTGCCTTGAACTCCACTGCAGACCAGGCTGACATTTCTAAATCATTCCCCAACAGGTAGGTCTGGGGAAACCATAACTCATTTAGGGCCAGTTATCCCTCCCCAACTGACATTTATAATTGCCAAGGAAGGATCAGTCCTGACATTGCTTGCATTGGTCACTTGGTAAAGTTGGCTAAGTATTATCTGATCAGGAGACACAACCTTTTCTATCACCATAGTGACACTAGCCCCTGTCTGCCACAGGATTCGGACCATTGTTCAGAGGCCGCTGTCTGTACTTGCACTAGTTAGTTAGACTTATAAGTAAAGTGGCAAGGTCTATGCCACTGTCGCAGACGAGGACAATCTGAGTGGGCGTTCTGGCAAGGCCAGAACCCAGGGTTAACCCTACTAACCCCATGGAAGCACTACTACTACTTTTGCTGGTGCTAGGTGTGCTTGCTGCCTTAGGGGCAGTAGTAGTAGTTTATTTGGTGTTTAGAGCAATTGGCATGCCTAGCTCTATGGCCTTTCTCCTTACATAAGTAACACCAAGGTCTCTTAACAGAGGAAAAGGAGGTTTTGGGATCCACCCCCAGAGGAAGATTATTAAAAGAATCTTGCTTCTTCCAGTCACCACCACAAGCATTGTTTGACCCTGGTACAGACCCACTTGTCTGCCTTCTTTCCCAATTATTGGGGAGAGGTCAGACCAGAGTCCACCAGGTACTGGTGCAGCTGCTGATTTGGGCAGTTATTAAGAATGTGCTCCGTCATCAATGAATTATGCAATCCCTCATAGCCTTGCACATTACTTCCATGAAGCCAGCTTTCCAGAACCTTAATAGCACTATCTACAAAATCAAACCAGTCGTGGGTGTGTGCCTTCTGTGTGTCCCTGAACTTACCCCTGTATTGCTCAGTGGTTAAATCAAACCCATCTATGAGTACACCCTTCAAGACTGTGTAGTTGTCAGCATCTCCCTCCTTGACAGTGAGAAGTTTGTCTCTACCTTTGCTATTAAAGAAGAGCCACATGATAGCTACCCATTGCCCTTGAGGGACCTTCTGTACTTTACAGGCCCTTTACAAGCAGTGATCAATTGATACATATCATCCCCCTCATGGTCAGGAGGGACTATCATGCTTAGATTCCTAGTATCAAAGGACTGTTCCCTGATCCTAGGCTCACTAGTGCTGCACCCATATGACTCTAGTCCCGAATTCTTTCTAACCTTTTGTACTTCTAGGGTCTCCTTATCAAGTGCCAACTACTACTGCTTGAGCCTGAGCTTAGCTCTCTCAAGTTTGAGCAGGCGGTATTCCCTTTCTGAGGAGTCCTCCCTCTTGCTAGAGATGGAGTTCCCTATAGAAGTGTTAGCGGCATCGGAATGGACAGATGATGGCCTAGACCTCCCCTGGATTCTTTTCATCCTCCCTCCCAGGAGGAGCAAAGGGGGACCTACCTCTAGAGGTCTCCTCTGGGTCATCTGACCCATTCCCTCGGAAATCAGAGTTTACCAGTGTGGGGTCTTCAGACTCCTCCTGGTTATGCTCAGGATTGTGGTCACTGGGGTGAGCCACTTTTGACCCCTCTTCTTGAGCCCCACCCATACCAAAGTCAACCTGCACTTCGTGCCCTTAAGGATTCTGAGTGTCTTACTTTAGGAGCATCTCTAGGAGTTGCTCCTTGTTAGTGTTACTACCTGTCTTTAGCTTTCTAGATGCAGCTGAGGTCCTGCATTCCTAGAACTTCAGACCACTATATCTAGAGGGCTGGGCCCACTGGCCTCCCCAACTAAAGACATGGTAACTAGGTGTAGTGGGATGTTGCACCTACCTACCCTAGTGAAAACTAAACTTCCAAAGATTAGAAAAAGGGTTGTACTAGACCTCTGACTCCAATCCAAAATCTACAGTGGAACATACTACTTACAAAAAGTATTTTTATATGTGCCTGTGCTAGTGATGGTTTTTCATTTAACCACACCTAGATTAGCTGGTAAAACAGTGCAGGTTTAAATCCCAACTGCTGCACACCAATGTAGGAGGCTGGCTTAGTATATCGTGCACACTTATTTAAATAAATTTAATGATGATGTTAGTGGTCTTTGATAACCATAGAAAGCTCTCAATGTGGTAGCTGTGGAGAGCAGCCTTCAGGCTTACCTTGAAGGAGTGTTAAACAGCTTGTTTTACCAGATCTAATCATGTAGTGTAGGTTAATCGAAAAAGAACCACACAGTCTATCTAAAAATATATAACTATTTATTACACAACACTCATTAACACATTGGTATATCACCTACCCGGAAATATAAACACAAATACACAATAATAATTCAATTGTAAACAGGTAAGTAAGCACAAAATACAGTGGTCTCCTGGGAGACAACAAACCGTATACTAAAAAAGTGGAATGAAATGTGCGACCGACGTCAGGACTTGGACTAGAAGACTTGGAGCAGCTGAGGACATAAGGTAAGTACCCAGGAACCCCAACGAGGCTGTGTGCATAGTGGAAACACAGTCGTGTGTCCAATAAAAGTCAACGTGAAAGTCGCGATTGCAGTTTTGGAGATGAAGGACCCTTTCCAGTGGGCCCTGAAGAAACCCCGTGGACGACAGAAGATTGGAGAATCACCCCACTCATGGATACCACAGGAGCCAGGATACCTAAACCAAGGAAGCCGGTTGCATAGGTGCAAAGTGACATCGGAAACTGCCATAGACCACAATGGACAACTTCAGGAAAGATGTCGCTGGAGAAGACTATACAAGAGTACGGTGGAATCCAAGGGTGGATTCTTGAAGTGAAAAATCTGCAAGCAGAGGCGATAGAGTCTATGCTACTCGTAAGTGACCAGAAGGTACGGAAGAGCAGTGCCCACCAATGTCGGATGGTTCCGAAGAGTTGACAGTGACCTTGTCGCTGCAGCTGATGGGAACAGGCACGCTGAGGAAGACCAGGAGCCATACACAAGCTATTTGACGTCGAAAGTCAAGAACCGGGGGGACGGTGTCTGGCAGGAGCACCAACAAGCCTTGGCAGCTGCAATAGGCTTGGAAAGTGGAGAAGGAACAATGTTGGGACCAACAAGGTCCAAGAGATTCTCCACAAGCAGAAGAGTCAGGCCAGGCCCTGAGCAAGCAGGGGAGCCCTCTGAAGTAGAAGAAGACCCTTGAGAGGACCCTCAGGCAGCAGGCATGGGAGTAGCAAGAGGACCTCAAGCAGCTCACCAAAAAGAAAGGCCCACGGCGCAGAGGGTGCGGTAAGGATGCTGTACTTGGCCGAAAGAGATGCTGGAGGATGTAACTTCTTGTAGCCTGAAGATCTCTGGAGTGCACAGCCAACAACCATTGGCAAACGGCAAGTTGATGCGGTGTACAGGGGTTCGGTCCCAGCGATTTCGATAAGGGATACTAGCCTCAAAATTGCAGAGAGGATAGGTCAGGCCTTGAGAGAGTTGCAGAACAACCACCTGTGTAGCGGAGCCTTTCGAAGTCTTTGGGACGTCAGGAGCAGCAGACCGGTCAGCTTTGTTGTGGTGCTTGCAGATGGAGGGGATCAATTTATTCGCTCCAAGGGTGATTCCTACGGGTGTCCTTGTTACCCACACGTCTGTTGAAGATCCTAGATCCACGACAAATCTGGGGACCCACCCATAGGTAAGCCCTTAAATACCCTAGGAAAGAGGTTTTGACGACTCAGGAGTCTCTCCAAGAGGAAGGCTGGACAGAGGGGAGGGTACTCCCATGTCCTTTGTCCAGTTTTGTGCCAGAGCTAAGTTTAGCAGGAGGAGGGCAAAATCGTGTCTGGGGTCCGCAGCAGCACTAGCCTTCTGGCAGACCCTGAAAGGCTATTACTGGGAGTACTAGGGGCTTCCCGGAGGCATCCCTCAGTGCATGGAATCATACCCCAACACCAGTAATTGTGTTAGGGTATGATTCCAACATGTTTGATATCAAACATGCCCAGGTTTGGCACTGCCACTACATAGTTAACCATCGCATAATGACGGATGGCTAATATATGTATCGAAATGGTAGGCCAAACTTCCAAAGCCTGGAGAATCAACTTTGGGGGTTTGTAGGGGTGTCCTGCTTAAGCAGGGGCAGACTCACACTTATAACCCAGCATCCTGCATTAAGGACTGAAAGGCCTGCCTTATGGGTGACCTATAGGTTTTAAGCGTGGTGACCTCAGATATTGGAAAATGTATATCTGTCGTAAGTGGTGTTAGCACCAGCTACACAAGCTGCAATGTCAGGGCTGTAGTCACAGTTTGAGTGGTCTCTTATGGATGACACAATACATGCTGCAGCCCATGGGAGACTCCTGGTGTACTTATGCACTTGGTACCTTAGTACCATATACTAGGAACTAAAAAGGGTACACCAGTAGCTAATTGTGGATGTACAGAAGAACTTAGCATAGTCAATTAGGTAGAAAGCCCAGTGACTGGGGCCTGTTTTGTATAATCCCAGTCAAACTAGTCAAAAGCACATACTGACGCCGGCGAAAAGTGGGGGTAACCATGAAAGCAGATCTTACTTTCCTACACACTGCCTTTAATCAGTGTAGTTTCTGACCTGTCCTCCCGAGTGGCGAGTCCAGGATATTCTGGCTATGATACTGATGTTTCGGCCTCTTTCCTGGATTTCTGTGAGATTGACTCTGAGGCTCTTGTGGCTTGTGGCGTCCTGCATCTTTCTTGTGACACATGCCCGCTGACGTAAGGGCTCTGCAGTGGGACCCGAAGTTCCAGTGCGCACAACATTAGTGGAATCTCTCTGATGTGGTCCAGATCTCGGTTGAAACTCAAAAAAGACCTGCAGAGGTGACTAACCGCAATTGGGTCTGTAGCAATCCCTCTCCCTTCCTCAACCAGATTTGACTGTAGTGACAGATGCATCTCTTTTCAGCTGGGGCGGCAATCTGGGAGAGGTGGAGGTCAGAGTACTCTGGTCTCTTTCAGAATCCGGAATTCACATCAACCTGTTGGCGCTCCAAGTGATCCGCCTGGCATTGAAGGCCTTTCTTCCTTCAATCAGAGAAAAGCTGATACAGGTGTTCAAGGACAACACCACCGCCATGTGGAATTGCAGCAAACAGGGCAGGGTGGGGATGTGGACCCTTTGTCAAGAGGCTCTGCACCTCTGGACATGACTGGAATGTCGGGGCATAACCCTGGTGGTTGAACACCTGGCAGGCTCTTTGAATGCCAGGGAAGATAACTCAGCCGTCAATGTAAAATGTCAGCAGCTTTGCGCTCTGGAGTTTCCAAGGCAGCTCTCACCCAAACCTGAAAATGCTTTACCTTAATGCGTGAATATTGAGTGGCGACAGTTGACAGCTTTTGACCCTCCACCCGAAGTCATCTATGTTATCTTGGCAGTCATACGTACCTCCGCTAAGTCGGTATACGCCTGCTGTTGGAGCAAGCTTGTGGCACGGTGTACAGATAAACGAGCTGACCCTCTATCTGCATCCCTTTCCCAGGTGCCTTTGTTTATTCTTACCGTGGCCCAGCAGAGATCTGCTTTGGGCCTATTTAAAGGTTATCTGTCTGCCATAGTGTCATTTCTGTGGTAGCCATCCCTTGTTAAATCCCAGACTGTAAATATGTTTCTCAAAGGTCTACCACATAAGTTCCCACCGGACCCTTTCCTTATGCCACAGTAGGACAACTGCCCTATCAGGCTCCTAATCATAAAAATAGCCGTCCTAGTGGTAATAACACCTGCCTGGAGGGTCAGTGAACTACAGGCTCAGTCATCTGTACCTTACCATCTACCCAGATAAACTGGTCCTTCAGACTAAAACATCCTTCCTACTGCAGATGGCAATTCCCTTTCATGTAGGCCAGTCCATCACCCTAACTACCTTTTACACCTCCCCTCTCACCCCTCTAAAGAAGAGGAGGGACTCAATCGGCCAACCCCAAAAGAGCGTAGTTGTTCTACCTAGACCGCACAAGAGAGTTCCAGTGAATGATCAACTCTTTTTTGGATACATCGAAGCCAAAAAGGGAATGGGCACTGCAAAAAATGGATAATCTCATGATGGATCGTGCTCTGCATCAAAATCTGCTGTTCATTGGCCAAAAAGCAACTTCCTGAAGGTTTGCGAACTCATTCCACCAGAGTTAAGGCTGCGACCACAGCATTAGCTTGAGAAGTACCTGTCTTGGAAATCTGTCAGGCAGCAGGTTGGGCTTCCCGGTAGATGTTTATAAAGAACTACTGGATGTACAGCCAGGTCCGACAAAACAGGTGTTTTGCAAATATGGTGCGAAAGAACTTTCTATCCTAATCCGTGCAGCAGCCCCACCTCCGGGGAGGTATTGCTTGGGTACCTATTCTAAGGTAAGGAATCCGCACCTAGAAGTCTCTATCAAATATACATGTTACTTATCTTTGGTAACTCCTTATCTGGTAGAGACTCTATCTAGCGACAGATCCCTTACCGACCCACCCATCCTCCGCGCTTTGTGCACGGAGAGTAAAGTTTTTTTTCCCTTTTACAGGCTGTAGCTTAATATACTGGTGGTCAGTATTCTTCGTGGCTCCGCACTTCTGGAGTGAGAAGTCATGAAAAAAACCTGACGTCAGCAACCTCGGGTGGCGCGTATATAGGCACCCTGCTTGCATGGAGCCAGACAACGCCATCTACCAGCGCGCAGGAGTACTGCTCATGAAAAACATCTTGGATCCAGTCTGATGCCTCAGTATGATTCTAAGGTAAGTAATCTGCAGCTAGATGGAGTCTCCACCAGATAAGATGTTACCGAAGATAAATCACTTGTTCTGTAGTACTAGTAAACATGCTACAAACTGCAGTTTGTGAATAGGTGCCTCAGTGTATACTAAATGCAGATGTGAAATCATAATGTCCCTTAATTCCCAATGGATGTACGTCGTTACAACGCATGCTTTTACAACGCATGCCTTTACGACACAAGTTTTACAACACAAGTCGTTACAACGACTTGCGTTGGGGGGCGCTGAATAGTGAATAGTTTAATTTACTATTCCAACTCCAGTCCCCGTGGATAGTAGGGAAGGTGTTGGATAGTAAATGAAAACTATTCCCTATCCTAGAGCGCCCCCCAGCGCAAGTCGTTGTAAAAGTTGCAATGTAATGGTTGCGTCGTAAAGGTACTTCGTTGTAAAAGTTGCACTGTAAACGCTGTTCCCCATTCCCAATAAAACTATTTCTAGGCCATCAATAGCTGGTGCCCTGCCCTTTGCCCTTCACCGCCTCAAAGCTCTTTTATTTTAAGACTCACCACTCTGATTTCTGAGGTTCTGAATCTGAAAGAGACACGTTAGTGATAGATTCCTTACCTTAGAATAACCCCAGGCGTCAGACTGGATCCGGAAAGCTTTGCTTAGATGTCCCCTTGTGTGTCTGTAGGTGGCGCCCTGAGGCTCCGCGTCCGTCACTGGCGTCGTCAGGGCCGACATGATGTGATGGAGGGTACTTAGGCGCCACCAATGCGCGCTGATGTCAGATCTTTTTTTTTCCGCGCCAGTAAGCACAGATCCGGATTGAGCACATACCGTAGTCACTTTTTGACTACTTTTTGAGACTTTTGTCTCCCTTTTTTCTCCTGGTGCACGTAGGGATGCCCGGCTTCAAGTCTTGCGGGTCGTGCCCCCGTAACATGTCGGTGGCAGACCCCCACGATGTTTGCCTCTACTGCCTGGAGACCGACCACGACTCCCGGGACTGCCGAGAATGTCGTGCCATGGCCCCGAAGAGTTTGCGGGAGCAACGCCGGAAATTGCTGGAGGTCCGGCATTCCTCTCATCGCCGCTCCAGGTCTAGGGGCCATTCCCGAGACCGATCGCGGGACCGGAGACGTCACTCCTCGGGCTCCAAGTCCTCGCCTTTGGATTTAGGTAAGCGACGCCATTAAAAGAAGTCGTAGAAGCGTGTTCGCTCTCTGACGTCCCCCCGTCGCTCCCCAGAGGCATACGAGGGGGTACAGGGGCTCCGCCCCTGCGTCTCCTCTGGAGCCTGGGAGTCCCGCGGCCTATCCTCCATACCTTGGTCCGTCGGCGACTCCCGAACAGATGCAAGAGTTACTTGCTGCCATGGACTGCCTTTTTAGGACCCGGGCTCCCGCCGGCACGCTTTTGGGTCCCGTGTCCAGATCCTGCTGGCCCGGTGGCTCTGCCACCGGCGCCACAGGATCCTACGCCGCTGGCTCCGGCCCCAGCGCCACTAGGTACAGCGCCTCCGGTCCCGGCGCCGCCCTCGGCTCCACCCCCGGTGCCGCACTGGGTGCCGTTTATCCCACCCCTGCCCCGGTTCCCGGGCAATTTTGTTCCAGCCTGGGATCCGAATTGGGAGACTGCTCCTGACCGGACCGTTTTTGGCGCCGTTCCCGACTCCGTTTGTCCCTTCTCCGGTTCTGCCGCAGTGACCGGCCCCTTCCACGCCGGAGGCGGACGACGACTGGGACGGGTCCGAGGAGCCCCTTGCCCGGCAATGGTACTCCGAGCAAGATTGGGTGGACGACCTGGAAGACGCGGGCGAACTTGATGTTTCTTCTGACCCGGGGTTTGCCTCTCCTCCGCCTACTATGGAGGAGGGTGGTTCCTACATCGTTGCCCGGCGCCTGGTGATCCTGCCTTCCTGACCACTCACCCTATGCCTGAGAGCCTGGTCATTCAGGCCTCGAAGTCGCAGAGTGCCTTTCCCACTGCTTTGCCAGATAAGGACTCTAAAAGGCTGGAACAATTTGGCAAGAGGTTGTTCTCCTTGGCCAGCTTAGGGCTGCGGTCGGTTAACACTGCCTGCTTGTTGGGCCGTTACTCCCACGCAGTGTGGGATTCCGTGGCTCAGATCTTGCCTCAGTGTTCTGAGGAGGTCCAGGCTGTCCTTGCCCAAGTGCTTGCTTAAGTTTGCCATCAGGTGTGGTTTGGACACAGCTGATTCGTTGGGTAGGGCAATTTCCACGACTGTGGCGTTGCGGCCTCGTTGCGTTCAACTGGGTTCTCGCCCGATGTGCAGGGCTCGCTCATGGACATGCCCTTTGATGGCTCCCGCCTCTTTTACTGATAAGCCCGACAGTGCATTGGAGCGCTTTAAGGACTCACGGGCCAGAGCCAAGTCCTTGGGTATTTCTACAAAGAACCCTGCCGCTCCTGGCTTTTGTTCCTTTCGTGGCCAGGGCAGAGGCACCCAGGCGCGCTCCTCCAGCAAGCCTGTACAGAACCAGCCTCAGCGCGGCCGCGGTCGTGGCTTCCACAGGGGCGGGTCTGAAAACCATTGTGCGGAGCAGTCTACCTCTACCCCCGCCTCTTCCACCTCTAAGCCTTCCTAATCCGAGCTTCAAGGAGCACCCTACGCCAGTGGGAGGCAGGGTCCGCCACCGCCTCCACCACTGGCGAGAAATTACAGCAGACAAATGGGTGCTGCAGATAATCTGCCAGGGTTACTCCCTTCCCTTTCAGTCCTCCCCTCCAGCCATGTCACCTCGGTACCACCGCTTGTCGGGGGATCATTTGGCTCTTCTCCGACAGGAAGTCATAGCCCTCCTGGCCAAGGGGGCCATCAGGGGCGTTCCCGGTCCGGAAGTGGAGAGTGGTTGTTATTCCCACTACTTTCTGGTCCCCAAGAAGGACAAAGGGTCCTGCGCCCCATCTTGGAGCTCCGGGACGTCAATCGCTTCCTCCGGAAGGAGAAATTCAAAATGATGACCTTGGCTCGGGTCCTGGCTGCCCTCGACCCTGGAGACTGGATGGTGGCATTGGACTTTCAGGATGCTTATTTTCACATTCCCGTCCTGCTGGCCCACCGGCGTTACCTGCGGTTCACTGTAGGCCAAGAACATTTTCAGTTTGCGGTGCTCCCCTTCAGCTTTACCAGTGCCCCTCGGTTGTTCAAGAAGGTAATGGCGGTGGTCGCGGCTCATATGCGCAGGTCAGGGGTGTCAGTCTTCCCCTACCCCTACCTGCACGTTGGAATTTCCAAGGTGGCATTCGCTCAGCAGCGCTTTTCGTCGCAAGTGGAGTTGTGGTCTGTTGTATGTCTTTCCGCCTATACCACTTCTGCCCAGAGTGCTGAAGAAGATCAGGTCAAGTAATTCTTGTGGCTCCGGATTGGGCTCGAAAAGTATGGTATCCTGAGCTATTCAGTATGAGCATCGATCCCCCGATCCGTCTGCCTCTTTGGGAGGATCTTCTATCGCAGCAGCAGGGGACAGCCCTCCACCCGAACCTGTCCAGCCTCCACCTCCATGCATGGATATTGAGCGGCGACAGTTGACACCTTTCGATCTTCCTCCCGAAGTCTGTTATGTCATTCTGGCAGCCAGGCGTCCCTCCACCAAAACGGTATACGCCTGCATGTGGAACAGGTTTGTGGCATGGTGCACAGCAGAGGCAGTGGATTCCCTTTCTGCCCCTCTTTCTTAAGTTCGTCTGTTCCTTCTCTCTTTGGCCCAGCAGGGCTCTGCTTGGGCACTATTAAAGGTAATCTTTCGTCTCTCTCCGCCTTTCTACGGCTCCCAGATCAGCCTTCTCTTTTCAAGTTCTCGGTTGTTAACCGTTTCCTTAAAGGCATTACGCATAAGTTTCCACCCGTGCCCTTCATAATGCCTCAGTGGGACTTAAATCTTGTCTTGACCTTTCTGATTTGCTCTCCCTTCGAGCCCTTTCATAACTGTCCTTTGCGTCTTCTCACCTTAAAGACTGTTTTCCTGGTTGTTATCACCTCTGACAGAAGAGTGAGTGAGCTCCAGGCTCTTTCTTCTAAACCTCCTTTCCTTTCTATTCATCCGGACAAGGTGGTTTTGAGGACCATCTCCCGGTGGATTGTTCTGTACATCAAAGCATGTTACTCATTGGCCAAGAAGGAGCCTCCTGTGGGATTGCGTGCCTATTCGACCAGGGCTACTGCAGCCACCACTGCCTTGGGGCGTGGTGTCCCATTGCAGGACATTTGTCAGGCAGCTACGTGGGCCTCGGTGCACACGTTTACCTAGCACTACTGCCTTGACAGTCAGGTCCGGAGAGACGGCTTCTTTGGACGTTCTGCGCTCCGTGACTTTCTGGTGTAATCTCGTTCGCAGACCCACCACCAGGGTTGTTATTGCTGGGGTATCTATTCTAAGGTAAGGAACCTATCACTAAAGTGTCTTTTTCAGATGCACAAGTTACTACTTGTGTAACGATATATCTGTAAGAGACATTAGTTAGTGATAGATTCCTTACCGCCCCACCCAACCTCCCCGTTCTGCGAACTGATTACTAGGGTAAAGGTCATCCCCTTTTAGGGCCCTAGTTTTATGCACCAATGGTCAGTATCCTGCATGGCTCTGTGTTCCTGGCGCGGAAAGTCGTGTACAGAACTGACGTCAGCAGCGCGCATGGCTGGCGCCTAAGTACCCTCTGTGACGTCATCTCGACGCTGAAACTGCCAGTGACGGACGCGGATCTGCAGGACGCCACCTTCTGACGCGCAGGGGTACTGCTCAGCAAAACTTTCTGGATCCAATCTGACGCCTGGGGATATTCTAAGGTAAGGAATCTATCACTAACTAATGTCTCTTACAGATATATCGTTACACAAGTAGTAACTTGTACGTCAATCCAGATAACCCTTGGAGCTGAGCCGCTCCTCTGGCACTACAGTGCAACTCCAGGACAGAAAAGGCAGATATTCTGCTAAATCTTCAAGATGTCTCTGCAGACACTGAATTCCCAGCATCAGTGCTTTAAATGGGCCGGTACTCACCTGCACTGAGTATCGGCACTTCTTTGATTTATCACTTTGAGTACCGGCATTTCTCTACTGCCCAGGAGAGTACTGGTACTCATGAAAAGGTCGGATCATTGGCTGAGAGTGCTAATAAGCAGGAGTGGAACGTATCTGGCTGCCAAGGCGCCTCTTCTGTAACCCCGATCTGACCCCCAGCTGAGCTATTCAGCAGGGCTCATTTGAATAATGTCCGGGTGCTCACCATCACGCTGTGTTTGAAGGAGCAGGGTCCATTCAGGCCCTGTGCTGTCAATCACATTCACACTATCCTGTGCGTTCGTGTAAGCACAGGGATCATGTCAGACCCCTGGCAGTGACAATCAGGCTACGGCCCTGATGGCAATTAAAAAAGTAATGGTAGGTGAAGAGAAAAGATGGCTTTTATCATACCTGAGTCTTTTGTGAGTCTGCTGTTTGTGTGTATGCCTGTTTTTGTAAAAAAAAAAAGTGAAAGAAAGAGAGAGAGAATGAAGACATTCTCAGGAGGTATTTTAAAGAAAATGTGTGGCACTTTGTTTGTACATATCTGCTCGGCAAAAAAGATTAATAAATAACAGCAGAGGATGTAGGTCATACAGTGCTGTCTGACTCCAAAATGGCAGTGCTGTAAAAATCATCAAATATAAATATTAACGACTTGTGACCGCAGCTCCCAGATGGAATAACATGAAATGGCTTTGCACTAATGAATTCAAAGACGTTTTCTCTTCATGATAATTTTGATTTGCTTGCACACACAATAGAAGAGTTAACTTTATTGATGTTTACCATTGCTCTTAGTAAACAAAATCAGTAGAGGCAGGTAAAAGCGTTTTACGAAAGATGCACTCTGCTTCCAATATTTCACATGGGGATAATCGAAAAAGAATGCATCCGCACCATTGTCTGTGTTTTTTAGAGTCTCTCTATTGATAGATAGTAAAGCCCTCAATGATCACTTTCCTCAGTGTTATGTTCTCATCACTGCCGTACTTGTGGTCCCTTTCGTCATCATTAGGCCTTTCCTCTACCAGGAGGTTGAGTCTCTATCCTGAGAGACATGGTGGGATCTGTGCTCAAGTGAAATAAGATTGCTTACTGACCCCTAGGATAGCACTTTTAATCACAAACAAAAAAAGGGGAACCGTCGCAAGGTTAAAAATCAGGAGGATGTCAATAGGGCCTCTAGGTGTCCTATACATGATATATGTGGCCAAAACATTGGAGTCGACTAGTTTCATCCAGCTTGCGTCACAAGGGTCGGCGGCTTTCTTCAGGACCAGTTTTACCTGTCAAATCCCTGCTAAACCTGGTGGAACAAATTTGCCCCCCTGAAACTTAGTCTTTTTGGTGCTGTTTGCACATTCAGCTGGGATTAATACATGATGTCCCTTTAAAACAAAAAGACATAATGTGATGTGGTATCATCAAAATTGTGTATGGGGGGCGTGGCTAAGCCGGCCAAGATGGCGGACGGACTCCCTTAGAGCTCCGGTCGGCCACTCGCCAAGCCGACGATGATAGCTGCCACCGCATGCCTTTGCCACTACCAGCTGCTATAGGAAACTGCAGGGACCGCCTGGGGGGCCTCGAAGAGGGACGGTAGGTCCGAGGCGTGCCCGCAGCTGCCCCGGACGACCTTGGCCGCACCTCCCCCAAAATGGCGGCGTCCGGGAACAGACGGGGAAGGTCCCGGGTGACCGGCGTGGTCCTTCTCGCTGCCGGGACCCGAGGTGCATCACACACCTCGCCGACCATCCACCGCACATGAAGAGCGCTGCCGCATGTTAGACACGGAGGTATAAGGGGAGGAGCTGTGATACCCGAACCCGCCGAGGAGACATGGCGGACTGAAGACGGCGCGACACCCCACCGCCGCGGAAGACTTGTGCGGGGGAGGCCCCTGGGGACCCGACGCGGCGAGAGGACGTTGAGGCCGGTGAGAACCCAGCCGCTCAGCACTGGAGGTTAGAGAGACCGTCCGTGGGTAACCCTGGAGCTGTCCCAATCCAAGATGGCGCCGTCGGAATGAGCCAGTGAACGTGAGGTGCGGAGCGGCTCTAGCGACCAGCAGGGGTCCCTTGCGGCTGGCGCCCAAAAGCCTACACCATAGAGCGCCAATTAGGCACCACACGACGGAGGGCGCCAGGAAGCAACAACACGTGCACCCCCGAGGTGAGCTCCACTCCCCATCTCGAGCCCCCGGCCCAGGACCCTCTGGGGAGCACCGACCAGCTGTGTCTGCACTGGGCGGAGGGACCGGGAGTGGCGGGCAGCGGTGAGAGAGTGCCCCGACCACCCCGGCGACACGACAGAGGGACAGACAGAACGGGGTGCGACCACACGGAAAGCCTTCCGCCTCCCACATCGAGGGCGTACCACGAGCGTCAGGGGACCTGCCTAGAAGAGCCACAATAGCCGGAGGACCTCGGAGGCCCGATCTGCACAGCGCCGCCACAAACAGGGGATCGAATCACTTCAGGCGGTCCGGATAGCACCGATAGGTCACCCACACCACCCATGGGGCGAACACAACGAGCGGTGCCCGTGACACCGGCGCCAGCACAGAGAAGATCACCCTCCCCGGGCCCCTCACGTGGAGCGAAAACCGGGGGGCCTCTGCAGGAATTGGCCATGTCCACGAAGCTGGACAAAGTCCTGGCGGCCATCGAGCACTCACGAGTCTCCATGGAAACCAAATTCGGGGAACTGGCATCGGACATCACCCTATTACGCGACGACCATAGGAAGTTGGCAGATAAGGTGAAGCAGGAGAGCCACACGCTCCATGAACTAAAACCTCAGGTCCAGCTCAATCAAAAAGCCATCAAGGACCTACAGGAGAAGGTCAACTTCCTGGAACGCAAGGCGGACGATTTGGAGGGACGCTCCCGTCGGAGCAACATACGTCTGATCAACCTGCCGGAGGGAGTGGAGAAAGAAGACCCCATTCGCTATATCGAGACTTGGATAAAAACGTTCACCCGGGCCCAAGACCTAACGCCGTTCTTCTCAGTAGAAAGGGCACACAGGGTCCCGACTGGACGACCTCGAGCTGGCTTCCCACCCAGACCGTTCCTTCTGAAACTTCTGCATTATCAGGACAGAGACGCGATTCTACGAGCGGCCAGGCAAGCGAAAGTCCTCAGGGTGGAAGACAAAAATGTGATGGTGTTCCCAGACTATTCACAAGCAGTACAGCGCCAACACGCCACATTCCTGACAGTAAAGCAAGCCTTACGCCAACTTCAGATACCATATGCCCTCCTGTTTCCGGCCCGCCTCAAGATCCTCTATGAAGATGCCACACACTTATTCACGGATCCCGCGGAAGCGAGACACTGGTTGGATCATCGCAGCCAGCCTCGATCAGACCACGAGGACACACCGTCAAGCTCGGCGTCCAGCAGACGGCGGCGGCTCCGTGCCAAAAAGGTCACCCTCTCACAAATGAACCGACCACCGTCGCCAAGCGCCAAACGCATCCCGGACTTGGAGCAACTCATAGCAGACCGACGGAAAGCACCGCAGGCAGCGGCAAAGGTCGGGCAACTGGACGCCGAACAAGAGATGGATCGAGGCCCCCACATCTTTACATCCGAAGATGAAGGTCAGAGTGACGTCCGCACTTCCAGAGATGGTTCCGCCTCTCCACCACTGGTGACCCCACAGACGGCGGATACGCTCATCTGATGACGACTGGCACGCCCAGTGGTAAGATTGCGATGGCGGAGCATCCAGCCGACGGCAGACGACGAGAAGATACGCCTAAGGTATGGGTGGTAGCATACACACACACAGAGACACATTACGGCGGGTGACCTTGACCCGAGATCAGGGCCCTACCGCCCTACCACCCCCTCACACCAAACGAACTAGAGACAGTACGAGATGTACAGTTTGGGCTCATCGTGCCTTGCAATGGGCCCCTTCAGTTGGGACTGTTTCCCATATGTTGTTACCATGTTAAGCCCCTTCCCCTCTAACCCTGATACCTACACGGGAGATGATGACTTGGTCACGGTGGACTCAAATATGGAGGGAGGTGTTGCATGCGAGAGTGAATCTGGGTGTAGCCGAGAGATAGCGGGGGCGCTGACCAATACCTCAGACGCACTCACATGACGAAACCCCCAAACACGGACTTTACCTTTATCACACTAAACGTCAGGGGGTTGCACACGGCAAGCAAACGGTATGCAGTCTATGCCTATCTGAAGAGACAACAGGCACATATCGCTCTCTTACAAGAGACTCACCTGACGACAGCGGAAGTCGGCAAGTTACAGAGGAAATGGAGGGGTGTGATATGTGCCACGGGGTACTCCGCATTTGCCAGGGGCACACTAATCTGGATCAGACCGGGAGTCCCCTTCCGTGAACAATCCAGGGCGGTGGATAAGGAGGGACGCTATGTATTACTGGAAGGACAACTGGATGGGCAATCTATCCTGATAGGCAGCATCTATGCCCCTAATGTAGAACAGAATGTCTTTTGGTCTCGCCTCACAAACACGCTGGCACAGTACACCCACACCCCTTGGCTCCTGGGAGGGGATTATAACAGTGTCTTAGACACGACCCTCGACCGGTCCCGCGCCCCACCACCACGATCACCGATATACAGACAGACGGAACTCTTCAATGAGTGGGTTCGACACTGGACACTGACGGACACATGGAGAGCGTTGAACCCCACGACGAAACTATACTCATTTCACTCCATTCCACACGACCTTCGCGTGAGACTTGACCGATTCCTCTGCTCACCCGATATACACGCCAAAACTACACACACAGACTACCTAGGCAGAGGGCTGTCGGATCATGACGCCCATGCCCTGACCCTCCGATGGAGACCGCCCCATCCCCCAGTACCGACCTGGAAGCTCCCTCGGGAGTGCCTCACAGACCAGACATTCACGCATGACCACGGGGAGCACCTGCAGGAACACTTCAGACTCAATGCGGGCTCGGCGCCCTCTAGTCTCGTGGAGTGGGATGCATACAAAGTGGTAGCGAGGGGACACTGTATCCAGCAAATACTAGGGGTACGACAGGTGCTAGAACGCGCATTACACAACACAGAACAGAAGCTGGCGACCATGCTGCGAGCGGACGACCGCGGCGATGTGACCCAGCTGCAAATAGCAGACGCTAAGACAAAATATGCTGAGACACTGCGGGACCTGCGCAAGTACAATTTCAGAAAATACGCTAGCAGGATGCACAGGGAGGGCAACAGGGGTGGCACACTCTTAGCATGGATAGCTCGACAAGACCCCGACTTGAAACCAATCACGGAAGTCACAGACCAGGCCGGCCGCCTCCAAACATCTCAGATAGCGATCATGCAGGTTTTTTACACATATTACTCGCGCATATACCAGACCCCTAGCCAAGGCGACACCCTCGCGGCGTTCAAATTCCTACTCCCGTTGCCTATCCCCCAAGTATCACCGGCGCTCCGGAAGGACCTAGACAAGCGATTAACACAGGCCGAGATCAAGGCAGCGATAGGAATGCTAGCCAGAAACAAGGCCCCAGGCATGGACGGCTTCCCCCTCGAGTATTACCAGACCTTCTTAGCTTACCTTTCCCCACGTCTGACGACCATGTTCGAGGATGCACTCAGGGCGGGAGTCCTCCCACGCTCCCTCAGAGAGTCATTCATAGTATCGTTTCTAAAACCACATAGGGACCCCCAGCTCCCCTCATCCTACAGGCCGATCACATTACTTAACTCAGACTGTAAAATCCTAGGTAAACTGTTAGCGACAAGATACGCCCAGGTCGTACCCCAGTTGGTCCATCCCGACCAGAACGGATTTGTGCCAAACCGCAACACATCCCAAAATCTCCGTAGGCTCTTCCATGTCCAAGACGTAACTCGAGCCCAGTTCCCGAATGCAGCTTGCCTCATATTAGACCTCGAGAAGGCATTTGACACCCTCCTATGGTCATATTTGTTCGAAGTCATCGCCAAGAATAGCTTTGGCTCCCGCCTAATCGCTTACACCAAGCTCCTGTACACACAACTCAAGTCCAGGGTCAGGATCGGCACCTATATCTCCCCGGAATTCACCGTGGACAGAGGGACTAGACAAGGGTGCCCGCTGTCTCCCCTTTTGTTTGCCTTGGCGGTCGAACCCCTGGCGATACGTCTGAGACGAGAGGGTGAAGCCTGGGGTATTCCCCTGGCGCACACGTGGCACTGCGTATCTCTGTACGCAGATGACCTCCTGATATATGTTAGGGATGCCACGAGCGACCTGACGTGCATCTGGAGGACACTAGAGGAGTTTGCGACAGTGTCGGGCCTAAGGGTCATTTGGGGGAAATCATCCATATACCCGCTGAGCCCCCATATGGCCCCCTTCGTAATTAGAATGGGTACCCAATCTCTGGCCTGGAATGCCGACGCCCCCCGATACCTGGGAGTGCGGTTGTACCACACCCCGGAGGACTTATACACAGGGAATCACTGTAGGACGCTGGCTGGTCTTCGATCAGCGGTCAACTTCTGGAGGACACTCCCGCTGGCGCCAATAGGCCGAGTGGCACTGGCAAAAATGATCATGGTCCCCCGCCTGCTATATAGTTTCGCGAATCTCCCTGTGATCCCACCTCGTTCATTCTTCGGAGAACTGAACACTCTTCTGATAGACCTGATATGGGGAGGGGGTCGGAAGCGGGTGGCACTCGCTACACTTTACCTACCTACCACGGAGGGAGGACTGGGAGCGCCGGCCTTTGAGGCATACTTTCTGGCGGCCCAGCTCCAGTGGCTGTCCTACTGGACGGCGGGACGACACACGGGAGAAACTATCACAGCTACTGGTCCTATCTCGCAGGCCGCGATCGTCAGACTTCTGTTGCCAGGCACCAAACCCCTGCGGACTCGTCCACTGCAGGTGTCCGTTACCCGAACGTGCATGATGCGGATACACCGCATGTCCAAAACACAGCCACCATATTCACCTCTGTTGCCATTGGTGGGCTTCCCCCGGAGGGATTCATACTATTCCCCGGGCACGCTACGAGTCTGGACGGAACGGTCGGTCACGGAAATCGGATCTCTGTTCGAAGACGGACAGTTGCTGACGTTCGAGCAAATGATGGATCGATACGATCTGCCCCCGGGACAGTTTTTGCTCCATAGGCAATTATTGGATAGCAGCGGTGCACACTGGACCTCGGAGGCCGGCGAACCTGTGACGCATCCGGTGATACACACGATCATGCACATGGGAGTAGGGAGACACTTAGTGACATGGCTCTATAGAGCGATACGATCGCTACTCCTCCCATCCCTCCAGTCTTTACGCCAGAAGTGGGAGACAGACTTCGGCAGAGTGGTCCATGATGGGGAATGGAGATCAGCCCTGGAATTTCCCAAAAAAGTTTCCAGAAATGCAAGGTTCCGTAACATACAATTTAACGTCCTACACAGGGCCTATCTCACACCGGACCGCCTCCACCGATTCTTCCCGGATACCCACTTTGAATGTCCCCGGTGTCGAACCCCGAGGGCAGACTTCCGGCACATGTTCTGGGATTGCCCCACTCTCCGCCAGTATTGGGACATGATCCATCGAGTGCTGGAAGAGGTCACGGGCATTGCCACCATGAACACATGGGAGGCATGCGCACTCAGAATTTTCCGCAAACGGAAAACTGAGAAAACGCAATGCCGATTCCTATCACTAGCAATCCTCCTGGCGAAACGCAGTATTGCCATGCACTGGAGGTCCCCTACGGGGCCACCAGAGGCAGCATGGATCGGCGCGGTGCATAAATGGGGTAAGGCGGAGGAAGAGTTACTCCGGGAGGAGGAAGTACGGGGACATCGCAAACATCCTATATCCCTGGAGTGGGCGCAACTACTTCACACTTACACACAGGCGACACGCCCTCAGGAGTCACCTACACCCTCGCAATCCCAGGTACGACTGACGACACCAACCCCCACGTTTACATAAACATATCACGGATTCTACGCACATGTTGTGAGCGACTGCACTCAGCGACCCCCCGACACCCAGACGCAACACACTGAAGCTTGCTATAGGCTTACACCCAACGACCTGAGAATATGTACTCTACGCTTGGACACGGTGACCTAGAAAACCCCCCCTCCCGTCTTTCCCCCACTCCCATCCCTCTCCCGAGTTAACCAGTTCACCCCCATAGTTCCTGGGTAAGGTGACAAGATCGATTTAGACAGAGTGCAACCCGTATGTACTACTCACGAATTGATTTCGCACATAGAGACACCACGATGCCACATATAATGGCGGACCACACCCACATAGCTGCTGCCCGAGACGCCTTCCCCACGGTACCTGACACAACATGAGTTCACCCTCCCACGAGTGCAGTTAACAGACTAACATGTTTGAGACGGACCCACCCATGGGAAGTGCAGATGTTTTGATGGGATGCCATGTGATATGTGCTTCCAATGCACACAGAAAGGGACGATAGACAGACAACGGCCCCGAACTGTGCAATACCTAACAGAATCCAAGTCTCCAATTGTATCTCAATGACTTTAATTTTTGTAACGCTCGTTTACCTCGATTGATCACTGTAGTATTGTTTATGTAACTGTAACCCAAAAACCCAATAAACAAATTTAAAAAAAAAAAAAATCATCAAAATTGTGTATATTATTTCCACACTAATATCTTTCAGAGAATAATACTTTTTCTACAACTACTGGTGAAAGACATAGACATGTATATACAATTCTATAATGCATACTATTATTAAAAACATACTAAAAACATTTTTTTGAATCTCTTCTAATTTTTTTGAGTAGGCTAACAGCACAACAACATAAATCCTCTATCCTTAATGAGAGTGGATACCTTGTCAAAAGTGTAATAATTGCCCTCATCAACCGGGAAGGAGGCAGGGCAACAACATATCAAAAAGGGCTGCAAGAGAGACACATATCAACATAGAACAAACTACATACTCATCCTGCTTACACAATGTCAAAAAACTATACAGACGGCAGCACTTACTGAGTATATGGCTGTATTGTGCCCAAACCACGGTAGACTGAGCCACGTTATCTCTCACTAAAAGGGGAAAGGAGGTGTTGAATACTAAAGGAAACCCTGCTGTGATACCTGCCTTGTGCTGCCGCTGTGGGTTCTCCTGTGTGAACCATCCAACGCTCGGCGCCCAGCTGCACCCTTTGCCACTGTTGCACCAAGCGAGCTTGTCTGGGTCATGCCAGAGTGGGGGCAGAAGAGATACCACCTACCCTCAGACGACCACCCTTAAAATGTTGCTGGATGCTTTTAAGAAAGTGACCCTTTTTGCATGGATACCCTCCCACTTTTTGCTATCTGATGCACTTTTACTGAATGTGCACTGGGTCCCTGATAATCCTGTTCCCAGTACCTATGCTCTTTCCCAAAAATGTACCTTTGTTTCTACAACTGGCACACATATAAATCCCCTATATATATATATAAGGCCCATATAAGGGCCTTGTGACCAGAGAGGGTCTCTAAGGGCTGCAGCATACATTGTGCCACCCTCAGAGACCTCTCACCAAGCACATACCCATTGCAGACTGTGTGTTTTGGTGCAACTAGAACTGAAGAGTCGGCATGGCATACATCCCTGTTTCTTAGGCCCACAAACCACTGCCTGTGGCAAAGGTAAGTCACCCCTCTAGCCGGCCTCACCACCGTAAGGCAGGGCGCACTATACCACAGGTGAGGGCATAGTTGCATGATCAATATGCCCCTGTAGTGTCTAAGTACATTCTTTGACATTGTAAGTGCAGTGAAGCCATATTGAGTACATGAGCTTGGAGTTTGTCAGTGCAGTCACCACAGTTCCATGAGGGCTTTAATGAATGCTAGGAAATTTGGTATCAAACTTCTCAACATAATAAACCCACACTGATGCCAGTGGTGGCTTTATTGTAAAATGCACTGAGAGGGCATCTTAGAGATGCCCCTTGAAAAACTACTAACTCACTGGTGTGCAGCTGACTGGTCTGCACCAGCCTATCACTTACAGACATGTTTCTGACCCCCTGAGGAGGGAGCCTTGGTTTCTTGTGGGTCAGAAACAAAGCCTGCTGGGTGTGGCGGTGCTTCTCACCTACCTCCTACCCCCAAGCAGGAACAGTATTCATGGTGGTGAGCCTCAAAGGCTCCCTGCCCTTTCTTATGCTAGCCAGGGCCTCTCCAACTATTGGAGATACTCGCCCCTCTGACCAAGCCCTACTTTTGGTGGCCAGGTCAGCAGGAAAATTAGTAGTCAGGAGAAATATGTCTCACCTAAGGCGTCCTGAGCTGAAGCGGCTCCCTCCTTAGAAAATTCTAAATGTTGAATGGAAGAATTTTAGCCAATAGGAGTTGGGGGTGCCTCCCCATCTTCCCCCACCTAGGGAAGGGGTCATATAAAGGTTTTAGTCACCCTAAAGTGAAGTAGCCCATTGGCTACTACCTGCAAGTACCTGTAACACCCTAAATTCAGTATTTAGGGGCATTTCTGAAACTTGATCCTCAGATTCCTGCAACCTAAGAGGAAGAAGGATGAAGAAGACGCCTTGCAGTAAAGCCTAAAGATGACTACTGATCTAGCCCCAGCCCTCCTGGCCTGTCTCCTGCTTAAAGGCTCTGCAAAGAAGACAACGCCTGTCCTGCAGCCAGTGTCTTCCAGAAAACCAAGGAAGACTACCTGCACTTCAACAAAGACCAGATCTCCTGAGGAAGACTGCTCTGTCCAAAAGAAACCCACTCCAAGGACTCCGGATCCAGCTCAAACTGCAACGCCTGACTACTCTGCACTCAATGCCAAAGTCCGAGTCTGAGTGGCCCAATAGCCCAGTGAAGCCTTCCTGACATCTAAATCATCGGTGGCTGACCTCTCCTGGACTCCACAAAGACGGCTGCAGCCTCATCTTGAAGGGTCCCCTTGACTGTGACTGGCTCAGGTAAAGAAGTTCTGACGTCCAAAGGCACCAATGCAACCTCAGCCCCCAGACTTTAGGAGCCCATCTGACAGTGCCCAGGCATTCACAGACATCTCTACTTACCAGCCCAGCTGTTGGTTACCTTTGTCCAGCCTCCTGGTCCGAGCCTGCTGCCTCTTTGTACAACAGAGATTCCCCATTCACTTGCATTGGACGCCCTATGCTCATTTGCACCCTGCCGACCCTGTGCTGCTAGTGGTGTATGGTTGGTGCTGCCTTGTGTCCACCCCCTGTTCTTGCTTAAACCCCGGGGCCTGTGTCTTGAAACCGTGGGCACTTACCTGCAACCAGCACCTCAGTGACCTCTGCACCCTGCTGCCCCAGTGCCGCTGGCTGTGCTGTACCTACCTTGATTTGACCCTTGCCCAGTGTTGGTCCAGAACCCCGAAGACTGGATGTGTAAGTTGAGTACTTACCAGTAAATGTGCATAACTGTTTTCCTCCCATAGGATTGCATTGCGGTGCTTGATATTTGCACTTAGGGCCTGATTACGATGTCGGTTAGAAAGCCTCCGACCAACAGTCAGATTCTCCTACACCGTGTCGGAACCCATCCGCCCGACTCTGTCGGAAACATTTCTGACCAACCGATTACGATGCTCGCTGTCAGAAGCGGAACCGTTTGGTCATTCCAAATCGATTCCGACCGGCATTCGGAAAATCAGAGTTGGTCGGATCATACAGCTCAACGTACAGCGTTTGCAACCGACCGATTATGATGTCAGATTCCGACAGCCTTTCTGACTCGGTCTGGGCAACGTAAAAGGCTGTCGGAAACTGAATTTGGGGGGCCCTTGCAGGCCCCCTTTCATCCTTAGTCATCCAGTTTGGGGTTGGAATCCCCTATATCACCATGCAGAGTGGTGCAGGCACCATGGGGTGCCCGCAATAGGGTGCAATGTTTTCCGCAGACACCCCTTTTCCCTGTGGGAGCCTGTGTTGTTGGTCGGAACACATGCTCCCATTCAAGTCAAGTGGAGTCCTTCCGAAGGATGTTCGGAAGTATCGTAGTCGGTCGGAACCGAATCCGACAAGGAGTCAGGCGGTTTAGTTTCGACCGACATCATGATCTGGCACTAAGTGTCTATCTTTTACATTGCTAAGTTACTGGTACTGATGATTGATACTACAAAGTATTTTCAATATCACCGTAAAGTATTACTATTGCTTTTGCAATCACATTCATACTGTACCTGAAAAGTATTGCTGTCTTAAACTGGTACTTACCTGCAACCGAGTGTCTCTTGGCAATTTTCGACCGACTTTGCAGCCAAAAAGAAACTCTGTCAGATGGAGATACAATACGCCATGATGTACTCGGCACGTGTCAAAGTGGTGATCCCGACTGGCAAACTATTCTTCAATATGCCACAATAGGTGTGGGTCTGGGTGGATCAACCACCTCAGCGGAAATCCAAGCAGACCCCACGCGAACAACGAACAAGAAGGAACGCCCAACATCGTGGGAGGGGTGCCAGATTCTCAGTGCCCCCCTCCACAGCTGAGTCCCATCAAGAAAGAGACAGACTGGTGGCAGCAGTAGCAACGCTGACTGCCACCGGGGCCGGCGAGACATCCTCACTGACTGGTGACAACACTAGAGACTCGGACTCGGACCATAGATCCAACATAGTGGGGTAGCTCATCCAAGATCTTCCCCCAGTGACCTCCAGGACAACTGATGAAATGATCGGAGCCACGATGAGGACTGCAACTATTGTGGGTAGAGACGGTGTCTGAAACTATTAGCAGAGTGTAGTGAGGGCTTGGAGGACGATGAAGGAGGGTATTCTCTGTCTCCCTGGGCCAGAGCCAACTTTGGTTAATGACTACACTAGAAAGGGTAGAACAGCCGGGGCTAACATTGGTTTGCATACCTCCCACTTTAAGAGAGCTGTAGATGCTTCCATGAGTAATTGTACAATGTAAAGTTTACATAGGATTGGATGATGGGGGGACTACTCACTTGTCCTAGGGTATGGGTAGTTGGGATGTTATTCTTTTTTCAGTTTTGAGATTCACATACCAGGGACCAATATGTTCGAGGGCTGGACAAGCTCCTCTCTTCCAGGGTGGGGAATACAAGAATGAGGAATTGGCACTGGATCATACACAATGTACACCAATAGCTACCCCTGTGATCCTCGCATGGAATATCAGGGGGATGCTCACAACGTCCAAGCGGTATAAAATATTCTCCTACCTAAATAGGTGGTGTGTCTGCATTGCTATCCTGCTAGAAACCCTCCTACTGGCAAAAGAGGGAGTTGCTCTTCAATGTAGATGGCAAGGCCAGGGGTGTTACACCTCCTACTCTGGTGTATGGCAGGGGAGTACTGGTTTGGATAAGAGTGGGGGTCCCTCTTTAGCAAACAGGAAATTTGATAGACCCACAATATCTGGCAGTGACAGGTTGTCTAGCTGGCCAGGATGTGGCAATAATAAATATATATGGGCCTAATATAGACCAGGGTCTTTTCGTGACCGGACTATCGGGCACATTGGCTCCTTTTCTAATTCATACTATGATCATGGGGGAGATTTTAATTGCATAAAGGACACACTAGTGAAAAGTGTCTTCACAAGCTGGGAGAATAGACGGGGACTGAAAGATACATGGAAGCGACTTTACCTAATGGCACAAGATTTCTTCTACCTTTCACATCCACACAACTTCTACATAAGACTAGACATCTTTTTATGGACCTCGCACATCCATAGTCTTGTCTATACATAGGACTAGACATCTTTTTATGGACCTCAGACGTAAAGGGAATGTCGGATCAGCCATTAGGTCCCTGAAAGTCAGTTTGGATTCCGGAAAACACTGCCCCTCTCCATTGTGGGAAGAGTAGCACTTCTCAAAATGGTAGCGCTTCCTAGGCTACTATACTACTTCACAACCTTGCCTATATGGATTCCGAGAACACGATTTGAAGAGTTGGACTCTCTTCTTTTATCATTAATCTGTGGGGCGGGCAAAATGCAAGTGGCCCTGTCAACATTAAAGCGCCTGGTGCATAACAAAAGACTAGCGGTCCCCGGCTTCAAGACTTACTACATGGCAGGCCAATTTCAGTGGTTCATGGAGTGGTTGGCAGGGCGACAGACACAGGAACGCATGCTCAGGCCTTTTGTACCAGACCTAGATGTACTGCTGAGTGTGCTGTTAAGGGTGGGTCGTGGCCCACCAGATTTTCCTGGAAAGCTCCAAGCAGGAGATGCTGCTAGCGTAGATGCCTCTAGAAGACACAGAGCCTGGTCCCATACTCCCCGGACTTACCTATGAAAATGCTGACTTTTCTACCACATGGAGCACATTGGAGGGGAATAGCGGACTGGATAATGGCGGGTGCGAACAAAAAAAGGGATCTATTTATCGAGGTGACCTTCTCCTATTTGAAGAGTTTCGGCCAGGATTGGACCTCCCCCGGGGCCACTTCCTGCCTGATAGAGCAGTGATGGCAGACCTCCATCATCAGTGAAAGGCCAGTACCTCGGTGCCCAAAAAAATATAATGCTTGCCAATATATTAGGGCGGCGGGGGCAAACTTAAAGCGATCATATGCCTCTGCAGGGCAATATGAGAGGATACTCTCCAACCACTGACCATTTGAGGAACCGATAGGTGAAATATTTGTGTACCCCCATAGACGATAAAGGTTGGGAGAGTATATTCGAGAGAATCCTCAGGGTGTATAGAAATGCTAGATTCTGACTCATTAACTTCATCATCCTGCATAGGGCATACCTCATCCCTGGGCGCATTAATAAATACTTACTCAGGGAGGATGGGGAATGTCCACAATGCGGGGTAATCGGGTAGAGATACTGCACATAATATGGTCATACCCAGCATTACACAACTACTGGGAGGAAATCACTAGAGTAGTGGCAGATGTCACCGAAAAGATCATTCCCTGCTCACCGGCCTACTGCCTATTTAGTTTGTTCCCTCACACCAACAAAACTAAGGTAACCAATATGTTCCAGGACTTGGCATTCATCCTAGCTAAAAGAGAAATGACAACACTGGAAGGCCCTAGGGGGACCCCGAATAACAATATGGACAAAATAATTGTAGAGCTGGGCAGGTTCTGAGGGGGAGTCTTGCTCAGTGAAGCTCGTAGATGGATTGGCTTAATTAAGGTGGCCAGGGCTTGGGAAACGGTGGTTGACAGCATGAAAGTTCCAGAGCCTCAGTCTGTAGATTCCACACCCAGAGCGATATCTGTACTTGGTAGCGCATAGCTCACCGAATACCAAGGTGACTCCTGTGTTCCACGTAAACCTTGCCTCCGGAAGATTATTAGTAGGATCCACTTGGGAGGCTTTGCTTGATACTAGTCCCTGGATAAGGAACAGGATAGGTCCAAAACATGACCATGACCGGATGCGACTCAGTTTGGGTGAGTAGTTGGGGTTGAGGGAGTTTGAATGCTGATGTAATAAGACCTTAGATGACCAGCAATTTGCGGATTTAGATGAACAACTGTTATTACTAGATACTATAATGCGATGCAGGAAGTGTCATGTAACCTTCTAAATGAAATAAAATCTGTTTACAAAAAAAACCAAATGATTAGCACGCCCTCTGATAAGCCTACCTGCTCAACCACATTACCACAAAAGAGAGTAAGTATTATCTGCTTTAGTCTCTGTAAAGCCTCTTGGGATCCAATGGACTCTGTGCACACTATACCTTACTTTGGTATAGTATTTTACGGAGCACTGTTAGATGTTTGAAGTCCAGTTTTGAGCCTGAACTGAATACAACCAAACTAATTCCCACACTCAGAAATCTTTGGTAAAATATCCTAAATAAGTCTAAATTACTGATTTACCAGTGATTTTATCTGTAAACCTTCAATTTGGGACAGAGACGTATTCTGTCTGTACCGAAATACTCTTGGCTTGGGTGTGTTCAGCCTTAGGGGTTGCATATGTACAGCAAGTATGGCATCTTTTCAGAAATTGAAAGAACACAAGTGTCGAAATTAATGTGCCAGTTTCACTACAAAGTGCAGAAACAATTGAACACAACATATGGTAAGGCTGTAGCACTGTGGCATTTTATATTGTGCTGGCCTATGAGGTACTGCGGCAGTGTAATGCACTCCTCAGCAAGTGAGCAGCGTTGAATACTTGGGGTGAGCGAGGAACATTTGTAGTGCTGTATGCAGTAACGACCGGTGTTGTGGATGAGAGGCAGGGTGGACGACAGGAAGAGTGGGGGGCATAGGGGTGACAGGACAGAAAAAAAAATGTAAGCAAAAAACGTACTTGCAGCCGACCGCATTGTGCTCTTCTGCTCCTCTCCTCGCAGACACAGGCTCCCAGACTGCCCTGCGGCCAATCCTGAAGCTGCTGTCATACATGAGAGCAGCTTCAGGATTGGCCTGGGTGCCCTCAATTTGCGCTCCCAGACAGACTGGGAGCCTTTGCCTGCTCACTTCAGCCCGGCACGGCAGCTTGGGTTGGAGAGCGCTTCAATGCGCATGACGGTTTGGCAGGCCTGAAATAGCCAGCCAAACAGTTGTGCGCACTGACAACAGTTCCCAACACTCCTGTCATCCCCCATGTCCCCGCCCCCAAAGAGTCGGCACGAAAGAAAAAATAAAATGGTTATAAAACGTGTTTGTTATCGTTTTATTTTCCTTTCCTGCCATTTTTGACGGGTGACATTAGTGATCTCTCTTGCCTTCAAATGAGACACAATTATAGTGCTATGTCCCTCTAGCTGATTTGTAACTGTGGGAGTCCTATCTAATTCATGTAAGTAATAATAATACCAGTATTTGTAAAGCGCAAAACAATTACCTGAAGGTGTCAAGGCACTCGAGGTCCTCGGGAAGATTAAGCAAACTGTTGCCCAGAGTCACATGGTGCTGGGCTAACCTGCCGCGGAGGATCGAACCATGAGCCCCTGTGTTACGGGTTCAGCAGCCCTGGCTGCTGCGTCACACCTCTTCCCCTGGTGTAACTGGTGTTGGCCAAAGAGAAATGATCATAGTGCTGTGTAGTACCAGCCAACATAGGACGTTGGAAATACTTTGTCATGACATACAAAGCGGGGGGGGCGTGGCTTGAGCGCCGAGGGAGATGGCGGCGTGAGCTCGGAGCTCCGTGCGTCTTCCCCACAAGAATCCTGAAAGAAGGGCCGACGAGTCCGTGTGTGCCCCGGCGCCGATAGAGTGCCCGACGGTGACCAGCTGGATGAGGTTTGGGCGGCCAGCGAAGTACAGCGCCGTGTAGGACAGCCGACTGTTGCGGCCGCTGGAGCGGAGGGGAGGAAGGCGCTGCGCAAGATGGCTGCCGCGGCGGAGCCCTGAAGAACGGTGGGCTGAGCCGCAGAACGCACTGCCGGCGCACACAGAGGAAGCGCGGTTGCCACCGACGACGGACCCCACACAGCGTGGGATGATCCTCGGACCCCGGCTGCGGTGAGCGGCGATCGCGAGAGCGGACGGGGAGGACTACCCGGGTGAGCCGCTGCGGGCGAAGCTTGCGGCCAGACTCCTTTGCTGAGGAGGTGGGACCCAGATCTTCATCCCGGCCCTGAGCGCCTTGAGAGCCGGCAGGTGTGCGGGGACGCCCGGAGAAGGGGCTCACGAGGGACGGAGCACGGCGCTGTGTGGTTTGGGCCCCCCCCTCGCCCCAGCAACAGAGGCCCGCGGAGCACAGGGGGGCATAACGGTGGAGCCTGGGGGCCGGAGAAGGGCCTTTGGCGGCGCCGGACTTCCGGTGGAGTGACCAACCCACCACGCCGCTCGGGAGCAGAGTGACCATTCCTCCACAGTACTTAGGGACGGTGCACTGCGACGGAGGCTACCTCTGGGGCGCAGTGTGGATACAGCAGGGCCCCATAGCACGCAGCAGCTGGCCACGTGGTGGAGGCCCGGAGACAGGAGGCAGCCGCGTACGGCGTGGGCGGAGAGGCCGGCTACCATGGGGAAGCCAGGAACCAAGGGGGTGGAAGTGGCGAAATCGGATGCAGCAGAAGGGGGCCCCGCTGAGCAGACTGACCTGCAGCGATTGCAGGATAAGATATTGGACGCCATAACGGCCACTAGAAACGCGCTGCATGACGATATAGCGCAGGTGGCGACGGGGCTGGGCTTGCTCCGGGCGGACCACGACAAGCTGAAGGACAGGGTCAAGGATGCGGAGGTGGTGCTCAACGACCTGGCGCCGGCACACAAGGCGATGGAGTGTAAGCTGACTGAGGCCCTAGACCGTATACGCACCCTGGAGCGGCGGGCGGAGGACGCAGAAAATAGAAGCCGACGCGGTAATGTGCGGATCGTAGGCGTGCCAGAGACGGAGGGGACGGGGGACATGGTGGCCTACATTGAGGAATGGCTGAAAACAGTGGTGGCCCCGGAGGGGCTTTCGCCGTTCTTCACCCTGGAGCGCGCCCATAGAGTCCCCTCGGGACCTCCCAAGCCTGGGCTCCCACCCAGACCGATCATCGCCAAGTTACTACACCACAAGGACAGAGATTTGCTCCTGCGGAAAGCTCGAGAGGATGGCCCTTTCCAGATAGCGAACAGTAGAGTCACGCTTTTCCCGGACTTCACCTTTGAGACGCAGAAGCAACGGGCCTCCTTCCTCACGATCAAGAAGGAGCTGCGCAGTGAAGGATTGGCCTACTCCTTGCTTTTCCCAGCCAGGCTAAGAGTGGTAGTGGACGACAAGGCGATGTTCTTTGCTACGTCGGCGGAAGCCTGGGACTGGTGGGAATCATACAAGGCCGGGACTGACGGCGCCAAGGCGAGAGAGGAGCGGGAGAAGGAGCGGGAGCGCTCGCCCAAACGGCTGAGGAAATCGAGGAGACTGTGGAATCGAGGGCGGGGGAAGCTGGGCCCGACAACCTCCCAAACTGAAGCGGAACGGCAGGCCGCGCTGCTGGAAGTGGAGAAGCTCGGGCGGGCGGAGGGCCCCGGGTCCAGAGGGGCCATGGACTCGGACACTCTTGTATCGGCCTCTGGCTCGGAGTCGGATCTTTCGGGGACTCACCGCGCGGAGGGACCGCTGGTGACGCCGCAGACGGCGGACGAGATCCTGAACATATGAACTGCTGGCATTGCTGTGTGGGTAATGTTTGAAGGGCTGTGAGGGGAACCATTGCCTATGTACATAGCGGGGATCGGGGCACACCAAGGGGTTCAGGGCTGAATGGTTCTTGGGAATTGGGGAGGAGGCGGGGAGCTGGGCGGCGTGGCCCCCCTTTGGACGAAGCCGCGCTCCGTAGGCCCTTAAGGCACCCACAGCTACGGCTGTGTAGTTGAGACCTGGGTCGTCAGGTGTGGGAGTTTGGATGGGGACTGATATCTCGATATTGGGGCCTGTTCTGGGGGAGGGGGGGGGCTCCACAGTTGGGGACTGTTTACTGTTTTCGAAATTGTTGACCCTGGGTGTACCATGGGAAGGGCTGTTGCGAAGTTTTGTTCTGTTCAGGGGGGGCACCACCACCGTCGAAGGGCTGGAGCTGGAGGGAGTGTTTCGACCGGATTGCTGGGACAATGGCTAATGTGAATGGGTTGACCTGTATTACTTGGAATGTCCGAGGCCTACATACTATGCAGCGCAGACACAAAGTGCACGCCTTTTTAGTGCGCAGGGGAGTACACATTGCGATGCTGCAGGAGACGCATCTTACACGACAAGAGGGGGCGGCGCTACAAAGGCGGTGGCGGGGACAGGTTTTTTACACGGGCTACTCGGCCTATGCGCGGGGAGTACTCATTTGGGTTAGAGCAGGCACACCTTTCCAGCTCACGCGTCAATGGGTTGATCAGGACGGGAGATATGTGGTAGCGGAGGGGAAGCTGGAAGGTAAAGATATAGTGTTGGCTAGTATGTATGCCCCAAACACGGACCAGCTGGCTTTCCTCGCGACGCTCTCAGGGACGCTGGCCCACTCCCTGGCGGGCCTGGTCCTGCTGGGGGGCGACTTTAATTCCATTGCCGACCCCTTGCTGGATAGGTCCCACCCCCCTCTACGTGACTCTCCAGTTCACAGGCTGTCTAGAGGTAGGAGGGAATGGCAGGAGAGCTGGGGGCTTATGGATGTCTGGAGGGGGCAGCACCCGACTGACAGGGATTATTCCTTTTTCTCTGGCCTGCATGATCTGCATGTCCGATTGGACACGATACTATGTTCCCGGGGGGTGCTACCAAGCGTCACTGGATCGGAGTACCTGTCAAAGACGATATCGGACCATAATCCACTTCTGGTTCGACTGGCGTGGATAGCGGAGAGGCCCAGGGTTCCGCTCTGGAGCCTGCGGCCTGAAACCCTGGAGGATCCCCTCTTCGGGGGGGCCCTGGCGGAGGGTGTGGCCTCCTATTTCATGGAGAATGAAGGGACGGCGGCCTCTAGGGCGACGGAATGGGACGCCTTTAAGGTAGTGGTGAGGGGTATCTGTATCAAGGATTATGTAGGTGTGCGGAAAGTGTTGTTGGGCGACTTGGCTAAGGCGGATGTAAAGCTGAGGGAGGCGGAAAGGGGGCGGCCCGGACACCCAGAACTCCAGGAGATACTTTGTGCGGCTAGGGAGGCGGTAGCTGTTGAAGTGGAGAGGCTTCGGGCCTTTGACTACAAGCGTTATGTGCTGCGCTCCCATGTTGAGGGCGACAAGGCGGGCACCCTCCTGGCATGGCTCTCGAACCCCACAAGACGCTGCGCTCCCGTGCTTCAATTGAGGGATGCGGCGGGCGTGCTACAACACACTCAACTGGGCATAGTCGACGGCTTCCGGGAATATTATGAGGGCCTGTATAAGAGTGCCCCAGGGGACAGGATGGGGCTGGTGGAACCCTTCCTGGCTGACCTACCCCTACACCGGCTGGGAGATGAGCAGGCGAAAGACTTAGGGTCGGACATTACTGTGGGGGAGATACGATCGGCGGTGCGGCGCATGGCAAGGAACAAATCGCCGGGAATAGACGGGCTCCCCATAGAATTCTATAGCAAATATCTAGACGCACTGGCACCACGACTCCTGACCGTCTACAAGGAAGCCAAGGCGACGGGCCGAATACCACAGTCGATGAGGGAGGCGTTGGTGGTCCCGCTACTGAAGCCCGGCAGGGAGGGTAGCGACCCAGCGTCCTATCGACCACTCTCTATGCTCACCACGGACTATAAGATCCTCAGTTCCATACTAGCGACGAGGCTCCTACCTCACATGGCGGGGCTTGTGCACGACGACCAGAACGGTTTTATACCGAAGCGCAACACCACGACAAACATCAGAAGGCTTGTCCATATCATGAACGGGCTGGACGGCGGGGCAGGGACGGAGCTGGTGCTCTCGGTCGACATCGAAAAGGCCTTCGACAGCCTCGAGTGGGACTACCTCTATGCTGTCATGGAGCGCCTTGGGCTGGGAGCTGGCTACATTCATTGGACGAGGGTCCTATATGCGGGGGCGATAGCAAGGGTGAGGGTGGGACCGACGGTGTCCATACGCTACCCGGTGGAACGAGGCACTCGACAGGGCTGTTCCCTCTCGCCGCTTCTATTTGCGCTGGCTATTGAGCCGCTGGCGGCTGCGGCCCGTACGGGGCGGCACATCCGCGGAGTGCGGGCCCGAGACGGGCAACATTTCATCTCGCTATATGCCGATGATTTACTACTATTCCTCTGCGACGGTGTTGAGGACTTGTGGAGAGCGGAGGCCCTACTGGGGAGCTTCGGGGAGATGTCGGGCCTGCGGGTCAACTGGCCCAAGACGAGTTTGTTCCCACTGCTGGAGGGCGCTACCCAGCCGCTACACCGATCGGATGTGGCCTGGAACCCTACCTGTATTAAATACCTGGGGGTCCATATTTACCATAGGCAGGAGGACTTGCTGGAGGGCAACCTGGGGCGCTGCGTACGCGGATTGAAGGGCTGCATGGCCTTCTGGGCCACGTTGCCACTGTCGGTAGCGGGCCGGATCTCCCTATTGAAGATGGTTGCCCTACCGAGATTATTGTACTATTTTCGGACGCTCCCAATTTGGCTACCTAGCTCCTTCTTTAGATTATTTAAATCTCAAATCACGACGTTCATTTGGGGTGCGGGACGATGCAGGGTGGCGCTGGCTACGCTTTCTCGCCCGAAGGATGAGGGGGGTCTGGCGGTGCCGGACTTCGAGCTTTATTACCTAGCGGCCCAACTGCAGGCTTTCACGCAGGAGGTAGCAAGGGTGTTTCGGGGCCCGGAGGATGCCAGCCTGCGGGGGACACCCAGACACGTCCTGGCATATATAGTCCTCCGGCAGCGGTTGGACAGTAGGGATCTGTCGCTGGAGCAGCGCACGTACCGTCAATGTTGGAACCGGGCCCACAGGAGGGCAGGTGTCCAGCGCCCATATGCGCCTGAGATCCCCCTGGGCATGCTAACGGCCTTACCACATGGCGGCGACTGGTCGCGCCTAATGGAGTGGGAGGAAGCAGGTATACAGATGGTTGGAGACCTCTTTGAGAACGGCGCATTGCTCCCGTTCCAGGAGCTAACGGAACGCTTCGGCATCCCGAGAGGGGGATTTCTACTTCATGCAGCAGTGACCAGGGCGATGCAGGCCCACTGGGGTGCGGGACTTGAGGAACCTGGGACGGCAGCGGTGTGCCAGTACACCATGATGGCGGCGGGCACGATCAAGGCGGTAACGTGCCTCTATGGTCGAATGATTAGAGAGAATATCTCCCCTCTCACATCCCTAAAAGCCAAGTGGGAGGCGGACCTGGGAAGGGACGTACCTGACACGGCGTGGGCACAGCTCGTCCGTCGGGCTCGCAACAGCACGAGAAACGCTAGGTTTCAGTTGATCCACTACTATGTGTTGCATAGGGCTTACATGACCCCGGGTAGGATTAGGCGGTATTTTGGCGATGAGACGGCGACCTGTCCCCGGTGCCCGGCAGAGGGGGCCGAGCTGGTGCACATGTTGTGGGCATGCCCAGCCCTGCGGAATTATTGGCATGAAGTTGGGGAGGTGCTGAATGAAGTGACTGACAGATCCATAGCATATGGTCCGGCGGAATGTCTTTTGCACTGGTTTCCTCATACCCCTAAAAACAAACTTACGAGTAAGTTTATCGACATGGGCCTGATGGTGGCTAAGAGGGAGATCACTAGAAACTGGAAGTCGACGGTGGGGCCAACTCCACGGAGGTGGCGGCAGGAATTTCTAAAATGGGCTACGGCTGACAGCACGCATAGGTACCAGCTTGCGCGCAGAACCCCTAGCCAGACAGCAGCTGACGCCACGACCTCATGGGAAGTAATGGTGCAGGCGCTTAGGGACAGCGAGGCTGAGGACGAGGAGGGGATCCCCGGGGCGGCTGGGGCGGAAGAAGCAGGCTGAGGCCCGAGGAGCAGCAGGTATGCAGGGGGGCTGGCGCCAGCAATCCAGTAATGACTGTAACGTGGCCTTAGGCGGGGGGTGGTGCGAGGGACGGGATAGGGAGGGGAGTTTTAGGTTTTGCGCAGGGGATGGGAGTTGGGGATTAGCGCGTAGTTTGGTAGGGTTCTGAAAGTAGTTATGCACACATTCCGGACACTAACCACTCCTCATTCTGGAACGTCAGGCGTGGCAGAGCTGAAACACCATTGCCGCCCAACCCCCGGGTTGTGGGCATGACGGCTGTGTACTGTTTGACGAAGTATATTGTGTATCTGCTCGATTTTATGAAGCAACTACTACATGTATCGACCTGTACATGCGTAACTACAATAAAAATTATTTCACAAAAAAAAAAAAAAATGACATACAAAGCGGAATACTGATAGGGCAGTGTGCTTCCAACCAACATGGAACTTTTAGTTTTGGTTGCTGTTGGACAATGAGAAACATTAGTAGTGCTAGGTGCTGCTGGATGGTGAGAAGAAATGGTAATACAATGTTCTGCTGGCCAAAGTGGTACAGTCGTAGTTCTGTGTACTGAAGACTCCACCAGCACGGTGGAGTCTTCAGTACACAGAAGCACGCGTGGTTGTGGTTTGTGCCCACTGCTGTAACTCTGAGACTGAATGGTAGTGCCTTGTGCTGCTGGCCTGCAAGGTGGGTAATAGTGCTTCATGCTCCCAGCCCTGCAAGACTAGGTAGTAATGCTGCAAACCCTGGCATTCTGGTTAACAGCAATGTCGGCCTTTTCCACTAAGATACAAGTGGTATGCTGGTATTTTTTCAGAAAATAGCCCAGGTTCTTCTTTCACTATTCACCTCATGATCTGTTTCACTGCATTGTTCTTCACTTTTCTTTTTTTTTTATCGTCACCAAAAAGGCAAAGCTAACCACACAGTTCCATGCCATACAATTCAACCATACCACATAATTTGACACCAACCCACATAATTCGACTCAACAATGCAATTACATAACACACCACCTATATCCAATCCACACCACAGAATTCTACATCATGCCACAACAATCAACAGCACACCACATAATTACACTCCACTACACAACACAAAATACCATTCCACATAATTACACTCCATAACACACAATCCCATGCCACATAATTCCAGTACACTCAACACCACATAATTACTGTCCACATATTTCCACTGCACATCATGCCACATAATTCTACTACACAATTCCACTCCATGCTACACAATTCCTCATGTAACAATGCCAATGCAACCCACATAATTCTACTACACACCACATACATACACTCTATAATGCATGGGGTAAATGACATTGTCATTTAAAACGACAATAGATCTAACTCAAGTAAATACAAGCCCTATTGCATTTCCGGTGCTTGTTGACATTTGCAGCGCCCTGAACCTTAAATCCTGCTACGATAATACAGCTTTTTTCTCATTAACAACATTTAAACCACAGATAACTACTGGTATCTAAAATGTATGCCTTAATCATTTTATATAAATATCTGAAATATAAGAAGAGGGCATTCATTGGAGAAAATCGCCTATGCCACAACTTATGCTATGTTTTTGTCTTTAAAACTACAGAGTTGCAAAATTCAAAACACAACAAGAGAATATTGCAAAATATTTGCTGCAGAAGCACGGGTAGTCCCAAACTTCGGACAAATACCAGAGTAAGCGTTTTATCTTTTTATTTTTTCATAATGTGATTTGTATTCACTGTATTCACTGTTGAATTATCTGTTCATACCTAATTTACATTCATGGTTATAGTATGACAGATAAGTAGACTTTGTAATGAACCATGAGTATCAGGTTCAACACCCTGCTCTTGGCCTGGAGCGACCACTTTCATACTGCAATCATTTGTGAACCATGTTGTGTGGTTTCAGTCATGAGTGTCCGATTACTTCAACTATACACAAGCTATTCTGGGAGTTTTGTTGTGATTTTCTCAATATCAATGATGTTGTGGTGTGTATCAAATTGCATCAGGAAAACATTTTTTTTCCATGAATAAAGAAACATTAAAAGAAGTATTTATATTTCCAAATATCTAAAGTAGCAAAATGCTTGCATATGGCACACGTTTAAAGTTGGAAATCAAGTAAAATGACAAGTACAAATCACTGCTAACAGAAGATTGCTTTAATTTCAGTCCTGGATGATTGTGACGAAATGAAAACACATGTTTACACCTTATACGTACTATTTTCCTCGCTGAGGAGGCGAGGAGGATACTGGATCAAGTAGGCACTGCAGCGATCATCCTGCTCGATCTCAGTGCCGCATTTGACACTGTCAATGATAACGCTGTGATCTTCCGGCTAAAGAGTTTGGGAGTGACCGGCACTGCTATAACATGGCTACAGTCCTTCCTCTGCGACTGGTTCTTTCAGGTTTTTGTAGGAGATGTCTCCAACCAGTTGCCTCTCAGCTGTGGGGTGCATTAGGGCTCCTCCTAGAGCCCCACGCTGTTTAACATCTATATGAGACCCCTAGCGGAGATTGTCCATCCATTTGGCATAAAAATCATCACCTATGCAGATGGCACGCAGCTCGTGGTGGCATTAAACCACCCCGAGAGGTCATCTAACACCCTAGGCCCTTGCCTTGAGGAGGTTGCCAAGTGGATAGATCTCTCATGCCTTAAACTCAACGGGGATAAGACCGAGCGTATGCTCCTTGGCAACTTCCCCTCCTTCAATACTGCTCTGCTCTGGCCTAACTGTCTCGGTCCTGCACCAGATCCGAAGGTCCAGATTTAGAGCCTTGGCATTTGGCTCGACCACTCTCTCAGCTTCAACCACCAGGCTTCTAAGATCTCAGCTACCTGCTACGGCCTTCTGCGGATGCTTCGCAAGATCCTTCCTCTACTCCCTTTCCAAGTAAGAAGGATCATGGTTCAAGCTCTTTTCCTTTCTAGCTTGGACAATGGGAATGCCCTTTATCTGGGAGCCCCTCAATCTACCATCCATAAGCTCCACATCATTCAGAATTGTAGTGCTCGTATGCTCCTTCAGCTCCCCCGACCGCAATCTGCAAAAACAGCACTAAGGAGCCTTCATTGGCTGCCAGTCAAGGCGAGGATCCAGTTTAAGGCCATGTGTCTGACTCACAGGGCCTTCTTGAAGAATGGCCCAGCGGTGCTCCAATCCCTGATCACCCCCTACCAACCTTCCAGAGATCTTCGCTCTATGTTTTCCTTCCTAGCCGCCACACACAGAATAAGGAAATCTAGATGGGGTGGGCGCTCCTTCTCTTATAACGCTGCCAACTCTTGGAACGCCCTCCCATTGCATCTGCAGAAGGAGCCTAACCTGCTGATATTTCAAAAACTTCTAAAAACCTGTCTTTTAAATTATTGTACCTAAACCTCTTCTTCTCTGTCTTTCTGTGTTCGTCTGCAGCGCTGGGAGGCCTCAGGGTAGCCATTGCGCTTTATAAATCCTATTTCACTTTATTTTATTTGTAACACATTTAGTAATAATCAGTAATAAGTTTATCTGATCGGTTTTGTTACATTATGAGTCTGTAAAGGACCAAATACTGAAAAGCATTCTATTTACTAATTAACCCCTAAATGATGAGGGTTCACCCCCAGCCGCGGTCCGTGTAGGTAACAGTGATGGGGCCGCGTGAGGGGGGATTTCGTGGGACGATACAGAGGGAAATGTAACTATTTATTTAATTTTCCCTCTGCATCATCCCTCGAAATCCCCCCTCTCGTGGCCCCACTACTGTTACCTGCACGGACCGCGGCTGTTCACCCCTCCTGTCCCCAACTTCCTAGCACCCCCTCCCCCCACCCGTCCCCGATGCAGAGCCCTTTTTTGATTATTTTGGGTCGTTCGTGCATAGGCCTCCATATCTTTTACCCCCACATCTGCCAAACAATCTTCTGCACAGAAAGTGTTTCTGTTACCTTCAGAACTAGGCTTTTCCTGCATCAGCTAAATTTAGAACGATTTATTAGCAGCAAAGTTCACAGGCCTGATTATCTGGTGCCAATTTTGTTCAGCATACAAAAATGTAAACAACAGTGACACACTTTGCTTTTAACTCCATAAATCTAACTCTGACACATTTACATTTGCGACTATTTCTAATGGTTGATAGGTATATATACCTAAGAGCAGACTGAAACCAAAACATGGTTTGGGTTCAATGGCAATAAGGACAAGCCTCACTAAACTAAATAACAAAATGATCACCAATACTGCCACCTATAGACCTTATTTCTTCGGGGAGGAAACGTATTAAGTTAAACAATATGTTCCATAGACCTCTTTTTCCGTCTGGAATAAATCAATTATTTTAATTTTTCAAATCTCAAGACACAATTTTCAATTTTTAACAAAATTCAAATTTTACATATATATTGCTTACACATATCAAAAATACAGAAAATGAAATCACATATTCTGGCTTCCATTCATCACATTCATTCCATCATCCATACATTCACTATACAGTTTCAGAATAATCACAACACAATTCTATACAAATATTTACAACAACAGCATTGGGAACAAATTAAATCTTTTTCACTGAATTCACTTCATAATTCATATATTCCTAAGCTGTGCGAAGAGGTGGTCTACGCGTTTCAAACTCCCTTAGTGGGGGGAGTTCTCATCAGGACCTCGTATCTGTGGACAGGAATGACATAGGAGTGTCAGTCTTGGGGATGCCTTACTCTTTTTTTCTGCGAAACTAGTTTGAGGCAGTTAAGTGATGAGCTTACCTTCTACTGTTTTTACTTCTTATGTTGGCTTCACTAAAACAGAAAAAATGAACAACACCTTAATTGCACCGTCTAACAACCAAACCGCATTGCTTGATCTAGTTCACTAGTGCCCGTCGCTGGACCCACTCAATCTTTACTTACATGAGCCGTTTGTCCTCAACGTGCCTTGAAATACTAATGGGGTGGGAGTCTCTACCCTCGTCCTGCCAAGACAAACCATAACATAATCCCATTAGGGGTTCTTCTTTCTTATAGTGGCCAACACTCTTATTAGGAGGAAAAAGGTGGACGGTCCACTTACGTGATATACTGTTTTTTTTATGAATGTATACGCTGTCTCGTTTCTTTTAGAAGCCGGTCATGCGTTAATTTCTTTGAATCGAGGTGGTGACTTATTGGTTGAAATGGAAAGGGGCGGAGCCTAGTGACGTGCCTGGTATTTGTTGGAATCTAATCTTGCGGATGAATTATTCTAAACAGTTACACCGCAGCTGGAAGGCTTCCTTGGATTGTTTGTATCGTATGGATGTGTGACAGGGCTGACTCTTCACTGAAGGAAGTCTACGTCATCTGCCATATGGATGGAAGCTCATTGGTTGAGGCAGGGGGCAGGACCCTTTACGAGTACGGCGGAACTTAATATTAATCTGTAAGTGTGTAAAAGAGGCTTATTCAAGAACCTCGTTCAAAAACTTAGTTGCTGCGCAACCAACACAATATTTTTACCAGAATAGAATCATCCATAGTTGTCTGCCCCTTTCCATTTCAACCAAGAAGTCACCACCTCGATTCAACAAGCAGTACGCAGCGAACGCTGAGATTGTTACAGGTTGCTGCTCCGCCCGGGTGGATTAAGAGTGCAACTTAGTTGGAAACGCCGAAGGTAAGCTCCATTACAAGACGCTTTCTTGAAACACCAAAAAAACGGTCCGTTTAGCGACCCGTTCTCAGACAGGATTTTCCCCTTTCTGTCTCTATGAGAAATTCACGCATGACCGGCTTCTAAAAGAAACGAGACAGCGTATACATACATCAAAAAAACTGTATATCACGTAAGTGGACCGTCCACCTTTCTCCTCCTAATAAGAGTGTTGGCCACTATAAGAAAGAAGAACCCCTAATGAGATTATGTTATGGTTTGTCTTGGCAGGACGAGGGTAGAGACTCCCACCCCATTAGTATTTCAAGGCACGTTGAGGACAAACGGCTCATGTAAGTAAAGATTGAGTGGGTCCAGCGACGGGCACTAGTGAACTAGATCAAGCAATGCGGTTTGGTTGTTAGACGGTGCAATTAAGGTGTTGTTCGTTTTTTCTGTTTTAGTGAAGCCAACATAAGAAGTAAAAACAGTAGAAGGTAAGCTCATCACTTAACTGCCTCAAACTAGTTTCGCAAAAAAAAAAGAGCAAGGCATCCCCAAGACTGACACTCCTATGTCATTCTTGTCCACAGATACGAGTTCCTGACGAGAACCCCCCCCCACTAAGGGAGTTTGAAACGCGTAGACCACCTCTTCGCACAGCTTAGGAATATATGAATTATTAAGTGAATTCAGTGAAAAAGATTTAATTCGTTCCCAGTGCTGTTATTGTACATATTTGTATCGAATTGTGTTGTGATTATTCTGAAACTGTATAGTGAATGTATGGATGATGGAATGAATGTGATGAATGGAAGCTAGAATATGTTATTTCATTTTCTGTATTTTTGAAATGTGTAAGCAATATATATGTAAAATGTGAATTTTGTTAAAAATTGAAAATTGTGTCTTGAGATTTGAAAAATTTAAATAATTGATTTATTCCAGAGGGAAAAAGAGGTCTATGGAACATATTGTTTAACTTAATACGTTTCCTCCCCGAAGAAATATACCTAAGAGCAGGGCAGGCTTTAGGACAGTGCAAGGGCACTGGGCGCTGCCCTGGAGTGGGGTGAGTTGACGTCAGGTAGCGGTGCTGTGTTTAGCAATAACATGATTTAAAAGTAGGTGGCGCTCAGCTTTCAGGCAGCAATACAAATTTCAAGATTACTCTTGTGATTCATGTTCCTGCTTGAGAGAGCGAGTTCGGAGTTTTGTCTAGTGGCAGTTTTGACTCGCCATAAAGTAGCACAGGGGGTTAAATGCCTGCTGCAAAGAACAGATCTGTATGTTATGTGGAAAGCTGAGTGGATTAGTAAAGCCAGCCTTTACCAGGGCTTTAAAACAAATGAATGTATGCAAGAGAAGGGCTAGATAGAGATGAGGGGCCCTTTTGCCGGGTGGTAGTGATGGAATCTGATGAGGACGTCATGGGGGTGGGGCGCTGAAAAAGATTGTCGCACCGGGCGCCACAAGCGCTAAAGCCAGCCCGGCTTCAGAGCACTGTCATGGTGCTGAGAAGCTTACTGAACAATGCATAGATAAGGGTAAATAATCATAAAAAAGTGAACTGAAAGAGTAGATTTTAAGGGACTGTTTGAAAAGGTCAGGTGTGTCCTATTTTAAGTCCCTACAGATACGGGGATTACATTCCAATGTTTTACTGCACCAACAAACAAGGCTCGCTTTCTTCATTTATCTCGTCTGAACTTGAAAAACATGGCACAACAATTCATATCTTCCAAAATGTTGGTGTAGAAAAACTGACCTCACAGAAAGTATTGTATATGGCGCATTTTAGCCAGTAACTAATGCAGGCTTTTGCGAGCTGGTTGTATATGGTTTCGCCAGTGAAGATTAGAGAGGTCAGCTCTGCTGGCCTTGGACTTCTGTTTTTTTAAGAGGAGTAACATTAGAGTCTCTCGTGGCTAGAGGAAAAGTTCAGACTCTAAGCAAAAATTAAAAGCTCAGTTCAAGACAAGAAGGTCAGCTGGCAAATGCAGTATTTACTTAAAGATTTTTGCAGGACAGCAGTATAAGATCTGCGATTTTACAGGTTTTAATGACTTTGAGTGTAAACAGCAAAGCTCTCGCAACCACAAAACAGTGTGAAACATAAAAACAAAAGTGACAATAAAGTAGCAGAAAGCAGCAGATCTCTATGTTCGTGTTCTTTTTCAAAAGGATGTTTTATTGGATCCAAAATCAGCCGACACGTGTTTCATCGTGTTAAAGTGGAGTCAACACGACTCTTCAGGGCTGGTATAAAGACCCAGGCATCTATGGGTTGATGCGAAAATGAATACGAGTTGATAGAAATATCCTGTAAAGATATTGACGGGTCTGTCAATATATTCAATGAGCAGAGAACCCTGGTTCCGGGTTTAAAGCTGTGTTTCACACAGCTGTGTTGGTATATTAAAACAATGTTGCTCGTTTGCTCCAAAATGAGACTAAACACGTGTGGGTGTTTAACCGTACCGGGAGGGGATCCGAATGTTTAAAGTTTTAAGGCTGGTTCTTGGTTAAGAGTCTCCGTAGGTAAGTGAACTGAAGATCGGTATCCCTCCTCTGTGTGTTCCCGGTCGCCGTGTTCCAAAGACACACCGGGAACACACAGAGGAGGGATACCGATCTTCAGTTCACTTACCTACGGAGACTCTTAACCAAGAACCAGCCTTAAAACTTTAAACATTCGGATCCCCTCCCGGTACGGTTAAACACCCACACGTGTTTAGTCTCATTTTGGAGCAAACGAGCAACATTGTTTTAATATACCAACACAGCTGTGTGAAACACAGCTTTAAACCCGGAACCAGGGTTCTCTGCTCATTGAATATATTGACAGACCCGTCAATATCTTTACAGGATATTTCTATCAACTCGTATTCATTTTCGCATCAACCCATAGATGCCTGGGTCTTTATACCAGCCCTGAAGAGTCGTGTTGACTCCACTTTAACACGATGAAACACGTGTCGGCTGATTGTGGATCCAATAAAACATCCTTTTGAAAAAGAACACGAACATAGAGATCTGCTGCTTTCTGCTACTTTATTGTCACTTTTGTTTTTATGTTTCACACTGTTTTGTGGTTGCGAGAGCTTTGCTGTTTACAGTTTATGGTAATCCTTTCAATTGTCTTGGAACGGTTTTAGGGTCATTCCGTTCGCCCTTAACGCACCACACATTAGAACTTTTCTCCCCACAGAGTGTAACGTATACTCTAGGTAGAGCGCCATCATCTGAAACTCCTTCAAACCCTATCAGTTGCTTTTCTTTAATGACTTTGAGGATATTCTCTGTAGATATTTGTAAAACTGAGAGAGAATTACAGGCAGCTGTGCCTAGCGGATTTAAGGTGGCTCTCCCCAATATGGTACATGTTAGATCAAGTTTATGGTTCAAATATTTTTATTATTGTTACAATTTCGGTGCAAAATGATACACGAATGCAGTTGCTATAGGACCCCTTACATGGGGCGCTCATAGAAATAAGAAAAATAAAAGCACCCAGAACAAAACACCAACTGTCCCAACCCAAATTCACTGCCCGTCCTAATACTTACTCCAGAAAACTGCACTTAAGCATCTTGCAAACCTCTAGTACCTCGTGCCTTGTCGTCCTCCCTCTCTCGTTGTGTACCGTCCTCAGTCTCTGTATGTTGCAGCAGGCGTAAGTATTTGGGACACGTTCATTCATAAACTTTCGCAGAGAGCAGTGTGTTGTAGAGTAGCCACAGCTCTCTGTAGGCAGCTAGCTGATGGGTCATCGCGAGGGTCATGCGTTCCATACCTAATATACACCATATTCTGTTGAGACATTCAGTATGTGTCTGGAGTTTCTCTTTTTCCCAAAGAGAGAGAATTCTTTGTAGTGCTGCTCCTAGTGCCAAGCCAACAGATCGACCCCTCCTAGATTTAAGGGGAAAGGTCAAGGGTTTGGGAAGCCCCATGACAACGTATGCTGGGAAGCAGGGCAGCTGTGTGTCAGAGTAGTTGGCAGTGGTGGTCAGGACTGCATCTCAGTACCTGGTGAGTTTTGGACAAGTCCACAGAAGGTGGAGCAATGTTCCTGGTGCGTAGAGTGACCAGATTCCCAAAACAAAAAACCGGGACAGGTCATTGACATATAAGTAGGACTGGCAGAAGCACCCAGGGCTTTAAGTGATATGAAAAAACGGGGTAGACGAGGGTCTCTCAAGGGGCGTGGTCAACGTAAATAAGGATGTGGCTTAAAACACATGAGCTAAAAAAATCTGTGCTTAGCATAGCGTCCCGCTGAAAAATGTGCTGCTTCTGTCATTGTATCCAGATATATAATACAACAAGTAACATTACAGCGACAATAAGCCAGGACTATTGGCTTTGTCGATTGTTGTTAGCTGCATAGGCTAAATAAGCAACAACTTTGGCTTCATTGTACATAACATTGAAAATGCTTCAGTTCTGGATTGAAAAGACTGTGAAAGAACTGTAATGAGTCCCTGTGAAGGTAGTCAAGGATGGCACTGCGGCAGCAGTAAGATTATTTTTTTCACTGTGAGGGCAAAAATGGAGAGCTCGATAAAGACCTGTGTCAGCACCTGTGCGAAGTAAAGCAGGCGCACCAAGACACTATTTAAAAACGGGGACATTTATCTGTTTAATGTAAATGTAAATGTACAGGAATTTATAAATGTAAATGAACAGGAATTTATATAGCGCAAATCACCAAGCGGTTTCTAAGCGCTTGCTTAGGGAACCCGTCCTGGTATTCCCCTGTGAGATAACCCCGGCAGGGTATCCGCAAGGTGAAAGCCAGGCATCCCGCCGTGAGGGGCCGTTGTGGAGATTAAGCAAGCTATTGCCCAGAGTCGCAGAGTGTGAACCCGTGAATCGAGTAGGCACCGGAGTGAGAATTGTCGAGTCCATGGACATTTTAGGACTCAAGACCCCGCCGAGCTGGGAATTGAACCCTGGTCCCAGGCTGACCTCTGCTTCCAGGTCTGCCTCCTCTAACCAGTGAGCCACACTTCTCCACAACCCGGGCACTGTACAAAAACCGAGGCATTTCTTTAATTTGGAGCACAGTGTTGGGACACCAGGACACTTCTCCAAAAACCGTGACTGTCTGGGGAAAACCAGGATGTCTGGTCACCCTACATTTTTTTAATATTTTTGTTAATAAATTGTTGTAAACCTGATAATGTATTAAATAGAAGACAATTCTCTTCCAGAATTTCTTATAGTGTGTTATTCAAGATATTGTGAAGCTAAACAACTAAAATGGAATTTTTATTCCACAATTGAAATACATTAAATATGGCATAGTGAAGTGATACCTCTTAAACAATGAAATGCATGTTGTTTCAGATTTGAGATTACTCTTATATTTATAGGATAATTCCACTGAATTTGATCTATCGACCTGCCAATAACATCCCTTATGCAACAATAGAAGATGATTTGGAAGGGAGATTTGAGAAGTATTGTACAAAGGACAAAAGTGGAAACCTGCAGATGAAGAATACTTCAGAGATTGAAAAGAAATGCTGTGCATTCCAGCACTGGGTTTACCAATGGACAAATGGAAATGTCCTTATAACAGATTTGCAAGGTAAGACTATAATTTACAACTAGTCTAGTACATTAGTAGATACATCTGGCTAGAGCGTAATGTTTGGGAGTCCTCTTCTCCTAACTTCATATTTTAGGAACGTCACATTTATGATCCAGCGACCTATCATAACTTGTAACACTGTTTTAAAACCTATTTCCATAAATCTCAACCATCTGTTTTCAATCTTGCTGAAAGGGTGAAGTAAAATGTCAATAGGGATGGTTCGTATGCCTCCTTTCCCACAGCAGAGACGATTGTACCTCTAGCTAAAGTTATACATATTACAGCAATATGCACTACAGCGTGTCTAATGCCACTGAATGTACCATATTTCATTTATCATTAGTGTTTGTGCTTATTAATTACTTGCGGTGTGGCAGGCATGCAGCCTTGCTTTTTGGTGGAAGCATCCTCTTTGATGAACTTAACGTTTTAGCTGTCATTTCTCCTTACCATGTACTCTAGTCATTTGTATCAAAAGTATTTTAGATTATAACAATGATTGGTTATCTAGTTATTTAGTCTCCTTGTTTTCTCACGTGTATTTTCACATCCCAGTAATAAGAAGTTTACATACTTAATATCACCGGCAGAGATGGGCCTTGGGACCAGTATCATGAGTTCTTATTTGAAAATGGGCATTGACATTAAGTATAGTTTAATGAATCCTTACCAGTCTTGTTAAAGAGTCACTTCCATGTGGCCAGAAGTTACTTTCACTGCCTGAAAACAGATTGTCTAGGGATCAATCTCCGATCACATGCTATGTTAACATGCTATGTTTTCATGGGAACCAGCTCTGGAGGAGTTTGCATGGCTCTGAAATAAATGAGATTCTTGGGGCGTTGGACAAGGGATTGTAGGTGTTTGTATTTCTGGTTTATCTGCTTTATTTACTTTTCTGATACTAGTCTGTGGTTCTTTCCACACTACATTTTTTAGTAAGGGATAATTTTATACCATACCTATTTGCATCCAAGATTTGATTGGAATTGGCTTTTGTAAAACAATTTCCTTAATGCACCGAATACAATTTTATTTTCCTTTTCGAAATAGCCTTTAGTGTCATTCCTAGCTGATGAAACATCCCAGTATTTGATGCCTTCACTTCGATATGAGACATTACCTTTGTATTATTCCACACCCTACTCACTTTAGACACATACATAACATAGATGCATCGAAGATTTGGGATTCATTTAGAGTTTAGTGGATGGGGTACTCCATCACAAACACAACTGAGTATCCTGTCTGGCACACCCTCAGTCCGCCCACCAGATTTAGAGATGAGAAAACCCAAACTGTCTGCCGACAGAGTAGAGGCTGTTGGAAGGACATTACACCATCTACTCTACTAAGGGTGAACAGTGTAATGTATTTTTTCCTACCCCTCACTGCCAAGATAAAAATGATGACAGTGATAGACAGAAAAAAAATAGATTTTCACACAACCGGAGAAAACTCCAAGGGTGTGAGGGTCATTCGTTTTTTATTTTTTAGATCTTAACTCCTGCTTTGGGAGTTTGTTTCTTTAAAACAAAAACTCAGAAATTTTTTGATGAACTGATTGTGGCCATCCAACAAATATTTTGTATATTGAAAAGAACTGCTGAGACAGCCAGCGAGGAGGTCATCTCTAAATTTGACGTGCACAGTACCCTCTGTCAAACCATAAATCAAGCCTGTTAGGAGAAGGAATGGACTTCACTACTGCTTTAGGTGGAAAGTAGACACTGTGATGTACAAGGAAAGTAAAGTATCATTGAAAGAAGTCATGGATATAAGAGGTCCGTTAGTGGAAGGCTCCATGTCCTCTGCTTTCACTTTAACATGTAACATATCTAAACTGTTCTTTTTAATTTCTAAGTTGAATGAGTAGGGTTGGTGAATTAGAAAAAAACAGATAAAGACCTATATTTTTTAAATATATATTCCTCTACGATGGACACTCTATCTTTCTGGTTAAACTTTGGGACTTCATTAGCTGGTCAGACTATCGCAGTGAAAGCTAGAATTAATCATAGGACGTGTGAAGAACATACAGCGCTGTTATTCAGAATTCACAATATGTTCTTTCCGACATCAGAATTCTTCCAGCAACCATTACGTTCTGAGAGATGAGGCTTACCTTTCCTCTGATGAAGCTAACATTGAATACGTTGGTTTTGGAGAATGCATGTAAATAAGCATCTTACGCTCTGGTTGACCCTTGTTCCAAGCTCAGAGGCTGAATGAGGATTCATTGTACAACCCAAATTGCTTCACTATTAATCTATCCCTATCATAAACAAAAGACTCATGCTCCTCGGATTGGTTCTGATGGGACTATCTCATAGTGATGTAACAAAGAGCACTTAAGGATAATGTGGCCCACACATTACATGTACCTTTAAGGCCTTTAATATATTAGAGACAAGTATTAAACATCCTGAGAAGCTCTACATATAAACTAAATCAAATCTAACAATGGATCGATTACATTTTTTTACTCTTTGACTTGGCATTTAAACTACTTGCCAAGCCTTTTCTTTACACATACGCCACCCCTAAGGTAGGCCTTAGAAAGCTCTAAGGGAAGGGTGCTTTTCAAGTAAAAGGTAGAACATGTACTTTTATGTTTTGCCTGCCCTGGTAGTGATAAACAGCTAACTTCGTTTTTCACTACTGTGATGCCTACCCCTCTCATAGGATAACATTGGGAATTCATTTATACACTTTTAAGCTGTAATTCCTGATCAGAAAAGAGTAGCCAGTTCATGTTTTATTTTTTAGAATGGTAATGATAGATCCTCCTAGCTGGTGAAATTGGATTTAACAATACTGTTTTAGAATTGCCACTTTTAGAAAGTGATTACCCAGAACATGGGGCCAGTGAACAATATTAAAACCACAATAGTCCAGGGAGAAATGTTTTGGAATAAACAACATACACAAATTAACAAAACCAAAAAACATATGGTTTGATCTAGATAAAAAGAAAAGTACCCACAATATATTTTTCAAACAAGGAGAAGTTTTTTGGTTATTATTTTTATTTTATTTTCTGAAAGATAAAATACCATACAAAATCCAATATATCAACAAACATATATGCCCTCACATGGCTACACTACACAAACATATAATAGAAAAATATACAGTGTAAACAAAAATACAAAATGGCAGAGGAATAACATTCAAAATGTTTGTCCGTATTATAAATGCTTCCTCTTTGCCAAAGGAGGCTTTTACAGCATTTTGACCATGGTACTTTGTTAGGTCATCATCAGGACATATACAATTTGGAGAGCAACGACAAAAAATCATATCTAGAAATAAATAATAACGTATGTAAGATAGCAAGGGACAAACCAAAGGCCTTAAAAAGGTGGTGGAGGAAGAAACCATCACCAACCTAAAATTGAAATCACCAGCTAGAATAGGAGACAACATAAGGCACCAAGAATTTAAGCCAATATTGGCCAACAGTTCGACAAGCACCTGCCAGGGTTTAAGACCAGAAATGTGTGTATACCAATTTATTAGGAAAACTCCATAAGTACCATCAAAAGCAAGAATGATAAAGTACTTATTACAGATGATGAGTCGGACAGGAACTCAAAAGAAAATTTTCAATCAAGGAGTTCACAACCGTCTTTGTTTCATTATTTCTACAGAACAAAAATTAATCATTAATAAACCATAAAGAAGCCAACCAGAGAAGCGATTTGCTATTGATTGCTTTAAAATTCAAAAGCTTACCAGGGAACCCTACTTCCTGTATCACCAAGTGTATTAACAATTACACTGTTTCAGAGTAAGTGCGTCAATGTGTCTTAATCCTGGGCCTGCGTGGGTCCTGTTTCAGTCAGCGCTCCATCGCTGTCGTCTCGAACTTTTACTTTGCCCCGGTACGGCACCACCTCAAGTACCCCTAAAGTGCTAATTGCTTCCAAGTGCTATTTTTCATTTATTCTTTTAAAATTCATATCTCAACTTTTATACATTGGATTTTTTTGTTTTGGTCTTGTTTTGTTAAGAATATAATAATCTGTTTTTTTACACCTGTTTAGAATCTTTTTATGATCTACTCATTGTGTTACTTTGTGTATGTTGCACAAATACTTTACACATTTTCTCTTTAGATAAGCCTGACTGCTCTGCGCCAAGCTAAACTAGGGTTGCACAGGCTATCTTTTAGTATGTATGTAACTTACCCTGACTAGAGTTGCGGCTCCTGCCTGACCTAGGTGCATACCTCAGCCTACCAGGAAGTCCAGGTCTAACACAGTCCATAAATAAGATGCCAATCTGTAAGTATGCAAATATAGTAAAGTATAATAAACTGGGATACACTCATTTCTGGCCTTTAACCCTGCTAGGTGCTTGTCGAATTGTTAGGCAATATCTGCTTAAATTCTTGGTGCCTTATGTATGCAGTAATATTCTGATTTCAATGGCTGAATGTCCATTGGTGCAGATGGAAATCAAAAAGAAACTGACATCAGCAATCGAGGTGGCACAGATATAGTGGCCCCGACATCACATACAGGGCAGGGCGGAGCTGACACAGAGCCAGACACCACCCACTGATGTTCGAGGGAATTGCTAAAAAAGTTTCTGCATCCAGTCTGGCGCCTGAGGAAATTCACAGGGGGAGGACTCTGCAGTTACATAGTCTCTACCAGAAAAGGCTTGAGAGAAGAAAAGTAACTTATTTGCCACTGCTCCCCGAGCCTAGGAATCCTCTCATCGGGCACCAAATCACTTGTAGCACCCATCACAATGATACTAACTACAAGATTATGCGCACCAAACACATCCTGGTTGATACAATTGGCGCTCTATTTCCATTACATAGGAAACTTCCTACCACTTGAGCTTTCTATATCATGATGTCCCTGAGGAATAATAAGTGGTTGGGAGCACTGTATTCTGGTATCACTGATTCAGGGCTGGACTATCCCTGAAGAGTGAACGTATGGCACCCTTCTTACTTTTCCTGAGTTCTAGTCTAGATTACCTGTGAACAGTATTGACTTCTATAGATTTCTCCAACTAAAAGCCTCACTTACTAGACTTGGTAGGCTGTGTCACCCATATTTACTTGGGGCCCTGCAACAGAATAATGAACAGGATCACTTGATAGTATAAATATAATAATTACTTACAAGTGCCAAAAAATGAATATGACAGTGACGTCAAGTGGAAGAATTGCTCTTGGATAAACAAGAGATGCTTACGTAAGTCTCTTCTCTCTTGCTCGTCATTTGTTTTCAAAGATTCCACCACGCTGGCAGAACCTAGTTTTCAGACTAATCACATAACTTATTTGAGACTTCTGATACTACACAAACGAGGCTTCCTACACTCCGATACTTGCTGGCAGTGCCAGGAATCACTGGGTAACCATTAGTTGGAAGCTCATTCATTCCTTTTGTGCTGAGGTATATAGTGTCAATATTGATTTGTTTCAGGTTGCTATTAACCTAGCTCGACAGTGGTTTGTGTAGAAGATTACTTAACCAGGGATCTACCCAAACTGGATGGATAACATATTCCTAAGACTTACTACTAGTTAACTGTAAAAATGTCTGATAAGATCTCTGTAAACACATCATAGTGTACATACTTGTTGGGTCGTGAATTGGAACATTAGTACTGCTGATAGCAGGACCAAAAATCATTTTGTCAAAATTAACAGCAAATGGCCTCTGAGTTTATTTAGACTATGCTATTACAGTAATTATTGTATTAGTATTTCTTGCATTCGTTTCCACCCTATAAATAATTTCATTCATTTCTGGATGTCAATCTATCTTACACATATATGTTATGATTTTGATCACTGTCACATGGAGCTGATGGAGAACTGACAACGGAAATGTCTTGTTAATTATGAATGTATGTACAATTTCACAACATTATGTGAAATAAAAATGTATTTGTTGGTTTTTATGCTAAACACTGTCACTTAAGTTTTATACTCATTTCTGTATCTACAAATTTTAAAGGTAATGCTATTTTTTAGGTGTCGGCTGGAAGATCACAAATGTGGCAATAGCAACCAAATCAAAAGGGTATGTGTTTTTTAAAATTTTTAGTTGAGAGGTTCACTCTGTAATATTAATGTGTGCTTTGAGTTATATTTTGCAACAACATGTACAGTATACTATAAACGCACAACATATTTTTTGTAATAAATGAAAAGAAAAAAACGAGCATTGGAACCTAATTCAATATTTCAGAGCTAAGTCAACAATTTCTTACTTAGTGAATGTTTGGTGGAACATCTGCGTTCTCCTCCGTTAATCAAATAAGTAAGACTTAAAGTACTCCTATAATCTGTGTCAGAACCCTTTTCAGGGGGCCTCGGGGCATGCAGAGTTTACTGGGCCTAACTGTGGTGGTTGCTGCCTTTCCCTCCTGATGTCCCACTGCCCGAACTATTATGGATTCTGAGCAGCTGAGAGCCAAGTACCCCTTTTACAGTTGACTCTGAGTGGTAGCTGTTTTCAAGCAGTCAATGCTCTCTTGGTTAGGGGGTGTAGATACAGGTCAGGAAACACAACTCATAACTCAAAGTGCAAACAGTACAAACATTAAATCAATGTAAAGTCAAATACTTGCTTTTATAATAAAAAAGTAGTATTGTATTTATAACTCTACACATGCAAAAACACGTGACATTCAGAAGCAAAAAGCCAATCTCATAGAGGTCGGGGCTCTAGTAATTGATAAGAAAATACCTGTTCCACCCTCCCTCATGTAACATGTTTGGGGTTATTCCCCATTCACTTGTGGCCGCATCTAAGGAAAGCTCACTATTAGGATGCACACCGGAGTTCCTGCTTTAACTCTTCAGAATTTAGTCAAAAGTGTTTATGGTGCACCAGCAGCACCATTAGCAGTGAATTTCCTGAGGGCTAACCAGCCCAGTTCCAGCCTTACCCACTGTCACAGCATGGAAGAGTTCAGCAGTGCAGTGGGTGCCCTCTGTATGAGCACCCATGGGACCTACTCTGCTCGTAGAAGTCGGGCTGCCTGCAGCCTACACAACAGCACCCAGCCAAGCCAGCTGTCTCTCCTGAGCCGCGCTTCCGGAGTTCTCTGAGTTGTCGGAGCTACTCCCAGGTTGTGAAGACGCTATAAGTTGGCTTTACTGAGCAGGTTGCAATGCTTTCTTCCGCTCCAGACTGGAACTCAGGGAGGGTGCCACATTTTTCATTGTGTCCTCTGCAGTCCTCAGTGGATAATCAGAGGTAATTCCCTCGCAGTACAGGTACAAACCGCCAAATGTAGCCCCAGTCTCTTCTTTGGGCAGCGGCCCAAATCCTTCTGCAACATTGGTACCGGCAGCCCCCATCTGGCTGCTCCAGTACTACATAGTACAGGCTCCTCAGGTACAAGGGCCCCCCAGAAGACAGTAACGCCTCAGCAATTCTTACAGTAGCATCTTGTCCGGAGGCCCCTTATGGCATACGCAGTCACCGCAGCACGGCAGTACGGGTTCATCCAGACCCGCACAACAATTAACTCACAGCTCAGTTCGCAGTGGCCCTCTCCTCAACTACTGGGGTTGTCGAACTGAAACTGCTCATGAGCAACAACTCTATTGGTGCACAGCTGAATTCTCACACCTCACACGGGGAGTCGTCACATTAATGCTTGCCACTGGACCTCGCTCCTTCAATGCTCTCCTCTTCCTCACTGGGCACACTGATCTTGGCAAGCAGGCAGGCGCTGGTGCTCCAGGCTCCAGGGCAGGTGGTCTTGCTTTCCTGGCTGATGTCCCCTCACCCAGCTGTGAGACTAGCAGGCCTTAGCACTCAGTCCTGGTCACAAGTCTTTCAGATCTTCCCCTTCTCACATAGCCTAGGTGCTTGCAGCTGACAATTTTTGTAGGTCTCATTCTGCCCTTTTTATGGTCCTTTTCCAGGCACCAAACGTGATTTAGGGTCTGAGTCTTCGAAGTTTTACGTTGAGGTTCCTTTGAAGTATACATTTCTCTTTTGCTTCTTTCCCCCTGAAAGTATGTGTGTCATAGCAGGCACGACTCCGAAGCTAATTGACCCACTACACAATTCATGGAAGTTACCAGAGTTCACACCTGGATGTTAGCCACAGTGATATGTGTATCAAAAGGTTAATACTAGGCCCTCATCCCCACTCTTTAGGAATACCTTATAAGAATCTTCTCCTTTCCTGAGATGTGTCCCAGCCCCTTCCTTGTGATCTAACACTGAATCAAAGAGCAGCCATCTTTCATGTCATGTATACGTCACAGGCATACATACACTCAGCACATGCACTAATCCTACTTGTACTACACAATACTGATCTATCCCGGTATTGTACCCTTTCCAGGTGCATGTACATCCAGCTTAGAGTCACTACTCCTGCTCTGCGCAGCACTCCATACATACCTGATGTAGGTCAAGGGTGATATAAGCAAACAGCAGCAGAACTTTTAAAAAGACCAGTGAACCTGTAAGCTTCACTCCAGTAGCACATGTTAAAAAGGTCCTGTTAACCACTACTGATCACTACACAGTATGCTGCCACCACTGCGCGTGTGATGCTTAACTCCTGGTGAAGGCAGTAGCCTACCACCACTATGAGGGTATCGCTTTGGGTGACCCTCCCAGTTCAACAAGACTGAAATCCGTGAACTAGGCTAATGCCATGGCACATACACATGATCTGTGTTTACCTATGATTAAAATATTAGCTTTAGGGATCCATGCAACCGTATAGTTGGGCATTCAGGCAGGGGTACACGTCTTCAACCATTCAGATGACTTTTTCATCCCAACAATCTGTTTTCAACTATTTTCACTAATGTACTGTATGTCCGATATACAGCTTATAAAAAGGTCTGAGTTAGGTAGCCACATTCCTTCTGTCACTTTTGGGAGAGGCTAACTAATTCTCACCCTCAGTTCTTAGGGTGCAAAAAAAGAATATCGAGGAAGAAATATCGAATTGCTCAAATATTGTGGGTCAGGAATATTGACAGAAAAGTCCTCGTGGTCAAGAATATTGATTTTAGGTAAGTAATATTGATTTAAAAAACATCGAACTGTTTAATACCGTTTGTAAAAATATAGTTGTTAAAAATATACATTTTTTTATTAATGTTATGTATTTTAGTATATATTTTATATGTGTGTGATTTTTTTTGTATATGAATTGTTTGTAATTTTATTTTATATGTAAAACATTTTGTAGTTATTAATTTTTTCAATTTAATATTGTGTTCTTAGTTTCTTAACAGGTGCTGGGTTTATAGGGGAATAGGGTGGGAAGTAATTTAATTATATAAAATGTATTGATTATTTATGGTTGTTATTATTATTTTTTTATTTGGAATTTGCTTTTTTAGTTCCGTAGCGGATTGTGGGTTTATAGGGGAATAGGGTGGGAAATAATTTAATTATATAAAATGTATTGAAGAATTTTTATTAATGTGATGTATTTTAGTATATATTTTATATGTGTGTGATGTTTGTTTTTTTGTATAAGAATTGTTTGTGTTTTTATTATATGTGTTAAAATGTTAGTAGTTATTAATTTTTTTTAATTTAATTCTGCGTTTTTAGTTCTGTAGCGGGTTGTGGGTTTATAGGGGAATAGGGTGGAAAGTAATTTATTTATATACCATTTATTGATTATTTATAGTAGTTATTACTATGTTTTTATTTGAAATTTGCGTTTTGGTTCTGTAGCGGGTTGTGGGTTTATATGGGAATAGGGTGGGAAGTAATTTAATTATATAAAATATATTGAATAATATCTATTTATTAATATTTGTTAATGTATGATGTTATTGTCTTAAATGTGTAAATTCATTTATTAATAATTGTTTAATAATTAGTTAAGTAATTTAAATTAATTAATTAGTAATTAATTATGGTAATTGTGTTATAAGTTTTAGGTGTGCGTTGTGGTGTTTATAGGTGTAAATGGTGTGAAGGTGGGGAAGTCATTCTTTTTATTTATTAATTATTAATTAGATGTTAATTATTTAGTAATTAATGATGGTAACTGTGTAATTAATTTTAGGTGTGTGTTGTGGTGTTTATAGGGGTAAATGGTGTGAAGGTTGGGAAGTCATTCTTTTTACTTATAAATTATTAATTAGTTAATTAATTAGTAATTAATGATGGTAATTGTGTAATTAATTTTAAGTGTGTTGTGTGTTTATAGGTTTAACTGGTGGGAGAGTGGGAAGTAATTTATTTTTTATTTTTTATTAATGAATGATTAATAATTTGTTAATTAATTATGGTAATTGTGTCATTAATTGTAGGTCTGCGTTGTGGATATTATAGTTTTAAAGAGTGTGTACTCAATGAATGTTTATTATCTTTTTTATTAATAATATATTTTAAGCTCATTAATTATGTTAATTATGGAGATAAATGTAAATAAAAATGTTGATGTCTTCTTTTTTTCATTGGTGTGGTGTTATAGGGTAGGAAATAAAATACATTTATGTTTTAAATAATGTGTTTGTTTTTTGAATATTTGCTCTTTTTAAATAAATATTGTTAACAAATGTATTTATTAATTTACTTTATATAATAATTGTAGCTTTTTGTTAAATGTAATTAACATTATGGGGCCGATTCCGATTAGGTAAAATCCAGTCCGAATCGCCTTACGGAGCTTTTTTTCCGTACGATTCGTACGCAGAACCGTACCCGTACGTACGATGTGCACTCAATGCAGTTCTCCGTACGAATCGTACAAAAGACCGTACGATTCAAGAAACCGTACAGATCGCACTCGGAACACGCTGTACGCAATGCTTGTACGGATCGCAGCAGCCTTTTACGACCCAGCAAGTACAATTCGTTTGGACACCACTCCGTACGACTCTTTTTTTACGGTGCGTACACCCCTTGAATTCAGGGGTACGGTGCGTATGTTATTGTGTGGCTCTCCTTACGAATTGTCTATATGCGATGTTTACCGTACAAATCGCGTACACAATCCCCGGTCCGGAACGTTCTTGGGCGATCGTACAGCATGTTTACGAATCGTACGGTTCACTGTACGGGTGTATGTCGTACGGATTTTCCCTTGTCTTTCGTACGGTTCGCAAGGATTCGGACGGTGTTTTGAGCTACGGATCGTGCTACGCGATTCGAACGGATTACTACGATTCGTACGGAAACGGCTACGAATACGAATCGTCGTACGGATTCGTTTCCCGAATCGGAATCGGCCCCTATATTTGTTCCTTTATATGCTTAATATATTTAATTGTATATTTTAAAAATTGTTTATTTATTTTAAGATTATTTAATTTGTTTTCATTTTTTTAAATGTTATTAGTAATTTTTGCTTCTCTGCTATCCAATACTTTCCAGTCATTGGAGTGGGAAAAGTAATTTTTAACCCTCTGCTATCCAATACTTTCCCTACTGTTTCACTCCCTGGAGTGTGAATAGTAATTTCTCCAGTATTGGGGTGTCTTTCATAGATTCACATGCCTGAATCATTCCCCGTCGTCAGAGTGGGAGTCCCAATCCGACGACGGGGAATGATTCAGGCATGTGAATCTATGAAAGACACCAATACTGGAGAACCACAGATTACAGGTAAGTAACTTTTGTTCTTTTCCCTTCTGCTATCTAGCGCTTTCCCTACTGTTGCACTTTCTGGAGTGGGAATAGTCATTTTTACCCCTCCGCTATCCAACACTTTTCCTACTGTTACACTCACTGAAGTGGGAATAGTCATTTTTAAATCGATTTTTTTACACCTATATTTTTTACTTCGATATTTTTGACTCAATATTTTTGACCTGTTTTAGCAGAGGGAGTCGATATATTTACAATCTATATATTTTTTTCGATATTTTTACCATCGATGTTTTTAGCATTGATATTCTATCAGGGAACCATTTCTGAGATGCAGATCAGTAGAAATGGGCTAGACTATGAGATTGAATGCTGGGTGGGTATAGCTAATACAAACGAACAAATGAAGGATGAGCATAGCAGTTGAGTATAAGTTCATTATTTCTTATTCTTCCACTTGGCTTCCTTTTACTGATAACTAGTGGGAGTGGATTAGCAATCAAAATATAATTTAGATATGATGATAGTCTTCGTTTGGGCCAGGCTTCATATAAGTATGTTGCAAAGATTAGTTTGGCCAAAAAGTTAGTATCGGCTCTGCAAATATTTACACAATGAGTACCTTATTCTAACAAATTCTACATAGTATTCCAAACAATTGAAGGCAGTAATTGTGGTTGTAGAACATTCAGATTGGTAGAGTATAACTAACTTGTCTTTCCGCTTCCTTTCATTTTCCAATCCTGCCTCTACAAAGTAGATTATCTTTCTTGTAGCATAATTTAGGATCTGTTTCGTCAAATCAATTGTGAAATTACCAACAAAATGTCCTGTTAGCTAAGCAAATGATGCATTTGTCATGAGTTTGTGTGGCTATGTTGCAAGTACACCTATACTGTATGACCCAGTGATCAAATTCATAAAGATGAATTGACGAACTGTGCCTGTAAAGAGATGAAATGTGACCTGCAGGTCACAAAGATGTTATTAGTGGTGCTTAACACACTGAACCATCTGCTTATTTTCTGAATACATCCTTATTCCCTTTTCTCTAAAGATCAGCTTATATATATGTTTTAAATAATAATCATATTGTCCCCAAATTCTAGCTTTTCAATTAAAACAAATATATTTTTTCTAAAATAATAGCTTTTCATGTTCTGGAACTGCATGAACAGTTTTCACAAATATCAGTATTCATATTATAAGTAAACACATGAATTTGATCCACAAATACCTTTCTTTCGGTGTTTTTATTTAATGAATATACACACCGCTATCATAGTCCAGGTATTTGATTTTATTTTCTCAGCTACACCCTTAGATGAAAATCATCTCTATCATATGAGCGGCTGTACCTCATCATATGTTAGTCTATGTCATAATGTGCCCTGCTACCCATATGCCCCTGAATGCCCCCACATGGAAGTCAGTTCCAGTTTATGCATCTTGACATAAGTATTCCCTGTCATATTTCAGTCAATGATATGATGAAGTCAGATATCTCGCATTTACCAGCCTATGTCACTTGGTGCCCAGGAACCCATCTTATGCCAGTCAATGTGTGATCTGCCTCCGGTATTCCCGTGTGCCAATCAATGCCCTTATGTTGCCTATGTATCCTCCAAATGCCAGTCAAGACATGGTGTTCCATGGCATCCCCAGCTTTCAGGCTTTGCCATGATGCCCCCCAGTTATGCTCTTTATGTTGGTGAATGCTATTGTGTGTCCCAAGTATCCCCCTTATGTCACATAATGGCATACTCTTCCTTACTTATCGCCCATGTGACAGACATTTCCATGATGAGCGGCAGATAGCCCCACATGCCAATCAATTCATGATGTACTCCAATTATTGCCCATACACCAATCTATGTCACAATATTTCTGCGATAAGTCGTACATGAAAGTTAATGCCACGATATGTTAGCTAATCCTCATATTTTGGAAAACATGTTTCCCAGATATCCTCTGTGTTAGACCTGGCATATTTGACGTGGTTCCCCTAACTTTTGCCTTTTTACCTCCTGTTTTTGACTGTTTAGCTGAACTTCTTTTTTGCTGGTTGTAGAACTATGTGCACTTTTTCACTGCTGACCAGTGCTAAAGTGCATGTGCTCTGTATCTAAAATGTGATAACAATTTGTTTATCGGTGATTGGCATATTTGATTTACCTATAAATCCCTAGTACAGTTCATTACATGCACTCAGGGCCTATAAATCAAATGCTAATGTTGGGCCTACAGTACTGATTGTGCCACCCTTGTTGTATTTTTATTTTTTTATTGTTAATTTGCTCAGTACATCTTCTTTCACATATATTACAGTAAACTTGAACACACTCCTTTTGCATCATAAATACAACATATTTCCCACTTTGTCATAACCCTTCATCAACTGTTGTTGTGTCAACCCTAGGAAACAGCACGCCCTTTCTTCATGTACTTTCACCACCCGCCTAATTTTCCCTTGGAGCTTATATTTCAATTTAAATTCCTCTGTACGTTTTCCACTCCCCCCATATTTTGTCCCATTTCCGTGAGCAACCTCTAGCTGCGTAGGTTACCTTTTCAGCCCCTTAGCACCAGTCTAAATCTTCTTCCCAGTCCTGCAGGTCCAGTGTTCTGGATGCCCCCCACCCCTGGCAATATTTTATTTCGCCACAATAGCTGCTATTTTCAGCCTGATCAGTACATATTGGGGCACTCTATTTCACCCTTTACACATAGTAGTAGCGATCTTGGTTCTAATGGAAACTCCTCTGACGAGACTAAGTAGCCCATTTAAACATGTCTCAGGCCTGCCATTTGAGAGCCTGTTTGTGCAGTTTTAAACTGTCATGTTGACCTTGCAAGTTAACCTACTTCCTAGGCCCAGACCTTCCTTTTTATTACATAGGTCAGCCCTAGGGTATGCCCCAGACAGCCCATGGTCAGGGTGCAATGTACCTAAAACGTAGGACATGTGCTGGTAGTGAAGTACTCTTAAATCTGAAAGAGACATGTTAGTATTAGATTCCTTACGTTAGAATATCCCCAGGCGTCAGACTGGATCCGGAAACTTTTGCGTAGCAGTACCCTTGCGCGTCGGTAGGCGTCGTCTGCGGCTCCGCGTCCGTCGTCGGCGCCGTGATGACGTCTTCAGAGTACTTAGACGCTGCCTCCGCGTGCTGACGTCAGTTCTTCTTTTTTTTCCGCGCCAGCAAGCGCAGATTTGGAAAAAGCAGTAACCCTAGTCAATTTTTTACTAACTTTTTGATCGATTTTTGATCGTTTTTCGAAGTCTTTCCGACTCCGATTGGTGCCGTAGGGATGCCCGGTTTTAAGCACTGCGAGGATTGCGACCGCCTGATGCCGGTGACGGATCCTCACCACCTGTGTTTGACCTGTCTAGGCGTTGATCACGACGACAAGGCCTGCTCCGACTGCCGGGCCCTCTCTTCGAAAGCCAGGCGGGAGCGGTCCCGCAGGCGACTCAAACTCCGGCAGTCGGTCCCGCGCCGCGAGAGGTCCCGGTCCCACGGGAGGTCGAGGGACAGGTCGCGGGCTCGGAGCCAACACAGCTCCGAGGGTAGGCCGCACTCCTCCGGGTCGAAGTCGTCGTCAGCTAAGAGGCACAAGAAGTCCAAGAGGCGTCATCGCTCTGCGGACTCCCCCCGACGCTCGTGCGATGCGGCCGGGGGTTCAGGTGACACCACCCACGCGGCTCCGTCGGAGTCGCGGGCGCCGCGTTCAGCCCCACACCCTCCGGTCCCTGGGCTCAACGCGACGCCGGAAGAAATCGAGCGCTTCCTCATGGCCATGAGGAAACTCTCTCCTCCGACGGGCTCCGCGGCGCCTTCGAGCCCAGCGGACCCGTCTGGGACCCCTAGCGGGTCGGGGGTTTCGGCCCCGACGCCGTCGGGTGCTTTGGTCCCGACGCCGCCGACGCCTTCGAGCCCGGCGCCGCAAGTTCCCGCTCTCCCGACGGCGCCGGCGCCTTCGGGCCCGGCGCCGCGGGACGCCGCTAGACCTTCTTCGGGATCTGGATCGTCGCCGGTGGACCTTACGACCTCCCCGGCGTCAGACCATCAGGTGTCGCCTCCGGTGCCGTCCTCGGGCGGCGCCGTCCCCGAGGCTCCCTTCATTGCTGTTCCGGCGTCAGGACGGCCCCGGTGGGCGCCGCTCCAGACGTCGTTTGGAGAGTTTCACTTCTATGAACAGGCCCCATTAGTTGAGAACCCTGAGTTTCAAGATATGGGTGCTGAAGAGGATTGGGAGGGGTCTGAGGACACACTGACCAGAGAGTGTCAGTCTCATGAGGACTGGACAGGAGACCTTGGGGAGGCCAGTGGCCTGGACACCTCTCCAGACACTGGTTTTGTCTCCCCTCCTACCGTGGCTTCGGAGGAGGGGGCAACCTACAGTGTGGTGTTGATGAGGGCTGCCAAGGCCTTGGGCCTTGAGCTCCCCGTCGTGGCCGTGAGGACTAATCTCCTCACTGAGGTCCTTAAACCGTGGTCAATCTCGGCCGAGCCTCTGCTGCCCTTTAATGAGGCCTTGACCGACGTTCTTCTGGGAACTTGGTCCAAGCCCGCTACGGGTTCGCCCGTAGATAGGAACGTGGCCAGACGCCACCGCCCCGCCCCGGGCGACCCATGTTTCCTGTCCACCCACCCTACCCCCGAGAGCCTGGTCATCCAGGCCTCTAATTCCCAGACCGCATTCCCGTCGGCACCGCCGGACACGGAATCCAAGAGGTACGAGCAGTACGGCAAAAAGATCTTCTCGTCCCTAAGTCTGGGACTGCGGTCTTCAAACACCGCATGCCTCTTGGGCCGCTACACCCACTCTCTGTGGGATACGGTCGCGGAAGTGCTGCCAGAGTGTCCGTTGGAGGTACGGGCCAAACTCGGCCAAGCCCTTGTGGAGGGCCGGGATGCAGCCAAATATTCCATACGGTGTGGGCTGGATACCACCGACTCACTGGGTAGAGCAATGGCAACGACGGTGGCGGTCAGACGCCACGCCTGGTTGAGATCCGCCAACTTTTCGGCCGATGTCCAGAACACATTGATGGACATGCCGTTCGATGGCCGTCGCCTCTTTGGCGACAAGGCAGACCATGCGCTCGTGCGCTTTAAGGACTCCAGGGCTACGGCCAAGTCCTTGGGCCTCTCGGCCCCGCGCCAGCAATCGGCTGCCTTTCATTCCTTTCGTGGCCACGGAAGGGGTGTACCCACACGTGCCGCCAGCCACGCTCCGCAGGGTAATACCCAACGCGGTGGCGGCCGTGGGAACCGCCGTCCCGGCGGTCGGGGACAACGGCGAGGTCAGTCCACACCTTCCCCCGCAGCATCCGCCTCAAAACCCTCCTAGTCCGTGCTTTCAGGCCCATGTGACGCCAGTGGGGGGCAGGGTTCGCCATCACCTCCTCCACCGTCACTTCGGACAGGTGGGTGCTGCAGATCGTCCGAAGGGGCTACTCCCTCCCCTTCGAAGCGACTCCTCCAGCCATGCCACCGCAGAACCACCGTGTATCGGGGGATCATTTGTGACTTCTGCAGGAGGAAGTTACGGCCCTCTTGGCCAAGGGGGCCATCGAGCGCGTTCCTGGGCCAGAAGTAGGGTGTGGTTGCTACTCCCACTACTTTCTGGTACCCAAGAAGGGCAAAGGGGGCCTACGCCCTATCTTGGACCTACGGAACGTCAACGGCTTCCTCCGGAAGGAGAAGTTCAAGATGCTGACACTGGCTCAGGTCCTAGCTGCCCTGGACCCAGGAGACTGGATGGTAGCGTTGGACTTGCAGGACGCTTATTTCCACATCCCCGTCCTGCCGGCCCACCCACGCTACCTGCGGTTCACGGTTGGCCACAAGCACTTTCAGTATACCGTGCTCCCCTTCGGCCTTACCAGCGCCCCACGGGTGTTCACAAAGGTAATGGCGGTGGTCGCAGCTCATCTGCGCAGGTTAGGGGTTTCAGTCTTCCCCTACCTCGACGACTGGTTGTTGAAGGCGGGCTCGCCCCAGGCAGTCGTCAGCCACCTCCAGACTACGGCAGATCTCCTGCATCGGCTGGGGTTCTCGATCAATGTGCCGAAGTCACACCTGTGCCCCTCTCAGAAGCTCCTTTTCATCGGAGCGGTTCTCGACTCGGCGCAGTTTCGGGTTTATCCCCCCGAGCAGCGGGTCCGGGATATTCAGGCTCTGATTCCCATCTTTCAGCCGTTATCCCGGGTCTCGGTCAGGTTGACGCTGCGGCTTCTGGTGCTGATGGCCTCCTGCATCCTGCTGGTGCATCACGCCAGGTGGCGGATGCGGGCTCTGCAGTGGGACCTGAAGTTTCAGTGGGCCCAGCATCAGGGCAACCTATCCGACCACGTCCTGATCTCGTAGGGCACTACGAGACAGCTGCAGTGGTGGCTCACGGACCGCGATTGGGTCAGCGGCAGATCCCTCTCCCTTCCTCAACCGGAGCACGTAGTTGTGACGGATGCGTCCCTCTAGGGCTGGGGAGGCCACATGGGAGAGGCGGAGATTAGAGGCCTCTGGTCTCCGGCGGAAGCCCGACTCCACATCAACCTGTTGGAGTTACGGGCGATTCGTCTAGCACTGAAAGCATTCTGTCCGGGGGAGTGTAGTGCAGGTGTTCACGGACAACACCACCGCCATGTGGTACTGCAACAAACAGGGCGGGGTGGGGTCGTGGACCCTTTGCCAGGAGGCTCTGCGCCTCTGGCAATGGCTGGAACGCCAGGGCGTGACCCTGGTGGCTCAACACCTGGCAGGTTCTCTGAACGCCAGGGCGGACGAGCTCAGCCGTCGGTGCATGATGGATCACGAATGGCATCTGAACTCGGACGTGGCGCAAGGCCTCTTTCAGAAATGGGGAGAGCCTTGGTTAGATCTATTCGCCACCGAAGAGAACGTGCAATGTCATCAGTTCTGCGCGTTGGAATTTCCAAGGCGGCACTCGCTCGGCGACGCTTTTCGTCGCGTGTGGAGCTGCGGTCTACTGTACGCCTTTCCGCCTATACCACTTCTGCCCAGAGTGCTGAAGAATATCAAGCGCGACCGGGCCCAAGTCATCCTTGTGGCTCCAGACTGGGCACGAAGGCACTGGTATCCAGAGCTACTCAGTATGTCAGTCGATCCCCCGGTTCGTCTGCCTCTTCAGGAGGACCTTCTGTCGCAGCAGCAGGGGACGGTCCTCCACCCGAACCTGTCCAGTCTCGACCTCCATGCTTGGAGATTGAGCGGCGACAGCTGAGGCCATTTGACTTGCCTCCTGAAGTCTGTAAAGTCATTCTGGCAGCCAGGCGGCCCTCTACAAAGTCGGTATACGCCTGCAGGTGGAACAGATTTGTGGCATGGTGCACAGCAAAGGCTGTGGATCCTCTTGCTGCCCCTCTCTCCGAGGTTCTTCTCTGCCTTCTTTCTCTTGCCCAGCAGGGCTCTGCTCTGGGCACTATCAAGGGCTACTTTTCTGCCCTTTCGGCCTTTCTGAGGCTGCCTGATCAACCTTCTTTGTTCAAGTCCCCTATTGTAAACAGATTTCTTAAGGGTATCACACACACGTTTCCTCCTGTTCCGTTTGTGACGCCTCAGTGGGACTTGAACCTGGTTCTTACATTTCTGATGTGCGCTCCCTTTGAGCCACTTCACAACTGTCCTCTACACCTTCTAACTCTGAAGACTGCCTTCCTGGTTGCCATCACCTCTGCCAGGAGAGTGAGTGAGCTCCAGGCCCTTTCTTGTACTCCACCTTTCCTTTCTGTCCATCCGGACAAAGTGGTGTTGCGTACTAAGCCATCTTTCCTGCCCAAGTTTGTCACGGCCTTCCACATCGGGCAGTCTATCACCTTGCCAACCTTCTTCCAGCCACCGCATCCCTCTAAAGAGGAAGAGCGGCTCCACCGTCTGGACCCAAAACGTGCGCTCTCATTTTACTTGGATCGCACACGCCAGTTCCGGGTGGATGACCAACTCTTTGTTGGTTACGTGGGCGCGAAGAAGGGGAAAGCGGTGCACAAGAGGACCATCTCCCGGTGGATCATCTTGTGTATCCAGGCATGCTACGTCTTGGCTAAAAAGGAGCCCCCTGTTGGATTGCAGGCTCACTCTACCCGTGCCACGGCGACTACAACTACCCTGGGCCGGGGAGTGCCCTTACAAGACATCTGTCAGGCAGCTACGTGGGCATCGCTGCAGACGTTTGCAAGACACTACTGCCTGGACAGCCAAGTCCGGAGGGATGGCTTCTTTGGCCGTTCTGTCCTCCAGGACTTTCTGGTGTGATTATTGGTTTGCAGACCCACCACCGGGGTTGGTATTGCTGGGGTATCTATTCTAAGGTAAGGAATCTAATACTAACGTGTCTCTTTCAGATGCACAAGTTACTACTTGTGTAACGATATATCTGTAAGAGACATTAGTTAGTATTAGATTCCTTACCGACCCACCCATCCTCCCCGTTCTGCGAACCGATATCTAGAGTTAGGGTTACCCCCTTTCAGGGCCCTAGTTTCAATGGCACCAGTGTTGGTTTTTCGACATGGCTCTGCGTCTCTGGCGCGGAAAAGCTGTGTCTAAGAACTGACGTCAGCACGCGGAGGCGGCGTCTAAGTACTCCGACGACATCATCACGGCGCCCACGACGCCGATGACGGACGCGGAGCCTCAGACGACGCCTACCGACGCGCAAGGGTACTGCTACGCAAAAGTTTCCGGATCCAGTCTGACGCCTGGGGATATTGTAAGGTAAGGAATCTAATACTAACTAATGTCTCTTACAGATATATCGTTACACAAGTAGTAACTTGTACATTAGTGTTTCACTACCGCAAGGCCTATCTCTCCCATTCAATAACATTGGAGCTGCCTTGTAACATTTTTAAGTGTAGCTTCCAATTTGGAAAATATAGGAAAACCAAAGTTGATGTCTTTGGACTCACAATTTAAAAACACATCTTTTAGTTGTTAGTTTTTCTATTTTAGTTCTGAAAATGCCACTTTTAGAAAGTTAGCATTTTCTTACTTATGTCATTTGGTGCCTTCTGCCTGTCTCTGGAATACATGTCTGGGGTGGGTGACAGCTTGCTTCCTGCATTTCCTCTAGACAGCCCCACTCAAAGGAAGGGTAGGTGTGCCTGAGTGGTCATCTGCATGTTGATGGGTCTGCCTGAGCAGGATGAGGGGGAATAGCTGACACTTCTACCTGAAAGGGCTGTGTCTTGTCCCCACAGAAAGGGTTGCCTACCCCCCCTGTAGTGAGTCTGGAGCCAGGGCAGGATCTTGTGCACTACAAAGATCTTTCTTTGAAGTGTCACTGTTTCTAACACCATGTGCTCAGAAGACTCCTGGAACTAAGGTCATTCTGCCAGGAAGAAGAGCTACTGTACTGTAGGAGGGACTGCCACTTTGCTACCTGTTTTGCTGTGTTGGGCTGCTGCTGGGTGCTTCATGCCTGAAAGTGAGAAGGACTGACTGTACCTGCTCTCTACATCCTAAGGACTTAATTGTCTCCAAGGGCTTGTCGGCTTGCCTTCTGTTGCTGCAGTCTCAGTGATATCAAAGACTTCACCTTTAAACTTCAACCCAGCACCTGGACTTTACTTGCTGTAAGTCTTGCTCTACCAAGTGGTGCCAATCCAGTTCAGGGCCCTTGAATGTGTGGTTAAAGTGCTGCATCTGCCAGTACCTGCACTTCGATATCTCTGCACCGATCAGACACCAATGTATCACCTGCTGCAACATCAGAATCGACGCATCACCGCCGCTGCGAGGTTTGGACTCAGCGAACTGCTCTCAGCACCGGTGCAGAGCCTCCAAAATCACTGCTTCAGGTATCAACACATCGCTGCCAGCGTGAGGAAAATATCAACACATTATCTCTAGCGTGGAATAACTCAGTGCATTGCCCTCACATTCCGAACTCAGAAGCAAAGCTTCGCCACTACTACATTTCTGTCTGCGACAAGGATTAAGGTTATCCAGTATTGGGGTATCTTTCATAGATTCACATGCTTAGAATCATCCCCGCCGATGAGGTGGGAGTCTCGCGGTACAATAAACCATATACATTATAGTCACAATAACATTATACCATAGGCTACAGTGTGAGGAAAAGTCACTACAATAGCCTATCTCAGTCTTTTTGTAAAAAGAACCAAACTTGGAAACCAGCCAATCAGGCAGCAGCATCCTCTAAAACCATCCCCACAGAGAGGCAAAGCATCAGATTTACTTCCGCACCTCGTGTGTTAGGGAGTATCCCTGAGCTCTGCTCAGTTTTTTCCTTTGGCCTGTATTTCTGAGAGGAGAATATGTCTGATTCTAAGAAGAGCTTATTTTTGGCCTGTTCTTCCTGTGGGAAGAAAAGACTTCACTTTGAGGACCCTCATAAAGAGTGTATTTATTGCCTCTACCCAGCACACAAAGTCAAAGACTGCCGGATCTGCAGAACCTTTCCTGCAAAGACTTTGAAGGATGGTGAAGGACACCTGCTGGTTTGGCTGGAGAAATTGAAATCATCTGAAGGGGTTTCTGAAGGTGAAGGAAGTCAGGTGTCCACCTTCATCTCCAAGAAGAGAGATACATCTGGAGATCCTCCTGAAAAAATGAGTAAGACCTTAAAAACTTCATCTTCTGAAGCAGGTCAGTCCTCCTCTCAAAAAGAGAAAAAGAAGTCTCTTCTGAGGAGAAATCTAGAGATAAGGTGAAGGTTTCTCAGAAAACTACCTTAAAATCTCTGCAGGACCCTCCGTCGACAGCTAGAACATCTTCGTCGACGAGGAAATCACCTCAAAAGGTGAGTGGATCTTCAGCGTTGAAGAAAATTACACCGTCGACGAAGTCTTCGTCGACGGCGCTGTCCACGAGAGTCCCTACGCCGTCGATAATTCACATCTCGTCGACTCCTGCTTCGTCGTCGAGGATCACGGTGACAAAGATTCTACCATCGGCGACAAGCATCCCGACGACAACGAACCCACCCACCGTCGACGACGATACCGTCGACGAGCCCATTGTCGACGACGACGATGCCGTCGACGGGCCAACCGTCGACCACGATACCGTCGACAAGCCTACCGTTGACGATGATGCCGCCGATGACCTCTCCGTCGACGATCATTATTCCGTCGTCGGCGAGTCTACCGTCGACGACGACTTCAACCATGACATCGACGGCCACATCGTCGACGATGTCTTTTCCGTCGACGACAACCATGATCACAACGTCGACAATGCCAACTGTTGCAGCAATTTCAGCGGAATATGAGTCACCTTCAACATATATTTCTGCTACTTTGAGGCGTAAAAAACCCTCACCTTTGCAATTTACGCCTATTCTGAGTTCTAAATTGTCGTCTAACAGGCAATTTTATCATGATGTGTCCCACATTTCACCTTTGCCTCCCAGCCATTAGTTAGAGGACTCTGAAGATGATGATGATCCTTATGGGCAGGCACGTGACCCTTCACAGCTCAGGATAAAGTATCAAGAGGAGAATGAAGAGGAAGAATACTATGAACCATGTGAGTCGTTGAGAGAACCTCAAGAAGTTTTTCATCAAGAACCAATGGTTCAAATGCCAGCAGCTTTGCTACAAGACCTTACGGCAATGCTTAAGGACTATAATAGTTGTTTTCCTCCACCTCCTCTTCCTCCGCAAGTTTCTGCTCCTGTAGAGACGCAAACTGTTTCACCTGCAGCACCAGTTTCTGAGCCTCAGGTGACAATACCTTCACAGCTGTTGCAAGACGATGACGATAATACGGTAGCAGAGGACGGAGAGATTCCTAATTCGCCCACTACCGTGGATGAATGGGACGAATATCTGATCCCAGATCCAGCTTCACCGATTCCACCAGCTGCAGACTCTCCTTCTGAGGACATAGGAGGGTTTCATGCCATTATGGAGAGGGCATCTACAAGATTTCATCTGACTATACCAGTACAAAAGACTGAGTGTTTTTTGTATGATTTTAAAGACCTAAACAGAATGACCACACGTTCTATTCCCATAATTGATCACATATGGGAAGAGGGAGTAAAGATCATGAAAACTCCACTCCCTATTCCTGCAATTCTGCCTCAGATTGACAAAAAGTACAAGGCGCCAGATGATGCTCCTGCCTGCCTTACAGGTCACCCTAAAGCAGACTCTGTAATTTCCCAGGCAGCGCAAAGAAAATCTCGGAATCCTTCCACTCCTATAACAGCTCCCCCTGACAAGGATGGGAGGTGCCTGGATAACATAGGAAAACGTTTTACAACCATGGCAAGCGCTACGGTTCGAGCTACAAACTGTTTTGCCATTTTGAGTAGATATGACCGACAATTGTGGTCAGATATGTCGCCATACATGGAATATTTGCCTGAGGACAAAAAGATGGAGGCAAGGAAGATCCTTATGGAAGGAGAAAGATTGGCTTCTGAAATCATAGATATTTCTATGGAAATAGCATCTCTTGGCTTTCGTCAACTTGCCGGAGCAGCTACGTTAAGACGTCAGGGCTGGCTTAAATCCACGAATTTTTGCCCTGAAATCCAAACTAAGATCCTTGATATGCCTTTTGATGGCGACCTCCTGTTTGGAAAACATATAGATGATGCTCTACAAGAAATAATAAAAAAGGACACAGATACTGCAAGATTGTTGTGTTCTCTACAGTATCGTAAAACCATTTCGTGGAGCCAGGGGCAGAGGATCCTACTCCTTTCTTGGGGGTTACCAAAAGTATCAGCAACAAGGTAACCAGGGTCGTTATGGATACAGTTATCAACAGCAACAACAAAACTACAGAAATCCTCCGGCAGCTGCCTATAGACAACAAGGCAAGAGACGTCAATCTCGGGGCAGAGATTCTGCCAGAAGGCAGTGACAATCCTGTTGCGCCTGCGCCAGATTTGCCACTACAATTCAAAATTCCAAAAAGTTCACAGTATTTCGACAATTGGAAGAAAATAACCAAGGACAAATGGGTATTAGATATCATAAAATTTCGACACACCCTAGAGTTCACCAAATTTCCTCCTCCTCGTCCACCTCTAAAGAAAAATCCACCACATCTTGCTCTTCTCAGGAAAGAAGTGAAAGCTATGCTTTCAAAAGGGGCAATAAAGAGAGTTCCTCATTCTCAAATAGGAAAGGGATTCTATTCTCGCTTTTTCCTGATAAAGAAAAAGTCAGTAGATTGGAGGCCAATCTTAGACTTCCGGATCCTGAACAAGTACCTTCAGAAGAAATCCTTTCGCATGGTAACACTCCAGGAGATTCTTCAGCTTCTAGATCATGCAGATTTCATGACAACCCTGGACCTCCAGGATGCATACTTTCATATCCCAATTCATCCCAAGCATCGAAGATTTCTGAGATTCACGGTGGCAGGTGAACACTTCCAATTCAGAGTACTTCCCTTTGGCCTACGTTCGGCTCCATGGGTCTTTAACAAATTCTTAGCTCCGGTAGCAGCCTATCTCAGGCTGCAAGGTGTTCAACTATTCCCACACCTGGACGACGGGCTAATAAAGGCTCCATCCTTACGCAAGGCTTCTCTTGCAACAACAAAATGCCTGCAAGTGTTTCACTCGCTGGGTCTTTCACTAAATGCCCAAAAGTCAAGCCTTTTACCGTCTCAAGTAGTACAATTTCTGGGAGCAAAATTGGACACTCTTCAAGACAAGGCATTCTTGTCCGGAGACAGGATATCTCGCCTTCTATCTCTGGCATCAAAACTTCTATAAAGAAAGTCTGCTTCAGTGAGAATGATCAAATCTTTCCTGGGGATTTTATCGTCAGCAATTAGCCTCAAGTGAGGTTAAAAATGATGCAACTTCAAGAGGAGCTGGACAGCCAGTGGCTCCAAATCTCGGGTTCGTTCGACGACATAGTGCAAGTGACTCCAGTTATGAAAGAAACGCTTTCTTGGTGGAGGAGTTCCAAGAATATCTCCGTAGGGCTCACTTTTCAACCTACAATTCTGGATTATATCATCACTACAGATGCTTCCCTAGAAGGTTGGGGGGTCCACCTTCAGGACCTCAGCATAAGAGGAAAGTGGTCTTCAGCAATGGCGAAAATGCACATTTTCTGGAACTTCAGGCAATTTCACTAGCCCTGCAATCTTTTATTCCCCGACTGCAAGGATCTACAGTTCTCATCAGGGCCGACAACACCACTTGTATGCATTATCTAAACAAGCAGGGTGGTACGAGGTCTCACATTCTGTCCCAAGAAGCTCAGAACATCTGGAAGTGGCTCCTCTTGCACAAATTAACAATCAAGATGGAGCATCTACCAGGAGCACAGAACACCTGGGCAGATTCTCTCAGCAGAACAACAAAGTCTTGCCACGAATGGGAACTGGATCAATCAGTGCTGGACAACATCTTTCAGAAGTGGGGCAACCCGAATCTGGATCTCTTTGACACCAAGAGCAACCAGAAGTGCCTTTTCTTCGCAAGCTGGTAACCGGAGAAGGGTTCCTGGGGGAACGCATTCAAGATGAGGTGGACGGGAATATTTTCCTACGTATTCCCTCTCTTTCCTCTAATCCCGAGACTTTTGCACAAGATGAAGAAGGAACCATGTTGCATGATTCTGATTGCACCGAAATGGCCGCGTCAACACTGGTTCAACAAACTTCTCCTTCTCTCCAAGTAGAAACCATTCCGCCTTCCGATACAGCTGAATCTGCTATCAATGAGCGATGGACAGACTCTTCACCCTTGCCCAGCTCAACTGCAACTCCATGCTTGGTTCCTGGACTCACAGATTTCCAGGAAGTAGAACTTCCTCAGAAATGCAGGGACATTCTAGACAAAGCAAGAGCCCCTTCTACATTGCGGACCAATGCCCTAAAATGGAGAAGATTCTGTCACTGGTGCTCTAATAATAATCTACATCCATTGGAATGTTCTCCTGATAAGATGCTACCTTATTTGTTGTCACTCTCTAAGTCTGGTCTAAAATTTGCTTCGGTTAAATTGCATTTAGCCACTATTTCTACATACAGAAGGTCTACAGGGATGGCGTCACTTTGTTCTAATCGTCTCATTAAACAGTTACTGAAGGGACTTTTCAGAACTTTCCCAGAATGGAGACTAAATGTAGTTCTACAGCAGCTCATAAAACATCCATTTGAGCCCATTCATAAGGATGATATTAAATATCTCTCATGGAAGACAGCTTTACTGTTGGCACTCACCTCTTCTCGAAGAGTCAGTGAGTTACAGGCGTTCACTATGGTATACAACGTTTACAACGCAACTTGTACAACGCACTACCATTACAACAAAACTTTTACAACGCAACATCCATTACAACGCATACATTTACAACGCATGACACTACAACGCACACCACTACAACGCATACCACTACAACGCATACCATTACACCGCAGTCATTACAACGCATACCATTACAACGCAAAACTTACCATCCAACACTTACCCTACTGTTGCACCCCCTGGAGTTAGAATAGTAATTTTAACCCCTACACTATCCAAAACTTTCCCTTCTGTTGCACCCCTGGAGTTAGAATAGTAATTTTAACCCCTACACTATCCAGCACTTACCTTATATGCAATGTAATTTAATGCGTTGTAATGGTATGCGTTGTAAATGTAGTATGCGTTGTAGTGGAATGCGTTGTAAAGGTATTTTTTTAAGAATTCGTTGTAATGGTATGCGTTGTAATGGTGTGCGTTGTAATGGATGTTGCGGTGTAAAAAATGCGTTGTAAAGGTATGCGTTGTAAAAGTGTGCGTTGTAATGTCATACTGTAGTGTAGCTCCTATCTTCCCAATAGGCTCTGCGCATTGGAATAGTACCTACAGCAGTAAAGGCCTAGGCCAGACGTTAACTAGGTCTACTACTGTCGATACTAGACTTAATTTTTGGGTTTGCCAGCTAAGCTCAGAGTTCGCTAGAAACTTTCTCGAATGTTCAGGAAAGAATTACCTCCCCTGATTAGACAAGAAGGGATTTAGTTTCTGACAACCATAGAACATGACAACTTTGCTCTCCCCTAATCAAGAGTCAATCTCGAGAGTCGTGTGAGCACAAGGCAATTATTTTACTCAGTCAGTACGTGCATTCTTAGTCTCATCAGAATGTAGAGAAAAGGAAGAGACGGGCGTGTTCAATAAAAGGTGTTATTTATTGATCAGTCTCTTTTCTCATACATGAGAAATGGATCGATATTATTGCAATACTTATAGTTAAGTAAAGTGCATACATTAAAAGCAATAGTATAAAATAATACTGTAAAAACATTGATATGGTTTCTGAGCCATATGATGTTTAAAATGATTAAAATATATTTACATACACATATACATTTGACTAAACGTACTCAACTGGTGTTTCTAAATACGCCTACCCCGTGTACCTGACCTAAGTCTAATGCGTGGGCGGGAATAGAAAGTTACAGTTTAAGTTAAGTTTGTTTTTGCCAAGTGAATAACTAAAGAATTCTCTGTGAGGGGTTATTCGGTTCTGTACCTGGAATTTAGGATGAATGAGGAATGGTATCTCTTTCTCTGCTCTCGATATTCCAGGCTGCCTGCGAGGGCTACCCAGAAGCGCCGGTGCTGGGTCTCTCTGCTTGAGATAGCAGCGCGTCTTTCAGCGCGTCAGGAAGGCGGGGCTGCTGCCAGCGGGGTCTGCTTCTGCTCTCGGCTTCGGCAAGTATGGCTGCTCCGTCTTGTCACCACGCGTGTGTTTGCATAGGGCAAGGTCGGCAATATTTATACCTTAAAGGTGCCGAGATTGACGTAAGGATGGACATAGATACGTCAATAAAGATGTCATACGACTTGCTCGTTAGCACATTCTTTACTAAAGTTCTCTGTGAAATCAAAACAATGGCCGCACGGATTATCCAGGTTGTCATAGGTTTGATTTGTTATGAGAACGTCGTATGCCTTATCAGGGGCTGGAGGAATGTCGCTTGTCTAATTAGATCTCAAGCGTTATGACCTAATCAGATAACACGTTCCTGTGCCGTAGTGTGACTGCGTCAGATAACGGTATCTGCATCATGGGGGTTTTCATGCCTCATGGGCTGACTGTTAGTTAACTTGATAGTTAGTTTAACCAGAATAGGGTCAGGAATAGGGGGACTGATTCAGAACCTATAGAAATACACGACACCCACTCCACGCTAACTATGGTCATATCTACTAATCTATGCATAGTATAACATAGTACAACATACTATAGAGTATAGTGTATACCTTACCACCCCAAAATACATAAATGCATTTTGAAATTTTCAAATATACTGAAAAATTGCAGTCATATATATCGTATGCACTTAAGCTATGAATTAAATGCAAAAGTAAACACGCATTTTTATGCATTATTGCTTATTGGTATATGAGAAATACACATGAAATGGCTCTTAATATGGCCATACAGAAAGGAAGTTCGAGACCATTTCATCACATAATAAAATATATTTGTGAACATACCAGCGGGCAGCTAAAGTCTATAAAGTCTATAAAGTATCTAAAAATAGAAATCTTAGTTCTCTAGGAATAGTTTCTTACTTTAAGCAGAAGATCAGTGTCCCGGGAAAAAATATGTCGAAAAATATTTTAGGGGCTTGCTGAAAAAATTGCTGTCCGTGAACTGGATTGTAATTGTTCATGTGACTTTATTTTTAAAGTTGAAGGCCGAATTCAGGGAACGCCGTGTGCGAGTTTACTCAAAAGTCTCTATTTCTGTTCCGGAGAGAACATCATATCATTCAGGCTTTCGAAAAAACTGTCAACAGCTTCATGGGAAAGTTCCACTAAGTCGGAAATAGGTGTAACCATGCATTCGTGCGCATGATTGTCTCCATTGACATTCTGATTCGCATTGCTGACAGAAGGTCGTACCTGTTCGATGCTGCTTTCATCTTGAACTTCACTACTCTTCAATCGTAGTGGTGAAGATTCCAGGAATGCCGTCATCAGGATTGGCAGCCTTTGAGGGCAGCACAAAGCGTGAACCTTGGTAGGAACCAACAGTGTATCTGCATCCACTGGCGCATCCGATTGTAGCGTCAGACAGGTGTCTAACACGCATTCTTCTCCGCATAGCAGACACCTTAGTACAGGTAAAACACACCTTTGCCACATTGGTCGAAATGATAGAAACCAAGTCATGTTCAGGTCTCTAAGCCGGGAGAGTCCCAGGATTTTTGATATCCGGTCCCGGTATCCAATGGCTAGGATCGTATCTTCCATTGTCGCGAGAGTTTGATCTGTGACATGGGTTGCCATAACGAAAAATAAGGACTAGGAATAGGATTCCTGCAATTAGTCCCAGGATCAAGGGAAGTCCGCCAAAAATCGAATGGACGAAATCTGGAAAAATACCCAGTATGGCTTTGAATGGTGTTAATGCCATCGAAAATACTGTCTTAAATACCTTTGAGACCCCAGTGGTATCAGAAATATTTAAGATTTCGCTCAGGATTTCCGCGAAATGTACGGGGGAATTAGTTGATAATAATGTATGTATCTCTGCAGTCGTCCTTGCGACTTGTAGATCATACGTTTCTTTTGATGACGTGAGCCTTGTAGGCGTCTGAAGAAGCACTGTTTTCATTCTGCTTAAAGTGTCTATTCGAATAGAAGTAATTTTCAAACTGGGCCATGCCCTTGCCTCCCTGTCTGGAAAGGAGCTGGGGAACAAAGAACGTCCACAGCACTTGACCTTCGCCGTTGTAGTTACTAGATAAGGAGTCCCGGGCATAAGACTACAACATCTGCGGTCTACAATAAGAATGTAACTCCCATTATAGAGTCTTTGAAAGAATGGTTCTATTTCAGTTGCAGGTGCGCCTTGCTGGTGACATGAAAGGTTGTATGAATTCCCTTCACAGGCTCCGTGCAAACTAATACCGTTACACAGAAGCGTGCCGCTTAGTGACATAGCACAATTGTTGCCACTAAGAAACACTTTCTGTCCTTTATTACTGACACATGCATGTGAATAGGGCAGGTTCCAAGTTGTTTTAAGGTACCCCTTTCCCAATTTCTCGTACATGCCAGCTGTATATATTTTTGGCAGTATTGAAACCTGAAGGTTGAGATTGGAATATTTATGATTCCGTGGATTATCCATTCACTGACAGGTCGTTCTGACATTGTCATTGGTAATCTTTCTAGTTTTTCAATGCTCAAGATTGTATAATCAGCACCCTTTTGCGCCATACCGATTTGTCTATCAGTAAGGTTAAAGATTAGGAATAGTGACGTTGTGTTGATTAAACGCCAAGGCACATAGCCTGAACGCAGATTTTGTAACGTCCAGCCAAGCTGTACAATGGAACGCAATTGTGACTGACCATGTTGTAAGTAAGTCTTGCGATAATATATCGATTGCTGAAGACACAATGCTGTCCAATGAAAAAATTCTGGAGGACAGAGTCATTAACCCATTGTCCACTACAGAAAGTGATTTTTCCAAATGAATACGGTCAATTTCACGTATTCTTTCTGCCGTTTCAATTTGAGTAACCTTCCAGGCCTCATTGTATGCTGCATATACAGAGGCTGCTATGAAACGCTTTTGACGCTGTTTGCGTGGTCTCAGTATGAAATCACGCAAGTCAGCACCATCAGTAAGTAAAGTTAGGTGTTGCTTAATTTCAGGCAGTGTGGTAGTCTGTAGCCATTGAAGGCATAATTTGCCCACACTGTAGGTTGTTATTATCCCTGGGTGATGTCTTTGGGGATATCTAGGGTCTGGCCTGGTCATTTTGAAACCCTGTGTTTTATTCAGGAATCTATCTTGACAGTTATTTGTATCTGTGGGCCAGATCAACCATTGTTTCCAATCAGGATGTGTTCTGTTTTGGTTAAGTATATGGTTTACGTCTATTTCTTCATCTGTATCAGAGTTATTGCTAAACATTGTTGGCTTTGGAATAGACGGGTTATTTAAATCTTTGATTTTGGCTAAGCCAAGACAGGTGGTTTGTTGAACAGTGTCATTTAAAAATATCATTTGTTCTGGGATCATGCAGGCTCTAAACAAAGCTTCTAAACCCTGTACTTGCCATTCTTTTGTACCCCAAACACTTTTCAAATCAACATTTTTGTCCCAATAATCAAATCCAAAAGTATTCATTTTTTCAAAGAATGAATCTGAATATATCAATTTTGTGTTGGTTATCATGGTTTTCATCCCTGTCTTGTTTGACAATTTAAAATAAAATGTTTCAGCATTATTTGTGTTAAAACCTGAGAAATATGAATATTTGTCATAAACGGTTCTAGAGCTCCCTTTTGGAGGTGTAGCACAATGTTCCCATTGATTATAATTTAAAACATTTCTAGGTTGTGCAGATTTATGCAAGAAATGGTTACCATAATGGTTATAGCAATACATACTATCATAATTTGTAGAACCTTGCAAATAATCATGTTTTGTAAATTTAGCAGACATTACTAAGTCAGACATCATGTTGTTAATACTTTCGAAGTCCCAATCATCAGCAAATGAGTTTGGTTTTGCAAAGTCACTCAAGGAGATCTTGATTTGGTGTGGATATTTCAGGATCTCGACCGGACCATAAATTTCATAGTCAGTGTTGTCCCAGGCTACCCCACCAGGTATCGGAATTGCTGTGAAGTTGGCTGAAGAACGTTCTGAAGAAAGTTCTCTTTTCTCGACGTGTGAAGATGTGTGTGGTTTGAGGACCAAGTTGATGTTCTGACTTGCTGTGTCCATTTTAGCATATTTTCCCTCAATGAAGCGTCCCAAAGTAAATACCATGATGAGCCAAAGTATGAGGATAAATGCACCAAAACCCACCCAAAATTCAATCCATGGAGAAATCAGATATGTTTCTTTCAGTTGTTTCAAAAGTTCCTTAGCTTTGTCTTTAAAGGATTTGGATGATGGCTGTGTCTTTGATTCACTGAAACCTTCAGAGGAATCATCGAAGTTGATGAAGTAACCAGATGCAGTTCTGTCAATTGTTCCAATTGGTTCAGGATTTTTGTTTCTTGCATTTTCACTTGGTACTTCAGTATAGATTGGTGTGTCTCTGCTAAATGTCTTTATTTGGGTTTTCAGAGGTCTGAGTTCTATTGCATTGTTGCATAGTTCTTGTTGTTCATCTGTAGGCGTTTCGAATGTGATGAGCCTCTTTGTTAGGACCTCTGTACTGGTAGCAAACCTTGGTGTTCTGCTACTTATTGGGAGTCCACTTGGCCTACTGTTTGTTATCGGCCACATGTTGTGGTTTTACCAGGTCGATGGATACAACTCGGTTCTCCTTTTTTCCAGCAAGTGGCGGTAGTACAACTGATCTTGTCCCGTTGACAGACAAGACAGGAACTGCTTTTCTGTAAGAAGGCCCAAATTCCTTCTTTACCGCGATCTTCTCCCTGACTAGATCCCCGACTTTTGGAATCCAGACAGGTCTTGCTGGGACAGGTGGTGATTCTTCAGTGGTTGTTGGCTGTTGTTTCAACTGTATGTTGCTCAGGTCTTTTCTTGTTTTGTTTAAGTCCTGCAAAATAGCCAAATGGTCTTTGACATCAAAGGTTTTTTCTATTACCACTGAAGTCTGACTATCAAGGTCAGAGATCAACATCCTAGTTCCGAATAATAATTCGTACGGACTGAATCCCTTCAGAGAATTTCTTGGCAAGTTATTTAGACTACGTTGGACACTTATTAGATGTTTGACCCACCCAGCTCCCGAACCTAATATCCTTTCTATTATAGATTGCTTTCTGCCTTGGTTTTTTCTTTACACCATCCCGTACCCTCAGGAAGGAAGTGAGAAGATTCCCGCTGGGTGAGTGGTACTTCCACCTCCTCGAAAGGAGTGTATGTTTCAGGAGGTTCCTCTACTTTGTAATAGTGGAAGTACTTTGTTACAGCATTTGCTGCTGGAAAATGTATCCATGTATAGTATACCTCTGTCTGCCGATATTCGTGTGCCTCAATTACGAATATGACTGTGCCACCTCTAGGTGTCAGTCCATTTTCTATAAGTTTTAAGGTTATAGATCTCCTTTTAATGACCGGAATGAGTGTTATATTCGGGTCTGCTGCTTGCATGGTAGCATCAGCATCTGCGAGTTCAGTTGCTAATCTAACTGCCTCTCTTTCTTCATCACTGTCTCCCATTTTACAGACAGGATGGTATTATGTCTATTTGCAGATCAGGTTTCTTTATGGAACAAAGATTAGATGCACAATATTTTGGAACTGTTTATATCCTTCAACGTTGACTTGACCAAGAACCATACATAGGAGTTCCCTCCTGCGAGGTTTTGGAGGATATTACCTTTCACCCACTCCAGACGTCTTTGGAGTATTTGGGAAAAGGGGTCTGAGTGAGAAAGCACGACTGAGTTACTCTAAATGTCTTACGTTAGTTTTATCGCCCTTTCCAAACGCGTTGGGCGCCATGTAGTGTAGCTCCTATCTTCCCAATAGGCTCTGCGCATTGGAATAGTACCTACAGCAGTAAAGGCCTAGGCCAGACGTTAACTAGGTCTACTACTGTCGATACTAGACCTAATTTTTGGGTTTGCCAGCTAAGCTCAGAGTTCGCTAGAAACTTTCTCGAATGTTCAGGAAAGAATTACCTCCCCTGATTAGACAAGAAGGGATTTAGTTTCTGACAACCATAGAACATGACAACTTTGCTCTCCCCTAATCAAGAGTCAATCTCGAGAGTCGTGTGAGCACAAGGCAATTATTTTACTCAGTCAGTACGTGCATTCTTAGTCTCATCAGAATGTAGAGAAAAGGAAGAGACGGGCGTGTTCAATAAAAGGTGTTATTTATTGATCAGTCTCTTTTCTCATACATGAGAAATGGATCGATATTATTGCAATACTTATAGTTAAGTAAAGTGCATACATTAAAAGCAATAGTATAAAATAATACTGTAAAAACATTGATATGGTTTCTGAGCCATATGATGTTTAAAATGATTAAAATATATTTACATACACATATACATTTGACTAAACGTACTCAACTGGTGTTTCTAAATACGCCTACCCCGTGTACCTGACCTAAGTCTAATGCGTGGGCGGGAATAGAAAGTTACAGTTTAAGTTAAGTTTGCTTTTGCCAAGTGAATAACTAAAGAATTCTCTGTGAGGGGTTATTCAGTTCTGTACCTGGAATTTAGGATGAATGAGGAATGGTATCTCTTTCTCTGCTCTCGATATTCCAGGCTGCCTGCGAGGGCTACCCAGAAGCGCCGGTGCTGGGTCTCTCGGCTTGAGATAGCAGCGCGTCTCTCAGCGCGTCAGGAAGGCGGGGCTGCTGCCAGCGGGGTCTGCTTCTGCTCTCGGCTTCGGCAAGTATGGCTGCTCCGTCTTGTCACCACGCGTGTGTTTGCATAGGGCAAGGTCGGCAATATTTATACCTTAAAGGTGCCGAGATTGACGTAAGGATGGACATAGATACGTCAATAAAGATGTCTTACGACTTGCTCGTTAGCACATTCTTTACTAAAGTTCTCTGTGAAATCAAAACAATGGCCGCACGGATTATCCAGGTTGTCATAGGTTTGATTTGTTATGAGAACGTCGTATGCCTTATCAGGGGCTGGAGGAATGTCGCTTGTCTAATTAGATCTCAAGCGTTATGACCTAATCAGATAACACGTTCCTGTGCCGTAGTGTGACTGCGTCAGATAACGGTATCTGCATCATGGGGGTTTTCATGCCTCATGGGCTAACTGTTAGTTAACTTGATAGTTAGTTTAACCAGAATAGGGTCAGGAATAGGGGGACTGATTCAGAACCTATAGAAATACACGACAATACATCCGTTCAATATACGACAACCATATTTGAAATTCTCTAATGATTACGTCCTTTTGCGAACTAATCCCACATTCATACCTAAAGTTCGAACTTCATTTCATCTCAATGAGCCTGTAGTGTTGCGGACATTCTTCCCCAATCCCTCGTCTGCGGCGGAGAAGTCATTGCATTCTTTGGATCTCAAAAGATGCCTAAAGTTCTACATATCTCGAACTGTATCCTTCAGAAAATCAGATCAGTTATTGCTCTCATATGGTTGCCCCAAAAAAGGATCAGCTATCTCAAAAGCTACCATCTCAAAGTGGATTGCGTCTGCTATTCAGTTCTGCCATTGCAAAGCAGGCCATCCATTGTCAAGCAAGCCAAAAGCTCATTCTACCAGAGCAGTGTCCTCTTCTTCGGCATTGTTTGCTGGTGTGTCCTTGGACAAGATTTACCTAGCCGCAACCTGGAAGAGTGTACATACTTTCACTCGGCATTATTGATTGGATCTGGCAACAGAAGCTGAATCAGCAGTTGGACAAGCAGTACTAGGAAACCTTTTAAGATAAGGTAAGCCTGATGGCAAGAATGTGTTGTAACTAATGTTGTAAAAGTTCTCTATTTGATATGACCATTATTGTGTAGGAGTATGACTTGCTCTTTCTCACAATATAGAAATGTTTGTGAATGTTGCATTGGTTTGACATGGTATCTCTTGAAGTTCTTATGATACCCACCATCCACTATGCACATACGTGTTATTTACTGCTAGCTTCTCTGATTGCATGTGAATCTATGAAAGATACCCCAATACTGGATAAGAAAACAAGTTACTTACCTGTAACTTCAGTTATCCAGTATTGGTATCTTTCATAGATTCACATGTGACCCACCCTCCTCCCCGGAGAGGCTTACCTTATTATAATGGTATACTACTATCACTAGTGCTACGAAACTCTGAGGCTTTGCCTCTCTGTGAGGGTGCTGCTGCCTGATTGGCTGGTTTCCAAGTTTGGTTATTTTTACAAAAAGGCTGAGATAGGGTATTGTAGTGACTTTTCCTTACACTGTAGCCTATGGTATAATGTTATTATGACTATAATGTATATGTTTTATTGTACCCTGAGACTCCCACCTTGTCGGCGGGGATGATTTTAAGCATGTGAATCTATGAAAGATACCTATACTGGATAACTGAAGTTACAGGTAAGTAACTCGTTTTCTTCTTTGCTCAGTGGGTCCTGCGTGGGTCCTGCAACCAGCCTGAGCTACATCGTGGGCAGCCTGAACTCTTGACTTTGTCCCGGTTCAGCGCAACCTAGAGTAGCCTTAAATCACTATTTGCTTCTAAGCGCTATTTTTTGCTTATTCTTTAAAAATTCATAAATAATATCTTGACTTGTACTTATTGGATTTTTGTCACTTTGGTCTTGTTTTATTCATATTATAATAGTGTTTTTCTAAATAGGTGTGCAGTCTTTTTGTGGTTTATTCACTGTGTTACTGTGTGTTTACATATAGCCTCTTTAGATTAGCCTGACTGCTGTGTGCCAAGCTACCCGAGGGTGAGAACAGGTGATCTTTTAGTGTCAACCTCACGTACACTGACTAGGATTGTGGTTCCTGCTTGCACAGAGTGCATACCTCTGCCAACCAGAAACCCAATTTCTAACACTTTGTGTAGCTTCGAATGCCATGATGTGATCCTGGTATCCTCATATGCCTGTCAATGCAATGATGTGTTGCAGGCATCACCACATTTGTCATTCAACACATGATATGTCGTATGTAATCATCAGATGGCAATTAATGCTGCAGCATATTCCAGGTATTCTCTAAATACCAGTCAATCCCACTACGTGCCAGGGACCCCCATTGCACAAATATATACAGACATACACTCCCACACCATAATTATCCCACCTCATCTCAGGCCCTGGAACCCTAACGCAAGAGGCCGCAGATCTCTGCATCCTGGTCAGATGGGCCAGTGTTGTAGGAGCATCCAGGCCATACTGGTGAGGGGGAATGGATGGCATAGGACAGTTCCAGACTGAGCCTGCAGAAAGCATGAGAGCGAGGAAGCAAAAGCAGGAATGAACCGAAGTCCTCTTGATTGTCTTGTTTGGGTCCCCAACTCAGTCTTTCATTGGCTGAGCCCTATTGCCTGTCTGACAGGAAAAGGATGGGATCTGTGCTAGAGGCGCAGGGCGTTCTGTAACAATGAGCTGCTAAACATGTCTATGTCATTCCACGCTCTCTTACATTCACGCTATGCATTTGGATTAGAGCTAAAGCTGTCTGAGCCCTTGATCTACGCATATGTAGTATGCATGAAAGTGAAAGTGACTGGCTCATGGCTTTAAAACTGTACACGCCATCACTCCCAGTGGTGACTGTCAGGATTGATGGCACCTTGTAGGAAAATGCCATATTTGCATGGTTACCCCCCACTTTTTACCTGACATCTGATGCAAATAGACTTGATGTGCCCTGGGTCCCTGCAAATCAGGTTCCCAGGGCTGGTGTTCTTTCCCAAAACTGTACCTTTGTACCCATAATTGGCACATCTCTGGCCACAGGTAAGCCCCTTGTGTAAGGTACCATGGGGAACTAGGGCACTGTCACCAAGGAAGGCCTCTAAGTGCTGCAGCACCTATTGTGCCACCCTTCGAGAACCTATACCTTAACACCCACACACTGGTATTGCAGGCTGCGTGTTTTGGTCGACATGGCCCACATCCTTGTAGACTCTAAGGGCTCCAGGACCTATTGTACCACTTTTAGAGACCTTATACCTTAACACCCACACAGTCCCATTGCAGGCTGCATGTTTTGGTGTGGAGAAAGTGAAGAGTCAACATAACAAACATCCCTGTTTGCCATGCCTGCAACCCACTGGCTGAAGGCCTGGGTAAGTCACCCTCTAGCAGGGTGTACTGTCCCTCAGGTGAGGGTACAGTGCCATGAACCCAGTGTCTAAGTCCATTCTTAGACATTATAAGTGTAGTAAAGGCATAAAGAGTATATGGTCTTGGAGTTGGTCACTACGAACTCTGCAGTTCCATAGATGGGTTTACTAAAACCTGGGAAGTTTAGTAGCAAACGTCTCAGCACAATAAACTCACACTGATGCCAGTGTGGGATTTAATGTAAAATGCACTCAGAGGGCATCTTAGAGATGTTCTCTAAAAAACGACCAGCCCTGGTGTAGTTCCTGAATGGCTGCCTGCCATTTGCCACCACCAGAAGGGTTTAAACAAAGCTCACCCTGGGCATAGGTGTCATGCCTCGTCCCCCAGGATGGGCTGGGTCCACGAAGGGGAAGCTATAAAGGTCTGCCACTTTTATAAGCTGTCCCTGCCTTTTACTGCCCCCAACAACTGGCACCCTCCGGTTCTGCCCCCACTTTGAGTGGGAGAATCAGCGGGAAAACAAAGCTAGGAGGAGAGGTGTGCCTGAATTTGCCAACTCCACCCCTCAGGTGGGGAGGCGAGGTGAAGCACACATCTCAGTCCCCCAGTTCCCTCCATCTTGAAGATGAGGGAACCCAGCCAATTAGGGAAAGGCTCATAGCCCCCTCCCACTGAAAAATGGCCAAATAGAGGGTGTACCCACCCCAAGAAAGGGACCCAATGGTCCTGCCCTGCACACCCCTTTAGCACACCTAAATGTAGTATTTAGAGGTGATCCTGAACCTTGCCTCAGATTCTAGGAAGAAAGAAGATGGACCGAAGAGACGTGCTGACACAGGAAGAAGAGAACACCTATTGCTTTTGCCCCAGCCCTACTAGCCTCTCCCGACTTCAACCTGCCTACAGCGAGAGCCCCAGCAACTGCAGCAGCCCCCAGAGCCCGGAGGACCTGCCCTGTGGCCATCTTTAAGACTCTGTCTCCCATGAGCACCGGATTTGCTCAAACACAGATTCACCCACAGAATCCGGATCCAGGCACCTCTGTGATTTTGCACCACTCTGCAGCCTCAACCGGAAGGGTCCCCCGGCCGCGACCAGAGCTGGGAAAGGAGACCTGATGCCAAAAGACACCCCTGCATCAGATGCCCAACGGCCTTGGCTGGCCCAACCGACGTTTTCCAGGCATCCCCCAAAACCCAACTTACCTTTCCAGCTGGTGGTCTCCTCCAGAAAGTCTCCCTGCCTGAGCCGGCAGCATCTTTTCCAAACCAAAAGTCCCTATTAGAATGGTCCTTGTACCCTACGTCCCCTTGGTACACTGCACCCCGCTGCCCCTGTGCCCCAGGTAGTGCAGCTTCTGTGTTGATTGTTAGTCCCTGCAGTGCTGACCTTAACTCCAGGAGCTTTGCTCCCATAGCCAGGTGGCCATTTTGTATGGGACTAAAGTAACTGTGCTTTAAACGGATAATTGTCGTGCTTACCTGTAAGTGAAGTCTAGAGTGTGATATCTAGGCATATCACCCAGAGTAGTCGAAGTAATACAGAAGTAACGAGAAAGTCATCTAAAGTAATTACTGTGTAATTTAAACTGCTTTTTGAACCGATACAAACCTGTAACGATTGAAAATCAATTCCCAGTACCACTTCTTGAAATGTTCTATGATTGATAGTATATTTTACCTACCTGTACCAAGTCCTGCTTGGTTCTAGAAATAAAATACAAGTATACCTTTTTTATACTTACCCTATTGGTCTGGATTCAGTGTGTGCCTTCAGTCTTGATTGAGCGAATACAAGAAATGCTTAACACACCCTCTAGATTGGACTAACTGCTCGCCCACACTACCACAAAGAGAGCTGATAGTACTTACCTAATTTAGCCTCTTCTATACCTCTGGGCACTACCTGGACTCTGTGCACACTATACCTTACTTTGGTATACTATATACAGAGCCAACTTCCTACACGCTCTGTCTCACATATTCAAATGTGCCGGCCTTCAGTGAACACAAATTCATTATTTAGCAAATCCTTTTGAATGTACTTTCATTTCCATTGAATGTAAGCACAATTTTAGTAGAATTAATGTAGTTTTATGCAACATATTTCTCAAAAAAGTATCCTAGGATGAGATTGAAGCAGAATGAAAGTCTGTGGTCATTTCATTTAATAAGCACAAGAGGCATTTCAATTTGTATTCCATCAATGAAAGTCTGTGTGTGTCTAAACTTAATTTTGTATCAATTGTAGGTATCAAGGCCTCAAAGAGAGCTGTTGCCCTTCTTCTGTTGAACTATTCGTATCACTTCATCAGTGTAACCGTTATTGTGAAATTCTGGGGCTGAGGTCATTGAAGAGCACTGATACGCTACAAACGCCAGCAAAGCCTAAGGGATCCAAAAGCCCCTCCATGGGACGGAAAGCAGGATCCACCCAATCCAGCCCACAGATCCCTAAGAAAGGCATGCCCAGCCCTCAGGGTTCTCGCAAAAGTGCCATAAGCCCTAAGACAGTAAGGAAAGCGACTGAAACCGGAGAGCTGCAGCCATCTGTTAAGCAAAAAACCGTTGAAACGTCAAAACCTGCTAAAATGCGATAAAATATTTTTTTTATAAAATTTCAACTGTAAACATGTGAACTTGAATAATAAGAACTGGACTTTTTTACTCCAAATACGTACATAAATCATTTTCAGGAAACTTCTATTATGGAAATATCACAACAGAAGTACTGTAAGTGTCCTTAGCCTTCGTGACATTTGGTTTCGTACAATTTTAATACCAAAATACAGACTGTTGACAGTCTAGTGTGCTGGTGTTGGAAATGGAATTAAAGAATTCATGCCTTAAAGATTATCCTAGCTCCAACTCATACAGCATGAAAACATAATTTTATTCCATTATGTAATGGCGTGTACCTATGCCTGGATTTGACAGGATGCTGCACATTCTTTTTTAATTTTTCTGCCTACTTCTGATGACAACAAAAGATGGCATCAGTGTACTGTAGACAGCGAAACCAAAAAAATTTGAAGAACTATTGAGTTTTTCTTGGCTCTTGACAGGAAATTGTGCAATGAGTTTTCCTTACTGGAAAAAGAATAATGTCATGGAAATACTAGATTGACTTTACAGAATGTAGGAGAACAGGTATTTCCTCAGTGATGATCATCTCTTGTCTCTGAACTCTCAAGGAAATTGTTTTGATCAAATCTAGACAATCTACAGTGGGTTTAAACAGAGAAGGAGACAACTTAACAAGTCACGTGCTTTTTTATATTTATTGCTTTTGTGAAATTGGTGCTGTTGCAGAAAGTGATTTCCTTATAAACCCAGGAATGTGGTTATTTGCCAACATATATTGCATTGTGTTATTCATTTGCGCTACAATTAGATATAAGAACTGGGGATGTATCTCATCTTAGAATTCTGAACTTTGGTTGTGAAAACCAAGTCACATATTTGTTTATAATGCGAAATACTAACACACAAAGTCTGAAGTATGAGCAGTGAACCTCTTGCCTTTTGAGTTAGTAGGACATTTTTGCTAAAGCAAACTTAGAAGATTGATTTCGTGCTTGAATAAGAAGTGAGCTTTCTTGAAAGGGACGCAATACTGGACCCTTAAAAGAAGCATCATGTCACTGGAACTGCATTGTCAGCACAGAAACTGTCAGGATATATATCACACGCAAACATCTGCAGCCATAAACACGTTTACTGATTTTTACTCCTTCCAATCACAAATGTATCCAGATGTGTATTTAAGGAAACCATATATTGTACTATTCGCTCTTTAACAGAAATGTGCCTTACGTTTTTACACGTATGTTTGTTTCAGTATAGTTTTAGGCAATAATTCTCTGTTTATTCATGTGTTAGCAATGTGAGTTGTTTAGGGTTATGATGTTCATTTACATGTAAAATGTTGTACTTGTTGATGCTTGTTTTATTTATAATCAAACAAAATGGGTCCAATCGAGCAAACTACATTTTCACCAAGTGGCACTTACACAGAAAACTTGAATAATTGTCAGTGTTTGGCAATCATTCCATCCAGCAAACCCGTGTTAATAGCCTTCAAATGACAAGCTTCTTAGTGAGCGCTCTACAGAATCAGTGTAAAAAAAGTAGAATTATAGGAGCTAAAGAAATTTAATGAAGCAAACTCAGCTCACAGTATATTTTTCACAAAATAAACTCACAACAGTGACGATATGCTGTGAAAAGTAATAAAATACAATGTTTGTACAATATAGTAAAAAAAAAAAGACTACATGGCATGTTTGAAGCCGACTTGTTTTGCAGAGTAAATTTGAAAGTAATGACCTCCTAAGCTCCCTTAAAGTTGAATCAGTTTTCTAATAGTTTTTATGTTACTAAATACGCCAGAATGAGTCTTTTATATTTTATTTTAGCAATGGCTGCTGCTGTATAGCAACAGGTTTTTATATCTTATTACATTCCCTGCAAATACTCAGTGAGCACAGCAGAATAATTGCTATTATTACTGTCATTATTATCCAGAGATTATGTTCACAGAGGGAGAAAGGCTATTGAATTCAGCCCACTATAGTGAAGGACTGGCGTTAGTGGCATACACTCTTAGGGCTTTATTTACAAAACCTTTGTGCCGCCGGTACGTCACTTTTTCCCATTTTAAAAGTGACACACCGGCTGTGCAAGGGTCATGTAAATGAGCCCATTAATGATTTCATGTTATCTTTAAAAGATTATTATAGACAGACACACACGCACACACTTTTCATTTGAGACCCAGCATGCCTGTTGCCATTGCATTGGAAAACTGAAACTAGCTGGCTATTTAATAGCAACTAGCTTTTATAAATGTTCAAATCGCTGTAATAAGATGATTAGACTACTTGCTCGATTGGACCTTAGTATTTTGCAGTTTCGAAAACAGAACTATGAATTAGAATGTTCTGTTGTGGTATTTTTGGTGTTAACTAAAACCAAATTATTGAGTAGAATGAATTTAAACATTGTATCATACAACATTATGCTGTTAAGTATGTAAGCCCCTTTGTTCTCATTCTATTCACTGCTCTGATAGCTTGCCATTATAGTGAGGGCCTGATTAAAAGTCAGAGTAGAATTTGCAGTGGCGATACTGCTCTGTCTGATTAGAACTGTCCCTGTGTTGCTACGCTTGCAATACATAAGAGCAAGGACATCAGCCCTGGTTTTACTGGGAGCCCGGTCACAGCCAGAAAAAACACTGCTGAGCCTGGCAAAGTTTGAGAACATCTACACAGTGGCGTAGAGTGGGTTGCCAGCACTCAGGACAAGGCAAGTACCTTTTAAAATGTTGCGTCCCTAAGAATGCCCCTTAGAATTTTTCACCTTAGGGCAACACCTCCGTGGCTGGCCCCGCCGATGCTACGCCACTGCATCTACACGATGTGTGTAACACCATTGGGGTTAATGGAACACTTCCCTATATCAACATCTGTCCTGGCCCTGAAAGCCCTCCCGATCTCCACTGCCCTAAACCTTAGCGATCCCGCCACTGTTATTTACCATTTGCTAAAACAGGTGGTAAATGACGAAATGAATCCTTTATGCAGATGTACAGTGTGCGTTTAAAAGGTTGGTGAATGGGATCAAAAGATCATGTGATAAATGCGGAGGAAAAGGCGTGGTCCTCAATTCAGAATATGGATTTCCTTGGGGTTTTTGACCCTTTAAACCAGGTCAGCAATGTATCCCTTTTCCTGGGCAAATAACTTGTAATTACACTTTCCATTCTCTTACCCATTAAAGTTCAATTTCTCAATCAAGATATCTGTTTGCATTAATGTAATGCATAAGTGCCTTCCCCAAACAGTTTAGTGATAAGGCACACATACACTGTATGGCAGTACAGCTGTACATCATTACCCGTAGGCATCTTGGCACTGAATAACAGATTTCTTACTAAAAACACTGCGTTTATCACAGAATATTCTATTTAAAGTATGTCGAGCATTAGGCAGTTGAGCAAGACATTTGGAATAGACTATTATGTACACAGGAAGCAATCTTTTACAGAAGACTTCTGCTAGGTATAATTCCTTTACATTGTCTGTGCTTATACAGTAGTTGGGGTCGCTGCTGGAAACAAATACAACATAATGTAAGAAATGGCTCTGCTAGGTGAAAAGGTAGTATATGTACAGCATAAGATTTAGACTACGTGCACAGGCTAAATATTTATTCCTCTAAACACAATTAATGATCGTTTTATAAATGGTTATCTGTACTTTTCAACTAGACCCGTATGTGTCTGTTGACATTTTCAGATAAAGAGAGCTGAGGTGTATTTTAAGTCTAGAAAATAGAATGTCACTCCTTTTTTCCATTTTGTTCAAGTAACTGAATTGTCAGCTGTGTAAATGTGAAACGTGAGTTCCAATCTCAGTAACCCCTCCTCACCCCACTTCCTCCAAGAGCAAATGTGTGCTTCTGGGCAAATAATAAAGGGCCATATGGATCAAAAATGAGTTTTGCAATTCTCAACTTGCTATTTTTAGCGAATCGCAATTAGAGAATCGCAAAATGCAATGTATGTAGGATTTGTTTAAAATTTAGTGAATCCTACATATTCTTTATTTGCGAATCGCAAATTGATCTTCGCCATTAAGGAATACCTTCCCATTTATTCCTATTGGCTAGGAGGCCCATAGGAATGAATGGGAAGACATTCTCAATTTGTGATTACCAATTAGAGAATCGTAAATTGAGAATGCAATTTCAAGGTTGCAAGGGTGCCAAAATGACACCCTGTTGGACCCCTAAAATATGCATGTGTGCACACATTTTGTGCACATACATGCCGTAAAGGCATGTGCGACATATGGCACTTAAAAAAAGTGTTTTTTTTAAGAAAATCGCAAATTACCACCAACTTGAAGTGGGTGGTAATTTGCAATTCATTAAGGCCAAATAGCAAATTACTGGTGCTTCCAGAATTGCATTTAAGGAATCGCAATTTCAATTCTTTAATTGCATTGGCAAAATAGAGAATCGCAACTTTTGCAATTCTCTATTTTGCGATGGCCTTTTGGGATGATACATCCCAATTCGAAAACGGGCCGATTCTGAGAATCGGCCAGTTTGCAAACGGGAAAAAGGCTTGATACATATGGCTTAATCTTTCAGTGTTTAATTTCTCTTTTCTTCCATAATTGAGTATGCGTAGAAACAATATGTGCCCCAGTATTGAGTGTTACAGCATTTTACAAATTAGACAGTTGAACTTGCAATTCAGTATAGATTGTTTTGCTATAGAACACCACAGATACAAAACTGGAAGCAATTAGTTTTGATGATATCACGAAGAAACACTTAGCCTGATAATTAATTTGTAAAGGTCCCTTCATGAAGACTCTAGATATTAGCTTGTTTGCTGTACCTTTAGGTTAGTTATAAATTTCGAAATTATCCGTGCCATATTTTAGCAGAAAGAAAAACATCAGAAGAAGCTACACATGGCAAGATGATGTTGTCGCCAGTGATGATCCTCACTCTTTCCCGGCTTTCTTACTTTTCATGTTGACTCTTCATGATGTTGAAACCAACTTTGGCATGTGAAACGAAGCAAAGCAACAGAATGAAACGAATACGGAGCTGCTTCATTTTTCAACTAGACAACATTAGTAATGTATGGAGGCACGTTTCATTTATTGCAGCCCTTTTCCATGATTTCATTTATATCACTGGTCTCAGTAGCAAGTGAGAATTATGTGAAGTGGTTTAATCAAAGTAATTACCTACATCGAGTGCGTTGCATTGATCATATTATGTTCTTTTTGTAGAGCAACAAAGGGGTACATCCCACCTTTTCCTGGAGTTTAAGTAGTGTTCTAATAAGAAAAATGGGTTTGATATACATGTTTACTCCTGTGAGCGTGTGCCATTAGATTATCATTATGTGCTGTACGACAAATGTGTTAAGCATTTCAGAATTATGCAGCTGACTAGGGTTAATACAAATTAATCACTGGAAGTATTTTTTAGAAGCAACCTAGACAACACAACACTTATTTCAAACATGATGGATAATTTCAGTAGCTTGAATAAGTTCATGCAATAACATCCAAAATCATGTTATAGGTGTTTGCACTTTTAGAGGTGAAGCACTAGTGAAATATTACAAAAAAGCAATAGTTTCCATGACCAGTCACACAAGAAACAAGGACCCATTTTTCCAGATCTGTAATTCCTTCTGTTATTGATCTTTTGGAGAATCTGCAAACAATCATCTGCTGAAGTTGAACAGTTCTGCAGACAAACTATTTATTGTTCGGAGCAAGTCACGTCTTTAGCACCTTCCTCCTAAGATATCAAAAGAAACAATTAATTTTAGCCAACATAATGATTTCTGCACTAAGCTAAGTCTGTACTGCAGGTCATTTGAAGCAAAGGCTGTACTGTTACAAACCCCAGAAAAATGCTGAACTGGGAAAGCAGCCAATGCTTGAATGTCAATTCTGTTTGGCTGCTGTAGAGTCCATTTCTGCCATAGAGTATCGCTGGGGCGTGGCCTGTACAATTCATTTGGGGAGCGGGTGATAGGTTCACTTATGATGTGCCCAATAGGTTGTGGCAATATGATGTGGAAACTGGAATCCCACCCACCCGAATGATATCTGTCCTCCTTCTCAAAGCAACAGGGTCCTTTCCTTGCTTAGCCACTGAGATGAAGCTGCAGCATCTTTTCATCAAATGTAGGCAAAAGTGCTGAAGCTATACGAGAAAATAAGTACCACTGGCTCTTATGCCTTTTGGTATCACATTGGGAAGGGCAAGCACTGCTCACGACTAGATGAGACATAGCTGATCTTGATCTGGGAGGGGTAGTGCGGCCCCTCTGCGGCTCTCAAAGCGAACTGCCATGATTTAGAAATTGTCCCAGGTTACCCCACGTACCCCATTGGAGGATGGGGAGCCAAGTAACATCATCATCTATGTTTCTCTAAATGGCAATACCGATGAGTTGATGGTTTTCAAGAAAACAGTAGGGCCAAATCGGATCATAATATCAGGTCATCATATTAATTTCAGAAATCAAAAGATGTAGACTGGAACTGGTTAAGTAATAAAAGTGGGTCAGAAATTGTTTACTGGCCAACATGTCCAAAGACATTTTGTGAAGAAGCAAAGTCAGAACTCTCTGAAGCGGCCCCAGTCAAAGGCTAAGGTCTGTGGTAGATGCAAACGGTTGAATATGAGTATACAAGAGTGTTTGAAAAGAAAATGGAATGGCCAGTGGTGTGGTGTTTGACAAGTAATTTATATGATCCAAAAGAACCAGACATTCTTGAAGCAGCTTTGATAAGCCTAAAATGCCTTTGTTCTATTATAAAGAACAATGTAAGCAATGTGATCTAAACATATGTGAACACATAAATATGTATTAATCGTCTTTGGTCAGTCTTTGCAAGTAGAGATAAATGTAAATATAGATACTGTCAACATCACATTAATAGGCTGGTATGTAAACAAATTCAACACAATATATTGTGCCAGTGATTACGCCGCATTTTTTTTTCATTTTATGCACGAGTTGTACTAGATCACAGCCTATGATCAGGCTAAAATCCAGAGCACAATATAGTAAATGCAAAATTAGATAAGACAGCATTACAAAAAAAAACTGAACAGTGGGTAAAAAATAAAATAGAGACAACAGATCGCCTGTGAGCAATTGCACTGCATTGGAACAAGTGTCTGTGAAATACATTTGCACCCACCCATTAACGGTGTGCAGGCGGCTTGCACATTCATCACAGTGGCGGAGGACATCACGCCCATCACCCTGATGGACTACCGCCAGCCACATTTAGAGATCACCGCCGGCACAGCTGTGGTTTCTGTGCATTCAGAGGAACTGCTGACACAGCTGTTCCTCTGAAAGCACCACAAGTTTGGTGGATTGCTGCCATCTGCTGGCCAGCTGTTCACCAAATCTTTTTACTTCCAATACAGGAGTTTTGTTTCTGAAAAACAAAAAACGAACTTTCCCTTTACCCTGGAGTAGAGTGCTGTTAGGCAAAAACATGCATTGCATTTTAGTTAATCAAGAAACAGTCCTTTATATTTCATTAGGTGGTATGAAGACCACTCGCAGACAAGGAAGAAACTGTGCTATAAGAAATGTGAAAATGTTGAGAGGTGTTTCATAAAGGTCATTCTGGGGCTGGGAGTAGGTAAAAGAAGGTTATTTCTAAATTGTAACACATGCCTGTAAAGGAGAAGATGTAAACTAGATGAGAAGAAAGTACAAACGTTCACAGACCTAAATACATTCTAGAATAATAGAGTTGAGGAAGGACTTTGATCTGGAAAAACATGAAATAGTAGAATTTGCCATGTTTTCTGAGTATTGGAGTGGTTGTTATTAAAAGACTAATTATCCTAAAACCTTTTGGTTATGCCCTACAGGGCATTTCTTAGTTGTCCATTAGCCACCAGCCAGACCAGTGTAAAGCAACGGTCTTGAGTTGGGAAAGAGCCAACATGTAAAAAATTGAGAAAAAGAGGAGCTGTTGTGTTTTTTAATTGTGTAGGTGGGTAGGCTGGTAAAGTGATAGGAGCCTGACAATGGGATTGGATAAAGCCTGCTGTTCCTTTGTTACAGCTCCAGAAATGTATTTTTCAGTTCTACAGTAAATTACTGTAGGGAATCTGTAGTGGCCCACACACCTAGGTTGCTTTTGAACATAATTATTACAGGCATTGTAATGAGAACAGTGAACATTTGTTATTAGCACCTCATTTTTATCTGGCAAGTTGTGCAGTTATGCCAGCATATAGCTGTCAATGTATGAACACTGAAGAATATCCACAACGAATACTCATTGCATTATTTGGCAGCTGCTAATTATTTATCACGGTTGGAGTGTAAATGCCATCATATAAATTCATATTTGTATCCTTAGGATGAACATGCTTGTATTGTTTTATTTGAATTCAATTGTTTTCTGTAACACTTCACTCTGACACCCTGAAGAACTATTTGTAATTGTATCTTAATACGTAAGCCATATTTTCCACTGTTGACGAAATTGAATACATAACTAAAACAAGTTTCAAATCTATATTAATTTTTCTGTTTTGTGATGTTATCCTTAACATAAGTTGATATCTACATGCCGATTTGGAGAGACGAAAGTTACCACATCTAAAAGACTTTTGATGTAGAGTAATAAATAAAACTACTTTTTTAAGTTGTGTATTCTGTTATGAATTATATATTTACTGCTCAGTAATGTATCCATTAACAAATTCCAGTACTATTATTAGCCAGAAAGTGAATGAGGATTTTAATGACTTGAACACAGGATTAAGAGATATTGGGCCTCCTTTGGAGTTTGTCTGGAACTAAAAATCCTCTAAATTCAGAGGGGAGGGGGCTTGGCCAAGATGGCGAGCGGGTAAGACGTGTTTCGCTTGTCTCCCTGCTCCCGATCGCCCCTTCCAGCCCAAACAATGCAGTGGTCCCCGGAGAGCTTCCTTTTGTATAGCAGCAAGCGCTCTGGTACCGACTGCACACAAGACGAGCTGGCTTCCCGGTGCTGGGGCCTGCTAGAAAGCGTATGCGGGATATGAGACGAGTCTGGGAGAGAAAATGGTGGCTGGGATCTGCGGAAACTCCTGAGGCCGACTCCCGAGGCAGTACTCACCCGACAGCTGGAGACGACCCCAACAGGACGAGGTATTGATGTCTCTTTAAACAACAAACAGACAGCGGCAAGTGCACTACTGCCGATTGCGCACAAGAGAGGCCGGGGCTCGCGAGAGAGCGTGTGTGGGCAGCAGGAGAAAACGGGGCCCGTGCGGGGAGAAGGCGTCTGGGTCAGATCCCTCGGGGGGATTTCGAGAGTGGTGCACCTGAGCATCTACAGCGAGCCCACAGGCCTAGTGGGCCAAGGCAGCAACAGAGACGGTGAGAGGCGGCAAACAGTGGCCAGAGGAGGGATTATGCCAAACTCCATTTTAATTCCTAACACAATGTCCATCCCACTCTAGCTGAACTATGTTTTCAATTTATGTACCGCCTATACCGATTGTTATATACTGTCCAATCAGTCAGCTGTTTTCTAACAATTTATCTTTTTTCCCTTCGCTCGAGAATTTTCCTTAATTAATTACATAAGTTGGAATGTAAAGTGAAATTTCTATGCATAAGTCTATGACCTCCTGGGCACTCCTCTCGCCTGTCACCCGGCACTTTCGTGCAATCATGCCTCAGATACGTGTTTCCTTATAATGTTTGCATCCTTTGCCCACATTGTCGTTGATTAAATTACAAATGTTGGAATGAATAGTACATTTCTAAATAATTGGATCCATGACCCTTTGTGCACGGTTCCTGTGCTTTCATGCCTCGCACACTGTCATTTTACACTTCGTGCATTGATTCGCAGACCTCAACTCAACACCACCCCTGCTCCAGCCCCCTCTATGACACAGCCCTCGCATCATCTGGCTTGTTCCCGCCACTGCCCTGACGTCAGCTGGCCCCGCCAACCCCGGAAATAACGCACCAGTTTCTCGTGGCCCGTTAGTATTCCAGCATCTCTGCGGATCGGGATCTACTCAGCAGATCGCACGACCGCTCCATCAGTACCGGACTTTGACGGGAATGAGTGGTCAACTCCACGGTAAGCCTGCTAACTCCCCCCCCGGGGTCCGTCCCTTTTGCTCATCGTACATGGCTACACTGGCCTCCCACCGGACCGCCAACCGTCTCTTTTTTCTCTCTCCCTCCCTTTCCAGGTTCTCACTCCGGGAGTTAGACAGTGGATCGCTGAACCCTGCCTAATAATGTTAATCCCAACCTTTCCCTCGAAGCCAGAACAGGGCTCCGTTCCTGTGCTCTTCCACGTGAGTGTCTCTTTGCACGCGTTTCTCCCTTCCCACCATCCCTCATCCTCGCACCCACCTCTGATTATCCGGTTTTGTTCTCTCTCGCCCTCTCCAGGTTCTCCCTCCGGGAATTAGAGAGCGGATCATAGACCCTGCCCCTTCAAATTATTGTACCAATGCCCATTATCGTACATCACAACCAGAACGGGGCTCCGTTCCTCGGCTAATTCACTAAGTGCCCCACCGCGCCCACTTCTTTACTCACGATCCCTTCTCCGCATCCGCCCACCCCTGATTACTCCTTGCCTCTCCACCTCTCTAGGACTCTCCAAACAGATCCGTTCATCGGATCCCGCCACCGGACCTCAACTTGACCGTCAATGCATTTCGGTTCTTCCACGACCACAGCGGGGCTCCGCTACTGTGCCCTTCTCCTCGCGCCGCTGCCTCCTATTTCTCTCCCTCCTCAGCTTCACCTCGTATTAATTCACCTTCCTCCCTTATTCAGCCGCCTCCTTCGGATTGAGCCTCAGGACTATTCAATACTTATTCTACTTCAAGTTCAAGTTCAGGAATTTATATAGCGCGCTACTCACCCAGAGGGTCTCAAGGCGCTTGGGGAGTGGGTTCATTATTTATCGAATAGCCAGGTTTTAAGTTCTTTTCTGAAGGAGATGTGGTTCTGTGTAAGGCGGAGGTGAGTGGGGAGTGAGTTCCATGTCCTGGCCGCCAAGTAGGAGAATGATCTACCTCCCATGGTGGATCTTTGGATGCGCGGGACTGAGGCGAGGCCTTGATTGGAGGATCTTAGTTGGCGGGTGGGTGTGTAAAAGGATAGTCGAGTGTTGAGGCATTCGGACCCTAGTTTGTAGAGGGCCTTATGTGCGTGGGTGAGGAGACGGAATGTTATTCTCTTGTTGACGGGAAGCCAATGAAGGTCTTTCAGGTGGCCGGTAATGTGGTCTTGGCGAGGGATGTCCAAAATGAGTCTCGCTGATGCGTTTTGGATGCGTTGGAGTTTTTTCTGTAGTTTGGCTGTAGTTCCGGCGTAGAGGGTGTTTCCGTAGTCTAGTCGCCTCGTAACCAGAGCGTGGGTGACCGTCTTTCTTGTCTCGGTGGGGATCCAGTGGAAGATTTTTTTGAGCATGCGAAGTACGTTGAAGCAGGAAGATGAGACGCCGTTGACTTGTTTGGTCATCGAGTGTGAGGAGTCTAGGATGAAGCCAAGGTTACGTGCGTGGTCTGTGGGTATGGGTATGGGTGCTGAGCCCAGATCTGAAGGCCACCATGAGTCGTCCCAGGCAGAGGGGGATGATCCTAGGATGAGCACTGCCGTTTTGTCTGAGTTAAGTTTGAGGCGGCTGTTTTTCATCCATATGGCTACTTCTTTCATGCCTTCGTGAAGATTGGTTTTGGCGGTGTTGGGGTCTTTGGTGAGGGAAAGGATCAGCTGGGTGTCGTCAGCGTAGGAGATGATGTTAAGGTTGTGTCGACGCGCGATGGGAGCGAGTGGACTCATGTAGACGTTGAAGAGGGTGGGGCTGAGTGATGATCCTTGTGGGACTCCGCAGATGACTTCGGTGGCCTCTGATTTGAACGGGGGAAGTCGGACTCTCTGAGTTTTTCCAGCTAGGAACGAGATGATCCAGTCCAAGGCTTTTCCATTTATGCCGATGTTGCTGAGGCGTTGTATGAGGGTGCTGTGACAGACAGTGTCGAAGGCGGCGGAGAGGTCGAGTAGAATGAGGGCCACAGTTTCTCCGTTGTCCAGTAGTGTGCGGATGTCGTCTGTTGCTGCGATGAGGGCGGTTTCGGTGCTGTGTTTGGCTCGAAAGCCGGACTGTGAGGAATCGAGGGAGTTGTTGGATTCGAGGAAGGCGGCGAGTTGGCTATTGACGGCTTTCTCAATGACTTTGGCCGGGAATGGGAGGAGGGATATGGGGCGGTAGTTTTTAAGTTCCGAGGGGTCAGCTGTGGGTTTCTTCAGGAGAGCGCTGACTTTGGCATGTTTCCAGCTTTCTGGGAAGGTAGCAGAGATAAAGGAGCAATTGATGACATCACGGAGATGGGGTGCGATGATGGAGTCTGCTTTGTTGAAGATGTGGTGGGGACATGGGTCGGTTGGCGAGCCAGAGTGGATGGAATTCATTAGGCGGGTGGTGTCTTCAGTGGTGACTGGGTTCCAGGCGCTGAGGTTATTAGAGGGCGGTTTAGGTTCTGAGGTCGGTGGAGAAGATTGTTCGTCGGAACTGTTTTCGAAGCTGTTATGTATGTCGGCAATTTTGTTGTAGAAGAAGGAGGATAACGAATCGCAGAGGTTTTGGGAGGGAGTGATGTCGTTTGAGGCTGCGGTGGGGTTGGTGAATTCTTTGACAATGTTGAATAGTTCCTTGCTGTTATGGGCGTTGTTGTCGAGTCGATTTTTGAATGCTGATTTCTTGGTGGATCGAATCAGCTGGTGGTGTTTGCGGGTGGCTGCCTTGAAGGTGGTCATGTTGTCGGTGGTTGGGTTTTTTCTCCATGTTTTCTCGAGGGTCCGGCATAGCTTTTTGGTTTTCTTGAGGTCATCGTTGAACCAGGGGGCCTTTTTGCTGTCTTGTCTGGTGTGATGGTTTTTTAAGGGTGCTAATTCGTCAGCGCTGTGAGTGATCCATATTTTGAATTTGATGGCAGCTTGGTTTGGGTCAGATGAGAGGGCGGGTGGGTTTTGGTTGAGCGATGTGAGGAGTTGGTCGGAGGTGATTTTGTTCCATTTTCTTTGGGGAATAGGTTGTGGGGGGTTGTGGGTCGAGGTGGTTTTGTAGCTGAAGTGAACACAACTATGGTCTGTCCAATGGAGAGCTGTGGTGTGATCGAAGGAGATGTGTTTGCTGGAGGTGAAGATTGGGTCGAGCGTATGTCCGGCTGCATGGGTGGGGGTGTCAACAAGTTGTTTGAGGCCGAGATTGGCCAGGTTGTCAAGTAGGGTGGTGGTATTGCTGTCGTTTTTCTTTTCCAGGTGGAAGTTGAGATCTCCTAGTAGAATGTAATTCTCGGAGGCTAGGGCATGTGGACTGATGAAGTCAGTGATGTCTTCACTGAATTGTTTACGGGTTCCTGGAGGTCTGTAGATGAGGGTGCCTCTGAGTGTAGTCCTAGGGTCGGTGTGGATCTGGAAGTGGAGGTGTTCGGCGGTCGCTAGGTTATCGTCGGAGCTGGTCGTGATTTTGATGGTGTTCTTATGTACGATGGCGATGCCTCCTCCTGTTTGGACGGTGCGATCTTTTCGGATGATCTTGTAATTGTCTGGGATGGCTATGGCGATGTCGGGTGTTGATGATGCGTTCATCCATGTTTCAGTAAGGAAGGCGACGTCCGGAGAGGCAGTGTCGAGAAGGTCCCAGAGTTCAGTGGCGTGTCTGTGGACCGAGCGTGTGTTAAGCAGGATGCATTTCAGGTGGCTGGGGTCGAGGCTGTGTTTGGGGTTAGTGGAAGTGATATGGGTCTTGATGCTGGTAAATTTGCAGGAGTGACAGGCAAAGGGACCGTGGGTGTGACCTGGGGCAGCTACGCAGCATAGAGGTGTGCGTCCGGGGTTAAGGGCTAGGAGGGTGGCGGCGTCATACGTTATGCTGGAGGAGGTCGCTTTGCGGGGAGCAGAAGCAGGGGATCTGGCGCTGGGCGCGGTCCAGGCGCGGACGGGCGCAGACGGGCTTACCTTTGGTGCGCCTTCGGCGCACATGGGGCGCAATCGCTGCGCGCAAAACCATCTGTCATAAGTGGATAATGGGGGGGAGGGGCGAGGGAGGGTCAGCTGGGAGGCGGAAAGCGGGGCGGAGATCCGGGTAGGGCGGCAAAAACAACAACAACAGATCCAACAAGATGGCAGCGAGCCAAAATCGCCAAAGGGTTGGGGCACAGGCAGCGGCACAATCAGGGAAAATCAATCAGCACAAGCCACGCAACAAAATGTAATGCACGATCTCTGGCAATGGCGAACAAAATGTAATGCACGATCTCTGGCAATGGCAAACAAAATGTAATGCCCGATCTCTGGCAATGGCAAACAAAACGTAATGCACGATCTCTGGCAATGGCAGCAGCTAGGCGAGCAGGCAGGCAGCGGTGTTGTTGCAAAGCGCTACGATACCACTTAGCTGCGGGGAGCTGCATGAGGAGCGGCCGATTCTGCTGGAAGCAGGGCAGTCACAGCGAGTCACACGGGGATCGGGGTAGATGGTATCAGTGGGAGGGAGGGTCAGCTGGGAGGCGGGAAGCGGGGCGGAGATCCGGGTAGGGCGGCACAAACAACAACAACAGATCCAACAAGATGGCAGCAAAGCCAAAATCGCCAAAGGGTTGGGGCACAGGCAGCGGCACAATCAGGGAAAATCAATCAGCACAAGCCATGCAACAAAATGTAATGCACGATCTCTAGCAAAGGCAAACAAAATGTAATGCACTATCTCTGGCAATGGCAAACAAAATGTAATGCACGATCTCTGGCAATGGCAAACAAAATGTAATGCACGATCTCTGGCAATGGCAGCAGCTAGGCGAGCAGGCAGGCAGCGGTGTTGTTGCAAAGCGCTACGATACCACTTAGCTGCGGGAAGCTGCGTGAGGAGCGGCCGATTCTGCTGGAAGCAGGGCGGTCACCAGACTTCCCAACCAGAACGGGTAGCCGTCTCTGGTCCAGCACCTTATTCCAGTGAATTTCCCTTTTTTTCCTCCCATTTTCCCCCCTTCTACTCCTTCCCGTCCCTCCTCCCTTTTCACTCCTTCCTTTTGCTCTCATTAGCTCCACTGGTCCTATAATAAACCTCCACCTTTTAACCCCCCATAGATTGCTATCCTTGCCGCCATACAGTGCCCCTGTGCGCCCACTGCCCCGACCCTACTCGTCCTTCTTGGTCCCTCTTCTCCAGCCCCCTCCTTCACCCACGTACCGCTTACCCCACCTCCCTTATGACCCTTTACCAATCCCTTCTTTACCTTACAGCACCGTCGTCAATCGTCAACCCGGTTCTGATGAAGATCCTAAATCAATAGGATCGAAACGCCGCCAACCCACAATACAGCGCGACTCATGGCCCAGTACCTCCTTTGGTTCCCAAACTAGTTGCAAATACCCATTCACCAAAGCGGAACCAACAACTTTGTATATATTGTGTATTTCATTTTTCCGTCATTTTGCGTCCTTCGCTGTTGTTCAACCTTATGTCACTTGTGCCATCACCGTTTGTCTCACTATCACTTAGCACACAAAGTCCCCTTGGGTTGCCATATGTATTATATGTCTCCAGTGCTGATATCTTAAACTGTTTCTTGATTGTTTTGCGTAAATATGTCCTTAAAAATATGATGCTATATGCAATTCTAAACAAACTGAAATTCCGAGTCTCTCTTTCTTTTATGTCCAGAGGGGTATATTCACAAGAACGTTTACTAACTACCGTAAGAGTAGCATAACGCAACTTTCAACAGTGCAGCCCATTGCAGGAAAATAACCTTGTGTCAATGTGGAATTCACAACAATGCGGAAGCATGCGATAGTCATCAGATAACGAGTCAAAAATCAGCTAGAAAATCAACACCATGCCGCAAAAATGCGAATGAGGCCAATCGCGGTACAAAAATCAGAGAAAGCCAGCCCAGGCCTGCAAACCCCATGCGTCTAGCGTGGAAATGCACTATAAAAGAGAAAAAACATTTCAAATGGTGTAGCACCATGGATGCACCCGGACCAGCAGCAGAGGACAAGCCGAACCCCACAAGCGCCACAGAGGACCAATATGGAACCCCGTGTTCGGGGAAGGGCAAGGACAAGAGGAAGACGGGGTTCCATCCGCAGGAAGACCGGATCATCGGCACGGAGGTCATAGGACACTACCAACAACTGTCTGCCCCTCCACTGCAGCACTGGAAACCCAAACGGAAATATGGCAGGCCATCGTCAACAACATCAATGCAGTCAGAGTGACGAGGAAGTCACTGGAGGAGGAGAAGAGGCGCTGGCATGAAGTGCACAGCCAAACCAAGGAGAAGCTTTCCGCCAATAGGAAAGCAGCAAGGGCGACTGGAGGTGGGAGTCCTGCAACACAGGAGGTGATTAAGGAGCTCGAAGAAATGGTGGCCACAGTCAGCAGTGTGGGGACGGTGGCAGGAATTGGGTGCCTGGACACAGCACGATACGACCTGACCCAACAGCAACAGGGTGAGTAACGACCAGGGACGGGAGGGCCGGGGGAGGAGATGGGCACAATGGCACACATGCATAATTATGTGTAGCACACTGCACACCCACATTGACCCTGGATCATGTCACTGAGAGCCTTGGCACACTGCAGCACACATAGAAACGCCAAGTAGGCCCCCATCCACAATGTGCACAAAGGAGCCCCCTTCAGATCACCAGTAACACAACCGACCCATGCTCATGTGCTGAATCCTGCAAAGCAGTGGCTCTATGACCCACACTGACTATGCAAGTAACGCTGCACACCCAATAGCATGGCAGCAGCCCAAAAACATGAGATGGCCCACGAATCGACATGGAGGTAGCCAGTGCGGATCACATCCGTAAAGGAGAAGGTCACACTCCAACATGTCCACATGCACACACAACCCATGCCATACAATACATGCAGCAGACGAACAATGCACCAGGCCTCAAAATCTGTCTGAGAGCACATATGACCCAAGTCAAAAACAAAACAGGCCCTGAAAAGCACACAATTCAAAGGCACAACTCCTCAAAGGGAGAAGGCTATACGAAATCAGAGCGTCAGGGGCAACTCCCCCACAATGCAACACACATAGCAATCACAGAACATCAACAATGACAACAATGAGGTACAAAGTGTAACACCAGCACCATAGGACACGACTCACAACAGGTCCCGTACGTGCGTAGTAACTGTCCACTCAGATCAGGCATTGCCTGACACTGTATGATGACAATGCACGGGTACTACCACACATCCTTCATGTAGTCAAAAACACACACACACTGCCATCAAATAGCCAGCTACACCAAAACAGTCACAATGTACATTGGCATGCAGTCTGAATGTAAACATCTGCAAATCTCCAACATACATGTACAACTTTGTTAACCTGCATTTCCCCTTTCACATCGCAGGGGGAAAAACAACACCTCCTGCAGAGCAGACATAGCTTCAGTGACGATGAAGAGGACCCCTGGTCATCTGCACCGACACCCTCTAATGGATCGTAGATAGCCTCTGCACCCCATCCCCAGAAGCAGGGCATGCCAGCTGCCCCGAGGTGAACCCACCACCTGCACGGACCACATAGCAGAAAACACGCATCACCACGGCTGTCTCCCAGCACCACCCGACCAATTCATGGGGTTCCAACAACGTATGTGGCGTTGCCAGGTGGAGTTAGCTGACCAGCTGCGGGTGGGCTTCAAACTTGTGTAAGCCAAACTCGATGCCATCAGGGACCACATACAGTCCCTATCGGACACCCCCTGTACGCACCATGCTCCACCACAGACCTTGGCTGACCTTGCTGGGGCAATTAATCTAATACAAGAACAGTGTGGTCAGACAGGCACCAGAGCACAGAGTTGGCACAGATGCGGAGGTCAATGGAGACCATGGAGCAGATGCAGGCTGGAAGTCTGTCTGCCACGGCTGGACACCAGCGAGTAGTAACTGGGAACCTCAATGCCCTGCAGTATTTCATCTTGCCATTGCTGCCACTGAGCCGGTTCCAGATGATTGCAGCAGGAACATCGATAAACACAGCTCTGAGCCCTGATATGTCCATGGCACCCAGTGATACTGCACCATCACCTTCACAGTCTGTTGTGTCAGTGGCACACAGTGATGCAGCCATCACCCCGCCACACACATACCGAACACAGAACCCGTATCAGGGGAGTAAGAAGGGGATGGGAATTACTTTGTGAGGAAGGAGGCAGTAGCATCCATTGCCTCCATATGCCCGGTTCTTTCCTGGTTATGACCTATGCATCATCCCCTGGGAAACACCTCTTACTGACCCCCGGAACACTCTGCAACATGCACCTGGACCCCGACACAGACTGCCATTTCATCACTGCTGGCCAATTACACAGCAATCCTGCTGTGGACTGCACTCCCACTTCCTAATCACTTCTCAATCCCCAAATGACTCTGGTTGGCCCACCACTGGGCTTCCATGTGATGTGGGCATGGATGGCCTTGTACAGCACCAGCTCCGTCACTCACCTGAATGTGAATAAAAGTTTCTAAATCACACCAATGTTTCATTACTATGTTCACTCACGTATGGAAGTATGGGTGGATGTCGGGACAATTATTGCACATGAAGGTAAACCATGGTAACATCTATGTGCATGTGTATCCCTGAGACACATGGCAAATTGGTTGACTGTGAAGGTGAGTACTAGCAGTGTCCACATTGCACATGAACAATAATCTCACGACCCCCCAAACTACGCACATGTCCATGCGTTGAATAGGGCTGTGGGTAGGACTGACCAAATCGGTAGTAGGCCAGGAGTGGTGGCCTACATCACATGTGACAACAGAACAGCACGTCGCACACCCACTTAAACACATCTGTGTGGACACATTCTGTTATGATGTATGGCATTGCTCCACATGGTCAGAGGTTGCACACCATACTCACATTGCTGAATTCACGTAAGTGCACATCTCGGCCTGCACCTATCCAAAACAATGTGTGGCTCACAGGGACAGTGCTCATTGTGGCACAGGAGTGGACAATCAAATCAACACACCTCACAGTTAGACACCAGTGGGGTGGGGTGGCATAGACTTTATTGGTATGTGCGTGTCAGTACGGAAGAGGCAACGGCCACAACAGGGAGGGACATGCTTAAGACACTTACACGCAGCATGGGTACATGTTTAGGTTCATACATTGTTGTTGCAACAATGGACGAAAATCATAATGGATGGGAACGCTCCCATCCGACCTGGCCTTGCTGGAAGAGTCGGGTGTTTTTTGGCGTCTGCCCACTGCCCGTGTGTGGGGACACGACTCATTGCTCATGGGATCTGCATAGTCCTCTGCCACTGGAGTGCGCCTATTGTCTGCTCTGCAGGCAGTGCTCAGGTGAAAGGGTCTGACAAGTTCACATGTCGTGCCACAGTGCTGTATGTACACACGCAATGTTTCACGCACATGCATCTAGAGTTCGGACGTTGACAGACGTGTCCTCTGTTGTGTTGGGATATGTGAGCAATCCCCACGATGTAACATGTTGTTAGGACCTGTGTTGTGGGTAACAACCGGATGTGGCTGCAGAAACGTAGTTACTTGTCCATGAATGCCTGCACAGCTTCCTATGCAATGTGTTCCAATAGTAGGTCATTGTCCAGAGTGAGCCAATCCATTAACTGGTCCGGGCAGGTGTGCTCAGCCCACGCCATTTCACCAATCCGCAAGACAGCCCAATAAGGTAGCGCCTCCATGTGGTCACTGCACACGAGGAATTGTGCAATCTCCCATGCACAACTTCCAATACATATGCAGTATGTCAAGGCATCCTATGCACGGCTGTCTCGGTTACACTCCTGTTCGTGATCCAACAGGGGGCGCAGACACAAGTCATCGTCCAAATCATCTACGGTTGTGTTGGATAGGCAGACATCCATGGGACACTCGAATGTGCATGTTTGGCAGTGGAACCAAGGCTGGATGCAGGTGACGTAGGCAATGCGGAAGCTGAGCCAGTAACTGATCCACAGCACTGCCAGTCGCACTGTACCCAGTAAATGCAGCATACGTGCACAGTACTGTTCCACGTGACGGGGGTTGTGCATGTGCCTGGTATGGCCTGCCATTGCCTTGGTGCGTCTCATGAAACCGGCACTCTTCTGTACTGCGGCAGTTGTGTGGAGGATATGCCACAGCTCTGAGCAATGATTCAAATGTGTGTGCAAAGTTGGTCTGAATGGGTTGCTGTTTCCGTGACAGTCAAGGCGATCCCATGCGGGGTACCTCAGGCAGGGGTTTCTGTGTGTGGGGTGTGGATCAGTCGCATAGTTTTTTTGCGCAATGCGTGGTGTGGGACTCGTCCACATCTGCCATGGCATCTCTCTCAGGGTGTTTCAGGCGTGTTCAGGGCCAAGGTCAGAGTTGCAGGTGTCCTCCAACCTTCTGCATTGGAACAATGGAGCTTTCATCTCTGAGGTTTGTCTGACTACTACTTACGGTTCCAAGATTTGAAAAAAGGGGACCCCTATATATTTAATGGACTAGCTATACATAGGGAACAATGTACTATTAGAAAAAGTCTAAAGCTAAGTCAGTCAATTCTTGACATAAGGAGTTCTAGGTCTATAAATTATATTAACACTCTACATAGTATATGCAACTATTTTGTCGTAGATCAAGATTGTCACACAAAGGTGTTCACATTACATTTCATTTTATTTATATTTCAATATCTTTTTTTTAAATTTTATTTTAAAGTTTTCAAACATTGAATATATTTTAGAATTTGACTTGCGTTACCGGAATGTGATGTGGCTTTGTGGCTGAGATTGGAACACGGCCTTGGGCTCATGGTGTACGGATGGCAATACACACATGCATGTTGGCATGTGGTGCCAGGTGCCCTGCAAGGCCTTGCGCTTCTTGTGCAACCTCACTCCGTCTCTCTCCCTCGCTTTCTCCCTCTCTTTCATTTGTTGGGCGCATGGCACACCTTCTACTGTTGGATTTCGTCTTTCAAGCTATGTCCTATGGATTGTCCATTGAGGACCGCTAGGACTCATCCGAATGGGTGTTTTGTCTTTTGTTTGTATGGTGTTTTGTGTTGGTGATTACGTTGCTGTATGACTAGTTCTCCATTTATTTTCTGGTGACGCCTGTATGTTGATTTTCCTGCTTGTGCGACCTCAGGCAACATATTTGTTTTGTGATTCGTGGTGTTGGTGTGCAGTTTCCAGGTCCTGGTTTGAGGGTGAGCCCGGAGAGTGCATGTGGTGTCGGTGGGTGTTGTGACCCTCGTGGGTGTCTGTGCTGCATGTTCAGTTGCTCCATGGCATCTGTTTGTCTTCAGGTGTGGCTGTGGGCTGTGCTTCCTTTTGTGGTGCAGACTGTGGTCTGACTTTACACCAGGTCAGAGCAGGTGTATATTCCCTGCTGCTAACGCGGCTTATCGTGTGTGTTGTGTTTTTTTTGCGGTTCTGTCTGGTCATTGTGAATGATGTTGTGTGGTGTTTTTGCGGCGTTTGGCACGGGAACGCCTACTCTGCATCTCATTGGCAATAGTTCCAGGGGTCCTTTGTGGCGATGTTTTTTTAGGCTGCTATCATTGGAAAACTGGTGCTGTGGGCTGTTAGCACCAGCTTGTGAATGGTGGGGTAAATTTATCATGACATTGGCTACGATAAAGTGCCATTAATTCGGCGTTAGCTCCTTGTGAATATACCCCAAAGTGTTATCCGAAATGTAGACTGTAGATGCTCAAAGGCCATTTTAAAAACTGCAGTGTGGCATTTGAAATGAAAAACTGCAAGATTGTCTAACAGTGTGTGATTAAAAATGTATCATGATAGACTTATATTATAAAGCTGTGGAGAAAAGGCTGCTGTGCCTTTATGACTCCAGGAGCATCCACTACACATGCTTCATGTCACTGGCAATTGCCTTTCTCAGAAAGTTGTTTTTTTCTAGCATGTGCAATAAGAATCCTGGAACACATCGAGGTTTCAAACCTGATTTTTCTGAAGCTTTTGAATCGGAATTCGTTTTTTTGTCATCTTTACACATCTCATCCTCAAGTAATCTTGTTTTTTTCTGAAGATTTGATATGTTACTGTCAAAATGCCTTCACTGTTCGTGTTCACTATTCATGAAGTGTCTTTCCTGTGGCAGAAAAATAGGTGACTTCAGACCCACATGGTCTCTCTGTGGTGTGTGTACCTTCTTCACATTCAACCAAAGAATGCACATTTTGCCATAACATGTCTAAGAGGACAAGGTACCAGACTCCGGGGGAAGCATGAGTAAATGATGGCAAAAGACAAGGAAGGAAAGAGCTGAGAAATCACCCATTCACCCTCCCAAGAAACCTACATCTCGAAGAGGAAAAATTATGGCAGGATGTTTCATTACCACCACATAAGATGACATTCTTCTACAACGTCAAAGATGTCGGCCTGAAAAGCATCTGTGCCAACATGTTCACCATTAAAAGAAGGTTTATCATTGGCGAGACGCAGTTCATTGGAGCTATTAATGTCAAAACCCTCGATAGACACATCCTCGACAACTTCATTCCTGAGATCGACGTTGAAGCAGCAGCAGGTCGTGCTGATAAAAGCACTGGGGCCGGGTGGGGGTGATTTCGACAGATGACGACGTGGGAAAAGTAATTATTTATTTAATTTTCCCTCGTGGTCCTCTGTTGAATCCCCACCCCAACCCGGCTCCACCACCCCACTGCTCTTACCTGCATGGGCCACACCTGCGTTGAAGCGACACAGATCGCCAACAGTACCTTCAATGACATTGAAAAAGCACTCGGCAACATTGAGAGCATCACTGTCAACATTGATGAGATATGTATTGCCACCAGGGTCGTCATTGATAGCAACAAAACAGTAACTAGTCACAATATCGAGAAAAAAAATATCAACTGGACAGAATATCGAGTTTTTGATATCGAATGGACAGAATATCCACTTGAAAAAAATAGTGGTGCAGAATATCGAAATGCAGGTAAGAAATATCGAATTCGACAATATCGAAGTTAGTAACATCGATTTATTTTTGTGTGTTTTAAGTGTAAGTATATGTGTTAAAAGTATATATTTTTGTAATGTATGTTTGAATTTTTTTAAAGTAATGAATTTTATGTTAAATATTTTTGTGTAATTTAATTTCGTTGTGGGTTTATAGGGCAATAGGGTGGGAAGTAATTTAATAATAATATATTTGTAGCATTATTTAGAATTTATTAGTTATATGTTAAAAATTTTTTGCGTAATTTAATTTTGTAGTGGGTTTATAGGGGAATAGGGTGGGAAGTAATTTAATTGAAATACATTAATTTATTATTTTTTTGCTTAATAATTTAATATTTAATAATGTATATTGTTAATTAAATTAACTAATTTATTAATAGATAATTATACATTGTTTAATAATTGGTAATTATGTTAATTGTGTAATAGTTTGTATTAATTAGTAATTAATTTGATATTAATTATTAACAATTAATTTGTGTGTTTATTAATTATATTGTTAATTGTAATACGGTAATTAGTTAATTGTTAATTAATTATGTTAATTTATTAATATGTTGCAATATTGTAGGTGGTGTCTATAGGGGAAAATGGTAGAAGGTAAATACATTTTAACAAAATAATTAATTGTTAATTAATATTAATTATATTTCAGGAGTTGTATATTAAATTATTCCCCTACGCTATGCAACACTTTTCTTACTGTTGCACTCCCTGGAGTGGGAATAGTAATTTTTACCCGCTCGCTATCCAATGCTTTCCCGACTGTTGCACTCACTGGAGTGGGAATAGTAATTGTTACCCTCCCGCTATCCAACGCTTTCCCTACTGTTGCACTCAGAGGAGTGGGAATAGTAATTTTTACCCTCCTGCTATCCAACGCTTTCCCTACTGTTGCACTCACTGGAGTGGGAATAGTAATTTTTACCCTCCCGCTATTCAACGCGTTCCCTACTGTTGCACTCCCTGGAGTGGGAATAGTAATTTTTACCCTCCCGCTATCCGATGCTTTCCCTACTGTTGCACTCACTGGAGTGGGAATAGTAATTGTTACCCTCCCGCTATCCAACGCTTTCCCTACTGTTGCACTCACTGGAGTGGGAATAGTAATTTGTACCCTCCCGCTATCCAACGCTTTCCCTACTGTTGCACTCCCTGGAGTGGGAATAGTAATTTTCACCCTCCCGCTATCCAACACTTTCCCTACTTTTGCACTCCCTGAAGTGGCAATAGTAATTTTCACTCTCCCGCTATCCACCACTTTCCCTACCATTGCACTCACTGGAGTGGGAATAGTAATTTTTACCCTCCCACTATCCAATGCTTTCCCTTCTGTTGCACTCACTGGAGTGGGAATAGTATTTTTTACCTTCCTGCTATCCACCGTTCTCCCTACTATTGCACTCACTGGAGTGGGAATAGTCATTTTTACTCTCCCGCTATCCCACACTTTCCCTACTGTTGCACTCACTGGAGTGGGAATAGTAATTTTTACACTCCCACTATCCTACGCTTTCCCTACTGTTGCACACACTGGAGTGGGAATAGTAATTTTTACCCTCCTGCTATCCAATGCTTTCCCTACTGTTGCACTCACTGGAGTGGGAATAGTAAATTGTACCCTCCCGCTATCCAACGCTTTCCCTACTGTTCCACTCCCTGGAGTGGGAATAGTCATTTTTATTTACTCGCTATCCAACATTTTCCCTACGGTGCCACTTTTTGGAGTGGAAATAGAAATGTTATCTTTTACGCTATGCAATTTTTTAGTATTGTTATATTATATGTAGTGTAAAAAATATTTTTTTTTAATTCATTTTAATGTTTTAACTTATTATATATAATTTATTTTAATATTTATATTATAGTTTTATTTATATATATGTAATTATATTTACCATTATGTTTTTAACATTTAATTATTAAAAATATTAATTACTTTTTAGTATTATTAAGTTAATATATATGTAATGGGAGCAAAATGCATGTTTTTTTATTTACATTTATTATTTATTAATTTTAAGGTTATTTAAGTATTTTTAAGTATGTTTCACTTAATTATAGTTATTATTTCATTAATTTACATTAATTTTAGGAGATTTAAAAAATTCGATATTTTAGCAAACTATATTATTTACAACGATATTTAGGATTCAATATTTTGTACTTACCTGTTTGTAAATAGGAATTCGATATTCTGTTAGTCGATATTTCGATCGTTGATATTCTGTCAGTGATTCCAAGAGAACACCATTCGACACTGAGACCATCAAAGTTGATGAAATGAATTCCACGATTTATCCTGCCTCTTCTCCACCATGTATTCATTCAAATTAGTCTCTACATTCTCCAAAATGAGAGACTCCAAGATATTCCTCTTCATTTATGCCTCGACCAAAAAAGAGACTAAGACTTTCTGAAGAAGACACACTACGTCATCCTGGAGCTCCATTTTCGAGTCATCATGTTGGAGGACTCATTGGAAACTCCAGTGACCCCTCTATTACCTCATCCATATACGACTCCATAATTACCTCTCCTTACACCAAAACCAAAAATGATGCTAAGACAGACATCTATGTCACTGCTGGGTAGCAAACCTGTTCCTCCTATTACTCCTGCATCGCAGCCACTTCAGGACGTAGCAACCTTGCCATTATGAGTCAACATACTCCTGAGAAATGTAGAAGGTCATCCACAAGATCTAAATCGCCCTCAACATCTAGTGACAGATTATTTTCGTCCTACACTCTGGCTTCTCCTGCTCTTCCAGCGAGAGTCTCACCAGTAAATACATCACAGCTTTTCATAATATATTGATGACAGGAGCAAATAAACTGAACATTCCTCTTGAAGCATCTCAAACATTTGTCTCGGTCATACTTTATACTCTTCAACCAAGTGGGTCTCGAAGACAGTTGCTTCCCATGGTCCCAGGTCTTCTAGGAATCATGGGAGATAAGTTCTTTACACTGACAACTTTCAAAGTGGTCACTCCTCAATCAAAAAACATGATGCATAAGCACCTGAAAAAACTGCTTCGAGAGCAAGAGAGTAAAACTTTTGATATCTGATAGAGACTTCTAGACGTTGATTCCTTGTCTTGGAGTTATCCCCAAGCATCAGACTGGATCCGGAATGTTTTTGTTTACAGTACCCATGCGTGCTGGTAGGTGGCGTCGTAGGTGCCGGAAGTGACGATGCGTGATGCCTATATAGATGCCACCCCAGTACACTGTCAGGTTCTTTTCACAACTTTTCAGATCAGGAGCACAGAGACACGAAGAAAACAGCACCTCTGTCTAGATGTTATGTTATGATATGTTATTTTATTTTGTAAGGCACACAGCTACCCAATAAGGGTTTCCCAGCGCTGGCCATAACAGAAGCTAGGAGATATCGGAATTAGCAATGTTGGTTAAAAAAACAGGTTTTAAATTGTTTCCGGAATACGGGAAACAGCTTCTCCCTCCTCATCCCATCAGGTAAGGAATTCCATAAGGTTGGGCCAAGGAGAGAAAAGGAGCGGCCCCCCATTCTCGACAGTTTAAACCTCGGGATTTCGAACAGTTCTCCTGATGAAGAGCGAAGTAGGCAACGGGGGTGGTACTCATGAACCAGATCTTGTAGATATTTGGGGGCAGAGCCAATCTTTATTCTGAACATATAGCATAAGGCTTTGCATTTTATACGATGTTCTACTTTAAGCCAATGCAGTTCTCTCAGGGAATTTCCCATGTTGGACATTCTGGGAAGGCCGGAAAGCAATCTGGCTGCAGAATTTTGCACCACCTGAAGCTTACATAGTACCTCTCTGTTAGACCCCAGGAAGAGAATGTTACCGTAGTCCAGGCGAGATGTTACTTGAGCCTGGACGACTGTTCTTTGGGTGTCCACAGGGAGTATCCAGATTATTTTTTTCAGCCATTTTAAGATGTTAAAACAGGTGGCTGCTGTCTGAACTGCCTGTTGTTTCATTGACAATTTATTGTCAATAATAAAGCCTAGATTACGTGCCTGAGAGGAGGACCTGAGAGGAGGGCGTGGGTAAAGGTCCGATTTCAGATGGCCAATGTTGGGGACCCCATTGTTCAGACTCTTTCCCAAAAATTAGTACATCAGTCTTTTCCCCGTTGAGCTTGAGCAATTTTAGTTGCATCCATGCTGCAATGCTGCGCAAGCCTAATTGCAAATTAGAAGGGTCCTGTTTCCCCCTGCTGATAATGAAAAGATTATTTGTGTATCATCAGCATAGGAAAACCATGCAAGCCATGCCGCTTCCGCAATCATTGCTAATGGTTGCACATAAATATTGAAAAACAACGGGCTCACAACTTTACAGGGAATAATAAGACTTTGTAGAGGCCCTGGTGGAGAACACCTGGAATGTTCGTTCCGCTAAAAAGGAAGACACCCAGCCCAGCGCCGTCCCAGCAATACCCAGTGCCAGTAAAGATTCAAGTAATACGGTGTTAGAAACCGTATCAAAAGCGGCACTTAGATCTAATAAAATAAAGGCAACTGTGTCGCCGGCATCCAAGCGTTGGCATAACATCTCAGTAACGCTTAGCAATGTGGTCTCCTTAGAGAACCCTGCTCTGAATCCTGATTGCGAATTGTGCAGAAATTGAGACGTTTCCACGAACAAGGATAACTGGCCATTAACGTGTTTCTCCAAGACCTTCGAGAAAGTCGGGAGCAGGGAAATAGGTCTAAAATTAGATGGCATGGTCGGGTCTGCATTTGGCTTTTTTAACAGAGGTAAGACTATTGCATGTTTCCAGACTGTGGGCATCTGTGCTTCTCTAAGAGAAGCGTTTAGTAGCCCCATCACTACTTCAAGAGCAGGTTGTTCCATCTGAAGAAGCACTGTGGCTGGAAGCAGATTGCATGGAGAGCCCGATTTAATACAGGTTAAAATTTTTAATAGGGAGCCCATATCCAAAAGATCCCACTGCTCCAATTTTAGCCGCGAGACTTCTGACCCGGAATACAACCGGGCCGCGTTTTGCAGGGCCGGGGTTGATGCATTTATTCCCCCTAGTTTCTGATGGATTTGTTCAACTTTATTTATGAAGAATTTGGCAAGGGAATCACATTGAGGTTCATCAAGAACAGGCGGACTAGGTTCAGTCCCAGCGCCTGCCAGCTTTTTAACCATGGAAAACAGAGTCCGCGAGCAATTTTTTGCCCCCGAAATAGACAAGGAAACATAGTCAGCACGTGCCTTTTTATACAATGCATGATATTTTTTCAATGCAGCTTTATAAATCTGTTTGGCCTCTGGAGCATAGTTCCTTCTCCAACTTCTTTCCACCGCTTTACACTTGCTTTTAGATGATAGATGTTAGTCTTGACTGCCAGAGAGGGCAGACTTTGGTCCAGGACCTTGGCTGCCCTTCTCCCCACCATAGCAAAATAAGCTAACTCCCCCGTAGCCATAGTAGGAGGAGAGAACATGTCAGTATCTGGAGAGGTGTTTAGTCTGGGAATAATTCTAATTTAAGGAATCTGCGGCTAGATAGAGTTTCTACAAAAGGTAATTAACTTAGTCCTTACTGGTAGGAAGATGTGCAACACTGCGGCAAAGGCATTAAAAATACGAGTGCTACACCTCTTCTGGGCTGCTATCACAGAGAAATATGAGAAGGTATGAGAATCTTTATTAGAAGCCCTTCCTAAACATAGTCTGCAAGATTTCATGGAGATGGACAATGAAGCCTCACTAGTTTCTAATCAAGTTATTAGTGCAGCTGCTAATGGAACACAATTAGATCTTACAGGCAATTGCCAGGGGGTATCACTCCAAAGATCATCCTGGTTAAGATTGACCACCCTAAAACTAGATGCACAGCTAAAAGTGATCAGTCTTCCTTTCTCTGCTACCAAGCTATTTGTCGGTACATAGAAAAAGAAATGATTTGAATAGAAAAAGAGGCGGAGTCCCTGAAAGTTGATGGACTTGAAGAAAATAAGTTTAAGCCAAAGTGCAGCAGCTATTCCACGCGTAGGGTTCCATCCCTCACTGGCCGTATCAACCACAAAATCACCAACAGCAAGGATAAACATATCCTTGCAACATGAAAACGTCAAAGCAAAAGAAAATTACTTTAAGACAGTTTTCTTCTGCAGGATGGCTCTTTTCAAGAAACAGGAATTGACAACCTACTACCTCTCCATTCGCCACTCCACTGGGAGGAGATATTTTGTCACTTATACTCTCAAGAAAGGAAACCTCACATCTGCTACAAAAAGAAAGGGTAATAGAACTGGTACCATCCAAACAAAAGGGTCAAGGAATATAGCGAAATACCCACAGTAAGTATTTGAGGTTTCTAGTAACCAATCTACACTTTTAAAACTCTTTCCTACCATTTAGGCTGAATTCAGCCCCATCTACATTGTCAAAGTGTATGCAGTTTTGGCAGCACACCTGAGGAAAACAAGAAATATTCAGATGCCACTATTTAAATGATTACCTTCAGAAATCTCACAATCGCTTTAAGCTAATGCAAGATTTTCGAGTAGCTGTCTTTCATCGCTTAAGACTAGATCTCCAGATAAACATGCAAGAATCAGAGGGACAGCAGTGCAAGCCAAACTTATCTAAGGGCCACAATAGACAGCATCAAAAGAATAGTGTTCCTTCAGAGGAAAGATTGTTTTCAATCAAAAACAAATGTCATCTATTGCTAAACAACTATTTCTCTACAGCTCGTCAAATATCATTGACTCTAGGCTCCATGGCTTCCTGCATCCTATCCCAAATGCAGGGTTGCATATCCAGCCATTACAGCTATGACTCGAGGATCAGTGGTCTCAGAGGCAGAATCGTTGGGAAGACAAGTTGTACCTAACCTTCTCAGCAAGCCATTCTCTGATGGTGCAGACGGTGCATCTCTGATAAGGTGGGGAGCTCATCTTGGGAACTTGCCTGTACAGGGTCAATTGACAGAAAAAGAAAGAACATGTGACATAAGTTATCTGGAATTACGTGCAGTCCACCTAGCCCTAAAATAATTTCTTCCTTCAATACGATCAGACAAAATCCTCATCCAGATGGACTATACCACTGCCATGTACTCTCTAAACAAGCTGGGAGGCACAAGATCAAGGATTTCTTCATTGGAAGCACAGGTAGTTTATCACTGGACGTTAGCAGGAGGTCTGACCTTGCAGGCAGTAAACATTACAGGAATGCAAAACCAGCATGCACACTTCTGTAGTCAGTTTTACGAAAACAACCATGAATAGGTTTAAGACTGCAGCTGTTCAAGACATTTTAGTGTGGGGGTACCACCTGCTCTAGTTCTATTTGCGACAGCTCAAAATAAAAAATGCTAAGACTTTGCATCCCGGGTTCTCAAACTGAGATCTCTGGAGAATGCCTTTTTAATAAACTGTTCAAGGAGATTTCTCTACGCTTTTTCACCAAAGCTACTCATTCCAAAAGTGCTTTTGAAGTTGTAAAAGACTCAGTCTAAAAGAATTATAATTGCTTCTGATGGGTGAGACAGTTGTGGTATGCAGATCGCCTCCAAATGTCAATCACTCCTCACAAGAGACTGCTGCACAAACAGAACCTGCTCATCAGATATAAGTGGAAAACATAAAATAGCCAAAATATAACATCTTTGAATTTGCAGAATGGCTCCTGAGGTCAGACAATACGGACATATGAATATTTCTCCAGCTTGAATGGAGAGTCTGAAAGAAGGGAAACCCACTTCAACACGGACCTGCTATGCAATAAAGTGAAACAGATTCTGCATATGGTGCATTAGTAATGGTCATGAATCATGATCCGATCTCATGCCAGGAGAATGTCATCATTCCATTTATCTTCTATCTCCCGTCTATCCACCTGCCCGTATAGTGCATTTAACGTTCATCCCAGCTTATAATAAATCTCCATAACAGTTTTCTTTTTTCAAATAGCCTGTGATAAAAGATTTTTTGAAGGTCTCAAAAAGTGTTTCCTTCTAAAAGAAAAACATTGCCACTTTGGGAACTCAGTCTGCATTTATCCAGACTATTGTGTCCTTTTGAATCAATGCACAATGCTACAGGCTACATCAGCAGTAGAATCATACACCATTTTTCATGCATACAGAGTAGTCACAAGGACATATCCAACCTTCCTAACCAAAGTAGTTTCTGAGTTTCGTCTGAATCAGTCAATACCTTTATCTCTGTATTTTTCCAATCCATGCACACCAGCAGAAAGTTCCCTAAATTCTATGGATATTAGGAGAATACTCTGGGCAGATTTACAAGCCCCCTGCGCCACTAGTACATCACTTTTCGAGACGCACTTGTGGCGCAGGGGACTCCTCCATTTTTACAAGGAGAGGAAAAGCCACCCTGGGTGACTTTTCCTCTGCTTGTAATAGGGTCCCTTCACATGCAGCGCTATGCGTTGAAGGGGCGTTCCATGGGTGTTGCTGTGGGTGTTCCCACGCAACACCCATGGAACAAGACACATCTCCAGATTTACGAGAAACCGTGAATCCAGAGATGCGTTTGAATGCTATGCCACACTAGAGGTGGCGTAGTGAGGCACAACGAGGAGACATCATTTCATTTCTTCTTGTTTTTTCCTCTTTCAATGCGTGCTACATTCTACAGCACGCATTGAAATCGGAAAATGCCTGTAGTGATTGATTTTGTGCATGAAGGTGCCCCATCCTGCACAAAAACAATCTCCCCATGACGCAGTCATCCTTGCACCATGATGCAAGGGTGCCTGCGCCAGCGGATGGCTGCAGTTTGTGCACCAGCGCAGGGAGAAGTACAGAGATGCGACATATTCTTGTAAATAATTTGCATCCCTGAGCTTCGGAAGTGCCGCAGCGTGGCGCAGCCAAATGGCTTGCGGTGCCACGCTGCAGCACTTCCTAGTACATATGCCCCACCGTTTTTACCTAGGTAAGACTTAGGGCCTAATTATGAGTGGCCCAGCGTATTCCGACCCATGCGTAAACCCCAGTTTACGCACAGGTTGGAATTACGACTTGGTAGCTATTCAACACATCCAATAATTATTCGATGCATTACATACCTCAACTTTCGTTATATTTTGGCAGGTCAAACCTATTGAAATTTAACAGGGTCAAAGTATATGGTATGTACTGCATCAAACTTAGTAGGTGCTATTTATCACACCCGATAAATAACGTACTCCATGGTATTATTATTAATCAGGTTCGATAACTAGCACCTACACTCATAATAAGGGCCTTAAACACTCAGAAAGTCTAATGAGTTGTTTGTTAATTATGGTCACATCCAACAAGGCTTAGACACAGCTAACAATCCATTTTCAGATAGATCTTAGCCTGCATTTGCACTTAAACTAAGACTCTGGCCTAGCACTACAAGGGTTGCATTCACATCCACAGGTGTCACAAGTGAACCTAGTTCAATGCACCAGCATTTGAATGTGAAGAAGCTGTTTTTTGCAGCCCCACCCAACCCCACTCAATACTTAGTGGTGTCTGTGTATTTAGGTTGCTAATAATCCCTAAATAGAGATCCAGAAAGGAAGTGGTAATTTGAAAACCCCCAGTTTCATTCTTTACACTATCACACACAATGGATGCACTAAGAATAAGACATTTTATGTTTTAAAAGTATTTATCTCAACAGTCTCATCCTTTTATTAGCACATCCCTAAAATAACTACACAAAATATTATTAAAACAGCACTAATGCATGTTGCAAACAATGAAAATAAAGTGACAATTTCTACCAAACTTAAAATGTCATCTAGCCACCTAAAACCTACCTCTATGTGAAATACTCTGAAGGAAAACACACGTCCGCAGCAGCTTCTCTTCTTCCATACTTGGCTCTGCATTAGCTTTTAGTGTAGAAGGATATGCTGTGGCATCACAGCAGTCTGAAGATCTTCTGGCAGTATCTTGCTCGATAATCTGGGGCGAGGGACCTCTTCTTACACGTGGTTGATTGACAGACTGTTGTAAATAGAAGATACAGGATTCAGGTGAAGTTAGAAAGTCCCTCAATAAGATTCAGAGAAGAGACCAGAGCGGACTCTCCACCACGGAGGCAACCAGTAACTGCCGTGGAACAGAACCCATAAATCACAGGCAAACCTAGAACAAAAGAGTGAAGCACATTCTGCATGAAGTAAAAGCATTCTATAAACACTAGAGTGGATACTTATGTACTACACACCTTCTTCCTTTCTATTGTTAAGCAAGAAAACCAAATTTAAAAAAAAAAAAACCATCTTAACAGATGAAGATCACCATGAAAGACATTTCTAGCAAAAAAAATCTTGTAAATAGGTTGGTGGTCTGCGATGCCTTGGAGCACGATCACTGACCATACCACCAGCAAATAAATTAAATGTTTGTAAAGAGTGATTTTAAGACATGGGAGCATCCCCACTACCCACGTTACGAGCTTCACCTGTTGAAACTAAAGAAATATCTTGACAGGTGTATGAGCTAAAAGATAACCACTAGTACTGAGGGCAGAAGAGGTCTTATTCTTATCAGAAGTTGCAACGCCTCTTTTATATAACGCCACTCTCCTGAAGTTCCAACATTCACCATTATTGAGAATCACACAATGATCAATTACTTTCTTGACAGTAAAAGGCCCTTTGAATTTAGACAACCCTTTTTGCACTCTACCACTCTTAATTTTGACAAGGTCACCCACCATGAAAGGAGATGACACCTTTGTAGAAGAAGGTATGACTGGAGTTTTAGTTTGTAAAGTAACAATCTGTTTCATCCAAGCTGGTACCGATCTTGAACCAGGAGCTCACCCTCTCATAAATTGGAATGGAGAAAGCTGACCATCAACTAAGGGAGTAGTGCGATAGGCCCATAACATCTCATTATTCATTTTCCGCACAATAGATCCATTAGCAGAGGCCATGTGTATAATACTGTTGACCACTTTTTTGGCTCTCTCACATATTCCATTGTCCTGGGGGTTGTACAATGAAGTGCGATGGTGAGAGACACCACAACTCTTTAGAAATGTTTGCATCTCCTTGGAGGTAAGCTGTGTGCCAATGTCTGTGATAATGACTGAAGGAATTCCTTCATCCTTAAAGAGATTACCTAAGAGCTTAATAGTACTCTCAGTTGTAACATCGTTGGTGAACTCCACAACTAACCATTTAGAATAAATGTCAACCACAACAATAGCAATTCTGTCCTTTTAATTTAATTCACCCATAGGACCAATAAAATCCAGACAAATGGTGTGCCAAGATGAAACAAGGTGTTGTATATGTGCATCCGTAGATTTGGGTCTCACTTTGAGTCTTTTCTCACCTTCCCTGCAAATAGAACAAATCTCCACCCACTCCACAACATGAGAATCCATTCCTGGCCACCAGGAAAGGTTCTTGAGCCGACGCTGTGTAAGAGTCTGGCCCAAATGCCCTTTATGTGCTAAGGCTAAAAGTTTATTTCTGAGACCAAATGGAGGTATGAATTTTTCATCTTTGACCAAAATGCTATTATTGATGATAGAAAGATCATCAAGAACTTTGACAAAGGAACTGACTGATATTGAGACACAACTTTCCCTCCTAGAACCACGTCTAAGAAGTTTGATAACTTCTTGAAGAGTGTGATCAGCGTTGATTTCACGTTCCCAGTCACCAGCCTCGAAAGCACCCTCACCCACAAACACAGCATCCTCTATAGAACCAACAGCAATGTCATCAGCACCTTCAGAAACAAATAGGTCGGGAATAGTATGCCAATCTAGGAACATTCGAAAGACAGTCAGCCTTTACATTCTTCCACCCCTGAATATATTCAATAGAATATTGGAACTCTTGAAATTTTGAAGCAAGTTTAACAAGTCTAGCTGACTGTTAGACCTGTCAGCCTTAGGGTGGTCTCCCCTACATTTTTGCCCTTTTTGCCTCCCATTTTTATCCTATATTTTGTTGGACTTAGGACTCTGGGCGCCTCACCACTGCTAAACAGTGCTTAGGTGCAGGTGCTCTTCCCTAAAACCTCGTGAGGCTGGCATATCTGCCACAAGCCACTGCTACTGCAGTAAGGCTAATCCTCCATAGGCTAATATTGGGAACCTCTCCTTATGGAATAACTTCTGACAGGGACCTAATAAGTCTATCATGTTTGGTCTTGTTGGACTCGGGGCAGGGAACCCGTTCCAATGATATATAGGGTTTGGGCATTACTACGCTAGGGATCCCACTTTTATAAAGGGGACCTTTTCCTGCCTACACTTAGATTAGGCTGCAGACTCCCCCCTCCCCTCTGCATACTGATAGCCTGCCTGGGTTGGGAGGTGGGAGTGATGATTCACACCTTCTTCCCTGGGATGAGCTGTGATGGGCTGCCCACTGTAGCCTTAACGGCCTGTCTCTCGTCACTGTGACAGCTAGGTCAGGGAAGGCAGGGAACATACCAGAACTCCCTGGACTCTTCCAGAAGCCCCTGCCCCCAGAGACTTCCACCACTTTCTAGCCCTTAGACTGAAAGATATATAAGGGAGGGTCCTGGCCTCACTTCTTTGTTACACTGCTGGACCTGGAAGAATCCCTGCTGGAGTGAGGACTGCTGCGCAAGAGGATTGCCACTGGGAAGGAGGCTGACTGCTCCAAGGAACTGCTGCCCACAACCTGCTGAGCTGCCCTATTGTCTGCTGATTCTGCCCTGCATGGGAGACTGCAACATCACCACCAGAATGTCTCCACAACATCCCAAAGGAACTACTTTTCTTTGAACCACATTTTAAAGAGTCTTCAACCTTTTAAAGATTGCCTTTTTGGGACTGCACCCTTTTTAAGCTAAAGGAAACTACCTGTCCTTGGACCACAGCGTTTTAAAGACTGCCCTTTGGAACAGCAACGACACTCAAGATTTGCCCTGCAACGCTGTGCCTGCCCTCAGCATTGCTTGCCCCGTGATCCTCCCGAGGGCTCTGTGATTGCCTCTGCTTCTGGCGCAAGCCGACTGAAACTGGCCCTGAGGTCACCGCCACTGGGACCGGAGCGCACTGTGTAGCGCTGAGAAGCGAAGCGCTGTGTGGCAGGAGGCTCCGTCGTTGCCCCGGACTTGGAGGCACTGTTAAGCGCTGTGCTAAAGGAGCACTGTGTGGCCGTGACCCCCACCCGTGCAGCGCCTGTTGAGCCCGAGGCCCCAGGGGGAGAGGAGCCTCGCACCCGCGCCCGCAACCACCACCCCAGGTAACGCCTCAGTGCAACCAGGCTGCTGCGAGGGGGCTGGGTGCGGGTTGGCCGGGTACCTGGAGTGTGAGCTTTGTGCTTGGCTGGGAACCGTCCTTCACTGACCTGCCTACGGGGGCATAATTACTTGGTAATTGACACTGGGGCATTTTTTTAGCATCACCAGCAGCGCCTGGGCAGCCGCACTTCCTACGCTGGGAGCATCATTTCTATGAGAGGCACACTTATTACGCTACAAGGGAACTTTGGCCATCCAAAGACACTGTGAGAAAGACATTACCAGCAGGAGCCCTTGGAAAACATGAGCTTTTGGTGATTTGATCAGGCCTGGGAACTGGATTCATTCTTATTGATTATTGATCTTGCTTGGAAACTGGAATCCTTTTAATTATTGATCTAGCCTTGAGCTGGATTTACCTGCTTTTGATTCTCGCATAATTTTTAGATAAAGAAATTCTTATTCTTATACAAAACTGGTGTGGTGTTCCTTTTGTGAGTGTTTTTACTGTGTCATCGCTGTTGTGTGTTGCACAAATACTTTACACATTGCCTCTGAAGTTACGCCTTTGCTGCTCTGCGCCAAGCTACCAGGTCGGAAGCGGTGGTCCCTACTTGGACTAGGGTGCATACCCCTGCCATCTAGAGACCCCGGTTCTAACATTGGTGATCGAGCGGTGGGATAGGACTTGTGCTTGTGTAACACCACGCAGCGACGCAGTGTACACCGCAACCCTACACCTGACTCTACTGAATTTTTGTCTACCCTCTCCAATTGGCATTTTTTAATTTTTTTCAAATTCTCCCTGGCTGCTCTTTTTAAAAGTCCTTTTGCCTATGTCCCATTTGGTTCTCTCTACAAACGTCTGAGGCCCTACCTAGCAATATGGAATTCGAGCGGGCCAATCTGGAAGTTTACTCAGTGGCACAACTCAAGGAATTCTGCGAGGAGAAAGGGGTGCCCTTCAAGTGAAGCGCCAAGAAGGCAGAGCTTCAGAAAGCCTTGAGAGCATGGGTAACAGCCCACCCAGAAGGAGATGAGGACGGGCAAGGACCAGAGCACGACGCCACAGGAAACCTTGACCTACTGCACTTGGCGGGAAATGGTAATTTGTTCCCAGGTACAAGGGTACCTTCCAGGGGAGGCAGTAGTGTGTCAGTGAAGAGCCTGTCCATAGAGGACCTGGAGGACAGGAGGGAGGAGAGACAGCTCAGGTTGGAGCTTGCCAAGCTGGAGAGAGAGCGGGAAAGAGAAAGGTGGGCCATGGAGCAGGATCGCGAGAACAATCGACTGGCTATGCGGGAAAAAGAACTTGCCCATGAGCTCAGCCTGAAGGAACTGGAAATCCGGGCCCTAGAAGTAGGGGCCAACAGCAACAAGAATGGTGGCAGCGTACCTATGGAAGCTTCACGTGAGTCCAGGGTCTTTATGCCGAAAGATGTGATGGCCAGTTTTAAGGTGGGGGATAATATTGATAAGTGGTTAGCCGCCTATGAGGTATCTTTAAGAGCCCATGGGGTCCCAGAGAGTTATTGGGGGGGGGGTGGTTTGTATAAGTACCTACCTCCAGATGTTAGGGACACCCTCCTTTACCTAGAGAAGGAAGACCAGGCTAACTATTCTGTCATGAAAGCTGCATTGCTTAAGAGGTTCGGTCTTACCCCTGAGAGGTATAGGCAGAGGTTTAGGAATAGCCACAAACTTCCCACACAGAACTGGGTAGACTTCCTGGACTACGCTAGTAAAGCTTTAGATGGTTGGGTGCGGGGCAGCAATGTGCATGACTATGAAGGGTTGTATGACTTGTTTTTAAGAGAGCACCTTCTAGAGAGATGTTTTCCAGAGCTGCGCCAACACCTGGTTGACCGCAAGTTGACCAATCCTAGGAAGCTTGCGGAGGAGGTGGACACCTGGGTCAGTACCAGGGTGTCCAACAAGGGTTCTGGGGGGGACTCCCAAAGGGGTGGTCAGGGTACCCACCAGAGCAAAGAGGGGGGAGACAAAAAGAAAGAGTTCTCCAAAGGCCCCCAAAATAATGCACAAGGGAAAGGGTCTGGGTCCCAGCCCCAATCTGGCCACCAGAAGCCCACTTATCCTGACAAAGGTCAGCAGCCCAGAATTGTCCGGTGCTATGAGTGTGGCGAACTTGGACACTACAAGGGGGATCCCAAGTGTCGCAAGAGAGCACCACAGCTCACTGGAGGTAAAAACCCTGGGGTGGCTAGTGTAGAGTTTGGGGAGGAGCTGTCCCTAGATGATGGGAGTGAGGGGGCAGGGCTTGTCCTAGTGTCTCTGGGAGACAGTGAGATGGTTCCTAAGGTCTATGTGCCCTCAAATACTACCAAGTATAGGCAGTGGGTCACCCTCAATGGTCGGAGGGTGGAGGCCCTGAGGGACACAGGTGCCAGCATGACTATGGTAAGGAGTCAGCTGGTGTCCCCAGAGCAAATAATTCCCGATGCATTCCATCCGGTTGTGATGGCTGACAACCGGGGGGGTCACTATCCCATAGCACAGGTTCCATTTGAGTGGGGAGGGGTTTCAGGCCTTTTAAGAGTTGCTTTGAGCCCTGCCATGCCAGTGGACTGTCTGTTAGGGAATGACCTAGAGCATACTGCCTGGAAGGAGGTAGAGCTCAAAGCGCATGTGGAGATGCTGGGGTTGCCGGAGTGGATTTGTGCTACCACACGGTCTATGGCTGCCCGGAAAGGGAGTCAGCCAGGGCTGGAGCCTGGAAAAATGGCCCAGCCAGCTGCTAAGAAGGGAGGAGCCCGAGGGCGTGGGAAGCCCGCCCCGGGGGAGTCACCCCGTGAGATGGATGGGGCACCTGAGGAGGTCGCACCGGAGTCCACGGAGGGGGACGTTGCTCCCTTGGGGGACCTACCTACCCCTGCAGGGTGGCAGGTGGAAGGAGGGCCCACCAGGGAGGAGTTTTGCCGGGCACAGAAGGAGTGTCCTACCCTTGAGGGCATGAGGCGACAGGCCGAAGCCCAAGCAGCAGGCAATGCCACCGCGAAGTATTATATTTACTGGGAGGATGGGCTCCTTTACAGTGAGCCCAAGGCTCCTGTGCATGGGTCATCAAGGGCCTTAGTGGCCCCCCAGTGCTACAGGGCCTTTCTTTTGGAACTGGCCCATGAGATCCCTTTGGCAGGACACTTGGGCCAAGACAAGACCTTTGCTAGGCTTGTCCCACATTTTTATTGGCCGCAGATGAGGATCTCCTCAGATACATTCTGCAGGACCTGTCTGACCTGCCAAGCTAGTGGGAAAACAGGGACTAAGCTGAAGGCTTCCCTGGAACCGCTGCCTGTCGTTAGCACCCCCTTTGAGAGGGTGGGCATCGACATTGTTGGGCCTATGGATCCACTGACTTCTTCTGGTCACAGGTTTATTCTGGTTCTGGTGGACCACGCCACCCGGTACCCAGAGGCTATTCCTCTGAGAACCATCACTGCACCTGCAGTGGCACGGGCTCTGATGGGGATTTTTACCAGAGTGGGTTTTCCCAAAGAGGTGGTGTCCGACAGGGGTACCAATTTTATGTCTGCCTACATGCAAGCCATGTGGAAGGAGTGTGGGGTTACTTATAAGTTCTCCACCCCTTACCATCCACAGACCAATGGTCTCGTGGAGAGATTTAACAAGACCCTAAAGGGCATGATCAGGAGTCTGCCTGAGGGCCTGAGGAAAAAGTGGGACATCCTCTTGCCCTGTTTGCTGTTTTCCTACAGGGAGGTACCGCAGAAGGGGGTGGGTTTCAGCCCCTTCGAGCTCTTGTACGGTCACCCTGTTAGGGGACCTCTCAGTTTAGTGAAGGATGGGTGGGAAAAGACTCCAAGGAGGCTTCCCCAGGATGTAGTGAGCTACATGCTGGCCTTCCGTAGCCAAATGGCTAAGTTGTGGAAACAAGCTTCTGACAACTTAGAGGCCAGCCAGGCGGTAATGAAGGAATGGTACGACCAGAATTCTCATCCTGTGGAGCTAAAACCTGGACAGAAGGTGTGGGTCATGGAGCCTGGAGAGCTTAGGGCCCTCCAGGATCGCTGGACAGGCCCTTATGAGATATTGGAGAAGAAGGGCAAGGCCACTTACCTAGTGGACCTTAAGACCCCCAGGCAGCCCCACAGGGTACTACACGCCAACCGCCGCAAACCCCACCATGAGAGGTCTGAGCTCACCTTACTGATGGTGACTGATGGGGCCGAGGAAGAGGAAAGTGAACCTCTCCCGGACCTCTTTGCTTCCAAAGAGAAGGATGGATCGGTGGAGGGAGTGGTCCTCTCACCATCCTTGACTCCTGAGCAACAGAGGGACTGTCGCCAGGTCCTGGGGCAGTTCGCCTCAGTGTTCTCTCTTATCCCTGGGATTACCCACCTGTGTATCCATGATGTGGACACAGGAGACAGCCCCCCTGTCAAGTCCAAGTCTTACAGGCTGTCCGATAAGGTGAAGGCCAGCATCCAGAGTGAAGTCGCTAAGATGCTAGAGTTGGGTGTGATAGAGCCCTCCAACAGCCCTTGGTCCAGTCCGGTGGTTCTGGTACCAAAAGCTGCTCCACCGGGCACCACACCAGAACTTAGGTTCTGTGTGGATTACAGGGGACTGAACTCTGTGACCAAGACTGATGCTCATCCTATCCCTCAGGCGGATGAGCTCATTGACCGACTAGGGGCTGCCCGATACCTGAGTACTTTTGACCTCACGTCAGGGTACTGGCAGATCGCCCTAACAGACGGAGCTAGAGAGAGGTCCGTCTTTTCCACCCCAGAGGGCCACTACCAGTTTAGGGTGATGCCCTTTGGACTGAAAAATGCTCCTGCCACCTTCCAGCGGCTGGTGAACCGGGTCCTCTCCGGTTTAGAGGCCTTCTCTGCTGCCTACCTGGACGACATAGCTGTCTTCAGTAGCAGCTGGGAGGACCATTTGGGTCACCTCCAGGAAGTGCTTCAGGCTCTGCAGCAGGCAGGCCTGACTATCAAGGCTAGCAAATGCCAGATAGGGCAGGGGTCGGTAGTCTACCTAGGACACTTGGTAGGCGGGGGCAAGGTGCAGCCCCTACAGGCCAAGATAGAAACCATCCTGGCCTGGAAGCCTCCCAAAACACAGACTGAGGTCAGGGCATTCCTGGGCCTCACAGGTTACTACCGCAGATTTGTAAAGGGCTATGGCACCATTGTGGCCCCCTTGACTGAGCTAACCTCTAAGAAATACCCTAGGAAAGTGATCTGGACAGAGGCTTGCCAAAAAGCCTTTGACTCTCTAAAGCAGGCCATGTGCACCGCTCCTGTGCTCAGGGCCCCGGACTTCTCCAAAGAGTTCATTGTCCAAACGGACGCCTCAGAGCATGGCATAGGGGCGGTACTTTCGCAACTCAATGAGGAGGGAAGGGACCAACCAGTACCCTTCATCTCCAGGAGGCTGCTCCCCCGAGAACAGCGGTGGAGTGCGATAGAGAGAGAAGCCTTCGCGGTGGTCTGGGCTGTGAAGAAGCTGAGGCCATACTTGTTTGGCTCCCACTTCCTGATTCAGACTGACCACCGGCCCCTTAGGTGGCTCATGCAAATGAGGGGCGAGAATCCCAAATTGTTGAGGTGGTCCATTTCTCTACAGGGGATGGACTTCAGGGTGGAACACAGACCCGGAGTAGACCACGCCAATGCTGACGGTCTCTCTCGATTTTTCCGCCTTAGTGATGAGAACTCCCTGGAGGTTGGGTAGTTCTCCCCACTTTCAGCTGGGGGGGACACGTGTTAGACCTGTCAGCCTTAGGGTGGTCTCCCCTACATTTTTGCCCTTTTTGCCTCCCATTTTTATCCTATATTTTGTTGGACTTAGGACTCTGGGCGCCTCACCACTGCTAAAGAGTGCTGAGGTGCAGGTGCTCTTCCCTAAAACCTCGTGGGGCTGGCATATCTGCCACAAGCCACTGCTACTGCAGTAAGGCTAATCCTCCATAGGCTAATATTGGGAACCTCTCCTTATGGAATAACTTCTGACAGGGACCTAATAAGTCTATCATGTTTGGTCTTGTTGGACTCGGGGCGGGGAACCCGTTCCAATGATATATAGGGTTTGGACATTACTACGCTAGGGATCCCACTTTTATAAAGGGGACCTTTTCATGCCTACACTTAGATTAGGCTGCAGACTCCCCCCTCCCCTCTGCATACTGATAGCCTGCCTGGGTTGGGAGGTGGGAGTGATGATTCACACCTTCTTCCCTGGGATGAGCTGTGATGGGCTGCCCACTGTAGCCTTAACGGCCTGTCTCTCGTCACTGTGACAGCTAGGTCAGGGAAGGCAGGGAACATACCAGAACTCCCTGGACTCTTCCAGAAGCCCCTGCCCCCAGAGACTTCCACCACTTTCTAGCCCTTAGACTGAAAGATATATAAGGGAGGGTCCTGGCCTCACTTCTTTGTTACACTGCTGGACCTGGAAGAATCCCTGCTGGAGTGAGGACTGCTGCGTAAGAGGATTGCCACTGGGAAGGAGGCTGACTGCTCCAAGGAACTGCTGCCCACAACCTGCTGAGCTGCCCTATTGTCTGCTGATCCTGCCCTGCATGGGAGACTGCTGCAACATCACCACCAGAATGTCTCCACAACATCCCAAAGGAACTACTTTTCTTTGAACCACATTTTAAAGAGTCTTCAACCTTTTAAAGATTGCCTTTTTGGGACTGCACCCTTTTTAAGCTAAAGGAAACTACCTGTCCTTGGACCACAGCGTTTTAAAGACTGCCCTTTGGAACAGCAACGACACTCAAGATTTGCCCTGCAACGCTGTGCCTGCCCTCAGCATTGCTTGCCCCGTGATCCTCCCGAGGGCTCTGTGATTGCCTCTGCTTCTGGCGCAAGCCGACTTAAACTGGCCCTGAGGTCACCTCCACTGGGACCGGAGCGCACTGTGTAGCGCTGAGAAGCGAAGCGCTGTGTGGCAGGAGGCTCCGTCGTTGCCCCGGACTTGGAGGCATTGTTAAGCGCTGTGCTAAAGGAGCGCTGTGTGGCCGTGACCCCCACCCGTGCAGCGCCTGCTGAGCCCGAGCCCCAGGGGGAGAGGAGCCTCGCACCCGCGCCCGCAACCACCACCCCAGGTAACGCCTCAGTGCAACCAGGCTGCTGCGAGGGGGCTGGGTGCGGGTTGGCCGGGTATCTGGAGTGTGAGCTTTGTGCTTGGCTGGGAACCGTCCTTCACTGACCGGCCTACGGGGGCATAATTACTTGGTAATTGACACTGGGGCATTTTTTTAGCATCACCAGCAGCGCCTGGGCAGCCGCACTTCCTACGCTGGGAGCATCATTTCTATGAGAGGCACACTTATTACGCTACAAGGGAACTTTGGCCATCCAAAGACACTGTGAGAAAGACATTACCAGCAGGAGCCCTTGGAAAACATGAGCTTTTGGTGATTTGATCAGGCCTGGGAACTGGATTCATTCTTATTGATTATTGATCTTGCTTGGAAACTGGAATCCTTTTAATTATCGATCTAGCCTTGAGCTGGATTTACCTGCTTTTGGTTCTCGCATAATTTTTAGATAAAGAAATTCTTATTCTTATACAAAACTGGTGTGGTGTTCCTTTTGTGAGTGTTTTTACTGTGTCATCGCTGTTGTGTGTTGCACAAATACTTTACACATTGCCTCTGAAGTTACGCCTTTGCTGCTCTGCGCCAAGCTACCAGGTCGGAAGCGGTGGTCCCTACTTGGACTAGGGTGCATACCCCTGCCAACTAGAGACCCCGGTTCTAACACTGACCCGTTACCAGTGCCCCCAGGGGAAAGAATTTTGAGAAGTGGTTTATAGTCTGTTCTTAAAAGGAACTTCATGTCTCAAAGATATGTCCTGAAATACTCTACACCCCAAGTAGCAGCCAACGCTTCTCTTTCGATAACTGAATAGTTTTTTTCAGCATCAGTTGAATCCTAGACGCAAAGGCAACTGTATATTCAGACCCACCTTTGATTTGGGAAAGCATAGCTCCAAGACCAGTATCACTTGCATCCACTGTAAGAACAGATTTGTTATGTACATCAAAAGGCAATAAAACCTTAGCATTACAAATTTCTTTTTTGATATTTTCAAAACATTCCTGATGTTGAAAACTCCATGAAAAGCTCACCTCATGTTTAAGTAACAATCTCATGCATGATGTTTTGTCTGAAAAAGTTGTAACAAATTTTGAGTAATACTCAATGAGACCCATAACAGAACGTAATTGGTCTTTGTCTTTAGGCTGAGGTGCTGAATGAAAAGCTTGACATAAATTCCTTTTCGGTTTCACCCCCGAAGAACTGATGGTGTAACCTAAGTAGTCGATTTGGTTGACTAAAAACTTATACTTTTCTCTACAGAGGGTGAGACCAGCTGAAGACAGTCTGTCTAAGACTATCTTGAGTGGTGTTGTGTTGTTCAACTGACTGTCCATAAACCAATATATATCTTGAAAATAGACAGTATTACCTAGCACCTCAAAAATATTGGACACCATTCTCTGGAAAACACTGGCCGCAGAATTGAGGCCAAAAGGGAGGTGTGTAAACTGAAATGTATCGTAGGGTGTGATAAAAGCTGTCAAGTGCTTTGAATCCTTGTGTAAATTGATTTGGTGGTATGCACTCCTAAGGTCTAGTTTAGAGAATACCTTGGCACCTTTCAAAGTAGTAACTAATTCTGAAATATTTGGAAGGGGAAAGGTCTCTGTGACCACACACTGATTTAAAGACCTCAAGTCCACACAGAAGCGGAGTTTGCCGTCCGACTTCTTGACGCAACAAAAAAACTTCAATCAATATAAAAGAGAATTTTCTTTGAGACAGGTAGGTTTAACTAAACACAGTGTATTATGCCAGTAATTTAGTCAAAATGTGTATGAAATGTAAAGTCTACGAAAGTATTCAACACACTGTGCGTAAAATTGCCACAAAGTACTTAGTATGTTGTGACGGGGTGGACTGCCCTTCCAATGGACAGGACAACGATCACGATTGGTGGTCGGCCGTTCCGCTTTTACCAGCTTCTATTCCCTCTCAGCAGCCCGCCCCTTATGCATTCGAGGACTGGCCATATGAACCGGGTGGATGGGACGCCACGATAGAAAAGGACCATGGCGCCTTTAACTGGGGATTCGAAGAGGACGAGACTCCTCCCCACGGAGACATCATCGCGGGAGCGTCACAAAAGGAGGGACGAACCAGGAAGAACCAGGAAGACGCCGGACGGTGATTCCCCGGAGGTAGAGGAAGGAGACGGTGAGCTGAGAAGTGAAGAGGAAACGAAGATTACGAACGAAGAGGACCGGGCCCAGCAGAATGGAGACGGCCGCGACAAGCCAGGAGGCCAACGGCTCTGCGATTCGCCACGCTCCCGCGGGAGGAGCGTGGCTTCACAAGGTACGGGGCACAGTATCGGGTTGGGTGGGACGGCGCTACCAACCTACTGAATAGAGAAGCCCAGCTGTATATTTTGTATAGTCTACTACCTGCCCCCTTCACGAGCACTAAACACAACGTCTCACAAACATGTATATAGCACTGTCACTTTTGCACTTGGTTTCCCTCACTCCCGGCCCTGTGTCTTATCATACCGGACGTCTCCCTAAATCCCTTTTCTTTTCTTCCTTTGAGGTACCGGTTCGCGAAGACGTGCCTAACATCCCGCCCCGCCTGGCAACCTGGAGTACCCATGAAACATCAAGACGGATCCAGCTGTATTTGCAAGGGAAAGACTAACGAGCAGGAGCAGGAAGACATACTTTTGTTTTTGCAGAGTTTTATATAGCACGAACTAGACCCGAACCGATCGGGTACCAGAGCGCTTTGCATAGCACCAGTTACGTTACATGAGGACACACATTCATTTTTAGGCACGGGGAGATTAAGTGATTTGCCCAGAATCACTGGAGGTTTTGGCGTCGTTCCGAGACTCGAACCCAGTTCTCCAGGTCCGAGGTCGAGCGCCCTAGCCGTTAAGCCAACTCCTCTCCCCTACTTAAAACTAAAACCTTCTTTGAGATCACTCATTAAAGTCTCTGGCTCCGTGACTCCGCCCCCTGTTGTCCAGACGCAAACCCACACATGTATTAACACACTGTGCCCAAAATTTTACCAAAGTACCTGAAACACTGAGGATGCAAAAGCACTTTAGGCGTGTGTATCGCCGAAGGAAGAAACTGTGTTTTTACAATATTGCAGGTGCTGGATAGACAACAGGCGTGTGTATCGCCGACGAGATTAATATGCCCTGAACGATTTCCTGATGAGAAACACTTGAAAGCATGAGACGTGTTTGCCTCAGCGTACTTGAGTAGACTGGAAGCGGAGGTGAGGACCGTTGTCACGGTAACAGTAGAAACAATACAAAATGGACGCTACGATCTGAGCGATAACGTCTGCAGCGTGAGGACGAAAGAGCAGATTCGGCGGAGCTGAAGTCTCACGAAAGGAATGCGAAGATTCATTCGGAAGTAGAGCGTCACGACCTCTTTGCTAACTCCTGTGAACATTCCCTGATGTCATCACAGAGACGAGGAGAATTGAAGAAGAACGATCTCTGCTGAGGCCAAAGGTGAGTAACAACTAGCGATGAGCCATAGCGTGAATAACTTAAGCTTGAGTTAAGTTGGGAGCACAGTTCACACAGACTTCACGCTACTTGTCGCTACTTCACGCTACTTGCCGCTACTTGCTGTGACCAACTGAACGGTGCAGGGCTCAATCGCCCGTAGCCATGACAACCACACGTTACTTGCCGCTGTCTGCCTTAATTATACAACGGGAACAACAGCCAAAGTACAGAGGGTATTAGGAGCTCACCTCTGGTTGAAATGTCCACTTGCTGCTTGTGTGTACTCCGCGTGTGATTCTTAGATGTCCACAGGAATGTAAGTTCCCTCTTGTCCGCTCTTATCTTAAAACCACTGAAGAACCATGTTCAGTTGCACGGTGGGTTCGAGAAATCGTCGCCAAAGATTGTTGTAAATAGAAGATACAGGATTCAGGTGAAGTTAAAAAGTCCTTTAATAAGATCCAGAGAAGAGACAAGAGCGGACTCTCCACCACGGAGGCAACCAGTAACTGCCGTGGAACAGAACCCATAAATCACAGGCAAACATAGAACATAGGAGTGAAGCACATTCTGCATGAAGTAACCATCAATCATAGTATTTGTAGAGCGCGCTACATACCCGTGAGGGTCTCAAGGCGCTGAGGGGAGGGGGTTCTGCTACTGCTCGAAGAGCCAGGTCTTGAGGAGTCTTCTGAAGGCGAGTAGGTCTTGAGTCTGCCGTATGTGGGTAGGGAGGGTGTTCTTGAGAGGGTGTGATGTTGTTGGCGCTGGGGATGGAGAGTTCCCTTACGATGCTGAAGAGTTCTTTGCTGTCGTGTGCATTGTTATCCAAGCGGTCTTTGAAGGAGGATCTCTTAGCTAATCTGATGAGGTGCTGATGTCTTTGGGTTGTGTCCTTGTGAACTGTGTGGTTGGTCGGTGTGCGTTCGTGGAGCCATATTTTCTCCAGTTTCCGGCATGCACGTTTGGAGGTCTGAAGCTCGTCGGTGAACCAGGTGGCTCTCTTGCTGGCGTGGTTGTTGGAGGGTTTCTTGAGCGGGGCAAGGGTGTTGGCGCAGTCGTCGATCCACTGTCTGAGGTTGCGAGCTGCGGCGTCTGGGTTGGTGGGGTCAGTGGGTGGGTTCTGAGGAAAGGGTGGTAATCAGCCGGTCTTTGGTGACTTTGCTCCAGCAGCGGCGAGGCAGCTGTTGGGTGCGGTGGTGCATTGTTGGTTTCTTGAGGGTGAAATGGATGCATCGGTGGTCGGTCCAGTGGAGTTCGGTGGTGTGGTTGAAGGCGACGTGAGTGCCTGTGGAGAAGACGGGGTCCAGCGTGTGGCCGGTGGCGTGGGTGGGTGCGGTGACGAGTTGTCTGAGGCGAAGGTTGGCGAGGTTGTTGATCAGGGTGGCGGAGTTGGCGTTGTTGTTCTTGAGGTGGAAGTTCATGTCCCCGAGGAAGATGTAGTCCGTGGAGGCGTGTGCGTGGGTGCTGGCGAGGTCGGCGATGGAGTCGCTGAACTGGGCCCAGGGTTTGGGGGGTCTGTAGATGAGTGTTCCTCTGAGGGTGGTGTTGGGGTCGGTGTGGATCCGGAAGTGCAGGTGTTCGGCGGCATTGAGGGTGTCTTCTGCCTGGGTGGCGACCTTGAGGGTGGACTTGTGGATGATGGCTATTCCACCTCCGGTTCCGTTGGCGCGATCCCTGTGGGTGATCTGGTAGCCATCCGGGATGGCTATGGCGATGTCGGGGGCCGAGGAGTTGTTCCACCAGGTCTCGGTCAGGAAGGCCACATCTGGGGCGGAGGTGTCGAGCAGATCCCAGAGCTCGATGGCATGTTTGCGTGTGGAGCGGGTGTTGAGGAGTATGCAGCGGAGGTGGTTGGGTCCAGTCCTTGACGGTTTGGTGGTTCTGTCGCAGGTGTAGCTGCAGGTGCGGCAGGACGAGGGTCCGTTTCGGGGCGACCTTGAAGCAGGTGTGGTTTCGGCTGGCATTGAGTGCGTGGAGGCTGCTGGCGTCGTAGTGGAGTCTGATGCCGTGGTGTTTGAGGGGTCCAGGGGTTCTGGCACTGGGCGCGGTCCAGGCGCTGACGGGTGCTGACGGGCTTGCCTTAGGCGCGCCTTCGGCGCGCAGTCGCGCAGCTGCCTCCATTTGAGGGTAGCTGGGAGGGCAGAGTAGCTGGGAGGTGGGAGGCAGGGGTTAACCGAATGGGCGTGGGGGGCGGGGCCACCGGGGCAGCAGTGGCGGGAACGCGGGCTGTTGGCAGGGGGGGCGAGGGAAAAAAAGGCACCCAGGAATGGGCAGCAGGAATATCTGAGGCAAGAGCGAGGGTCAGGCACAAGGACTGGTGCAACTGCAGCGGGGGGAGCGACCTACCAGGCCAGACGAAGGTCAGGGGTCGCTCTCCTCACCGCGCGCTGTCTCCAGATTCAAGGGAGCGGGGGGGGCGGAGTAGCTGGGAGGCGGGAGGCAGGGGTTAAGCGAATGGGCGCAGGGGGGCGGGGCCGCCGGGTCAGCAGCGGCGGGAAAGCGGGCTGTGGGCTAGGGGTGCGAGGGAAAAAACGGCACCCAGGAATGGGCAGCAGGAATGTCTGAGGCAGGAGCGAGGGTCAGACACAAGGGCTGGTGCAGCTGCAGCGGGTGGGGGTGAGCGACCTACCAGGCCAGGCGAAGGTAAAAGCATTCTATAAACACTTGAGCTGATACTTATGTACTACACAGACCTTTTAGACTATATCTTATCTGAGATAGACATTTCTAACCTTAGAAAGGTTTGACATAACCTGTTTGCTACTTGACACTTTCACAGTTTCTTGGAAAGATAAGAACAGATGACATGTGTGTCAAAGACAGACATGACTATGCAAAAATGGAGTCTGGGCCTTCTCAAGATGGAGACGGGCCCTAGGGACTTGGTGTAACCTTAAGCTATCATACGCCACTTCCAGGTAAGCCCAAAATACTTTCAACCAAAGGGAAAGCAGCAACAACAACCTGGCTTAGGAATGTCCCCTTAACTGATATATGTACAGATAGCACTTTAAATAGTACACACCTTCATAAAGCAATATTGTCTAGATTCAGATAGACAGTATGACGTTAGGGTTGGTCATGTCACCCGAAGAAATCTATTTGGTTAAGGATGAAATAATGTAGATAGCTGAAAATGATTTTGTAGGCCCAAGAGCCACACATCTAATAGTAGCTGGCTATTGTATTCTAATGTTTATGACTATACAATTCTAATGTTTATGACTATCAGTAAAGATGATACGATGCAGAAGAAATGCTAATTTGCTTTTAGTCCTTGTTCAGCATTACAGACACATTAATTGAAGTCATAAATCACACACCCACCTCCCTGGCTAGAGTGTCTTGGATGTCCGAAATTCAATTTAATGATTGCTTAGGATTGTTTTCTTTGGTTTCCCTTACATAAAAAAGGACTGCCAGATGGAGAACCTGACAATAAATTGCATCATGGATAGTGGAAGCTCCGGGACTTTAAGGTGCAGCAGCCTTTTTCTACAGTTTTATACCATAAGCCTATTAGGCTAAATTGTTTTATAGAATATAAGACAGTCTTACATGTTTTGTATTTCAAATGCTGCAATGCAATTTTAAAATGCTGTCTTTGCAGACTACATTAAAACAACCTTTACCTTTGTTGGCTTCTGAAGGATGCTACACTTCAAACGGACATATGCATACTGGCACCCTGTGTACACTGCCATATGAACAAATATGAATTTGAAGTGTGCTGGGGTAAATTCATTCAGTGGAGAAATATTCTAGCATGTATGCCTTCAAAGAAGGCTTCTACAATGCTGCAACAAAACTATAAGTAATCATTCCTTCTTTTATGTTCTGTCCCCATATTATTGAACATAGTCCATTACAAGTTCTATCATAGGTACTAAAGTGTGCTACTAAGGTGACTGCTTTTTGATTTTATTGCAAATACACAAAACCAAGAGTTAGCCATTTTAAAAAGGTTTGTACTCGCCTACTTGTAATGCATCAGGTACATTGTTGATCCTTTTTAGGTTGAGCATCAGCGCGCATGTTCTGTCTTCAAGACCTGGTGTAATCACTCTACGGAGTGTAATTACACCTGCTTGCCTGCCATTGGTTCACAACTCCATCGCTCCTATTTGCTGGCTCCTTATTGACCGGTGCTCCCGCTACATAACTTCCGTTTTCAAACAAGGAGCCCCAGCCAACTACAGTGTCTTTACACTTTAGGTCTCTATCTGCTTCTTTAGGGATTACTTATCTTATTTCCTGTTAGTAATTAACCAGAGCACCCGCTTCACAGAGCCGCCATGCCATAACTTTTATAAATGCGGTCGTCATGCTTTATGATTAGCACGGCGACCACCATGACACCCACTTTATGGGCTGTCATGCGCATAGCTTGTGATATACATGGGTGCTTAAAGTTTCAGCACAGTGCCCGCTTTCATGTTTGCAGCAGTGCTTTATGTTTCAGCGTGGCTCTCTGTGGGTTGGTGCATACGCTGGTGTTCATGTGCGTATTTTTGCATTGTGTGTTCCTCTTTGTATATATGTGTAAGAGTGTTTGTGGGTGGCTATACTATGTGTGTGGTTTGCCTGCCCTAGACGGCATCTGATCCCTCCCCCTGGGCTGGAAGCCTGTGCAGAGGCAGAGAAGATTCCTGGCTAGGGCTGACATATAATATCGGTTAAAGAAAAAGGTGGTTCTGTTGGGTAAGACAAAATTGCTTTGACATTACAATTAATGCACTCTGGGGCGAAGTTTCTCTGAAATACACAACTTACAGAAAACAATGCTTTAACAAATACGTCATACGATCAAGTAGTGGTATTGTTTCTTCTTTATCTGAATTACGTCATTCAATGATTTCATACAATACATGAGAAGACTGTCTGGATATGTGTTATAGTGCAATTCAGTGACATTTGTGTGAAGTGCTCAAAAGTGCAAGGTATATACAGTGAACTCATTTACATATATTCAAATATATACACATGTTTTAGCGGACAGCTACTGATTTATAGCCAAGGATCCCTATTTTACTTGATGGAATCCTAGTGATGCTGGACCTAAGACAACCGTCGACGTTTCGACCCTGAGGTGCCCCAATCGGTGGTCACGGCGGGTCTTTCTCAAGACAAGTGTGGGTGAGGGGGTTATTTTGGACAGTTCTGTTGTTAAAGGCTGGGGGTCCTCAGCCTTCATCGGTATGAGGCAGAAATCAATGTACCCGTTTTGGTTAGGATGATTCCAGTCAGCTTGTGAGGTGGAGGTACAGCGTCCCATCCGACTGCTGCATGAGGTCAATGCAGCCGGCTACTTCTATCCTCTGTATTTATCTATTTAGGCAAAGACGGTGCCGCGAAGGCGTGTAAATAAGTCCACTGTATATATCTTGCACTTTTGAGCACTTCACACAAATGTCACTGAATTGCAATATAACACATATCCAGACAGTCTTCTCATGTATTGTATGAAATCATTGAATGACGTAATTCAGATAAAGAAGAAACAATACCACTACTTGATCGTATGACGTATTTGTTAAAGCATTGTTTTCTGTTAGTTGTGTATTTCAGAGAACCTTCACCCTAGAGTGCATTAATTGCAATGTCAAAGCAATTTTGTCTTACCCAACAGAACCACCTTTTTCATTAACCATTAATTACCCAGGTTCTGAGCCACACAGTGTCACCCCCTTTTCTTTAACTGACATATATTATCAACAACTGTTGCCAGTTTGCAACCAACCCTTGGAAGGCACGCAGTGTATTTGGGACTATAGACATACGACCAGGACTGGCGCCTTGTTTCGGAGGCAGCAGCACGCTTCTCGGCCGCAGAGACGGCTCCTCCATCAGTCTGAACCAGGCCTTGATTCCGTTCCTTGCTCACAGCGCCGGAGTGGGCTTGGAGGGAGCACTACCTTGTCTCACGCAGGCTTAGGGTGCCGTGAAAGGAGCAGCTTACAAAAACATAATGAAACACCACACCCCTTTGGCGTTAAGGATAGTTTCTGCAAGTTTTGCTTAAGTTATTTCTCTACTAATTTCAGTTTAATGGCTATTCGTTTTCTCATTGTTTTTTTCCCCTCGAAATGGCAATAAAAAAATAGGGAGAAAAGTAACCGACTATTAACTCTGACCTCCTGGTCAGAGACCTGCTCTCTCCCCCAGCAGCTCCGCTGTTGTGCTGCTGCCGCTGCCCCTGTGCAGGTAAGTGTTCGAGGCCCTCCTCCACCTGCAGGCTCCTGCCTGCGCCTCATCCCTGGTGGTCCAGTGGGAGAGCCTTGCTATTCTGCTGGTCCGCTATTGTCTGTATTTGTGCCATTTTCTGTCTTTCTGTGGCCGTTTTCTGTCAAACTTCTATCCTGTTAACTGTGTTGTCATTGTGCCTGTTATTGTGCCTGTGTATTAATCTTGTATTGTGAGTCTGCACCTTGGCCGATTTTGGCCTGCTCCCTGTTTTCCTGTACCCATTGTTATCCGTGCCCTTTATCCCCCGCTGCTGCTGGCCGCGGCACCCTGGGCCTCGTACTTCTTTCACTATCACCATTGAGGACCTCATAGCACCCAACACCATTGCCACCACGGATTACATACTCATCGAAGACCTGAACTTCCACCTCGACACCACAGCGCCACCGACTCCACCACCCTCCTGGACAACCTTGCCAACCTCGGATTGAAGCAACTCGTCACCACCCCCCACCCACAAGGCCAGACACATCCTCGACCCCTTTTTCTCAGGAGGGACTAACATCCACCTAAGCCACACCTTGCAGCCCCTCTGGACCGACCACCACTGTGTACACTTCTCCTTCAACACCACAAACCCACACAAGCCTGCCACAAACCTGCAATGAAGGAATTGGAGCAAGGTCACAGAGGAGCCCCTCAACTCCACCCTCATCCATGACCCCTCCTCCACCACGACTGACGCAAACTTTGCAGCCAAGGATCTACCCTGCACACCTCCACCATCCCAACAGGCAAAGCGCCCTGAAGGCAGCTTGGTTCACCACCGACCTCCAAGAAGCCAAATGCTCTTGCAGGCACCTCATAAAATGCTGGAGAAATAGCAAAATCACCGAAGACTAGAACGCCATGACTGATAAGAGCCACCAAGAGGACCTTCATCCAGAACAAAATCCTCACAAATGCCAGCATCTCAAAAGTACTCTTCAACCTCATCCAGCAGTTCACCAAACCCCCCAGTGAAACCACGTACATCTCGCCATCCAAGGACCTCTGCGACAAGCTTGGCTCCTACTTCCACCTGAAAATCAAGAACCTTTACGACAACTACAGCGAACAGACATCTAAAACCACCCTCCCCTACGGCAACGACAGCCAGCCTGACATTACCACCTGGACACCTGTCACCACCGAAGATACCACTATGACCATGATGAGCACCCATTCAGGAGCCCCCACGCACCCCTGTCTGCGGCATATCTTAAACAGAGCTGCAGCCACCAGAGCACCCAAACTACGCCACACCATCAATGCCTCCTTCGAATCCAGCACCTTCCCTGATGACTGGAAGCAGGCAGAGGTCAAGCCCCTCCTCCAGAAACCCTCTGCTGACCCGACAGACCTGAAAAACCGCCGGCCAATCTCGCCCCTTCCCTTCACAGCCAAGGTCACCAAGAAATTTGTCAACGCCCAGCTGACCACCTTCATCAAAGAGGACGCCATCCTCGACTCCTCCCAGTCTGGAATCCTCAGAAACCATAGGACTGAGACCGCCCTCCTTGCTGCCACCGGTGATATCCGCTCCTTACTCGACAAGGGCCACACTGCAGCCCTCATTCTGCTAGACCTCTCTGCAGCCTTCGACACCATCTCCCCCCGCACTCTTGCAGCCAGACTCCACAACGCTGGGATAACGGGGACCTCCCTTGACTGGATCCTCTACTTTCTCGCCTGCCGAACCCAAAGGATCAGACTCCCACCCTTCCTCTCTGAACCCACTGAGATCAACTGTGGAGTACCCCAAGGATCATCGTTCAGCCCCGCGCTCTCCAACATCTACATGGCCCCCTTCGCCACCATTGTCAGACAGCATGGGCTCAGTATAATATCCTACACCAACGACATCTAGCTCATCCTCTCCCTCATGAAGAATCTCAAAGACACCAGACTCAGCTTTCATCAAGGAATGAAAGACGAGGGGGGCGTGGCAGGCCAGCCAACATGGCGGGCGTGTTGGAGTAGAGCTTCGTCTCTCGCCCCTTATTATCATGGCATTTACCCTGCAAGAGGTGTTTTTCCGAATTCAAGCTGTGCGGAGCTGGTGTGGGGACGCAGCTGAGAACCTGTGGAGCCCAGCGGATTTTGAGTCCGGGCTACTGAGGCTGCAGTGCGGCCAAGGACAGTGTCGCAGGAGGCCGGGTGTTGTTCCGGGACTCGGACATCACGCGAGTCCTGCTGGGGAGCCAGCGCTGCCGGAAAGCGTGGGCGGCTCGGCGATCGGCTGCGACGGCTGCTGCAGAGCCCTGTGCGAGCGGGGGGTGCGGCAATCCCCGCGGCTGGAGAGGGCCAAGGACTGGCGCCTCCCTTTGAAGCCTACAACTAGAGAGGGCGAGCGGATTCTCCTGGCCGCGAAGCGGCTGCCGGGCAGAACGGAACAATCCCACGCTGGTGCTTCTGGAGACACTGCCAGTTTCAAGACCCCCCCACAGTGAGGAGCGGGACCCGGGGCGGCTGGGGTAGCCCCGCGGAGGTGCCGTGGTTCGGTGACCGGTGGCACCCTGGGATGCCTAGGGGGTGACTGTGAGGCCCGGAGGCCCCGGATGGTGGATGGTGGACTGTGCACTCGGGGACTGAGGCCCGCACTGGGTGGGTGAAGCACGGCGGGGGCAGCTCGGCGTGCAGGTTGGGCAACGCAGGATATCGTGGGCCGCACTGCCCCCTGCACCACCAGAGCAGGAGAAGGCATGTGACCACGGAGTTGGAGTAGTGCCCTAGGAGCGTGGCTGGAGGTGGGGGCTGAGCCGGTAGAGGCTGACGAGAAAGGCCGTCTAGGGGCCTGTGGCGGACTGTGGTGTGCACCCGTGAGCCAGACAGAACCTTGGTGACATTTTGGCCAGCACGATAAGGAGACAAGTTAAGACGTCGGACGATGTCTGAGGTCACTCTCAGTGTCCCGCGGCTACGTCTTGGGCAGCGCTCATTGTCGGACATTTTAGGATCTGGGTGCCATTTTGGTGTTGGCGCCATTTTAGCCGCTGCTGCTCCTTTGGCGGCCTGCACTTGGTGAGCGATCAACTACACGCCCAAACGGGGCGTCATGTGGCCGGGACTGAGCGGGGTGGGCTGAATCCGCTCAGTGTGGTGTCTGCTGTCGGGGGCCATCGAGGCGCAGTGGCTGCAGTTGCTAGTGGAGGGGGCACCGGCGGAGAGGACTCCCAAACTCAAGCGGGTGCAACCCCGTGGAGGGACGTGGTGGCAGTCGGTCGATTGTTGGAGGCGCCCACGGGACTAACATTGGCTGCTGGGTGTTGCAGCATGGGTGGCACTGGCGCCCAGCTTGGACAGGCAGCCTTCCCCGCCCCGGCTGGTGGCATTGGACTGGTGAGGTGATTTCTCCTCTGGGACACTGGTGGGGCCTGGGCGCTGGACGGTTGGTGGCTGTTGACAGGTGTGGAAGCCTTTTGCACAGCAGCTGGTGATGGGCAGGCTCAGGGATGAGTCCCTGCAGAAGCAGCAGGTGGCTGACGGGCCGGGCTCTTTGAATGGACTACAGAGTGACAATGTCCGGTGGCGGCCCTTGCGACCAAGATGGACTCCGTGCTGGCGGCGGTGGAGCACATAAGCACCACACTGGTACAAACTAAGGTATCCCTGGAGGCCCGGATCGACAAAGTCACGTCTGATTTTACCCTGCTCCGCGTGGACCATCGTAAGTTGGCGGAGACAGTTGCTACACAGCATCAGTCGTTCCAGGAGCTGCAGCCTGTGGTGCAGAATCATACTTCGGCGCTCCAAGACATCATAGACAGGGTCCATATGCTAGAGGATCACGTTGAGCATGCGGAAGGGCGCTCTTGGCGCAACAATGTCCGGGTGGTCGGGCTTCCGGAAGGCGAAGAAGGGAAGGATCCGGAGAGGTATATGGAGGACTGGCTGCGAGAGCTCCTGCCCCCGGGGACGGTGTCCCCGCACTTTGCAGTAGAAAGAGCGCACAGGGTGCCAGTGCAGAAACCTAGGCCCAGAGCCCGGCCCCGTCCGTTCCTCTTCAGGCTACTTAACTATCGAGACCAAGACCTGGTGCTCCGCGAAACCAGGAAGTTGGATGGTCTGACTGTGGGGAACAGCTGTGTGATGTTCTTTCCAGACTACACAGCGGCAGTGCAGGGACGCAGAAGCACATACCTAGCGGTGAAGAAGCAGCTGAGGGAATTAGGACTGCCGTACTCTCTGCTGTTCCCCTCTTGTCTTCGTGTGATCACTAAGGAGGGCGCCCGCTTCTTCGATGCGCCGTCTGATGTCTGGGACTGGCTGGAGGAGACGGGACAGTGGAAGGGCTCACGACCCACGAGCACGGAGGAGGGTGAATGGCAGATACAGAGGTCGAGATGATGCAGGAAACGGGGGCCCGTTGCGGCTTAGGTCCGGGCTCAGCTGCGCCCAGCCCGGAGAAAATGTGTCTCGAAAGGCAGGAAGCGCTCGAGGCGGTTGCGACCCTGGGAGCGGTGCATGGTGTGGTCTGATCGGCCTCCCTGACACGCAGTGAACATGACACGAGTGGCTCGGTGTCCCCATCCACAGTGCTTTCAGACGATGCGAACCTGCCAGTAGTAACGCCACAGACAGCTGACCTTCTTATGTGATGTGACTTGTGGCGGACTTGCAGGAACTTTTGCCTCTGACTTTGCAATTGATTGTGATATTCTTCTCAAGAAACTGCTGTGTGTGCTGATGTGCCAAGCTTGCCTTTATTCAAGCCCACTTGCGCTGCTGTGGATGATTGTGGGACTGTTTGAATGTGGATGTCTTGGCGGGACTGGGGCCAGCGGATACAGGGCATACACTACACACAGGGGCTCTCCAACTGGCGCCCTACACTGGCCTGGAATGTTTATAGGTTATAACTGCTCAACACACCTCTTGGACATCAGGGTGTTCTGAGTTAGGGGTGCAATGTAGCGTGGTTGTTAGCGGCGCGCACACCCAGACAGCCACTGCGCTGAACTAGCACATTCTTGTGCGGTGGATCTTGTTGAAGTTTGGACGTATGCCTTCTTTGGGGCTCGCCCTTTTTGTTAAATTGTTCGTGATAATTTGCATGTTTCAGTTGCGGCATACTGACCTTCCTTTCCCTCATGGTCCTTCTAGACCCCTTCCTGCGGTGTCCCCCTGGCCCCGCGCGTGTGTGCAATGTCCTGACACATGACACATACTAATATACTGACCAAGGAACATCCGCAGTATGCACAACCCGTCATGCCGCTACTCGGTCTTTTCCTACCTGCAGAGTCATGGGGTGGGGATTGCTTTCCTTCAGGAGACACATATGAACAGATTGAGCGTGATAGACTGCGCAGGCGCTGGAGGGGGCAGCTATTTGGAACGACCCTCTCTGCGCATGAGCGTGGCACCTTGATATGGGTGAGGGCAGGGATCCCCTTTGTTTGTCAGGAAACGCTGGTAGATCCGGCGGGAAGGTACTCCCTAGTGCGGGGCAATTGAATGGCCAGGAAATCCTATTGGGCTCCCTCTATGCTCCGAACACAGATCAGTCCTCCTATCTCGAGAGCTGAAACAACTCCTGCACCTGTATACTGGTCTCCCTTGGCTGATTGGAGGGGATTTTAACTTGGTACTGGATGTGCACCTAGACCGATGCTTCCCCCCCTCCGGGCTGCGGCAGTGGCATCTAATGCGCAAGCGTTTCGGGACTGGCTTTCAGACTGGGGGGTAGATGACCTCTGGCGCATGCAGCACCCCATTGATAGAATATACTCCTACTACTCTCCAGTCCATGATCTACATGTCCGGCTGGACTGGATCATAGGCACCCAGTCACTGCTCCCGCTCCTCGCCAAATCAGAATACCTGGGGAGAACACATTCTGATCACAACCCCCTCTGGCTTCAGCTTAGTTGGGAAGTGGATCGCCCGCCTGTACCTACGTGGTGACTGCAGCCCGCTGCGCTCGAGGACGCTGAATTTCACGCATCGCTGGTCATGGCCATTTTAGCATACTTTGAGGCTAATGAAGGGACGGCGAGCAGCGCCTCAGTGGAATGGGAAGCACATAAAACAATGATCCGTGGGCACTGCATGGGGGCCACATGGAATATACATAAATAGTTATCAACTTCTCTGGCGCGCTTGGAGTCGGAACTCCTCTGGCATGAAAGGGACGGTGTGGGGACGGGTGAGCACTCGTGCATGCTCAGCGACCTGCGCATTCAGCATGCAGCCCTTATGGAGCAGTTGCGATGCCATAACTATGCAGCGCATACGGCTAGGACGCAAGCTAAGGCGGATAGGGCCAGCCAACTGCTGGCTTGGTTGGTACAGCGAGATGGCCGCGGAGCTCCGATAGGTGCTCTATGCACGGCAGACGGAGTGATGGTGTATACACAATGAGAAATTCACCGTGCTCTGACCGACCACTATAAGCAGCTCTACAGAGCCCGAGGCACGGGCCCTAGTAGACATGCGCTAGAGGAGTTTCTGGACTCTGTTACTCTGCCCGCGTCATCTGAGGAGCATTGGGGCGAACTTAATGCCCCTCTCACCATGGAGGAGGTGGGGAACGCGATCCGGGATATGGCGAAGGGGAAAACTCCCGGGCCGGGTGGCCTGCCTGCCGAACATTATAAGGCAAACAAAGATATTCTTGGGCCCCTGCTCCTCCCGCTGTATAACACAGCTATAGGCGACGGCTCGTTCCCTCTGTCCATGCGGGAGGCGTTTTTGGTCTCCTTGCCCAAGCCGGACAGAGACCCCACAGTGTTAGGTTCATACAGACCGCTGGCAATGCTTAATGTGGACTATAAAGTTTTCGCAAAAATCCTTGCCGGGCGGCTTGCGCCAGTGGTCCCCGACCTAGTGCATTGTGATCAGAACGGGTTCGTGCCAGCGTTATCCACTTCTCTGAATCTTCGGTGGTTTTTTAGGGTTGCAGCTGAAGTGACAAAGGAATTGCCCAGGGCGGGGTGCCTGATAATAGACTTGGAAAAAGCCTTTGACTGCCTGGAGTGGGGGTATCTGGCTGCGGTGCTGTCGCAATATGACCTTGACGTGAGTTTTCTGCAAATGGTTGGGATCCTTTATAAAAATCCGGTGGTCAGGTGAGACTGGGCCCTTATATCTCTGAGCCGGTGGCGGTGCGCCGAGGCACCTGGCAGGGGTGCCCCCTATCTCCGCTATTGTTCGCTTTGGCTGTGGAGCCCTTAGCGGTGGCACTGCGGCAGTCTTTGGGAGATGTAATCCCCTTGGGCGATGCAATCCACCAGGTATCGCTTTATGCCGATAACCTGCTAGTGTTCGTGAGGGACGTGACATGCATACCGGAGCGGCTAGCTCCCTTGCTGGACCAGTTTGCGGTCATTTTGGGGCTTCGGGTGAACGCGGGCAAGTCCTGTCTCTATGCCTTTGACACTGCGGTGGAGGACCCGGGATTCTGCCTTGGTGGCACAAGAGTCCTATGGCCGACTGACACCTTCAAATACCTGGGGACACAGATCGACCGGCAGCCGGCTGATCTCTTTGATGGCAACCTGGGACGGGCGGTGACAGCGCTTAGGTCCCAGATACGTTTTTGGTCCTCCCTCCCGTTGACCATTACGGGCAGGGTAGCCATTGCCAAGATGGTCATGCTTCCCTGCCTCCTGTATTATTTTGTAAATCTGCCTCTCTATATCCCAGCCTCTTTCTTCTCGTCACTCAATGCGGTACTGCGGGACTTCATCTGGGGCACATCCCGGCACCGATTGTCTCTAGTGAAACTCTTCCTGCCGACTGATAGCGGAGGGCTGGACGCCCCCTGCTTTGAGCATTTCTACCTGGCCGCGCAGCTTCAGTGCATTGCCCGCTGGCTGGCGGACAGAGGTAGGGATGATACCGCTACAGCTGCGCCGCCGTACTCGCTACAACGTGTCGCCCGGCTTTTCCACCACCTGGCGGCGCCTAGACCTACTCCGCTGCTGCTGGCATAAGTATGGTATAAGTGCTTTCGCAGAGCACTTTTCCTTATCCGAAGGGTGCACCCGTATGCGTGCCTGGGGGGTGCGTGCGCGTGGACCGGGGGGAAGGGGGGGCTGCGGGGCACGAGGGGAGAGGGGATGGGGCAGAGGTAGGGGGAGGGGGGACAGGAACTCACTGAAATCAGTGTTGTTGGTTTTGCCGCTAGTGTTTTCTTCTTCTATTTACTCACAGTTGTTGTCCAAAAGTCATCTTTGTGCACAAGTCCATGATGGGAGGATCCACCCTAACATCTGCTCACACCATAAAGTTAGCGTGTGGACAGTCACAGACTACTTGGGGGGCAGTTGTCCCGACATCATGTGTTCGAGCCAGTATTGGGTAGTTCTATTCTACATTTGTCCACATGCATCTGTGGCAATGTGTATCCCCGCTGTACTTCTGCCTATACATGAATGCACTCCTGGTGTGCCCAATTACTGAGCCGATGTTATTGAACTGTCCAATGCTACTGTAATGTTTACAAAATGCCAATAAACAGATTTGCCAAAAACAAATGAAGGAATGAAAGACGTCGCAGCCCGGATGAGCGACAGCTTCCTGAAGCTCAACTTGGAGAAGACAGAGGTCCTTGTCCTTGACCCATCCCCTACCGCTTGGGACAACACCTGGTGGCCCTCCACCCTCGTAAACCCACCCACCCTGATGGACTACGCCCGTAACCTCGGCATCATTTGAGACTACTCCCTCACCATGACTCGCCAGATCAATGCCATCGCCTCGACGTGCTTCTACTCCCTCCGCACATTCTGTAAGACTTTCAAGTGGATTCCCCCAAAGCCAGAAATATCGACACCCACACACTCATAACCAGCAGACTGGACTACAGTACGCTAGAGTCAACAAATCCCTACTACACAAACTCCAGACCATCCAGAACACTGCAGCCAAACTCATCCTCTGCACCCCATGACATGAGCACATGACCCAGCACCTGCGAGACCTCCACTGGCTTCCCGTGGAGAAGAGAGTAACCTTCAAATTACTGGTCAAAACTTATAGCACATATCAGATAATGTCGGCACAATATTTATTGACGGTGTTCGAAAAAGCTGAAATGCACGGTACACTGTCAGAATCTATGAGAGAGCCATTAATAATGGTACTCTCAAAACCACTCATGACTCTTAAGAGTGACAGGGTGATGTGCATACAGGAGTATGGAAGGCTGTGTACTGAAGTACAGCATTAGTGGATCAACAGAGATATAAGAGTGTGGGGCGCTGGCAGGAGGAGGCCCACGGTAGACGCAGGGGAACAGATGCATTCATTGATATATATATATTGTTATTTTCTGGTGCAATAGGTCTGGATTAAGTCTTGATCTCTGTTGTGAAAAGTGGAGGCAAACTTTGGGCAATTATCCTATCCTCGTCCTTGAACACTACTCTAGCAGCTACCTCGGATGGATCGGAAGTGTCAATATCCCACTATATAAAAAAAAGGTGACCGTAATTTGCCAAATAACTGTCGACAAATTGCTTTGTTAGATGTTGTAGGTAAGGTTTTCACTAAGTGCCTACTGGATCACCTCACCACCTGGGTGAATGAGGAAATGATTATTTCGTTAGAAAAGTCGGATTTCAGGAAAAATCATGGCACAATGGATACTATTACAGCTCTGCAGCTTATTACCCAAAAATATGCACCTATCGGAGATTCCCCGGTTTATGCATTGCCGCTTTTATTGACTTTGCCATGGGTTTGATACAGTAGATTGTCCAACCCGGTGGAAATAGTTGCATGAACTCGGCAAGCACAGGATCTTATTACGTTTAAATATTGCCTTACATCCCTCTACCTGGTGGCAGGTTTTGTTAGGGGAGGATTGGGGTCTCTCCAAAGTAATCCCAGAAAAAAATGGCTTGAAGCAGGGTTGTTTGCTTGCCCCACTGTTATTTTCTCTTTATATTTACGACCTACCTGTCTTCCTGAATAAAGACTCTGGATACCCACCCCTTCCCCCCAGAATATTGGGGGTCACCCGATGTCCTGCCTGTTGTATGCTAACCTCATTGTAATTTTTGATTTTACACCTAAGGGTTTAAATAGCTGTCTCACTGCCTTACAGCAGTAAGCTAGCTCTCATTGTTTTGAAAATCAATATATCCAAAACCAAAATGTTGTTTCCAGGGCAAAAGATTGCGTAATTGCTTAAATGACTCCTGGTATCTTGGTATGGAAAAATTGGAGGCAGTGAAATCTTACACATTTTAGGTAAAAGTACGTGTAGTACTCTAAATTATTCAGAACACATATCCAACACTACATGTAAGGCTAAATCATGGGCTAAGGGGTTGGGTGCGTTTTATAAAGCAGCAGGCAGGAGATATTTTTCCCATCTCCTTTCTGTATTCCAGTCCTAAATTCTAATAACTTTTTTCTATGCAGTTGAATTAATTAATGTTGCTAAATGTTTTTTTGTTTTTTTTTAGATGAAACCAATGGGCAACTTTTGAGGAATCCTTGTGGATTTAATACATTTGAAGCCACTGTGACCAAAAGACAAACATTTGGGTTGAAAATCCAATTCATACAATGTCTGGTGGGAGTGGTTCGATGGGGTCACCGACCCTTGAGGCGTGATTTGAACTCACTAAGGAATTATGGGGCAGATTTACAACTTCTGGCCCATCCCTGCAAACCAGCAGAGATGCTGGGAGGACCACATTTCCCTTTTCGCAGATGATATTTTGTTATACATGGCTTCCCCAGCCGTTCAATCAACTGCTTGCTAGATGTTTGTGCATCCTACGGCCGTTTTTCTGGGTACACGATCAATTGGGAGAATCAGTCATGTACGTTCTCCACGGCGCCCCCCCTGCGCCTCCCCAGAGGAGTGAAAATTCAAATCGGACAGGATGGGTTTAAGTGGGAAACATCTTTACAACGAAACTTGTACAACGCAGTGCTATTACAACGCAGGTTTTACAACGAAAACCATTACAACGCATTGCACTGGGGGGCGCTCTATGATAGGGAATAGATTTAATTTACTATCCAACACCTTCCCTACTATCCACGGGGACTGGAGTTGGAATAGTAAAATAAACTATTCACTATCCAGCACCCCAAAGCACTTTGCGTTGTAACAGCATGCGTTGTAAAAACTGCGTTGTAACAGCATGCTTGGTAAAAGCATGCGTTGTAATGTCATACATCTGTTTAAGTACCTGGGCATTAACATCCCTCCAAATCCTACCCAATTTCACAAGCGTAACCTCCTACCCCCTCTCAGGAGACTTAGAAGCAACGTGAAATATTGGCACTCACTTCCCCTGACGCTGTTGGGCCGAGCAGCCCTGTTCAAAATGATGGCCCTCCACAGGTTCTTGAACGCGCTCCAGAATACGCCAACCCCAGTCCCGCCCTCATATTTTAAATCCATCGAAGCGGAGGTGAGCCTCCTCTTCTAAGACGGACGACCTCCCCGCATAGCAATGGCCAAACTCACCAGGAGATGGTATGATGGCGGGATTGCCCTGCCCACTGTAAAATGGTACTATTGGGCCTCTCAACTTATAGTAGTAAACCAATGGCTCCATACCCCGCAGGAGGAACCAGCCTTACGACTTGACGGACATGCCCTTGGCACGAACGGACTCCTGGGGACGCTCTATAACAAGGCCAAGAGACGCACATTGTTCTGTCCAACCGCACACACAGTACACACCTGGTACATGGCACAGTGCTCGCTTGGTTGGGAGGGGGTACTCACCCAGCACAAGTCACTCTGGGACACTCCAGGGTTGGGTATGCTTCGAAACAGCAAAGGATTCACTCGTTGGGTCCTTATTGGAATCTCCAGGGTGGGGCACTTGTGGAAGAGAGGAGAGATGGTAACATTTGCCCAATTGCTCACAACATATAAAATGGCTGACTCAGAACAGTTCTGATATCTACAAATCAAACATGCACTCACCAAAGCCATACCCCATGGGATGATCTTCCCAAATTCTCAACTCTCAAGGACCGCCTCCTCACAGATCACCTCACCAAAAAAGCCATCTCTCTCACATACCGTAACCTGGTGAACAACCAAAAAGACCCTACACACACCCTGAGAGAGAAATGGCGGGCAGAATCGGGGGACATGGACGACCAAGACTGGCAGGAGGCCCCGGCATCCCCACAAGAGGTGGCAATCCCGTCCCGTCTCCAGCTTGTGCAACTAAAAATACTGCACAGAACATATTACACTAGAACAACGCTTCACAGGATCGGATGGGCTGAGACACCTTTATGTTCATGGGGATGCGGACAACTGGGCACATTTCTTCACACGATATAGGACTGCCCCATTATAGTACAATACTGGGAGGCAGTCCTGGCTACTATCACCTGGGTGAGAGGAGTGGAGGTCCCCCTGGAACTCCGGCACTGCCTTCTCAGGTATCTGGGAACCTACTGACCTCAACCACGTGGCATAGGCTTGGGCGACACTAGGGATTATACTGGCTAAGCGTAATATAGCGCAATGCTGGGGAGCACTGGTTGCCCCCCTGCACTAACATTGGTGCCATGACTTGGATAAGGCAATGGCGGCGGAGAGGGCTGTATTCATCCACAGAGGTTGTCCCGTGGGCGCGGTTGTGGGGCAGATGGAACACTTTTCGAGGCAATACTTGCTCCCCCCCAGCAGAGGATTCCGACCCTGATCTAAGCAACTAATCCACACCAGTTGTCACGAGACCACAGGGGCAACCTATGGGCGGAAACTGAACTAACTGATGTATGGAAGGCGGGAAGTTTAATCGCATCTGTACCCTGTATCGCTGCCATGTAAATGTAGACTATAAGATCTATAAATGTCAAATAGTATCAGCAAGTTTATCAATAAATTTCAATAAAAATAGTTTAAAAAACAAAATCAGTAGAGATGCGCCAAGAAAGATGCGTCACGCAAAACTACCCGTGCGCCACCATGGACGCAACGGCGGCATAAAAGTGTTGCAAAAGGCTTGTAAATCTTCCCCTATATGTGTAATGAGCTTTTCATAATGAAATTCGAAAAATCCTATGTTCAATAGGAATTTCAAATACATCCTAAGCTTGTTTGAATTAGATCAAGGATATGTAGTGTTCATTTCTTAAGCCTAGGTAAAATCTTAAGCAGTTTATTAAGTCTTGGCATGGACCCTGACCTTTGTAGTAAAAAATAAAAATTGAAGTGGTAGTAAATTCTTTTATCTTGAATAATACACAATATATATATATATATATATATATATATATATATATATATGTCAATCCACAGTGCCACGCAAATAGACCTGGACCTTGGCAGGGCGGCCAGTGCTGCTGGTGCGTGGCTTCCAGGATAACATAAACACCAATCCCCCTTTCTCCTTTCAAAGAGGCACACCGGCACTGGCTGGGTTGCAATAAATTCATTTATTTGAGTGAAATAACACGAAGGCAAGAGGCTTCCTTATCCCAACGTTTCTGCTTGTGAAAGCCTTGGTCACGGGAGGCAGTCTCTGTTTTTTGAATTACACCCACGTGGTCTGCTTTTAAACAGCGTGGGCCGTATTCTCTTTCAGAGTGCGCAATGGAAAACTTGAAGACTTTAAATGAAAGAAACATTTGTGTGCTCCAACTTTCTTATATTGATGCCCTTTCCATTGCGCAAAAAATAATGTCGCTTGCCCGCCGAAAACAGGGGGCAAGCAGGTCAGGTTCAAACAGACCTGGACCTATGGACAGATTTGAAGAAAGGGGATATAAACCAAAACTCTTACTTGACACCCTAAATCGTGTAAAGAGATTGTCACGCAGTGTATTATTCGAAAAGAAAGAGAAACCCATTGCAGAAGGGAAGTTTCGCATGGTAACTACCTATTCGGCGAATTCCTCTAAACTTAGGACAATCATGACTAAACATTGGCATATCCTGAAAACAGACCATATTGTGGGGTCAGATATACCTATAACCCCACAATTTACTTTTAGGAAGGCAAGATCTTTAAGAGATCACATGGTCCATAGCCATCTGGAACCTGTACGTAATACAAAAGGTACACTAAAGGAGGCAAAGGGCTTCTTCCCGTGCGGGAAGTGCAAAGCCTGCGCCGTCAGCAAACGTACACTCACTTATCAAGTGAGAGGTTGTAAAGGTGAAAGGAAGATTAGCAAGTTCATGACTTGCCAGACAGACCATGCGGTTTACTGCCTACAATGTCCCTGCCAATTGAAATATATTGGTAGTACGATCAACTCTGTAAAACTAAGAGTTTTAGAACAGATGAGAGCAATCATGAATAAGGATTTTACCTACCCTGTTGCTCGACACTTTGCGATTAAACATAACAGTAACAGAGACCTACTTAGGTTTTTCTGCATAGATTGTGTCCCGGAGAATCCAAGGGGAGGGAATAGACTTCAGACTCTCAGGAGACTTGAATCTCGTTACATTATTGATCTGGAAACGAAGGCACCAGGGGGTATCAATATGGGGGAGGAGATTGCAACTCACCTTGGATAAGATGGAATATAGTTATCAAAATGTCAAAGCTCATGAAATTTATGATTCTTTGGAATTAAATAACTGTTTGAAATGTTGCAAATTGAAATCAGTAATAACATAGAAAAATGAATGAATATACATGAAATATTAAAAAGGTGTGATGGGTGGTGGGTTCATATGTCTGTGAGGTTTTTAATCATGCAGCGGCTTGATCTTAAACAATTGGTTTGGGAGATGTTCTCGGAGAGGAACGAAGTATGTGTGAATAAACGCAGCCGTTCAGGCTGCCATTGCCGATCCACGGCAAGATAGAACCTGAAATATATTTCAGCATAACTCGTTTCATGGTCGGTTGACCATGACTGTCATTATGACAACAATATATCTAACACACACCACAAAGCCCTATCATGAGAACAGACTCCACTATATATATACAAAAAACATATGAGGAAGCTTGTTTGCGATGAAAAGTACAGTCGCACTGGCCGATACACGGCGAAATGTTTAATGCAACTATACATTGTAATGTATTGTGTTGAAAATGCCCATTGATGTATAGGCATCGAAGCCACTTTAAGATGGCGCTACGTTACTGTGGGCATATAAGTCCGTCCTCTATGTTTATGACCAATTCTGACGTCTTTTAAAACAAGAAACAGCATTGTTCACTGTTGAACCACTGACGAAGGGACGCTGTCCCAAAACGCGTTTGCTTGATTAAAAAACCTCCGCTGTATAATTTGAGCCCGGGAGTGCTGTGTCTTTGTTCCCGGCCCGGTTGGGTATGGGTAAAAAAGGACTGGAGCTGCAATTTTAAAGCGCGTTTGTACGGCACCCGACACGAAGAGTGACCCTCGAGATCGGTGTAATTTGGAGCCTTAATATATATATATATATATATATATATATATATATATATATATATATATATATATATACATACATATATATATATATGTATATATATTTTTTTTTTTAATATTTCTTTTTATTAATGAAATACCAGAAAAGCTATCGGCAGACGCCTTACATTACGGAGTAAGTAACATTTATACAAACAAATGGTGGGTAACGTACGGAAAATCCACAAGGTGAAAGCTGAATGTCAAGCTAAACTGGTATGCGATCGTTAAAACACAGGAAATATGGGGGTGTGGCTTAGCGGGCGAAGATGGCGGTCGCAGCTTCGTAGAGCTCCCGCCGGCCCGGACATAATCCGATCATTTATCCTGGCCCCTGAGCCCATGCCGCAGTAAATCAACAGGGCAAGTGAGTTTGGCGGTGCCGAGAACCCTCCGGTGCCACAAGCGGCACCCCTAGACTGTCCGGTGCGGCTGAGTTGCTGGCGGAGGCGTGCGGCCTGGGCCCTGACAGCGAGACCGGGGCCTCGATTTTGAAGCAGCCGAGGAGGAGAGCTGTCGGACCTTGGGTCGCGGAGAGTCAGAAACGCCGTGAATGAGCGCCGGACTGCCTCGTTGGTCACGGAGGAGGTGATTGGAGCGCAACGGCCCCCCTGGGGGACACAGAGGCCTACATAGATATCGAGCAGCCGGGGCCTCGAGTTTCGTGCTCCTGGAGCCGGCCCTGACCTTGGCTGAGGCGGATCAGTGGTAGAGCCTACGCGACTGCGGCCCTAGTACATGACCACGACAGACCGTGAGTGACCCTGCGGTGCTGCCCCTGGAGGTGGCCTTGTGGGCCATTGCGAGACTTGGTGTGTTGGGCCTGCCCGGAGTAACCTGCAGGCTGTCTGTGACTCCCCTGGGTCCATTGCTTGGTGTGGTCGGCTGTGGGGCTGTGGAGGACGTTAAGAGGGACAAGTGAGCCCGCAGCGTCCCGGCGACCTAGCGCAGAGTGGTCAGGCGCAGGTGGGCCACGGGACCACGGGACTACGAGGCGACTGGCGCGGTGAGTGCGGACCGAAGACTGGCTTGGGACTGATTCGCGACGCTGGATCTGGCTTGGCTGGTAGCCGACTCAATACCGGTAGCCGAGGTGCCTCGGACACTTATACCCGAAGGTAGAAGGTTCGCTGAGCTGTTCTGCGTTGGACGTTCTTGGATGTGCGTGGTGCCTGCGCTTGTGAGAATACTCAACATATAGTGGCCCCGGGACTGCACGCAGCCATGACCAGGGGAGGTGGTGGTCCGCCCAAACAAGGGCCCATCGACAAATTTACGGGGCCCAGTGGAGGGTCCGGAGCATCCGGTGGTGACAGTGGAGCGGGGCCGGACAACGCGGCGCTCATGGCGGCGATCACCCAGTCCAGGGACATGCTGGACGCAAAGATTGGGGCAGTAGGCGCGGATGTGACTCTGTTGCGCCAGGACCTACGAAATGCAGTGGCACGGATTACGGAGGCGGAATCTAGGATTTCGGTGGTGGAAGACGATGTCGGGACCCTAAAAAGTAAAATGGAGGTGATGGAACACGTCCAAAAGAACCTCGCGCTCCGGGTGGAGGATGCTGAAGGACGCGCACGCAGAAACAACCTTCGCTTCGTCGGTTTTCCGGAGAGGTGTGAGAAAGACAATATGGAACTGTTCCTAACCCAATGGCTGGAGAGCTGGCTCCCCTCGGGGGTCCTCTCCAACTGCTTTGTAATCGAACGTGCACATCGGGCCTTAACACAGAGGCCACCGGAAGGTGAGCGTCCCAGACCTGTGATTGCCAAACTCTTGAATTCTCATGATAGGGACGTTATCCTGCGGGAAGCGAGAACCAGGGACTCCATTACATACGAAAATTGGAAGATCATGATCTTTCCCGACTACACCAAACTAGTGCAGCAGCAACGCCACTCCTTCATAGCTGCCAAGGCCAAGCTGCGGGGTGTGAAAATTCAATATTCTCTACTGTACCCGGCCTGCCTGCGGGTAGTTTATCAGTCCCGGACACACTTTTTCGATTCCCCTGAAGACATCTTCAAATGGACTGACGAATCTGTGCAGATCAGGCCGCATGCTCAGCCGGGACTGAACCCAGGTGACTCCGGAGGTTCGTCGCAGGAGCAGAGGGGCCAGCCGGCCCGGAGTGGACGACATCGGAGGTCCCGATCGCGGAAGAGATCCGCTTCCGCCAGCGCGACTCAGGATAGTTAGGCTGTAGCATCTGATCACTCTGAGGACAATTCTTGAGACCCTGGGGAGGGCTGCATTTCTCTGCAGACGCTGTGGACTCGGACTGCCGGGGGTCCCACGGTTAGATTTCATCATTTGGGAACACTGACACTGCCTATGTTGCTTGTTCTAAAGGGTGTTTGGGTCATGTGTAGTATTGCGGATGGAGGTTCGGGGGCAATTCGATAGGGGCCTCCAACCACCACACGTGGTGGGAGTTGACTGGGGGGGGGGGGACTTTACTGTTCTTAAGGGGTGTTGGGATCCATTGGTTTGGTTGGTCTTGGGCCCTCTGTTCTGGGCCCGGGGCTGCCCATGCCGCGACAGGTACTTCAGCGTTCTATGAGGTATAGGGGTGGAGGGTGTGGAGTGCAGGGAGGGAAGGGGGGTGTAGGGGTGAGGATGCCTGGGGCTGGGGGTCGGGCGGGGGTTGATATCGTTGTTGCTGGGGGGCGTTGGGGTGGGTGGGGGGAATGCACGTGTTGTTTACGGATGTACTGAGGAAGGTGCGAGGTGTGGGATTGGCGCAGAGGGCCTACTTGGTGGGTCCCACTTGATTATGGCTGAAACGTCTCATGGACTCCCCGGGGAGTCCCTACGGGTGATCACCTGGAATGTCAGGGGGATGCTTGATAAGATTAAACGGGGAGCGGTCTTGCGTTGGGGGAAAAGAGAGACTGCAGACGTGCTCTTGCTCCAAGAAACACACATGATGGGATCAAAGGTGCTTAGCTTACAGAGATTTGGCTATCAACAGGTCTTTCACGCCGGCTTTACTAGGGGGTCCAGAGGTGTTGCTATCTTGGTACATCGCAGGGTGGCCTACGTCCATGAGAAGCAGTGGGCAGACCCACAGGGTCGCTATATTTTTGTCAAAGGTATGGTGGGCACTGAGCCAGTGGTTTTTGGAAGTGTCTACGCCCCCCCCCCCCCCCCTCTGCAGTGGGCCTTGTCTGAGAAGCTGTTTACGGTGTGGGAAGATATCCCGGAATCCTTGGCTGTGGTTGGGGGTGATTGGAATGAGGTGATGGATGTGTGTGTAGATCGTCAGAGGCGACAGGGGATACTTGCGGACTCCCACCCCCCCTCCCCCCTACCCGGTTGCATGCTATGGTTGAAGGAATGGGTTGGGTGGATGTGTGGCGACATATGCACCCCGCAGTGCGCGAGTACACATATGTATCTGTGGTACATGGCTCCTTCTCAAGACTGGATTATGTGTTTGTGCCTGGTATCTGCCTGAGCAGGGTGCGGGAAGCAGAGATATTACCAAGGGGGCTGTCTGATCATTCCCCAGTGTCGGTTAGGGTAGAACTCCTTAAGAAACGACAACCAGTCCGGTGGAGGATGTCCTCGTGGCACCTTCAGCAGCCCAGCTATGTCCGACACCTGCGGGAGGCGATTGCCCATTACTGGCGGGAAAACCTAGTGGATGATATGGACGCGGTAGTGGTTTGGGAGGCAATGAAGCCCACTATACGGGGGGTGGACGTCGCGTGGTGTGCTGCGGCCCGTCAAAGACATCGGGAGACAGCCACTGAAGCAGCCACGCTAGTGGAAACCTTGGAACGGCGAAGCCAGGGAGGGGGGGATGAAGTTGCGATACGGTTGCTTCTCCAGGCACAGCAGTCCTATGCATCTATATTGATGGATGAGGCTAAACAGGCGTGGCTGGCCACACGGAGCAGAATATACCAGTGGGGAGATAAGTCCTGTACAATGCTCCATAGGCTATGTCAACGCAGTCTTCAACCAATCACGCTGCCGGGCCTCACTGCTGAGGACGGAGTGGCGATTACGGACCCGGCCGAGCTGGCGACGAGTTTTGCCAACTATTTCAAGGCACAATATGCCCCGCAAGACTGCCTATCAGTAGACGAAGTAGCTAAATTCATAGATGCTTGCCACCTAGGGCAGTCTCCGATGAGACCAGGAAGGCACTTGATGCTCCCCTTACGGCTGATGAACTGGGGGAGGCATTGGGACAACTTAACGTAGGAAAGGCACCTGGGCCGAGCGGCTACCCCTGTGAATGTTTTAAGAAATTCCAACTCCAACTAAGGTCCCATTATCGATGTGCACTTGAAACGGCACGAGCGCGGGGCAGGTTACCTTCTGACTGGCGTCATGCTGAAATTGTGGTTTTCCAAAAACCGGGTAGACCCCCTGACAGGCATGACTCCTATCGTCCCATCTCTTTGCTCAATATAGAAGCTAAAATACTAGCAAAGGCTCTGGCGAACCGTCTACTCCCATATGTAACAGACCTGGTCCACCCTGATCAGGCCGGCTTTATGCCTCATAGGGCAACACGACACAACATCCGGCGTGCGCAGGCGGCGGTGGATGCCATGGGGGCCACCGGGGAACATGCGGCTTTGTTACTAGCAGATATTAATAAAGCCTTTGATTCAGTTAGCTGGACGTACCTCTTTGCGCTCCTGCCCCGTATCAATCTGGGCCCGGTGTTTCTATCATATATCAAACTGCTGTACACGGATATCACGGCTTCGGTGCGGGTCGCCGGGGCGATATCGGAAACGTTTTCCATTGGACGGGGGACCCGGCAGGGGTGCCCATTGTCCCCATACCTATTCGCCTTGGCCATGGAGCCTCTGGCCTCTTGGGTGCGCATAGACGCACAGATGCGGGGCTTCGTGTGGACCGAGAACCTTGTAGATAGAATTGCTTTATATGCGGACGATGTCCTCTTCTTCCTTACTGACTTGTGTCGCTCGGGGCCCTGAGTCTTAGAAATTATGCGAATCTTTGGGGAGGTCTCGGGCCTCTACTTGAACTTAGGCAAATCCACCCTATGGGTACTGGGGGGCGGTGCAGTGACGGATCCCTGGGCGTCAGGCTTGCAGTTGGCGACCGGAGGATTGAAATATCTGGGGGTGTTCCTCTCGGAATCAGTGACCACTGCCTGGGAATGCAACATAGTGCCTGTGTGGGAGAGGGTTCAGGCAGATGTTAAAATGTGGTCTCGGGTGCCTCTAACTATTTTCGGTAGGTCTGCGATTTTCAAAATGGTGGCGCTTCCGCGCCTATTATACCAATTGCAGAACTATCCTCACCCCATCGCTCCCCAGTGGTTTCGACAGGTCATTTCTGCTTTAGGCCGTTTCCTGTGGGCTGGGGGAGCGGCAAGGGTGGCGCTGCGGACATGCTTCTTATCCACGTATTGTGGTGGCTTGGCCACCCCGGATCTACTGTCCTATTATCAAGCCTCCCAACTGCTAATACTTAATGAATGGTGGTATGGCGACAGGGGGGACCCGGCGTATGCCCTGGAGCTCTCACTGATGGGGGACAGTACACTACACACGATTCTTTACTCAGCCCGGCTGTGGCGGACATTGCCATGCGTCACGAAAATTGTCTTTGCTGTGTGGCGGCAGGCGTGGCGTTGCATGGGCTGGTGGGGTAGGCTAACAGTGGAAACGCCACTGTGGAACAATGGACAACTCCCCGAACTGTCCACGCTGCCGGGGTTCGACGGCTGGGATGCAATTGGGATCTCGACGTTGGGACATGTAATGTCCGGGGTCACTCTTAAATCGTTCCAAGACCTTAGCACTGAGTTCCGCATGCCACAGACCCAATTCTTTCGCTATTTACAATTTCGTCACGCACTTACGCCCAGTATTGCTAACCTGGAATCGCTCCCTGAATTTAGCCCTGTTGAAGCGAAAGTATTCATGAGAGACCTCGGAGATAAGAAGGAATCCCGTATTTACCAAACGATGGTCACTCATTGCTCCTCCACCCTGCTTCCCCTGAGGGCGGCTTGGGAGGCAGATGTTGGTCCCCTCGATGAAGATGACTGGAGGGAAGCCCTGGAATCCCCACGGGGGACCGCAATTGCCATGCGGCTTAGATTAATTCAAGTCAAGTATCTCCATAGGGCCTATTACACCCGAGAGCGACTGTGGAAGGCGGGACTGATTGGTTCGCCGGAATTTCTGCGGTGTGGGGCTGCAACGGGTACGCTGCTGCATACGGTGTGGTCGTGTCTTAGACTGATTGGTTTCTGGAGGGGTGTATGGAGCTGCCTGTCTGAAGTTCTGGGATGGGACCTTCCACGCACTCATCGATTAGGGTTGCTCCACATACTTGAGGGGGTTGGTGGTAACATATATAAACGCCATTTATTGTTGCTGGGGCTTGTAGTTGCCAAGAGAGACCTGGCCCAAGCGTGGAAGGGAGAGCGAGCACCCCCCCTGTGTGCATGGAAAGCCAGACTAGACTACTGTATGGGGCTAGAACGACCGGTGTTTGAAGCGAGAGGATGCCCCCGTAAACACTTCAAGATCTGGAAGCGGTGGGCAGACTATAGGGAGTTGACATTGGATCCCCCTGCGAAACAAGAGGAAGATATATAAGTGGTGGGTGCCGTACGGGCCTGTGAATTGTGTCATGCCTATCACACTGCGACCGAGCACCGAAGGTTTTCTATACACACGTGCACGGGGTTAGGGAGGGATAAGGGGTGGGTATGTGGAAAATGACAATGTATATGTACATAAGCGGCGTTCATTTGTGTTCACCCTCGCCACTGTTGAAGGTAAAGCGAAAGTCACGAAACAGTGGCCCCGTCATCTTGTCCCCTTTTAGGCCCCATCACGAACATAGATAGTAGCCATTTTTGTGTCATGACCTCTCTGCCCACTGCCAATAGCCTGCGTCTCTCTCTCTCCCCCCACTCCCCAGCCTCGCGAGTATTCCCCCGCGCCCTGACAGCCCCCGGTCTCTCCTGCGCGGGCCATAAACGCACCTCTAAACACGACCCTGCCTCCGTGCTGAACCCCTGCCCCCTCGCTCTTTCATCCCACCCATAGAACAGGCCCTTTCGGTAACCTCTTCCTCCCTGCCCGATTGCCCGGCCTGATCCCAGGCCATCACCTAGCCCAACAGATGCAGTTTATTGCTTCCTACAGTAGGACCTCGCCTCACATCAGAGGAGCGGTGATTAATGAAGGCCTTCACACCCCTAGATCTGACCGACACCCCTGCATTCCTCCCAGGAACACCCTTCCTCTCTTCTGATGACCCCCCCCGGCTACACCTGGCCTCTCGACCCAGTCCCAAGTCATAAAGCTAGGTCTCGTGGATGTACCCCCCCGGCCCCGCATAGCAAAACGTGATCTTATCGCCTGCCCAACCTTAGATCAGACCACCCCTCCTGCCCTCGTGTCCTGTTGGAATGTCCGGCTGCAGATTGCAATCACATGTTACATTTGGGAGGGGAAAACAACATCAGAGCGACCGGTATGGGAATAGGCCTGGAGCTGGGATCCCAAACATGCCCTTTTTGTACTTCAAAGTGTCTTTATTGCAATAAGGAATGTTTGTGCATCATAAACCCGTGTATAAAAGACGGAGCCGTAGAGAAACTTGTTAGAGCACCTCGAGAAGATACCCTGTTGTCTGATTTGACGTGTTCTGTTCCGTCGGAAATAAACTCCTGTTTCTTGCCTTCCAGTCTCCAGCGCCTGCCTCTTTATTTGGTAATCATGAGTTGGGTGAGAAGCGGCTAACGCCGGGCAAATATGGAAAAAGGGGTAATCGACCTGACCTGCCTGAACCCTTGATTCCACAATTGGCGCCCAACGTGGGGCCCATCAGTGACACGTGGATCCAGTGAGAGAGGTCTCAACGACAGAGTGAACGACTACAACGATCGGGAAGAGCTCCTGCCCGATAGACCCTTGTCTGGCAGGCGATCATCCAAACTTCACTGGTTCCGAGCAGACCTCTCTTGAGTGATCTACGGTCCTGACTGGGAACCATCAGGAGTGCCACAGCAATTACGGAGAATAGAGGACGATCGGGCGCTGGAAACGGAAGACGAGAAACTGTCCATGCGGTCCGGGTAAGGTCGTGTAACACGACGAATTGCGAATTGATTGTTTGATTGTCATTGGAAAATACTAGTATTACGCATTTGATTGTTTTGTTCTGAGAGATTCTCTGTCTGCAAACGGGGAAGGATAGGAGTATTCTCCCTTTGCAGATAGTGAAGGGTGGGTAGCGCAGGCTTTTGCCCCCGTTGTAACCCGTCGCGCCTACTTCCCTCTCCATTCGATTGATTGGTACCCAAGCATTTATTGTTTTGGAATTGGTTCTCTTTGGATCATTCTCTATTTGCAAACAAGCACGGAGTCGCCATACTCTGTTTAGTCTTTGCAGATAGTGAAGGGTAGGTAACGCAGGCTTTTGCCCCCGTTGTAATCCGTTGTGCCTATTTTTATCCCCCACTGATTGATTGTTTGACCGGACATTAATCGTTCGGAATTGGTTCTCTGAAAGGATCTTCTCTCCCTACAAACAGGGAGGAACAGGAAGATCTCTCTCTTTGCAGATAGTGAAGGGTAGGTAGCGCAGGCTTTTGCCCCCGTTGTAACCCGTCGTGCCTATTTTTATTCCTCATTTGATTGATTGATTGTTTGTCCGAACACTGATTGTTTGAAATTGGCTCTCTCTTTGGGTATTCCCTATTTGCGAATACTGTAGAATAGAAATATTCTATCTAGTCTCCGCAAAGTAGTGAAGGATAGGTAGTGCAGACTTTTGCCCCCGTTGTAACCCGTCATGCCTATCTTCTCCCCATTGTTCAGTAGTTGGCTCAGCCCGGACCATTTATTAGAGGTAGACCATCTGGCTCCACCGGAGGACACCCCTAATAAAAAGGACATATATAAAGAAAAATGCGGATTAGCCGCTGTATCGTGCTAGCAAATTAAAGAACATAAAAATCGTTAGGAAAAGCAAAAGGAATCGAGCAAAATCAGTAGGCCACTGATGAGATCTCTTTTCGACCTCGCTGAAATGGAAACATTAGGAACAACCCCTCAGGAAATATGAAACTAGTGAGAAGAGCCGAACTCAACGCTATGACTGCAAGACAGCTCGGCTCCACCGCCCACCCCGCCCAAATAACGACAAACCCTAGGCAAATATTAGAAATATACAACACTCCAGCAAGGGAACATGTTAAAACGTTTTATTTTACAACTATATATTAAACAACTATTTACATGGCAAACGGCTGCAACACCAAACCCACAATGCAATTCGCCGCCTGCTTGACGCCGTTCCTGTCCCTCCTTGCGAAAAGTAGCAATATTGGGCTACTTTGGGCTACTTTTTAGTAGGTTTTTGGGCGTTAGAAAGTCTACAAAAGCCATCAGCTGGCGAGGTAGCGTCAGTGGCGGCCTGGGGTAGAGGGCCATTGCGCGAACAGCCCAGAGATGACACCACGCGCCAAGGCCTGTCCCCAGGATGTCCGGAGGTGGCACGGACGACCCCCCCCCTTTTTCCCCCACCAGGTAGGGGGTCGCCTCCAACGCTCAGCTTGCCATCAGCCGGAGAAGCCGTGGGTTGAATGGCCCGGCCCGGAATGTACTGGTCTTCCCATTCCCTTCTTCTTTCGGCGCCTTGCAGGCCACGGGGAGGGGATGTCTTGCATATGCCTCCGACCCCCCCCTCTTTCATCGCCTGGTCCAGCCATAACGAATGTCAGCGAGACGGCGTGGGGTGCACTGGGAGGGAGAGGCGGCGCAGACGAGCCTCTCCCACCTCCCCAGGTGGAGGCTCCTCAGCTGCACCCCCAACGCTCCACGCACCCGGCAAAGGGTTCATCCACTCTTGCGGTGCAGCGACGCTCCACTCACCCAGCAGGGTCTCGTCCACTGCGGCGGTGCAACGACGCCTCGCCCGGCAGGCTGGAATCCGTCTGCTCTTTCGACCCAGTGACTGCCGGTAGCTGCAGAACTCCTAAAAATGGCGGTCGACTCTGCAGGAATGAGCCTGGCGTGCAAGGATGGCCTGGTCGCTGGCCAGCTAGAAAACGAGTCCCCCGTCCAGAAGCGTTCTCCTCAGCTTTGAAGATACTACGAGAACTGCAGGGGCCCCAGGCCCCCCGATGGGGAACGACTGCCATGATTGCCCGCAGAACGACCAAGACGTAGCCACGAGACGTTGGCGCCCTCATGCTGGCGCCAGCCTCAGTTTTGAATGACCAAAAATACTGCAGACTACCGATTTGATCAGTTCCGGTGGAACATCAGTATGACCCGGTAGGAAAGATTGTTGCCCCCTCCCTTTTCTTTGATTGATGGTTCATGTCACCGGTCCCTTCTGTTGCCCCTTAACGAAACTTCTGGACTGCCGAAAGAGGTTCTGGTCCGACCACGAGTTGGTGGAGACATTTTGACTATACTTGGACCCACCTGACCCCACCCAAAATGGTGCCGGTACAAACGAAACCCGCAACTCCCCGTTGTGTTCCGGATGCTCAGACTTGATATCATGAGATATGTATGCAGTTTTTTTGAAGCACATGGCGGGAGGGGATGAGTATTGATTGAACATTCGGACAATGATTTGATATTAAGTTCTGACGCGTCATTGATTACAGTATTTTTGAAAGTTCTAATTTTCAACACTTATGGTACTTGCCCACAATGAATTTTCGATATGATTTTATTGCACTTATCGTACCTTGATGAAATAAAACGACCACCGACTCAGTTACGTTTTCCTCAAATAAATATGCCCTCAGGTACAGTTCCAGTCTGCTCCGTGGCCGGCCCACGTGGTTGTAGGCCTGCATTTGTACGTCAGCATTTTTTTAAATAAAAGTTTTGTGAAAAGCAAATATAGTCGTAGCTCTTGGATTGGTAAGTTCGAATACATGACCATTGTTTCCGATATACGTAAAATACAGGCAAAATAAAGCAATTCGATCACTTAAAGGTTAAAAAGCAAAGTACCCAGAAATATTGCAAATATGAATGGTCCAAGTTCGTTGCGTGTGTTGTTTTTTTTATTTTATTTTACTTTTGTGCAACATAAAGGAATCGACAAAGGTCCCGGTGTTCTGTTTTTCTTTATATGCCACATATCTCAGGGAAATTGTTTCAGATGCCCATAAGCCAGACCCGGTACCACTGTAGACCACCCCTCCTCCTCGAAGGAAGAACACAAGTTCACCCCCACTTTACACTGACTGCCCTTTTGTTTCGACCCCCCCCCCCACACAAGATCCGCAATACCACACGTGGGCGATCTATGCAATATACAGTCCATCAATGATTATGCCTCCCGCACTACCAGTCCCTCTGGGCTTAAAACGCCGAGATGGAAGGGACTGCACCCCGCGGAGATAGGTCGAATACGTGGTAAGTAAAAGCCTTTTGGGTTTATGCACGCGGATGTGTTTTAAACGCTGCCCCCACCCCTTCTTCTTCCCCTTCTTTCTGCAGGTCGCATCGGAACATCGACTAAAGTATGGAGAAGACCTAAGCAACGCGCCATGGTTCCACGGAAAAAAAAAAAACGAATTTGGGTGATATGAATGCACGCGTGTATGACCGGATGTGTGTAACTCGACTGGATATACGTTGCACACGTTGACCTGATAAGAGAGATGTTTTTGTACGACTTGAGTGATGATTGAACGGCCGATGGAATGGGGAAAAAGGGGGCCTGAACATAGTACCTATACACGACGAACAAACAGATATAATACTCCCTTACTTGGAAACGACCATCTCTCTCTCTCTCTGAACCCAGCGACTGGAGGGGTGGCCTGAAGCAGAAACTTGACGGGTTATTGCAGTATGACAAAAATATGACTCCAACCGGCCCCCGAATAATGCAACCAAGAATGACGTGCACCTACGAGTAGATTCTTACGACATGAAACTCGAAGCTGCCCATTGTTCCCCCAACTGACACCCTCCGTTGCCTCAGCCTGGATACCCATTCGCTAAAAACGATTCAAAGATCCCACCGTAAGTACTAGCCCGACCAGGTTAGTTCCCGAACAATTGACGAAAGTGTAAGTATTTGCAACAGAGACCAACAGCAAAAGACAGCCAGGCGAATTAAATAGGAAACTAAGGATGCGCAGCATGCAGGAGGAAATATCTTTGGCCAAGTACTGTTCTATGTTTTGTCTTGAGTTCTGTATGTAATACATGTACCCCCCCGCCTGAATTCATGTGTACGTAGTATATGGATTTACGTTGTCCCTCAGTCTGTGTTTCTATATAACATGACCCCTACTGTTTTGTGTTGTGTGCGCACTAAAATGGCCTATTATTGTACACGTTTCTCTCTCTCTTTCTTTCTCTCCATGTCGTACGTGTACCGAATAGTTCATTTAAAATGCGGACGACTCTCTCTCCGAGGGTCCCCCTGTTCCCTCTTCCTTTGTGTGGTAACGTTGTGCCCCCGCCGGCACGAGCCTAATTGGTTTTTCGAACACAAAGGTGTTCGACAAATTGCCAGAAACTAAAACAATTATAATTTGCCATATTACTACCTCTCCTTTCTGTAAAAATGATAGAACTTGAATTGGCTATGAAGGAAAGGACAGGTAAGACGACTGATGTCCCCTAATCTGGCCCTTTTTATAGGAGGATTATACGTCAGTGGCCTTCTGTTCTCAGCTCGTTAGAAACACAATCTCCTATGCCCAGATTGCCCCACCCCTCTGCACCCAAGTGCGGACGTCCAAAACGTCCCCGTTTCTCCCGCTTGACCCCAGCTCCGTAAACTCGAAGTATAACTGATGACCCTGATTAACTGTTGCTCCCCGAGAAAAGAGTGTTTAGCCTCTACCTCTCTCTCATGATGATAGAAGAATGCCAGGGCTTGGGGTAGAAAAACGAGTCTCTACCGAAGGATCCGATTTCGAGTTGGATGAAGTACACAGTCAATAAGAGTCGGATCTCTCCCTGTACGTCATGAATGAACGCCAAATAGGCTTAGCACATACTCAGTAGACATGCCTGTATACATGCTCCACAGTGATAACTTCTGACCGTGACCGATGAACGAACCCCCAACTACTTAGATTTGGGACGGAATTGAAATGTATAAATGTCTTCTCTTGTCAGTTCTCTAAAACCTGTTTTGTACCCATTCAAGGATACACAGTCACCGGAAGAGAGGGGCCGGACGTGACGCACAGCCTGGCCACAGATCATGAGGCACGTGTGACCTCGACCTAAGATGGAGCCGCAGAGCAACGGGACGTGGGACGATGCACCACTCTCAAACGCAGAAAATGAAGGAATGGAGGGCTGCCTTGAAGCCCTCTACTTGTTGACCAACGCGTGCCAGAAGTCCCCGCCCCTTTGAGCCCGATTGATGGACCTGCCTGCGCATCACCCTTTGCTCCCTTGGTTTGTCTCAAAGATCTGATCCCACTCCGCCCTCTCTTCCCTCGATTATCCGACAAAACCCCCCTCTTTTCCTTTTCACGTGGATTTTGACTCAGAGAAAAAGAACAGCATTTAGGTAGAATAAGGGTTTGCCACGGAAGGAGAAAGAAATGCGGGTGCCCCGCATGAGGCGCCCTTAAAAAGATTAGTTAGGAAACAGGACTGTGGTCTAACAGCAGAAGACAGATCGCACCCTGCGACGTGTAAAGAAGGATCCGAGCTGGACCTATAGCTCCACCACCGGTGCTCAACAGCGCCAACGGAAGAAAACGAACTACCAGAGCCTACCAGTGATGGCTCGCTACTAAAAAGACACTGTGGCGAAGACCCCCCCTTTTTCGGAACTTTCTACACCCCTTGATTAATTGCTTGTATTGGACTAAATTCCTCCCTCAACCACTTTTTGCCTGTAAAATGTTTTATCGGTCACTTTTTAAATACGACAAATGTAAATTCATATGTATTCCACCTCGTATGTCGCATCAACTGCACACGGTTATATGCAAATCCACCAGTATTGACAAACGCTATTTCATTGACAACACACGACTATATGTATACCCCGTCAGTTATGATAAACACGGAAATGACCTAACTTATGTTAAAAAGCGGCGACTGTGGAAAATGACAATGTATATGTACATAAGCGGCGTTCATTTGTGTTCACCCTCGCCACTGTTGAAGGTAAAGCGAAAGTCACGAAACAGTGGCCCCGCCATCTTGTCCCCTTTTAGGCCCCATCACGAACATAGATAGTAGCCATTTTTGTGTCATGACCTCTCTGCCCACTGCCAATAGCCTGCGTCTCTCTCTCTCCCCCCACTCCCCAGCCTCGCGAGTATTCCCCCGCGCCCTGACAGCCCCGGTCTCTCCTGCGCGGGCCATAAACGCACCTCTAAACACGACCCTGCCTCCGTGCTGAGCCCCTGCCCCCTGGCTCTTTCATCCCACCCATAGAACAGGCCCTTTCGGTAACCTCTTCATCCCTGCCCGATTGCCCGGCCTGATCCCAGGCCATCACCTAGCCCAACAAATGCAGTTTATTGCTTCCTACAGTAGGACCTCGCCTCACATCAGAGGAGCGGTGATTAATGAAGGCCTTCACACCCCTAGATCTGACCGACACCCCTGCATTCCTCCCAGGAACACCCTTCCTCTCTTCTGATGACCCCCCCCCGGCTACACCTGGCCTCTCGACCCAGTCCCAAGTCATAAAGCTAGGTCTCGTGGATGTACCCCCCCGGCCCCGCATAGCAAAACGTGATCTTATCGCCTGCCCAACCTTAGATCAGACCACCCCTCCTGCCCTCGTGTCCTGTTGGAATGTCCGGCTGCAGATTGCAATCACATGTTACATTTGGGAGGGGAAAACAACATCAGAGCGACCGGTATGGGAATAGGCCTGGAGCTGGGATCCCAAACATGCCCTTTTTGTACTTCAAAGTGTCTTTATTGCAATAAGGAATGTTTGTGCATCATAAACCCGTGTATAAAAGACGGAGCCGTAGAGAAACTTGTTAGAGCACCTCGAGAAGATACCCTGTTGTCTGATTTGACGTGTTCTGTTCCGTCGGAAATAAACTCCTGTTTCTTGCCTTCCAGTCTCCAGCGCCTGCCTCTTTATTTGGTAATCATGAGTTGGGTGAGAAGCGGCTAACGCCGGGCAAATATGGAAAAAGGGGTAATCGACCTGACCTGCCTGAACCCTTGATTCCACAGGTAGTAGGGTAGTTGGGTAATGGGAGTTGGTGGGGTAGGGGTGGGGGAGGGGGTTACTTTTCTTGGTTTTACTCCTATTCTTGATTGGACATTGTTCTTACGATGTAAACTGTACCAAGATACTTGGTGGTGATCTCCTGATTGTGGGGAGCCACGTCTCTTATTCTGCTCAAATCAATCAATAAAATTTGTTGTGAAAAAAAACCCACAGGAAATATCATTTCGACAAGTTCGACATTGTTCATTAGTCCACCACCCTTAGGAACAGGATTTTTAGGAAGAAAGAGAACCGGAAAGTTCGAGTGGCAGGCAGGCTTAACATGATTGAACCATAGCAGAACAACAATCGCTCCCCTATTGCAGCACTTGAAGGCGAGATATTATAAGAATACTCGTGCACACCACCACCCCTAGGACCCGTCCACCCACCAATAAATACAACCCCTCAGGAAGGCATCTAATAACAGAAGAGGAACAGGCTAATGAACATGAAAACGTAGAAAAAAAGACAATACAACAAACCCCTACCCCCTCACCCGCACCCGTGCATATGGCTTCTGCCCAACCCCAACTAGCAGTGTGCCTGTCCCCCAACGAACTGTTTACTAAACGTAGAAAAGAAAAGTGGGGGAGGAAATTGACATACAGGCTCCCGGTCCCCCCTCCACTCCGCCAGATACCCCCTGAACGTATAACCAAAAACAATCAGGATATTCAATCAGAGCAAACAGGTGAGGTTATAAACACCGCCCAACTCTCCGCGGGAATAGTGGTAGCAAACCCATATCCATTGAAGCCACATTACAAGCCCCTTTCAGTCAATCTCAACCTTGGCCCTTATGGTCTGCAATGCGAACTCCCACCAGTGGAACCACTCCCTCAACAGGATAAACGAGATGGGAAAAGAGGGCAAGAATGTTTGTCCAGATAAAGTCAATAGTGGTAGTCCATCAAAAACTCCAGTCGCGCATAAGCACCCCCTCTCCAACAGTAAGTCCCAATACTGTTTCCTCCGAGAACATGATGAAACTGCCAGGGGGGAAGAGAATATTGTTACAGTTCGAAATTGATTGAAAAGAGACTCCGGGAACGGGAGTCGAATGGTTCCACCTTCATCTGATGTGATATCAGTTGTGGCAATGCACTCACGATTCCAAGGTTACAATCAGGTATGCTCTCACCAACCAAGGGTTCCAATATTGCCTCTAGCACGAGGCCATCATCCACCGACAAGGCATTCACCGTGGGAGGCACAGCTTGTATGAGAACTTGCAATGGAGCAGAGTCCAGTCTCAGGCGCTCAGTCCCAATTGTACAAGCAGACATTTTGTTGACTAAAACCTCCACATGGGAATGTAGAGCCTCGATGGCAGTCAGGGCGGTCCTCAGCGACGGTTCGCACTCCGTCCAACCCATCTCCGTTTGTTTAATTGCAAGCAAGGTCTATGTCCCCGGAGCGTTCGGCTCTGCGAGGGAACAGGCAAGAACGGAGCGGACGGCTACGGAGGGCGGCTGATTGTGTACCGCACGGCAGTCTATCCTCCGCTACCGTGAGCAAGGACCCCAACCCTTCGAACTCGAGAAGGGGGCGCACCCGGTCTCTGGGACAGGGGACTCCCGCCCACGGACACAGTAGCGTCGCGGCACCTCGTCTTCGGTGTTAATCAGTCCGAGCGACCGTCATCAGAATCGGGCAAAATGACCTCCGCAGCGAGAGACCGGGCCCACCGGACAGCCGCCCATTGTGCCATAGAGGAATTTCTCCGGTCAGGGTATTCCACCACCCCATCCGGCGCAAAGCCTGCCGCCAGATGCAAAACACCAGGTGGTTGTCACCTGGTAGCGCACTTCGTATCGATGCTGTATACAGAATGGTATGAAGTGTATGTGAACCCATCAGGTAACGTTCCATGGCATATGCCGGATCCCTCGGGTCACCATACCACCACTCGTTCAGGACCAAAAGGTGGGAGGCCTGGTAATAGAAGAGGATGTCAGAAGTTGGTAACCCGCCACAGTACGTGGAGAGAAAACATGTGCGTATGGCCACACGCACCGCCCCACCCCCCCACAAAGATTGCCACAAGGCGGAGTTCACCTGCCGGAACCAACTGGGCGGTATAGGATACGGGTGATTTTGCAGCTGATATAATAGGCGGTGGAGCGCCACCATTTTAAAAATCGCCGATCGTCCATAAATAGTAAGCGGCATACGTGACCAGACTTTGAGATCTGCCCGAACTCGCTCCCATACCGGCACCAGATTCCGTTCCCATGATACAGCCGGTAAAAACCCCCAAATACTTGAGACCCCCCACAGCTACCTGTAATGCGGTTGCCTAATCCCCTACCTGTGTCCTCTCCCCCAGCACCCACAATATGGACTTGCGAGCATTCATGTAGAGCCCCGAGGACTAGCCAAGGATCTGCAATATTTTCAGGAGACGGGACCCCGACCTGTCAAGATCTGTAAGGAAAAAGAGAACATCGTCCGCATACAGCGCAATCCTATCAGACGGCCCCTCTGCCCACTCAAACCACTCAATTGCGCATCCATGCACACCCACGCCACCAGCGGCTCCATAGCCAAGGTGAATAGGTAGGGTGAGAGGGGGCAGCCCTGCAGAGTACCTCGCCGAATTGGAAAGGAGGATGCAGTCGCTCCCACCACCCGAACCAATGCCGTCAGATCCGTGTAAAGAAGACGTAGGTAGGATAAGAAGCGAGGCCCCAGATTGAGCCGCGGCAACAAAACGAACAGATAGACCCAGTTCAGCGAGTCAAACGCCCTGTGTAGGTCCGCAAGGAGCAGCGCTCCCGTGTCCCTATGCCTCGGATCGCCTCTACTGCCACATGCACCCGTCGCATATTATGCCTAGTCGCCCTTTGGGTCATGAAGCCGGCCTGATCCGGGTTTACAAGTGTCGCAATATTGTGGAGGAGTCTGTTAGCCAGCAGTGTGTTCCAGTGTTTGGCTGCCAGGAATCTAAAGGATCGTCCACCCATTCTTGCCTTCTGTACTCTTGGTACAATTAACAGAGCCCTTCCTTTGAATCTAAGGTTCCTGCTGGGTGTGTAGGCTGTTATCCTTGCTTGGAGATACCGTGGACCTTTTTTCGCCGGGATTCGGTGAACGTAGCACATTGTCTTGAACAATAATTTTTTCGCCACAGGTAGCCAATGCAGGCATGCCAGGGCTTTTGTTATAGATGGTCTTCTTGGGAGATTTATCACTAGAAGGGCTGCAGCATTTTGTATCGATTGCAGCTTCTTTAGCCCTTTTTTGGATGAACCTAAATAGAGGACATTACAGTAGTCCATCTGAGAGGTGACCATGGCATGTACTATTGTTTTCCTTGCATAGATGGGTAATAGATCGAGGATCTTCCTCAGTACTTTCAGGGTCCTGAAGCATTTACCCGTCACGTTCCGGATTTGACTATCAAATGTCAGTTTGGAGTCAAACCACACTCCAAGGTTTTTAACTTCTGCCTTAGGGTTTGGTAACTGACCCAGCATCTCATGCCACAAAGCAGATGTCCAAACAGATAGAACCTTTCCCACAATCAGCACCTCTGTTTTGTCACCATTGAGCTTCAGGCAATGGTTAGACATCCATGCTGCTACCTCCTCCAAACATTGGGAGAATTGGTGGGCTGTCTGTTTCGTATTTTTGAGACAGTGTGTCAATTAGCTGAGTATTGTCTGCATATGATACAATGGTCACGTTATGACCTTCCACTATATTTGCAAGTGGTCTCATGTATAAATTGAACAGCGTGGGGCCCAGAATTGAGTCCTGTGGCACTAGCTTTAACATGGGGATACACTTGGATGTATACGAGTGTTGAGTAACCTGGAAACACCATGAAGACAGGAAAGATGTCATCCAAGCCCTTCACGCCGCATGTCTCTAATCTTTGGAGAAGGAGGTCGTGGGAGACGGTGTCAAAGCTGCACTTAGATCCAACAGGATCAGTGCAGCTGTCTGTCCTTCATCCGCCAGTTCCCTTAGGGGCTCGGTGGCCAGGAGCAGAGCCGATTCAGTAGAGTGTGCAGCTCTGAAGCCTGTTTGCGAGGGGTGAAATAGAATATTCCTGTCGATATGGTTCATTAGCTGTTTATTCGTTACTTTCGCTGCAATTTTTGCAACAAAGGGAAGTAACAAGATGGGACGTAGATTCTCTAACACTGAATGATCTACTGATGGCTTTTCTTTTAGTGGGCGTACTATTGCTTGTTTCCATTAATGGGGGACTTCTCCCAGTTGAAAGGAGCGAGTAATTAACTCAGAGATGATTTGCATAATAAGGTTGCCTCCCTGTATTAGGATCTCTGGGCGGGTTGGATCCAGTGGGAATCCGGATTTAATTCCGCTAGCTCGGCACTTCATCTCTTCTAGTTCTGGCACCTTAAATTCATCCAGGGTTTCTTCCTTAAATGCTGTATTTGGCCTGCATTCAATGTTTCTGTCTAGGCATGCTTCCGTAGGGAAGGCGTAGTATATTTTTGCCACTATCCCTGCAATGAAATCAGAGGTTCTATTGCAGGACTCTGCCAATCCGATAGTTGGATCCGTTAATCTATCGGTTGACTGTAGGGATTTTAATACGGAGTACATTTCTTCCAAAGAGTTTTTAGCCCTTACAATCTTCTCTGTGTATAAATCACATTGTGTTTTCTTAGCAAGTGTATGGTATTTTTGTTGTTCTGTTTTATACTCCTCCTTTATTTTAATACAGTAATTCTTGCGCCATCTGCGCTCCAACTGTTTACACTTTTTTTGGTCTTTATTAATGGTTCATTAAACCATAGTGCTGATGCTTTCGACCTCTTGGTATTAGTTGTAGTCCATGGTGCTTCTTCATCGAGTGCAACCATTATCCATGTTTCAATCTGCCCATTGGCTATATTTATGTCCTTATCAGTTTCGGGTTCCTTTTCCAGTAGTGCTTGCACGTATGTGTTAGAGTTGAAACAGGCCCTTTTTCTGTGGGTGGCTATATGTTTAGGCATCTCAGCTGAGGGACTCTGAAATGGAATGAGGAAGGGGACTAAGTGGTGGCCTGACCAAGGAACTGGTCATGGTGCCCCTACTTCGATGTCTGTTATATTAGTGAAAATTGGGTCTAAGATATGACCCGCTTGGTGCGTTGGGGCGCTTACCTTTTGCACTAGGTTAAACATCATGAGGTCTTTACATACAGATTCTTCCTCCAGATTCTCTACTTCATCAAAATGTATTTCAGGCCACCTAAAATGATGAATTTATTATGACGTAAAGCTGGTTGCATTACTTTTTCCCCCAAGCTTTCTACGAATTGAGCTGCTGGTCCGGGTGGACAGTAAATCAGAAAGCCTGCTATGGTGTTATTAGCTGCTACTGAGAGAGTAAAGAAGAGACCTTCGCACTCCTCTAGATTAGCTTCATTTAAGCTGCATTTCATAGATAGTTTGTAAATTATTGCGACCCCCCCCTTTGTCCTACCCAATCTTGTCTCATTATCCTATAACCTTCAGGAAGCGCATCCAGGATATCTGGGGTGGAACTGTCATTGAGCCATGTTTCAGTGAGAAACATGGCATCAGGTTTTTTTCATTCTGTATTTCAGAGATTTCATATTTGCTACATATGTGCCCCGCTGCGATGTTACATCGCCATCAGTTTATGAGACACCCTTCTTAAAATATCAAGTTTAAATGACAGCCAAAGCCATACACTTATTGTTTTATCCTACAAGTGAAACATTTTGTATCCAAGTATTTAACTTTTTTAAATACTTTTTAAATTTGTATCAAATAACCTGCTGTACTATCTGTTTCAAGATTATGAAACCGATTGTATTGTGGTGGGTCATGTGTTGTATTTTTCTCATGTGGACCTCATTGGAGTTCCAAATCATGAAATTCAATTGAATTGAATTAATATCTTAGTTTCTACACCATATTGTTGCTTTATTGTTGACAAGCTCTCCTACACCCACAGAAGACAAGTGCAATTTCCGTGTATTGAATGATATTGAGTAGTAGCATGTATCCTCTCTTCCAGGGGATCCTCCTCAATACTCAGAAGCAAGGAATAGTTGCTCCTACCGGAGGGGATCCCGGAGCATTTGTTTAAAGTTATACATAGTGTAATAACGATGAACCACACAGGTTGGGGTATAAGCAGGAGGTATTTATTACAACCTCATCCAACAGCCAGCATAAGTCAACTGACAGGTGTAGAACATTGTACAACAGACCCTTCGACACACATGGTTCCATGCTCAGTATTCCAGCAAGGAACCATGTTACATCATTACACTTCTTCCCCTTAACATTTAAACAGGTTCAACATTACAGTAAACTAAAACTAGTCATAATCACGAAGTAAACTAAAACTAGTCATAACCACGCAAGCGCAAAGGCAACTTGCGAACTCTCACACTCCTACGAGAACCAGCAGATTCCAAAGCAGGAACTGAAGTATGTCTACCAGAAGTAGAACCATCTTGAAGAGATAAGTCACATCCAGTATGTCTACCAGAAGTAGAACCATCTTGAAGAGTTAAGTCACATCCACCAAAGTGAGATAGATGACTATGGTTCCAGATACGACCATCCTCTGTCTTTACAGCATTTTTGAAAAGTTTCACTATGGTTTTTGGTGCGGTAAACTTTCACCAATTTTGACACCCAACGGGGGCTTTGATCTTTATTTTTTCCCCAACCTTAAATTTTGAAATTTTTGCAGACCTCTTTACATCAACATACACCTTCCTTTTCTTTTGTAGATATAATTCTTTGTCCCTCCAAACAGCAATATCATTGTATTTTACACCCTTATCAGCCACCATCCATGCCGGGCACAAGCATGTATTGGGAGCTCTACCCTTGAAAAGTTCAAACAGAGTTTTCCCTGTAGATGATTGCGGGTGAACCTGTAAGCAGTAATGCGGCTCTGCAACTCCTTCCTCCAATCCAAACAATTAACCTTTGCCAATTGGATACTGTCCTTTAGAGTCCTGTTAAACCTCTCCAAGGCACCATTTGCCTCTGGATGATATAAGGAAATGTTTTTATGTACCACCCCACACCTGAGAAAATAATCCTCCGTCACACCAGAACAGAACTGTGGACCATTGTCAGAAAGTATTGAGTTTGGAAAACGTTCCCGTTTAAACACAGATTCTAAGAAACTAACCACTGATTGACTTGTGACCTCCCTTACCAAACTTACTTTCACCCAACGAGAATATAAATCCAGCAACACTAACAAGTAAGGAGTTTGACGCTCACCATGCAATGGACCTACAATATCAATTGCCACCTCATCCCAGGGAGATCTAGGTAGATTTCTACAAACCATTGGGGAACTTTTTGTTTTAAGCACTTAGTCACTGGCCTGGCAAGGTGTACACTCTCTAACCGAACGTTCAACCATCAAATCCAACCCAGGCCACCAGAAATCCTGACGGATGCGGTCTTTGGTCTTAGAGATGCCCATATGTCCTTCATGGGCCATGTTCACAATGACACTCCTAAGATTCAAAGGAGGAACCAATCTTGTGCCTCTCATTAGTAAACCATCCACAACAGCTAATTAATTTGCTACTAATGACCAAGGTTTATTAAGAGATCGAGACTTGTTCTGATATAAAAGACTGATAACATTTAACAATTCATTATCCTTTTCAAACTCATCCTTCCATTCATTTTCTTTTACAGCTCCCAAAGTAATATCACAAACCCTTAACTCGCATTCAAAATCATCTAGATCACCTTCATCCTGACCTTCCACATTGTCTACGACATCCACTAATCTAGACAGACAATCCGCCGAAACATTAGTTTTCCCAGGAATGTATTCAAACTTGAAGTCAAACTCTTGCAAGGAGATGACCCACCTTCTAATCCTTGAAGAAATTGAATATAAAACCTTCATTTCAAAAACTTCTTTAAGGGGCTTATGATCAGATCTGACTGTAAAAGAAGAGCCCCACACAAACTTCCTGAATTTGTTTACAGCCCCACCTGCATTGGAAGTGAGCGAGTGGTCGGAACTGAGAGAGCGGAGAGTTCGCTGTCGCACTGCCGTGTTGACGTGGTGGGGGCGTGGTCAGCCGTGAAGACAGCCGAGCTGAGCAGGCGAGGTGGCGAGGAGCGGGGGTCTGTCGGAGCCGTGTTCTAAGCTCCGGATTTCAGACCTGGACAGCCGCGAACGGCAACCAGGCGAGGCAAAACGAGGCAGTGACAGTGACTGCAGCGGCGGCCAAGTAAGTCGAGGGGTGGGAGCGGCGGCACTTCATAGCGGTGCACACAGCCGTTGGTAGGCAGAATCAAGCCCCGGCCGAGCTCCACCCTGGTTCGCATGGCATCCGCTTAGTGGTCCAACACTGCCTTTCTCTGCCCATCACTGCCTGATACCCCCTCCCTCCGTCTCCCAAGAGCACCTACAAGCAGCTCCTAAGCCTCCGGTGGTGCATATGGTACCACCCCCACTCCTTGCTCCGCCGTTCCTGCTTTGCCAGGATTGTATCTTTCACGGCGGCCCACCCGACGCCAGGTCAGCCGTCAGGCCCCTTCTGGCGATTCCTCCGGCTTCTCCGCCCTGTTCTGCGGCTTTGGCATTGCCCCCCTCACTCTCCTTACCCCTTCCCCACTGACCCCCCCTGCCCTGCGGGCACTCGGTTGGCGTTTTCCACCCGCCGGAGATCTACCTGTGTGGGACCGCACACCCCCCTCCACGTGGCCGGACCTTTCACATTGGGGGGGGCATGTTTCTGTGCCAGGCACGGTGCCTCTGGTGTGGTCGGTTAAGTTACCAGGTGGCTTCAGGCAGGGGGGCTGGGGGGGCAAAAGCGAGCCGGGGGCAGCCATAACACTCGTCCGCCACAGCAACAGGAATAGCAGCTGGACATCTTGGCTATTTGACTTCCCTGATGCGAGACGCAAGATAGACAAGTAAAGGCCAGAAAACCCGCCAGGGAGACAGCAGGGGTCTTAGTATCTCTCCGTCCCGTACGACTAAGCCAGGGGCCAGCAGAAACCTCCAAGGCAGGACCAGACCTTTGCAATCCAACAGAAACAATGAGATCGGGGAGAGTAAGAAAAACCAACACAGCAACAAAAAGGAAGAAGTCAAAACCAGAGACAATCCACGAAGGCCCCTCCCAGACCACTCTTGTGAGTCCAAACGGGAAGCAACATTTAACCAACAACGGTTAACCAACAACGGCAAGCTCTTTCCCCAGGCATCAGCCCCGGATGGACTAAAACCCCGGTCCCTATTGGACTATTTCAAAAAAGCCCCGGGCACGCCAAAGACTACTTCTCCTCCACAACCCGTGGAGGTTACGAAAACCGGCAAACTCAAATACGCAACTACCGCAAATGCTGTTTACAACAACAACCAAAACGCCAGCCTCTGCTCCGGAAGTCTACATCTTCGGGTCCGCTTTTAATGACCAGAGACCAGCCTGGGAGGATAGAGGGACGATACCGGTAGACCCATTCCCAAGCAACCAACCCTCTCTGAGACAGCCTCAGCGACTTCACGTCCCCAACAAGCAAGAGGAAGGCTGCTCCCAACCCCCCCCCCAGTGTCTCTGACCTCTACTCACGATTCACTCCCCCCTGCATTACAGTCAGCGACCCCATCTCCTCAACACTCCGTTGTACTAAAGGAGGCTACTCCAGCGCCTCATCGCCAACTAATTTTTCCACAAATTCACAAGCAAAATCACCAGGTCCTCTTCAACTACACAGTCAATCCCCCGCCATTACATACCCTCAGTCCCTCCAAGGGAAGCCCGGTCCCGCCTAGTCACCAACGATGCTTATTTTCACCTCTAACAGCAACAATAACCCCATCAAGATCCCCCCAAAAATCCAACTCAAATGACCAACTTCTAGCGGACCTGTCCTTTTTCTTTAAAAACCCGGAAAATAACCTTAACCCAACTCCGAAAGTTTCCCAACTCCAAGAAGCCCCAATAACACCGAGCCTCTGGCCTCAATTACTTCAAACCTTCCAACTGACAGTCACAGCATTAAATTACCACTCTGACAAATTGGACATGCAGGTCGACCTCTTGAATACGCTAGCAGTATTCACAGCAGGAATTGATAACAAACTAGATAAACTTAACATCTTAATCAAAGATGCACAATCATCCTCAAAACTGGTACAGTTGGTTTGTTGCTGCTCTCCCATTGTCGATTCACTCTCTTCATTGCCTGATTTCCTATCCACTGTAATAAACGAGGTCAAGCTGTTGAAGGACGGAGGTCCACCCAAAACCCTTCACTACCAACCGCAATTCCCCGCAAAATTGTCCTTAGAATCAGACATCCGTCTGATACCCTTTGCAACAGTGCCCCAGGCAAGCGGGGAACAAGATCTCCAAATAGTCCAGTGCAGCAATCAAACATAACCTCCCCAATCCCAAATGCCGACAGGGACTCCGGTGCAGGCCATAGCCTCGACTTCAAACGGGCAAGTAAACAACATCAGCCCTAATACGCCAGGGGTGCCGGCCAGCCAGGCCGCTCCTGAATCTTCCTACCTAGAAACACCGTTTGCCCCCATGCCACCCCGCAGCAAGAGAGAGCGCAAACGCCAGCGCAAACAAAGAAATAAATTAAAAGCAAATCAATCAGCCGCTCCCCCGAAATTATTTCCTGTCTTTCTAACGGCACCCAAAAAGGAAGCCACAGCTCCACCTCCAACCCCAACAAATATTAGTCACAGTGATTTAAAAGGGGACTCACCCCCAAGTCCTTGCCAAAAGCCCCCTAATTATGGTTACGACTCAAATAGGACAACTGGTCTAACAGAGGCACCCGCGCAAATAGCGGGACCAGAGCCACAGCCTGCCATAGAAAAACCAAGGCCTCACCCTAACGAACTTTCCACTCAGAGGTGTACAGGCTTGGCATCACAACCCCAATCAGCCCTGCAACCCCCCCAGTCAGCGCCGGAAAAACTAAACACCGATATCATCCCTTCAAAAACAATCCTCAACCACAACCTAACCTCCCCACCAAGTAGGCAGACCCGGAGGCCAGGACTGCGACATCAGCCTCCATCCCCACGAGGATTTAACTTAGGTCTCTCCGCCGACAATGTCCCCCATGCAAACCAAAGCCATTGCTCTATGGGGATTAAAAGTGATTTAAAATATACTTCGATCCTATTAGTCCCCGAATACAAATCAAAGGGGAGACACGACACACTCAACAGGTCAAATATAATAAAACTAGTAAAAGGCATCCCGGGTCTTGAGGCACTATCATCGGATGACATACACTCGATTGAATTCCTTCCCCCAAGAGGCACACAACCATCCGAGGTAACCCTGGTGTCATTTAGATCGCCCTCTTGGGCAGGTGTGTTTTTAGACCATAAAGTCACCTTCCGAGACTGGGGAATCAGAATCCATCCTTACTCTACCCCAGACTACCCCACAGCGCTATTAAAAACAGCCAGGCCCAGTAACAAAAGTAGAAATCCTCTCAACCGGGCCTAAAGCCAAACCGTACTCCATTCTGAAAAACGCGCTGGGAACTACAGAACCAAAGACAAGCTTTACAATCGGGGAACTTGGCCATGATAACACTCAAGGATGGGGATGGCTTCCGGCTGTCCTGGCAAGCGGTAAAACAGACTGACCGCAGGTAATTCTCCCAGCGGACCAAAACTACAAAGCACAAGTACAAGCAAGCCCCCAACCATCACGACCTGCTACCGCAACAAGTACCAAGGCAGATCCCATCTTCACATTGTGTTCATGGAACATCAGCGGCCTTCAGCATAAAATGGCCAACCTAGAGACACACTCCTTTATTTACGGGCATACACTTATAGCCCTGCAAGAAACGTGGGCTATCCAAAGCAGTCCAGTCACGGGGTTCATCGAACTATGGAAACCAGGAATCAGAGACCACCGTTACGGCCATCCAAAAGGGGGCCTGTCAATCTACGTTTCAAATAACTTAAAAGGTCCGATTGTCCCGCTAAGTTTTGAGGAGGATTGGTTACTCGGTGTTAAAATTAAATCATGGTCCAAGCAACGCTCGCTCCTACTTCTCAATGTTTACATCAATCCAAGTACACGCACAAAAAAGGTCCACCTGGCACGTTTATCTACAATCATGAGCGATCTCGCCGGGGACCATCCCGATTCGGACTGCATCGTGTCAGGGGACTTCAACACCAACCTCTTCCAGGGCAAGCCGGCTGACTACGATGGGCTTTCTCCACCTACACTACCTGAGGTGCCAACTCAATCTAAGCCCCCAAACCAGGCCTACTGTGCCCTGGGCGAACTCTGCGTGCTGCAATTCTATAGCGCTGGATACCTGGTAATGAACGGAAGATCGTCAGACGACATCCCACCAAAATGGACATGGTCAAATGGGCATAAGCAATCCTACCTGGACTATACCATCTGTAATTCAGCCTTGCTCCACCATCTGGACAGCTTTAGCATCCAACCGCGACAGGAAAGTGATCACCGTCCACAGGTTATCACCCGCAACACAAAACCAGAGTATCATATATCTGCTTTAACCACCTGTACTGGGATCTACACTGAGAACCTGAAGCGCCTAAGATGGAGCGACGATATAAGCCCCAACATCACGAAGGCAAGCCTGGCTCCAATCAACGGCGACACAGACCAGACGACCTCACCGATTGCCGTATGGACGACACTCTGCTCACAATTGGTCACACTTTTTCCCACCAAACAGAATCAGCATAACACTAGTTCCATCCGGCAGTTTTCACTCTCAATCCATTCAAGGGCGCTTAAGAAAGCCAGGAACAACGCCTTGCGGGCACTTACAAAAAATCCAGGAAACAACGATCTCAGGCACGAGTACAAATCAGCGCAAAAACAATTCAGAATGGCCGCACAAAAAGACAAACGACGGCATCAAAATCATTTTTGGGCCAAACTTCTTTGGGAAAGCAAAAAACGTAATACGAGAAAATTCTGGGCCTTAATTAATCGCTCTAATTCAGGGCCATCAAACGCCGGGTCGGCAAACATACAGGAATCAGACTGGGCTGCCTTCCTGACTGAACACTTTAGGTCCCCGGAGAACACTGCGCCAACAGGAAAGCGCTTACTTATAGTGGCAGAAGCTCCCCCAAGCACCTGCATGCGCAAGAACACAAACTGTGCAGACTCCCGCAGCGAAGATCTCCGGATCACTCAAGAAATGGTCACCAAGGCAGTGTCGAAAGCAAGATCAGATGGGGCCCCGGGCCCGAACGGCTTACCCCAGAGTTTGTTCAAATCTAACATAGCTCTTTGGTCGGGGCACCTAACCAACTTGTTCAACTTTGCACTGAGAACTTCAACTGTTCCGGATTCCTGGCGTGGGGCAATAATCCACCCAATTCGCAAATCAGGCTGCCGTGCCACCCCAAGCAATTACAGATTAATTGCCCTCCTTGACATCGAGGCCAAGCATTATGCAGGAATTCTACTGAAGGAGCTGAGGGCATGGGCGGACCTTCGAGAACTGATACCAATGAACCAAACAGGCTTCAAGGCCAACTCAGGGACAATGACCAATCTATTCACATTGTCTTTAATCATTGACAAATCGCTTTCATCTTCCAGGTCTGTGTACTGTTGTTTTGTTGATTTCAAAGCCGCGTTTGATCGGGTCCCAAGGGCAGCGCTATGGGAAAAACTAAAAAAATGGGGGATTCCAGAAAAACTTCTAAACGCGATAATCCAACTGTACTCACACACATGGGTCCAGGTGAAGTTGGGGACTGGCACACATCTCTCACGGAAATATTTTACTTCTAGAGGTGTCAAACAGGGATGCCTGCTGGCCCCCCTGCTCTTCAACCTGTTTATAGTAGATCTGTCGGTCACACTTAACGAAATAAATAGTCACCCCCCCAAGATCGGAGGCTCTGCAATAAGCAATCTTCTCTATGCCGACGACCTGGTTCTCTTCAGTCTTACACGGGTCGGGCTTCAAAGGCTTTTGGACAAGCTACACAGCTACACAATTAAGAACCAACTCGAGGTAAACTTAAAGAAAACCCAAGTGGTGACCTTCGGGAGAAAACGTAACTGTGGTGGTGTGTGGTCCTATAACAACAAAAGCTTAACAACAGGACGCACATACAAATACCTGGGGGTTCATTTTGACTCTAGGGGTAACTTTTCCAAACAGCGTGACGAGGTCGCAGCAAAAGCTACGACCCTACAAGTCACTTTATCTAAGCTCGCTAAAGAGTTGTCCGGCCCAACACTCTCATTCCTACTGGAAATCCTGAGAGCAAAAAGTGGGCCTACTTTAGCGTATGGCATAGAGATATTTAGGGGCAAACTAAATACAACCTTAAACCAACTTGTGACCAAGATCTATAAAAAAGTCCTCCACTTGCCCCAATCTGCTTCTGCTGCCCAGATCAGGCTAGAACTGGGCTTACTAAATTACGAGGCCTCCAATACTGGCACATTCTTAAATCTCTGTCACAAACTTAGAAAAGCAGATACAGGCACTTTAGAGTCCTTAGCTTGGTCTGAGATCAGCCAGAAAAATCCAGGGGGCTTGTATGGCCGCCTCTTCACAGACTATATTCGTGAAATGTCGGCGGGCGACCTATGGGCCCTCAACCCCAGCACGACCGTATTCAAAACCTGTATTAAAACAAGCATTTGCAATGCAATAGGTCTCGCAGTTGTGAGTTTGAGCTATTGGCATTGTAAATGGCAATGCCTTTTATTTTCTGAAGACACACCTGCATCCGGCGGCCCGAGCGCCCCACGACCTTGTTTTTAACCCAATATGAAGCGCATTGAGTTCATGGTGCTCGCCATGAATTCCTTAAATAAGGGCAGGGGCGCGAGATGGCGGAAGAGCACACCCTGCGGCCCCATGTTTGGGCTGCCCCACTACCCTCCTGCGCACTTTCTCTGCCGGGATCCCTACGTGGTCTCTGGAGAGCAGGGTATCTGTTTAGATCCAAGTTCTAAATTTAGCCCCGATTGCCTGTTGTCCCCTCCCGCCCACATCCTCCCGCTGTTGTGCTGTTTGTTCGGTCACTCCCAGGCCTCGTGCGAGGGGAAGGGGCTGCTAGTGGGAGGTCAAGGAGGGGTGCAAGACTACTCTGGCTCCTGGAGCACGACCCTCACCTGCTGCAAAGATGGAGGTAAAGTGCATTTTCCTCTTTAAAATGTATGATGTCGGCCCTTAACTTAAAGCATGCGATCTGGTGTCACAGAGCAGATCGGCAATACTTGTGTTTATTTCGTCGACACAAACTCACTGTCTTTGAGAATAGTTTACATCTCGAACTTATTCAAGTTATCAGCATCCGAAGGATGAAAGGCTGAGCCAGCGCTACTGAGATTTACTCAGAACCTGAGCTAATTGCAAGTTACTTTTGAGTGAGGAAAACGTCTATAGTGCCTACCATAAGCGGATTTAACTCTATGCGCTGAAGTGCATTAGCGTACGCGTAGAAGGGTGTGGGCTGCTGCGGGTAGGGTGACCACACGGCCCCACTTTTTATTTCCAGGGCTTTGCTTTTACAAGATAAAGTGCAGCGCTTGTGAAAGAGCTCTGAGCCAAGCTAAATTATGTTAAAGAGTCTTCAAAGTTAAAAATAAAAATTGAGGCGGGCAAGCCACCTTGTGCCGATCAAAATAAAGGCTGACCGCCGTACTTACTGATTAAACGCAGCATCGCGATGTGCAGAGCTGGAAGTGCTTGATATGAATGTAACAATTTAAAAACGAGTAGAGGCAAGCCACCGACCTAATTAAGCAAGACGGCTGCTATCCATCGAATATTCTGTCGTTTATCACATGATGCTTCAGTGCCATGACTTGGAAGGACTGCTGGAAACTCTCTGGAACCGTGTTCAGGAAATAAAACGTACTCATTAAAAATAAAACTCTTGTTGCTCAAAGAGAGGACAGTCAGAGGAGGAGGAGAAGAAAGAACCAGTGATCGGGAGAGTGCCGCCACGCTGCCCGCGGCGACCCGGAAGCTCTTGGCCGGCCGGCCAATCCGCTCGCGGCCGACCGGAAGTCCCGCCTCCCCAGGTCCGCGAGCTGCCGGCGCATGGAGCGCCCTGCCGTCCGGTGTAGCCCGGGTCCCCAGGAGGGGGCCGGGGAGAAGGAGGAGTGTGGCGCCTGTTGCGGGGCTCCTCTGACCTGAGGGAGCCCCGATTTAGATGGAGACGCGCCGTGAGGAGCCCCGCCGGAAGAGCGCAGTTGGTGAGTGGGGCCCAGGGCTGATGTAAAGTGCGTGCGTGCCTGTTTGTATGCGTGGGGGGGGGAGTGTGTGCGTGTGTGCGCGAGGGAACGTGTGTGCACATGCGTGACTGTGTGTGATTGAGAGAGAATGCGAGGTAGCGGATAGTGTGCCTGTATGGGTGCTGTATGCCTGCGTATGCATGCGCGCGCCTGTGTGTGTGTGTGCGTGCGTGCATGCAGAGAGGTGGGGGCTGCCTGTGTGTGAGCAAGGGCTTTGCGCATGCGCAGCGGCTTTGCGCATGCGCAGATACCAGACGCTCGCTCCCGAGGTCAAATCCGACCCTGAAAACGCTCGTAACACTTTGGTGTCCACTCTCCTGAAAACGGATCACATTAGTTGTCGAGCTGACAGCATTCATGCTTCGCATGAATGCTAACGTCAGCTCGACCTAAAAAGTGTCCGAATGTGCTCACTCATTATTGACAAAGCGCACCTCTCTAAACGCAGTCACGCTTGGTCAGTTATGAATTCCTATGGACGCATATCCCCCGCCACCTATCTCTCCTGTACCTATTCACTGCATTTAAAACGCAGTTTTCTGGCCATTAGACTGGGGGTTTGGCGATTCTTAAAACATTTGCCTACATGGCTGCGCTCCACGGAAGATGTAACATGCAGAGAGTGCGGCAAGGCAACCGAAACACTAGAGCACGTGACCTGCTTATGTCCCGCCCTCATGTCCCATCGTAGACGTAATCTTAAAGCAGAGTGGAACAGGTTGGGCGTTCGGACTTGTAGACAGGCAATCATCACCTCCCTGTGCCCCGAAAATACAGCTCTAAATATTGCCTTCACAATCTACATTCGGCATGCATACAGCACCTTTACGATTAAGGCGGTAGGACCAGTAACCCCTGTTCTCCCCTGTCTAGCTGTCTAATTTAAGCTGCATTTTAGCCTGAATTTTGATAACACAAAAAAAACACAAAAAAAACCAAAAATGCTTTACAACCAGTCGCATTTTATCATATTTATGTTACTGACTAGCGACTTATCCATTTGGACTGTGTTTTTGCACAAGCAATTCTCTCTTTTAAATTTGTTTGCTTTTTATGAATTGTAAGCCGCCAAATGACAGTGCATCAAATTCTTTTGCCCTAGTATTAAGTGTTACTTTTGGCTACTATAAAATTGCTTCATTTTTTAAAGTACTACAGAAATAGAGCAACAGGCTTTGGACGAATTTTATTGATTAACTGTTGCATAATATGTTCCGGAATTGCATATTACAATGCTGACCTGCTGATCTACTGTGAAATGCTTTTAAGGATATTTTCTCTCATTGTGAAATGCTTTTAAGGATATTTTCTTTTATCCAAATAAAGATTATTATTATTATTATTATTATTTGTTTACAGCCCAGAAAATCGCCAACGCTTCCTTTTCTATGACAGAATAACTTAACTCTGCCCCTTTCAAACATCTCGAAGCACATGCAATCAATTCTTCACGACCCCTCCTCAACTGAAATAAAAGAGCTCCCAGTCCCTTTATGCTCGCATCTGTAACAATAAAAGTAGGATTTCCAGGTACAAATGCCTGCAAGTTCAGTGCATTCCTAAGATCCTTTTTTATTTGCATGAACTCCATACTGCATTCTTCAGACCAAACAATCAGTGTTTTTACACATAAGCTATCTTAAATTTACAATCTTATCTGCAAAATTTCTCACAAATGTATTATAGAACTCCGCCATTCCCAAAAATGAAGAGACTTCTTCTTTTTAGCATGGTTCCTTTAACATTTCAATTGTGTCAACTAACTCTTTCTTAGGTCTTACACCTTGTTGGGAAATATGGTGACCCAGGTAATCGAGTTCAGTGACCCCAAATTTGCATTTGTTTCTACGTAAAGACAAACCTGCATCCAGCATTTTTTAAAGAACAGAATGAACCCTCTCATCATGTTCTTTCACATCGTTCCCACAAATAATACATCATCTTGATAACATCTTACACCTGGTATGCCCTTAAATAAATCTTCCATAATTCTTTGAAATACTGAGGCGCGGAAACGAGACCGAACGGCATTCTCAGAAACTTAAATGCCCCCATTGGTGTGATGAAAGATGTTAACTCCTGATACTCTTTACTTAAATGAACCTGGTTATAAACCGAAGCCATGTCCAAGGTGGTGAAATAACAAGCACCATCCAGTGTAGAAACTAATTCTTCTATGTTTGGAAGTGGAAATTTGTCAACTATTACTTCTCTGTTCAAAGCACGAAGATCCACACATAAGCGAATCTCGTTATTAGGTTTGCGAGCTACCACAATTGGGGCAAGCCATTCAGTTGCTTCTACAGGTTGTATGACACCAGTTGACAACAGTTTGTCTATTTCTTTTTTTACTGCTTCTTGTACACAAATGGGAATGCGTCTTACCTTTGCCGTCCAATTTAATATGGTGATTATAACCTTTTAGACATCCCAGATTATCACTGAACAACTCACCAAACTCTTTTACAAATTTGTTCCCTTCCCCTTCAACAGATTGAACTTGTACAGAGGGATGTCCATTTGGGTTAAGAATGACACCTAAACAGCAGCATGGCCGACTAGACGTGCCTTGCCGGAGCTCCGGCCGAGCCGCGTAAAAATCCGACATCCCATATCCCCCGAGATCCACAAACGGCACCAAACGGAAGGAACAGCAATCTGGCACCTGAAAGAAGTGTCACAGTAGCGGTGGCGTGCTGATTCCACCGGGAAACCGTGCGGGACGACTGCCCCAGCGAACCCTCAGAGGCTAAGATGGCGACCGCGGCACTCGGCGGAGCGCCGCGACCCTAGAGAGCCGCCTGTGGCCCTACGGAGCCGAGCCCAGCTGACGGAGGCTACGCGACCCGCCTGGCCGCCAAGAGGAACCGGACTGTCACTGCCGGTGAGACGGAGGTGGATTGAGGAGATCGCGAACGGCCGGCCGCCTTTACCAAGATGGCGGCCAGCGGCGTCTGAGGCGGACAGCGACGGCAGAGCCCCCCTGCTGCCCTCCCCGTGTTAAGGTGAGACCGGGAGTCGGCGGAGAGGCAGTCCGGAGGTGCGGGGGTGAGGCCAAGGCAGAGGGGGCGGGGGCCGAGCCCACAACACACGGGAAGAAGAAACAAGCTCGCCTACAGCGCCCGTCTTTCCCAACATGGCGGCTGAGCCGAGGAGCTACTCGGAGTAACAGTCACTGGCGAGGGTGACATAGCAGAGGGCCAAGACCGGCTGAGAGCGCGGTGCCCCGGGCCTACAGGGGTGAGAGCCTTATCTACCAGCAGGGGGCATGGACTGCCGAGAGGAGTAGGGGCAATCCAACATTGCATGGACTCGCTGGCGGGACACTGCTACGCCCACCACAACACATCGTGATATCTGGAGGTGCGCAGGGCTGAGGCGAAAAGGGTGCCTGGGAAGACGCTGGCGAGGCGCGGAGGAAGAAGGTGCCCAGAGCTGACAACACCGCCTGCGGCACATGGCTGGGCTCCTCGGCACCGCAGAGGAGGGTGCCCGGCGGAGGGAGCCCCTGACACACGGACCGAGCAGCCATGGGGAAGGGGAACCCGGTGCCCAAAACCACAAAGCAGGGCCCCATGGACAACTTTGCGGCACCGCGACACGTGGCGGAACAGCAGTCCATGCAGCCTGGCGCGCGAACTGACACGGCCATGTTAATGGAGGCCATCCAGGCGTCCAGGACGGACATACAGGCATCACGGACAGCCCTGGAGATGAAAATTGGAGAGGTAGGGTCCGAGGTGACGCTACTGCAACAGGATTTTCGAAACCTGACGGAAAGGGTGACGGCGACGGAATCCAGATTGACCGACAATGAGGCATCGATCACAACACTCAAGAAGGACATGGCGGAACTACAGGCCTCGCACCGTCAGCTGCTGTGGAAGGTGGACGACGCCGAAAATAGGTCAAGGCGCAACAACCTTCGCTTTGTAGGCTTTAGAGAAGGAATTGAGGGGAGGAACATGGCCGCCTTCCTCCGCGACTGGTTGACAACCACCTTCCCGACAGCGCCGTTCTCCTCGTGCTTCATCATTGAGCGGGCGCACAGGACCCTTCTGGCCAAACAACGGAGGGGGCAAGACCGAGACCAGTTATAGCGCGCTTCTTGAACTTTGCCTTCAGAGACTTGATCCTCCGTGAATCCAGGAACTTGGGGGAAATCTTCTTGGAGAATGCTACCATTATGATCTTTCCGGACTACAGCCAGGAAGTCTCGAAACAGCGCCGCTCGTTTGACTCGGTAAAGGCAAAGCTAAGGTCCTTGAACATTACGTACATGCTCCTCTTCCCAGCCAAACTCAAGGTAATCTACAAAGACAAATCCGTCTTCTTTACACACCCGGACGACGCGTGGCAATGGCTCGAGGAATGCCCTATCCTGAATAGCAGAGAGGCAGCAGGTCAAGAGGCGCGGGACAGGTCGATACGGGAACGGCCTCGCCGGGAGGTGCCGAAACCACAACAGCGGAGAGCGCGGAAGTCGCAGCAGAAGGCACCGGCAACACCATACAGAACTCGAGGCAATGAGGACAGGAGAGGAGGCAGATCGGCATCCCCGGGCGGGGACTCTGTGGCGGGCTCTAGGTTCAGTTGCCTGAGAAATGGTATCCGCTCGGAAGGAGAAGAAGTGGAGGAATTGGAGGGCCGCGCATCCGGAGAGGAGGAAGACGAAACGATGGGTGATTCGATACACCCGCTGGTCAAAGAAATTCAGCACTTGGAACAGGACTCCTCGGAGCAGGGGCAGACCATGGACACACAAGACTCACATTCGTGAACATTGGTGCAAGGAGATCGGGGAAGATAGCGGCTCGGCGATACGGAACAAGCAAGTTGACGCACCCCCTACTGTTATTTGAGTTTTTAGTACTGGTTATTGTTTAGTGTGGGGAGGGATGTGTGGGAGGGCGACAGGCCTTCTCCCGTGGATAGTTTGGTCCCAGGTTGGGATGCGACTGGAAGGGGAAGGAGGTGGGGAGGGGGTGCGGGGGGGAGTTGGTTCCAATATTACCTCGTGTTGGGGTTTCAGAGGGTTGCGGGGGGGAGGGGGGAGTCCGTTGAGACGCAGCAGCGACATGCCATCCCACACTTGATGCCATCCCTACTCGGAGGCCCCACACAGGGAGGGCACTGTGACACACAATGGCAGGTACATTAGATACTCCACACGTGGGTGGCGTAGGGGTCACAGTGCTGACAAGGAATGTAAACGGCCTGGGATCAAAAATTAAGAGAAGTTTAGTTAATGCCTACCTCAAACGACTGGCGCCTGACATTGTCCTCCTCAAGGAAACACACTTTAGAGGGAATCAATGCACATTTATAGCGCGAGGAAGATATGCTGTCCTGGCACATGCAGGGTACACAACGGACTCCAGGGGAGTCGCGATCCTCATAATAAAAACGACGCCATTCACGGTTACACGCACTTGGCTGGACCCACAGGGCACATATGCGGGAGTTCAGGGGATGTGGAGGAGACGTAGATACACGATACTATCAGTATACGCCCCACCCAAGTTACAGACACGCACACTGCAGGCAGTCACGAACATACTACTGGACACGGCCGACACGACACAAGTAGTGGGGGGGGACTTTAACGATGTTATGTGCACTTCACAGGATAGGTCGGGGTCACCTCACACAATAGGGTCCACTACAGCCCTAGCGCGGCGAATGAACACCATCGGCCTAACTGATGTATGGAGATGGCTTCATCCTACGCACGAGGAATATTCATTTTACTCGGGGGCACACAAAGTCTTTTCTAGGTTAGATTATATCTTCGTAGCCAGGCAGGAGGTCTCAGCGGGAGATTTAGCAGAATACAAAGTGAGAGGGATCTCAGATCACTCCCCGCTCTATATACAACTGGGGCGAGAGAGGGGAGAGAGGCGGGCGGAATGGCGACTAGCGGCATGGGACCTCCAAACACCGGAATTACTCAGGGGTGTGCGCGCGGACTTACGGGTCTACCTGGCCGAAAATGAGGGATCAGTCGACTCAGGTGTTACCCTTTGGGAAGCAATGAAACCAGTCCTCAGAGACCGCATTCAGAGTAGACTAGGGGACGATAGGCGGAAACGACAGGGCAAGATAGCGAGTGAAGAGGCGAACGTCTTGGATTTAGAAGCAGAATACCACCAACAGAAGGAAGAGGCGCTCCTCAGGAAACTGCTAGACACACAGAGATACTACAGGGAACTAGTCACAGACGAGGCACGCACTCAGGCACTGGCAACACTACACCGACTATATGATGTAGGTGACAAGTCCGGCAAGCTTCTAGCTTGGTTGAGCAGGAAAGAACGAGCGACAAGGTGGGTGGATCAGATCACGTTAGCAGGGAACAGACGGGTGAGCACGGATGAGGCCATAGCGGACGCCTTTGCGACCTATTACGAGGACTTTTATAGGGCCAGGGACCTGGGGAACAGAGAGGACGCCCAACGCTACATGTGTGATATGGAGGTGCCGACTCTGTCCACAGAGGCCAGCGTAGCCCTGGAGGCAGACTTGACGCTAGAGGAAATATCGGAAGCCGTAACAGCGCTGAAACCGGGGAAATCTCCGGGGCCCAATGGTTTCCCGGCGGAATTCTTTAAGCGGACTGCGGATTTGTTGCAGCGCCACATGAAGGCTTTATTCACAGAATTGTACCGGACAGGGAATCTCCCGCCAGATCTGGCCTTGGCCACTATCGTCCCAATCTACAAAGAGGGAAAGCCCAGGGACGACTGTTCCTCCTACCGACCAATCTCCCTCCTAAATATAGAGACGAAAATTCTGGCCACTGTCCTAGCTAGGCGTCTACGGCAGGCCATTACAGAGCTGGTACATATGGATCAGTCCGGCTTCCTTCCGGGGGGGGCGACCAAATTAAATCTCCGCCGCACCCACAATTTTCTACAGGAGGTCCGTGAGAGAAGTGAACCACACTGGTTCCTCTCCCTGGATGCGGAGAAGGCCTTCGACGCAGTCCACTGGCCTTTCCTGATGGAGACCCTCCACCGGTTTGGGTTTGGGCCCAAGTACTTAAAATGGGTTCGGCTCCTATATTCAGACCCGAGGGCGCGAGTGCGGGTCGATGGAAGGTTGTCCCGCGAATTTCCTATTGGGAGAGGAACGCGCCAGGGCTGCCCACTGTCCCCCCTTCTCTTTACCCTTACCATTGAAATCTTAGCGATACGGATTAGGCAGAATCGGGAAATCAGGGGCTTTATGTGGGGAGACTCGGAAGCAACACAGGAGAAAATATCCCTATATGCCGACGACGTGCTATTGTTTGTGACGGACCCAGACAAGACAATCCCAGCACTGTTCAGCGAGCTAGATGACTTCGGGGCGAGGGCGGGCCACAAGATAAACTGGCACAAATCGGTCCTCTATGATCCACAAGGTAATGAGCGGAGGGAGTGCCTGCCAGAGCTACTCATCCACACTAAGGATGGCTTTCAATACCTGGGAATATTTATAACGCTAGATAGGGAACGCTCTTTCACTAACAACCTAGCCCGAATAATGGTGGAAGGGACGACAGAGATGGACAGGTGGAGACAGCTCCCACTCACCTTACTAGGTCGCGCCGCACTATATAAAATGGTCCTATTGCCTAAGTTTCTCTATGCACTTCAGAATGAATACTATCCTCTGCCGGATAAGACCCTGAATAGAATCCATGCAGACCTGCGTGCCTTCCTGTGGCTGGGGAAACAGCCAAGAGTGGCGCTTTCAACACTACAGCGACACCAATACAGTGGGGGGATTTCGCTTCCCAACCTGGAGGCGTACTACTGGGCGGAACATCTCGCCCCGATTAACGAATGGCTACATGCGGCAGCCAATCACCCTACCTATGCACTGGAGAGGTCTAAATGGTCAAACAAGACTATACTGCACTACCTCTATGGTGAGACGGTGGGGCAGCAGTTCCTACCTGCCACCAGGATTACGTTGACGGCATGGCATCGAGCGACAAAAAGAATGGGTTGGGACAAGCGGCCTACTCGACAGACGCCACTCTGGTGCTGCAAGTGGTTAGGGGAGCTTAATAAGTTGAAAGGCTTTAGACGGTGGGACGACATCGGCATCTCCACAGTGGGAGACGTGGTAGCAAGGGGGGAACTGAAGACCTTTCAGGCGCTCAAGGATGAATTTGGCCTGCTTAACACCCAGTACTACAAATACATTCAACTGGGGCACGCATGGAGGGCACACAATATCACACCTACAGACATCCCAGAATACGCGCCATTAGAAGGTAGATTGCTGCAGGAACAGATTCAGGGAGGGGCAATATCCTTAATGTATAAAACTCTGACCAACAATATATTAGGGGACCTACAGGTTCTACGAGACAAATGGGAGGCAGACGTGGGAGGCATGGAGGATCTGGATTGGGAGCTCGCCCTTATGCACCCTCGCGAGGTGGCGATTAAGTCACGACTCCGGCTCATACAATTTAAGGTACTCCACAGATCCTACTTTGACAGGGTGAGACTTTTTAAACTGGGTAGGATAACTGACACGGCATGCCTTAGATGTCATCAGCAAAATGGCGATTTTTTCCATACACTCTGGGGCTGCGAAGTCATTCAAGAATACTGGGAAGGTGTGTTCCTGGAACTAGAGGAGGTACTGGGGGTGGACATTCCACGCGACCCTAGACTGGCGCTGCTGGGTGTGACGACAGAAGTGGACCTAACCCGCCCCTTGGTTATCTGTCTGGTATTGGCTTTTGTGGTGGCGAAAAGGGACATCGCAAGACACTGGGGGGCATCCGCAAGGCCAGATTTGGAGGAATGGAGGGGAGGGCAGGATCTATACATGGCGGCGGAGAGAGTGACTTACAAAGCCAGGGGTTGCCCCAAAAAATTTCGGAGAGTGTGGGCTAAGTGGAGACAGTACCATGGACTAGACTGAGACATTGCAGACTAGCAACCGGAGGTCGAGGAGACCCCGAGCGGGACAGTGTGCACGTTGGGGATCCATGCTCAATATATGTATGCTTTCACGCTCAGATCATGTATACGAGTGGGACGGGAGTTCTATAGCGGAGTAGGGATGGGACCAGGAGGGGGAGGGAGGGAGTGGGGTGTTGACGAGCTGCTGTTTAGGGGACTATTATGGTTAATTATGTTTTCCTTCTGTTGTTAGTTCAAAAGCAAAGTGTTCTAATGATGGGTATGACATCCAACACCAAAGAAAAGTTGCGTGACTGACGGCCAGGGCGGAATGTTGACGCTCTACCGTGTGCTAATTTTTCCATCTGTGATACTTCTGAAGCAACAATAAAAAGAAATTAAAAAAAAAAAGAATGACACCTAAACGTGCCTGATGAGTCCAGCTCAACAAACTGTCACCCCATTCAGCAACATAAATTTTTGCATCAGTAAATCTTCCTTTGTACTCTATACAATCTTCAAAATAACCCAACAACTTAATGGGTAATTCACTGTAACCTCTTGGCTTTATGTCTGGTTTCACTGGTGTCTTTTTACCTTTAAAATGCTTAAAGAAAACATCTTTTGAAATAAAAGTGATCTGAGAACACGAATCAAATTTCATCATGACTCTAATATCACCCACTAAGACCCACTCAGAGGGATGTTCCACCTCATTTTCATTTACTTGAAAGCTAACCAGTTTTGTCTCTGTCCTAGAATCCCTCCTACTTCTCAATCTACAATTTTTCCCAATATGTCCTTTTTTCCCACAAACATTACAATTAAACCTATTGGCTGGGCACTCTTTTGCATTTGCCATGTGACCATACTTTCCGCACCTATAACAATTCCCTTGAAAAGGCGTAACATATCTTCTGCTTGACTGTAACTTCACTGTGACACTATCATCCACAATACTCTTTTCACTCGCATTCTCATCATACTTTTTTTATTTTCATCTTTCTTCACTTTCAGACACACAACTTCCTGCACTATACTAGTAGAAGTTTCATCTTTACTCACTTTGCTAAGCTCCCCTACACACTTTAACATGTGCTCAACTCTCTTCGCGATACCAATCAACTCATCCAAAGCTGGCTCATCCTTTAGCCAGAGTTCTTCCCTGATTTTATCACTAACACACCTCAACACAAACTGATCTCTGATCCTTTCTTCCACTAAGCCACCAAATTTACAACTATACGCCAATTTTCTTAAAGCAGTAATAAATTCTTCAACCCTTTCCTCTTTTCCTTGTTCACGCAGGCCAAAGTAATATCTTTCCATTATTGCACTAATTTTTGGTAGGTAGTGTAGATCTAATTGCTTCACAAATATTTCATACTCATTTAAACCCCTTTGATCCACTAGTGCAATTTGTGGTAAGTTTTCCAACACTTCCTGACCTTCACCACCTAAACAGTGTAACAACAGTGCATGTTTTCTCTCCCCACTCAAATTTGCTCCACATACCCTTGCATAGTTCTCAAATATTTTTTTCCATTTTTTCCACTTTACTGCTGGTTCGTCTGGATCTGATAGAAAAAACGATGGAGCTGTAACATTCTGCATTTCCTACTTTAAATTCCTCTTTCTCCGTCAAGTAGTATAAGACTTTACAATTCTAAACTCTACTTAACTACACAATACACTAAATTGTACTGAAACACTCAAAAAAATCAAAAAAATCTTCAAAGGTGTGCCTGTCACCGTAAGTCCAAGCACATACATTTTAAATAAAATAAAACATCAAATAAAAAAACTGTTACCAAGATGACTCTCCTTTTAAATTCTGAGATTCCTTCACTGTATAACTATTCTCAAATTTCCTTTGGTGAGAAGACCACAGCCATAACAAGCACCAGGTGTGCTTATCACCGCAGATGAGATGTAATCCACACACCTCCACGCTGTCTGTAACTCCTTTAGGTGTGTTTGCTACCGTTGCTTCAAACACAAAATTCCAGATCCTTTACACCTCTTTCTTCAACCTTCCCTTCACCCTAAAATCCCGCCAAATTATATCAACTGTCGCGTCTCCTAATTTTTAGTCACTTCTGCAACTCAAGCTTTCCTCCAGTAAATCGCTTGTTTTTCACACATAAGATGGCCGCCGCTATGTATTCAGCCAATTTTCTACTGGAGATTGAGCTTGTTTTTTTCCCTTTAGATTTAACTCTACCTTGCCTCACTTAAGATGTACGCCGCCAAACATTCAGGCTATTTTCACTGGCGATCGAGCTTGTTTTTTTTATTTCCCGTTTTCTCAGCAAGTTCGCCTCACCTAAGATGGCCGTCACTACTTCTCACCAGCATTAAGTCTTCTTTTTGCAGGCGATAGCGCTTGTCTTCCACCTCCATTCAATGACGTCGACGATGCTCCGTAAAACGCTTTCAGGACTCCTCTCATCAAGCTCCACACCGTGCTCACCGGCCACCACACCTCCAAAACACCGTCTTCTCAGAGTTACGCGATCCTCACAGCATGGACACTGGATTCTTTACCATTACAGCTTTTCCCGCTTCAACCAGTAAGTTACCTCTGTATACTTCTTTTTTTCTTCTTATTCCTGCTTTTTCTGTTGTTGAAGTTGTTTCTTCACATAGGCTCGTTACACCATCCCAAGTTGCCAGTGTAATAACGATGAACCACACAGGTTGGGGTATAAGCAGGAGGTATTTATTACAACCTCATCCAACAGCCAGCATAAGTCAACTGACAGTTGTAGAACATTGTACAACAGAACCTTCAACAGACATGGTTCCATGCTCGGTATTCCAGCAAGGAACCATGTTACATCATTACACATATATGTATATCTAATTTTGTACACAGCTCACTACATGTATGTTTGCAGCCTAAAGACAGGCTAAAAAAATCAACATTTCATTCCATTTTCATTTTAAAAAAGAATCCATTTACGTAACATTTAGTCACTGATAGAGAAGTAAACACAGAAAATCTTTCACAAACATTTTTGAAAAGGAAAGGGAATTTGTAACATTGTTAGCCAAAACTCTGAAATGCAAAGTATAGAAGAGAAAAAAAACCTGCCAATGTGTCTTTAAGAACTTCACAACACACCATGGGGTATATTCACAAGAATGTGTTATAATTACCGCAAGAGTAGCGTAATGCAACTTTTAGCATCGCAGCCCATCGCGGGAAAATAACCCAGGACAACTTGGAATTCACAACACTGTGGTAGCATGCAATAGTTTGCCGACACCGCAGACAATGTCCACCTCGACGGAGATAAAAACACAAACTCCAACGTGACAAAACCTGCGATGGTCAAAAGCGCGAAAAGAAAACAGTGACAACCAGCGCAAGGGCAGCAATACTCACGCACAATGCGGAAAAATAGTACAAGAACAGCGCACGAAAAATGCCACTGAACAAAAATCATCAACAGCGGAGTATGACAAATGCACCCTGGCTAATTGCAGGGGACATCATGTCCACCACAACATCCAAGCACGGTGGAAGAACAGAACCGACAGGCACACTGCACGAAAGAGATCAGTGGCAGACAGATCAGAGCCGCAGGAGCTACACACCCACCGTGCAGTATATGCACACAATAAGGAGTGTACCCCGGCAGTGACAACTTCCCGGGTCAAACAGCACCCCCCACAACATTTGAACACAGGACACGACTGGTTCAGCAAATGTGCACAACCTGCCAAATCACACCTGGAACGCAGGGAAACGTAACATTAAAATATACAAGTACGAGCTGAGACCTGCAAAAATGGTTTATTCACACATGAAGTGCTTTTTGTACATTTTCTACTGTCGCATGATTGCCATGGACGGTCGCAATGTGACGTGCTCATGTGAAGTAAGTGTCAATTATGGTATTCCTACGGGCCATTCCTCCCGCTGCTGCAGTGGGATCTGGGCCACCTGCCCCATCCCAACCATCATTGGCAGGTACCTTTGGAACTGGGATCCATGGGGCCCTGGTGCGAACACCGATGTTGTGCAACACACAACATGCAACGATCAGCTTGCATACAATGTCCGGGCTGTATAGGAGCTTCCCACCTGTGCTGTCCAGGCACATGAAACGTGACTTCAACACGCCAAATATGCATTCAACGATGCCCCTGGTACGTATGTGGGCCGCGTTGTACTGCCTCGGGGCAGGTGTGCTCGGATCTCAGAGGAGTGTCATCTTCCAAGGGCAGAGTGCATATCCTTAATCACCTGTGTCAGTGCAGGGGGAAAAGAGTCAATACTTGGTGCGGAAGAATGTGATGGCAGGTCCACCAATCCAGTGACGTCAACTAAATCACCAGTCTGTATAGGGCGCAGGGATAGGCCAGGATGACCATGGAGTGTTGTGGTCGTGTCTGGTAGGTGTTCGTGTAGTTTGACATGTTGATTGTGGCTTGGTCACATGTGCATCCCCACAGTTGTGCATTGTGCTTGGAGGCATTGTGATGTGTGGTGTGTTGACTTGGTACTTACCAACAAGCAGTCCCATCCCATATGTGCCTTCCTGGAGGCGCTGGTTGATGATGGACGGTCGGAAGATAAAGGAATCATGCACACTGCCTGGGTAGTTGGCGACGACATTGGTGAAGAGTCCCCGGTGGTCCACATTGCCTGCACATTGATGGAATGCATGTGCTTTTTGTTGTGATAGTGGTGTGCAGTATCTGCAGGGGGCACAAGTGGGACATGTGTGCAGTCGATTGCCCCCAACGCGACCGTGAATCCAGCTATGGCGTAGAAGCCCTGCTTTGTCTCCAGCTGTTCCTGCGCAGTGTGGGGGAAGTGAAGGTACTGGAGTATGAAGCCGAGGATGGCATCCAGAACAGGTGTTATGAACTTTGATAGGGCTGGCTGTGAGACCCCTCCGACTCTGGCAGTTGTTGGTTGGAAGGTACCAGAGGCCAACAGGTGCAGCACAGCCAGCAGCTTTGTCTGCGGAGGGATGTTGGTTTTCCGCTGTGTTGGGACAGTCAGACAGTGGGCAATGTGGGTCAGAATGGGGTGAATGGTTGTCCTTTTGAGCCTGTAGTGGGCAATGACTTCCTCGGGCGTTAGGTCTGTGAGAGTGGTTTGTTTTCTGTAGGTCCGCTGTCTCACTCTGATCTGCCTCTGTGGTGGTGGGGGCGGGTCCGGGTTCAGGGGGTGTTGGCGGTCCTGGGGGTGGTGGCGGTGGGTGTTGTGGCCCTGTTGGGGCACCGAGCTGCATGATGAGTAGCTCCATGGCGTTGTTCGTTCTTCGGATGTGGCTGTGTGCAAGGCTCAGTTGTCTATTACAGGTAGTCATCCGTCTTTACACCTGCTTGAAGCAGGTGTTAAATACCTGCGGCTAACGCAGCTTATCGCATGTTTACGCTTCACTTCGCGGATTTGTCGGTTCGTTGTGAAAGTGGTGTTTGCGGTTTTTTGTGTGTTCCTGCACGTGAACGCCTACTCTGCATCTCATTAGCGTTGGTTGGTGGTGTCCGCCGTGGGTGTTAGGTTTTGGGGCTGTTATTGCGGGAATTCTGACGATGTCTGCTATATGCACCAGCTTGTGAATGGGGTGTTAGTTCTATCTCCATTTTTGATGCGTTGATAAATTGAAGGTAAATCCTTTTGAATATGCCCCCCAGTATCATATCATGCCCCACAGGTGACAGATAACTCAGTAAATCTTTCCGGCTCCAGTAAATAGGATCCTGGGGCACTGAGTTCTGACTTTTTTGGCAAAATTAATTGGAAATCTTTCCAAAATCTTATATTTATAGTTCCATGCAGTGACATTTGGCAGCTAGAGTAATTTAAGACCTTTTCTGACAGAAAAAATATTTATATTTCCTGTCAAAAATGACTACACTTATTGCAAAGTGGTCTTTTTGTGAAAAAAGAAGGTACAGTGAGATCCCCACACACTCTGTTTATTGTGTCTTTCTGACTCCTGCACTCAATGTCAATCCTACTCAAGAAAATCTTTGAAGAATAGACAGAAGATTAGGCCACATGGGTTTCAGCAAAGAAAGGTGCTTGAATATGCTGCCAGATCTTCATGAGAGCTTCTTCTCTTATCAAGGACTTCCCCAGAGGTAAATCCAAAGTGAGAAGACATCAGAGGAAGAGACATTGCACCAGATCAATGTAGCGCAGCATGACGTTGAAGAGCATGATGGCAAAGACTGGCAATCTGACTATGTGTTCTCGGTCAGCAGGTACAAGGTCGAGACACCACACTATGGCAATGGAACCCCAACGATCACAGTTGAAAAAGCTATTGATATTGAAGACATTGCCTTGCCATCAAGGCTGCCACCGTTGACATCGAAGGCACCTCCATTGACATCGAAGCCACCTCTGCGGACCTAAAGCCATCTCTGTCAATATCGAAGCGACCGCCGTCAACTTCGAAGCCAATACCAAGAACAAGATTCCTCTCAGCATCTATACAACTTTCACCAATTGGGTACCAGAACTTGGAAAAGAGAGAGTTCCTGCGACTCCAGGCTCAGATTATTCTTATACATAATCACCTTCTCTTCATACTCCTAAAATAGTATTATCTGTTACACCTTCACCAGGGGTTTTTGGGTTTTCACCAGGTTCAATAATATCCCCTTGGCTTTCCCCTGGGATCTCCCACAATCAACTTCTGTTACCATAAGACCACAGGAATGTACATGTCCACGTTCAACACCTAGACATTGTTTAAGATTGAAATCTTGGAGAAGGTCTAGAGTAAGAAACCCGTCTTTTCACCCTAGGTCAAGAAGGTCTGGCACAAGACCTAGCAGGAGGACACGATCTCGACATAGAACATGATTGCCATCATGGACAACTACCTTGAAATCTTCTATCAGAGATTACCCTCCAACTGCAATTATTCGTAACACATGCAACAATAAAATCTGCTCCATCCAGACCCTTGAAGAAATATAAGCGCAATGTGTGGAACACAGCCTTCCACTATGACTGCAGCTAGTGCTAATTATTTTTCAGGGAAATATTATCAATCTATCTGGGACTCTCTTCAAAGGTTTACAGACAAACTTCCTTAAGAGGACAATCAAATGTCAAGAAGTTCCCAATGAGGGTATGCTGATCTCAAACCAAATAATTGACTCAGTGGCTGATGTATCAGATCTGGCCGCTCTTGACTACTGCCTTGGTATTTGCACTAGAAGAAGCACATGGCTCAGATTAACAGGTCTTAAGCCTGAAGACCAACACAGAATCCTGAATTTCCCATACTCAGGAAATACACTCTTTGGATTGCACACAGATGATGAAATGTTGGATATGAAAACTGGATTAGAAGCTGTGGGCCTAGAGAAGATGAAGGAATATAGAAAGAGATACAGGCCCTATGACAGATGATACTATCCCCAGAGGGTTTAACCCCCTCATTAATCTCCTCACCAGCAACAGCAGCAGCAAAGGGAGTCTTACCACCAGCTCAAAACCTCTGGAGGAAGATGAGGACAACCTCAGCAACCAACAAACTCAGGGAAGCCTTCCACAAAACAAAGAGTCACTAAGCTCCGTTAGTCACTCCAGTGGAAGGAAGCATTGTACATTCTTTACAGAGTAGCTGCTTATAACTCCAGACAGATGGGTATTGAATATTGTCAGAATGGATACTCTTGTTCCTGTTTCTACCCCCACCCCATCTGTTCTTCTAACCAAAATATCAATCTACCAACAGACACTATTGTAAAAAAAAGTCAAAATCCTACTGCAGAAAAATGAAGTGGAGGAGGTGTATTTTCATTAAAAAGTTTAGGGATGTGTTCCCCGTACTTTCTGCTTTGAAATAAAGGACCAAAAAGAAGAATTCAGACCCATCCACAATCTCAGAGTACTGAACAAGTACACAAGAAACAAAAAAATCAGGATGATTGCATTGCACCAGATCTACCCATAACTGCATCTAGGAGACTGACTGTGTGCAATAGATCTTGAAGATGCCTACTTTCATTTTCCGATAATACCAAAGCATTGGAAGTTCCTAAGATTTTCAGTAGGCTCCATACATTTTCAATACATAATCCTACCTTTTGGGCTAAAGCAGCGCCTCAACTGTTATTGCAGCACATTTTAGGAGACTAAATATATTTTTATGCCCATACGTAGACGACTGGTTGATAAAAGTGACTTCTTCAGAGGACACATTGAAGCATTTTAAATTTACCTCAATACTCTCTCCAAATTGTGCTTTCAGGTAAACCTCAAGAACTCCAGTATATAATATACCACATAGCCATTCCATAAATGTGTTTCCTTTGGAGAAGAGACTGTCATGAATTCAACTAAAATTTCTTAATCTATTAGAAACTCCTCATCCAATGGCACAACAAATATTGTTCCAGATGTACATATGCTTCCGTTTGCAATATCCTAATAGCAAATGTTTGTGATTCGCTATTAGGAATCTCAAACAGCTGTGTGCAACAGTGTGTTTTACACTGTGTTCGATTCCCAATGGGTCGTAAGGGACTCGTGACACTAATATTCATGATCTTGGATAAACAACAGGAGTATAGACCCTTCGACCACGTTGGGATTGGGGTAGATATTAGCAAAACACATATATATCCCAACTGGTATAAGTATTAGAACAATTAGAGAAGATATGCAAAAAACATTATCAGCAAAGAAATAAGGAGAATCAATACATATGTAGAAATTGCCAGGGGCATCATGTTTATCTAGAAAGAAAGGGTATTGTACAGTTCTAACAGCACTGTAGGTAAATAAATAATACAACCCCAATTGTACTTTTTGCGTGAAAGGTGCATATGGTGAGCAAGGTGGCGACACAAGTGACAAAGTAATCAGCGTAAATGGCACAATGGTGATTGGTGTCGAATATATACAGTGGTTTATATAAAGCAATGAGGCAACAATTGGTTTCAAAGAAAGTTTGTTTTGAATGTAGCTAGGCTGATTATAGCGTGTGCGACATTACGGGTAGCGCCTATTATTAGGCTGAATGGTCGACGGCGTTTCGGTCCGCGTGAATTGGGATCATCTTCAGGACTGCGTTGGATGAAGAACAGTGCTCTGGAGCGATCGCAGCGGCACAACTTGAACCGGATGAGCAAGGCGCAGTGAAACCAATTGTTGCCACATTGCTTTGTATAAACCACTGTATATATTCGGCACCAATCACTATTGCGCCGTTTACGCTGATCACTTTGTCACTTGCGTCGCCACCTTGCTCACCATATGCACCTTTCACGCACCAAGTACATTTGGGGTTGTATTATTTATTTACCTACAGTGCTGTTACAACTGTAAAATACCTTTTCTTTCTAGATAAACATGATGCCCCTGGCACTTTCTACGTATGTATTGAGTCTCCTTATTTCTTTGCTGATAATGTTCTTTGCATATCGTCTCTAATTGTTCTAATACTTATACCAGTTGGGATATTATATGTGTTTTACTAATATTCATGAGGCAGGTCACAATTTGCAACTTATTGGGAATTGTCGGCACTCACAGGGATGGTTTACTGGTGGGGTCAGCAGACCACCATGTCTGTGACTGCCTGTTAAATAAAGCAGTTTTTTATTTTGGAATGCAGCTCGTTTTCCTTAAAGGGTAGCGGGATGAGCTTAAAAAATAAAAAGTCACCTTTTAATTTTTCAGGAGTAGGCAGTGGTCCGTGTTGGTGCCCACATTCACCTTGGGAACCCCTTCCCGTTTGCGAATGGGTTACCACCTCCTTCATGGAGTTGGTAAAGTATGAATGTTTTGCAACCACATTCCACATGCAAAACATTCAATCATACCCCTGCGACTCGTTATTAAGAAGGGACCCCTTGCCACGGCCCTTCCTAATAATGACTCGCAAATCCAATTTGCGAGTCGGTAATAGCTTAGCGAATAACAAATAAAGCTTTGTACATTTAAAAATACTTTTGTTTAAGTCGCAAACAGCAGAATTGGGCTGGTTGCGAGCTAAAAAAAGCTTCTTACATCTGACCCATCATCCCTACAAAGATCAATGGCCTCAAGCATTTTTCTGGTCCCTCATTCCAGGCTTCACATGATGCCTTTGCAGCAATGTTTGGAGGACCAGAGGAATCAGTTCTCGGACAACTGGGAAAAGAAATTGAATCTGTCACAGATGACGATTCAGTCACTTCCATGGGTGACCAGATCGAAGATTATAATGAAAGTGACCTCATTCCATTAGGTTCTCCCAGTACAACCTCTACTCACGGTTGGATGTCTCCAAAGATGGGGAGCGCACCTGGGCTACTTAAGGACCCAAGGATTATGATCAGACAAAAAAAGCATACCCCATCAGCCTGTTAGAGCTGAGAGTGGTTCACCTGGCTTTAAAATCCTTTTTTCCTGCAATCAAAAAACGTCTCTCCTTTTTCAGACGCAGAGTAACATTGTACTACCTGAACCAGTAGGGAGGGACACATTCAAGACCTCTGTCCCTCGAGTCACAAGCCATAAGGAAACGGCTTATTGAAAAAATAACTTTACAATCACAGCTGCCCGTATACCAGGTACAGGGGCGTAACACAGGCCCCCGCAGCCCCCGCAGTGCGGGGGGGCCCCAGGCTCCAGGGGCCCCCCTCACTCTCAGCAGAGGAAGACGGCTGCAACCATTGCAAGCAAGGCAGCAAGCCTACATTAAACAACTGCGCGCACGCCATGGACGGTACGGCTTCTTTTTAAACATTAAATTACAGGAGCGTATTAACACAGGCCCCCACCACGCTACAGGGGCCCCCTCACTCACACTCTCAGCAGAGGAAGATGCAGTAAGCAGGCCTACAAACTGCTTGCATGCCACAGACGGTGACGGGCCTCAGCCTTTATTTTAAACATTCATTATGGTTCCATGCGCACGCCCTGCCGGCCTGCCTGAGCCTTTTTAAATGAATTAAATAGTTGGTGCGCACTGCGCAGTATGCCCGGGCTGACGGCTCTTCATAATTAAAATGTTCTGCTGTCTGTCCCGCTCACCTCCAAAGCTGCAGGCCAGCCAGGCCTAAGGTGAGTGAGTATGTCTTATGTCCTGCTCAGGACTCAGACTCGGAATATGTAATGATTATGAAGCCGGCTGTGCATTCTCAGGCTCTGGTGGTATGGAGAGGCGCAGAAGGGAGAAATGCCTTCTATTCCCAGTTTTCAGCAAAAAATCAAGATATAATTTACAGAATCGATTTTGAACACACCAAATTCCGTATGTTTGCATTTTTCTCCGGCCTTTTGCAGCCATCCATTTCGGCAGGTGTGATAATTATAATACAACTGGTAATTTCGATCCCTGTGTAAACGTGCTTGCACGACGTTCAAATTGTAGCCCTGGATTTGTGATAAGAGTTTAAGTGTTAAAAACGCATGCCTTGACTCAACCTCGGTGAGATTAGAGATGAACGTTGTTGAAGTACGTTTTTCTAGCTCTTTGCTTGTTTAGTATGGTCTGTGTGTGTAAAACATTTAGGCATGCTTGGCCAACTATCAGGTCCCATAAAATATCCGCAATAGTTTATAATCTAATGCTCACCCAACCAACATGCGAAAATGTGTAGTTGAAATATGTTTTGTTTCTGAGCAGGCTGCTGTGGAACCGTTAAGGAAATATCCCTTAGCGCTGGCAGGGCTGGATGTCGATGAGATTGGGGGGGGGTCGCAAGGGAGCAGGGATGGAGGAAGGAACGAGTACCGGTAGTAGTGCTGAAAGCAGTAGAGTAGGTGGACCTGGGAGGGGAGGGGCCAGCAAAACGTCAATGTTCCCCCTCAAGTGCCAAAGAGATGAGAGGCCCCCAGCGCGAGCGTGGGTATAAAACCGGGTGGGATCCAGATAGCTGAGGGCTGGTGCTGTCAGCTGCAATGGGTGGTGATGTGGAGACAGCATAAGACCAGCAGGGGGCAGGTAGAAGCCCCTAATGGATGGCGTAAAAAAGGGGGAACACGATACAGGATTGCATTATAGTACCTCTGGCAGGTGATAAGTGCAGGTGTCACAGTGCAGTTGGCTTGCTGGAATTCCACGTCATCATGAAGGGGGAAGATCCCACCTAGAATAAGGTCTCCTTCTCTGGATAGACCAGTCACCTCATTGACGGGAAGTCGACATGCCTGCTCCATCATTTGGGCATCGTTCACCAGCAGCACAAAGTTTATCAAGACACAGAGCAAGATCTTCTTAGAGAGTAACCGCTCCATGGGCCTTCCTGTAGTCATGGACTCCTTTGTCCAGGTGGCCACATTGGCCTCAGCCCGGAGATGGTGCAGCCATTATAAGAGCGAGAAGTTGGTCTAAGCTTAGATAAATCAAGGGTGGACACCAGAGTTCCTTCCCTCTGAAGGATTACTATTGGTGCTGATGCTGTGTTTGGGCAATTAGATAAATATTACTGCAAATATCTGCAGCAGATCTGTGGGTTTCTATTGGTCTACTCACTTCAAGAAGTCATTAGCCTATGGATGATTAAAGGATGGCCACTATAGCTATCACACTAGTACGGAAAGGGCAAGCTCAATGTCCCTGGCAGTGCTCTAGCAACACTGTACATACCTATACAATATATTATGGTAGGACAAAGCATGCACTTAGTGTTTCTAACTAGCCCTGTCAACTACACTTCAGAAAGCAGGGACAGTGGATGTACAGATATTATCTGAACATCAGACTTGCTGTTTAAAGTGTGAGGGGGAGCAGAACTCCAGCCTGGGCGTCCCCTCCTGCAAGAAGAGTGCCTTCACTCTGTCAGCTGGGCCTAGGACCAGGTGTGGGTCAACCAGCGAGTAATGTAGAAAGCCTCAGGTTTTATTTACTTAGCCTGGCCTTTGTGTATGTGTGGGAGGGGTGAGATGAGAAGAGAAGAGTTGTTCACTTTAAGTGCATAATTGCAGAATATCTTAATTTCTTGCCTTGCTATTATCAGAACTTCACCTGGGAAAACGCCCTGTGACTAGGATACAGACCTTAGAGACTTGATTTCCTCTAACATGCCCCCCCCACTCTACGTGATGTTGTGCACCGTGCAGGATGTAACACACATGAGCAGGTTGCGAGCCTGCTTCGATATTTCACTTCAGTGTTTTAAAAGCTGGTCACAACTGATCCTGTTTGCTCACTCATACCCAACTGCAATGTCTCACTATTCAATATAATCTGTCTTCTAAAATAACAATGTCCTATCAGTATGTTCCACTACATAGTCTAGGTCCCGAATATGTAGTTCCATCGATAATATGCCGTAAAGATTTAGAGGACTCATTTACGAGGTTTTGGCGTTGGGCAGCATTGCAAGGAATCTTGCACTGCTGCCCTGCACCAAAAGAAAAGTGTAGGAATGTGTCGTATCTATGAGATATGCTGCCTTCCTGTTCTTTTCCCCTGCGCCCTAGAAGTGCTCCTCTGTCTTTTCCATCCAAGCATCTATTCATTCATCCTTTCACCCTCCCATCCACCTTCTGCTATCAATCATTTCACCTTTACATTCTGTTATCCATTTATTATTTCATCAAACTTTCAATCGTTCACCATTCCATCCATTGGCCATTTTATCCATCCATCCATCCTCTAAGATTTTCATTTACTCTACCATCTTTTCACCCTTCCTCAGATTTCCATTTACTCTGTCATCCATCCATCCTCTAAAATTTCCCTTTACTCTGTCATCCGTTTATCCACCCATGTATCTATCCTCTCACTTATCCTCTCACATAACATATGCATTTGTAAAGCACACGTTCATGCATAAGGGTATCATGGCATTGAATAATAGTTGTTTATTGTTACCCAACTCAATAGTACTCATTTTATCGACACCAGAAGGATGAAAGTCTGAGTGGACCTGCCGGGATTTTATTCTGTGACTATGAGGTCAAATACAAGCCCCTGCATTTGACGAATTAGTCCACTGAGCTACCAGACCCACTCATTCACCTATCCTCTCACCAGTGACATAACAATAGCCCCTGCACACCCATTGGTGCAGGGGGCTCAAGCTCCAGAAGGCCCTCTCCAGCACTGTGCATGAGTGGCTGGCCCCTGGCTTTAGATTTCCTGAATGGGTCCAGAGTGTGGGGGGGGCCCTCCATGTACTTTGCAGGGGGGCCCCCTCAAATTTCGTTATGCCACTGCCCAGGTATTCAAAACATAGAAGGCGACTCGCTCAGTCTAGCTTTCCAAGAATATCACAACTGGATTCTAACTGACGAAGTTGTGAAAAACATGTTCCAAGAGATCTCTTCAAATAGATTTGTTTGCCAATGCAAAAAACAAAAAATACCAAAGTCACACCTCCATATTCTACCAGCCAGGGTCGAAGGGGAATGCCCTTTTGTTAGACTGGTTAGAGAAATTACTTTACACATTTGCTTCAAATCCCCTCATGGTGAACGGGCATAATATTGAGTTGCAAATGTCAACTTGCACTAAAATCGAGTGCAAAATATCGTAGTACAAAAATATCGACTGTCAGAATATCGTTGACAAGAATATCGAGTTGAAGGTAAGTACTATCGTTTTTCAAAATATCGAAGTAATTAATAGCGTTTGCTAAAATATCGTTGTTAAAAATATTATTTTATTTAGTGTTATGTATTTTAGTGTGTATTTTAAATGTATGTGTTCTATTTTTTTGTGTAAGTATTGCATTTGTTTTTTATTATATGTGTTACATTTATAGAAGTTATTATTTTTTTAGTTCCGTAGCGTGTTGTCGGTTTATAGAGGAATAGGATGGGAAGTAATTTAATTATAATACATTTACTAATCATTTTTAGAAGTTATAAATTTTTTGTAACTTAAGTTTTGCGTTTAACTACCATAGCAGGTTGTGGGTTTATAGGGGAATAACACCTAACATAACATAACATGAGTATTTGTAAAGCGCACGTTCACCACTACGGGCATCTTGGCGCTGAAATAACAGATGTTTGTTGTTACCCAACTCAATGGTACTCATTTTATCGACCCCAAATGGATGAAAGGCTGAGTGGACCCGCCGGGATTTGAACCTGTGACCATGAGGTCGAACACAGGCCCCTGCAGTAGACGCATTAGTCCACTGAGCCACCAGACCCGGAATACGGTGGGAAGTAATTTAATTATAATTATTTACTTAATATTTTGTATTAATTCATATTTATGTATTTAATATATTATTTTGTTATTTGTAGTAATTAATGTATCATTAATTAGTTATTAATTAGTTGTTAATTATCAATAATTATTTGGTAAATAAATTAATTGTGTTATTTTTTTTCAGAGCGGGTTGTGGGTTTGTAGGGGAATATGGTGGAAAGTAATTTAATTATAATTCATTATTTTTTTATCATTTAATATTTAAGTATTTAACCTTTTATATTGTTAATTGTGGTAATTCATTTATTACTAATTAATTATTATTTGTTTGTTAAATATTAATAATTATTTGGTAAATATGTTAATTGTGTCATTTTTTTATGAGTGGGTTGTTGGTTTATAAGGGAGTAGGATGTAAAGTAATTTAATAATAATTAATTAATATATCTTTTTTATTATTTAATATTTATGTATCTAACATTTTATATTATTAATTGTGATACATAATCTATTGGTAATTATTTATTAATTGGGTATTAATAATTATTTCTTCACTAGTAATTATGTTGTTGTCTCATTTTTTTAAAGAGCGGGTTGTGGGTTGATAGGGGAGTAGGCTGGGAAGTGATTTAATTTTAATATATATTTTGTAAAACATTTTATTATAATTTTTTTTATTTGTTTTGTAGTATTAATTGTGTGATTTAATTTATTATTGATTGTTTTTAAATTGCTCGTTAATTATGAATTAATTAATTATTAATTAATTAATTATGTTAGTTGTGTTCAGTAGCGGTCGATAGTGGGATTAGCTGCCGGGCGGTGACGTGGGGAGGGAGAGGGGCAGGATGGGGGGGTAGTAATCTATGGATTACGGAGGATTACAGGTAAATACACATATAAATAAATAAAACGAATTTTGTTGCGCGCACTGCATCCTCAAATGCGATGAAGTGCATGTCATTTGAGATGTCATCAGTGAGGTCATCAGTGATGTCACTGACCATGTCATGAATGTTGTAATACGTGACATCATCAGCAGTGGATTGCGGGCCAGCGAGTTATAGTTAGCATAACAATTTTTGTCCTCACCACAAGACTTACACTTTGGGCCTGTATCTTTGTTAAGCTGCTCGAGGTCCTTTTGTGACTCCTGTGCCTCCGGCCTGTGGGTCCACTCGAGCTTCTTTTTTAACTGCACCTTTTTCACTTGCCACATTGTTTGCAGTTGCCAAGGCTTGTTGGTGCTGCGGGCAGACAACGACCCCTCAAGTCTCGACATTTGATGTAGGACAGCTTGTGACCAGCTCGTGGTCTACCACAGCATCACCTGGTCCACACAACTGCAGCTCCAAGGTCACCTTCAATTCTCCTGCAACACCAGACATTGGTTGGTCTTCGACTTCCGTACCTCCTGGTCACTCCTGAGTGCAATAGACTCTGTCCCGTCTGCTTGCAGGTAATTCTCATTGTGAATACACCTTTGGGTTCCACCGGACACTTTCACCTTCTTCACCAGCAGCATTTTCCTGAAATCCTCCATTGAGTCTGATAGTGGTTTCTGATGCCACTTCGCACTTATGCACCCGGCTTCCTTGGTGTAGGTATTCTGTTTCTCTCTTGTCTTTTAAGGCTAGTCCTGTCATGAATACCCCTTTTTACATTACATTTTCCCATCCACATGACTATAATGGTTCTGAAACAGGTGACCTTTTACCTAGTAGCTTGCTCCTGTCTCTTCGACACCAAGCTCTTAGTATTCTATCATAATCCCTGTACCTGACGTACATAAACATGCCCTCAGCCTGCAACACTTTGCTGCATAGCGCTTCGCGCTTTTTAAACTTACTGCTTTTTCTAATCTTGTTTTATTTTCATTTGCTTTGTACCCTGATTTTAATAGGGACTCCTGGCCCCCACTTGCACCATAATTGGTTCCTGCACCGCTACTTTGCGGGTTTGGGTTCTGTGGGCTCTTAGCTCGCCGGTAGTTTAATAGGCGCCATCTTGGGTGAGGACGCGCCGCTCTAGAGGCGCCGGACCGAGCGCTCTAGCCTTGCGGACCTCCTCTGCCCGCCCTACTTAAGGCTGGTCATCGCCTGGCTTGCCAGAACTCTCTACTGGATAAACAGCGTGGCTGAGACCCACACGCTGCAACACTTTGCTGCATAGCGCTTCGCGCTTTTTAAACTTACCGCTTTTTCTAATCTTGTTTTATTTTCATTTGCTTTGTACCCTGATTTTAATAGGGACTCCTGGCCCCCACTTGCACCATAATTGGTTCCTGCACCGCTACTTTGCGGGTTTGGGTTCTGTGGGCTCTTAGCTCGCCGGTAGTTTAATAGGCGCCATCTTGGGTGAGGACGCGCCGTTCTAGAGGCGCCGGACCGAGCGCTCTAGCCTTGCGGCCCTCCTCTGCCCGCCCTACTTAAACTTTGCCTTAGCGCGCAGCGGTGACGCGCAGTGGGTCGCGCCTTCACTGCGCCTGAGTCGTGCCATAGTCCTGCCCGTCTGCGCCCGTCAGCGCAGAGGAAGCGCTAGGGCAGGGCTCTGCACTTCGGCTGGTATGTTTACCTGTTTTGCCTCTAGCAGTCATTAGGCATGTATTCTAGAACAGACTTACTTCGTCTCCGTCTTACCCTTCCCCCTTGCTCTGAGACATATCTCCACCCTCTGTGTGGTCCTTTCAGGTGCCCCGGCTGCGCCTTTACGCTTTCTATACCTACCCCGATTTCTACTCATTGTTCTGCTCTTCGTAAGTCACCAGATCCTACATTATTTAAGATCTACCATCTCAATGTTAGATCTTTGCTCAAGCACCATCTTGATGTCCATGACGTACTTGATGAAGTTCCCGATATTCTTTTCATGTCTGAAACTTGGCTCCACAATGACGCCTCGGCTGTCATCAACTTAGCACTCCCTCCGGACTATACAATCTACACTCTTAACCGTGACTCTAGAGGGGGTGGTATTGCAGCCGCTATTAAAACCAGTTATCCATGTACATGGAAGGCCATGGATATCGCGGGATGCGAAAGTGCTTATTTTTCAGTTTCTGTTAATCCGCACTTTGCTTTTTCTGGCTTACTCATTTATCGGCCTCCGGGCCCTGATGCTGCCTTCAGGGCCGCCCTTCCCGATGTAGTAAGCTCTTTGGCTCTGAAAACTGCCAATTTCAACATAATTGGAGATCTCAACCTCCATTTTGATTCCCCTTGTCCCTCAGTGGCCAGTAGTACTTGTGCTGACCTGGAGGCTCTCCAACTCTTTCAATTAGTTCAACATAACACACATATTGGTGGTCACATCCTAGACCCTTTTTTCACCTCCCTTACATCGGCCAAAGTCCTGCTCCCTAGACCTATGGCCTGGACAGACCACCACCTTATTGAATGTCATCTCTTACTTGAAAATCCTCTTGTAGTTGCCCCTATCCCTGCCATTCTCAGGCGCCCGTGGAAAAAATTGAAACTTAGCGATTTCCATCAGCTTTTGAGCGAGGTCCCTTTGGCCCCTTTTTTTGATGTGGAATCGGGTTACGATCTTTATTGCAACTGGCTCACTAATGCGTTGGACAAGCTTATTCCTGCTACCTTGACTAAACAACAGCACTCCCACTCCAGTCCCTGGTATGACGACTCTCTTCGGCTTCTAAAAAAATCCTGTAAACAAGCCGAAAGAGTCTGGCGTAAGTCATACGATCCGGTCAGGAAAGCCTTGTACCTCGCCACCATCAAGAAGTACCACAGAGCCATTTGCAGGGCCCGGGCCTCCTATTTTTCCCGTGAGTTCAGTGCTAGCACCAACCCTACTAAACTTATTTTTAAGGCACTGAAAGAGCTCACTACCTGTAGAACTTCTACTGTTGAGATTTGTTCTTCCTCCCATTGCGAGGACTTAGCTGCCTTTTTTGTTAGTAAAGTGGAAGGTATTTATCGAGCTTTCCCCAGCTCCACAGGATCTCGGCAGTGCAACATAGCCACTCCGAAAACTTCCACCACGCTATCCCATTTTCCGGAGCTTTCTAAGGAGGAGTTCAACAAACTCGTTATTCGAGTGAAGTCAGGCTCCCCTAAAGACCCTTTGCGGCCTTCTCAATCTAGAGAATCTCCATCTTTTTGCCTTCCCCCACTTTGTAAGCTTATTAATCTGTCCCTGTCCTCAGGCTCTGTTCCCTATTCTAAAAAAACCTGCTCTAGACCCTAAAAAAGCGGAAAATTATCTCCCCATCTCTCTCCTCCCGTGGGCTGCTAAACTGACTGAGGCCCATGTTAACACCATCTTAGCTAACCATCTCCATTCTGCGAATATTTTAGATCCCTCGCAGAATGGCTTTAGGCCCGGTCACAGCACCGAGACTGCGCTCCTGTATATGGCTGAACATCTTCGCATGTTGGTGGATTCAGGTCACACGGCGGCACTGGTGCTCCTTGATCTAAGTGCCGCCTTCGACACTGTCTCCCATGACATTTTACTCCAACGTCTGGTTGAAGCTGGGGTGGATAATATCGCTCTTGAATGGTTCAGATCTTTCTTATCTGATCGCTCCTTCAGGGTCACCACCCCCCCTTTCGAATCCAAACCACATGCGATTGCCCAGGGAGTTCCACAGGGATCGGCTCTCAGCCCCACTTTATTTAATCTATATGTCCAACCGCTAGCTGCTGTCGCCATGCGTGGGAACCTTTCCATCGTATCCTACGCAGACGACACTCAGCTGGCGGTTGCTATTAGTGGGGCTTCCGATCTTGAGGCAGTCAAGTTCCGTGAGGGTCTTATATCCGTGGCCCACTGGATGAATGACAATTTCCTGCAATTAAACGCCAAGAAAACCTAGGTGCTCATTGTGGGGAAACAATCACATCTGTGGGGCGATAACTGGTGGCCGCATGAGCTCGGTCCTACTCCTACCCCCGTCACTGAAGTTAAAAACCTTGGGGGTATGGTTTGACTCCCAACTGAGTTTTTCCATCCATACTAAAAAGATTGCTGCAGCATGTTTTGGGATTTTGCGTCAGCTTCGGTCCACCTTCAAATACTTTGACGCTCCCACTCGACAACTCATTGTGCAAGCCATGATCTTGTCTAAACTAAATTATGCTAGCTCTCTTTTTCTTGGAGTCAATCAGGCTGAACTCTCCCGTCTCCAACGCGTCCAGAACGCCGCCGCCAGGGCTCTGGTCGGCTTACCCAAATTTTGTTCAGCTAGGAAAACCATTTATAATCTCCACTGGCTTCCGGTGGCACAGAGAATAATGTTTAAATCATTGACTCTGACATTTAAAATTCTCAAATTGTCATCCCCTCAGATTCTGGAGCATCTTATCTCCCCCTACGTTCCAGCTCGCTCACTGAGGTCCTCTGCTCTCCACCTTACCATAGTGCCTCGCTTTAAGAGATCCAGGATTGGCGGACGCTCTTTTCGAGTTCTTGCCGCCAAACTATGGAATTCCCTGCCTGTCCATATTCGTGCCATCGACGGGCTCTTTGCTTTTAGGAAGGCTGTCAAAACCTTTCTCTTCCCTTTAGCTCCTTAGTTCTGCTGTGTTGTGTTTTGTCTCTCACCTTTGTCCGGTTTTTTTGTTCTGTACTAGCGCCAGGACGCCCCTTTGCTGGGGCATCTGTGCGCTCAATAAATCCGTTTAAAAAAAAACCAAAAAAAAAACCAATGCTTAATTATTCTGTGTAAGGGTCACCACTTTTTTAACCCTAGGCCACCAGCCAGCTGCGCATGATCACATCTATGATTGTTTTCAAAACAGTGTTGACTGTTTTCAAAACATATAGATTCTATAAGAAACCCTGGAGTGACCACTCCAGTAAAAAAGACCCTTATTCCCCCCTGCAAATTAGAGGAGAATTCCTTCAAAGCTGACACGGGGTCCTGCATGCTGAATGTTCGACATGCAGCGATCTGACATGCTATGTGGGGTGCCATCCTCAAAGCAGAGATGGGGGTCCTTCATTCTTTACCATCAGGTTAGGGGGATGGTTCTCCCCTAGGGAATTCTTGGCTACATACACATATACAGGCTGCACCAACATATCTTGGCTAGGAACATTTAGACAAAATACTTAGGGCGTGCATCTTAGGAATATGCAAATGCTACTGTTTTTATCTGAACTGCTTATGTTCATCTTATCAGGACTATGGTAGAAATGTATCTACTGTTTACCATACTAGTACTTGCAAATTCTTTCATATGCTTATGTCTCCTGATTATCTCAGCAAATATGTTTTACCCAAGACTGACACTGGACCAATAAATACTTTTGAAACGTCCTAATCGCCATCCTGTGTATTTTCTGAGAATAAGTAAGCATGAGTGACTAATCAAAAAGTGTTGTACTGTTTTCCACGATCCCTGAGGAATCAGGGTTGTCATGTTCAGTGGTTGCCAGAAACTACCTACACAACTATAAGTAGTAGTGGCACTGTAGAGCCAGCTGGTTTAATGGCTGACATATCCTATGGGGGTGTCCTGAAGCGGTTGGGACACCAAGCCCTCAGTTTAGGTCAAAGCACAGAGCCTGGGAATTCCTAGGAACTACATGACATGGCGCCGCCAACTGTCAAGACCTCCGTCACCGTTGTCACTTCATTCAGAAAGCGAAACAAGAAGAATCAACATTTTAAAATCAAGTCCAAATATCCGCAGTGGCGGAGGAATCATCGAGTTACATCGTTGTTTGGTAAACGATGTTTGTCCGAAATGAGCGGTCTGACATCGAACAATGGCCGTCAAAGATTGACGCGGCTAAAGGCAAAGAGCCGGTCTAGTCTTTTTGGCCGCGCGGACAAGGACTGTACAAAGCGCACGTTCGACTAACGAACTGCGCACTTCAACTGTCCAGTTCCGGTGTTCGCCACGTTTTTTTCCTGACAGCTCACGTCCTGTTGAAAATTCCTGTTCAAAGTGTTTGCCAGTGAAGAATAAATCGCATGCGCAACGAGGGACAACTAATGACAAGGTACCCCGGTGTAAAGACTGTTTAGCGGCTGCTAGACACACCGGGTTTCGAGTATTATTGTTTGACTTCTGGTGCTCCTTGCACTACACGTTCTGAGGAAAAGATTATTGTTAACTTCAGTACACGATAGTGACAGAACTATCAAGAGTTCATTTCTAGCTTCTTTTAGTTTACTCATAGTTAGGGTTCTTTGGAGTCCAGGAGTGCAGTAGAATTCCCGGTCCTGAACTGTTGAATAATTTTTCAGCTAGCGCCTGCCAGATAAAGGTAACAAGAGATACCAAGTAATCTTTAGAGATCAGTAAAACAGTAGTATAGTGTATTAATTATACTGTGTCATGCAGGTTCAGGCGGATTACCATAGCAAAACCAGCAACTGCAAGAGAGAAGCCTCAGCCCAGGTTCTGAGGGTAAGATTTTCTTAATTAAGGTTCAGTGAAGTGATAGAGTTTTAGAATTGGGGTTACATGCTCTGTTTGCCTACAGGTGTCAACAAATACGCCAGTAAGAACCCAAGGTGAAGACGACAGAAGTCTACTGAAAGCTGTCGCCAACTTACAACTGCGGGCTGTCTCTCTTTTTATCCACTTCCCCTTTCCCCCCTGTCACAGGGGTTACCTCGAGATACTATTTCGGCTGACCTTTTGGGCGGAGGGGCATTGGGACCTACGTCGACTTCTGTGGTTCCTGGCCTTCCTGACACCAACGTTGGTTTGGTTCTTATATTAACTGTGAAAATCTGAGTAGTTCAGTCGTGCTTTCTCAAAAAGGCCTACTCACACTTTTCAGAGGCGTCTAAAGTGGGAAGATAAATGTTCCCCAACCGAGCAGATATACCCTGTGTAGTGGATGAAGGTATAAACAAGCTTATAAGGATAAAAGGTTCCCCACATTGTGCAAAACGATAGCCCTCAACGTTTCTTTTCTCTTTCAAAAAATTAGTGACCCTGCGAGTAGTTCAGGGGAAGACGAATTTGCAAGGGTTCTTAACATCATAGAGAACTGCAGATATGAAGTAACTATAAAATTGTTAGAACACGGCGTATCGCAACAGGTGGCTGTGTTACCTTCATGATTGAGGCACACAAGGTGTTCGAATCAGAAGTATTCTATTCTTGGGTTCAGTTCAAACCTGCAGATCCACATACTAAATTGTTCCACACATACATTATAGTTGAACCACCAGATGAATACAACCCATACACACTGAAGTCCCGTTAACTTACCAGCAACACAGACACTGGTTTAAAGGGCCCTCCCACACACATCATCTGTCGTGAGACTCGGTCAACTCAGAATAGAAGGAGCAACCTGGCTGATCTTAGCGACATACACTCCACATCTCGAGATGGATGCACTACCAGTGAATGAAGTCCGTAAAATATACAAAGACATAGTCAGGCTATACAGACACATTGTCCAGTTTGTCATTCGAACATTGACAGTCCAACCTGTGAGAAATGCTGTAGCTGGTCCACATCAGGCAACACCAAACAATTAACCCACAGACACTGAAATCAGTAATAGAGACAATACCTTCCAAACGTGAGCAAATTCCATTCTGGACTGCACGAAAAATAGCACAGCTGGAAACAGTATTTCCCCGTATGGGTCAGCAGGAAAAAAAAAGAATGCTAACCATTTGCTTGCCAATGGGGATGGTACACTCCATTGAGGATTGTACCACTTGGGGAACAATCTTTGATGCCGTTTACATCAGAATACATGGTACCCCTTCCATAGCAGTCATACCAGAGTTATTGAAACAGATACAGAATGAGTAAGGGGCAAATCTCTGCAATCATACTAGCACCTATAAATAAAGAGCGATCATTACCACAAATTATCGAAGAAACCTATGCTGCATTTGTTAGAGATAATTTGGGAACCAAAGCAGGGAAACCACAAATGGTAGGTAGTCCCGAAAAGGAAAACTTGAATCAAACAAAAACAATCCAAACATAACAACAGAGAAAAGAATTCCCGATCATGGGGTGGGCCTAACTGGAGGCCTCTGGAAAGAGATATAACCTTAGGAATCGTGATAACATTAGGAAACCTGATGCACGTTCCTTTCGATCCTTTCAGGGTTCATCACAAACTCGGAGAGGGACGGGCGATCAGAACAAAAGATTGAAGATCGACCAAAGCCAAAAAGGGAAACACATTGTACTTCAGATTATATTATCAAACAGGAAGAACAACCTAAAACAAAACTTGAATTCAAAAAGAAGAAAGTAACTGGATTAAAAATTAGACATGCCCAAGTTACTGAGGACTCAACTTCTTAATGGGGAATGGGCTCTGAGATGCTAGACAGCGCGGCAGAAGTAACAATCTCGCCAGAACCTGAAGGATTTTCTGAGGACAGCAGTATTGAATGAGCATATCACGGTGGAAACACCTGATACAAGAGTTAGTGTCCCACAATGACTGTACAAAATTACACTCCAAATAGAGTGGGACATCTCAAGAAAAGTTAAAGGTCTCTTTTGGGATTCATGGATATGACGTCCTGTTAGCAGAAAAAGATTTGCCGCCTGAGTTTGTGATGGATTGCCCAAAAGGAGGAAGCGTCATTTTGCCTGCTTTTTTTGATCTTGTTCCAGAATCTTTAAAAAATTCAAACGTGCAGGAGTGGATGCTGGCTCCAATATTATATCGCTACAATGTAGGGTGGGATGTGGGGTCTACCAACCACGAAATCCTATTAAAATCTACACCAAACCCACAGAGACAGAACCCTATTAAAAAATTATGCAAAAAGATAGGTCAAAGAAATCGTAGACCAACTTGAATACCAAGGTGTGATTGAGACTCGTGCCTCCCCAATGAACAATACTTTGTTTCCAATAATGAAACCTGACAACTGATGTTGTCTAATTTTAGATTACAGACATTTAAACACATGCACACAAACAATTGCAGTACAGAACGCACAAAGTGCCACATTAATAAATAACAGTGTGTGGAAGAAATACAAAACAGCATTAGATATCTCGAATGGATTCTTTTGCCAAAATATAGCTCCAGAAAGCAGATATTTGACAGCATTTTCTGCCCCCTGCAGTCAGCAAAATTTTTGTTGTTTGCCCCAGGGGTATAAGAACAGCGCGGGGCTATTCTCGGCAGGAGTGTCAGAAATATTACAAACATGCGACGAGGAGGCAGTGTCCTATGTAGATAACATCTATCTGACGGAAGATGAATTACTTGAACTCTTGAGCAGGGTAAACAACATCATTGTGGGATTCGCCAATTTTTTCAAAAATGCAAAAATTGCCCATCTCAATGTGCTATTTTTGGGATATGAGCTATCAAGTGAAGTCAAGAGCCTGGCAGCCAACTTTTTAGAATAATGTGTGCTGCTCCAACATCCAAAGAATCTAAAAAGTTTGCAATCCATTTTAGGATTTCAAAATCTTTGCATAAGATATATTCTGGATTATGCAGAGAGAGTAAAAGCTTTCTACAACTTAATAAGACCTTATTTCACAGCACATTAGCGGACACAGGAACATAGAGATATACTACGTTCAGTTCAGGCTGACATGATATCATTTAAACATTTAAACACACGTGTGAATTCTACCAACTTGTTGAATCGGGTTATCCCGGGTTTATCAGGATATCCATAAATCACTTTCAACGAAGGTGAGACAGTCCCAATTGCCTACATATCACATTTATACACAAATGCTGAAATGCGTGTTGTGGCCACAGAAAAAATACTGACAGCAGCACAGACTGCAGTAGTGAGAAAAAGAGCACTAGCACAGGGGAAATGCATAATTGTTGTAACCCTGGTACCGACTTTTGGAGCTGTTACCAAACCAAGCATTCCAAAAGTCAAAGAACTGCATCAACGATGGATACAATGTGCTATTTCTCTTACTGCAACAGACGTAAATTATAAATATGATTGTACATTGAAAACACAAGCGTTCCTGCAGTACAAACAAGAAAACCCTCTCCCGAATGAAATCTTGCCTCTAAGAAAATATGACTACATCTTGTTACACTGATGGTTCTGCTCAGCCTGCCTTTGGAAGTAAACAACTGTATAGCACAGCATGTGCTATAGTAAAGGGTCGTATGAGGGAAGGTAAATTCCTTCCCAGCAATACAAATATGCAATCTCTAGGAGATTGTACTGCACAGCTGACAGAACTAAAAGCCCTGATACTGGCACTACTGTATACGGATCGGGAATTCCAACTATCCAAACTGATAGTATGCGATTAATTTTACTGTGTGTAATCCTATAATGAATATCTTCATTACTGGGGCCAGAATGGGTGTAGAGATTTCAAGGGTTGCACAATTAAGCTTAAATTGTTATGGGAACAAGTGGCAAGGCTGAAATTATCAGCATGCTGGTGTACACGTTGAAAGGAAGTCACTGGCTGATGAAGCTGCCAAGGCGACAGTGCGAACTGCTGCCATTGCTGTAATCACTTGTTCATGCACGACGATAGACAGAGACATACTGATAGCTGTAAACGCGTCAAAAACAGCTCTGCTGTACCAAAGGGCTTTACACTAAAATATTCAGAAAAATGATATGTGCAATACATAACGTATGCTCAAATTCCAGGTGTAGGGGTAGAGTTATACCAAACATTGATCGTAGATTAGGTTTAATACTTGCTGCAGATGAGGGTCTGGGCTCAGCACACGCAGGAGTCACTGCTACAATTTAATGGGAAATATGGGTGTGGCCTTGTGGTACTCCTCCCCCTACCTTCCAGAGGGAAATTGGGTAGTGGAGAGGAAAAACATCTCAAGGCTGATCCTACTCTCATTCATTAGCCTGGCAAACCAGCTGATAAATACAGGTCCTACAGGCCAATAGCTCTTTTGAATTCGGATATCTTGATTTTCACAAACATGCTGGCCAATAGATTGGCTGCATTAAACACATGACCCACAATGACAATCAAGAAAGGAGAGTTGGAGACCCCCATAATGAATGACAATCTAAAGAGCTGGCTCGGTGACCTGCATGACAAACATTCCCATATGGTGACAACACAAATGTAGCCCTGAAAGCAAACTTAGCTTACAGTCTCTCGGACATGACTAAGAAAATCTAGGCAGTGGGTAACCGGGTTGCAAACAATGAAGGTGACATTGTCACTATTAGCAAAGAGGTTGAGAACATACTGGGTAACCAACCTAAGATGGAGGAAGAAATGAAGATGCTCTGGGATAAGTTGACAGATTTGGAAGACCTATCATGGCAAGAAATTGTGCAGCTCCGGAAAGTTTTGGAACTAGAGGAAAGTGATGACATTGTTCTGTACTTTAAGTCCAATTCAAAATTTGTAATTAAGGAGGGCTCAATGAAGGAGATTCCCATAACCTGGGCACATAGAGTAGGACCACCAGGGAAGCTATTGGCATCGCCCATGTGACATTATAGTCAATAAAGGGTCCTCATACCTAAAGGACAGTAGTATGCGAGAAACCAGAAAATGAGACCAGCAAATTTCCCAGGATCTCTTCCAGAATCTTTCACAGGTGACCTTGAACAAAGGACAAATGCTATCTTCAGCGAATGCTGAGCTGCATCGAAGGCTAATATGCTACAGGTGGATGTTTCACTTTATATTGTGATTTCAGCTAGACTCTAAGTCCGACATGATCCGCACTGTAGAGGAGGCATAGGTAGGCTTGGGACGTCAAGAAGCAGCTCGAGTCTCCTTGAAAGGACCTATGTGCCTCCCAAGTGAGCAAAGAGATAGCCCTCAATCCACAATGAGGGACAAAGCAAATGAACCCTGGAAAGTGAGAGACAAGTGGAAGAAACTTGGTGCTACCCGCAGGACTTCTCTAAAACTGGACAAACAGGGAATGGGGCTTTGATGGGGGGGCACAGGTTTGCTATGGGTATATAGATAGGGCCATTTGCTCTCACTGAACATTTTGCTTCTACCTCCGTCCACTGAATCAAGAAAGGCTCACCAGACTTACGTTCTATGTCAAGATCTAACTACAGAAGCGCAAGGCCCAAGTCCTGAATTCTACATGTGCCCATATGAGGGACAGTCCGAGTGCAGTGGACCAAACAATGATTGGGATACATAAACACTTTCATTCCAAATTACTGTGGGTCCAACGTAACTCAGCAGAAGGTCGCTTTATTCATTTTGGGGTAGACAACAGGATCTCCCAGTGTATGAACTCAAGTTCTAAATCCCTAATTCAAGCTCAATAACAATATGTTGTTAGCCTAATACCTAAGATCAAAAACTGGGCACCACAAAACCTTTTGTGGGTCGGGTACTTCAACATTGTGCCAGATGCTTTCCTGTATAGACACCACCATGACAAGTATACTTAGGGAGTGCTCTCCCAGAAGACAAAGAAGATGTTGACAGACATAGACCTCATCGGTCTTTGGAACGTTAAAAAGCCGGATGAGAAGGAATATAGGGCCAGATGTAGGTAGCCCTTTACCGGTCGGTAACGGCCGAAAATTGGTATTTTCGGCCGTTACCGACCGGTATTGAGCGATCGTTATGTAGATGATAGAAATTAGGCCAAATCGGTAAATATATCGAATCGGAAAATTTACAGATTCGGTAAAATACCGATTCGGAATATTTACCGATTCGGAAAATTTACTGAATCAGTAAAATACCGAATCGGAATATTTACCGATTCGGAAAATTTACCAAATCGGTAAAATACCGATTCGGTAAAATACCGAATCGGTAATTAAGAATAGGTAAAATTGAAGATTGAGATGTAGGTAAGCCCTGAAATACCGAATTTGCTTCAAATTCGGTATTTAAGAGTCGGTATTTACCATGGATTCAAATCAGGTGGTATCCAGGTGCAGCCTATAAAAATGGACCCAAAATCAATTCTGTTTGCACAATGGCGGCATTGTATGTCATTGCAAGACGGCTACGGCTACAGGAGGAAGGAGAGAGGGAATGGCTGAGACAGGAGCAGGTCTACAGGAAGAGGGTGACCCTGTTCATGCTCACAGAGGAAGAGATACTGCAGAGGTACAGGTTGGCTCCAGACACCATCTTGGACCTCATCAGGGACCTACAACCACTGTTGCAGCACACTACCCCAAGGGCACATGCAATTCCACCCCTTGTACAGGTGCTGTGCAGCCTCCACCTGCTCGCGTCTGGGAGCTACCAGAGCGTGGTTGCTGTGGTGGGTGGGGTGACCCAGAGCACCCTCTCAAGGTTTTTTCACAAATTCCTTGACGCCATGTTGCAGAGGATGGAGCATTACATTTCTTTTCCAGCGACCCATGCTAAACTGGTGCAAACCAAATCTGAGTTCTACCAGATGGCTAGATTTCCCCATATCATCGGCTGCATTGATGGCACGCACATCCCCATTTGTCCCCCTGCTGCCACAGAATACATCTACAGGAATAGGAAGTCCACCCACACCATCAATGTACAGGTGATTTGCAATGCAAAGTTCGTCATCACAGACCTTGTTGTGAAATTCCCTGGGAGTACCCACGACTCCTATATTTTTCAGAACAGCGGCATCTATGCACGGCTAACTGCAGGGGAATTTGGCGAAGGATACCTCCTAGGTAAGACACAGTGTGCGACCCCCTCAACACCTAGTGCAGTAAGAATTACAAGTATGCATGTGAGTAATGTATTCCCATTTCCCTTTTAGGAGACAGTGCATATGCCCTACGTTCATTTATCCTCACTCCCTACCTCAACCCCTCCAACCCAGCCAAAGGAGGTATAACCGGGCCCACAAAAGTACACGGAATGTGGTAGAACGGACCTTTGGCATCTGGAAGAGCAGATTTAGATGCCTTCACAAGAGTGGAGGTGCAAGGCAGTATACCCCCATCACCTGCTGCAAGATAATTGCTGTCTGTGCCATGTTGCACAACTTGGCTGTGAGGAAGGGTACTGAGGTGGAGTTGTCTGACTACGAGGATCATGACGACGACAATGCTGTGCCTGACAGACAACCTGCTGGAGTGACAACACCAAGTGATGGCAGATACAGACGTGAGGAAATAACAAGCAACTATTTCTGAGTAAGTAATGAGACACAGACAGGTTGTGTATGGGACCAACGTATTTTTATGTTGCCACAACGTTAAAGCACTTAAGTGCAACAAATTAAAGTAAAGAAAGGTGGGGACAACATGTCCTGGGTTACATCACCCACACTGGCAAAGTCAGTTGCGCCCGCGCTTCCTAAAGCCACTGGGATGTTGCTCACTGTCTTCCTCATGGCCTGCAGGCTCAGCTGGGCGCCTGCTGCTCCTACGAGGCTGAACCACAGCGCTTGCCAAGCTGCTGCGGCTACTGCTGTCGTCTCCCTCAGCCACATCCAGGGCAGGATTCTGTGCAGTTTGAGATATAATCATTGCCTCGAGGGCACTGGTGATCCTGGTCATGCCCCTGGTGACCTCGGCCGTGTTTTGAGTGAGGCTTTCCTGCATCTTAATGCCTCTACAGCATAGCTGTGCTGTGGCTGTGGCCAGGCGATTCATGGCCCTATTGTTTACACGGGCGTCCCTGCGCCTTGTGTGCTCCATGCTGTCCAGTTTTGAGCACAGCTGGGTGATTGCAGTACCCATTTGCTGCATTCCTGCAGCTAGGTCAGCATTGGTTTTGGATATCTCCCTGTTGCTTTCTACCATGTTGCTGATGCCCTTCCCCATTTCTCCGATTTGTTGGTTTAGGACACGGAATTGGTGGTGGCAGGCCTGTATTGCTTTCCCCTGCATGCGTTGGATGCGCACCAAGCTCCCCTCCAGCCCACGGAACACAGTGCCATCTCCTGGTCCACCTGAACTGCTGGGCCTGCGTTGACGTCTGCGCATGGTGAAAGATTCAGTGGTGGGCTGCAGTGCAGCAGGACTCACAGGTGCAGTTTCTTGAGCCTCAACCTCTGCTGCCTCCATCACTGGCAGTGGGGCCACGACTCGCCTCCTGGCTGGTGAGGTTGCAGGTGCAGGCAGTAACATTGATGGGGAGGTCTCAGGAGAGAATACCAATGAAGGGGATTGGGAAAGGTGTGGGGAGTGGGGAAACTCGGGGGTCTGGACTGTCTCCTCTTCCTGGGTGATGGCAGTTGTGTCCTCTTCCTCCTGCGAGGCATGGACATGGCTTGGCCCTGCCTCGTCACTGTCCTCCCTCGCTGCTGCAGTCCCTGCTGTTGGTGTGGCTTGACTGGCTGATGTTGCCCCTAGGTATAAATAAGCGTATGTCAACTGAGTGCTACTGTGTCACAGTCACTAAAATAAATTCTTTACACATTTTACTTTCATTAATCTGCATTACTTTCACTGCCTTGCTGATGTCTGTGCAGTTACACATGGTCTTATATTAGCTGACTACATTTCCCATAATGCATTGCTCCTGTATAGTGCTAGCTGTACTGGACTGGGGTTGGCCTGTGCACAAAGGGTAAAGGGAAGCTGGTTGGTATGGGGTGTCATGCTGCGCATGCGTCTTACCTTTTGCTTTGGCTCTGGCTGAGCTGTCCACATCTCCCAGTCCCACTACACTGTCTGGCTCGATGGTTGACGCCACCAACTCCTCCAGGTCAGTCAGGGGGGGCGCTGGGTTCCTGCCTCCACCGGTGAGACCAGCCTGCTTGTGTAGCTCTGCCGTCTTTTTTTTGGTGAGGCTCCTGATGTCGTAGAAGCGTTTCTTGAGGTCATCAATGCTCCTGCTGGTGACTCCCACAGCATTGACCCTTTCACCAATGTGTAGCCACATCTTGCGTTTAGCTGACTCAGGTACAGTGAGGGACTGCTTGCCAAAAAGTTGTTTGTGGACTCTAACCACCTCCTCCACTAGTACCTGCAGCTCCATGCTGCTAAACTTCACTTTCCTTTTCCTCTCTGCCTTCTGGCTCTCACTGCTGCTAGCCATTTTCACTGAGGTGAATTCACAAAAATCACTCCCTGCTCCTCTGTGTCTCTGCTCAGCTCTGACTGCCTCTCCAGAACCTTCTAATGAGTTGCAGCTGCCTGGGTAGCCACTTCCTGGTTGGGAGGGGGAGGGTGGTAGCACCTGATTGGCTGTTTTCATTAGTTTCACTTTTGCTTGCTTCCCGATTCGGAATTTACCGAATCGGTATTTACCGATTCGGTATTTACCGAATCGGTATTTTCAATGCATTCCTATGGGCCTTTGGGCCCATAGGGATGAATGGTAAAAACCGATTCGGGAAATACCGATTCGGTAAATACCGATTCGGTAAATTCCGAAAGTCCGATACCGACTTTTACCGAATCGGTAAAAAATACCGATTTTGGGGGCGTGGCTAGCAGCCGATGATGGCGGCAGCATAAGGGACAGGCTCAGTGATTGAGGCGGCCTCTCCTATAATCCGAACAGTAATCCGATAATATCCAGAGCTCTGGGAAAGAGACCCGAAACCCAGGACCGGGTGGACCAAAAGGCGGCAACCCAGGAGAAAATCCGGAGTCGGGAAGGCAAGTTTTGGCGGAATCCCGTAGCGGCCTGCGAGGTGAAGAGAGGCCGGGGAGTGTCCTCCCAGGAGAGCCCGACAGGAAGTGGTGCCGATCCGGGGACGCCACACCGGAAGTATCCGATCAATACCGGGATCGCGGACAAGACGACAACACCCGGAGCTGTAGAGGCGGGAGCCGAATGAGAGGCAGCGGCTGCACCACCGCGGAAGGACACAAGCCTAACTGCGCGACCAACGGGAGCGGCTGAGGTGGCTGGAAGTGAGGAGGGTGGCCGCCATATTGTCCCGACGGGACGGAGCGGGATGTAGACGGAGCCGACCAGCGGCTGGAGAACGGAGGAGCCGGCATCAAACGCTGGAACGAGGAGGGACGGAGGTTACGGGTGGCGGTCGTCAGTAAATGAGACTTAGACCCAGAACGTGACGCAGGCCCCACCTTTCCTCCCCCCGCCGCCATCGGAGATCCTGAGCGCACCACGAGACCCGAGGACGCCAAACGTGCAGACTGGGGCAGCAGCAGAGTGAGATCCTGAACAGAACTACAGTGACAGCGCATAGCAGCTGGCCCCCAGGGGCCCGACCCTGGGTTGTTCTCCTACGAAGGCGGGGGGCCGCGGCCGCCACTGCCCCCAACCGCACCGGCCCTCCAAAAGGTGATATTGGGATCGCGGTGTTGCGGATCGCCCGCATTACGAACAGCAGACGTCCCACTGTGATCCAACGGCGGGGGACAGCTATACGACGCGCAGAATATATAGAGGAGGAGACTGTGGCTCCCCGCCTAGTTACTTTGGAGGACCGACTACTGTCTGACCGGCCACGTCAGTCCCACTCCTAATACCAAGGGAACAAAATGCGCGATAGACCCTTATTGCCTAGGGAACACACCTGAAGCTCCGCAGAAGCTGGCAGGCCTGCGAGCGTCCTATGCACAGGCGACCACGGCTGATCCGACGACCACGACCACGAACCAGGGGTGATAACAAAGTTAGCGACACATCACCGCGACCGAGTGGGGAAAACGCAACCTTCCACTCCAGTACTGACCTCACGCAAAGCCACACGCACTGCACCTGCAGGGGTTGACTGCACCCTCGACACCCGGTGGGCTAGAAGAAGGTGACAGGATAACAGTGTGCAGGGGTGGACAATAACACACTGAAACAGTGCCGACACGCCAAAAGACAGCTCTAGTGGCGGAAGGTGCCTGCAGAGGAGCCCATAACAATGGCTGGCAGAGGCCCCAAGAGTGGCACCACACAGACCCGCATCGACAAATATGCATGTGACAAGACCACGTCCTCCCCGAAGGATGGGAAAACGCCGGCCGGCAAATCCGGAGACGGAACAGGAAGCAAAGGGGCGACGCTGGATGATGTGATGCAAGCATTAACGCAGGTACAGGCCACTGTGGGATCGATCTCCACTGAAATTACGCTGATCAGAGCGGACTTTCATAAAATGTCGGAAAAGGTCAATACGATGGAGATTGTGACGAAATCGTTGGTGGAAGATGTGTCTGAGGTGCAGACGGCGGTGGAACGGATGTCCGCTGAGAATAAAGCGTTGAGAGACCGGCTGGATGATCAAGAAGGACGCTCTAGACGTAATAATGTCCGCATACTTGGAGTGCCGGAGTCTGAGGGGTCGAGGGCAATGGACCTCTATGTGGAGGAGCTGATTAAAAATGAACTGAAACCAAAGGGTCTGTCCACATTCTTCTCCGTAGAAAGGGCGCACCGTGTCCCGGGAGGACAACCGAAACCGGGAGCTGCTCCGCGACCCATAATTGCCCGGCTGTTCAACTTCCGTGATAGGGACGCGATCCTTCAGGCAGCGCGAACATCCCCTCCAGTCAAAATACAAAACTCCACGCTGGCTTTCTTCCCGGACTATACGGCGGAAGTCGCACGTAGAAGGAGAACGTTCTTTGAAGTAAAGAAAGAGCTCAGGACAAGGGAGATTCCGTACTCGATGCTCTTCCCAGCCAGGCTACGTATTGTGGCGGTTAATAGGACGTGGTTCTTTGACACCCCGGAGCTCGCACGGGACTGGCTGGAGGGGTGGAGGCTAATCCACCACGCAGATCCAACAGAACGCAGAAACATCGGGACAATGGCTACCGTCCGAGCTCCCAAGCATCAAGAGGCGAGATGGGGGAACAATCACCACTGAGAGAAATTGAGGGCGACGAAGAAGCTGAGGAACAATAACTTCCCTACTCGAGCAATGCGACTTTAATGCACGGCCTGCCTGACGGACTGCCAATGGACACTGGGCAGAAGGCCTCCGAGGAGAGGATGAGAGGCCGCTGACTCCGGAGTTTCCTTTACCCCAGCGCGCAAGTACACTGTATTGGGGATGGGTCAAGCACTCTGCTAAGTTGGGGGGAGGGCAGTTTTGAGTCCGTATAGCAGGGGGGCAGGGAGGGGGGGAGTTAAGGGAAGGGATGTTTTCAACCTTTTACATAGTTTAACAAGCAAGGGTAACTGTTTGACTCATGAAATCACGACACGCCACGAGACTATCGCTGTGGGGACTCACAAGCTGGAAGAAATGACACACGTAAGCGCGACTACATCACATGCCTCTAGCTCACCACGGGTGGGACGCCATGATCCAGGCGAAGAGGGATGGGTTCACCCCCCGGGAGGTTCATTCATAGAGGGATGGCTACATTCATTCCAACGGCATAATGGTGGCCCCACGACGGAATAACGCCTTAGGCGAGGGGGACCGAACGGCCCCGGTGGTGCCGCTACAGATAATGTCATGGAACGTCAGAGGGCTGGGGGACAAGATAAAAAGAGGACTGGTACTTCAGGGCATTAAGAGACTGGGCCCGGCCTTGGTACTTCTTCAAGAAACACACTTAGCGGGCACTGCTCGACGGGCGTTAGACAGACGGGGGTATCAAATGATCGCACATGCTGAGTTCACTTCCGGCTCACGTGGAACAGGCATATTGTTACTAAAATCCTCACAATTCATACCTCAGTCCACCAAGGTAGACGATCAGGGCCGCTTTGCTGCTGTACACGGACAATGGGAGGGTAGACCGCTAAATGTGGTATCGGTTTATGTCCCTCCGGCACTACATGCCGTGGCATTGCCGGACCTCGGCAGGTTCCTACTAGAACTTCCGGAAGGCGATTTAATTGTGGGGGGAGATTTCAATGCAGTCATACACAACACCCGTGATAGGTTCCCCGCACGATCGCAAGTGGTTGGCACCAATAGATTCAGCGGCTTCTTGGAGGCACAGGGCTTGGTCGATATCTGGCATCAGACACACCCGGAAGAGCATCAATACACCTATTATTCCGCGACACACAATAGCCTGTCCAGAATTGATTATTTCCTCACACTAGGCAATGGTCTTCTCACTGTAGATGATGTTCAGATAAAACCGAGGGGCAACTCGGATCACTCACCACTAACGCTATCCCTGTCCAGTCATGAGAAGACCCGCAGGAGAATATATCCGATATATCCAGGGTATTTAAAGGTACCGTCGATTGGTAAAGACCTGAAGAAGGCTACCCGACATTACTTTGAGGAGAATCTAACTTCAGTTGACTCCCCCTCAATCCTTTGGGAAGCCTACAAAACAGTCCTCAGGGGGCAAGCTATTGCCATGATAACGGAATATAAACGTGCTCAAAGGAGAGAGTTGGTAGAGCTTGAACTGGAGCTCGGCAGGGCAAACACATCTCACATGGCAAAGCCAACAACCGACACACTACACTCCTTACAACTGTGCCAACGCCTTCACGATGACCATCTGAGACGCCAGACTACGGCGGACATTGCAGCAACCACACACCGGGTATATGACATAGGGGATAAGGCGAGTAAACTCCTGGCATGGCTGGACAAGAAAAAGGGGGGCAGTAGGAATATCCTAAACTTAAATGATATACACGGGGAATCACACACACAGCCTGAGGAGATAGTGGACATACTGGTCGACCACTTCCGGGAGGTATACACCCCGAGAATAGAGGTAAATGACGCTACAGCTTTGGCGGCCCTTCGTGACGTTCAAACACCAACACTAACGGCTGAGGCGGTAAATGACCTCGACTCCGATTTGTCGACTGAAGAGATTCAATTGGCTATCAACGCGACTCCATCGGGTAAAGCTTTGGGCCCGAATGGGATACCCATTGAGTGGTTTAAAATGATGTCTGAATCCCTGAGCGCACCTCTTCTACGGATGTACACAGAAAGTAGGGAGAAGGGAATAATGCCCCTTGACCAACGGATGGCGACCATTGTGGCTATACCGAAGCCAGGCAAACCACCTAGCGAATGTACGTCCTAGCGGCCCATATCGCTCCTCAATGCAGAAGCGAAAATCCTTGCGAAACTGTTAGCGAACAGGCTGCTGCCATACCTGCAGCAGTTGATACATCCAGACCAGTCGGGCTTTGTGCCACATAGAAGTACGGCGCTGAACCTCCGGAGGGTACATGGGGTGCTGGCGAAAGCACCGGCATTGGAGGATCCGGCAGCAATACTGTCACTTGATGCCAGAATGGCATTCAATATGGTAGAGTGGCACTACCTATTTGCGGTACTGACTCGCATGGGGTTCCGTTCCAAATTTATTTCCTGGGTGAAACTACTATACACTGACCCCATGGCACGAGTGGTGGCGAACGGACACATATCACGCGAGATCCGCCTGGCAAGGGGGACCAGACAGGGATGCCCGCTATCGCCCATCTTGTTCGCGCTGGTACTGGAGCCACTGGCGATTACGATTAGGACAACGCCACTGCTCAAGGGAATACGCTGGAATGACAACTGGGAAGACAGGGTGTCTTTATATGCAGATGATATGCTGATTTATCTGACGGACCTGGTGAGAGGTATCCCGAATCTCCTAGCAGTGTGTGACACACACGGTCAAGCGTGGGGCTACACTATCAACTGGGCGAAGTCGATAATTTATGTACTGAAGGGCTCCCCCCCTGCGTTTCCTGACACCTGCCCTCTGGCAGTGGCCACCACATCCTTCAAATACTTAGGTATCTACATCACACAGGACTCTGCCGAATTTTTCGAGTCCAACCTGCTGCCTCCTCTCACGCGATTACGTAGTGATGTGAGGCACTGGAAGGGGCTTCCACTGACGCTGCTGGGCAGGGCAGCCTTGTTCAAAATGATGGCATTGCCTCGTTTCCTCTACATACTCGGAAACACACCACTTCTAATACCTCAGAGTTACTTTAAAAAAATAACGGCGGTGGTATCGGGTTTACTGTGGGGTGATCGCCCAGCTCGCATAGCACATATAAAACTGAACAGGAGCTGGTATGATGGCGGGATTGCTCTGCCAAATATGCAACTGTATTACTGGGCGGCGCAGCTTAAAATTATTAATCAATGGCTTCACGCCCCACAGACCGATCCGGCATTCATGGCTGACAGGGCTCAACTAGGCATGCGTAGCTTACTGGCACCACTGTATCACAAGGGAGCCGCTGGAAAACTTATAGGACCCACAAAACATGTAGTAACACTGTGGTATAGGGCACAGACAAGACTTAAATGGGGAGGAGTTATAACGAAAATGACCCCATTGTGGGATACGAAGGTGCTGGGACACCTACGACGCACTAAAGGTTTCACCCGATGGGATGATATAGGGATTTCGACAGTCGGGGACATGTGGTCGGGAGAAGGGGTGGTCCCATTCTCATATCTTCAACAACACTACGAGATGGGTCCCACAGAAAGATTTAGATACATCCAAATTACACACGCTCTACAGGCAGCTATCCCACCAGGGACACACATCCCGGAATCCTTACCACTTGAGGATCGCCTACTTACGGACTTCATGCAGGAAGGAGCGACCTCCCTGACGTACCGGAAATTACTGAATAACTTGCCCGATGCGTTGGGGAAGTTGCGGGAGAAATGGGTGGAGGATGTAGGAGCCTTGGATGACACAGAGTGGAATGCAGCAATGGCGTCGCCGCGGGAGGCTGGCGTATCGGCTATGTTCCGTCTGATACAATTGAAAATCCTACATAGGATATACTATACACGAACCACACTGCACAAACTACGGAGGGCGGACCATCCAAACTGTCTCAGGGGATGCGGAGAAGAGGGTACCTTCATACACACAATTTGGGGTTGCCCGGCCCTCGAGGGTTACTGGCAGCAGGTGATGCGCACCATTTCACAGACATTAGAGGTCTCACTAACCCCTGAGCCCCGAGTGTGCTTATTGAACATATGGGGGCCTAATGATCTATCATACCACGGACGGCTGTGGACTACAATAGGCCTCATGACAGGCAAACATGACATCGCGCAGAAGTGGGGGGCGGCAGAGCTTCCTACTTTGGCGCAATGGTGCAGAAATGTAGACGCACTTATGGTAACAGAAAGGGCGGTATACAAAACAAGAGCTAACCCACGCAAGTGGAACAAAGTCTGGCAGCCGTGGAACACATACAGGGGGGACATTTGTGACCCATTATCAGAGGACGAAGTAGATAGCTCTGAGGATGAGACAGAGGATAGCTGATTGATTGCCGTGACTAGCCAGGGATATTGCTAGAACTTCAGGACGACATGATTTCTGTTCAGATTAGGAATATGGACCTTTACGGGTGGGGGTTAGGTGCTCATACCGCACACTACTGTGATGCCTAGCAGGATAGACTGGAAGATCTATGAGACAAGGAATGTCGTGTGTTATTTTACTGAGTCACAATTTGAGTTGTTGTTAATATAAAATAGAAAAGCAAGATGATAACAAATGAATGTAATAAAATGATACACAGCCCGATAAGTATTAATACCCGCGGAATCCATGAACCATATGACGGTAACAGCCGGCCTCAGGGTTGTAGGCGCAAATATGTACGCTGTTGGACATTCAATAAAATCTTGCATTAAAAAAATGTAAAAAATAAAAATAAAAAAATACCGATTTTTTACCTACATCTCATTTACCGATTTTTGAATACCGAATCGGTAAAATTCGGTATTTAAGAATCGGTAAAATCTGATTACCTACATCTGGCCCATAGTGTCCTCCCACATGTCCATAGGTCCTATTCATGGATAGAACTAATGGGGCAGCCAAGGATTGGTCGACACCACAAACTCCATCGTGCATGGTACCATGGTGGTCTCAGTCCATACAATGATTGTTTGGGAGTGAGAAAGTCAGCAAGAGAAATGTAGAATGAATAGATGGAAATTTTATAGAACTTTCCTTAAAGATTGACTAAGCCGGCAGACATTGAGGGATGCAATTACTAGATACTTTGAGGAGAATGACCTGAGCAGTGTCTTCATCAATATGCTATGGGACACATGTAAAGCTGTCTGTAGGGGCAACCGTATAGTGGAAAGGGCCCAGCAGAGTGACACAGGAAAGTCTTACAAAAGCTTGTTGGAAGCTGAGCTGAAAGTGGCAATTGAACAACATATACACATAGGTTAACTAAAGGCTCAGCATAAGATCATCCTGCTGAAAATTCTGATTGACCTATTGGCCACACAAAGAGTGAGAAAAGTTCTAAATTATATTTAATAGGAAGATTTTATGAACAGGCCAATAAAACAGACTACTTATTGGCAAGGTGGCTTAGATAACAGAAGGCAGCTGATACAAATGTGACTCTCGAGGGCATCAAGTGTCAAATTATTAGTGCAAATGCTCATAAAACTGAAGCTTTTAAGTACTAATAAACAGCCCTCTAGTGTGCGAACCCTGTATCCGTGGATGACCTAAAGTGCTGTCTCAAAGACAGTGGCTCGATAATACCAATGGGGTAACCCAGTCACATGAAGAACCTGGGGATGGTTACGGTATACGAACAGTGGTTCTGCCACAAAAGGAACTTAAAACATTTCTTCATTTGTCCTCACAGATGTTTGGACTCAAATAAATGATACAGTAAATTACAACACTGATTTAAAAAATAAAGCAATGGACTGCATTGAATGGTTTTAATTAACGTATTCAAATATCATATTTTTGAACAAAGTTGTGATCCAAAACTGGACAAATACACAATGTGAGCAACTGCACAAAGTAGTGTTTAAACAATGGTGGAAGACGAAGGAAGTATTTACAGTGGTAAAATTGACTACTTATTGGCAAGGTGGTTTAGCTAACAGTAGGTGGATGATACAAATGTGACACTCAGGGCATCAAGTGTCAAATTATTAGTGCAAATGCTGATAAAACTGAAGCTTTTAGGGATTAATTCACACCCCTCTAGTGTGCGAACTCTGTCTTGATGGATGACATAAAGTCATGTCTCAAAGACAGTGGCAGTTTTCAGGGAACATGGTTGGCGAGGGGGCAGACAAATAAAACTTACCTTTTGCCGGCCACCGTCTCTCCTCTGCACGCCGCCTTCTCCTCAGCTACGGCAGAAGCAGGAAGCGCACATACTCTCTCCCCAAAGTCAATCACAACGCTGCAGTGTTGTGATTGGTCTGAGCACCATATTTCAGCGCTCAGTAGAAGCATGTTTCTCACTAGGCTGTGTATTGGAGCCTGGTGGGGAACATGCACATTGCGCATTACTTTTTGGCAATCCCAAGAAGGCTAGCCAAACATTCATGCACACTTAGGGAGTGCAAGCCACTCCCCCCCCCCGTGACCCCCAGCCTTGCCCCGCCCTAACCTAGCCCTGTAGTGAAAGATAAAATGATAGTAACAGGGTTGTTATCATTTTTCCCCTTTCTCCTGCTCTCAGAGCAGTGGGGAGACTTTCCTCCGCCTTAGTGGAGGAGCCGGCCCTGCTCAAAGAGGCCACTTACATGTGACTAGCCAACATTAATGCAGCTATTTAATAGAAAATTTACCAGGAAAGAGATCTTAAATGCAATATCAACCATGATTCCTGACAAAACCTGGGGACCAAATGGTCTCGCTAATTGCTTTAATAAACATTTTGTGACTGAACAAATCCCCACTTAGTAATACTATAACATACTTTCTGTGATCATGAATGTTTATGCCCTTAATATTGATAGCAAATATGTCTCTCATTCATGAGCCTGGCAAACCAGCTGATAAATACAAGTCCTACTGTCCAATAGCTCTTATGAATTCAGATATCAAGATTTTCACAAATGTGCTGGCCGATATATTCATACCTCATTGGCCCTTATTGACTTTGATCAGGTTTTTGGAGACAAGCTGCTGATAATATTTAGAGAGTTCTTCATCTGGTTGAAAAGGATAAGTTCAGGAAGATCCCCTACCCTTTGATATGGTCAGCTAAACATTTATTTTTCAGATGCTAGAGGCGATCAAGTTGGGCCTCAACATCCTCCCCTGGATGGCGGCTAGTCAAAAGCAAACTACACAAATGTACTGGTCAATGCAGCATACTGGCCCACTCCCCTATCAAGAAGGATGAAACAGGGATGCCCCTCTTGCCTTTCATCGTTGTAGTGGTAATAGAGACCTTAGCTTCCATTGTGCAGCAGCTTCAGGATATCTTGGGGATGCATGTCAGTGATGACCAACATAAAATACACTTGTTCACGACAATCTCTTATTAACGCTGGCTGACCCTGAATGCTTGAAATCTAAAGTTATGGAAGTTTTGGAATCCTATGGGAAACTATCAGGATTTAAGGTCAATCAAGATAAATCTGAAATGGTCATCTGGTATACTGCCAGAGGTCAAAACTAGACTCCTAGAGGTCACACCACTGAAGTGGGCTGCAAAGAAATGTGAATATATAGAGGTCTATATTACTCCAAAACACAACTTAATGTGTGCAGCAAACTACCCTTGCCTGCTTACTGCTATCACTAACGATTTGCACAAGTGGAGTAATCTCTTTCTTTTGTGAATGGGCAGGGTGGCAGTAATTGAATAGAATGTATTGCAGAGATTCCTTTACCTTTTTCGCGCACTCCCAGTGATTCTCCCCAAGTCTGACGTAGAGGCTAGGAAAAAAGTGAGCAATGCCTCGATAAGGGTGTGTAAAAAGGCAAGGGTTTTGAGGAAAATATTGGAAGAGCACAAACGTTCAGGTGTCTCTACAAATCTCTATCACACCAATATGAAATATTAATATACAGATAGCATGTACACTTATTTCGCAATAATAACATAATAGATGGTTCCAATGTCTTTTAATATGTAGTTTCTTGGACTACTTAGCACCCTAGGTATTCTCTTTAGTCTAATGTATTGTTCTAAGGTGGCTCCATCCCACCATTTTGCGTTCTCTGCTATTCTTAATTTTTCCAATGTTATGAATTTATCCCTCAATCCTTCTTTCTTTTTATTTCCATTACCACTGGCTAGAGAGGTAGTAACTGTTTCACCCCTTGCTAGACTGTCAAATAACTCTGCAGCTTTTTTACCTCTATCCATGATATTCACTGTTATGTGTATTGATACCTTCGGAGCTGCCCCCCCAGGTTGGACCTGTATTGTGTGCAAATGGGATGATTTAAATTCTGGATGCTATGGCGCTTCACGTTATTCAGGTAGTAGTCCTGTAGTAGTATATTAGTATTGGGTGCCTAGAGTAGGGTTAATCATCCAAATTACCCCAACTATGATCATGGATCAAAACAATTTCTACAAATCTCTATCACACCAATATGAAATATTAATATACAGGTAGCATGTACACTTATTTCGCAATAATAACACAATAGATGGTTCCACGGTCTTTTAATATGTAGTTTCTTGGAATACTTCGCGCCCTAGGTATTCTCTTTAGTCTAATGTATTGTTCTAAGGTGGCTCCATCCCACTGTTTTGTGTTCTCTGCTATTCTTAATTTTTCCAATGTTATGAATTTATCCCTCAATCCTTCTTTCTTTTTATTTCCATTACCACTGGCTAGAGAGGTAGTAACTGTTTCACCCCTTGCTAGACTGTCAAATAACTCTGCAGCTTCTTTACCTCTATCCATGATATTCACTGTTATGTGTATTGATACCTTCGGAGCTGCCCACCCAGGTTGGACCTATATTGTGTGCAAATGGGATGATTTAAATCCTGGATGGCTATGGTGCTTCACGTTATTCAGGTATTAGTCCTGTAGTAGTATATTAGTATTGGGTGCCTAGAGCAGGGTTAATAATCCAAATTACCCCAACTATGATCATGGATCAAAACAATTTCTACAAATCTCTATCACACCAATATGAAATATTAATATACAGATAGCATGTACACTTATTTCGCAATAATAACACAATAGATGGTTCCAAGGTCTTTTAATATGTGGTTTCTTGGAATACTTCGCGCCCTAGGTATTCTCTTTAGTCTAATGTATTGATCTAAGATGGCTCCATCCCACCATTTTGCGTTCTCTGCTATTCTTAATTTTTCCAATTTTACAAACTCTAAGAGAGAGACTGCATCAACTAATTCAAGTTGCATCATTGGACTCTTAACCATGAGAATACAGCTGTAGCACTTAGACCCCTGACTGCCTGGGAAAAGTGTTATGCTACATATGATGGTCCTACCGGGCTCATTTCTAATATATGCTATTTTGAGAGATATGGGAGAAGCACCGAAGTGGTCTTCAATGAAACAGTGGCACAAGTCCTTGGGAATGCAACTCTCCTCGTCTCAATGGCAAAAATTATGGTTGGCTTTCCCATCGTTATGCAAGAGTTTGCAAAATAGAGAATTACTACACACAATAATGATGGAATGGCGTGCCACACCAGTGAAATTGAAACATATGTATGATATGCCAGCTCTACTGGCTGGGATCTGAGAATGTGGGGATACACTAGATACATGCGGTGGGTGTACACTTGCCGTATGCTCTTTTGGAAGGAAGTCCTAAGTCATATAGAGTATGGTTGGATATCCCTTACAAACAATCCAGGAGATGATGGTGCTAAATTTGAGGCCACCTGGCATTAAATGCATATCAAAACAGGACCAGAGACGGACTTTTGCCATGAGTCTGGCACTTAAATTGAACTCTCCTCTTATTCCGGCGATGCAAGAATGGGCAGAAAAACTCTGGATATTGTTGGCAATGGAAATATTTATCTGGGGCATTCTTGAAATGGAGCCTAAATATGAAAAGATGTGGACTCCTCTGGTACATTGCTTGCAGGAAAGTTTGTGTATGGTTGTCTCAAGTTGCTGAGATCCCAACACCTGACATTGTACATGAGCAGCTACTGTGTAACCTATTGTTGATTTGTTGTTCAATTTATTAAGCGTCAGATGTGGGACCATTTGTTTGACCTTCAATGCTAGGTAAGATAGGGAAGTCATATCCATGCAGTTTGCCTTGTGAGAAAGGAAGGGTCGTAGAGTGGGGAAGGGTCAGGGGAGTGTGGACAGAAATTTATTTTGGAAGTGTTTTATGTTCACTTTGACTGATGTTTTATCCTATTCTATGAAAACAAAGAAAAAAAAGAAAGCTGGAGGCAGAAATCCCAATGCCATTGTATGATGGAGGGGAGGTGCAGACTGCTTTGCCAAACTCACAAGGGGAATCTATGACAGTGGAATTGTGCTACTGGACAGCTGGAAATACTACTCTGCATCACAATGAGCCATTCCTATACAGTGATTCTGGTAAATAGGGGCTACCCAACAGCTTTGCGTCGTTTACAACGCAGTGTTTACACCGCACGACCTTTACCACACTGCCATTACAACGCAAGTCGTTACTACGACTTGCGCTGGATGGCGCTGTTGGTTAAGGAATATTGTAATTTTATATTCCAACACCTTCCCTACTGTTACTTGGGCTGGTGTTGGAATAGAAAATTATAATAATGTTAAATCCGCGCCCTCCAACGCAAGTCGTTATAACGACTTGCGTTGTAAAATCCGCAATGTAAAGTACCGTGATCAAAATAATCGCGTTGTACTATCATACATCCCTTTGCATTGACCTGAGACAATGGCAGAACTAAAGGTACACACAGAGTCCTTGATTTGCACACGGGAGGAGGCCACTAGATAATTGCATGGGAGAAGGCATTAGTGAATGAAACCTGGTATGGGACAGTGTGGCACAGACTGAAGTGCAGAAAATGCAGAGATCTAAGGGATGGGACTAGATATGAATCAGAAAATTGGGAGCTTGTGCCAAGATGGGAGGCTGAAAAACCGGGACTGTCCTTTGGGAGAACTGCCAGATGGCTGAGACGGAGGTCTTTTTCTAGTTCCAGACACACCATGCTATGTCATATCACATAGTGGTGGGAGTATTGGTTGCAAAGATGCCCCTGCTGAAAGGCCACCCTGCTGTCAGAACCCGTTACCAAGAAGCCATCTCACTTACTTATAGCTGCTCAACAATTGCCGAATGCCCTAGAGAAGCTGAAGAGGGGGGAGGAGGGAGTAGGCACATAGCGCCCTCGAGAAATAGTGATCTGGGTTAGCTTTTGCCTGGTCCAGTTGCTCTTTCTACATACATCCTTCTAAACAAAATCTATGTTGTGTAAGATGGGGGAAAATAGGGGTAGATCTCTGTGCCAGAGGATGCAGCCAATTGGGAACCTTTCTTCACATACAATGGGGCTGCCCAATGCTAACTGGCTACTGAAGGCTACATGAGCGTGCCAGAGCTATGTCACTGGATCCCAGGCAAAACTGTCTCCCAGGCTATAGGTACTCAACATTTGGAGAGATTGAACATACCTCCCACACACAGAACTCTCGCCACCATGGGGCTGATAATAGCAAGAAGGAATGTGGGCAAGAAATAAGGATCTGATAGGACCTCAGGGTAAAAAGACATGTATTGGAGCATGTTGGAGGAAAAGCAGGTCTATGAGTGGAGAGGCTGCCCCTATAAGTGGGAAAACATATGGCAACAATGAAAAAAGTACTAGGGACAATAGTGGTCTGGCCCTTGTCTGAGGCAAAAAAGGAAACCACTGACAGGATAGTGGAGAATGGAACTGACAATTTGGAGCTGCCAGATCAAAAAGGTTTGGTGTGCTAATCTTGCTGGTTGCTTGAGGTACTCCTTCCCTCAAGAAGGTTGAGACATGCACAAGTGAGGCATATGTTTATGCAGGGGATGAGGATAGGGCTCTTCCACAGATTTAGGTAGTGCTATTTGATGGACTGATAGAGCGGGAGTAGAGCTGGGGTGTTTTGATGGATATTTTTGCACTATTATTTTAGTTTTCTTGTGTTTTATAAAAGGGAGCATTGCAGTACCTGACAGATTGGAATGGCTTTAGTTAAAGGAGGTCCCTGTCACTTTTTTCTGTTGATTTGGCGCTTACTCCCTATTATGGGGTCTTGTTGGTTGTGTTCATGAAAAAAGTTAATGCTTTTTCCATCTCAACCAGTAGACGTTGATGGAAGTGGGTGAGGATTGGGGTGATCAAATATCATGCTCCTGTGAAGTTGTTGGATCACAGCTTTCAACATGATTAGTATACGAATGTGATTGTTTTTTTAAATGTATGACAAATGGTTTTTTTTATTTATCATTGTGCAGCTAGTGTCCTTGACTGTCTGATGTAGCAAAGTCCCCCTCTTTTTTAGTCTGTTGTTTGTTGCCATTGTATTTGCAGCCTTGTTTGCCAAAGGCAATAGATTCATTCTTGAGGTGGGTGATGAATCTACCCCTACAAGCTCAGGCTTTTTCATGGGGTTTGATTGTTTTTTTCTTTTTTTATCTCATGCTGTAGGCAATACTGTACAGTGAGTCATCGCAAAACTTGTGAACATTGGTCTGCAGAGGGTTATGTTAGGTGAACCATAGCTTGGTATCTCTATCCTGTTTGTTGCTGTTGCAAAATGTTTCACACCAATGTCACTCAAATCTTGCCTTTGCACCCGCTGGTAGTGGTCTCAGCAGTGTATTCAACTTCCCTAGTTTGCTCAGATTTTGTCAATTTTGAATCAGTGCAATGCTGCAGTTTTACCAATTTAATGTCAATTGCTGGAGTTGAATTTGGCTGGTTTTGTGGAAGATTCAGTTTAAATGTGCCCAATACTGATTGGAATATTGATGGTACATTCCCAATGTGTTAAGCATTGGGGGGCAGGGACATGGCACTGGTTGGTCTTATCTTGCAGCCAAATTATTAAGGAGTCTAGATTTTACTGAGCGTTCTGCCCTTAATGCATTGGTCAGTTGCCTTTTCGAACAATTAAATGTCTGGACTCCGGCAGAAATCTAGAGAACTATAATGACAGGAGAAAGCTAACTACTGTAAGTTAACTTTAGTTAGTCACATTAACAAGAGTAAATACGACATTTAACAAGAGTAAATACACATGCCCTGATTAACTGTATGAGTTTCTCATGGTGTGGACTGACAGGATCCGTTTTTTCACTCAAACATACACAGTAATTAAGGCAATGTGCTATAAGCCAAAGAAGAACACTGGTCCAGTTATAGATCCTGCAATGTGCTGGCCTTTGACTGACCAATAATAGGTGCTTCCATCCGAGAAATTATATGCCGGAGGAGGCCACTTTCCCCAAGTAGGCAAATGCAGTCTCATTCTTTGTGTAGGGCAGGAGCCAGTGTAGGACAGGAATTTCCATGTCAGTTTCAATTCAGTCTCTCACATACGATCTTACATTCATTTCAAGTTAACCTTTTGTATTACAATGTACCTTTAAACAGGAAAGCTACTTGTTTAACCACTTAGGGCCAGATGTACAAAGCTTTTGTGAGGCCGCAAACTTCCCAAATCGCAGAATAGAGTAGTTTGGGGCCTCCAAATAAATGTTGTTAATGTAAAATGTGTTACTGAATAGCAAATTGGTTTTGTGATTTGTTATTAGTAAAGGGCATGATTAGTGCGTGCCTTCCTAATACCGAATTGCAGTGGTATGCGTGAAGGTTTTGTAACCCAAATGAGGTTGCAAAACATTCACATGTTTCTGCCGACTTCAAGCAGGTGGTAACCCATTTACAATTGGGAAGGGGTCACCTCGGGACCCATTTCCTTGTGAGAATATTTGCAAAAACATTTTTAAGAGCAGGCAGCGGTCCCACGCACCACTATCCACTCTTGAAAAAAGTAAAGAAAGCTTTTAATTTTTCTTTTTGAAACACTTCCCATTTTCATTTAAGGAAATAGGGCTGCATAAAAAAATGGTTTATTGAAAAGTAATCTCAGACATGGTGGTCTGGTGGCCACCAACCCTGTGATTTTTGCAATTCCCAATTGGTCGTAAACCGAGACCTACATCATGAATATTAATGAGGCAGATCTACTTGGGAAGACAGCGTTTACAACGCAGTCAGTACATCGCAGTTCCTTTACAACACAGTTGTTACAACAACGGCGTTGTTAAAACACAATGCCTTTACAACGCAAGTCCTTAGATCGACTTGCTGTAGGGGGCGCTCTAACCTAAGAAATAGTATAATTGACTATTCTAACACCTTCCCTACTGTGGCGTAGGCTGGAGTTAAAATAGTAAATTATACTATTCCTAGGTCCAGCGCGACCCCTACAGCAAATCGATCTAATGACTTGCATTGTTAAGATATCGTGTTCTAACAATGCTGTTGTTGTAACGATCGCGTTGTAAAGGAATGCAATGTAATAGCATGTGATGTAACATGCTATATTCGTCTACTTGCGACCCACTGGGAATCGCTAAATGTATCTAAGACACGTTTGTACATTGGTTTTTGCGATTACAAAATAGCGAATCTGATAAATTCACTATTTGGTAATTGCAAACTATACACAATCTACATCTGGAACTTAGATCCCCACTCTCAGGTGCAATTTCCTTCCTCTACATATTCAAATATACCCCTACTTACAATAGGAGATCTGTAGTAGAAATATCAATGTATTACCTGACAAAACTTGTTGACACATGGGGTGTGATCCTTTCATAGCCTCATTCGCAAGCAGCTAAAAGAAGTGAGATTTGATTGCAAAGCGTGCAAATAAAATATTCCATTAATCTAATTAAGATATTTTTTGTTATGGGTATGCATAATTTATTGATATAATGCTTAGCTAGCACCATACACAAATCTGAGCACTCCCATCTTTAGGTAATTATTAGTTGTGGCTTACATGGATGATCTTAGTGATTGCAGTTTGGCGAAAGTAAAAACATTTCTAGGGAAGTATTTATTTATTAGGGTTTCTCTTAGTTCTTAGTCTTTGTAGTAGTATAAGCAAATAGCAGGGCATGTATTCAGAATTTGGATTATTGGCAACACAAGGCGGGAGAATGTCACAATCATGAAATATAAGCACAATTTCACAGTACCACCCACATGTTTTTTAGGGCGTGATTGTCAAAAAGGCTAGAATATTTGGTCCTTAAGTTTACTCCTACATTTTGAGTAGGCTTCTGACTTTCCTGGCATTTACAAGAATTCCAATAGTACACCTCGGAAGCTGCAATTAAAGATACACATTTACACACTTATAAATTAATCATGCATTTCTTCATTCATGTTTAAATGTAATGCATGATTGCATTGGCACTAAATAACTTTTTTTTTCTCGCAGGAAGATACCTTATCCTTAGAGAAATCTATTAACTTGCTCATATGTGATTGGTCCTCATATTTTGACGGTGTACTAAACATGAAACACCATAACCCAATATTTTGTAAAACATAAACTAATCACCCGTAGGGGGCTCAAGGCGCTGGGGGCCATCGGGGAGATTAAGCGAGCTATTGCATAGAGTCACATGGTGCTGGGCTGAGCTGCCGCAAGGGCTGAGAATTGAACCATGAGGCCCGTGCTCCAGAGTCAGCTGCCCTGGCCACTGCGTCACACCTTTCCCATTTAAAGGTGTGCAATAGCGGCATCATTTTTGATGTGAGGAAATCTGTTTGTAAGGGCATATTACATTTTGTGAATCACCAACAGGAACTAGAGTACAATGTGAAACATGTGTCTCCATCATAGGCCTTAAGTGTTTCTTATCTACTATTTTACACAGGACTTGTTGAAGTAACGTTGTGGAAATAGCTGAGGTGATAAAGGAATGTCTGGACGCAGGCGGCAGAGCAGCTTTGGTGCTACTCGATCTCTCTGCCGCCTTCGATACGGTGCCCCACCAACTGCTTCTCACTCGGCTCTCAGTCATTGGCATCGTGGGCCCGGCCTGGGACTGGCTGAAATCTTTTCTGGAAGAATGCACCCAGCAGGTCTGGATGCCACCTTTTTCATTGGTTGCCAGGAAAGTATCTACAGGAGTCCCACAGGGTTCCACTCTTAGCCCTTTGCTCTTTAATATTTATCTGATTCCCTTGATCTTTCTGGCGGAGGAGCTGGGAGCAAAAATAATAGCCTATGCCGATGATACCCAGCTGCTTTTTACCTGGGAGGACTCTGACCTGTCGACCGAGGGGGCCCGGAAATGTCTTGTGTCAGTGTTTCAGTGGCTTGCACTTGCTCAACTGATGTGCAATGAGAACAAGTCGGAGGTCCTTTTGTATGGTCAGTTCCCCCCTCTCTTCAGAGAATCTTTGTGGCCTCCTGACTTTCCCCAACCAAATTCTGTGGGCACCCCAGCCAAGAATTTGGGGGTATGGTTTGGAGAAGACCTTCGTCTCTCGACGCAAATCCAGAAACTCACCTTTGGCTTTTGCTTTGGCACTCTTAAATCTCTAAGACAATTCTTCCCTCTGCTTCCCAGGCCAGCTAAGGAAATGGTCGCTCGAGCTCTTATCTTTTCTCGCATTGACTACGCCAATGCTCTGTACATCGGTATTCCAGGCTATCTGGTTAAAAAACTGCAGACCATACAGAATTCCGCGGCTAGACTTCTGGTTAACATCTCCAGAAGATCAAGCGTAAGACAGCACCTGCGTGATTTGCACTGGCTCCCTGTGGCACACAGAGTGCAATTCAAAGCTCTCACTCTGGCCCACAGAGCCCTGCACGGTCTTGGCCCAATGTACCTTATGAAGCGTTTTGCTTTCTATGCTCCAAGCAGGGCGCTGCGCTCAGCCTCCCAATGCCGATTGGTGACTCCCAGATTCCGTAGGATGCGGCTCGGTGGTCAGTCCCTCTCTGTGAAAACAGCTAACGCTTGGAATTCTCTTCCCTTGGAATTACGCGACATCCATGACTCTAAGTTATTTAAAAAACAACTCAAAACCTTCTTCTTTAACCTTCCAGTTTAAACCCCTTTGCCTCGCCAGGTCACGGAAACTCTGCGCGCCAGGATACTCTCGAGATATAAAACTTCTATAACATAACATAACTTAACACAATCTTTTCAATGACTCATCGACATGTAGCTGATGTTTGATCATGAAAGCTACAAGTAAATCATTTTATTTGCTGATTTAAGTTATTGATTTGTACTATCAATAGAGAAATTCTTTCTATGTTACATTTTGCATACATAATACACATATCTGAATTCTAGCACTTTGAGATAACACGTACCTTTGGTCTCTTACACAGCTAGTGTTATTGGGTCTTGTCTAGTGAACAAATTAATGTTTCTTGGACAGTCTTTACTTGCTCACTTTTTTAACAGTTCTCATTGGTCGTAGGAGAAGCAAATAGCAGAAAATGTAGCCAGAACTGGTATTATTAACAAGACGTGAAGATTAATTATGTTAACGTCATGAAGTAAAAACAGCTGTTGGGGGCGTGGCCGCATTAAGTCGGACACATCTGCAGGGGGCAGAAGACGTTGGTGAAGCCGCTGAATTAGACCGGGTAGCAGAGGCACAGAGGCGCAGTGGGGAGTGTTGGTACCGCGCACGGCCCAGCGGAGGCGGGGTGTGACTGGGCCTGAGCGCCATTTTGCAGCAACCGCCATTTTGGAAACGCGCGCACTGGTCGGACTTTGCCCCCGGGCCGCCTCGGAGATCGCGCCCAGTCGCTGGACCTTAGGGCTGAGCCAGGTGCGCTGGACCCGCTCCTCTGTGCTGCCGGAGCTCCTGTAACTCATGACGTGGCCACTGCTGGGGACTGCCCACAATTGGGGGAAGCCGTGTGCGAAAGTGCCTTAGATTCAGACCGGGTGGCCTGTCCCCGCTGGATCCCTCCTGAACTTTGCACACGGTGCTTGAACTGGTGAGGTGCCCCCTTTCGGCTAAGCGCCGGCGGTCCGCCACCGCGCGCTGATGCCAACTGCGCAGCAATTAGCGATGGGCAGGCTTCGGGACAATCCCAACCGAAAAAACAGGCGGCAGGCGACACAGGCCCCACGCAGGAGCGTAGACGGGAAGACATGGAGCCCGTGGCAACACTGGCCGCCAAGATGGACACTGTTCTGGCGGCGGTGGAGCGCATTGGAACCACCCTGGCACAAACTAAAACTTCACTAGAAGCTCGGATAGACAAAGTCACATCTGACTTCACACTACTACATGCGGACCATCGTAAATTATCGGAGTCGGTTGCCACGCAGCGCCAGTCAGTCCAAGAACTACAGCCTGTGGTGCACAGCCATGCTTCAGCACTACAAGACTTGATCGACAGGGTCCACGCATTGGAAGACCGCGCAGAGGACGCAGAAGGGTGCTCTTGGCGCAACAACGTCCGAGTGGTTGGTCTGCCGGAGGGAGAAGAGGGGAAGGACCCCGAGAAGTACACGGAGACATGGCTGCAGACGCTCGTGCCGCAGGGACACTGTCCCCGCACTTCGTGGTGGAAAGAGCGCACAGAGTACCGGCGCAGGCTCAGCAACCTGGGGCTCGGCCTCGCCCGTTTCTTTCCAAACTCCTCAACTATCGTGACCGGGATGTGGTGCTCCGTGAAACTAGGAAACTGAGTGACCTCAAAGTGGGTAACAGCCGAGTGATGTTCTTCCCGGACTATACGGCAACGGTACAGAGGAGGAGGAGCACGTACATGGCAGTAAAGAGGCAGTTGCGAGAATTGGAGTTGCCTTACTCCCTACTGTTCTCCTCGCGCCTTAGGGTGGTCAGCAAGGAGGGTACACGCTTCTTCGAGGCCCCGTCGGAAGTATGGGACTGGCTGGAAGAGACGGGGCAATGGTCGGGAACGAGACCCACGGGCCCGGAGGAAGGCGGATGGCAAGAGCAGCGCTCCAGGAGGCTGAGGAGGAAGAAGGGGGCTCGTCGAGGCGCAGACCTGGGCCAGGTCGCACCCAGCCCGGAGAAGATGAACAGGAGCGGCAAGAAGCACTTGAGGCGGTTGCGACATTGGGGGTGGTGAACAATTTTGTCTGTTCAGATTCCCGACTACAGAGCGATCTGGACGTCAGTGGATCATCCTCATCATCCACTGTGCTGTCAGAAGATTTGGGCCTGCCCGTGGTGACGCCCCAGACAGCCGATCACATTGTGTGACTGGACATGGAACTATGGTGACCAGATTGAAGATACTGCTTTCAGTGCTCTGTTTTCTATATCCTTTACATAATTGTTGCAAAGCGCGCTGTCAGACTGTGCTGCTGGGCTCCTCGACAGGCGCCCTCTTGAAAAATTGCACCACTCAAGCATGCAAGCGTGCTTCCAGACCTGCGATTAGGTGACACTAACTGTCCGGCACACACGGTGACCCATATGGGTGGCCCACACCAGCTCTGCGCGCTATCCAGCTTAGCCATCCTCAAGCACCTCTCAGACGTCCAAAGGCCCTAGGTAAGGGAGTACTTTGGTTCGATTGTTGGCCGCGAGCTCCACCGCTTACACACTGCGCTGAGTCAACACATCACTAAGTGTTAAATCCTCTCATAGTTTGGACGTATGCCCCGTTGGGAACTCACCCACTCTGTTACACTATTAGTTCTTGTTTATGCGTTTCAGAAGCGGCACACTGCTTTTCCTTCCCAGGGGACTGCCCCTTGGCCTCACCTGGGACGCCCCCCTGGTCCCCGAGAGGATGCTTTGCTACCCCATACATGGCATGCACCAACATCATGACCTGGAACATCCACGGCATGCACACCCCATCGCGCCGCTACTCTATCTTCTCCTATTTGCAGCAACACAAGGTAGGGATCGCACTCCTCCAGGAGACTCACATGTCCCAGATGGAACTCGATAGACTCCTAAGGCGCTGGAGAGGGCAGATCTACGGTACAACCTTCTTGGCACATGCACGCGGCACGCTGATCTGGGTGAGGGCCGGGGTCCCTTTTACCTGCGAAGATGCCCTGGTGGACTCGGAGAGGAGATACTCCATTGTGAGGGGGAGGCTTAACGGGCAGGAGGTCCTATTGGGGTCCATATATGCACCTAATACAGATCAGCCCTTATTCCTAGCAAACCTAAATCAAATCCTTCATCCATATGCGGGTCTCCCGTGGCTACTTGGTGGGGACTTCAATATGGTTCTTGACGCTCGCCTGGACCGGTCCTTTCCACCCCTTCGTGCTGCAGCAGTAACATCGAATGCGCGGGCACTGCAGGACTGGATGTAGCATTGGGAAATACACGATCTATGGCGTGTGCAACACCCTACAGACAAAATATACTCATACTCCTCCCCCGTACACGACCTACATGTCCGCTTGGACCGCATAATAGGCTCCCAGTCACTGCTCCCACTCCTGGCTAGGTCAGAATATCTAGGTAGGACGCACTCAGACCATAATCCCTTATGGTTCCAACTTAGCTGGGAAGCGGATCTGCCCCCTGTGCCCACATGGAGGCTGCAGCCAGCCGCACTTGAAGACGCTGAGTTTCGCTCCTCGCTGGGCACGGCCATCCTAGTCTACTTCGAGGAGAATGATGAGATGGCGAGCGACCCCATGGTGGAATGGGATGCGTATAAAGCGACCATCTGCGGGCACTGCATGGGTAACAGTGTCAGCTTCCTTGTCTAGAATAGAATCCGAGCTCCTGAGTTACGAGAGGGAGGGTGAGGGAAATGGTAAGTACTCGGCCGAACGAGGCGGCCTCCATGCGGAGCATGCAGGTCTTATGGAAAAAAGTTGAGGTGTCACAACTATGGGGCACATACTGCCAGAACTCACGCCAAGGCGGATAGGGCTGGCCGCATACTGTCCTGGCTGGTGCAAAAGACTGGCCGCGGTGCCCCAGTGGTTGCCATGCGCACAGAGGGAGAGGTGATGATCTACACGCAGCGCGAAATACACCGGGCGCTGACCGATCACTACCGGCGCCTTTACGTGGCCCGAGGCTCTGGCCCGGGGCATGTGCTAGCCGAGTTACTGGACTCCATTGACCTGCCTACAGCTTCCGAAGACCAGAACGCCACACTTAATGCCCCTCTCGCCTTGCAGGAAGTGGAGGAAGCGATTCAGGCGCTGGCGACCGGGAAATCCCCGGGGCCTGATGGCCTGCTGGCTGAATATTACAAAGCGAACAGGGAAATTCTAGCGTCCCGACTTCTTCAGCTGTATACTGCGGCAAGAGACGCAGGCTTGTTCCCACCGTCGATGCGGGAGGTGTTCCTGGTATCGTTGCCTAAGCCTGACAGGAACCCTACGCCTTGGGCTCTTACCACCCGCTGGCAATGCTAAATGTTGACTACAAAGTCTTCGCCAAAGTTCTTGCGGAACGCCTGGCGCCGGTGGTCCCCCACCTAGTGCACTCGGATCAAAATGGTTTTGTGCCAGCGCGGTCCACATCCCTGAACCTCAGGAGATATTTCAGGGTAGCGGCTGAGGCAACGAGGGACTGGCTTAGAGCAGGGTGCCTGGTGTCGGACCTAGAAAAGGCATTTGATTGTCTAGAGTGGGGTTACCTGTCGACGGTATTAGGGAAGTATGAGCTGGACGTAAACTTCCTACAGATGGTGGACCTCTTATACCGAAACCCAGTGGTTCGCGTGAGGCTGGGGCCATATGTCTCGGAGGCAGTGGCGGTGGGCAGGGGCACCCGGCAGGCGTGCCCCCTGTCCCCATTGCTTTTCGCATTGGCCATGGAGCCCCTGGCCGCGGCAATGAGACAGTGTCTGGATGATGGCATACCCCTGGGAGATGGCAACCATCAGGTATCACTCTATGCGGACAACCTGTTGGTGTTCGTCAGGGATGTGAGTCACATACCGGAGCAACTGGCCCTACTGCTGAGCCGTTTCGCTGACCTCTCTGGGCTCCGGGTGAACGCAGGCAAATCCTGCCTCTTTGCATAAAGCAGCGAGGTAGATGATCCAGAATATCACCTGCATGGCACAAAGGTCCAGTGGAAAGCGGACACATTGAAGTACCTGGGGATTCAGATTTACCGACAACCGTCTGACCTGTTCGACGGGAACCTGGGGCGGGCAGTGACAGCGCTCAGGTACCAGATCTGCTTCTGGTCCACGCTTCCGCTGACACCCACAGGTAGAGTGGCTCTTGCCAAAATGGTCATGCTTCCCCATCTTCTGTACCATTTAGCTAACCTACCCTTATTTATACCAGCTTCATTTTTCTCCACGCTCAATAAGGTCCTGCGTGACTACATTTGGGGCACATCTCGGCACCGGCTGGCGCTCGGGAAGCTGTTCCTGCCCACAGACAGGGGTGGATTGGCTGCTCCCTGTTTTGAGCACCATAATTTGGCTGTGCCACTCCAATGGATTGCCAGTTGGTTAGCAGACAGGGGGAGAGAGGACACTGCCATGGGCGAGCCGCCATACACACTGGAGCAGGTCAATACGCTCTTCCATCCACTGACGATACCGGCGCGTCCCACCCCGCTACTGTTAGCAGTGGCATACAAATGCTTCGGCAGAGCGCTGGTACTTACGAGAACAGTGCTTCCCTACACACCCTCGGTGCCACTGGAAGGCTCGCCGGGAGGTGAGGCGGTTCTCACGCACCGTGAAGGCACGCGACCCGCCTAGTGTGCGGGCATGGACACTGTCCCTCCAAGCATGGGCCCGGGCGTAATGGACTGCTATGCGAAGGGAGGAAACAGTTGGGCTCCGCAGGGACCCTATTGCAGAGCTCTGGGAGCGCATGCTTCACACCCTACAATCAGCAGGACAAACTGTGAGCGAGGAGGTGTTAGGGGTTCAGGCGGGCACAGCGGGCGATTGGGGGGGACACTGCAGGCAGTGCACCTGACACCCTGATTGGTGCAGCATATAGTGCCACAGTTTAGGAATAACGAAGGTTGAAAGTGCGCGAGCGTTGGGGGGGGGGGTTAACGGGGAGGCCGGGATACCAGGGGGGGATCAAGACGCAATGCATATCAGTGTACATGCCGCAGTTTGTTTGTTCTGATTCGATAACAATTTTCATGGTTGTTGTATAAAAATCATTTCTGTACATAGGGCTGGGGCACATAGGCCCCCTATGTTGTGGGCACACCCGGGCGCACACTCTACGCTTTGTAATATATACATGAAACGATGTAGTGACTAGAGGACACGTTGTCTTACCCGCACATGTAAACTTGACATATCAATTGGATGAGATGTACGAAATACCATACCTATTGTAATGCCTAAATACTATAAATGCCAATAAACAGATTTGACAAAAAAAAATGAAGTAAAAACAGCTGTTGACAATAAAGGAGAGGCCTGCAAAGTTTTCCTTATGAATCCATAGTTGTGAAAGTTGTGAAATTCTAGCCTACGAATAGTAAATGTATTTTTCCTATTTTCCTATGACTATGCAATGCTGGTAGTTGGACTTGGCCCTTTCTGCAGGGTCATTCTCAAACTGTTTGCCTTCACCCTCCTGTTTTCTGAACCTGTTTTTGTTGGCTTTGAAGACTTTGCCCACTTTACTACTGCTAACTAGTGCTTATGTGATTGTGCTCTCTCCTTAAAATGTGGCAGGACTGGCTCACACTAACCTTGGGCGTAGTATGCGTAGTGGTGCTCCGTAAAATTCCACGGAGTAAAAAAAACTCTGTGGAACTACGCTCCGCCCCAGGACCACACAAAACAGTATAAAACTTTTTTAAAATACCACTTACCTTGTCTGCTGCCTGCCCTGCGCTCCTCGCTGCGGTGTATCCCTTCATCCCGCATCCTCCTCCTCATGTCCCTGTAGGTATTACGTCTTCCGTGAACTGCGCATGCGCAGTTTACGCATGACGTAATACTTACTGGGACGCGAGGAGGAGGACGCCGGAAGAAGGGAGACACTGTGGCGAGGAGGAGAGAAGGCAGAAGACAAGGTAAGTGGTGTTTTTTAAAATTCTTTTTAAATGGGGCTGGCCTCGTACTCCGCTCTGCCATGGAGGCGCAGTTTTGCCAACTTCATGTTCCCAGCGGAGCGCGGAGTTGGTAAAACTCTGCAAACTCCGCTGGCAGAGAGGAGTACGATGCCCAGGGTTAGCTTACACCCAATTGGCATATTTAATTTACTTGTAAGTCCCTAGTATAGTGGCACTACCTGTGCCCAGGGCCTCCTGTGTAATGCTACTAGTGGGCCGGCTGCACAGAGTGTGCACCCATTAAGTAGTCTTTTGAACAATGTCTGAGACCTACCATTGCAGAGCCTATAGATGCAGTTTTAAACTGCCATTTTGACCTGGCAAAATGGATTTTTTTTCCAGGCCCAAACCATCCTTTTTACTACATATAAGTCACCACTACAGTAGGTCCTGGACGGCCTATAGGGCAGGGTGCAATTCATATAAAAAGTAGGACATGTACTAGTCCTGGTAGTAAAAAGCTCTTAAATATGTATTTCACTACTGCACGGCCTACCACTCCCACAGAAAATCTTTGGACTTACTGTACTACATTTTATGGGTGTAATTTCCATATGGAAATAGGTAACTCATTAATGTTTGTTGTCTCCGGAATCACAATTTAAAATCCTAGGTTATGAAGAAAATGGCACTATTAGAAAGTTGGTATTTTGTTTTTGCCTTAGCCATTTGAGGCAAGCAGCCTAAATCTGGGTCAAATGAATGGATGTGGGTGAAAATTGAGCTTTGTGTATTCCTCCTGGACAGCCACACACAATAGGGGAGCTTAGGTGAGACAGGATGGGCCATCACTGGCAGGATGGGTTGAAGGACCTTGGAAACCCCCCACTTACACTTGTACTCCATCCACACAAAGGGCTGCATACCCCCAATAGTTAGGGCGATATGTATGAAAGAACAGGTTTGCGATTCCTAATCTGCGAATTTTACCGAATCGCACATTCAGAATCGCAAATCGATATGTATGAAAGAAATCGCTAATATATAGCGATTCCTTAAAAATCGCTATTTATTAGCGATTACCCCATATGCGATTCCTTAACATGTAGGAATCGCATAATATGCGAATTCGCATCAGAAAATCGTAATATTAGCGAAAATTCGCAAAAAGGGACGATAAATCGCAATTTAGCGATTTTCTAGATTGTAACAAATGTGGACACACAGCCAGAGCGACAGGGTCCATCAACACAACAGCATGTCCCACGGAGTTCAGCCAGGCGCAGACGACGCGCGGCCAACCTCTTTGATGAGCGAGGCGATGAATCTGTGTATGCAGGACTGGAACTCAACATGTTGCAGGTGCAGCGCCTGCAGGCAAAAAACATAAAACTCTTACAAAGGGAGAAATGCGTTCTGAGGGTAGTGCTAGGCGCAGAGGTTGGCAACACCAGGACAGGTACACAAGGGCCATCAACTGCCTGGCGGCTACATGTAGCATCCAGGCCAGGCGCAGCATTCAGATGCAGCGTCAATTCAGCCATGCTGCACAGGACATAGCTAATGTGCTCACGCAAGTGACCATTGCTGTGGACGAGTTGCGTCAATTACGCACAACTGGGTCGGGAGTACTGACTCCAAGCGAAGAAGACAACCAGTCAGTTAGGAGCAGCACCACCCCACCGCCAACCTTAGAGAGACGCCGTAGTGGGAGAACCAATAGGGCTACACCTTCCACCGAACATTAGCCTGTGCATCATCCAACTTGTGAGGCACACCTTTACTGTTTAGAGCACTGTGAATGTAACATGTGCTAAATATATCTTGTTTGACTAATGTACCTTTTGAGTTGATACATATCCTGATATTAAGGATTAAAATCAACATTCACACTTACATGACTTGGCATTGTGTAGTTTGTTCTTACCTAGAAATAATTGTGCGTAATCTCATCACGCCTCTGGCGCCCAGCCGCTGCAACAGCTCTACCAGCTACCATCCGTCCAGGTCCAGGCCCCTCCACATCAGTGGATCCTGAGTCACTCAGCTCCACTGGTGTCCCTTTTCTCGTGGCAATATTATGGAGCATGGCACAAGCCACCACTATTTTACAGAACGTGTTGGGGCTGTAATGGAGTGCACCTCCACTTTTGTGGAGGCACCGGAATCTGCTTTTCAGGATCCCAAATGTCCGTTCGATGGTGCCTCTGGTAGCAATGTGTGCCCTGTTGTACCTGCGTTCACTTGCATTGTTGGGATTGAGGTAGGGAGTCAAGATGAAATCCCGTACTGCATAAGCACTGTCACCTGTGGATTAGATAAAAATATGTTAGCCTGTGACATGCACATGGTAGTTGGTATTAATGGCCCCTATGTCTGAAGGTATTTACCGAGTAGGTATCCCTCGCCAAACTCCCCTCTTGAGAGTCTACGATATATCCCACTGTGTCGGAAGATGAATGCATCATGTGTGCTGCCAGGGTACTTTGCTACGATGTCTGTGATGATGTGTTGTGCATCACACACCACCTGAATGTTTAGTGAGTGGTAGCATTTACGGTTTTTGAAGATGTGTTCATTGCCTGAGGGGGGGATATAGCGACATGTGTCCCATCTATGCATCCTATCACGTGTGGGAAATGTGAGATCTGATAGAAGTCCTGCTTTGTCTGTGCTATTGCCTGTGGTGTGCTGGGGAAGTAAATGTGATGTGGCATCCTCTGAACCATGGCATCTAGGAAGTCATGAAAGAATCGCTATAGGGCACTTTGTGACACCCCTCCTGCAGAGGCAATCACCCCCTGAAAACTTCCAGATGCCAACAAGTGTAATGAACACAGGACCTGTATTTCTGTGGAGATGGCATTTGTCCTGCGTGTGGGGTGTTCAAGGTAGGGTCTGAGTTCTGCTATTAAATCATTTATGCTGTCTTCCTCAAGCCTGTAATGTGTGTAGAGCTCCTCCTCAAGGCGCTGGGAGATGGTCACGCACAAACGGAATATCCTCTCCTGCCGTAGCCTCCTCTGTGCAGCAGCTCTCAAACGCATCCTCCTTGCAATGATGTAAAGGCCCGCCATTGTGGCAAACAGTTTTTTTAATTCAGTGGCTGCTTAAATAGTTTGCACCTGGTTACCACCTGCTCCTACTTGGTGGTAATTGCGATTCTGTATTTTGCGAATTTCCAAAAATCGCTATTTGCGATTTTTTCATACATCTCATTGCGATTTATTTTTTGCGAAAAATTCTGACCTGCGATCTTTCTGCGAGTTCCAAATTTAGCGAATATGCGTTAGCGATTTTCGCACATTGGGAATTCGCTATTGTGCAATATCGCTATTTATTCGCAGATTGGAACTTCTCGCACACGGGGGAATCGCATTTTTTGCGATTCCTTATTTTCGATGCGTTTTGCATTCATACATGCCGATGAGTATTTTCGCATTCGCAAACCCGGAAATTCGGCGATTTTCGGCCTTTGCGAATGCGAAAATGCTTGATACAAGTCGCCCTTAGTCTGGAGTCACAACCAGGAAGGCAGGGCATCTGTGTACTTCAATGGCATGCCTGTAGAAGCTTCTTCCCACTTCAATGGCACAACTGGGTATACATATTATATGTCACACACCACTACTACAATAAACTTCTAGACCTGTGGAAAATAGGCCGTGAAGTAGTACTGCTGTGCTGCTACAATGGCTGCCACTATGCTGGACTGCTGCTCTGAAGGAGATCTCACAATGCAATGCAACCTTGATTGAAAGAAATTTGTTCAGCAGACACAAATTGTTTCCTGTATCTTGTCCATGCTACATCATGGTTGGCCTGAATTAGTGGCACCTTCTACTGATTAGATTTTTGCTGTTTTGGTCTCAAGGAATTTATTCAATTTTACTCTATATTTCTAAATTGATGTGGGATTTTTCTTGTGTTGTGTTTTCACTTTCTAATTGATTGACGTGCTGCCTAAGTACTTTACACATTGCCTCTAAGTTAAGCCTGTTGGCGTTTATGCCAAGCTACCAGAGGGTAAAGCACAGGCTAGGCTGGGGTTTGCTTGTTTTTCACCCTGGCAAGAATTGTGATTGCCGCTTGAGTAGCGGTTTACCCCCCTCAACCAGTAACCTAATTTCCTGCACTCGTGTTCTATGGAAGGCACAGCCTGCCCACTGGCATTTCCTTCTTTTTGACATCCAAGGATAGGAAATAGTTGATGGGGTGGTGGGACCGTTCACATCCACCATTTTCTGTTCCAAGTAGTAGATATCAGAAAGCAGGAGATGCAGGCAAGCAGGCTGCACCTGCCCTAGGAATACTGGTAGGTGCCAGGATAAACTACTAGGAAAATAGAATGGCTAGCAGGAGAGCAGAGTGAAGCGAGGAGAAAAAGCTGATGGTGGTTGGACATGCTAGGCTAGACTGCATTATGAGGAGGGGGACACATGATTTGGTTGGTTGTGTAGGAGCGGGAGCCAGCTTTGACTCTCCAGGAAGGGAGGACAGCAGCTTAGGAGCACCATTCCCCAGATACCCAGAGATTCTCCTCATTTATAGTTCTGGCCTATTAAAGCTTTTAACACCCTTGCCCCTCTTCCCCGCTTGTGCCCGGTTTGCTTTTGAACACCCTTCTTCCCCAGTCTGTATTTAAATGGCCTCCCTCCCCACTATTGTCCATTTTCCTTTTAAAGCCCCTTGTCCCTCATGTCTAAGATAGTTTTTAAACACATTACACCCCCTTCTAAGTGTTACATGTAAAACCTCCCTTTCGTCCATGTTGATTTTAAATCCTCCCACCTGCCATATGAAAAAAGCTCTATTAACTGCTCTTATTTACGATCCTGTTGCCTGCTACCCTTGGCTTCGTTGCTTGTGTTGCCCGTTCTCTATTGCCCTCCCTCTCATTGTCCATCATGGCACATCCCCACCCACCATTAGAAAGAAAAGCGCTTTGGCATGACCAGCGCTGGCTGCATCATAGTACTTTTTTTCCAACTTTTAGCCATGATGCACCGTAGCCGTGCTGCTATACAACATGGCTAAATGACACTGACAAAGCTAATAGCTCTCACATAGGTGCATGTCTATTGGTTTTGCCAGTGCTTTTTATAACTACTTGCACTACAAATTCTGTATATCTCCCATAATTTAAAAAATACTATACAGCGTTGTGAGCTGTAAGATGGTGAACTTTCACACACTCCTACAATAAATTCCGCACCTTTTCAGTAAAAGTATAATTCACAAAAAAAGCTCAGACTTTTTTCTGGCTTTCTTGGAATGCCCAAAAATTTTAGAAGTAAATGGTGATGAACTTGGAAATGTAACACCTGTTCATTTTTTTATGTAAAGATGTGATCTATCACTACAGAACCTTTTTGTTTCTCCATTGGGAGGTAGCTTATCCCATGGAGAAACCACTACTCCAGCAAAGCCAACAACCTTTGAAGTGCTCCCACATTTTTCCCCTTGATGGAGATGGATTCATTGTGACTATTTTCAAGGGAGGAAACTATCTGCAGATTGTTTGTAAATGCCCATTACCTGGGTGCTGTCATCTTTTGTTGGTGTCCCTGACCTGGAACACCAGCACCACACCCATGATGTGTCATACTCAAAGTTATGCAATACTGGCATCATTTTAAATGTAAATACATCAATTTTTTAGTTTAAATTTCCATTTTTTAACCATTCATATAAATTCTAACTTGTAAGCGACAGTATTTGTTTTTCTAAGTGAAACGTAGGTATGCACATACCTTATTTTATTGGCCCGTTAATCTAGATAAGTTGATTTACTACCTGTTTTAAGATGAATGACTTCTCATTAGTCAGCTGAATTAAAACTTGGAAATTATGATCAAATGTGCTATTTAGTTTATCAAAGGAATAGTTAAATATTTTTACATTTTGCCCTGCTCTTAAAATAAGATTCTCACATTGAGCTACAGAAGTCAAGGAACAGCAGCTTCTTGTTTTTGTCTATTTTGTTGCTTTTATTCCATTTGATGTCTCGACCGTATAATTATTAAGTAATAAGGACGCGTTGATGGTAAAACTCAGTAGTACAAGAGGAACTTCTGATTCATAGAAACTGAAATATACACAAGAAACTACCTGTTAGTAAGCATGGTGACATTTTTATTAAACAAATGAAAAAAGACCCTCCCTCCTCTATGAACAATACGGTGCACAGACATAATATCGACTCCAAAATATCGTTTGGACAGAATATCGAGTTGTAAATATCATTTGGACAAAATATCGACAGGACAGAATATAGACAGCCAAAATATCGTTTTTAAGGTAAGTGAAGTAATATCGACTGTAAATAATATAGAAAGTGAAAATATCCAAGTATATAATCTAGATAGTAAAAAATATCGTTTTTTAAATAATATTTAATTATTTATAGTGTTTTTATGTTATAATATGTGTGAAAAGTGTCATTTTATGTTATAATTATTTTTAATTAATGATTTTTTTAAAATTATTGTGTCATTTTATTCTGTAGCGGGTTGTGGGTTTATAGGGGAATAGGGTGGGAAGTAATTTAATTATAATTAATTAAATATGTAAATTTATTAATTGGTAGTAATAATTAATTAATTGGTAATTAAATAATATTTGTTAATTATTTAAAATTTAATTGGTAATTAATTTAATTTAATTGATTAATTGCTAATTATGTAAATTAAAATAACTTATTTCGTGTAGCGGGTTGTGGGTTTATAGGGGAATAGGGTGGGAAGTAATTTAATTATAATTAATTAAATATGTAAATGTATTAATTGGTAGTAATATTTAATTAATTGTTAATTAAAAAATATTTGTTAATTAATTAAAATTTAATTGGTAATTAATTTAATTTAATTGATTAATTGCTAATTATGTTAAATTAAAGGGTTATTTTTAGGGTTCAGGGTCAGTTTTTGGTTTTTGGGTAAAGGGGTATTTTTAGGGTTCAGGGTCAGTTTTTAGTTTTTGGGTAAAGGGGTATTTTTTGGGTTCAGGGTCAGTTTTTAGTTTTTGGGTAAAGGGGTATTTTTAGGGTTCAGGGTCAGTTTTTAGTTTTTGGGTAAAGGGGTATTTTTAGGGTTCAGGGTCAGTTTTTAGTTTTTGGGTAAAGGGGTATTTTTAGGGTTCAGGGTCAGTTTTTAGTTTTTGGGTAAAGGGGTATTTTTAGGGTTCAGGGTCAGTTTTGGGTTTTTGGGTAAAGGTTTTTTTTTAGGGTTCAGGGTCAGTTTTGAGTTTTTGGGGTACAGGGGTACAGTGTAAAAATAAAGTAAAATTAAATTTACATTAATTTAATTTAATGAAATTAAATTAAATTAAATTATATTAAAATAATTTTAAATAATTTAAATTAAAAAAATTATTATATACTTACCAATACTTACGTTGTAATGGTAGTGCGTTGTAAAAGTTGTGTTGTAACGTCATATATCCACTGTTGCACTCTTTGGAGTGGGAATAGTAATTTTAACCCCTACGCTATCCAACGCTTTCCCTACTGTTGCACCCACTGGAGTGGGAATAGTAATTTTTACTCTTTTGTATTTGTACGTTAATAATATTGGCTATTATTTAATTAAATTTTGTTACTATATATATATATGTTTTAAGAAATATGATTAAAAAAATATTATGTTTTAACTTTCATTAATTATTTAATTATTAAAAGTTATTTTAAGTATTGTTAAGTATATTTTAGTAATCAATTGTTTATATTAATGTAATTAAACATTGTTTTTATTAAAGTCGATATTTTTTACAACTATATTTTTGTAAACGATATTTTTAACTCGATATTTTGTCTCTCGATATTTTGTCAACGATATTTTTGTTGGTCGATATTCTGTCCCTCGATATTATTTCAGTGATCCGAACAATACAATGTGCTATTTAATGTGTCAAAGGACAATTTAAATGTTTGATATTTTACCATGCTTTTAAAATAAGCCACCACTCACATCATTCATGTTCTGCAGAAGTGGCGGTAGGACATTAAAAGTCATGTTGAGAGAAAAGAGTGGCTACCAAGAGTGCAGAGTCATGACAAGTGAATACCTTCCAAACTGCCAGCTGTGACCTGGGAGAGGAAGCCTGGGAATGTATTTGAGAGCTCCCTTGAGAAACATAAGTCGTGGGGCATGGTGGATGAGTAACAGTGTGAGAACTTAGTAACATATCTGGTGCTACATGGATGCAGCAGATTGTTTCTGGGAATTGTTTGTCATTTGCATCCAACCAATGTGCCAGCAGTGGCATGTGCATTCAAATGCTCGTCACCATTACTAAATGATGCTGTGTGTGATGACCAAGTGCCCCTCCATGACCCAGGTTCAGGGCTGTGGCTGATGATAGGGAGGGTAACATACGATTTGAAGAGTTGGGATGTTTAAACATCTCATCTCCCAAGAATGACCCCACGCAGAAGTGCGGCTGCTACATTGCTGATAAGCATCCCTGCACTTTCAGAAGGGCCTCCATAGCAACAAGGACCACTCAAGGGAAGTCAGACCTGTCAGAGGGAGCTGGTCCACCATAACATTAGTCTAGGAACTGCCTAAGCAGAGACCTTCAGCCGCACCCCAACTTCACTGTCACTGACCACAACCAGGAGATGCTTCCAGTTTATGATGGAGCGGGTGACCCTGGTACTGCCTCTTTTGGGAATTATAAGATCTGCAGAATTACAGATGGCACAACTATTGTACCAGGCTCTTTAGGCTCCTTGATCTCTAGGAGTAACCAAGGGGGAGAATGAGGATTCCACTGGGAATTGATTTCCTTTGCAATTTCTTACTAATCTATGAATTCTCAAAGTTCATCCTCAGAATCCCTGAATTAAATTAGATATTTAACCTCAGGGATACTGCCTTTACACCTCCTTTCGAGGGACCTCAATTTGTAGCCCAATGTGAGCTTTTAACTCATGACCACAGGAGTCACAATTGTACATTTTATGGGAATGTTTTGAAACTCAACATTTCATTGGAAGATCGCTCCTAATGTAATTATCATTTTTCTCATTAATCAATTAGCAGCATGCGCTTGAGTCATTGATACTAGCGCAAGCTGCTCTGCCCTGGACAGCTCTGAACTCCTTGCACTACCTCTCTCTGGCGCTGTCTTTGCACAAGTCGGTATTTCAAATCCACATTGATAATCGTGTTCCCATAACTCATGATTCCATTACAAACAAGTAACCTTTCAAGCTCTACTGTAAGAGCCAACCTATTGGGTTGTGATTATATTTGTGCATTTAAGTCGTATAGTTTTCAGTGCACCTGAAAGAACCCATCTCAGTGTGCCACAGAGCAAGGAAGACAAGGTGCGTATCCTATTGTGTGAAAGGAATTGTCAACTTACTGCCAATAACCCTGTAATGTGTTAAGATCTATCTGAATTGCTTGCTTAGGTTTCTTACAGAGGGAGAGGTGTGGCGCCGCGGCCAGGGCGACTGACGCTGGTATATGGGGATCACGGTTGGATCCCCGGCTCCAGCGGCAGGTTAGCCCAGGACCTTGTGACTCTGGGCAATAGCTTGCTTAATCTTCCCGACGGCCCCCAGCGCCTAGAGACCCTTACGCGTGATTGTTCGCGCTTTACAAATGTGGATTGTTATTATTATTATTATTCCATCGTATGGCACACGGCGGTCAACAACCTGAGTTGCATCTTATCAACTGAACCAGTAAAGATGAAGAGGAATCATATAAAAAGTTACCTCATATGCCACAGATTCTTATAAACCTGAAGCCAAAGCAGGAATTCAACCAGCAATCTCAGATTTTATCAAGCAAAGTGTTTTGTTACTCTGAGTAACTTTGAGTAACTGGGTTGTTGGTTGCCTGGGGTTGTGATTCCTAGTCAAGCATCAACCCCAGGCAGGGTGAATCACAAGAAGTCACTAACTTAACCTGTGCTTACCCTGTATATCTTGGCACAAAAAGCAGTCAAGCTTAACTTAGTGTAAAGTATTTATGCAGCACACAAACAATAATAGAGTTAAAACACAATACAAGAAAAATCCCACACCAATTTAGAACAATGGGATACATTTTAATACATTATTCGGCACCAAAGTGAAAAAAATTCAATCAGTAGAACCACAGTTATGACGTTTTTTAAGATTTAGTTGAAAACAACAATAAAAAGCACAAGTTGTCACTCGCAGTTACCTGATAGTGCGAGACCGGGCGAAAGTCGTAAGTTTAGGCCAACAGCGATGGAGTGCGGGTGGGATACAGGGAGCCTGTCAGTCCTTCTGAAAGAGTTACCTTCACAGTCTAGTGCAAAGAGTTCCATTCATGGTGGAAGGGGCCTGGAATCCTGAAAGCGCTCTGCAAATCCACCTTACATTACACTACATACATTACAAAGGGCCAGTAGAAGGAGGGAGAGTGTTGCAGGTAGTCATTGTAGTAGCATGTTGAGCAGGCCAGGCGTTGCAGTAGTGTGAAAAGCAGGCTGGGCATAGCGGATGGTTGTTGCTGGAGCTATGCGTTGCCAGTCACTGTAAATGGTCAATGCTGTAGCCAAAGAGTTGGTTTGCCAGAATCTTGCTTTGCCAGGTGGCATGAGCGATAAAGTATTTGCTCGAATGGGCCCATTTGCATTTGCAAAGAGCCCAAAAAACTTCAGGAGATCTCCACTGAGGCCAAACCAAGGGTCCAGGATCTAAAGGACACCACTTGGAGAGAGGAACTCACTGCAGCCTGGTTCTAGGAGCTGAAGTAAGATTGTGGCGCCTGTTATGTCCCTGTGGCTCTGTACAGTAGGGCAGCAAACTAGCCCTTGGGGTCACACTGGTAGTCCTAGGTTCAATTGTTGAAGCAGGGCTCAAACAGCAGGGCAGGCTTGAGAGTTCAAGAAGGGTTCCAGGTGGCAAAGCAGTCCTTCTCAGTGCAACAGTGCAGTCTTGTGGAGTACACAGCAGGCCACAGCAGCAGGTAGGCCACTGAGCATCCTTTCGTAGGTCCAAAAAGTAAACTGAAGAGTAGGCCTGAGAGCCCTATTTTTATACCTAGTGTTTTATTTGAAGTTGGGAGATGTTTTTAGAGGTTTCTTCTTGAAGTGCTTGGACTTTCCTGACTCTACTGCTCTCGCTTCAAGCTGGCTGTAGGAACAATGCAGTGGTGACAATCCCTTTATGTGAAGGCCCAGCACAGCCTATTCAGTTGCAAGTGGGGTTCTGCCTAGCTCCACCCCGCCATCCTGCCAGCAGATGGCTCATTCAGGCACACCTAATCCCACCATTGTGTGACTGTGAAGGATTTCACAAAGTCTAAATACCAGTTACACTCAGCCATGTGACCTAGTATAGGCTGCAGGTACCAAAAGGCTATGGGCAGGAAAATGCCAACTGTCTAAAAGTACAAAAACTGGGAGGGATTGGCCCAAAGTACCAGAACCAGGTAGGGCGGTACTAAATTGAATACAAAAAGAGGAACCTAGCGCCATTTGACGTTATGCTCTAATTATTTTTTAGCAACAAACAGACCACTATCTTTTGTGTATGAATCACATTTTTATTAAACCATTCCTTTATTTGCAATGTTTGTATTTTACCAAAAAGATTTTAGTTGCATGAGAAGTAAAGAGACACACCTTTTTCAAATTATCATACACAACATGAAAAATACTTATAACGATTCACAATAGACAGTGCATGAAGTACTTATATACAAACACATTTATATACAACAACATTGGACTTTTGCATCATAACATCAAAAACTAGAATACTCTTATCACTATCTTGTTTTTGGGGCCAAACATGTGCCAAACACGGGCAAATGTTTAAAGTGTGTGCGTGGGGCATACGATTCAATGTAAATCTCTCACATCACAACAAGTTTACGCAAATTCCTCCATGTTGAAAAAAGTGCTGACGCATTTCAAGATCCAGTCCTCTGGTACCGGGATTCTCATCAGAGCTTCACGTTAATTGTCAGCGATTTCTAAAACACATAAATGAATGATGCAAACTCCGTATCAGGGGAAATGAAAACTAAACACTACTCTCCTTAAAAATGCTTAATTAAATGTTCTGTACCTGATTTAAGGACAGAGCTGCTGCTCTGACTCCTATTTGAGTGGTAACCAGAATCTCTCAACAGAAATTACTGCAGTGCGCTTCGTAGATTATTTCTACAAAACAGTAAAATGATTATATCTATTTCAGTATACTTAAATACAGGACATTGGGCAACTGGATGGGTCAAGGAACTGACACATCATCTGCCTTTGCCACCCGTCACCTCCTCTGCGCCTCGCATCATGTTTGACTTCTAACACATCCAAGATACTTTTACCGGGGTCTGCTTGACTCCTGCTTCTGGCCCGTACTCCATCGTGGTTGGACAGAACTTGTTGATTTTTCCCGGTCAGACGCAACCAGGTAGTCCCAGTTGGAGCTATAGTTTTCTAAGCACTATAATTTTATTTAAGCTTGCAAAATTTCTATCTTGACTTGTGTATGTTGGATATTTGTCATTTTGATCTTGTTTTAATCAGATTAACCTTGACTATGCTTCTAAACTGGTGTGGAGTACTTTTGTGGTGTTTTGACTGTGTTACTGTGTGTGTGTTCACAAATACTTTACAAATTGCATGTTTAGTTTAGCCTGACTGCTCTGTGCCAAACAACTAGAGCGTGAGCACAGATAAACATTTAGGGGCCCATTAGAATGTCGGGCAGTGGCACCACCGCGGTGGTGACAGGGCGGAAAAACTGCTCACGTCCGCCACATTAGGATAGCAAAACATAGGTCATTTCCCGTTCGTCGCGGAGTGCCGCGCACCGCCATCAAAGTGCGCCCGCCACCGCTGCCGTGGGAGCCAATCGAGACTCACTGCCGTGCCAAATGACGTCCGCCCCGCTCGACAAATTAGGATGGCCCAAACAAGCAGACGTACCGCAGCGGAGACACCGCCCAGCCTGAGTAGGCGGAAACTCAACAGTGGAGCAAGATAGCCAGGACCCGATCATGAACACCATGGACCCAGCCCTCCACATGCATCCGGTGATGTACCTCCTACAACACTATCGTCAGATGGGCCGCCGCGGACGCCGCCGCAGGTACGCAACTACACAAATGCAACACACAACACACAGGCCGACACAGGGTCCAATCACCACACAGACACCCTGCTGGGGGTCACAACACATCCACAAGGGCACCCACACATGACCCACCTGACAACAAGGCACCCCTCAGCATCCGGGACACACATCATCCGCCAACCAGCAGCAACGTCCGGGTCCCGGTCACGTCACCGCTGCGGTCAAACACATGCGTACTATGCAAAAGGCAGGGCCACTCCAAGGCATGGGCAGGGCACAAACAGCATAGGGACACACCACCCCCAACCACACATCAACACACCCCATCAAGTCACAGGCCAGGTGCCTATCCCGTGCACTCCCATGCACACCAACAAGTACTGCAACAACAAGCACAATACACACTCTCTGCAAAACACAACACACAACCAGGGAGACAGCCACTGCAGGAGTGGCTGACAAGGAACACACAACACCAGTGCCACACACACTGAAGGCTCACAATCCTTGCCAGCACATACACATGCAACCAAACACACACTCTGGGTGTAGCCACAAACACATCACACACACAGGGATGCCTCAACATATGCCTGCACATATCAATACACAAACACTACATGAACATATACTGAACTCCAACAGAAACAGAAACGGAAATACCCTGTCAGCCAAACTGGGGAAAAGCAAATGGAGCACATACACAACAGGAGTACACAACATCATCACTCAGGAACAAAACACACACACCATAACACAAATCACACAAGAAGTGCATCTGGACAAACACACACTGCCACATCAAACCGACCACAGATGCACATGAAACCCTAATCAACAAACACCACAAGGCATCAGGGGATGCACATCAGGCAATGCCAAGGCCACATACACACAGCACTACATGCTCAACAAGCAGTGTGTGCATAACAAGCACAACAGCACAAGCACAACAGCCACACACACACATGATTGACACAACCTCATCACACACACCACAAATCAGCACTGCACAAATACAACAGCACACCCAGGAACTGAAGCAATACCACAGCCAACACCCACACATCCAACACAACAACTACATATTGGGATACAAGAGCCAAGCCATCTCCACCACAGCACTGGGCAGCACACACAGCTGAGATGCACATGACCACTACAGAATGAATATTAGCACAAGGACAGCACACATAAACCATTGGGGCAATGTCCAGAGTGGAACAACACTTATGGCCCAAGAACTGCACCACAAAGCACAAGCTCACAAATGAAGTGACGGGGAGGCACACACACATGGAAACCAAGGGGACAGCTGACATCAAAGTGAAATAGCCTGCATGTCAGTAGCAGACATGTAAAGGGTGTACCACACACTAATAGAGGGAGTGAAGACCCACAATGGCAAGGCACAAGTGGAACACATAGAGGATGGCGTAACACCACATACACCATGCCATACAGGAGGAGAAAAACCACCATGTGCCTGCAGTGCATGACAAACACAAACACAATGCCAGTGTGGAGCAGCAGGGCCACACACTGTCTACACAAACACACCCAAGAGACATCGAGGATCAATCAAACACAACACTGATGTGCAACTCACACACTTTGCACACTTCAAACTTACCAACACAACAAGGAGGAGTCACACACAACAGCATGGACACTCCAACACACAGCACAGTGCACTACAAACAGCTCACACAAGTGCATACAATCTTCTACACAGGGCAAGACAAAACAAACAACAGGCATACAACTCCTGGGGAACACATGTTTGTTTCACACAATACAGGGGCACACATACATCCGCTACAAACTTACACCCTTCACACTGCACACCTCTGCTACACCCAAGACCACGCATCTCATGTAGGCCATGGTACCAGGACTAAGGGCCAACACAAGATAACCATACACATACACGGCTGGGCACACATAAAGGAATCCACACACATACATCATGACATATCCCAGCCTGCTTCAAAACCTTTGCACAACATCACACCCTGTGCTGGCAGTGTCCCCCAACCTGATATGTGAACAGTGTAGCCAACAAAAGCAAATCACTAAGAAGATAACTGCATGGCAGGTAAAATAGCCATCACAGATTACACTATTACCAGGGTCAGAATGGACTGAAGACCCTGTCACCCCTGTCTAAAAATCTGATGCCTGCAAAGAGCCTCGCAATGTTGAAGTGATACATAGAGCATGGGGCACAGGCAATCAAATGCAAACAGAAAAAAACTTTAATCAGCAAGGACACTGACAAAACACACAACAGAAGTAATTGTATTTATTCACATATTGCACAGATGTAGCAGTAGAACAATAGTAGACAACAGCAAGGCACAAAATGATGTACAAATGCAAGATACTATTCACAGGTGAAACACAAACAGGAAGGCCAGTGTCCATAGCACAGGTGAGAGGCCAACACAGCAGAGCAACAGGGCCAGTGTCCATGGCAGGTGAGAGGCCAACACAGCAGAGCAACAGGGCCAGTGTCCATGGCAGGTGAAACAGCAAGTACATGAGAGGCTGCACAGGGGAGAGTACAGCACAGCAGAGCAACAGGGCCAGTGTCCATGGCAGGTGAGACAGCAAATACATGAGAGGCTGCACAGGGGAGAGTACAGCACAGCACAGCAGAGCAACAGGGCCAGTGCCCATGGCAGGTGAGACAGCAAGTACATGAGAGGCTGCACAGGTGAGAGTACAGCACATCAGAGCAACAGGGCCAGTGACCATGGCAGGTGAGAGGCCAACACAGCAGACCAACAGGGCCAGTGTCCATGGCAGGTGAAAGGCCAACACAGCAGACCAACAGGGTCAGCAACACACCCATGTTCTAAACAATGTTCAGGACTAGCACACCTCTATGAGGCACAGGTGTATGAGGGTGATGTCAACTCACTCCTGGCTGTCATGCGGACTTGTACCTGGCTGTGTGTCGGGGACAGCAGGCCCACTTGACTGTGGCGATAGAGCCCCAAGTGATGTGGGGCTAACAGTGTCTTGGCAAGCTGGAGGGCTATGTGGACCAGGTGGCATAGTGGCACGTGGAGGTGGAGTCATGCAGACCTCTGACACAGTGTGGGTGGGAGAGGTTGGAGGGGTGCCCTTCCACTTTTTGGGACTATGAAATGGCTTCCCTGTCTTGGGGTTGATGGGAAGTGGTGATGACACAACAGGCACAGACCCCAACTGTCCCATATCAGGTGCAGACACTGGCACTACCTCTGGAGATGTGCTGGATCCTGCGGAATACTTGGTCTGGCTACGCCTCTGGACCACCTTCCCCTCTTTGCCAGGTATACCCCCTACAGTGCCCTCCTTTGACTTCTTGCCAGGGCTGGTCACTACAGTGCGCTCCTTTGCCTTCTTGCCAGGTGTATCCCCTACAGTGCCCTCCTTTGACTTCTTGCCAGGGCTGGTCACTACAGTGCCCTCCTTTGCCTTCTTGCCAGGTGTATCCCCTACAGTGCCCTCCTTTGACTTCTTGCCAGGGCTGGTGACTACAGTGCCCTTCTTTGCCTTCTTGCCAGGTGTACCCCCTACAGTGCCCTCCTTTGCCTTCTTGCCAGGGGTGGTCTCTACAGTGCCCTCCTCCACCTGCATCAATGGTCGTGGAATTGGGGTAGATGTGGTGGGTGGATGTGTCCCTGTGCTCTTCCTAGGTGTACCCCTGATATGCAACACCTCCTCAGTGGGCACAGACACTGCATGGGTAGGTTTGTGAGATGTTTTAGTGACAGGAGAGTCTTTTGCTGGTGATGCCTCTGCGGCATGTGAGCCTGATGTCTGCCTGATTGCTCTTCTGGCCTTGCTCTTCCCTGACTGCCTCTTGTCTGTGCATTCTGGGGTGGCCATGCTCTTCAGTGGTGATGGTGTCTGTGGGCGGGAGTGTTTGGCTTGTGCCTGTTGTGTGCTCCTTGTGCTGTACCTTTTCGTTGACGCAGGCAAACCGTGCACACTGTCATCTGATGTGGTCACTGACTGGGGGGTGGACAAAGGCACCTGAGCTGCAATGGGAGCATGTGCTTGTTAAAGGGCTGACGTGACTGTGGATGACAACGCCTGGACTGTACGGTGTAGCCCACCCACGTCAGAGTGTATGCCCTCCATGTATGCAATCACCTGGCCTAATTTCTTGTCATGGTCACTGAAGGCATTGAGCAGGGCAGTCTGGCCCACACAAAGCTGGTGCAGGAGCTCTACACACTCTGCACTGGCAGCGGTGCCAAGTGTGATTGTGACTTGTCCCCTTTTAGTGAGACGGATACGGGCAGCCCCAGAGGAAGTGGATGGGAGGCTGGGCACTGGCCGCTGGGTGGTAGATGATGATGCAGACTCCCCATCCCCTGTGCCTGCCAACATGGATGCATCCCCGCTGGCATCAGATGATGTGGTACTCTGTGTCTCAGCCACGGATTCCTCCTGCATACTTCTGTCCCCCTCAGATGCGCTGGTGGGCTCTGTGTCACTGGCCTCCGCTGCAGCTGTAGTGCTACTCTCGCCACCATTGGTTTCTGGCTCATGTTCCTCCGTGGTCTCTTGCGAATCTGCATTAGAGGGAGATACAGGGTTGTGTAAGTGTCATCATCTGGTCACACGAATTCAAATCAATGCAGTACAGGAGAGCCCCAAACCAACATGGTAACCACCACACCCTGCAATCACTGTGCAGCAACACACTACATAGACCACAACAGTGCCTGTAACGCAGAATAACTGCCATGAATGAGCCATGTTGATGCCACACAGCACCACACCCTACCCGTAGATGGAGTGCCCCCCCCCAACTTGCCCTGGCCTAGGGACATGATGTGGGTACAACACTTATTACCAATGGCAGACCTTCAGGGAACAGGAGGGGACAACACACACACCTATTATGACATAACATGCCACAATGCCAAGTACCATGTGGTAATCTGGGACACATTGTTGTCAGATGTGTGGGCCTCAACGATCATGGTGCATGCAAAGTAGGCATACATGAAGTCACACTCAGAAAGTTGACACTGCAGTTCACCCCATTATAGATTCCCCACACTATCTCAATGATGAATGGCCATGTGGAGCCTAACCCATCTGGCAATGCGAAAGTACAGCTGGGAGTTTCAGCTTAGTAAGGCCAGGGTGGGGCAATGCCTGATACAACCACACATCACAGCAGCCACTCACATTACACAGCACATCACAGCAACACACGCACATCACATGGGTCACCGGTGCCACAGGCCCTGTACACATGCATCCACTTCCAGCAAAAGTAACCCTCCCCAGATACTCACCAACCCTGCCTTGCTGCCGATGCTCCTTCAGACGTGCATCCAGGTCTGGATAAGTCACTGCCAAGATGCGGCCCATCAGTGGAGTCATGCTGCGCCGTGCCAAAAGCCCTGTGCGTGGTAGCATCCCCAAGGTCATCTCGGCAAACAACCTTTACAACGCAACTTTTACAACGCACTACGATTACAACGAAACTTTTACAACGCAACATCCATTACAATGCATGCCATTACAACGCAACCATTACAACGCATACCACTACAACGCATGTCATTACAACGCAGTCATTACAACGCACACCATTACAACGCATAGCATTACAACGCATAGTACCCTTACACTATCCAACACTTACCCTACTGTTGCACCCCCTGGAGTTAGAATAGTAATTTTTACCCCTACACTATCCAACACTTACCCTACTGTTGCACCCCCCTGGAGTTAGAATAGTAAGTTTTACCCCTACACTATCCAATACTTACCTTACATGCAATGTAATGTTATGCGTTGTAATGGTATGCGTTGCAAAGGTAGTATGCGTTGTAATGGAATGCGTTGTAAAGGTAGTTTTTAAAAATTCGTTGTAATGGCATGCGCTGTAAGGAAATGCGTTGTAATGGATGTTGCATTGTAAAAAATGTGTTGTAAAGGTATGCGTTGTAAAAGTATGCGTTGTAACATCATACATCCGGTCATCTCTGCCACTTGCTTTGCCAGCCGGCTGATGTCGTCCCACCTCTTGTGACAGTGGGTGCGTCTTCTGTTGGAAAACCCCCAGGGCTCGCACCTTTTCTGCAATGGTCCTCCACAGGGCCTTACACTGGTGTACCTTGAGCTGCAGGTATGAGAGAAAAGAAGGGTAAATGACCAGTTACACAATGTCAGATACCAACATTTCACAGTATAGTAGTAAGACACAGACTCAGGACTAATTGTAACCTCCCTCCCTCCAAAACTGGGGGACCCCTCACAAGGGCACTCTGAATGGCCCAAACATTTGTGATTACATGCAAACATTGGGCCATATAGGCTCCATAATAATCTCACAAATGCAGGATGCCTCAACACAATATGCATCGCCAGACGTGTGTAAGTCTGAAATTATACAGGGCAAAGATGGGGCATATCTACTATTCAGTGTGAAGGAACAGGAGCAAGGAACATGTAAGTCTAGTGATGTTTTATCGTTTGGGTGGGCAGCCACTGAACCTACTCTCTGGGTCACACTGACTCAGACTACAGGGGCACACTGAAATATTCACACAAGCAATTACTGTCCTGGCACCTACATGGCTAACATCCGTTGGCTCTGTATGGCTGACAATGTAACACACCCCACTCACACAAACAAGTACAGGCATGGAAAAGAGTGACATTGGGACACAAACACTCCCTCCCCCTGGAGACAGCTTGTCTGTCAGTGTTTGACACAACCCCACACCCTCAGGCATATACTGCAGCTGCACAACTACACGTCTGACACCCCCCCTGCCCTACGGCTACCTTCATGGAGACTTACCACTACATTGGGACCACCAAACAGCCGTGGGTACTGTGCCAGCACCTCATCCACAAGGACATCCAGCTCCTCACTTGTGAATGGACTGGCACGGATCTTCTCTGTCCTTGCCATCCCTGTGGACATGGAACACCTGTGGTGGAAGTGAGTGGTGAGGGGTCCCAGGCAGCAGGCTCTTCAGGCAGCAGCAGGAGAGGGTCCCAGGCAGCATGCTCTTCAGCCAGCAGTAGGAGAAGGTCACAGGCAGCAGGCTCTTCAGGCAGAAGCAGGAGAGGGTCCCAGGCAGCAGGCTCTTCAGGCAGCACCAGGAGAGGGTCAGGCAGCAGCAGGAGAGGGTCCCAGGCAGCAGCAGGAGCGGGTACCAGGCAGCAGCAGGAGAGGGTCCCAAGCAGCAGCAGGAGAGGGTCACAGACAGCAGCAGGAGAGGGTCCCAGGCAGCAGGCTCTTCAGGCAGCAGCAGGTGAGGGTCCCAGGCAGCAGGCTCTGTGAGCAGTGGAAATGTGAGGCTCACTTCCACAGATTGATAGCCCCCTGGGGTCGTTTGGAAGCTGCAAAGCAGCAACAATTGGTTGTCCAGGTCTGCCTCTTTCAAAAGTATCCAATGACCGAGCACACCGTCCGCGATTTTCAAATCTGCATGGTGCCATCGCGATCATCGCTCCCATTGGCTGTAGGTAATGCTCAATGGCGGTGATGCACCGCGGTTGCCCGGGGTGCGCTACCGCGATGGTGCATCATTCAAAAGTATACAATGACCACCTCCGCGGTGGCGGAGCATGCCCACCGCCATCTACACATGTCCATATGCCAATGGCTACCGCACTTGTGAAGGGGGTGGTGCTGGTGTCACACCGCCGTGGCCAGGGATAGGTACCGCGATTCATGCGGCGGAGCATGCCCACCGCCATCTACACTTGTCCATATGCCAATGGCTACCGCACTTGTGAAGGGGGTGGTGCTGGTATCACACCGCCGGGGCCAGGCGGTAGGTACCTCCGTTTTCGTAACATTTAATAGCTATGTCCATCGTGAACACTGTATCAGTACCCAGCAGCAACATGGTGAAGGGCACCTCATTGTACACACAATGCCATTCTTCCATGTCATCCACAGGTGGATGCACGTTCTGTGTGACACACTTTGGTCTGTGGTCCCTGCCATGTTAGTTATGCATTTGATGGTTGATGATGCTTGACACTCTTGAGCTGGTGTCAATGATGTTGAAGAAATCAATGTATTGTGGGTCAGTGCTGACCTTGACAAGGCTTGTGTCACTGTATGTTATAGTACCAGACTGGTGCTTTCACATCAGCTCATGCACACAACTGAAAGTTTTCTTGCTACTGTGATCATTGTGTTGATGGATGTGTGCAGACTTTACATGATGCATTGAGGTGTGACAGGTACAGCAGATGGGTATGATACAGTCATGGTAATTTCAGACACATTTGCGGATGTTACAGCACCTGCCGTGCACATGTGAAATGTGTGGTTCAGTATGTGTGCATTCACATTCACCGATGTGTTTGTGGCACTTGTGTATTGTTATTGGAGAGGTGTGCCCTCTGTGTGTATCAAAAGGCCACCCATGTAACCTGGTGTGCCATGCATCTCTCGGGCAGTCCTTGTTTTTCCATGACATCGTTGATGGTATGTGCTGTGGCAATCTCATGATGGTTGTCACTGACATTTTCAAATTTACATCTCAACTAGGAGGAGGCCAAATCTCCTACGTTACCTGACAGTGCTGGAGGACATGGAGAATGTTGCAATAATTCGGAAATTCCGCCTGGACAGACCAACACTGAAGATCCTGTGTGATCTTTTGGAGTCCCACCTGCAGCCTCGCCGTCACTGTCCCAACTGCATTCACACCCACATACTAGGTGATGGCAGCCCTCCACTTTTTTGCAACTGGTTCCTTCCAGGAGACCGTGGCCAGCGCTGGAGGGATGTCGCAGCCCATGTTCAGCCAGGTGCTGAGGGATGTTCTTGCAGCCATGATGCTCTATAGGAATCGCTACATTCATTTCCCTATGGGAGCAAAATTGGCCCGTGTGAAGGGTGACTTCTATCCCCTTGGGCGCATCCTACATGTTGTTGGTGCCATCGATTGCACCCATGTAGGTCTGGTGCCACCACAGGCAACAGCAAACACAACAATGATGGACAGAATGTGGCTCAATGTCACACATTCACCCCAGTCCAAAGATCTGGGCCCAAATCCATCGTTTTTCCACTCCACACCACCCTGGGTTAGACAATGGCGATATGCAAATCAGCGCTGACCCTGTGCCCCATGGGAACAGTCCAGTCCGAACTACAAAAGCCATGTCCTTCCCAGAACGGAAACAAGCATCCGAGGACCGGCCCGGTTTCGAGGTAACACCTCTCTTCAGCCCGGCTAGCTTGATTCCAGTGGTGTGGAGTGCCTGGGACTCACGCCTGAGCATCCCCAGTACACTTAGAGCGGTAACTGCAAACACAACAATGATGGACAGAATGTGGATCAATGTCACACATTCACCCCAGTCCAAAGATCTGGGCCCAAATCCATCGTTTTTCCACTCCACATCACCCTGGGTTAGACAATGGCGATATGCAAATCAGCGCTGCCCTGTGCCCCATGGGAACAGTCCAGTCCGAACTACAAAAGCCATGTCCTTCCCAGAACGGAAACAAGCATCCGAGGACCGGCCCGGTTTCGAGGTAACACCTCTCTTCAGCCCGGCTAGCTTGATTCCAGTGGTGTGGAGTGCCTGGGACTCACATCTGAGCATCCCCAGTACACTTAGAGCGGTAACTGCAAACACAACAATGATGGACAGAATGTGGATCAATGTCACACATTCACCCCAGTCCAAAGATCTGGGCCCAAATCCATAGTTTTTCCACTCCACACCACCCTGGGTTAGACAATGGCGATATGCAAATCAGCGCTGACCCTGTGCCCCATGGGAACAGTCCAGTCCGAACTACAAAAGCCATGTCCTTCCCAGAACGGAAACAAGCATCCGAGGACCGGCCCGGTTTCGAGGTAACACCTCTCTTCAGCCCGGCTAGCTTGATTCCAGTGGTGTGGAGTGCCTGGGACTCACGTCTGAGCATCCCCAGTACACTTAGAGCGGTAACTGCAAACACAACAATGATGGACAGAATGTGGATCAATGTCACACATTCACCCCAGTCCAAAGATCTGGGCCCAAATCCATAGTTTTTCCACTCCACACCACCCTGGGTTAGACAATGGCGATATGCAAATCAGCGCTGACCCTGTGCCCCATGGGAACAGTCCAGTCCGAACTACAAAAGCCATGTCCTTCCCAGAACGGAAACAAGCATCCGAGGACCGGCCCGGTTTCGAGGTAACACCTCTCTTCAGCCCGGCTAGCTTGATTCCAGTGGTGTGGAGTGCCTGGGACTCACGTCTGAGCATCCCCAGTACACTTAGAGCGGTAACTGCAAACACAACAATGATGGACAGAATGTGGATCAATGTCACACATTCACCCCAGTCCAAAGATCTGGGCCCTAATCCACCGTTTTTCCACTCCACACCACCCTGGGTTAGACAATGGCGATATGCAAATCAGCGCTGACCCTGTGCCCCATGGGAACAGTCCAGTCCGAACTACAAAAGCCATGTCTTTCCCAGAACGGAAACAAGCATCAGAGGACCGGCCCGGTTTCGAGGTAACACCTCTCTTCAGCCCGGCTAGCTTGATTCCAGTGGTGTGGAGTGCCTGGGACTCACGTCTGAGCATCCCCAGTACACTTAGAGCGGTAACTGCAAACACAACAATGATGGACAGAATGTGGATCAATGTCACACATTCACCCCAGTCCAAAGATCTGGGCCCAAATCCATCGTTTTTCCACTCCACACCACCCTGGGTTAGACAATGGCGATATGCAAATCAGCGCTGACCCTGTGCCCCATGGGAACAGTCCAGTCCGAACTACAAAAGCCATGTCCTTCCCAGAACGGAAACAAGCATCCGAGGACCGGCCCGGTTTCAAGGTAACACCTCTCTTCAGCCCGGCTAGCTTGATTCCAGTGGTGTGGAGTGCCTGGGACTCACGTCTGAGCATCCCCAGTACACTTGGAGCGGTAAATGCAAACACAACAATGATGGACAGAATGTGGATCAATGTCACTCATTCACCCCAGTCCAAAGATCTGGGCCCAAATCCATCGTTTTTCCACTCCACACCACCCTGGGTTAGACAATGGCGATATGCATATCAGCGCTGACCCTGTGCCCCATGGGAACAGTCCAGTCCGAACTACAAAAGCCATGTCCTTCCCAGAACGGAAACAAGCATCCGAGGACCGGCCCGGTTTCGAGGTAACACCTCTCTTCAGCCCGGCTAGCTTGATTCCAGTGGTGTGGAGTGCCTGGGACTCACGTCTGAGCATCCCCAGTACACTTAGAGCGGTAACTGCAAACACAACAATGATGGACAGAATGTGGATCAATGTCACACATTCACCCCAGTCCAAAGATCTGGGCCCAAATCCATCGTTTTTCCACTCCACACCACCCTGGGTTAGACAATGGCGATATGCAAATCAGCGCTGACCCTGTGCCCCATGGGAACAGTCCAGTCCGAACTACAAAAGCCATGTCCTTCCAGAACGGAAACAAGCATCCGAGGACCGGCCCGGTTTCGAGGTAACACCTCTCTTCAGCCCGGCTAGCTTGATTCCAGTGGTGTGGAGTGCCTGGGACTCACGTCTGAGCATCCCCAGTACACCAGCGCTGATTTGCATATCGCCATTGTCTAACCCAGGGCCCAGATCTTTGGACTGGGGTGAATGTGTGACATTGATCCACATTCTGTCCATCACTGTTGTGTTTGCAATTACCGCTCTAAGTGTACTGGGGATGCTCAGACGTGAGTCCCAGGCACTCCACACCACTGGAGTCAAGCTAGCCGGGCTGATGAGAGGTGTTACCTCGAAACCGGGCCGGTCCTCGGATGCTTGTTTCCGTTCTGGGAAGGACATGGCTTTTGTAGTTCGGACTGGACTGTTCCCATGGGGCACAGGGTCAGCGCTGATTTGCATATCGCCATTGTCTAACCCAGGGTGGTGTGGAGTGGAAAAACGATGGATTTGGGCCCAGATCTTTGGACTGGGGTGAATGTGTGACATTGATCCACATTCTGTCCATCACTGTTGTGTTTGCAATTACCACAGGCAACAGAGCACATTTATAGAAACCGTAAACATTATCATTCTATCAATGTGCAGGTGGTGTGCCTTGCGGATATGACCATTTCCCATGTGTGTGCAAGATTTCCTGGCTCTGCACATGATTCGTACATCATGAGGAACAGCATGGTGCCACAGATGATGGAAAATCTGCATCCCGAGCGTGCTTGGATTGTGGGTGAGTATGCCTACTGATATGGCGTGCTGTGTGTTACCTGCTGCATGCACTCTGGCTGTGCAACATTGCAATGGGTGTTTGTCATTCACAGGTGACTCTGCATATCCCAGTAGGCCATGCCTGTTGAGCCCGCTAAGGAATCCCAGGACCCCGGCTGACATCCGGTACAATGAGGCCCATGGCAGGACCAGACGTGTAATTGAGCGGACTTTTGGCATGCTGAAGTCAAGATTCCGCTGCCTTGACAGGACAGGATGTGCATTGGCATACTCGCCTGGGAAGGTCTGCAAGATCGTTGTGGCATGCTGTATGCTGCACAACCTGGCCATCCACAAGGGGATCCCCCAGCTCCTGGACGATGGTGAGGAACCAAGGCCACCACCTGCTCAAGGACCTGAGTCCAGTGATGATGACAGTGGAAAGGAGGAAGGAGTTGACCTGCGCCAACAGCTCATCGACCGCTACTTCACTTGAAGGTGGGTGACGAGGTATGACGTGCACATTGTCTGGTGTGGTTGCTGTTGTTGTGAAGGGCTATGCGCGGATGTAACAGACAGGCAACGGTTCAGTCACCTGTGTGTGGTAAATGTGACATTGACGTTCCATATGGGGACGTATGCTGGACTCTATTTGTTCACACCTGCAGCCCATTGTCTTGTATGCCAGTAGTGTCTTGTGTATGTTTTGTGTAGTGTTCTGTATGTGATGCCACAATGACACCAGTGACTGTTGTACTGTTGTGTCTCCCTAGGTGCTTCAGAATAATCCTGCCCTACATACAGTACATCATTGGACACATCATAGACATTGTCGGCACTGAAAATATTGCACTAAAAACGATACTGCACAAAATCTGGTGCGTCAGGTATTTTATTTGGAAAGTGGACATGTGATTTGTGCGTGAATATTTACATGAAGGTGGGGAATGAGCAGTGACTTGACAGTCATGGTCGATGAGATGCAAGAGTAGACACCACATGGATGTGGTGACCCAGTCCAACAGACAAGTGCCATTGCCAAGGAAATGTGGGAAAAGACATTCCAAACAGTCAATGCAGTGGGGAAGAGGGTTGCCATCAGGGCTGGCTCCTTGACCGGCGTGTGGCAGGTGCTTTGCCTCTGGAGACTCCCAGGTTCTTCTTTGGATGCCCCCTTGATCTTTTTGGCGGTGGGGGGTCTGCTAACTGGCCAGCGGCGTCAGGGGACTCACCCCTCTCTATTGCTGCAGGGGAGGATGGTGCACTGTCATCCTGCGGCACAACAGGAGGGGACAGAAGTGTTGGTTGGAACACAGGCCTGTCCCTCTGCAACGCCACTTGCTGGCCCATTAGGTCCACCATCTGTCAAAGGCGGTTGTCGATGGACCTCATCAGCAGGATGAGCTCCCTTAATAGTTCATCAGACCGGCCACTTTGTCCCTGGACCTCTTGGTATGCCTCCACAACTCTGGTGAAGTGATCCAGGGATGGTGTCCACTCCCCCTGAGGTCTGGTGGTGACCCTGGCCCTCCCACCTGCCCTGCTGCCACGGACCTGTTGCCTCACCACTGTGGGTCCAAGCACACTCTCCCTGCACTCCACAGTTGTTGGTGTGGCCTGGTCATCCCCTGGGACAGGGAGGGTGCTGCAGGTGGTACTGGTGGTACCGGTGGTGGTGGTGGTGGTGGCGGTGGTGGAGGCACAGGCCATGACTGCAGGGGTCTGCTGTGCTGTTGTTGTTGCAGCAGACGTGGTGGTGGGGAGGATGGGGTCTTGGGACCTGTGGGTCTGTGGCACACCAGATGGGCCGGACTGGAGCTCATCGTCCAAACTGTCCTGGGAGTCAACATCTGAGAGTCCATGTACCGGGGGTGGAGACTGGCTCTGTTGTTCGTTGTTGTGGTCCTCAGCAGTGAGTTCTTCATCACCTGTGGATTAGATGGGGAATGGTCAGTGTTGGGCACTGTGCAAGTATTGTATCATCTGTGTATCATCGACTGTATGTACACTACACAATTATGAAGTCTCCACTAGTATTATTGATTGCAACACTGTGTGTAATTTCGAGGAACATCATTTACTCATACATGTCAGGTATCAATGCATTGCATGCAATTGTTGCTGTGTGTAGGGATGCAGGTCTCTCACACACACACATCAGGAAGAGTTAAGATGGCTACCTACCTGTAAGTCTGTTTGTTGAATAGTGCAATGGCTGACACATGCTCCTGGGTGGGGGAGGCCTCCATGCTGCTGGAGTGTGGGACAGGGGGCATGGTGGGAGTGGTAGTGCAGGCCTCCCTCCAACAGACAGACATCACAAGCAAGATAGCTACCTACCTGTTAGGTGAGGGTGCACAGTGCAATGGCTGATACATGCTCCTGGGTGGGGGAGGCCTCCATGCTGCTGGAGCATGGGACAGGGGGCATGCTGGGAGTAGTAATACTGGCCTCCCACCCCCAAACAGTGCTCCAATACAAGATAGCTGCCTACCTGTAAGTCTGTTTGTTGAACAGTGGAATTGCTGACATATGCTCCTGGGTGGGGGAGGCCTCCATGCTGCTGGAGTGTGGGACAGGGGGCATGCTGGCAGTGGTAGTGCAGGCCTCCCTCCAACAGACAGACATCACAAGCAAGATAGCTACCTACCTGTTAGGTGAGGGTGAACAGTGCAATTGCTGACACATGCTTCTGGGTGGTGTTAGGGGGGGATCCATCTTGGTAGGCTGTGGTACAGGGGATATGGTGTGAGTTGTTGTACAGACCTCCCTCCCCCATACAGGCTTCCTAAGCAAGATGACTAGCTACCTGTGGGTGAGGGTGGATAGTGTAATGGTGTTTGGGTTGTACATGGAAGTACTTCTCAGTGTGTTGGTTGCCATTTGTTTGTACTAACCAGCCTCCGTTCCCCCGGCTACTCCTGTGAGACTCTCAGGATGCAGTATGGCAAGAACCTTCTCCTCCATGGTGTGAATGTTTTCTGTGGGATGGGTGGGCCACTGCCAGTCACGTTCGCCAGCTCCCAGTTCTTGCTCTTCTTCTCTTTGACAACCCTCTTGAGATCATGCCACCGCTTCATGATCTCCTTCTTGGATCTTGGGGTGGTCCCTACTGCATTGACCCTTTGTACTATCCTTTCCCACATTTGTGTCCTCATGGCTAATGGTGTCTGTTGGACCAGGCTACCAAACAGTTGTGGCTCTACTCTCACTATCTCATTGACCATGACTGTCAACTCACTCTCTGTGAATTTGAGCATTTTCTGTGATGTCATGGTGTGTGGTGGTTGAAGTGTTTGTGGGTGCAGGTGTGTGGGTGGCGGTTGTGGTGTTGGTGTGTGAGGTGTGTTGTGTGCTGGGGGATTGTTGGTGCTGGTGTGATGGTGTTAGTGATGGTGGTGGTGGATGTGTGTGTGTGCTGTGCTCTTTTGCCTTTCCTGTCAGATGTGGTGTATGGCCTTCTCTTCTGGAGTGTTGAAAAGGATTGTGATCAGTGAAGATGGTGGTTTTATACTCAGCTGTGTGGGTGTGTCCAAGTGGAATTTGGGTGTCATGTATGTTGTGGGAGTTGTCCTGTGCTTTTATATTTTTATTTGCATTATTTTGTTTTATTTGTATGTGTTTTATGTATTTGGGGGGCATGGTTACTTTGATTTGTGCCATGTTTGGCATCACTGCGGTGTTTTGGAATCGTCCGCCATGTTTTTCATGTTCCGTCCGCTGCGGTGGCTATGCTGCCGCTCTTCCTCTATCTCTCCCATTCACTCTTGTGTGCGACCGCGGCGGTTGGTAACAGCGGTTCAGACCGCAACACCCTCGGGGATATCCTAATTTCCCGTGCGGTGTCTCCGCTCTCCTTGCGGCGGGTTGTTGCTTTTCCGCTGCTTTTCCGACCGCCGCGGTCGTTTTTTTGCCGTCACCGCCCGCGTCGGACGGTTTTGCTTGGCCCGCTACCGCTGCGGTCGGTCTTTGTTGGTGGTTGATCCTAATTTGGCCTCAGGTTTATCCGTGGCCCTGGCGGGCGGTTGTTTCTCGCCTCCATGGCGGTCGGGGTGGTTTTCCGCCCGCTATCCTAATGAGGCCCTTAGTGTGTACTACACTTACCCTGACTAGAGTGATAGTTCCTGCTTGTACAGGGTGTATACTCTGACAACCAGAAACTCCCTTTTCTAACATCAACCTTTGGTGGTAAGTGGCATCCCCTGGTAGTTGCAGCCTATTCAGAGGCCTAAACTTATATCACTCTAGTCTGAACTTTGTTGTATCATTTGCAGCATGTAAACCCCCTGATTCTCTGGTGTCTCCTATTGATTTCCTCTTCCTAGTCCAATTTGATGGATGTACTTTATTCTGTCATTTACCATATGTCTCCCTTGAAGTCCCTCCCAACAGTAAGTACTATGACAGTCAGCCCTTTATGCTATTTCTTATCTAATGTTGTTCCCTCTACCTTATTTAAGAGAGATTTTTCTTCAGGTTCAGAAGGTTGGAGGAGACTGCTACTAGTGCGGTCTCCATACTATGTAATGCTAAGAAACCTGATTGTTAGAGATCCAAGATCTAGTGGACATCCTGGAAGGCAGCTAGTTGTTTATTTACATGACTTTCAAATGCTTTCCCTAGTGCAGAAAACAAAGAAATAGGAAGGTGATTAGCAAGGATGCTGCACGTTTCTTTAGGATGGGAGAAACTTGAGTGGACTTCTATTCTGCCAGAAATTTGGCTGAGGCAAATGATGAATTATAAAGAGCCATACCTGAAGGGGCAATAGTGAGGACCAGGCACCAAATAATCCTCGGAGGACATAACTCCACAGGAGTTCCAGATTTCACATGAACCATCATATTCTGAAACTGTTCCAAAGAGAATGGATCAAATTTTTCCAAACTATTGGTGGCATTAGGTGGAGGCTGGTCAAAATCTGCAACATCCTCCTCTTGGTCATGGTTGACTGATAAATTAAGAAATATAGGGACATATTCACAAGGAGCTATAGCCGAATTAACGTCACTTTATCGCAGGGAACATCCTTTACATTCGGAACCGTTACAACGCGGTACCGTCACAATGCAGGATTTACAACGAAAGTCATTACAACGGCTTTCGCTGGAGGGCGCTCTAGGATAGGGAATAGTTTAATTCACTATCCAACACCTTCCCTACTATCCACGGGGACTGGAGTTGGAATAGTAAATTAAACTATTCACTATCCAGCGCCCCCCAATTATAACGACTTGCGTTGTAAAACCTGCGTCGTAACGGTGCGCGTTGTACCGTCATACATCCCTTTATCGCAGCCAAAGTCGTGATAAAATGACCTCCCCATTCACAAGCTGGTTTTAACAGCTCACAGCACCAGTTGACCCGCGACAGCAGCCGCAAAAAACATCACTACAGAGGACCTCCGCAACTAACGCTAATGAGATGCAGAGTAGGCGTTCCCATGCAAAAAGCCGCAAAAACACGACACCTCAACATTCACAACGACCAGCCAGATCTGCGATAAGAACACAAAACACGCAAAAAGGAGCATTAGCAGCAGGAAATTAACACCTGCTCTGACCTGGTGTAAAGTTGGACGGCAGCCTGCACCACAAAAGGGAGCCCAGCCCAGGGCATCATCGGAAGGGCAACAGATGCCATGGAGCCACTCATCATGCAGCCCGTACACCCAAGAGGGCGACAACACCCACCTTGCACACACACACACACAGACCACCACAGAGGCAGCGCAGACAAAGACAGTGGCCCCCCAGGAAATGCACCTGCCTCACAGGCCCAACATCTGACAATTTCACTGTCCACTACAAGCTGAAAGGGACAACCATCCTACGCATTCTGGCCATCATCGCCTAACAGGCCTACGGCACCAACACAGCAGACAACCAACATCCCACCCCACACCAAGCTGCTGGCTGTGCTGCACCTGTTGGCCCCTGGCACACCCCAATCAACACCCGCCAGAGTCAGCAGAGTCTCACAGCCAGCCATATCCAAGTCCCCCACACCTGTCCTGGACATCAACATCACCTTGGCACCCCAGTCCCCATACATCCAACACAATGCGCAGAAACCACTGGAGACCAAGCAAGGACCATACGCCATAGCCGCATGCACGCACCTGTTGGGGGCAATGCGCTGCACACATGTCCCACCTGTGCCCCCTGGTGACAGAGCACACATTCAGTGTAACAGGAAATACATGTCACACATCAATGTGCAGGCAACATCAGAACACGGTCAGACCTTCACCAATGTCGCCTCCAAATACACAGCCAGTGTGCATGATCCCTTCACCCTCCGACAGTCCATCAGCAACCAGCGTTCCCAGGTTGGCACCAAGGGAAATACACAACCCCTTGGCAAGTGCCAAATTAACACCCCACTCACATCTACTCCACAACCATGCAATCCACAACTCTGGCAATGCAAACCTCACAAAATCACAACCAACATGCACAACAACATGCCCAGACACGATAGAACAACTTACAATGGTAAACTGGGCAAGCCATGAACATGACCAATCAACGGCATTGTACCTAAGCCACACAATAGCCGAATGTGGGGAGAGGTGGCAACCAGGTATGTGTGAAGGATGCAGTAGAACCATGATTGGGAAAGTACACAATGCCCAGAGCGGCGGTGATGTGCTGGACAGTCCCGCAGTATGCAGAACACATCCATATCCATGGCGACATACACCTCTGGTGTGTGGAGTGTAGTGGACAGTGGACGCAACCATGTCACCCCAGCCAGTGGGGGTCCTTGTGGAAATGTTGCCTGTTACACTCCCTGTAAGTGTGAGCAGAGTGGGAAGGCCCGTCGTACGCCAGGTCAGTGTAGGGGTGTGAATAAAAAGCACGTAGCCCTGGGTGTGGTCCTCTTCCAGAAAGCCTAACGTCTCTGCCAGGGTGGCGCCTCCCAGCCCGCCATGAGGCAGTCGCCCTCCTTGTTAGCGGAGTTGACTGCGATCATGTGCGCCTGCCGTACCCCAGCCCACTGGACCACAAACCTGTCAGGCCCGACCCTGGTCAGCCAGGCCACACTGATCCCCAGCCGACACCAGTGTGTGTCAAGGAGGGCCCACCACGTGCCTGTGTAAGCTCCAAGCCCAATGCCTGTGACCCTGACAGACTCTCAGACCATAGCTGGCCTCCCGACGCTGGCCCACATTACTCCTTCCTCATTTACATATTTCACCTGCATCCTCTGCGGCCCAGTAGGTCCCATATGTTTAACTGTGTACTGGCTCTTGAATGGCAGTGACCCCAAATCCGGGCCGGAAGCCACAGCACCAGACCCCCCCTGATCAGTAAGGCATAGTTCCATATGGGCATCTTGCAACACGTGCTGCCACAAACCCTGTTCCACGCCAGCCGGCGACACGTGCTGCCACAAACCCTGTTCAGCGCCAGCTGGCGACACGTTCTGCCACAAACCCTGTTCAATGCCAGCTGGCGACACGTGGATGAGGGACCAGGACTACCCTGCGGACCAGTAGATCTCACATCCAGCACCTAGTCGCAAATCATGAATGGCAGAGTCCACACTAGTGGTCACACCGAGAGGAGTAAGAGGAAGATGCGGCTCATTCCGGACAAAAGTCGGGTCACAGTCATGGAGGTGACCGAACACGTAGTGTCACTAAACCTGAACTACGCAGGCCGGTGGGGCCACCATCCTTTGCTGGTGACACTCGGTGAATGGCCCATGCTGACCGCTCCCTCCGGCTTACACTGCTCTCGGCCTAGGCTGCGCTCAAGTAGGTCAAAGATTTGGAGCTGAACATTGAGTATGCAAAGGCAGATTATATATCACTGCATATAAGGAGAGGCGTAAGAGGATTATGCCTTACATCTTGGTGGAGAGAAAAGGATCATCATTACGGAGGTGTTCGTACACTACCGACACCTACCCTGGTGTCACTAGCACTGTGCATCGCGAGCCAACGACACGTGGCTGTGGCCCACTGCTGACCGCTGCCTCCAGTCTACACTGCGGACCGGTAGGTCACCGAGTCATGATGTAGCAATGGCAGAGTTCATATCAGTGTACCGGCATCATCGCAGACTGCATCCCCTCTCAGCCCCAGTGCCATTAAGTCTGTTCCCCGACATTCATGGACACTCTGTGGTGGAACTTTGATGGCGTATGAGTCTATGGACTAGGGGGCAGTTTTCATCCTCATGTAGATGATACCGAATTGGTGGTGGCAACAAGGCTGTCACATTCCACTCCTCCATTTGCTGCTTCCGAATAAAGTCACACCTTTCGGCGTCATGCCCTAGAGGACACCTTCCACTGTCCCCTGCAACCCGCCACAACATACACCTCGGACATTGATGGTGACCCGCTCAGGTCGCATGGTCCATCTGACTGCACCGCAAGTCACCGTCCCGTGGCTGGGTGCCTGTGCCGGGCGCAGCGTACCCGGGGCCACTATCTCTGTGCTGGTCAGGTCAGGGACCCCTTCTCCAGAGATATTGAATGACCCCTGAAGCGTAGGCCTTGGGGCCATCAATGCCATTTCTCTGTGGCCTTGGCCTGTACGCAGCCTCTGGGGCCAAATGCGTCCCCCCAGTGCTCACACACCAAAGCGAGTCCAGACCGGCCCGGACATCACAACACCGCAGGAGGCACACGCCACCACCGCAAGGACCACCTCCAACTGCCATCTTCCAGAGTCGAAACGGTGGTCCTGACAGACTTACGGAGTTGCTCAGAGCTGTAGTGGATGCCATCATATGCCTGATACCCTGCTCAGCACTCCGGGTGCCAATGACTCAGTGCACTACAGGCCATTGTCCGTTGCTGTTTGTGTTTTGTGCTGTGGAGCGGTTTCACAGCTATTTCACCTCAAACAGTGTGGTGGCCCTAAGACGTTTATTAGGAAGATGTTGCAGGTCTAACACACCCCACTGCATCTGCATCAGGAATATATTGAAGGGACACAATCCGAGACTTTTTCTTCACATGAGCGTGGTCATCTCTAGTGTCCCAACCCCAGTGCACTGCAACTCGCGGACACTTCAGTTTGCATGTTGGCTGTCCTATGAACTTTCTCCGGCTCACTCCATGTTTCTCAGCAGTTGACTCTGTTATGAATGTGTTTTCTGTTTTCGTTGCACTGGTGTCCAATGTTCAAGTGGTTGCCAGCACAAGACATTCCGTGCAGATTGGCTTACACTCACCACATAAACAAACAGATACTGTTTGAGAATGGCTCACTGTTCACTCGCCCCGTAGGTGCTATTGTTTAAACAAATCGTGTAAACCCATCATCTAAAACCTTTAACATTCAATGGTACTCTATGTACCAACGCTAAAAGTCTTTTCCAAACAAATAATCAAAAACAAGCTGATCCACACTAAAAACGTGTCGCGATTCTTCTTTTATTCTTCTTCTTTTTGCGTTGTGCATGAATTTCTTAAGTATACTCGTGAATGCATTACATCATGTATCCACTTCTTTACAGCATATTTATGTTGTTTCCCAATGCATTTCGGTATGATATACCTTCTTCAAGGGAATTCTAAAATGAAACAACAGAAACTACTATGTATATCCATCAAAAATTCAATAGGGATACAGTAGACCACCACTTCGATTCTTAATGATTGATTGTCATGCTTGCTAAAAGATGAATCAAATGGTAACTGGGTGCTAAAAATCACGCTTCCACAACCATAACCCAGGCTACTGTGTGCATAACCTCGTGCTACCTTAACCCTATACTTAAACAGCCCATGTGCCTTTCACTGACCTGTATGTTGCTGTCTGCCTGTAAAAAAACATTAAACGATTATGACCACCTATGTACCACGTGCTGCTGGTGAACTGCTAGCTGTCAAGTTGCATGAATTATACCTGTATATGACTTCAAAGGATCTTCAACGTCAATGAGGAAATGGTTGCTACCGGCTCGAGAACGTCATGCTCCAGTACTACATTAAAGAGAAAGAAACCCTGTCTGTCTATCTTGCGCAATATCGTTGTTATCCCGAGTTAAAAAACTACCGGACTGTACTCTTACCTTACTACCACATTTCTCTTCAAAACGAGACCCGCTGTCCTTAGCCAGCTGTACGCCCCACGAGTGCCACCGTACTCTAAATCCATTCAAGCGCTCGTAATGAAAGCGCGTCTGACGTCATTACAACAAACAGAACAGAAGGACCATCATCCCCTCTTCAAACGGAGCTCCGCCATCTTTGCCTAGTTTAAAACCTGCTTTACTAACTATAGCCACAAACACCGTGCATATCCCCTACCCTACTGAAAAATACCTAGAATCATACTACTACACAAGACAGTGCCAGTATGTAAATTAAATATGACTTATATCTGCTACACATATGTTTTTGTGCTTAAACCTTTATTGTGTCAGCTACACACCCGTAGGATACCACACGTGACCTATTTAATTCATATTTCAACCACCGACCACCTTCACATGCCTTATAAATAACAGTTGCAAAATACACAGAAATACTTCATAAAAAACATAACATTTCCAGTTTGTCATTGAGCCCACAAGGTTCCAGCGTATTCGAGTGACGAATCCAAAATGTTTCTCTTGGAGACAATTGGCGGTTGACATCAGCATGTGACTTTTCGTCCACTTTCTCTAACACAGTAAAACGTAATTGTGGAATGGAATGTTGTCTGTCGTTCCAGTGTACTGCCAGATTGGACTCATGCTGGTCACAAGAGTGTACAAGAAAACAACAGACAGAAATAGTGCGCTGCACTATCAAAGTTTCCACACAATATCATTGAAGAACCATTTACCGTTCTCCCAGTTTTTGAGGGTGCGGAGAATCTGTTCAGATGAGGTTCAGGGACTGCAAGAGATGGAGAGTCTTTCACAGGCATACAAAGAAAGGGGATTTGGAGATTTTACATGAGGCTAAGCGAAAAGCAATGTTAGTGCAGAGAGAGGATCTATTAAAAAAGACCATGAAGGTACCACTCAAGAGGGAGGTATTTGTCATTAAACATTCCACAGCAGCCAGAGCAATCAAGAAAAGCATTTTAAAAATATGGGAAGTTATTGAACAAGAGAAAGAGTTTCAAAATGTGTTCACAGGTACACCGATGTTTTCTCATACCAGGTCAAAAAATCTGAAAGAGATTTTTAAATGAGGTAGCGGTAAGCCAGACTCACTACATCATAAGGGGATGATCAAGTGTCACAATTGTAGTCACTGTGGCAACGTGATAGTAGGGGATGTCTTCACACACCCGCATACAGGCAAGCACATCAAGTTGAGACACACAGCAGATTGCAATACTCATATGGTAGTGTATGCTATTAAATGCCCGTGCGGGCTGGTGTATGTAGGGAAAACTACAAGGAAAGTAAAAGTTCACATTACCGAACATAAGAGCTTGATAAGAAACAATAACCCTAAGTCCAATCTGGCAGTACACTGGAACGACAGACAACATTCTATTCTACAATTACGTTTTACTGTGTTAGAGAAAGTGGATGAAAAGTCATATGCTGATGTCAACCGCCAATTGTCTCCAAGAGAAACATTTTGGATTTGTCACTTGAATACGCTGGAACCTTGTGGGCTCAATGACAAACTGGAAATGTTATGTTTTTATGAAGTATTTCTGTGTATTTTGCAACTGTTATTTATAAGGCATGTGAAGGTGGTCGGTGGTTGAAATATGAACCAAATAGGTCATGTGTGGTATCCTACGGGTGTGTAGCTGACACAATAAAGGTTTAAGCACACAAACATATGTGTAGCAGATATTAGTCATATTTAATTTACATACAAGCACTGTCTTGTGTAGTAGTATGATTCTAGGTATTTTTTCAGTAGGGTAGGGGATATGCACGGTGTTTGCGGCTATAGTTAGTTAAGCAGGTTTTAAACTAGGCAAAGATGGCGGAGCTCCGTTTGAAGAGGGGATGATGGTCCTTCTTTTCTGTTTGTTGTAATGACGTTAGACGCGCTTTCATTACGAGCGCTTGACTGGATTAGGAGTACGGTGGCACTCGTGGAGCGTACAGCTGGCTAAGGACAGCGGGTCTCGTTTTGAAGAAAAATGTGGTAGTAAGGTAAGAGTACAGTACGGTGTTTTTTTTACTTGTGATAACAACGATATTGCGCAAGATAGACAGACAGGGTTTCTTTCTCTTTAATGTAGTGCTGGAGCGTGACGTTCTCGAGCCAGTAGCAACTATTTCCTCATTGACGTTGAAGATCATTTGAAGTCATATACAGGTATAATTCATGCAACTTGACAGCTAGCAGTTCACCATCAGCACGTGGTACATAGGTGGTCATAATCGTTTAATGTTTTTTTACAGGCAGACAGCAACATACAGGTCAGTGAAAGGCACTTGGGGTGTTTAAGTATAGGGTTAAGGTAGCACGAGGTTATGCACACAGTAGCCTGGGTTATGGTTGTGGAAGCGTGATATTTAGCACCCAGTCACCTTTTAACAAGCATGACAACCAATCATTAAGAATCGAAGTGGTGGTCTACTGTATCCCTATTGATTTTTGATGGATATACATACTAGTTTCTGTTGTTTCATTTTAGAATTCCCTTGAAGAAGGTATACCATACCGAAATGCATTGGGAAACAACATAAATATGCTGTAAAGAAGTGGATACATGAGGTAATGCATTCACGTGTAGACTTAAGAAATTCATGCAGGACACATAAAGAAGAAGAATAAAAGAAGAATCACGACACGTTTTCAGTGTGGATCAGCTTGTTTTTGATTATTTGTTTGGAAAAGACTTTTCGCGTTGGTACATAGAGTACCATTGAATGTTAAAGGTTTTAGATGACGGGTTTACATGATTTGTTTAAACAATAGCACCTAGGGGGCGAGTGAACAGTGCGCCATTCTCAAACAGTATCTGTTTGTTTATGTAGTTTTTGGACTGTCTTGGGCCAGTCAGGTTGAGTGGTGGCACCATTATGATTAAGGATTAACGTGATTAACATATCTAATTTGATATACTAAAGGTGTGCAGGGCATCAGATATACTTTATAATTTACACTCACCACACACACATCCAGCACAGGCGTCACTGTACATGTGGCCCTGCCAATAAAGAGGCCAGGTGCATGTTCTTGTAGCCAGTTTAACATGATATCTGCATGTGCCTCTGTGGTCTTGTTGCATGCATGAGGGCCCTGGGCCCTATGACTTTACATTGTGCTGTGTACATCGGACGCAGACATGTCACCACAGGGAGCAGGTTGCAGCTTGGACATGTAGCTTTGTCATCACCCACTCAATTCGTAAGGGGAGTGGCCAGGGCCGTCGTACGCAAAGCCAACATGGGTGTGTGACTTCTATTTGAGCATCCCTGGTCGTGGTTCTGTACTGTGAATGTGAAACGGCATGTGTCTCTTTGGCAGTGTGGGTCTCCTTAGTGGGGTGTGGGATGGCCCTGAAGGGTCATAGACACCTACGTATGTGTCCTAGTTCGCATTCCAAGGGTTCAGCCCCCACTTACACCTGGTGGGCCACCTCCTTTTGGCGTGCTGACACATGGCATTGGGGTGCCATGTGTGGGTGGGTGAAGTGTCCCGAGCCAGCTGTGCTTGCGGGTGCCTCCTGCTGTGTGGTCTGTTGCAAGCTCAGTGTTCCCCCCTGAGTAGCTTGGCTGGCCGGGTCCTGGTAGGGGGTTACGTGAGATATCCATGGGCTGTTGTAGGGCATCGGTATCGACCGTGTGGTGGTCCTCACCGGCATCACTGATGGGTTGTATTCTGTGCTCTGCTGAAGGTGTTGTGTGCCCCTCTGCGATGTGAAGGAGAGGTGCATGTTGACTTTGTGTTGACATGTATGTTGGCGCATTGTGCCAGTTTGCATGCAGACTGTATGGCAATGTACATTGTGACTGTTTGGGGAGTGCTGGATTCTTCTGCGGGACAGTGTACATTTGGTCTTCATGCCAGATGTGAGGTCGTATGCGTACATTTCCATTTCACAGTTTCTGGCTCTGTCAGAAGTAGTAGGCATGTTTCTGTGCATGTGCAGAGCCAGTTGTGTCCTCTGTTTTACAGTGTCGGCTATGCACGTTGTTCCACATTTTCGTCAATGTGAGTGTGCTGTTCATGCTATGTGTTTGTGCTGCAGTGTGCCAAGGGGATCTGGGACATGATCCTGGGTGATTGTGGGTGTGCAGTGTGCTACACCTCGTTGTGCACGAATCTCCTCCGTCACCCCAGTCCTTGTTCATTGCACTCCCTGTTGATGTTGTTACGCTACTCTTGCGGTAGTTATCACACGTTCTTGTGAATATACCCCTCATTGTCTATTTTATCCACAAAAAATGTCAGCCACAGAGTTACATAATGCTTGCAAGGCCAGGGAGGTGTGACTACATGCTTGAGGCTCCATGAAATCATTTGGTGTCTTAAAGAGTTCTTTATACCATTTCCTGCATGGTCAATCGTTTGATAATATTGATAGGAGAAATGGGACAATAAGAAGTGCAGTCTATGGGGGTCTTTCCTGGTTTGTGAATAATGACAATTGTCGCCTCCCTCAGGACTCCTCAGGCCATTTCCCCTTTTGGAGTGATTCTTTGCAAATCACATTTAGTGGTTCTACCACTACACTGGCAACTCGCTTATAAAATTCAGGGGTGAATATGTTCATCCCAGGGTTTTTCTGGGTTGAACATCTTCCCCCCAAATGGCATTGCATTAATCACTGTGTAAATCTTTGCATCAGAAATGGGTAAGTCCAGGATGTCTCATAATATGGAGTTGCCATGTTCAGTCACAGGAATTGGAAGCACTTTGTGTAACTTGCTATTATCTGCAAATGTGTTAGCCATGTCTGTGTACTTAACGGCGCATTTACAAGAAGCCTGCACCGCTGGAGCATCACTTTTTATAGATGCTGCTGTGGTGCAGGCCACTCAATTATGTGTATGAGGCAACACAAAGCCGCCCTCTGTGGCTTTGCATACCCGCATAGATTTGGAGTGTGCTGCCTTGCCTTACTCTGCCTCAAGGAGGAGTTCATTAGGTGTTGTGGTGGGTGTTCCCAAACAAAACCCATTGATTTTGACACTGCCCCAGATTGTCAAAATCACGTAAACCTTCGGCAGAGCCAAAACCTTACCCCTCCCCAGAGCAGGCGTAATGACGTAAAATATTTTCATTTCTCTTAGTTTTTTCCTCTTTCGTGTTCCTGCACAAAAACAATCCTGCCAACAATGTAGGCACCCTTGCACTATAGTGCAAGGGTGCATGCACTGGCGCTAAGCTGGAAATTGTTCGCTCGCTGCAAAGATTGCAATGCACTCTATCTTGTAAATATGGTGCATTCCTCCTCTTTCAAAGTGGCGTAGGGCAGTGCAGCAAAAAGACTTATGGCACTGCCCTATGCCAATTCATTGATTTCTGAAGCCATGCAAGGCCATCACATGTGGCCCTAAGTGGCTTTATAAATCTTGAGTATTGCAGCGCAGTGCAAATCACTGCGTTGCGATGCTCTGCATTAGGGAGGCGTTTCTATGGTCATTGAGTGGATTTGACACATTCCCAGATTTGGCAGACGTAGAAGACCTGGGAATGCAACAAGAACCTATACCTTCACAGGTGATGCATAACCTCCTTTTTTCTGCTTTCTATGTGTGTATGCAGCACACATAGAAAAGGGAAAAGCATTAGGATTGTTTTGGTGCAGGAAGGTGCCCCTTCCTGCACAGAAACAAACCTCCCTACAATGCAGGTGCCCTTGCAGCATGGTGCAACGGTGCCTGCTTTGGCGGGAGGCAGACAAAAAGGTGCCAGCGCAGGACAAAATGCAAAAAGAACAATTGATGGACAGAATGCAGAACAATGTCATACATTCACCCCAGTACAGAGATCTGGGCCAACATTTATATTTTTTTGCTTCATGCCATTCCAGTTTGGACCCAGCCATATGCAAATCAGTCTTGATCCTGCGCCCAAAGGGAACAGTCCAGCCCGAACTGCCAGGTAAGGTCCTCCCTGGACTGGAACCAAGCATCCTAGGACCGGTTTTGGGGTTTCACCCCATATCAACTCCTGAGGCGTGAGCCGGGAGAGGAAAGTGAGTTGGTTTGTTGCCTGTTTTTTTAACCTTTCTTAATTTGCACTAATTTGTACTTCCCACTCGGGAAGGGATTGCCATACTCTATTTTAAATCGCGCATCAATTATATACAGCCGCAGGATTGTATTTTAAATATTTATCTTACCCGGTGCTGGGGGTCACAAAGGGAGTTCTGTTGAGCTGCTGAAATTGACAGGGAAGCGAACACATCGGAGTAGCGACCCGGACGGGCGCCATTTTGAGGCGGCCCAGGGTTAGCGCTCTAGCCTTCATCCCAGAGATAGTCATAAACAGGGCTTGCGCGAACGCACAACCCTATATACTCCTGAGGCGTGAGCCGGGAGAGGAAAGTGAGTTGGTTCGTTGCCTGTTTTTTTAACCTTGCCTATTTTGCACTAATTTGTACTTCCCACTCGGGAAGGGATTGCCATACTCTATTTTAAATCGTGCATCAATTATATACAGCCGCAGGATTGTATTTTAAATATTTATCTTACCCGGTGCTGGGGGGTCACAAAGGGAGTTCTGTTGAGCTGCTGAAATTGACAGGGAAGCGAACACATCGGAGTAGAGACCCGGACGGGTGCCATTTTGAGGCGGCCCAGGGTTAGCGCTCTAGACTTCCACCCCGGAGATAGTCATAAACAGGGCTGGTGAGAACGCGCAGCGGACGTGCCGGCGGCACGCCAAAGGCAAGCCCGTCTGCGCCCGTCCGCGTCTGGCCCGCGCCTAGCGCCAGGACCCCTGTCAGTTACACAAGCTGGATGTTATCCAATATCACCTATGATGCAGACACACTTAAAGAGCTAAATGTGGCAGAGAGAAAAACCAACTGCATTGTTTTGAATATTGAGTAGGGGTTAGCAACAAGCCCATGTGCCTGCCCAAGCTGCAACAGTTCGATCCCAGCCATTCAAATGTCTCCTGTTAAGGCCTTATCTAAAACAAACCAAGGGGAAGGTAAGGAAGGAGTGTTAAATCTTAATTGCCTCCTTTTGAATGCCAGGTCGCTGGTAAAGCACAGTATTGAATGTGCTTTGCTAATTCAGGAAGAAAATATTAAAATTGCTTTTGTGACCGAATCATGGACTGATGCGGCCTCTGGCCCGGACTTAGTTAAGGCTACCATACCAGGCTACCTCAGCTATACGCGGGATAGACCATTGAGAAAAGGGTGGACTGGCCGTAATATATCATAACTCCCTTAATGTCTTCTTTCAACCCTTAATCGTGGATGGGTGTGAAGCTCTAGCTTTCAATTTTACCCTTTTCAATCACCATTCTTTCAGAAGATGCTTAGTTTACAGACCTCCAGGTCCTAGAAATAGCTTCCTTAGTTCTGTGGGAAGTATACTGGAGGAAGGTCTCTGCTCTAAGGCCTTTACGGTTTTGGGGGACCTTAATTTCCACTTGGAAAACCTCATGAATGCTGACACTAAAGCACTTATTGAATTGATGGATGGCGCTGACCTGAAACAATTGGTGAAGGGACCCACGCACAATGTAGGCCATAATTTAGATGGTATTTTCTCCAACCATCCAACCTTAGAGTTTACAAAAACAATACCGGTCATTTGGTCAGATCACATGGTAGTGTTATTCGCTATTTCAGCGCAGGGTGTTCGTCCAAATCTGCCAGGACCTGCAGGGCCTGGAATAAGATTGAGGGGCGAGCGCTTGAGGATCTCATGCTTTCTTCTAAAGAGTCACTCCCATTAGAGGCTGAGGCAGCGGCCCTTGCATATACAAGCTGGGTTGAAAAGGCCTGTGCTACCCTCGCCCCACCTAAACTCCGCCTCCCGGCCAGAGCCCAGCCCTCAGCCCCCTGGTTCTCTGAGGCACTTAGAAATCAAAAGCTAGGGTGTAAAAAACTGGAAAGGGTGTGGCGCAAAGACTACAAGGAAACTGACAAAAAGTTACTCAAACAAAGCCTGCTATTATATAAAAAAAAATGGTGGGGATGGCAAAACAAGACTATTACACAAATCGCATAAACCTCGCCAAGAAATCAGCGAAGAAATTGTTTAAAACGGTTTCCGCTTTGGCTGCCCCTATACCTGCGGTTACACCCGCAAGCCCCGAACTATGTGAGGATCTAGCCAAATTCTTTTTAGGTAAAGTAGAGACAATTTTCAAGGCTTTCTCCGGCTTAGATATGCTGAACTGCCCGGCGAACACACCAGAAAACACAGCCGAGGTTACCACAGGGGCAAAACTTGAGTGTTTTTCCCCGGTAAATGTTGAAGAAATTATGCGTTTGCTTCAAGTGGCAAGATCAGGCTCCCCATCAGATCCATGCCCAGTTGCAGTGATTAAACTGGCCCCAGGTCCGATATTTACATCATTGGTAACCATGTTTAATAATATGTTCTTGACAGGAGACTTTCCGTCCTACTGGAAACATGCCTCAATTTTGGCCTTATTAAAAAAATCAAACTTGGATATCAAGGATCCAAATAACTATCGCCCCATAGCGAGGCTCCACCTACCAGCCAAACTAATAGAAAAGGTGATGAATACCCAACTGAGCTCGTATCTCATGGCCACTCAGGCACTGGATCCCTCCCAACGCCGTTTCAGAGCCAGCCATAGCACGGAATCCGCCCTAATTAAAACAACAGAGGAGATCAGAGCGGTGACGGATGCGGGAGGCAGGGCTGCGCTGGTGTTATTGGACCTCTCCGCGGCCTTCGACACATTCCACCATGTGATTTTGCTGGACCGCTTAAAGGCATGTGGGGTACAAGGAAATGCGTTTAACATACTCAAAGCATTCCTTTCCAGCAGAGTTCAGAGTGTGGCTCTAGGCGAATTCGAATCAAAACCCTTCGTCTTACCCTGTGGGGTTCCTCAGGGCGCGTCCTTGAGCCCCACGCTATTTAATATATACGTCAGCTCACTGGCCCCAGTAATTCGGGCTTTTGGCTTTGATCTTACCTCCTACGCTGATGACACCCATATTGTGGTGTGCTTGTTACCAGGGAAGGAAGAAGGAGTAGCCAGAAAATTTCAGGACTGCATGCTGGCGGTCGGAAACTGGATGGTGGTAAACTGCCTTAAATTGAATTCAGCCAAAACAGAAGTCATAGTGTTTGGCTCAAATGTCAACTTCTGGAGTCCAAACTGGTGGTGGAGCGGGTGGGTAATGCTTCCACCCCCGTGTCCAAAGTTAAAAACTTGGGGGTGCTGATCGATGATCAGCTTACCTTTCGTCCTCAGGTCAATGCGCTGTCCTCCTCCATTGCCTTCTTGCTCAAATCCATCCGTAAAATTCTGCCATTTATCCCAGGAAGTGGCAGAAAAACAGTGGTTACTACTCTGGTCCTGGTGCGGCTGGATTATTGTAACAGTCTGTTTCCTAATGCCCAACAGGGCATATTAAACAAATTGCAGGTTCTGCAGAATGCTGCAGCCTGGCTCATTCTGGGCATCCCAACATACGCCCCCATGTCCCAGGAGCTAGCCAAACTTCATTGGCTCCCGGTGTGAAAGCGGATCTTGTTTAAAGCACTGTGCCTGGTATTTAAGGCCTTACGAGGCCTAGGGCCATCATTCCTCCGGCAGTACTTCTATTGGTATCGTCCGACCAGACACCTTAGATCTGCTGATGCAGGGTTGATCGCAGTGCCTCGCATTAGGAGAGCACGCTGGGGAGGCAGAAGCTTTGTGCTGGGCGCAACCAAGGCCTGGAATGTCCTGCCCCTGGCTCTTAGAAAGATGACTGACCTTATGGCCGTTAGGAGGGCGCTGAAGACCTGGCTGTTTACCAATTAAATCCGACTCGACTTTGGCTAAGGAGTGATACTTAGCGCCAGGACACCTACGGGTAACAGAGCGCTGTACAAATGTCAAAATAAATTTAAAAAAAGACAAAAATCAGCCAGGATATCTTGACTCCAGTGGCATGGAGAGCACGGGACCCACATCTGGGCATACCCATCCCACTTAGGGTGACAAACGCAAAAAGAACAATTGATGGACATAATGCAGAATAATATCCTACATTCACCACAGTACAGAGATCTGGGCCTAAATCCATTGTTTTTTGCTCCCCATGGCAGCCATATGCAAATCAGTCTTGACCCTGCGCCCAATGGGAACAGTCTAGCCAGCATTGCCAGGCCAGGTTTTCACTGGACTGGAAACAAGCATCCTATGACCGGTTTCAGGGTTTTACCCCTCATCAGCCAGGATAGCTTGACTCCAGTGGCATGGAGAGCACTGAGCCCACGTCTGGGCATACCCGTCCCACTCGGTGTGACAAACGCAAAAAGAACAATTGATGGACAGAATGCTGAACAATGTCATACATTCAGCCCAATTCAGAGATCTGGGCCTAAATCCATCGTTGTTTTGCTCCTCATGCCATTCCAGTTTGACCCAGCCATTTACAAATCAGTCTTGACCCTGCAACCAATGGGAACAGCCCAGCCCGAATTGCCAGACCAGGACCTCCCTGGACTGGAAACAAGCATCCTAGGACCGGTTTTGGGGTTTCACCCCTCATCAGCCAAGATAACTTGACTCCAGTAGCATGGAGAGCACGGGACCCACGTCTGGGTATTCTCGTCCCACTCGGGGTGACAAACGCAAAAAGAACAATTGATGGACAGAATGCAGAATAATGTCCTATATTCAGCCCAGTACAGAGATCTGGGCCTAAATCCAATGTTTTTTTGCTCCCCATGCCATTCCAGTTTGGACGCAGCCATATGCAAATCAGCCTTGACCCTGCGCCCAAAGGGAACAGTCCATCCCGAATTGACAGGCCAGGTCCTCCCAGGACTGGAAACAAGCATGCTAGGACCGGTTTCGGGGTTTCACCCCTCATCAGTCAGGATAGCTTGACTCCAGTGGCATGGAGAGCAAGGGACCCACGCCTGGGCAGAACTGTCCCAATCGGGTGACAAACGCAAAAAGAACAATTGATGGACAGAATGAAGAACTATGCTATACATTCACCCCAGTACAGAGATCTGGGCCTAAATCCATAGTTTTATTTGCTCCCAATGCCATTCCAGTTTGCACCCAGCCATTTGCATATCTGGTTACTCAACAGTTCTCAACCTGAGCAATTCTAGGTAAAAAGTCAAAAGAGTCCAATTAAAAAAATGTACCTATACTCCAATTAAGTGATTTTCAAGATATTTTCTTCTTTATTTCTTCACAGTTCATATGCAGTCACTGCGTACAACTCTTCCAATCATTTCCTTAACTTGCAATTCATTGCCAACACGTGTTTCGTCCGGCCAATAAGCCTAAGGACTTCGTCATGGCTAAAAACAAGTGACATATACACTTGATTAGATGTTAATATAATAAATCATAATGAATGCTAGTCAAATTAACATAAAATGTACATTGTAATCTCACACGTTAACACAGGGAAAAACATTTCATCAACTTGTACTACTGCTGAAAGGTGTTCTTTACATCTCCAGTTTGTTATGAAGTGTGACAACAGAGTAAAGTGCTATTACTGATTTGAAACGAAGAGGAGTATAAAAAGAACCTACACCACAGAGTACACCGTGCAGGGAAAAGGAAAGAATTTTTTTTGTATTAGATATACTCTAAGTAGCCTAAAACGAGGTGGTATAAAAGACTTCCTATGTGGAGCAGTGTTATAAAAAGTTGATTTAGTGCTAGACTTACCAATCAAGAAAGGTCTCTGTGAAGCAATATTTAGTGGGTTTGTTCTTATTATAACGAATACAACCTATCAAAGGGATACATATGTTTTAGTATTTTAATCATATCTATACAGAAAGATTACCGATTATTAGGTGCTGTCGCTATTAGTCTACCTATTGTGATCGAAGCCTTATCTTAGAAGAAAGATGACAAAAAGAAGAAACACACCATTACTCAAATTCGGGCTTGTTGTCTCATAAGAGACAGTCTCTAATCTCTGATATATTAACCAGGTCACAATATCTTTTATATAGTATACCCTTGTATCTACATATTCATAGAGCGAACTATATGATAGAGTTTACCTGATTGGTGGCTTATTTCCCACTTGTATCGCAACTTTAGCTTTCGAGATAAATTTTATCTGGACCTGTTTATCGGAAAAAAACAAAATTAAGATACAAACTATCACTAACTTGTACTTCCTAAATAGCGGTACAGAGTTATTAGAATAATATTAAAAATCACCTTCACTTTATTTAAAAAGTCACTGGAAGAAGGGCTCTCTCATTTGTGATTGAAAATCTCCTTTTCTTTTTTATTATGCCTGTCAAGTAAAGCAATTTAAGTTGTAAAACAGGCTATTTTCATACCAATAATAAACTTTGCGACAATATCTATACTTTCAGCAATGTTATCTTACCCGTATTGATATGTCTCTCGTAGTATCTGGAATCCATGGCAGCTTAGCGTCTAGCACCCGCGCCATGTTGAAATGGGCTATTTATACTAGCCACGATGAAGACGGACTAGTATGTCATTCGTGTAGATTCAGCGTCTAGCACGGCCATTTTAGTTAGGGTGAATAGCAACTTGTGGCGAAGACGGAATAATGTGAGATCCCAATGCGTATTGAAAGTATTTTTATTAGTCCTTAAAGGATATATCATATACGAACCTAACATGATTATTAATAAGAGGTCCTGATTTCCTCACACACTTAGCTTGGAATTATTACCTTATCAGTTAAAATACAATATATCCAATAGTCAATGTTATAGTTATTACACTATTTGTTAATATAAAGAAATAATTACAATATACATTCCTTATTCCCGCAGTTAAATTGAATATTCTAAAAGATTATTAACTACACTCAAGTAGATTCCAATACAAGATTCTCAACTCTAGGCGCCATCTTAGTATGGGTTAATCCAAAACGGAAGACGAACTTAATTTAAGCGTCTTAAGTTAATATTATCTATGATTTCTAATTATGACCTAGAAGAGAATCCTTTAATATGGATTAGTGTGTAACTCGAATAGTAAAGCGAAAAAGAAGGGAGGAATCAGAAAGATAGAACCATTCATATTTAGGTGTATGAGGAACCATCATTTATGTACATTGTTGAATTCAGTCAGAAGCACTACAATTTATTATTAGCAATTCGTAGTATAAACAACATAACTTGTCCCACAAACGGTTAAATAAAAACAGGAAAGCAAATCGGAATTTATTTAGATGTGTACAAAATATATCATACCACATTTATGTACATAGCAATAGAGGTGCAATATATTGAATTATATTCATACGCATTGAGTACTAATACAAATTTTATAAAGTGTTAAATACTGAAGATCTATTTAGTCACACTTTTATTCGTATTAGTATGGTCATTATATTTTGATATTTTCATCCCAAGAAATATTGCATCTCACTATCTACGTTAATCCCCTGTTCTACAGAATGTAATCTAATTATCCAGCGTACTTCTGCTTGACGGACTCTAAGTTCCCTGTTTCCTCCCCTCATGTTTGGAGGGCTACTTTCTAGTCCATGAAAGGAGAAACCTTTATTTGGGCACAGTGCTGCATGTAACCCAACAGGGTGTCTTTCATCCATATTTTTAAAAGCACGATAATGTTCAGAAATACGTTCTTTCATACTTCTGATAGTGCTTCCCACATAGATTTTTAAACATTTACATACTATAACGTAGACTACATATTTAGTTAAACAATCAATATGCTGTCTAATTATATATTTTTGGGATCCATTGTACTCAAAATCTTTTTTCTCCTTAATTGCTACTCTGCACATACTGCAATTATTACATTTAAATGAACCCAAGTTGTGTTGGTGTAACCATGTGGGTTTAGCTTTTAAATCCCTATGATAACTAGGGCTGATTATATTACCCAATGTTTTTCCTTTTCTGTAAGTAACACTTGGATATTTGGGAATACATTTTTGTAATTGGGCGTCTGATGTAAGGAGATGCCAATGTTTTTTTAGGATATTAAATATTTTATGTGACCAGGGATGAAAACCAGTTACCATCACAGGTACTTTTTTAAGTTTGTCTTGTTCTCTTGATTTTAAAGTATCCAACCTGTTCAATTTCATTGCTCGATTTTTAGCTTTATACAAAACCTTTTTATCATATCCCCTCGATAGAAAGCGTTCTTCCATGTCTAGTACCATCTTTATAAAATCTTCTTCCTTTGTACAGTTACTACGAGCTCTATAGAACTCTCCATAGGGGATGGCATTAATCTGTTTTTTTTTTATATAACTGGCATACTTTGTATACCTGTTTGATTACAACTGTTGTATCTTTACCTTCGAGCATTTACTAGAAGACCAGACAAGTTATATAATACAAAAGAACACTACCTTTAGCGCATTAGTTTCCCTCTTGTCAGTTTCTGTATACACATTTGCATATCTGTCTTGACCCTGCGCCCAATGGGAACAGTCCAGCCTGAACTGCCAGGCCAGGTCCTCCCTGGACTGGAAACAAGCATTCTAGGACCGGTTTTGGGGTTTCGACCCTCATCAGCAAGGACAGCTTCACTCCAGTGGCATTGAAATCACGGGACCCACATCCGGGCATATCCCTCCCACTCAAGGTGACAAACACAAAAAGAACAATTTATGGACAGAATGCAGAACAATGTCATACATTCACCCCAGTGCAGAGATCTGGGCCTAAATCCATAGTTGTTTGCTTCACATGCCATTCCAATTTGGATCCAGTCATATGCAAATCAGTCTTGACCCTGCGCCCAATGGGAACAGTTCAGCCCGAACTGCCAGGCCAGGTCCTCCCTCGACTGGAAACAAGCATCATAGGGCCAGTTTTGGAGTTTCACCCCTCATCAGCAAGGATAGCTTCACTCCAGTGGCATGGAGAGCGCGAGACCCACGTCTGGCAATACCCATCCCACTTGGGGTGACAAACGCAAAAAGAACAATTGATGGACAGAATGCAGAACAATGTCATACATTCACCCCAGTACAGAGATCTGGGCCTAAATCCATTGTATTTTTGCTCCCCATGCTATTCCACTTTGGACCCACCATATTCAAATCAGTCTTGACCCTGCGCCCAATGGGAACAGTCCAGCCCGAACTGCCAGGGCAGTTCCTCCCTCAGGAACTGGGTCAAGACTGATTTGCATACAGCTGGGTCTGAATTGAGGTGGCAAAGTGAGCTAAACAATGATGATGGATTCAACCTAGATCTGTGACTGGGGGTGAGTGTCCGAAAGGTTTCAGCGCTCCGTCCATCATCTCCCTGTGTTTGCTTTGTTCACTCTAAGTTGGCAGGGTATGCCCAGACGTGGGTCCCTTGCTCACTTTGCCACTGGATTTAAGCTAGCCTAGCTGATAAAGGGTGTTACCCTGAAACCGGTCCTAGGATGCTTGTGTCCGGTTCAGGGAAGACCTGGCTTGGCAGTTTGTGCTGGAGTGTTCCCATAAGGAACAGGGTCAAGACTGATTTGCATATAGCTGGGTCTGAACTGAGGTCGCGAAGTGAGCTAAAGAATGATGATGGATTCAACCCAAATATGTTACAGGGGTAAGTGTCTGAAAAGTGTCTCTGTCCATCATCTCCTTGTGTTTCCTTTGTTCACCCTAAGTTTAAGTTTAAGTTTAAAATATTTGTCAAGCGCAACGTACACCTCGACGGTTTCTTGGCGCTAATGTAGCAGGCAGCCAGCTGAGCAAGAAAAGTCACTAGGACATCAACTGGAGAGGCAGACAGGGCTTATGAGAGAAAAGCCTGAGAAAATAAAAAGGTCTTCAGTGCCTTGCGGAAACTGGAATACTGAGTGAGGGATCTGAGATGGAAGGGGAGAGAGTTCCAGAAAATTGGGGCGAGAGTAGAAAATTTGGAGCCACCTGTTTTTTTTTCCGGTAGCGGGGTACTGCTAAAAGAAGTTGTGCCGAGGAGCGGAGGTCTCTGCCCGGGACATAGGCCTTGATGGCAGAAGATATGAAAAAGGGGGCCAGGCCAGTCCTGGCCTGGAACGCCATGCAGCCTAATTTAAATAAGGCGCGTTCCCGCACAGGGAGCCAGTGGAGGGTTTTCAGGAGGGGGGAGGTATGGTGGAATTTGGGGAGACCAAAGGCCAGGCGGGCAGCCTGGTTCTGCACTAATTGCAGTTTACGCAGGCTGTACTGAGGGATGCCATTGAACAAAATGTTCCCGTAGTCCAGGCGGGACAGGACCAGTGCGGACATAATTAGTTTGAGTGCAGAGAAAGAAAAGAAACGAGAGATGGAGCGGATAGTACGAAGAGTAAGAAAGCAAGACGAAACCACCGAACCAATCTGGGAGTGCAAAGTGAGTTTATCATTTAGCTTGATGCCAAGAGTCTTAACAGAGGAAGCAGGGGTGGGGGGAGAACCAAAGGAGGGGGGCCAAAAGAGAGAATTCCAGGGACTGGAGCAACCACCCGTCACCACAAGTTCCGTTTTATCGGGATTGAGTTTCAGGTGGTTGAAATTCATCCAGTCCCTGATGAAAGATAGAATAGATTGGAAATTAGAGATAGAATCAGGGGTAGAAGATAGATTGAAGATGAGCTGGAGGTCATCGGCATAGTTATATACCGTGACCTCTAGCTGCTGTAGGGCAAAGAGAAGAGGAGCGATATAAAGATTGAACAGTAAAGGAGAGAGAGAAGAGCCCTGGGGAACACCGCACTGGACCTGACAGGGGGTAGCTGAAAACTCCCCGAGATGGACCGCCTGGGTCCGGTCCCTCAAAAAAGATGAAAGCCAGATAAGGGCTGAGCCTCCTATGCCCGCCGCCTTGACACGGGAAAGCAAGATGGAATGATCCACCGTGTCAAAAGCGGCGGACAAATCAAGGAGGACCAGCGCCTGAGATCTGCCCATGTCCATACCCTCTCGGAGGGTGTCTAATACAGACACCACCACTGCCTCTGTCGAGTGCTTAGGCCGAAACCCAGCCTGACACGGAGCCAGCCTCCCATTCTCCTCGGCAAAGGAGCTGAGCACAGATGTAACATGTCGCTCAAGCACCTTCGCCAGGAAGGGGAGAAGGGAGATGGGGCGATAGTTGGCCATCACCGAAGGGTCGGCTCCTGGCTTTTTCAAAATAGGGACAATAGAGGCAGCTTTTAACGATGGAGTGACAACCCCTCGGGCCAATGAGTCGTTAAGGAAGCCCAGGGGAGGCAGAGAGCAGACAGTATAGACCTGCCGTAAGATATGTGCCGGGCATATGTCGGAAGGGGAACCGGATTTCATTTTAGGAAGGAGAGACAGAAAAAGTTCTTCCGAAAGGGGAGGAAAGGAATTTAACAAGGCTTGGGCAGGGGGCGGCAAGGGGTCAACAAAAGCAGAAGAAGGGGGGGGGGGTGTTAGATTTGATTGTCGAAATTTTTTCGACAAAATAAAGATTTAGTGAATCACAGAGTTTCTGGGAGGGGGGGGGTTTGAGAGAGGTCCTATCGGAGAAGGCCAGGTCGTGAGTAATGGCAAAGATCTCCTTTGGTTGATTCTCGGCCGCCAGAATTTTGGCCGAGAAATAAACTTTCTTGGCCTCCGTGATGTGATGCTTGTAGGTCCCTAGAAGATGGACGTAGCGGGACCTGGAATCGGGGGAATAATCCCATCTCCATTTGCGTTCTGCCCTTCGAACCGAGAGCTTCAGATCTTTCAGCTCGTTGTTAAACCACCGATTGGCGTCTTTAGGGCGTCTAATCGAGGTGCGTCGAAGAGGAGCCAAGCAATCACTTCCTTCCAAGAGCCATGAATCAATGGCTATGGCTTGGGCTGCAGAATCCAGTTCCGATAGAGGGGGAGAGGAGGACAGAAGTGAGGTTGACAGATCAGACAGATTGACCTTACCCCAGTTACGGGCCCAAGAATTTTTAGTGAGGATAGGGGTCTTGGTCAGACAACGACTGAGGGAAAACGAAATTAAAAAGTGATCAGACCATGTGCATGGGACAACAGACAGTGCAGACAGGGAGCAGTTGAGGGACCACACCTGGTCTAGAATATGACCGTGGGTGTGCGTAGGGGTATGAACAAAAGAGGTGAAACCCTAAGTTGGTAGGGTATACCCAGACGTGGGTCCCTTTCTATTTTTGCTCACTTTGCCACTGGATTTAAGCTAGCCTGGCTGATGAAGGGTGTTACCCAGAAACCGGTCCAAGGATGCTTGTTTCCGCTTCAGTGAAGACCTGGCTCAGCAGTTCGGGCTGGACTGTTCCCATGAGAAACAGGATCAAGACTGATTTGCATATAGCTGGGTCTGAACTGAAGTGGCGAAGTGAGCTAAAGAATGATGACGGATTCATCCCAGATCTGTGACTGGGGGTGAGTATCTGAAAAGTTTCAGCGCTCTGTGCATCATCTCCTTGTGTTAGCTTTGTTTTCCCTAAGTTGGCTGGGTATGCCCAGACGTGGGACCCTTGCTCACTTTGCCACTGGATTCAAGCTAGCCTAGCTGATGAGGGGTGTTACCCAGAAACCAGTCCTAGGATGCTTGTTTCCAGTTCAGGGAAGACCTGGCTTGGCAGTTCAGGCTGGACTGTTCCCATGAGGAACAGGGTCAAGTCTGATTTGCATATGGCTAAGTCTGAACTGATGTGGCGAAGTGAGCTAAAGAATGATGATGGGTTCAACCCAGATCTGTGACAGGGGGTGAGCGTCTGAAAAGTTTCAGCGCTCCGTCCATCATCTCCTTGTGTTTGCTCCAGTGCAAGACAAAAGGCAGGAATGTGCCATATTGCCTTAAATAAGGTGCATTTCTATCCTTTCCCTGTCACGCAGTGTAGCTGAGCAAGGTAACTTGCGTCACTACACTGCATCACTTGGCCTTAAATATGTATTTACCAGAATATGCAGATTTTAGTGCGCACCAACCTCTGCATGTTATTCCCCCAAAACGTCAAATAGGTGATAATTATCCTGTTTGAAAAATGTTGAATACCTCAGTGTCCAATTTTATCAGATGTGATAATTATAGCAAATGACACGGGAAAGGTCTAATTATGAATGCCCAGTGTCGGATGGACTAATTATTGTGTTTAATAAAATCTGAAATCGAGGGTATTTGAGGGCCAGATTTGTCCACATTCTTGTTTGGCCCCGACAAATGATCCAGGCAGCTGGCAGAGCATTTTCGGAATACTCTAAATTGTTTTGACGCTCTGGCAGCTCACAGTGCAAACCCATATCTACAAGGCCACACAAAGCCACCCTGCATGGCTTTTCATGTCCTCATGGATATGGTGTAAGGCAACGCAGCCCAAGTCACTTCATTGCCTCAAACTGCGTTAGGGAGGTGTGCCATTGGCATTGCGGTGGGTGTTCCCCCGCAACGCCTATGGGTTTTGACACATTCCCAGATTTGCAACATAGCGTAAATAAGGGAATTTATTCCATGGGTGGCATAATGATAAACAACTTTATTTCTCCTCCTTTTTTCCTCTTTCTATTCTGCAGCACTAATAGAAAGAGCAAAATGCCTCCAATTATGTTTTTGTGCAGGTAGGTGTCTATTCCTGCAACAATTATTCCTACAACACGGACACCTTTGCACCCTTAAGCAAGGGTGCCTGCGTTGGTGCAAGTCAGCCATTTGTGCACCAGGGCAGTGGAATACGACAGGAATGCACTGTATCTCATAGATAGGGGGCATTCCTGTCCTTTTCTTTTGACACAGAGTAACACAGCAAAGTAGTGTGCAGTGCTGCCTTGTGTCAAAAAAGTTGTAAATAAGGCCCTAAGTCACCACATTGCCCATTGGGACTCAAATTCCCACTGCCACCCTGAGTTCCCGGTCTTCGGAGTGCTAACTAGTCAAAGAGCTTACTTTTTGTATACCCATATCGTGCAGGTGGTGTTGGAAGGTGACCCAACTTCTCTTGCCCTTCGATAGTAGAACTTCTAACAGCCTCTGTATGGTGGTGCAGTTTGTTCATCCTGCAGTGCTGTGGTGTTGCCTCAAGACTCAAGAGCTCTGTAGGCAGCTGATTAATGTCACATTCCTCATCATTATGGTGTCTGCTGGTTATGGAGATAATATATCCCAATATAGTTGCCTTCAGTGCCTTCCAAAGTATTGTTGATGATGGTGTGGAAGTGGTGTTCATGGACAGAAAGTCCTCAATACCCTGCCGCATGTGGTCAGTGAACCTGCCATCAGTCAAACTATAGGTATTTACTCTAATGATGGTCCCACATTCTGCAGAGCCCCCTGAGAGTCAGTTCCACTGGAGCGTTGTCAGAAAGACATCTGGGGAGAATGTCTGAGTATGCCACATGGAGAAAAAAATGGTTTAGCCTGGAATGTGAGACGTGCACTGGAATAGTAAGTGTACACCCATGTGTTGTACTGTACACGTCTGAGGGCCCCAGGCAGGTGGCCCAATTTAACAGCGGGATAGTGGCAACATGGTTCCCTGGTGTTCGGACATCTAGGGTTAGGATTTTGCCTATTTACCCGCAGAGTGTTTCATGATCAATTCCGAGTGTATGCAGTGTGCTGTCTATCAGTGCATGGAGCACGTAGATATATACAAAGGACCCGGTGGTGCCTTCTAACTGTCCAGACACCCCTATATAACTGTCTAAATGGTCAGCATGCGTTGTAGTAATTGTGAAGGGAAATAAGTGATGTAGTAGAATGGCTACCCCCCTAGAGCCTGAGGTAAATTCTACGTTATGTTATGTTATGTTATGTTATCAATACGTATAAAGCACACTGTGACCCAACGGGTATACTGGCGCTATGTGGTATACAAAAGAGAAGCCGAATAGACCAAATCACTCACATTTGGTACCCAACAAGTGGGTTCCCTGCAGCAATCTGCCTGGGGATTCAGCTTTTTAAACTTTTGCAGCACAGCTCTTTTTTATTCTTATTATACAGCCCATTGATGTTCCATGAGATTATTTAAAAGTTGGCCAACACAGGAATAGTGTGTGCAAAGCTGTGTACTGTAGTGGGGCAATCCACTCGGTGAGGGATGACCTGGTACCTCGTGTAGCTGGGTTAAACACAAACTCCCTCACCTTTCCCTCAATTCCCCATCCCATGCTACCTATCTTGAAGCATCTGTCGCCCCAAAACTCAAATAACTAGCTTTCCTCTGGTCTTCAACGTGGCTGTCTAAGTGAATATATGTTCATGCAGTCTGGCAGACTTGCTATTAACTGTGGCAGCTCATTAGTTCATGTCAGTTTCAACCCGTTGTTCCCTCTACCCTCACCTCCATACCAATTTCTGGGTTCCCCACCCACTCCCTCCCTCCATACGTTCCTTCATCACAGCTGGGCTTCTTTTTGTAAGAGAAAAAACAATAGTTTGTTCCAGTCAACAAAACACATAAATCTCATGATTTTACTAGAGAAAATATGTTTCTAATATAATTTCAAGCCAGAGGATAGAAAGTCTTTCCACAGCACTGTACTGTTTCCAAACCAGTTACCAGGGTCCAACCCGAAGCAAGTAACATTTGTTAAAACCAAATAGGAGCTGCTATTTAAAAGTTCAGGATGTATTGGATGAATACAAGGGGATAAACAGATAAGATACAACTTAACTCTGGCATTAAGCAGCATGGCCGACAGGACGTGAGCTTCACCAGCTCCCGTCCGACGGACCCCTAAATCGTTTCTGATTATCCTGTCTGGGCTCCGATTGCCGCGACCGCGGCCAGACTGCCCTGCTGAAGGCGGGTGGACCCGACTGTCCGAGCCGCGGCCGGAGGAGAGCGTTGGCGCCGCCGGACACGGGTGCTGGTGGCCAGGTGTCGGCCGCCTCGCCTACGCGAGACCGTGGTCTGGGCCTGGGCGCCCGTGAGAAGCCTGACCCTGTGGAGCCCCAGTTCGGCGGAGAGGACCGGAGTGTCTGGCGGGAGCCTTGCTGGCTCGAGCACTTGCCCTGATCATTGCGGGCGGAGGCCGGAGATCCTGTGAGCGGCGGCGGGGAGCGGCGGTCCCGACAGTTCCTGGCTCGCGCTCCGGAGTCCGGTGAGGGGGCACCTCGGCCACGGGGACGCTCCGGAGGCGGGCTCTTTGAGCGAGGTCACAGGAGGTCGGCGCAGGTACGGTGCGGCCCAACTGCAGCGGGGGTACAGCGGGAGCGCGTGTGGAGTGACCGTGCCCCTCCCCCACAGTCCCGCCATCTTGTGGACTACTCTCCGGGAGAAGGAGACGGACGCCGGCGATCCTTGCAGGGCCTGGGGCGGAGTGAGGGCCTCCTTCCCTGCAGACGATTTAGGAGGCGGTGAGCTTGGGGCACAACGTGGTGGTGTGGAGGGCCCAGACAATGTGGAACTGGTCTTTGGACCCTTAACCAGGGACAGGGAGCCGACACCTGTTGCCCCCCCGCCCCCCCGCCTGCCTGCACACGGTGTTACAGGGGGAGTGAGACCTGCCGCTGGCCCCCTGGGGGCCCTGGTCCTGTGGGCTCATCTACTGCTCCTGGACATCGGCTTGTTACCTTTGGAGACCGGCTGCACGAGTGGGGAGGCTGTGTGTCCATCCGGCTGTAGCCTGCAGGTACCGCTGGTGGGGGCTCTTGGTCCCACCGGGCTCGAACTGCGGTGGATCCTGTCTGCCCCCCAGGCCTGCGGAGTCCCCTGCCTATGTCTTGCATACCCTGTGGCAGTCCTGGGCCTGTGGGGTGACGGCGGCGGAGGGCCAGCCTTCCTCTGCGAGGGAGTGAGTCTAGCGATAAGGCTCCCCCCGGCACAGACTGCCGATTGGGGAACGGTGTGCTTCAGTCAGCTGTTGTCTCATAGACGAGCCGGCCCTCCGTTGGGAGCACCCTGGAGATGGGCAAGGACCGGATGCCCCGCACGACGCAACCCAACACGATCACTCAGTACACCACGCAGAGGCTGCCGTCCCAGAGGATCACGCGCCAAACGGGCCAAGATGAGGAACCGGAGAACCCAGGTGAACCCTCCCGCGCAGAGCTGCTGCAGGCGATAAAGGGCTCCCACTCAGCACTGGAGAGGCAGATTGAGACCGTCTCGATAGACGTCAATCTATTGCGAACGGACCTCCGGAAGGTGGCGGACAAGGTCACGAATGCCGAGGGTAACATTGAGCAGCTGCAGGGGGTAGTGGCCTCCCTCAGAAAGACGGTCACGCACCTTACGGCGACGACGAGCGCCCTGGAACGGAGGGCGGAGGATGCGGAAGGGAGGGCCCGCCGCAGCAACATAAGAGTCCTAGGGGTCCCGGAACGGATGGAGGCTGGTAACCCCGAACGCTTCCTGGAAACATGGATCAGAACGAAGCTGTGTCCTCAGGGTCTCTCGGAGGTATTTGTCATCGAGCGGGCGCACCGGGCGCTAGTCCCCCCGCCGCGTCCGGGGGACCCCCCAAGAGCGCTGATAGCTAAAATATTGAACTACCGTGATCGTGACTGCATCCTGCGAGCTGCGAGGGAAACACCGGATCTGACCATTGAGAACAAACGGATCTCTATATACCCAGACTACACGCACCTGGTTCAGGAACAGAGAAAATCCTTTCTTGGGATCAAGTAGAAGCTCCATGCGATGCAGTTGCAATACATGCTGCTCTACCCCGCCAAACTTAAAGTGCTCGCACAGGGCAAGGCGCACTTCTTTGAATCCCCGGAGGAGGTGTGGGAATGGCTGGAGGTCAGGGGAGATGGCGTGCCACCGGGAGAACGGGGTGGCCCTAAGGAGATGTGGGGTAGTCGCCCTCGGCGGAGGCAACGGAGTAGACGAAGACACCGCTCTGCGACGGAGAGTACCGAAGGACCTAGGATCACGGTTGGGGCGGATGGTGGCATGCTCCTGGAACCTATGCTCCTGGGGGCCGAGTCGGGGACCCCGAGCCAGCCGGAGCCGGGTGACGTCCTGGTCCCGGATACGCTACAGACTTCGGAGCAGGGCACGACGCCTTCGGAATTGGTGGTCCCGGAAACTGGTGGAGCTGATGCGCCGGGGGTGAAGGGCCCCTCATGAGGTGATATGGGGACTGTGCATGATGTGCCTGATTGGCTGGAGTAACTCCTAGAGGGGGACTACGGTATAGTTGTATATTGACTGTTATTGTGCCCAGAACCACCAGCCTCCGCATTGTGGGATGGGGCGGGGAGCCGTCCGTTGTTGGGTGGGGGCTGGTGTATAGTCGGGGGTTGGGGGTGCGGGTGTGGGCTCTAGGTCCTTCTTGTTTGAGGAAGTTTTTGCGGAGCCAGATGTATCTTTAGTATGCACGGGGTCGTACGGGGGGCTGGGGGGGGGTGGCTGGAGTTTTTGTGGTAGTGTGGGGGTGTGATGGGTAGTATGGGGTGTGTGGGGTGGCTGTGTACGTCCTGGCACCAGCAGGGGAAGGGCGGGGTGACTTGTTGGTTTGTTGCTGTCATCCTGCTCGTGGGTGGGGGTGGGGGGATATGTTCTTTAACAGTTATGCAACAGGGAGATTGGTGGGAGGGGGGGGAGTTTTTGAATTACTATGTTGTAGGCATCATGTGTATCACCGTTCGGACCCCTAGGAGGTGGTGTGTTGACAGTAGATTGCATGGCCCGGCTGGGCGATCACAGGGATTATGGGGTACAAATTCCTAACATGGAACGTGCGTGGGTTGGGAACCTGCACCAAACGACACAGAGTCCTGTCTTTCCTCCGGAGACATGGCATCTCTATCGCATGTTTGCAAGAAACGCATCTGAATCAGGAGGGTGCGCAGAAACTGGCAAAAAAGTGGCGGGGGCAGCTGTTTCATTCCTCCTTTTCCACATATGCGCGGGGGGTATTGATCTGGGTGGCCCCCGGGATCCCCCTTGCGGTGCAGTATGCGGAGGCAGACATTGAGGGCAGGTACCTGCTGCTGAAAGTGAAGCTGAATGGGAGGGACCTTACACTGCTCAATTCATACGCGCCCAATGTAGATGACGCCGCCTTTTATTCACAGGTTCAGGAGGTCCTGGTGTCGGATTTGGACAGCCCCCTTTTATGGTTTGGGGATTTTAACTGTGTTTTGGATCCTGTCCTAGATAGATACCCTCCCCGTGCAGGAACGAAACCTCGCATGACGGCAGGGCTGCGAGAGGTGATGTTTAATCTGGGGGCGGAGGATATATGGCGCCTGGGTCACCCCTCTCAGAAACTGTACACCTGTTATACACCTACGCACAACACCCATAGCAGACTGGACAGGGTCCTGGCAGCGAACATGGATGCGTCGTTTTCATTGACGATTACACATCTGGCCCGATTCCTGTCCGACCACTCCCCGGTGCAGTGCGCCATGCAGGAGGTGGACCGGCCTTGTCGCCCCCGCACGTGGCGAATGCCCATGGACCTTTTACAGGACCCGGTGGGTAGGGATCAGGTGCAGACGGCCCTAACGAACTACGTTGATCTGAACTGGAATGGGGACGGCATACCCCTCTCGACGAAATGGGACGCTCTGAAAGCTGTGATACGGGGTGAATGTATGGGGCTTACTTATGGGGTCAGGAAACAACTGGCTCGTGAATTGCAGACGGCAGAAGACACCCTGCTGATCAGCCAAGCCTCACCAGACCCTGGGGAACCAGAATTGGCGGCGGAGCGCGAGGCCCGGGAACGCGTACACGATATACTTACCCGCCTAGATAAGTTCACCCTGGGTCAATTTAGACAGCGTCTACACCGAGAGGGGGACAAGTCCGGCCGACTGTTGGCCTGGATTTTGAGGAGAGAAACGGCCCCGGCACGTATAGTTGCCCTGAGGGGCTCCGATGGGGTTACGGTGCATTCGGAGTCGAATATCCTCCATGTCCTCCAGACCCACCTGCAGCAGGTGTATCGGGCGGATCCCCTGGTCACGGACGCTTCGTATCGGCCTTACCTCCAGGGACTGACCCTTCAGGCCCTCTCGAGAGAGGAGACAGAGGAGTTGGGTGGGACGCTGACGCTTCACGAAATACGAGTGGCAATGGCTGGTCTGCCACGGGCTAGATCCCCGGGGAGTGATGGGTTCCCTTCCGAATTCTACCACACGTTTGGGGATATGCTCGGCCCCCTCCTCCTCCAGGTCTTCCTGAGGGCACTGGATGACGGATTCCTCCCGCCCACGATGTATCAAGGGGAAATCTGCATGCTCCTGAAGCCGGGCGGTGATGGTTGTGATCCCGCGGCTTTCCGCCCTATAACGATGATTAACACGGACGTGAAGGTCCTGACCAAACTGTTGGCCGCGCGCTTGGCACCGCTTATGGCCCACCTAGTACACCAGGACCAGTGTGGGTTCATCCCGGGCCGCAACACCGCAATGAACTTACGACGGTTGAACCACATCCTACATGAGGTGCGCGGCGGGGAGGATCCCCGAGTCCTGGTCTCGATTGACTTAGCCAAGGCGTTCGACACTGTTAGCTGGGAGTACCTGCTTGAGGTGCTCCGACGGGCCGGACTGGGACCCGTGTTTTGCAGGTGGGTCCAAATTCTGTACCGAGCGCCTCGAGCCCGGGTTAAACTTGGGACCGCACGTTCCGCGGACTGGGCATTGGGGAGGGGCACTCGTCAAGGGTGTCCCCTCTCACCGCTCCTGTTTGCCCTGGCGATTGAGCCACTAGCTGTTGAGGTCCGGGCCACGATGTCCCAATGGGGGATCAAAGTAGGGAACACGGTGCACACGGTTTCCTTGTATGCAGACGATGCTCTGTTTTATTTAACCTCTCCGCGGGAGTCGCTGCCGGTCTTGCTACGACTGCTGGACCGATTCGGGTCAGCCTCGGGCCTGCGTATTAACGCTGGCAAGTCCCTGATCTTCCCCCTTGCGGGATACGGCGCGGCCAGGCTTGGGGACTTGCCGGACCTGGGACTGCGCTGGGAACTGGAGGCCTTCCGCTATCTAGGGGTTCAAGTGGCACTGTCGGATGAGCAGTTACTGGCCCGGAATGCGGATCGGGTGATTACATCTCTGCAAAAGTCTGTGTCCTTTTGGAACACGCTGCCTCTCTCTTTGATGGGACGCCTGGCGGTGGCCAAAATGGTGATGTTACCAAGGGTGCTGTACACCTTGCAAAACTCTCTGTGCCCACTTCCTCAGCGGATATTTCGCACCCTTAATACACTCCTCACGTCTTTACTTTGGGCGGGCAAGCGTAGTAGGGTTGCCCTGCACACGGTTGTACGGAGCTGGGATGAAGGGGGACTGGAGGTGCCAAGGTTTGACTTATATTACTACGCAGCCCAGTTATTGCCGGCTGCCAGATGGTTCGCGGACTCGGACAACTGGGAACTACGGCTCCTGGCGGGTAGAGCGGACGAGAGGGCGGTACAATTGGCTCTTCTGCGCGGGAGAGGTGCGGATGAGGCACTGCCATTCATAGTGCGACACACGGCGGCTATCTGGCAGCGCTTCGTGGAGAAAATCCTACGCAGGGCCCCATTCCATAGGGAACTGCCGTTATGGATTCTGGCCCCGGTGGTGGCCATGGAGGAACATATGCCGTTTCAGGAGTGGAGAGCCGGCGGTTGTGAGCTACTGGCTGACCTTTCACCCGGATGACACGTTTCTATCTATTGAGCGGGCAACGGAGACGTTCGGGCTCAGCGGGGGCCAGTACCTACAATATGGGGGCCTTCGCGACATGGCGCGGGAAACCTGGCCTCAATTTCCTGAGGCACCCCCGATGTCCCATGCCCTCAATGTTATTCTCTCCTGCGGTAGGGGTAGGAGGTTGATAACGCTATTGTACTCGGCTATGAGGCAGGACTCCACTCAGCCGATCCCTCCGGCCTGGGCAGCGTGGGAATCTGACCTGGGACTGGACTTGGAACCGGGACAGCGCAAACGCATAGGCGCCCTCACACGAAAGGTGTCGTGTAACGCGAGGTTTAAATTGATCCACTTTAATTTTATGCACTGCACATATGTGACGCCGGTTACCCTGAACCGTATTTCCGAGGAAAAAAGTGACGCTTGTCCTAGATGTGGGGTGGCGGGAGCGGCCTTTCTCCATCTGGCCTGGGACTGCCCGTTGGTCAAGACATTCTGGCGGTCGGTGGTGGAGCGCATACGTACGATTACCGGGCTCCGGCTGGAGCTGACTCCCTTACATTGTTTGTTAGCCTTGGTCCCCAAACCCAGGAAACGTAACCTGTCCTATAAGATGTTACAGCTGCTGTTGGTGCTGGCAAGGAGGAGGGTGGCGATTACGTGGATGGGACGGAGGGCTCCGGAGGTGTCGCAGTGGCTTAGAGATGTGGGTGAGTGGACCCTAGCGGAGGAAACTTTCATGCAACAGGTGCGCAGGGATGAGAGGCTACAAGATGACCTGCTTGCGTGGAGAATGATGCGTGTGGTAGGAGCGACTGCTGAGGACTCGGAGGGCACGAGTGCGGAGTTGTTCACCCCTGAGGGCTCGGGATCAGAGAGTGAGGGTGGTGGGGAGGGGGAGGGAGGGTACTAATTTGGAGTAGGGCCTGGCCCAGCACGCACGTATATGCTTACTCCTGCTGATACTGTGTTTTGTCTCAGGAGAGAGTTCTTCTTATTCGTTGCTGTCTCTTCGGCCCCTAGGAGAGTCACACTGAGGTGAACGAACTGTACACGCTTGGGTTAATTCCCGTTAGATGCCAGTTTTTTTTGGGGGGGGGGGGTTCCTTCGGGGATTTGGGGGTTAATCTAAATGTAGTAGGAGACAAAAGCAGAACGAATTACTCTGCCGTACAGATGCATTGTTGTGTTCTCTATTTGCTATGACGTGTTACCACCTACTGCCGCCCGGCCTTCGGGATGTGGGCTGATGGGCTGTGTGATATTCAATCATTGGTTTGACACCTGTAATGCATACGGATAGCACTGTCGGCATCTTTGTCTTATTGTTTGTGACATAAATCTGCAACAAAAATAAAGTTTTCAAAAAAAAAAAAAAAACTTAACTCTGGCATTAAAGCGCTACACATTCCTTTTAAATATATAGTGCCACACAGAGTGCAATGGAGTGATTGTCGAGTTCAAATAAAGCTGTTTCATTAAGGAGTGGCCAAGACACAAAACCGTATCTAAGTGTTTGTAATGCCAAATGTAATTGAATAATTGCTCTTAACTGAGCCTCCCGTGTTATAGCAACTTCAGCTCACCTTTCCTTGGGTCTAAGGCTGAGGACAGAATGTTATATGGTAATTACAGTCTTTTAGAACCTGTGGGCATGCCACTGTCGATATGTTTAAAACGTGTATGTTTTCCTAACCTATTTGCCTAATTCTTTCTGCAGCTTCTTTTTTAGAATATATTTTTAATTCATTGTATATGGAATACATTCCTGTGGCAAGGAATCTTTTATTTCTTAAAGGACATGGCCCTAAAAGAAAGTCAGAAAAATTCATATATTCATTAATGGAGGAGCAGAGTTATTTTACAGCTAAGAGACTAGACTGTTCTAGCTATCTTTGGCATAACTTGCCTATACTGTATGTGGTAACCAGTACAGGCATTTGTGTTTTATAACGTGGATCAGGACGATTAAGTTTAGGTCCAGGAGTGTTGGAAAGAAAATTCTGCATGGATGTACTAGAATGATGGGGCCATAAGGCAAATTATTCAACAGAGAATTGTGTTGAGTTACAGGATTCACTCTATATCATATGTTCATATCTGTTTCAGATATATTCATTAGAAATTGGAAATTATTAAACATAGTCAGATTGACTTTTGGAATAGAAGGATTCTTTAAATCCTTAATTGTTTGGAATCCTAGACAAGTAGCTAGTTGGATAGTTTTGTTTAGAAAGACCATTTCTTTTGGTATTAAACAGGCTCGAAATAAGACTCCCATACCTTCAACACCCCCCCTCTAATGCTGAGAACTGGGATTCCTATAACAGATCAGAACTCAAATGAGGGGCTGGTATTGCTATAAATTCATGTTTAACCCCTTGCACGCTGATGACGAGCTGGGCTCGTCATGAGGTAGCCTCCTGCTACGCTGATGACGAGCCCAGCTCGTCACGTAACATGCGGTTTCGCAAAAGTCAGCGTACGAGCGGAATTCCGCCCGCACGCATGCGGTTAAGAGTACAACAGTTAATTTTGCACATCTTCATTTTCTATTTTCAATTAATTGAAAACAGCTGCTGACATATTTTATCGAAACTGATTCACAACACCACATGGTACCACACCAGCCTGACATTTACGAGCCTTGGCTTGTGGAGTTACAAGGTTTTAACCACACCAGAGCAAATTTCTCCTATTCCCCAAAAACAGCATGCAACAACTAGACCAAACCTGGCACAATGGCATGGTCCTGGCTAGATTCACTTCCCAACTTTCGAACAGAGTCAAGTGACTTGGCATCACCCTTGACACAAAGTTCTCAATCAAAGAAAACACTGCCAATAAACACAAAGACTGGTACCAGAGCGAGCTCGAAGTACCCTTGACACCAAGCGCTCCCTCAAATAACACATTGCCAAGAAAAACAAGACTGCTTGGTACGTGCTCTCAGATAAATCTTAATACAAGCTCTCCCTCACTGCACACATTGCTTGGTACCAGCACTCGTAACTAAAGAATGTGAACCCAATCCTTCCAGAAAGCAACTTCAGAATTGCATTTCACACTCTTGTACTCCCACATATGGATGTTGACAATAGCCAGCTCTGTGGACTCTTGTGGACCTAAAGTCTAAGTTTAGACTTCAGGTCTAAAGTTAGAGTTCAGGTCTAAACTTAGGCTTTAGGTCTAAATTTAGACTTCAGGCCTAAACTTAGACTTCAGACTCGTGACTCTTCACTGGCCCCCACTTAAAGGTAACATCCTGTTATTTTTAGCTTTAGACCCCGATGGAAGTGAGTACACCCTCTGATGTCCATGGTTCTTCAGTAATCACATTATCCAATTGCATAGTGTAGAGCTAGCTAGTGCCCACCTGTAACCTTCAGAATTAATTTGAACTTGAAAATCAGACAGGATAGCATACCCCAGTGTCCTGTAAATGTTGGGGGTGACCACAGCGAATGACACTTCACCTAATAACTTATATATATCGGAGAAGTCAATGAAAAAAGTGGTTGAATTGTTAAAAAATGCACTTTATTGTCTTCATTAGCTAAAGATTTTGTAGCAGTGGGAGCACTACAGAAATTCACTTTTAAAAATATAGGACCTGATTCACAAATGTAAAGTTACACTTTGTGTCAGTTTACGCTTTTTTCAGTATTCAGAAAACTGCATTTTAGTAGTAAGTTTACAAGTGCTGAGACTCCGAAATCGGGGCAGAGTTTTCCACGCATAAAAAGATAGGGCAGGCCAAGTTCTCTGTCCTGATTGCAAAGTCTCCACACTCGTAAACCTACTATTAAAATGCAGTTTTGTGAATACTGAAAACACTTAAACTTACATAAAAGTGTAAGCTTACCTTTGTGAATTAGGCCCACAGGGCTTACCCCCTGATAGGATCAGGTACCGGCAACATAAATACAACCAACATGAATAACAGAATTTCCCAGCGGATTCTCGTGAACTCAATCAATCTCAGCTAAGGTTGAGAAAATACCCGTGCACCTCTACAATAGTCACTTTGATCCTTTCGCTATTATAGCGTTTGACATTCAGTCCATATCCTTAGTCAGAAGCCATTTCCACAAAATCAGACGATGTAGAGAGTTCAAGCTTTTATTTTGCAACCGTTATGATCCACAGCCTACGCGCGTTTCGCCCTCTTTGGGCTTTCTCAAGGCTATTTGTAGTGTAATGCCGCCGTACTGCAGGGACGGTATGCAGGAAGGACCTCGATAAACGCTGAGGAGGTGGGGCTTAATATGGTGCCACACGAATAGTACCGCTGAGAAGACCGAATTGACATTTCATGTTTCTGACAATAATCAAGGGATCCTGCAGTAATACAACGACTAAAGAGTCCAAGACTAACCAGACAAGGACGTAAAAGTATTTTCGCAGATTTTCAGTAGATAAAGGAATTGGGACCTATGATTACACTACAAATAGCCTTGAGAAAGCCCGAAGAGGGCGAAACGCGCGTCGGCTGTGGATCATAACGGTTGCAAAATAAAAGCTTGAACTCTCTACATCGTCTGATTTTGTGGAAATGGCTTCTGACTAAGGATATGGACTGAATGTCAAACGCTATAATAGCGAAAGGATCAAAGTGACTATTGTGGAGGTGCACGGGTATTTTCTCAACTCTGTGTTAACCTACAGCCCGAATTGAGGTTGGGGCAGTGGGTGACTGTTTGATGTTCTTGGTGGATGTGCATCCAATGCCAAAGTAGCACTCCGTACTGTTCATGGTGTGTACAATTGAATTGAATTTGACTAATGAGAACTTATGTTGATGTGCGAGTCAAAAAAGCAAATCCACTGTTCTTTTGTATTGTGTTAATCTCAGCTAAGGTGGTCAAACCTGAGAGACAGAACGCCATACCTGTAATGGACACATGTAACTACAACAACTACAAGAAAAGTTCCCAGTCTCACTAATATCAAATCCCAAATCTCACAAACAGTGCAATCTGCCAATGTCACACATTGCATCGTCTCTCTCACATCATTCAACAAATACAGTGGACTCTCACAAGTAAGAATTTACTTTCCAACATTGAATAGCATTACAATTTACTGCACATGTATTCATAAGTTAACTTTATAACTATTTCATAAAGTTCTAGCAAGTAGTGTAACATTAAAAAGTAATCTTATATTAGGGATAATTTAAATCTCCTATAACATCATATTGTTACTTATGTGAACATAACAGCCCATTAATCTTCTATCTAATCTTATGCTGGGACAAAATCCTGATGAATAAAATCAACAAAAATCTACAGATCAAATTAGTAAATTGAATCAGAAGAACCCAGCAATCTACAATGTTGAGCTATGGAAAGCAGCAAGATACTGGTATCTTAAATTACGTACACAAATTTTGTTACCGCTTATTTAGAATAGGTCACTGTCACTGTAAGAAATGCATCATTCATACTATGACATCACTAAACATCACTCAAGCTTCAGACTAGCAGTGCATGTGCGCTAATCGCATGACAATGAGGGAAGACTTGTACAAGAAAGTTCACCTATTTCTAATCAATAATAAGACAGATTTTCTCTTCATATCAGTTGTCAGTTTATAAATCACTGTGCGCTTCTCAAATTAATTTAGCACTAGTCTTTAATAGATGTGTCTTAACCCATTAGAGTTGAGAAACCTACCACCCGCCAGACTATTTATAGCCGGCAGTACCTTCTGCAGCATGATGGGGTGAGTAAAAATTCCAGCTAGCCTCCCTCCACCAATGGTGGGGTTATGTCATCCATAAAATCATCTTGGTGGTCCTGGGGTAGTGTTATCACGTGGGTATATAATGTTTGGTTAAAACACTCGAAGGCATGTACTATCAAAGCATTTCTAATAATGGGTTCTCCCTTGGCTGTACACAGGATCGAACCACCATTCTTGGTTGCACCCTTTTCAATATCAGCAAGAGGACACTACCCCCTCCACATACATCCCAGCCTAGGTATGTTTCCCAAGGTAGGCCATTTTTCTAAATTCTGCAAACAGGAAATCAATTGGGCAAGTGCCAAGGTACTGGGAGAGATATTGTATTATTGTTAAGCTACATTTAGGGGCCGATTCCGATTCGGTAAAATCCCTTTACAAATAGCCGTACGGAGCATATTTCCCATACGAATCGTGCCCGTAAACGTCCCCATACGTACCATGAAGTACGATTCAGATCCAAAGCAGATCTCCGTACGAATCGTACTGAAACCGTACGACTAAGAAATACGTGCGATTTGTATCCGGAACACGCAGTATGGGACGTCCGTACGTAATTAAGCAGCAGTTTCCAGCCCAGCAAGTAGGATTTATCTCTGCGTCACTCCGTACGACTCTTTTTCTACGGGAGCTCAAACCGTCCGGAAAAGCAGAGTTCGACCCGAACCGCATCCCCGGTACGCGACGTACACGCCATGAATGCCGGGGTACGGTGCGTACACACGCCATGAATGCCGGGGTACAGTCCGTTACACGCGCTCGTGTATGGCTCCATTACAATAGTGATACGACTCGCTCATATGCAACGTTTTCCGTACGAATCACATTCTGATTCCCCAGTCTGGATCGTTCTTGTCGGGTCATACAGCATGTTTACGATTCATGCGGTTCACTTTGAGGGTCCGTGTCGTACGGATTTTCCCTTGCTATTCGTACGGTTTGCAACGATTCCGTCGTATATTCCTACGAATCGTACAACGGGATTCGGACGGTAATTGGACGAGTCATACGGAAAGGGCTACGGATTCGATTCGGGTGTACGGATTAGTTTACCGAGTCGGAATCGGCCCCTTAATGGTGTAGAGACAGAATATCGAGTACAAAATGTTGAGGTGCACAAATATCGAGTTTGAAATATCGTGGGTCAGAAATATCTACAGCAAGAATATTGAAGTTAAGAATGTCGAATTCAGGTAAGTAATATCGATTTTAAAAATATTGAAGTGTTTAATATCATTTGCAAAAATATAGTTGTAAAAAATATAGTCTTTTATTATTGTTATGTATATATTTTTTTTATAACAGATTTTATTGTCAGACTGCACATACGATGCAGGGCCCTTGTACTCCAGGGACAGCTGCAGGCTAAATAACATTACAGTATCTCAAAGGCAATGGACATTTTTGGTTGCAAGCACAAACAGGCTAGTGTATAACCAAGCAATGCATAACAACCGTATCCTGCCCCCCTCCCCACAGCCCCAGCCCCCCCCAACTCTTCCCACCCCAACTCCCTCCCCCCAGAGCCGCACAAAATCCACCAAGTTCTACCCACACGCAACGGTGGAAACACAGGAAAAACAGAATAGCTGTAGATGCACACCTGCCTCCCAGACCCCAATGCCCCTCACTCCAGTACCACCCGCCCACATCATCCCACTCCAGGAAGATCCTCGAGCTCCACTGGGGGTTCAAGCCACAAACCCCTACAGTCGGCCCAGTGCTTCCAGATTTTGTAATGTTTCCGCGGGCATCCCCTGGCCACAAAGATCGGCTGCTCCAACCCCATGCAAAAAATCGAACCACGACTACTGACGGGGCCCGTGAATCTTTCCACCCTTTAGCAGTGTCTCTCTTGGCCAATGTGAGGCCAAGTAGCTTCAAATGCCTTTTGTGCAAATTGCCCCCCACCCCTTCCATTACGTGCAAATTGTGGCGTAGGTGGAAGCACCCATCCCAATACCTCAGCTAAACAGGCCAGGACCCCCTTCCAGAACCTATCGAGGGATCCACACTCCAGACTGTATGTAAAAACGTCCCGTCCTCCCTGTTGCAGCGGAGGCACTCCGGTGAGGCAATCAGTCCCGCCCTGGTAAAGTATACTCTGTGTAATTATTTAAATTGGAAGAGACGAGAATGCATTGCTATGGCTGCACCCCTGTGGGCGGCCAGAGGCTCTCTCCAGTCCTCCTCCTCCAGCTCACCCCCGTCCTCCACCCATGCCTCCCGGAGCCTCTGCAGTGTAGGGGAGCAATGAGTGACCAGTGACTGATAGATGCGGGATATCTTCTTTGTCTCCAAGTCTCCCATGAACACATTCGCTTCCAATGGGCTAAACTCGGGGAGGGACTCCAAACCTTCCAGGCTGGGGGACAGTGCATGCCGGAACTGGAGGTATCTGAAGAACTGGGAACGAGGCATACCAAATTCCGCAGAAAGATCTTGAAAGGACTTAAGTGTCATACCCCTCAGTACATCTCTCAGGGTCGAGATGTCTATGTTGTCCCATCCCTTAAAGCCCTGTAATGTCGCAAGACTGGGCAGCCGCCCATTGTTCCACAGGGGGCTTTCTCCAGTCAGGGTGATCCACCACCCTATCCGGCGCAGAGCCTGCCGCCAGATTCGAAACACCACCTGTGTGGTGGTAAATGCACTCCGTATGGACGCCGTGTATAGAATGGTGTGGAGCGTATGGGACACCATGAGATAGCGTTCCATGGCATACACCGGATCCCCCCTGTCACCATACCACCACTTGTTCAAGACCAGAAGGTGGGAGGCTTGGTAGTAGGAAAGGATGTCCGATGTCACCAGTCCTCCACAATAAGTGGAGAGGAAGCAGGTGCGTAGTGCCACACGCACCGCTCCGCCCCTCCACAGAAACTGCCCTAGGTCAGAGTTCACCAGCCAGAACCACCCGGGCAGTATTGGATACGAGTGATTTTGCAGCTGGTATCACAGACGGGGGAGTGCCACCATTTTAAAAATTGCAGATACTCCATAGATAGTAAGCGGCATGTGTGACCAGGTATTTTTTTTTTTTTTTTTATTGGTTTCAAAATGACATATCAATGACACATCACCAAGACATTTTCAGCAAGCAAGAGTTCTAGCCAGTAAGAAGAACAGAAAAAACACCCATCCCCCCCGCCCGAGCCTCTCTTCTGCAGTCTATAACACACAGTACTATAAACAGTCCTTTCCCGTTAGTGGGTGCGGATGTCCAAACAGGTAGATACCTTCTTATGGTAAGCATGTATGTGATTATCAATAGTCCCAACACATAACATTTTCCAAGTCAGCCAGTTTGAGCATTCACAACATCCTCAGCCGGCTCGCTGCGAGCCATCAAGTATTCCCTCAGAGGGGCCCAAATGTCTTTAGGACGGGATCTCGTCGGAAGTTCATCTTCGTAAAGGGTCAGTTGTTCCTGACAGTACACCATGTCAGTTAGCCATTTAGCAGATGTCGGGCATCGCTTCCCATCCCACGTGAAAAGCACTCTTCTTTTAGCCAACAGTAAAGCAACTCTTACAAAGCGTCCTATTACACCCTTTACCTCAGGCATGTATCCCAACAAGCACAACAGTGGGGTGCATTCCAGCAGTTGCCCAGTCATAGTGTATATTACCTCCAGCACCTCTATCCAGTATGAGTGTACCCCACAGCAATGCCATGCTAAATGTGCGAAGTCTGCCCCTTCCCGTCCACATCGCCTGCAGCAGCTCGTGTCTCTAAGTCCCATTCTGTGGAGTCGTGTGGGGGTGTGATACGTTTGATGTAGAAATTTAAGGTGTATAATGCGTAAGTTACTGTTAGCCGACAGTTTCCCTGTTACCCTACAAATCTGTTCCCACATTTCCTTCGTACCCTGTGGATCCAAAGCCCTATTCCACCTTTCCAAGCTCCTGTCTTCCGAAAGCACCAACTCTTCCTGCACCACCCTATATAGTTTAGTGAGCAGGTGTTTCTTTGTGGCCGCTGTTATAACCAACTTCAGCGACTTAGAGACTACCGGCTCCTCTGGAAATGTTGGATAGTGATCCCTGAGAGCTCCACACAATCTATAGCAGGTATAAGTAAACAGTGGGGTAGGGTTAGAGATATAGCGCAAGTCCTCACCGGTAATATATGTCCCTCCTCTATATAGATTACCCATAACAGAAATGCCTGCCTCTTTGAGTGCGCGGATCGACCCCGCTCATGCGCAACTGAAATAGCACTGGGCCCCTCAATAGTCATATTTGGAGCATACAAAGGGAGTTTATTTGTCCTTCTGCCTATACTCTGCCATGCCGAGATCGTGGCGTCGATAGTGTTTATCTCCGTCCTTGGTGTTAGTCTGCGAACGTGTGTAATAATGCCTTGCAGGGGGATCTCACCAGCATCTCCCTCCTCGACCGCCACGTGAGGAATAAAATCATGCGGCCGAAACCAGAAAAATGCATATTGAGCCAGCCCGCACAGGTAGTACACAAAGAAATCTGGGGCACAGAACCCCCTTTTTCAAACGGCAATGTAAGCGTAGCCCAGCGAATTCTCTGCAGTTTCGCACCCCACACCAGGCGAAGCACTTGTGTCTGCACAGTTTTAAAAAATTGCTTGTTTAAACGGATGGGGATGTTACAAAACAAGTACAAGAATTTAGGCAGCACCACCATTTTGACTACAGCTATATGATCCGCTAAGGACAGGGGTAACCCCACCCACCAATCAACCTGCTGTACCAATTCAGGATAGGCCTTTCCATAATTTTCCCGTATTACAGTCGCAGGATCACGATGGATCCAGATGCCCAGATACTTTACTGGATCCTCTGTCCACATCAAAGGATATTCCACCTGAGGCGATCTGGTGGCAGGTGTGAGGGGAACAATGACAGAGTTCTCCCAATTTATGGTTAGTCCAGAGTATAGCCCAAATCTGATGTATTCACGGATGACCTGCGACAGATATAGTTGTGGTTTTCGAACATATAGAACCTCGTCATCCGCGTAAGCAGATATGCCCACTGGTCTATTATTAAAATTCAGAGCCGCAGCCCTGTGGGTTTGGCATATTCTACATGCGAGAGGCTCTAATACAATGGCAAAAAGGAAGGGAGACAGGGGGCACCCCTGTCTAGTACCTCGCTGTATGGTGAACGGATCCGAGGTAAGGCCACCCAACCTCACTCGTGCCGAAACGTCCGCATAAAGAATTTGTATCAAGCGGACAAAAACAGGGGGAAATCCCATCCTGTACAAGATGGAGATCGTGTATTTCCATTCGATCGAGTCAAACGCCTTGGCCGCGTCCAAGAGCACGACCACGGCAGGCAAATCAGGGTTCAACACATGAAACATGGCAAAGATCGTTCTGAGGTTCCAGGTTGTAGATCGGTCCTGGATGAAACCAGACTGGTCTGGTAAAACCAATAAGGGCATCAGAGGATGTAATTTGTCGGACAATATCTTTGCGAGGACTTTAATCAAAAATAAGGGGCGATAGGATTCGCACCGAGAAGGATTCTTATCCTTCTTTATCAGGGTAATGATAAGTGCCTGTCTCAAAGACGGTGGGAGATGGCCAACCTCATGCGCTTCTGCATACATTGCTAGAATGTGGGGTGTGAGCAGGTCCACGTACTGCTTGTAAAATTCTGCTGTCAGCCCGTCAGGCCCGGTAGCTTTTTTGTTAGGTAATGAGAGGATAGCCTTCTTGACATCTGTCTCGTCAATGGGTAGGCTAAGAAATTTTCTGTGTACATAGGACAACCAGGCGCACGCTGTATCAGATAAGTAGTCGCTCAAGGTGGATTCGGACAAGTCACCGCGGGAGGCGTACTGCTGAATTGTCCTAGGATATGCTCAGGGGCAAAGTGCTCTCCCCCCATGTCATCTACTATTTGCTCTATCAGGGGGGCATCCGCACGTTCACGAAGCCGGTTAGCCAGTACCCTACCGGGCCTACCACCCTCCCCATACGCCCTCACCACAAACCTCTTATAAATATATTTCACCTCTGAATCAGCGAGAGATTTATATTTCTCGATGTATTCTCTAATGTGTGCCAGTGTTTCGGGTGTGGGCAATGCATCATAAGAAGCCTCCAGTTCACTCATTTTATCCTCAGTACGACGTAATTGTCCCCTCAGGTCCCGCAGGATACCCGCCGATGTACCTATACACACCCCTCTTATTGTGACTTTGAATGCCTCCCATAGGGTAGCTGCACTATCGACTGTACCCACGTTCAAGTCAAAGTATTGTGCTGTAGCTTTCTTAATTGTGTCCTCATATACGGGATCTAGGAGGGAATCTGCGCGAAACCGCCAAGTGAATGGGTGGCGCATATTGTGTGGCACTAAGAGCTGCAGCATAACTGGATTGTGATCCGAGAGGGTCCTTGGCAGTACGCTAACCTCAGTCACCCAACCGTTAGCTACACCATCTAACAACCAATAGTCCAAACGTGACCATGTATTATGAGCTGGCGTAATATGCGTGCCCTCCTTAACCCCAGCATGTCGTATTCGCCAAGTGTCTGATAGCCCCATCTCCTCCATGAAATCACTAATACATTGGGCAACTTTGATTATACGATTGCTAGTCGAAGCAGACTTGTCCAGCTGTGGATCTAGATAAGTGTTCAAATCCCCCACAAGCAGTAATGCCGTTTTCGGCCATGTGCGCAACACCTAGAATAAAGCCAAGATCGATGCTGGCTCGCCAACCACCGGACCATAGACATTGACTATGGTCACCATCACCCGCCCTAACTTGCCACGCACTACTGCCCAGCGGCCCTCACCATCTACACAGGTGTCAAGTGGCTGAAATGGGGTCCCCTTCTTAACAAGAATTAAGACTCTTCGGGCATAATTAGAGTATGAGGAGGCCAATCGGAAGGTAGCCCAACGACGTGCTATGGATCCCTCAGTATGCTTGGTCAGATGGGTTTCCTGTAATAAGGCGATATGCACGCCGTGTCTGTCCAGATGTGCGAGCACCTGTCTGGTTTTCTTGGGTGTGTTCAGGCCACGCACATTCCATGTAATGCAAGTGTATCTCTCACCCGCCATTAGTCAAACCTGTGGGCAGTCTCGACCCAGCATCTTTCCATAGTGGCAAGCAGGATAGCACCTGCACACTGTGTTTCAGAGTGTGATCGGGATTCCATATCTTATCCCTTATGCAGAAAGTAGGCCCAGGCCCCCAACCCCCCTCCCACTTTGGCAACCACAATCCGCCAAAGACACAAATCACCCGCCCCCCCTGTCCCAACATCAACAATAACAACCATGATACTGTTTGGGTCATTCCCGTTGAGGGCTGTGGCGGCAATAGACACTCCCAGCACTAGGCGGAAGTGGGCCACCTCGCCTGTTATTGCTTGACCCTACCCTATGGCCAGCGTTCAGAAGCAGATTAAGTGACATCCCTGGAGCAGCCAGCCTACTAGACAACATATTGAATCTTAAATCCCCCGAAAACCCCTCACATCTTCCAGTGAAATTGTAAGTTTATCAAAAGGATATACCCGGACCCATTCCTAGCACATGAGGACAAATCATCTACCCGGGCAATCACCCACCCCCTGTACTACCCTCAGAGTCCCTGGCGGCATCTAAACCATTTCACTATGCAGCCAACAACAGAACATAGATATGCAGCTATAACAGTGTTATACTCAGTCCTCAACGTCTGACGTGGAGCCCGGAGTTCTGCGTTGTTTCTGCAAAGATTTAGCATATGCCATTGCCTGCTTCGGTGCCACAAAGATTTTTCCTCCCTCGAACTCGCCGATGCGCAGCCTAGCAGGGTAGAGCATGGCATACGGGATTTATTCCTGCTGGAGCAACTTCTTCACATTCTGAAATTCTTTCTGCGCAGCCTGTACTTGCGCGGTGAAATCCGGGTAGAATGATAGTGGAGTATTTTGATACACTACCTTGCCCTTTTGTCTTGTAATACGTAGGACAGTGTCTCTGTCTCTGTAGTTGAGCAGACGAACAATGATGGGCCGTGGCAGAGTACCCGGGGGTGGACGAGCCGCCAGCGACCTGTGAGCTCTCTCAACCGCAAACATGGGGGATAGCTCATCTGCTCCACATACCTCGCGTAGCATGGTCTCAATGTAGTCCTCTAGCTGACCCACATTCGTCGACTCCGGCAGGCCTAGCACGCGAATATTGTTGTGTCTCGACCTCGCTACAATGTCCTTATTCTTAGCTTGAATGACCGCCAACAGCTTGGTGATGTCCGACGTTTTTTCTGCTACCGGTTGGAGTCCATCCTCTGCGCCAGTGATCCTCTGCTCAGCTTCCCCAATGCGTGCAGCTTGTTTATCCAGCTTGGCGGAAAACGGGTCCATACGACCGTTTAGGGCTTCGATCTTGCCGTCAATCGCCTGCAGGCTAGTCTGAATAGCTGCAAGCACTTTTTCCAAGTTGGATGGGCCCTGTGAAGCCACGTCCATGTCAGTGTCAGATGACTCAGTCTGGGGCGGATTGCCACTCTTACGGAGCTCAAATGTCAGTTTCGGCTGGGCTTTATCCGGTTTGCCCATGTTACACTCACTAGCTGGTAACCCGGCAGGCCAAGTTGTTCAGTCCCAGCCTCTCTGTCCTTTGCTATCAAGGGCATTCTTCTCTCGATCTTCTAGTGTGGCCACGCCAAACATACACACTTTTCGCTGCACCCGCTCTCTGCCCACAGCCGCGGTGAAGCCCCCCTTATGGTATTAAGACTTGGCAGTGGCGTCCCCTTTCTTCTTCTAGCCAGCGAAGGAGTGTATCCTCAGAGGCTGCTAGCTGTCTCACAACATCGCCTCACCGACGCCGCCTCAACTATTGCTGGGCTCCACAGAATCTCGGTGCAAATTGTAAAACTCGGGTCCTCCACGAGCACAGGTGGCACCACCAGCCCACGGACAGTCCCAGTGGGGGCCACGGCCCGCAAGAGCTGCAGCAGTTCCCACGCCTGCAGCCCCCCAGCAGGTAGACCACTCCACAGTGTCCACACACGTACCGTTGTCTGAGAAGGAGATATGCTCCGAAGGGGGCAGATAATCTCTACCGCCGCTGTCTCTCAGCCAGATCCAGGGGCCCAGGCAAGAGGTCTCCGGCCTACTCATGGCCCGGTGCGCTCTCTGGAGACGGCCGCTTGTGTGATTATAGAGCCCAGCTCCTGGCAGCCCCGTCCCGCAGCGCGAAACTCGAGGACCGCCCACACCGCCTACTTTAACTCCTGAGGCGGAAGCCAGGAGCTGTGTTTGCTTAAGTGCTGTTGTAATTTTTTAACTTTATTTCTCTTGGCAATTTGCTCACCTTTTTAACCCTCTGCGCCGCAATGACCCCATTTAGCCGAGTAGGCGCTGAGTTGATACTCGACCTCAGAGGCTGCCGCTAAATTCCAGCGGTCATCTTAGGAAGGTACATAGGGGGGCAGGCTTGTCTTTGTTACGCGCTCGGCACCACTATAAAGGAAGTTACTTCTACGCAGGCAGCAGACCTACTTTAACTCCTGAGGCGGAAGCCGGGAGCTGTGTTTGCCTAAGTGCTGTTGTAATTTTTAACTTTATTTCTTTTGGCAATTTGCTCACCTTTTTAACCCTCTGCGCCGCAATCACCCCACTCAGACGAGTAGACGCTGAGTTGATACTCGACCTCAGAGGCTGCCGCTAAATTCCAGCGGCCATCTTGGGAAGGTACATAGGGGGGCAGGCTAGTCTTTGTTATGCGCTCGGCGCCACTATAAAGGAAGTTGAGCATGTCTCCACGCAGCGGACGCGATCAGCGGACGCGCCTCCAACGCGCCGAAGGAGCGCCAAAGGAAAGCCCGTCTGCGCCCGTCCGCGACAGGACGGGGCTAGGGGCTAAACCTCACACACTAACCCCCCCAGAGAGGTTCAGTTACAATAAGGAGCAGCTCCTTAAGGTGAGAATGGAGAGTACTGCCAACTGCTCACATATCCTGTCCTTTGAGAAGGAACAGGATTACTGTCCTTGTTGCAAGTTTACATTGACCTCCTCGGAACCCCCTCTCTTAGAACCTAGCAAGGGAAAGTCATACTCCTTGGCACTTCTCAACTGCCGCTCCCTTCCTAAGCACGCAACGGAAATAAACCTGCTTCTAGAAGAAAGATGCCCTGATGCTCTCTTTCTAACTGAAACCTGGACGAACGTGGCATCAGATCCCGATGTTGTTCGAGCTCTCCCACCGAACAATGTCATCCCCAGACAAGATCAGGAAGGTGGGCGGGGCGGGGGATTGCTATTATTTATAAAAATATTTATAGCTGTATAACAATAATACAACCAGCTAGAAGAACTAGTTACTGGTCCCACCCATAGAGCAGGCCATCTACTTGACCATTTCTTCACCAACCTTGAAACCATCTTCTTGGAGGAGTCCCTTGTAGTCCCTTGGTCGGACCATTCCCTGCTATCTTTCATCTGGACCCCCCTGTTAAATCTAAGGTCAAGGGACAATCGATATTTGCCCGGCGGTATCGCCTCTTTAACCCACGAATTATTAATCAATGAAGAGGCAGGCGCTGGAGACGGGAAGGCAGGAAACAAGGTTTATTCTCTCCGGAGGAGAACACATCAGTTCAGACAGCAGGTATCGTCATGAGGTGCTCTAACCGCATCTCTGAGGCCTGGCCTCTTATACACAGTTTTATTGCTTTATTACATACAACACATTCTTGGCAATGCTTTGATGTACGGAAGGATATCCTCCGAATCTCCCCCTCAGGCCCGTTCCCACACACATTTACAGTTGAAGTCCTCACCCCGGTCACAACAGGTGATGACTACCGCGCAGCTGGACATTCCGCCGATTCATGGAATGTGGGGGTTTGGTCGGATCTCATAGGGTGAGGGCTTTGATCAACTCGGGGGTCCTTTGATGAGGGAAGCTTTCTACTGTACGGGGAGGGGCAAGGAACAGTATCGGCAGAGCTAGGTGTCGGCCTGGGAACGAGGAAGACAAACGGGCACACAGGAAAAGGGGATTTGTATCAAAGAGGGCCTGGGACCATGAAAGGAAGGAAGGGAGGTGTCGCGCTGGGGACAGGATGGGGTTCTGAGGCAGAGCTGCGCTGAAGAGGGGTTTATGACCCAAGGCATGTGCGAGCGGGGGTTGTCAGAGTGCGGGCTTTGTGAGGGAGGAGGGCTATGCTGGGGGCCAGTGGCATGCAAAAGGGTTGTTCTGATCGAGGCACCTAAAATGGCGGGTGCGCACGACAAAAAGTGTGGCATCAGGGGAAAAAGGCAAGATGGCGTAGATAATGTTTACCAGACCGTACTAATTTTCCACAGTCCTCCCTTTAACATATCCAGACATCTTGCTGGCCTATTTCCAACTCATGTCGACTGTGGTGGTCATAGGAAAAGAAGTAGGTACCCAGGTGAAGGAGTTATAAACATTACATTTTAAAATCTTTCATCTTAGGAGGCGGGTCTATCGATAAAAAAACTCGTTTGCAGGAAAGCCATAGTAATGAAATAACAGACAAAGATGATTCTGTAGTGAGAGAATTGGGTACATTTCATAGCTACTTATAGTCGTTCGGAATGTAAATTGATAGGTCATTACATATGTGAGTTCTGTTCATGTTTGGTTGGAGCATAATTAATACAATGGTGGCTGGGGGAGAAATGAGACGTAGTAGAAACGATAATTGAGGGTGTCAATGTTCGAAGTTAATGAGTTCTCAGCATTCTTTGTCGTCTTTTGTTGGCGCTGTGGAGCACCGGCGGTGGAGCTACGGGTCCAGCTCTATTCTAGGTCCCGCGTTGCAGGGCACGACCTTTTCCTCGCGTTTCTGGTCAAAAAGGTCCTTTTCGCCCTGTGTCCTTTGAGTTGATTGTCAAAAAGGTTCAGATGGAAGAAGAGTGTGTAGTCCATAGGGTAGGTCGGAGAAAAAAGGGGGGATGGAGCTGGGCCAAATCAGGAACAGATCAGGGGGGCGGAAATTTCAGGTAGGCGGGCTCATGACCGAATTCAGAGAGCGGGGACTTTTCGGCACACGTTGAACATTGAGCAGGGGCATCAGGTCAGCCCTTTCCTCTCACTTTGACGGAAACAGTGCCTCGTCCTGCAACTCCTTTCTGTCGCGGTCTCGCCTTGGCCAATGTCGCAGATGTTCCACGATCTGTAGTCAGGCCACGTGCTCCCACATCCGGTCCTTCTTTCCTCCGACAGTCGTACCCTTAAATGAGTTTGAAAAGACAGTCTTTAGAGAATTGGCAGAGGAAGGTAATCACATAAGTCTATTTCTCTCCCAGCTCCAGGCAAAAAATGGAAACGTCCGTTATATTAGGGTTTGCAACTAACACATAAATGATTGATGATGGGCCTGCTGGACTTACTATAACTTTCCTTCACAGCTATTTCTTTGGTGTTTGTTGGTCGTGGGACGAGATCTGGCACCTTTTATTGCATTACAGTTACGTCAGTTCTTCTGACGGAGACCTACCTTCTTAATACGAGCCTTACGAAGCTATACCGTTCTCCAGGGCTTTATATTTAAAAAGGGTGCTGTGTGCTATCACCATGGTCTGACAGGTATCTTGCTGAGGGACGAACATAGGCTAAACATTTTTCATTCTATCAATGCATCCTGCCTTTCAACTAAACATTTTCGCTTTCAACAGGGTTCATTGCAATGATTTCTTCGCTTCGGTCTAATCTTTAACTTTGTAAAACATCATTCTGGTTCCTACGTAGCCTCTTACGGCCTGACTACTTAATTAGAAAAGACAGGGGTCTTATGGGAAACAACTAGGGACATAGAAAACTGTGGTAAGGGCGTAAATAGACCCATCTCTTACGACCGGGGGTGAGGGACAGTTTTATAACCCTCGTCTGGGGCAGCTGATACGAAACAGGGGGCGTTCCGGGAACATGAGGATGTTTCGATCACCTTTACTGTTTGGGTATTGCGACAATTCGGGACGGGGAAGGTCGCGTTATCTGAGGCATCTTTTTATAACACAGGAGCCGCTGACATGTAGTTCCCTTATTTCGGGTCAGATTAGGGAACCTCAGTCGTCTTACCTGTCCTTTCCCTAATGGCCAAATCTCGGTTTCATCAATTTTTAGCAGAAAGGAGAGGTAGTGACACGGCGTCAGGGTGATTTTTATTTAGGATAAATTTTGAGCAAATACTTGTGGTATTTGGAGCCAATTGGTGGTGCACTAGGGGTGGCGGTTTGCCAATTTAGGTGCTAGTCGTTCGGAAGAGCGAGAGAGAGAGAGAGAGAGAGAGAGAGAGAGAGAGAGAGATGTGCAACAACAGGCTAAATAGTACACGTGCGACATGGGGAGTGGCCGTGCATTAAGAGAGGCTATTCAGCGCATTATACAACATAAGACATTACGGGTCTGTGTTAGAATGTTGAAAGCATGCAGTTTGGGATGGACGAGCATTAGGCCGGGTACAGGGGACATGCATCGAGTAAAAAGGGCACCATTGTGTCGCATTTCTTGCATTCTCGGTCCTTTAACCAGTTAAGTCAACGCGTCAGTCATACACAAACATCATCTCATAGTTTCAGACATACGTGACAGGTGTCCATTCACGCAACACGGATTAAGGGTGATCGCTTTCATCATGTCATACAATTTATTGGCTCTTTTGGTACAAGAGCAGTTTGTGGGTGTGTTTAGGTGCCACCAGGCAGTGTTAGTCCGCTTCGTGTATCAGACATGGCGAGGCTTCAGATCTTCACCATACCTTGGTCGTGATTCCGATGTGGCCTGCAGGGGGGGGAAAAAGAGGGGAGGGGAGGGGGACAACATTCGAGCATATCAAAAGCACGGGTACGAAGGTCTTTTACTTACCTCATACTCGTCTTATCTCCTTCGGGATAGAATCCCTGGGGTTGTGGTTTCTGGAGCCAAGGGGGGGGGGCAGTGTGTCCTTATAGGCTGTGAGTAGGAAAACGTTAGAGAATCAGAAGCACTTAGCGCGAGGTTTCTAGTTGGTAGGTGTATTTAGCTATCGGGGTCCTTAAATCTCTTCCAACGCTGTGATGTTCTAAGGTTTATCAGCTCTTCGGTCAACTCTGTTCCCTAGTACCTTTGAGTGTCGTATCTTTATAATATTCTATCATTTACATCGTTTCACTTTACCCATCCTTTATATTCCATCTTTTACACCGTTTCGCCTTACCCAACCCCAGAAATCGAGGTCTTTCTCCATGCGCGAGTCCCTGAGTCAGTCGCATATTTGACGGCAGAGTGTCGTGTCTTAGATTCGATCCTCCATCCGGGGCTGGGCAACCACTTCTATAAACCTTAAAGAGAGAGCAGAGTAGGGTGCACAGAAAAAAACTCTCCCGCCGATCCCACATTTTAAATAAAGCATGCAATACCCGTTCATAGTTTCGAAAACCTTTATTTGCACAATCGTTCAGCATGTTGATAGGACAGTGTGATCGGGGTTGGCCGGATACGGCAATGGCTAAAGTGCGTACAGTAGAGGGGGGGGCTATCTTGTAGGATTAAAAACATGTTTAAAAAGGTTCATTCATTCATTTGCAGGGAACTAAAAACGTCTATCGAATAGTTGAGGGACCAAGGGGCATTCATTTCATAATTGGAAACACAGTTGGACTAGTTGTAATCAAATTCCTATAGGTATACCATGGGTGTGTGTTATAAGCGAGGTTACATGATAATATCATAATGAATCGTACATTGAAAAAACTGTTTTCACGGGGCCCTTCTACATGTTCATCGAGTGAACCCTCCCTCTTTTTCGTCAAGTGTACAAAGGATCATATATATTTTTCGGGACATCGAGTCTTTTTAGCTAAAAAAACACCACGAGGTGTTCGTGAGTTCCTATTGATACCGGCGCCATTTTGGGCGGGGCCGGGTTAGTCCGGAAGTAGCGTCAGGGAAAAAAAATGTCTCCTACAACCGGCAGTTGGACCAGAGTCCTTTTCGGCAGTTCGAGAATTCATGCTAACAGAAGGAGTGGCTATGTCATGCTTATTTCGTTAGCGATCAAGGCAGTTGTTCCTCACCGGAAGCCTGCAGGGGCCGAGGGCTCCTGGGACTTTTGTAGAATCTTCAAGGCTGTGGGGGTGCTGTCGGAGGTGGGGGCTCGTGCCCCGGTGGGCAAGCGCCCGAGTTACGTTGTTGTTCAAAGTTACTCTAGCGGCCGAGACCCGCTTTCCAGGGGGCCCAGACGCCATTTTGAGGCCTGCAGCAGCCGCCCTTCGTCGAGTCTGCAAGAGTGGAGGAGACCTTTTGGAGTGAACCCATGTCCAGTGCTGCGGAAGTATGGCCACCTGCGGTGCATGTTCGGTGCTGTGCGGGTATTGGCGCAGCCATTGCATGTTCGGTGCTGCGCAAGTATCGGCACCGTTGCATGTCCGGTGCTGCGCAAGTACTGGGGCGCCACCATGGTATGTTCGGTGCTACGCAGGTATTGGCACCACCGCCTGGCTGGAGGAGTTCGGCGCTGGGCCGGGGGCTGGGAAACCTCCTATCCGTGGAGGTGGGAGAGGCTCGTCCGCGTCGCCTCTCCCTCCCAGCCCGACCTGGAAATTTTCGCGGAGGTATGTACAAGACATCCCTCCCCCCCAGAGTTGTCGCAGCCATTATTCAAGTGGCGCCGGGCGTGCTGCTGCGGCCATTACGGAGGAGAAAAGAAAGAAGTGTCCCGTCCTTCTCTGGGCCGGGCTTCCGGTGGATGTCGGCCGGACGCCCCTTGCTCTGGCCCCATGAACGGGTTCCTTGGCTCATCGGCTGCAGCCGGATCCAGTTGGCCCCAGTCCCCGGCCATTGGTGGCCGGACCGGGAAGACATGTGGCGGGACTATCTGCAACTCTCACGTGCCACTGTGGCCGGACTGGGGGAGAGAGAGAGGGGGGTCGAGGACATAGACATTCCCCCCCCTACAACTCTTCGGTGTGGTCAAGGTGATCCCCTGGCTGGGTCCCGCTGGCCCTTGTCTCTCCTCCGGCTCCACCCTATGTTACGATTTCCTGGCCGACTGTTGGCAGCAGGACCCGCCTTATATGGGTTGCTGCCGGCTGGGCGTAGCCGTAACCCTGCCCTACTTTGGAAGGTTCCAGAATGGGGGGGGCGAATGTTCTGCTGACTTTCATTTTCTAGTTTACCATTCTTGTTTCAAACGTTTTCTGTTGTTAGGGCATTGATAGGTGTTATTATTACGTACTGTTATTTGTTTCTTGTTCGTTATGTTAAATAAAAGTTCAAGTTCATCAGTGGCCTACGGATTTCGTTTTCCCATTCCTTTCTTTCCAGGTTGTTCCATGCTAAAGCTTCTGTTAACAGAAGTTTAAGTACCACGGTAACACAGGCAGAGGGATGACGCAGATTCATGCATCACGTACACACAAACTCAGACGGGGAGACAGTACAAATATTATATAAAAAGACCCAAGACAAACATAAAACAGTTATTGGCCATAATTATCTTATTTCTATATGCTGCGCATACTTTTTGTTAGAGCAATGGGGCAGGCTTTAGTTATATGCCTATAAGGATGCGGAAGAAAGGAGGTAGTAGGTTTTCAGACATTGGCAATATCCCTAGTCCTCTCGGCGAAGGATACTTGTGTAACCCTTACCTCGAAATACCCTAAACTTTTCCCTACTTGGCTAAACGTAAGGATGCTTGATCATGTGTGTACATTATTCTTTCTGGTTTCTTCGGGGTTTGTCGTCTGTCAATTTAGAGCTACACTGGGTTTTTCCCGTCTTATCGTTGTTTGATCTATGAGGACTCGAACATGTCGCTGAAATCGGCTTGGCGAAATCTGTGCCATCGGGCATAATCGAACGTGGTGGTTCTATCTGGCCTGTCCAAGTCAGTCTGATTCATCTTTGTCTCGCGCCTTTTCCCTTTCTGCCGGCCTGTTATTCCTGTCGGTCCTCTGCTCCTACTCACGTTCAGTAGAGTCGGGCATTGGGCTTTCCAGTGCCCGGCATATCTACAAAAAGCACATTGGTTTTGCCCTAAGTCTGGCCGTCCTGTGCGTTGTGTCGGGGGATTACTTTCGGGACGTTGTGTCCTGGGGTCGTCCTGTCGATATGTTCCTTTACCTGCTCTGTCCTCGTCTCTATTCTTTCGTTGCATTGCTTCTTTGCGCCACATACCGAGGCAGTCGAGCATAATAGGCGTTGTCTTATTATCACGAAGGGCTATTTCTAACGTTTCTATTTTATCAAGATCGAAGGATCCTATCAGTGGCCACTGTTTCTCTTGACTTTCTTTGGTATACCTGTGCCACAGTTTACTATAGGCTATGGTAACTAATCCATAGTTTAGGAACATGTCTTTATTAGGGGTGCCTTCCAGCGGAGCTAGATGATCCACCTCTAATAAACGGTCCGGGCTGAACCAGCTATCGACCAGTGGGGAGAAGACAGACATGACAGCTCACAACGAGGGACAAAAAGTCAGCACTGCCTATCTTATCACTGTGTGCAAAGACTAGACAGAATATTTCTATTCTACGTTGTTTGCAGGCAGTGAATACCTCATGAACCAATATCAAATTAACAAAAAGAGGACCAGTGGGAAGAATAAGTAGATTCGCAAAAGATCTGCGTCCTCTACCCTTTCACTATCTGCAAAGGGGAACCTGTTCTTTCCTGTTTGTAGACAGAGAATCTCCAGAAAACAATCCGCGAACAGTAGCTCGGGGTCAAAAACAGTTAATCAGTGGCCGTTAATAAATAATCGATTCAGTGGGGGAGAAAGATAGGCGCGACGGCTGCGTTACCTATCCTTCACTGTTTGTAAAGAGAAAGAGCCTACTGTTTCTTCGTGTGCAGACAGTGAATCTCCAAATAGGTCAACAAAGAGTAATACTAGTATTTTCTGAACAATTAAACAATTATTTCGTGTTTCGTCGTGTCTACACGACCTTACCCGGACCGTATGGACAGTTTCTTGTCTTCCGAATCCAGCGCCCGATCGTCCTCTTTTCTTTGTATTCCTCGCAGCACTCCTGATGGTTCCCAGTCAGGACCGTAGATCACTCGGGAGAGGTCTGTTCGGAACCAGTGAAGTTCGGATGATCGGCTGCCAGACGAGGGTCTATTGGGCAAGAGCTCTCCCGATCGTTGCAGTCGTTCACTCTGTCGTCAGGACCTCTCCCACTGGATCCACGAGTCGCTGATGGGCCCCACGCTTGGGACGCCAATTGTTAAATCTAAGGTCAAGGGACAATCGATATTTGCCCGGCGGTATCGCCTCTTTAACCCACGAATTATTAATCAATGAAGAGGCAGGCGCTGGAGACGGGAAGGCAGGAAACAAGGTTTATTCTCTCCGGAGGAGAACACATCAGTTCAGACAGCAGGTATCGTCATGAGGTGCTCTAACCGCATCTCTGAGGCCTGGCCTCTTATACACAGTTTTATTGCTTTATTACATACAACACATTCTTGGCAATGCTTTGATGTACGGAAGGATATCCTCCGAATCTCCCCCTCAGGCCCGTTCCCACACACATTTACAGTTGAAGTCCTCACCCCGGTCACAACAGGTGATGACTACCGCGCAGCTGGACATTCCGCCGATTCATGGAATGTGGGGGTTTGGTCGGATCTCATAGGGTGAGGGCTTTGATCAACTCGGGGGTCCTTTGATGAGGGAAGCTTTCTACTGTACGGGGAGGGGCAAGGAACAGTATCGGCAGAGCTAGGTGTCGGCCTGGGAACGAGGAAGACAAACGGGCACACAGGAAAAGGGGATTTGTATCAAAGAGGGCCTGGGACCATGAAAGGAAGGAAGGGAGGTGTCGCGCTGGGGACAGGATGGGGTTCTGAGGCAGAGCTGCGCTGAAGAGGGGTTTATGACCCAAGGCATGTGCGAGCGGGGGTTGTCAGAGTGCGGGCTTTGTGAGGGAGGGGGGCTATGCTGGGGGCCAGTGGCATGCAAAAGGGTTGTTCTGATCGAGGCACCTAAAATGGCGGGTGCGCACGACAAAAAGTGTGGCATCAGGGGAAAAAGGCAAGATGGCGTAGATAATGTTTACCAGACCGTACTAATTTTCCACACCCCCGATCACCCTGATCACCCTCATCATGTTCTTAAAACTAGGAAAGTAGTCATATTTGGTCTAAACTGTCTGTGGAAAATTGGGTAGTTAATCTCAATATCGCCACCCCTGAATTATGCTCTAATCCTATAAAGGCAAATGCCTCCTTTAACACCTGGATAGAGTCCTCGTTGGACCTTACCCTCCCTAAAACAGAATTCTGTCATTGTACAGGTACTAATAAAAAACCTTGGTACTCGTCTGAATTAAGACTGCTCAAGCAAACCTGTAAATAGGCTGAAAGGAAATGGAGAAAGGATTTTTCTGAGACCAGTAAAGGCAATTATAGAGCTGCTATGCGGATCTATAAAAGGCAATAAAATCGACATAATCTAGTTACTTTCATGAGAAAATTGCCTCTGCCTCTAATTCCCCTAGGGATTTTTTTTAAATTTCAAATCACTAGTTTCCCCTCCTTGTTCCTCTACAAAACCATTAAATGTACAGAAACAATGTGACGAGTTAGCAAAGTTCTTTGCCACTAAGGTTGCAAATATTTACTCACTCTTCATACAACCTGAGCCCCACTCTGACCCCCTTTATCCATCCCTTATACGGAGCTGAAGGAATTAGACCTCCTTGATCTAACCCCTTTGCAACGACTCCTGGGAAATCTGAAATCCGGCTGGATGCTGCACCGCCTTCTATGCTTAAACTGGATACAGAATCGGTTTCTTCTTTTATTCGGGATGTCATTAATTCCTCTCTGGCATCCGGGTTGGTCCCGCCGTTATGGAAACAGGCAAAAGTGAAGGCACTTCTAAAAAAAACTAACTTGTACCCTGAAGAATGGACGAATTACCGTTCCAATCTCTCTGCTACCGGGCATAGGTAAATTGGCAGAGAAGCATGTTAACTCCATACTTGCTACGTTCTTGGAGAGCAATAATGCCCTGCACCCCACACAGACGGGCTTTAGAAGTAAGCAGGGTACGGAGACTGCTCTCATCACCGTAGTTGAAGAAGCAAGGAAAATCGTGGATTCCGGAAGCTGCGGTGGTATTACGCTGTTATTATTTTATTAGACCTCAGCGCAGCTTTCGACACGGTAAATCATTCCATTATGATTCAGAGACTGAGTGACGTGGGGGTATCAGGTACAGCCCTTAAGTGGCTACAATCTTTTTTGATGGATAGAACCTTTGCTGTCTTTGAAGATGAGGTCACCTCTAATGAGATCCCAATGCAGTATGGCATACCACAGGGATCCTCATTAAGCCCCACCATGTTTAACATCTACATGAGGCCCCTGGCTGACGTTGTCTTGCCCTGGGGGGTCCAGTTGGTCACCTATGCCGATGACACCCAGTTGGTGGTCTCCCTCTCTCAACAGAGCCCGGCTAATCCTGATCTTACCTCCTGCCTAAGCAACATTCTTGAGTGGATGAATTTTTCCTTCCTTAAGCTCAATGGGGCGAAAACTGAAATTATGATGCTAGGACATATGCCCCCTACCAATCTAGATTCTTGGTGGCCTGGCTGCCTAGGCCCGCCCCCCCACCAAAAACCCAAATCAAGAGTCTGGGCGTTTGGCTCGACTTCAATCTTAGCTTTCATGTACAATCCCATAAAGTTGCTGCCACCTGCTATGGCCTGATTAGACTTCTTAGGAAGACTCTGGCTCTTCTACCATTCGAAGCCAGATGCCTACTGGTTCAGGCACTTATACTATCACGGCTTGATTACGCCAATGCAGTTTATCTGGGCACTCCTCAGGGAACTATTAAAATCCTCCAGACGATTCAGAACTGTGCCACTCGACTTCTGATGGATGTCCCCAAGCGCAGCTCTGCTAAACCAGCCCTACATCAGCTGCATTGGCTGCCGGTGCAGGAAAGGATCTGGTTCAAGGCCATGTGCACGGTCCATAAATCCATCACTGACAATGGCCCGGCACTGCTTCAGCCTATGCTTCGACACTATCAGACCATACGGCCTCTTAGATCTAACCTTAAAATTTCATGACAGTCCCCAGGACTAAACGTGCTCGCATGGGCGGCCGACGCTTTGCACTCCATGCTTCAAATTTCTGGAACCAGCTTCCCGACTCCCTTCATCTGGAACCCAACCATATCCGTTTCAGGAAGTTGTTGAAGACCTTCCTGTTTCCTTGATCAGTGAGTAGCTGTCTACATGCGCTGGGATGCCTATGGGTAGCCATGCGCAATACAAATGTGTACTCATTCATTCATTCATTCACTCACAGTCCTTGGCGAACGCCACCACCTCGCAGTCACCAAGGGGGGGTGTGCGCCACGAGGGCAAGTAGTCTCTGCAGCCTCTGTCTCACCAACAAATCCGGCAGCCCAGGTGGGGAGTCTCCAGCCTACTCGTGGCCTAATGTGGTCACCGGAGCCGGCCGCTAGCGTAGTCTTGCAGCCCAGCTGCTGCCAGCTCCCATCTGCGTCGGGAACCTTGAGGTCCGCTTCCGGCCGAACTCCGTGTCATGCGGCCGAGCCCCCCTTACCGGGCACAAGTATTTTCGCCAGCACCTCGCCTGGGCAGCAAGTGCAACCGTCGTCGCCTGTGTCAAGGGGCCGCGCTCTAGCTGCACTCCGCTTCGTCCCCGACTTCTCAAGGCTCCGGCACCAAAATTGACCACCGCCAATCTCTCAGCGCGGTGGCCCCATACAGCTCCAGCAGTCAGCTCGATTGGTGTTGGCAGGTGTCTGTATTCCTCTCCTCTTCCAGAATTTAGGCAGCTGACTCAGGTAGGGCAGGATATTGTAGAATATTTCGCGGTGGCCAGCAGAGCAGCACTACAACGCTGCCATCTTGCCGCGTGCCACGCCAGGCCCCTGTGACCAGGTCTTTAGGTCTGCCCGAACTCACTCCCACACCGGCACCAGGTTACGCTTCCAGGAGACGGCCGGGACCTCCGACAGAAAAACCCTCAGATACTTGAGACCCCCCACTGCTACTTGAAGTGAAGATGCCCAATTACCCACTCGTGTTTGCTCCCCCAGCACCCACAACGTGGACTTGCGAGGGTTCATGTAGAGCCCCGATGACTACCCGAAGATCTGCATGATCCGCAGGAGACGCAGCCCCGACCTATTGAGCTCCGTAAGAAAAAAGAGGATATCATCTGCATATAATGCAATCCTGTTAGACGGCCCCAGCGCCCACTCAAACCCGCTCAACTGCGCATCCATGTGCACCCACGCCGCCAACGGCTCCATAGCCAAGGCACATAGATAGGGCAAGAGGGGGCATCCCTGCCGGGTGCCGCGCCGAATGGGAAAACTGTATGAGATCGCTCCCGCCACTCGAACCGAGCCGTCAAATCAGTGTAGAGAAGACGCAAATAGGACAGGAATCGAGGCCAAGGTTAAGCCGAGGTAGTAGCGCAAACAGATAGATCCAGCTCAGTGAGTCAAACGCCCTGTCTATGTCGGCAAGCAGAAGCGCAGCCTGTTTCCCAGTGCGCCAGATCGCCTCCACCGCCACATGCGCCCGTCGAATATTGTGCCTCGTCACCCTTTGGAGCATAAAGCCGGCCTGATCTGGGTGTACTAGCGCTGAGATATGAGGGAGAAGCCGGTTGGTCAACGCCTTGGCCAAGACTTTGGCTTCGACATTCAACGGTGATATCCGGCGGTAGGAGGCATGATGTTCCGGGGGTCGGCCCGGCTTATGAAATTGTATTTTAGTGTATATTTTATATGCATATGATGTATGTTTTTGTGTATAGAAATTGTTTGTATTTTTTAATATATGTGTTAAATTTTCAGTAGTTATAAAAAAAATCTTTTAAATATTGTGCTTTTAGTTCTCTTGCGGGGTGTGGGTTTATAGGGCAATAAGGTGAGAAGTAATTTAATTATATGTTTTAAAAAAAATATATATTTGAATTGTGTGCTTTTCGTTCTGTAGCGGGTTGTGGGTTTATAGGGGAATAGGGTGGGAAGTAATTTAAGTATATTAAATGTATTCATTTTTTTTTTAAAGGAATTTTGCGTTTTTTGTTCTGAAGCAGGTTGTGGGTTTATAGGGGAATAAGTTGGGAAGTAATTTAATTATTTTACATTTATTGATACATTTTTATCTATTAATGTTTGTTTTGTTGATAATTTATAGTGTTAGAAGTGTCAATTAATGTATTAATAATTCATATTTGATTGTTAATGAATTTTACATAACTAATTATTAATTAATTATGGTAATTATGTAATTCATTTTAGGTGTGTGTTGTGGTGTTTGTAGGTATACATGGTGGGAAGTAATTTAATTTTTATTTATGAATTCATAATTGGTTGCTAATTAAATTGAATTAACTAACAGTAAATTAATTATTTAATTTTAGGTGTGTGTAGTCGTATTTTTAGGTGTTAATGGTTGGAAGTAATTTATTTTTAATTTATAAATCAATAACTGGGTGTTAATTTTAATTAATTCATTGTTAAATAATAATGGTAATTGTGTAATTAATTTTAGGTGTGTGTTGTGGTGTTTGTAGGTGTAAATGGTGGGAAGTAATGTATAGTTGTTAATTAATGGTAATAGATAAATATTTTGGGTAATTTTTAAATATTTAAATATTTTTTGTTATATTTATTTTCAAAAGTGGTAAATGGTAGGTAATAAATACATGTTAATAATTTAATTATTAGTTGTAAATAGTAATTGATTGTAATTTTAAAATAAGTTTTAAATGTGTTTTATTATTTGATATTTTAATTTAGTTTGTGTTGTGCAAATTATAGTGTTAAAGTGTGTGTAGTAGATTAATGTGTATAATTGTTTTATTAGTAAGAATTGTTTAATTGTTTATTAATTATGTAAAATATGTAAATACATTTAATTAAGAAATGTGAAGTGTTTTATTATTGGCGTGGTGTTATAGGTTAGGAAATTAAATAAATACATTTATCTTGTCATTAATTGTTTTTGTTTGTAAATATTTTGTATTTTAAAATAAATATTTATTGGTAAATGTATTTATTATATTATTATTTACATAGTATTTGCAAGTTTTTGTTATATGTAATTACTATTGTTATATGTGTTCTTTTGATATGTTTTAAACATTTAATTTACATTTTTAGAATATTGATTATTGATTTTTGATATATTTACATGTTTTAATATATATATATATCTCTCTGAGTGTTTCAGTGTGAATAGTAATTTTGTTTACTATGATATAGAGCACTTTCCTTACTGTTGGATTGGAGTGGGAATAGTAATTTTTTCCCCTCTGCTATCCAACACTTTCCCTACTGTTGCATTTTTTGGAGTAGGAATAGTAATTTTTACCCCTCCGCTATCCAGTACTTTCCCTACTGTTGCACTCACTGGAGTGGGAATAGAAATGTTTACCCCACCGCTATCCGGCACTTTCGCTACTGTTGCACACACTGGAGTGGGAATAGTAATTTTTACCCCTCCGCTATCCAACACATTCCTTACTGTTGCACTCACTGGAGTTGGAATAGTAATTTTTACCCATCCGCTAAACAACGCTTTCCTTACTATTGCATTCTTTGGAATGGGAATAGTAATTTTTACCTCTCTGCTGACCAGCACTTTCCCTACTGTTGCACTCATTGGAGTGGGAATAACAATTTTACCCCTCCGATATCCAGCACTTTCCCTCCTCTTGCACTTACTGGAGTGGGAATATAAAATTTTACCCCTCTGCTATCCAGCAGTTTCTCTCCTGTTGCATACACTGGAGTGGGAATATTAAATTTTAGTGGTACCAAAAAAGGGACTGGGCTGTTCCTAGGTTCGATGTGCAGGTCACTGGGGAGTGGATATGTAGAGGTGGTTAAATGGTAACCAACCAGTGGGTATCCATTTTGTTGGATATGTTGGCCACACACACCCTTGCAGGTGTCATGCTTCATCATGGGCAATGCTCCTCGTTGGGTGGGCGGTGCAATACCCAACGGGCTACACCTCAAAGAGGGGCTCTTTGGCGGAGATCTTTTTATCCAACTGCCCTTGGGTGAAGTGTGGGTGAGGGGCCAGAGGAGTAGTAGACAGGATGTGAAGTTTAAAATAACGCAGGGGTACCAGAAGGAACTTTATTCGGGTGGTCCCGTGCGCTAACTAAAACCAATAGTTAGTCTAGGAGGTCTGGAAAGTGATGTTTTCCGCACTCAAGACTATACTAGTAAGTGAGGGTAGTGGTCGACATGTTTCTCGCTCAGGGCTTATTTACCCGCGATTCATCAGGACCTATAAAAAGTACTCGTTGTCTACAGTATTGCTGATCTATCTAAGTATCAGTGATTACATATACAATTAGGAGATGGAGTACCTGCATTTACATTGTTCCATGCCTGGGTTACGAAACAAAAGGAGAAGGTAGGGGGTTATATCTCTCAAGCAGGTACAATACAGTGATCCACATATAATATGACCTGGTGCATTCAGTGGCATGCTAGTGTTGGTGACTCCTAGCACGTGGTGAAAGTTAAAATCACACTAGTGAAACATCTCCAGATGGATCAATAGTGAGTGACATGCTCAAATGTATATGAAAGGAGACGTTTCTAGTGACAAGAAGAGCAGCAGCGTTTAAAAGTAAAGAAACAGCAGTTTCGATCTACATGGGTCCAAAAGGACCCCACTCACCTAGAGGTCAATTATTAAATGTAACAGCAGTGTCTGGCGGGATGGACATCGGTGACTCAAGCCTCTGTAGCTAAGGCTAGAATGACATTGAAATAAGGGAGGCATAGGGACAACATACATATTCAACTCAAACCACATTGTGCCTTACTTGGGGATCCATCTAGTCTCAATGTGCCTAGTTATGCCGGTATCTAATATAGATGGTATGGTGCAGTTAAATAGGCTGTTTCAGAGTACAATTGCTTAACCTGCCACTACTTGACTGGGAATGGGTCAGGGTATCAGGTTAAACAGTTAGTCAGGTTGGATCCTCCCAGTGTGTATGTTTACGCGGTCTTGCTACAGTTCATAAAAGGATGCAAAACATATGGGCGCATCAATCGCGGCCCTCGGTAAGTAAACTGACAATCACAAGTGCCACGGCGACCCTTCTCGGTCAGCGTGAAAAGTAAATGGCCCCGTTCGGTAATGCGGGATGTTGGTGAGCGGGTTGCTCCAGGGAACCGCAAATACAAATAAATCAAGGACGCTCTGTTGAAATTGCCCCCATTAGCTGACTGGGCGTTCACTTACTTGTAGCTCCCGTGTCCTCCTTTTGTTGCCTACCCCTCGCCGCCAGGACCGGATAGAACCGAGGATCCGGCGGTTGCTGTATTTATCTTGGTAATGGGCGGGACAGGTCAGGAGTCTTTCCCGACTCACTGCAGGTCATGTGATTGGCTCAGTTAGAGAAGCGGCCATTTTGGCGTGGTGTGGGGAAGCTCTAATGCCTATAGCTTATACTATTAAAGACGGAACAACTCATGCGCCTTGTGTTTTAGTGAAGATATCACTGAATCGTTAATCTAGGTGGTAGCATAACTGCGGACTTCAAAGTCGTCCGGGTGTGCATATGTTCAAGTACACTATGCCGGGTCAGATATCCATCACATAGGTACTAGCAAATATTATGTGGTGGTAATCACGTCGTAATGCCCTATAGTCGGCAGGTCAGGAGGCTTTACCAGCTCACTGCGGGTCATGTGATTTAGTACATTTAGAGGATCGGCCACATTGGAATGGTGTAAGGGAGCTCAATTGCCTATAGATTAAACAATTTAAAGACGGAACATCTCATGAGTCTTGTGCTAAGTGAAGATATTAACGAATCATTGATCAAGGTGCTAGCATGACTGCGGACTTCATATGTACGTTCAAGTACTCTGTGCCGGGTCAGATATCCATCACATTAGTACTTGGTGGTAATTGCCCAGTTATTTCTTTCCTATTGTTAAAACATATATGTCCTAATTTCTGGGGGAGTAGCCGATCAGTCATCAGGAGCATCACACAAAATATGTGGAATTGAAGGTAATGATTAAAGGGAACACAAGGGGATGTCCTCGTTCAACCCTTTCCTGTCTGTGGCCAGACAATGGATCCATCTTTGCTCCCTAAAAAAGAGATTCTGTTTCGAGATGCTCGTGTTTGCTTCAATTATTAGCCATTTCATAGAATTGGCTGTGTGGTTAGTCTCTAAGTAGTGCCTACACATCTTTGTATTGTTCTTCTTGCAGCAGAAGTTACTCCGATGTTCTGAGATGCGTTGTTTGATAGGTCGAGTGGTCATCCCCACATATTGGAGCCCACAGGGGCACACTAGTAAATACACACAGTTCGATGTGTTGCAATTTGTGTGTCCCCTTAACTCCCACTTAAAAGAATCTGTGAGCTGGACAGTCTTGTGTATTGTAGTGAAAGGGCATGCGCTGCACGAACCACAAGGGTAATGTCCTTTCACCAGTGGTAATTGCCACAGGGTGGTCTGGACCGTTGCGTTTTGTTTTTTCGGACTGGTGTTAATGAGTTAGTCCTTCACGTTTTTAGATCTCTTGAAGGCAAACCTTGGAGGTTCAAGGGAGAGTTCGCCTGTACTGAGGATTTGCCTGTGGCGCATAATGATCTTCCTCACCTTATTTGAGGCTGGTGTGAAGGTCGTGACGCAAGTCATCGCTTCATTGATTTTGGGGATCCGGTCCCTGTGTTCTAGGAGTGCTCCTCTGTGATTATTTTGGGCTGTTTTCTGTGCTCTTGCTATCTCTCTACAGGGGTACCCCCTATCAGACAGATTCCTGGATAGAATATTTGACTGGGTTCTGTACTCAGATAGGCTGCTGCAATTACGCCGTACTCTCAAGAATTGCCTGAAGGGTAGGTTGGCTCTCAACGCTTTTGGATGGTGGCTATTATAATGGAGTAGGCTATTGCGGTCTGTTGGTTTTGTGAACATGCTTGTACTTAGTTGGCCTTCTGTTAGTTTGATTGTCAAGTCAAGGAAGGAGATCTGTGTGGCAGAGGACGTTATTGTGAAATGTAGGTATGCGTTCAGTGTGTTTACCCATTCAAAGAATGCATCGAGGGAGTCCCTGGTGCCAGCCCAGAAGATCAAAATGTCATTGATGAATCGCCTCCACAATTTGATGTTATTGTGGTAGGGATTAGTAGGGGAGTCAATGTACTTGTTTTCAAAATCTGCCATGTAGAGACACGCCACCGATGGGGCAAAAGTACTCCCCATCGATGTGCCCTGGGTTTGATGATAATACTTTCTCTCAACTCAAAGAAGTTTTCCGTCAGTGCTAGATTGGCACATTCCATGACAAAGGCTGGAGGTGTAGGTGAGGTCTATGTATCGGTATTTAGTATTTCTTCTATGACCCCTATTAAATTTTACCCATAGTAACTTTTACACCCCCCCCTGCTTTCCAACACTTTTCCTACTGTTGCATTCACTGGAGTTGGAATAGTCATTTTTACCCCTTCGCTAACCAATGCTTTCCTTACTGTTGCATTCTTTGGAGTGGGAATAGTAATTTTTACCCCTCTGCTATCCAGCACTTTCCCTACTGTTGCACTGACTGGAGTGGGAATAATCATTTTTACCCCTCCGATATCCAGCACTTTCCCTATTGTTGCACACACTGGAGTGGGAATAGTAATTTTTACCCCTCCGCTATCCAGCACTTTCTCTACTGTTGCACTCATTGGAGTGGAAAGAGTAATTTTTACCCCGCCGCATTCCAACACTTTATCTACTGTTGCATTCACTGAGGTTGAAAATGTAATTTTAAAGACTGTTAAATAGTTTAATGCTTTCATTAGATTTTATGTTATTGGTATATTTATACATAGATATTTATTTATAATTTTTTATGAATACAATTATAAAATAAATTAAAATAAATAGTTTAATTGTTTTAAAGTAAATATATATATATATATATATATATATATATATATATATATATATATATATATATATATATATATATATATATATATATATATTACATTTTATATACGTATGGTTACTTTTTTAACTTACATTTATTTGTTATATTTATTAAAATGTATATTAAATCTAACATTTTTTTAAGTTAATTTTATTTTTTATATATTTAATATATCTTTATATATATTAAAATCGATATTTTGTACAACTATATTTTTTACATTGATTTTTTTTTTCTCGATATTTTTGGACTCACAATAATAAACATAGGATGTGGATATTTTTCACATCAACATTAAAAAGTCGATATTTGTGTATGGCGATATTTTGGGGGTCCCTATTTTTTCAGTGAACCCTATTTAACTTCCTCCTAGACTCCGAAGACAGGTCCACGTGGATTTAAGGACTGCATGCTCTGAGATTGCTGTCCATCATATGTAAACTTAAAATGCTTCTGAGATTGTTTGATAAGAGGCAACTGACCCTACATTCTGTTCAAAATATTCATCTATGACCCGTACCCTTTGCTCTGAATACTGCGTCCCTTAATGCTGATGATGACAACACCCAAGGTTCATGTCTTTATAGTAAGTTGGGTAACATAATGGCAAGTACAACGGAAGAGTGGTCAGAGAATTTGCAGGGTTAGTACTCAAGAGACTGGACCCAGGGGATTAAAGCAAGAAATCAGTCCTCAAGTATGTGTTGTGGGCAGCGGAGCACTTTTAGTAGGCCTTTGCTTTCCCCCGCAGCTTACACCATGCATCCACTAAACCATCATGCTCAAGGATTTATTGCAAGGCATACGCTGCACTAGGAGCTCTAGTCATATATGTGTGTCTGCTATCGAGTTCTGAATTAAGAACTAGCTTAAAGTTTTAACCCCCAAATAACACTTATGTTACCATGTCTACGATAATGCTGCAGAATGTTCTCGAAAAACTTTAGAAGTCGAAAGTTAGGTGCGTAGGAGTTTTTGACTGTGATGGCAAAGTCACAAAGTAAGCCAGCTAGATAAAGTAATCTGCCCAAGGAATCTCAATGAATAATATTAAATGAGAAACAAAATGTTTTATGGATTAAGATTACAACTCTAGCCATGTATGAGCTATAGAAAGCAAAGTCATTTGTGGTTCCCCAGTGATGCACAAAGTTAGCCCTGTCCCAAGGTATCAGGGGGCATTGCTTGAAGAAAAGCCACTTCTGCCCCTTGTCTTTCTAAATATGCGAGTATCAATCTGCATTTTTAGGGTTACCATTTTTTTGTAGATTACATGTCATACACCTAATTATATTTGACACCCTTGAAAAGGATAAACATAGTACACATTAAACAACCTGATGCAGATATCCATCAACAGTGGAGTAATGAAGGTCAAGTGGTTTCAGACAGCTCGCTCCTCAGTGAATGCTGCCAAACCAAAATTACAAAAAAAAACTTTTCTCCCACCTCTCATACTGATAACCCAACCATCAGTGACAACTGAAAAACTCAGCAACTCAGTTCAAAACTGCAAACTTGTGCTTAGCAAAGGAGACTAGAAAGTTAGAGTCAGCTACCAACACACAGCTCACTGCAGCACAACTGTGATTTGAGATTAAATACGTGGGGCATATTTACAAGCCCCTTGCGCTACTGGAGCATCACTTTTCTATGCTCCGGTGGTGCACAGTGCTGGCCAATATCCACAAGGCCCCGTAAAGCCACTCTGCGTGTTTTTTCTTGGCTTTGTAGATAAGGTGAAAGACTACGCAGCACACGTCACTGCGTTGCCTTATATTCCGGAAGGAAGATGTTCCCATGCAACACCCATTGATTTTGACACTGCCCCAGATTTACAACATAGCGTGAATCTGGGGCAGTGCCAAAAAAATATGCCTCCCAGAGCAGACATAGTGAGAAGAAATTATTACATTTGTTGTAGTATTTGTCACTTTCCATGTGTGCTGCATTCTGCAGTACACATAGAGAGGATAACACCTCTTGTTTTTATGCAGAAAGGTGTCTCTTCTTGCACAATTATAATCATGCACATGGTGCAAAGGTACCTGTGTTGGCGCACGTCTGCAATTTATGATTTGTCACTATTTAGGAATGCACTGTATCTTGTAAATGCAGTGCATTTCTGTCCTTTCAAATTAGCCTAGGGCAGCGCAGCAAAACGAATTGCGTGCTGCCCTACGCTAATTCTTAGTAAATATGCCTGTTTTGCAACAAATGACTATGGTAGGGCGGAAGATCAGGTTGTCATAACTGTTATTGTGGGGACCACCTACAGGTGTATAGCTGAGACACGCTGCCCTCTATCACTGTCAGCACATCAGGGATAAGTGTCCACTCCAGGAGATGTCGTTTGTTAAGGAATAGTTAAGGTTAGACATGAGTAAGGGCCATTCCTGGTAGGAATGCAATCACTGATCGGCCACCAGCAAAAAAAACAGCCAAAACAAATAACTTCATCCCTGTAGTGGATTCTGGTGAAAGCAATCAATCTCAGCACAGGTGGTCAAACCCGAGAGACAGCACATGCAATGGACATATGTAACTGCAATAACTATATGAAAAGAGCCCAGTCTCATAAAATGACATGCCATATTACATACAGGGGAATCTGCCAACAAAGAAATGTGTCAGACATTACATCATCTCTTTAAAATCAGACAACAAATACAGTGGACTTTCACAAGTAAGAAATTACTTTCCAGCAACGATTAGCATTAAAACGTGCAACACATTTTCACAAACGTAAACTTCCTAGCTATTTAAAAAAGTTCAGGCAAGTAGTGTAACATCAGAAAGTTATTTTATATCAGTTCTGATTAAAATCTTCGAAAACATGCAATTTTCAGTTAGGTGAACATAACAGCTCTCTTAACTTCTATCTCATCTTGTGCTGGGACAAACTCCTGATTAATAAAATTGATTTAAAACCTACCAATTAAATGTGTAATCTGAATCCAAAGAAACCAGCGAACCTGCAACCTTGCTCTCTGAAAACCAGCGAGACACTGGTAACTTGAATCACATCAACAGGTATTACTGCTACTGGGGAACTACCTTTACAACGCAAATTTTTCTACGCACTACCTTTACAACAAATCTATTTCAACGCAAGAACCTTCACAACGCATGCTATTTCAACGCATGCCATTACAACACAAATGCTATTACAACGCATGCTATTACAACGTCAGTTTGCTAAGTTATTTTTTTTTTAAAGTTACGGTATTTAATTGTTTATTACACCTACCCCAGTAGTTAAACTAATTCTCCTATACTATCTAGCACTTTACATTTTTTTGAGATAGATTAGTTATTAATACTTACTCCCCCCCCAGGAGTTAGAATAGTAATGAATTGTCCTACACTATCCAGCACTTACCCTACTTTTACACCCACCTGGAGTTAGAATAGTAATTATTACTCATACACTATCCAGCATTTACCCTACTTTAATACCCCCATGGAGTTAGAATAGTTATTAATACTCCTACACTATCCAGCACTTACCCTACTTTAACACCCCCTGGAGTTAGAATAGTTATTAATACTCCTACACTATCCAGCACTTTCCCTACTTTTACACACCCCTGGAGTTAGAATAGTAATTAATACTCCTACACTATCCTGTATTTACCCTAATTTAACACCCCCCTGGAGTTAGGATAGTGATTATTACTCTTACACTATCCAGCACTTACCCTACTATTACACCCCCCTGGAGGTGGAATAGTTATTAAAACTCCAACACTATCCAGCACTTACCCTACTTTTACACCCCCCTGGAGTTAGAATAGTAATTAATACTCTTGCACTATCCAGCACTTACCCGACTTTTACACCCCCCTGGAGTTAGAATAGTAATTACTACTCTTACACTATCCAGCATTTTTCCTACTTTATCACCCCCATGAAGTTAAAATAGTAATTAATACTCCTACGCTATCCAGTACTTACCCTACGTTAACACCCCCCTGGAGTTAGAATAGTAATTAATACTCCTACACTATCCAGCACTTACCTTACTTTAACACCCCCGGAGTTAGAATAGTAATTAATACTCTTACACTATCCAGCACTTACCCTACTTGTACACCCTCAAGAACTTAGAATAGTAATAATACTTTAACACTATCCAGCACTTACCCTACATTAACACCCCCCCCTGGAGTTAGAATAGTAATTAATACTCCTACACTATCCAGCACTTACCCTACTTTAACACCCCCCTGGAGTTAGAATAGTTATTAATACTCATACACTATCCAGCACTTTCCCTACTTTTTACACACCCCTGGAGTTAGAATAGTAATTAATACTCATACACTATCCTGTGTTTACCCTAATTTAACACCCCCTGGAGTTAGAATAGTGATTATTACTCTTACACTATCCAGCACTTACCCTACTATTACACCCCCCTGGAGGTGGAATAGTTATTAATACTCCAACACTATCCGGCACTTACCCTACTTTTACACCCCCCTGGAGTTAGAATAGTAATTAATAATCTTGCACTATCCAGCACTTACCCTACTTTTACACCCCCCTGGAGTTAGAATAGTGATTAATACTCTTACACTATCCAGCACTTACCGTACTTTTACACCCTCAAGAAGATAGAATAGTAATTAATACTCTAACACTATCCAGCACTTTTCCTACTTTAACACCCCCCTGGAGTTAGAATAGTGATTAATGCTTCTACACTATCCAGCACTTACCCTACATTAACACCCCCCTGGAGTTAGAATAGTAATTACTACTCCTACACTATCCAGCACTTACCCTACTTTAACACCCCCCTGGAGTTAGAATAGTAATTAATACTCTAACACTATCCAGCACTTTCCCTACTTTAACACCCCCTGGAGTTAGAATAGTAATTAATACTCCTACACTATCCAGCACTTACCCTACATTACCACGCCCCTGGAGTTAGAATAGCAATTAATTCTCCTACACTATCCAGCACTTATCCTACTTTAACACCCCTCAGTAGTTAGAATAGTTATTAATACTCCTACTTTATCCAGCACTTACCCTACTTTGACACCCCCCTGGAGTGAGAATAGAAATGAATACTCTTACACTATCCAGCACTTACCCTACTTTTACAGCCCCCTGGAGTTAACATAGTTATTAATACTCCTACACTATCCAGCACTTACCCTACTTTAACACCCCCCTGGAGTTAGAATTGTAATTAATACTCTTACACTATCCAGCACTTTCCCTACTTTAACACACCCTTGGAGTTAGAATAGTAATTAATACTCCTACACTATCCAGCACTTACCCTACATTACCACCCCCCTGGAGTTAGAATAGCAATTAATTCTCCTACACTATCCAGCACTTATCCTACTTTAACACCCCTCAGTAGTTAGAATAGTTATTAATACTCCTACTTTATCCAGCACTTACCCTACTTTGACACCCCCCTGGAGTGAGAATAGAAATGAATACTCTTACACTATCCAGCACTTACCGTACTTTTACACCCTCAAGAAGATAGAATAGTAATTACTACTCTAACACTATCCAGCACTTTTCCTACTTTGACACCCCCCTGGAGTTAGAATAGTGATTAATGCTTCTACACTATCCAGCACTTACCCTACATTAACACCCCCCTGGAGTTAGAATAGTAATTACTACTCCTACACTTTCCAGCACTTACCCTACTTTAACACCACCCTGGAGTTAGAATAGTAATTAATACTGTGGAAAAGTCAGCCCATAACGCACCTGATGCCCAGGCTGCTGGCGCAGGACGCCTCTTAGTTCCCATCTTGAACAATTACCAAATAAAGAGACGGGCGCTGGAAGCAGGAAGACAAGAATAGAGTTTTATTTCTCATGAGGAGAGCCTGTCATTTCGGACACCCGCATAGTGTCTTCAGGAGGTGCTCTCTCCTTCCTACCCACACACAACAACAACAGTTTCTCTGAGGCTTCGTCTTTTATACACATGTTTATGATGCACAAACATTCCTTATTACAATAAAGACGCTTTGAAGTCGGAAAAGGCATGTTTGGAATCCCAGCTTCAGGCCTATTCCCGTACCAGTCGCTCAGATGTCATCCTCCCCTCCTGAATGTAACAAAAGATTGTGATCTCTCAGCCGGACATTCCTACCGGACACGAGGGCAGGAGGGGATGATCAGATCAAAGGTTGGGCAGGCGATAAGATCGGGCACTTCGGCTGGTGTATCACGGTTTTTTTATGCTGGGCAGGAAAAAGGGGGGGGTGTACATTCACGAGGCTTGGTCTTAGGACTTGGGACCGGGTTGAGAGGCCAAGTGCAGCCGGGGGGGTCGTCAGCTGAGGGGAAGGGTGTTCTTGGGAGGAAATGGGGGGTGTGGGTCAAGCAGGAGGGTTACTTCTAGGGCAGGGTCACGCAGAGGGAGAGAGTTTTATGGCCGATGCATGAGCAGTGCGCGCGGGGAGGGGTGCCGGGAACAAACGGGCAGAGAGGCCATGGTGCCTAAAATGGCTGTCGTGTACGTGTGTGCATGGGTCTATGCTGGTGGGATAACACAGTCAGTGTTTAGCGATATCCGTTCTGCCTACAACAAGGGGTACAGTGAACACAAATGAACGCCGCTTATGTGCATACACATTGCCATTTTCAACAGTCGCCGCTTTTTTACATAAGCTAGTTCATTTCTATACAGTCGATACGATTGGCGGAATGCGGTACATGTGATTTTACATTTGTTGGGTTATTCATACAAGTCTAGAGATCGGCATAATACTTAGTCGGGGTCAATCAAGAAAAAGGTTCCGACACATTATAGAATCAGGTTCCGACTTTCTCTCTGGTGACATCAACATACAGTAAAAGTACTCTGATACCTTCGGGTCTTGTCATTGCTATAAGAAACTTTTGGAAAACTAAATACATGAGTGACCGATGAAACGTTTTAGAAAGCAACACAAAATGGTTGAGGGAGGAATTCAGTTCGATACAAGCAATTAGTCAAGGGGGTGAGTAGAAAGTTCAGGAAGGGGGGTCTTCGTCACAATGTCTTTTTAACAGAGTCCGTCTTCTTTCGTTGGCGCTGTTGAGCACCGGCGGTGGAGCTATAGGTCCAGCTCGGATTCATCCTTACGCGTTGCAGGGTGCGATCAGTACTCTGCTGTTAGATCACAGTCTTGTTTCCTAACTGATCTTCTTAGAGGTGCTTCATGCTGGGCACCTGCGTGTCTTTCTTCTTCCGTGGCAAAACCTTATTCTATCTAAATGTTGCTCTTCTTTTCTGAGTCAAAAGTTATGCGAAAAAGGGTGATGTTGTTGAATAATCAAGGGAAGAGAGGGCGGAGTGGGATCAGATCTTTGAACACACCAAGGGACCAAAGGAGCAAAAGACGATGAGCAGGCAGGCCCATCAGTCGGGCTCAAAAGAGACGGGGACTTCAGGCACGAGTGGGTCAGCAAATCGAGGGCTTCAAGGCAGCCCTTCATTCCTTCATCTGCCGAGTTTGAGAGTGGTGCCTCGTCCCGCGTCTCGTCGCTCCTGCGACTCCACCTTTGGTCGCGGTCACACGTGCTTCATGATCTGTGGCCAGGCTGTGCGTCACGTCCAGCTCCTCTCCTCCGGTGATTGTATCTTTGAATGGGTACAAAACAGGTGTTTAGAAAACTGGCAGGAGAAGACATTTATACATTTCAATTCCGTCCCCACTCCTAAGTAGGTGGGGGATAGGTTCATCGGTCACAGTCAGAAGTCATTACTTATGGAGTATGTAGGAGGGCATTTCCACTGAATTCGTATACCTATTTGGCGTTCAGTCGTGACGTACGTGGAGAGAAATCGGACTCCCATCGACAGTGTATTCTATCAAACTCGAAATCGAGTCCTTAGGTAGAGACTCGCCCTTTTTCTTTGTAACCCAAGTACTGACAATCTTACATTTCCCTTCGGGGTCGGCTAACTCTTGCAAGCAGGGGGTTATCATCATGAGAGGGGGGGGGCAGAGGTTAAACATGCTTTTCGTGGGGAGTGACGGTTAATCAAGGTCATCAATTGCGCTTCGGGGATAGCTGATATGGAGCTGGGGTCAATCGGGAGAAGCGAGGACGCTTTGGACAAGGAGCTGGGGTCAATCGAGGGAAGCGAGGACGCTTTGGACAGGGAGCTGGGGGTCAATCGGGAGAAGCGAGGACGCTTTGGACATCCGCACTTAAGTGCAGAGGGGTGAGGCAATCTGGGCATTGGGAATTGCATTTCTAACGAACTGAAAAACAGAAGACCATTGACGTTATAGTCCCCCTATAAAAGGCCAGATTGGGGGACATCAGTCGTCTTACCTGTCCTTTCTTTGATTACCAACTCGGGTTCTATCGTTTTGCAGAAAGGAGAGGTAGTAATATGGCAAGTTACAATCGTTTTAGTTCTTGTCAATTTTGCCGAACACCTTTGTGTTCGAAGAGACCCAATTAGGTTTGTGCCGGTGGGGCACAACGTTACCATACAAGGGAGGAGGGAACAGGGGGACCCTCAGAGAGAGAGTCGTCCGCACTCTAAACGAACCATTCGGTACACGTATGACATGGAGAGAGAGAGAGAGAGAGAGAGAGAGAGAGAGAGAGAGAGAGAGAGAGAAACGTGTACAATAATGGGCCATTCAGTGCGCACACAACACAGAACAGCAGGGGTCAAGTAATACGAAAACACAGACAGAGGGACGACGTAGATCCATACATTATGTACACACAAACTCAGGCGGGGGAGACAGTACATGTATTATTTACAAAAATCTAAGACAAAACATAGAACAGTTATTGGCCAGAATGATCTCTTCCTGTATGCTGCGCATCCTTAGCATCCTAAGCTCTTTTTACCTTTTCCTTCTCTTTTATCGTCGGCTGCCTTCACTGGTGGCTTTGGTTGCACACACTTACGCCTTTGGCAATTGGTCAAGAACTAACCTGGTCGGGCTAATGTGTTTCCAGGCTGAGGCTACAGTGGGTGTCAGTTGTGAGAAAAATGGGGCAGCTTTGAGTTTCATGTCTATGAGGGTGCGAAAAGGAGGTAGTAGATGTTAAACATTGGCAACATTCCTAGTCCTCCAAACGGAGGGTATTTGGGTAAACCTCACCTCGGAATATTCCTTAAACTTTCCCTATTTAGTTAAATGTAGGATGCTTATTGATTAGTGCACGTCATTTTTGGTTGTATTATTCGGGGTGCCAAGCGAAGTCATATTTTGTATTTTCCGCTTCAGGCTGTCCTCCCAAGCGCTAAGTTCAGGGCATTGTTCGCTCATCGTGTGTAGGCACCATAATCGAACGCCTTTTTCCCATCTCTTCGTCCGCTAGATCACCATTTTTTCGTACTTTAATCGACATTCCGATGTGACCTGCAGAAGGAGGGAAAAAGAAGGGGGGCGGGGGCAGCATTTTAACAGCAACACATTAGCGCGCATAAACCCGAAAAGGCTTTTACTTACTGCATACTCGGCCTATCTCCACGGGATGCAGTCCCTGCCGACTTGGCGTTTGAGCCCAGGTGGACCGTTTAGTGTGGGAGAGATGATTATCGGAAGCCTGTGGATAGCATAGGTCGCCCAAGTGTGGTATTACGGATCGTGCGCAGGGGGGGGGTCAGAAAAAAGGGCAGTCGGTGCAAAGTGGGGGGGGCGAGCTCGTGCTCTCCTTTGAAGAAAAGTGATAACCTACAGTGGTACGGGGTCGTTGTCGTTCGTACTAGGGGGGTCAGGTGGCACTCCTTCGGGGCGACTTAGGGGCATTTTTTTTTTTAAAACAATTTTCCTGACACAGGTAGCATATAAAGTATAGGCTAAATACCAGGATCTTTAGTGGTTGCTTTAGACTGTACAAAAATGAAAAACACATACAACAAAAACCTGGACCATTCATATTTGCAATATTTCTGCGTACTATACTTTTTAATCTTTAACTAGTCGAGCTGAGCCATTTCACCTGCAATCTAGTTATATCGGAAATAGCGGTCATTTATTCGAAACTTACCAATTTACGCGTGACAACTACGTTTGCTTTTTCCAAAAATCTTTAATAAAAATGTCGGTGCATAAATACGGGCCTACAACCCCATGGGCCGGCCACGGAGCAGGCTGGAACTGTACATAAAATCATATCGAAACTTCAGTGTGAGCGAGTATCATAAGTGTTGAAATTCGAACCTTCAATAATCATGATGCGCCAAAACTTAACAACAATTCATTGTCCGAATGTTCAATCAGTACCCATCTCACTTCAATTCATTATCCGAACACATAATCAGTACCCATCCCATATCAATTCATTGTGTTTAAAAACTGCATACATATTTCATGACACCAAGGCTGAGCAATCGGGGTACAACAAGGAGTTGAAAGTTTCATTTGTACCAGCGCCATTTTGGGGGCAGCCAGGCAGATCCAGGCATAGTCAAAATCTCCACCAACTCGTGGTTGGCCTAGAGGCTCTTTCGGCAGTCCAAAAGTTCCATTAAAGGGCAACAGAAAGGATCGGCGGTATGAACCATCAGTCAAAAAGGGGGAGGGAGGCAACCATTTTTTCTACCGGGTCATACTGGGTTTTCACCGGAACTGATCCGAACTGTAGTCTGCAGGATTTTAGTCATTCAAACTGAGGCTGGCGTCAGCATGGGAGCGCCGACGTCTCGCGGCCACATCTTCATCGTTCCGCGGGCAATCATGGCAGTCATTCCCCATCGGGGGTGTCCGCGGGGGTCGGGGGCCCCCGTGGCTCTTATGGAATCTTCAAAGTCGAGGAGAACACTTATGATGGTGGGACTCATTTCTTAATCAACAAGCAGCCGGGCCATCTCTTCATGCCGGGCCTGCTCCTGCAGGGTTGACCGCCATTTTACGAGTGGGCGAACCCTTGTCGGGTGAGTGGAGCGTTGGGGGTGCCACTGGGGGCCTCCACCTGGGGAGGTGGGAGAGGCTCGTTCGCGCCGCCTCTCCCTCCCAGTGCACCCCACGCCGTTTTTCTCGGCGCTAATATTCATGATGGCCGGACCAGGCGATGAGAGGGGGGGTGGGGGACGGAGGCATAGGCAAGACATCCCCCCCCGGTGGCCTGCAAGGCGCCGCTTCAGGGCCGGACGGGGAGCTTCTACCAAGCCGTGGCTGGACCAGGAGATGCGAGGGGGGGGGTCGGTGGCATGAGCAAGACACCCCCCCCTCCGTGTTGTCGCAGCCATTATTGAAGAAAGAAGAGGGGACGCCCGGATCCCGTCGGCCTCGGCTCTTCTTCTGGTCCACCTTACTCGACGACCTCCGGCCGACGGCTGGCAGCAGGACCCGCCCTACACGTGCCGAAGATCTCGTCTTCCGGATGGGCGTAGCCGCGAACCTGTTGCACTTCGGGAGTTTCCAGAATGGGGGTAGGTATCTGTTGACTTGTATCTGTCTCATGTTACCGTTATTGGGGCGTGGCAGGCGGTGGGACAGACATGTTTGGAGCAGTGAGGGGTGGCGAAGCCTGGTTGCCTCATGGCTGCCGTGATGTCAAGCTTGGCTTCTCTCACCATTTTCATGTTTCTTATTACGGGTTTATTTCTTAACGTTTCTTATTTCTAGCGAAATCATGTGTTTTATCGTGAGCTATTTCTAACGTTTTCTTATTTGTAGCGAAATCAAAAACTCATCAGTGGCCTACTGATTTTGCTTTCTTATTTCCTTCTTCCCTTTTTTTTTCCTAGCGTGTTTCATGCTAAAGTTTCTGTTAACAGGATACGGTGATTACTTCGTTATTATTGCATATGTCCTTTTTATTAGGGGTGCCCGCTGGTCGAGCCAGATGACCTACCTCTAATAAATGGTCCGGGTGGAACTAGTTTACCAATCAGTGGGGAGTAGATAGGCCCGGGAGATTACAACGGGGGACAAAGGTCCGCATTACCTACCCTTCACTACTTGTAAAGATTAGACAGAATATTTCTTTTCTACGTTATTTGCAAACAGAGGATACCTTAAAAGAACTATTCCTTGAACAATATATGTCCAGACAATCAATCAATCAATGGGGAGAAAAACAGGCATGACGGATTACAACGGGGACAAAAATCTGCATTACCTATCCTTCACTATCTGCAAAGGGGGGGCAGAATATTTCTATTCTTCCCTGTTTGTAGACAGAGAATATCTCAAAGAGCAATAATCGATAAAAATCGATAACAAACAATCAGTGGGGAGAAAAATAGGCATGACGGATTACAATGGGGGACAAACGTCTGCATTACCTATCCTTAACTATTTGCAAAGAGAGAGGAACGTTCCTATTCATCGCTGTTTGCAAATAGAAAATGTCTCAAAGAGAACCAATACTTCAAGTACAATCAATCAATCAATCAGATGGATAAAAGCCATCCTATCAATCGGACGTAAAGACGTCCTACTTAACCTTACCCGGACCGGACCGTGTGGGCAATTCTTCGCCTTCCTTTTTTCCAGCGCCCAATCGTTCTCTTTCTCCATATTTTTACTGTAGCATTCCTGTGGGATTCCAGTCAGGACAGTAGGTCACTTGAGAGAGGTCCGTTCAGAATCGGTGAAGTTCATTCAATCGGCAGCCGGACGAGGGCCCTCTCAAGGCAGGTATACTCCAATCGTTTAGATGTTCACCCCACCGTCTGGACCTCTCTTACCGGACCTTATGTCGCTGATGGGCCCCACGTTGGGCGCCAATTGTGGAAAAGTCAGCCCATAACGCACCTGATGCCCAGGCTGCTGGCGCAGGACGCCTCTTAGTTCCCATCTTGAACAATTACCAAATAAAGAGACGGGCGCTGGAAGCAGGAAGACAAGAATAGAGTTTTATTTCTCATGAGGAGAGCCTGTCATTTCGGACACCCGCATAGTGTCTTCAGGAGGTGCTCTCTCCTTCCTACCCACACACAACAACAACAGTTTCTCTGAGGCTTCGTCTTTTATACACATGTTTATGATGCACAAACATTCCTTATTACAATAAAGACGCTTTGAAGTCGGAAAATGCATGTTTGGAATCCCAGCTTCAGGCCTATTCCCGTACCAGTCGCTCAGATGTCATCCTCCCCTCCTGAATGTAACAAAAGATTGTGATCTCTCAGCCGGACATTCCTACCGGACACGAGGGCAGGATGGGATGATCAGATCAAAGATTGGGCTGTCGATAAGATCGGGCACTTCGGTTGGTGTATCACGGTTTTGTTATGCTGGGCAGGAAAAAGGGGGTGGTGTACATTCACGAGGCTTGGTCTTAGGACTTGGGACCGGGTCGAGAGGGCAAGTGCAGCCGGGGGGGTCGTCAGCTGAGCGGAAGGGTGTTCTTGGGAGGAAATGGGGGGGGTGGGTCAAGCAGGAGGGTTACTTCTAGGGCAGGGTCACGCAGAGGGAGAGAGTTTTATGGCCGATGCATGAGCAGTGCGCGCGGGGAGGGGTGCCGGGAACAAACGGGCAGAGAGGCCATGGTGCCTAAAATGGCTGTCGTGTACGTGTGTGCATGGGTCTATGCTGGTGGGATAACACAGTCAGTGTTTAGCGATATCCGTTGTGCCTACAACAAGGGGTACAGTGAACACAAACGAACGCCGCTTATGTGCATATACATTGCCATTTTCAACAGTTGCCATTTTCAACAATACTCTAACACTATCCAGCACTTTCCCTACTTTAACACCCCCCTGGAGTTAGAATAGTAATTAATACTCCTACACTATCCAGCACTTACCCTACATAACCACCCCCCTGGAGTTAGAATAGCAATTAATTCTCCTACACTATCCAGCACTTATCCTACTTTAACACCCCTCAGTAGTTAGAATATTTATTAATACTCCTACTTTATCCAGCACTTACCCTACTTTGACACCCCCCTCGAGTGAGAATAGAAATAAATACTCTTACTCTATCCAGCACTTACCCTACTTTTACAGCCCCCTGGAGTTAAAATAGTTATTAATACTCCTACACTATCCAGCACTTACCCTACTTTAACACCCCCCTGGAGTTAGAATTGTAATTAATACTCTTACACTATCCAGCACTTTCCCTACTTTAACACACCCTTGGAGATAGATTAGTAATTAATACTCTTACACTATCCAGCACGTACCCTACTTTAACACCCCCCTGGAGTTAGAAAAGTAATTAATACTCCTACACTATCCAGCACTTATTCTACTTTAACACCCCCCTGGAGTTAGAATAGTTAATATTACTCCTACACTATCCGGTACTTACCCCACACCCCCTGGAGTTAGAATAGTAATTAATACTCCTACACTATCCAGCACTTACCCTACTTTAACACCCCTCTGGACTTAGAATAGTTATTAATACTCCTACACTATCCAGCACTTTCTCTACTTTTACACACCCCTGAAGTTAGAACAGTAATTAATACGCATACACTATCCTGTATTTACCCTAATTTAACACCCCCCTGGAGTTAGAATAGTGATTATTACTCTTACACTATCCAGCACTTACCCTACTATTACACCCCCCTGGAGGTGGAATAGTTAATAATACTCCAACACTATCTGGCACTTACCCTACTTTTACACCCCCCTGGAGTTAGAATAGTAATTAATAATCTTGCACTATCCAGCACTTACCCTACTTTTACACCCCCCTGGAGTTAGAATAGTGATTAATACTTTTACACTATCCAGCACTTACCCTACTTTTACACCCTCAAGAAGATAGAATAGTAATTAATACTCTAACACTATCCAGCACTTTTCCTTCTTTAACATTCCCCTGGAGTTAGAATAGTGATTAATACTTCTACACTATACAGCACTTACCCTACATTAACACCCCCCTGGAGTTATAATAGTAATTACTACTCCTACACTATCCAGCACTTACCCTACTTTAACACCCCCCTGGAGTTAGAATAGTAATTAATACTCTAACACTATCAAGCACTTTCCCTACTTTAACACCCCCCTGGAGTTAGAATAGTAATTAATACTCCTACACTATCCAACACTTACCTTACATTAACACCCCCCTGGAGTTAGAATAGCAATTAATTCTCCTACACTATCCAGCACTTATCCTACTTTAACACCCCCCAGGAGTTAGAATAGTTATTAATACTCCTACTTTATCCAGCACTTACCCTACTTTAACACCCCCCTGGAGTGAGAATAGAAATGAATACTCTTACACTATCCAGAACTTACCCTACTTTTACAGCCCCCTGGAGTTAGAATAGTTATTAATACTCCTACACTATCCAGCACTTACCCTACTTTAACACCCCCCTGGAGTTAGAATTGTGATTAATACTCTTACACTATCCAGCACTTTCCCTACTTTAACACACCCCTGGAGAAAGATTAGTAATTAATACTCTTACACTATCCAGCACGTACCCTACTTTAACACCCCCCTGGAGTTAGAATAGTAATTAATACTCCTACACTATCCAGCACTTACCATACTTACACCCCCCCCCCCTGGAGTTAGAAAAGTAATTAATACTCCTACTCTATCCAGCACTTACCCTACTTTAACACCCCCTGGAGTTAGAATAGTTATTAATACTCCTACACTCTCCAGTACTTACCCTACACCCCCTGGAGTTAGAATAGTAATTAATACTTCTACACTATCCAGCACTTACTGTACTTTAACACCCCCCTGGAGTTAGAATAGTAATTAATACTCTTACACTATCCAGCACTGACCCTACTTTTACACCCTCAAGAAGTTAGAATAGTAATTAATGGTCTAACACTATCCAGCACTTTCCCTACTTTAACACCCCCTGGAGTTAGAATAGTAATTAATACTCCTACACTATCCAGCACTTACCTTACATTAACACCCCCTGGAGTTAGAATAGTAATTAATACTCCTACACTATCCAGCACTACCCTACTTTAACACTCCCCTGGAGATAAAATAGTAATTAATACTCCTACACTATCAACACTTACCCTACATTAACACCCCCCTGGAGTTAGAATAGTAATTAATTCTCCTACACTATCCAGCACTTATCCTACTTTAACACCCCTCAGGAGTTAGAATAGTTATTACTACTCCTACTTTATCCAGCACTTACCCTACGTTAACACCCCCCTGGAGTTAGAATAGTAATTAATACTATTACACTATCCAGCACTTACCCTACTTTTACAGCCCCCTGGAGTTATAATAGTTATTAATACTCCTACACTATCCAGCACTTACCCTAATTTAACACCCCCCTGGAGTTAGAATAGTAATTAATACTCTTACACTATCCAGCACTTACCCTACATTAACACCCCCCTGGAGTTACAATAGTAATTAATATTCGTACACTATCCAGCACTACCCTACTGTTACACCCTCAAGAAGTTAGAATAGTAATTAATACTCTAACACTATCCAGCACTTTACCTACTTTAACACCCCCCTGGAGTTAGAATAGTAATTAATACTCCTACACTATCCAGCACTTAACCTACATTAACACCCCCCTGGAGTTAGAATAGTAATTAATACTCCTAAACTATCCAGCACTACCCTACTTTAATACTCCCCTGGAGTTAGAATAGTACTTAATACTCTAACACTATCCAGCACTTTCCCTACTTTAACACCCCCCTGGAGTTAGAATAGTAATTAATACTCCCACACTATCCAGCACTTACCCTACATTAACACCCCCCTGGAGTTAGAATAGTAATTAATACTCCTACACTATCCAGCACTACCCTACTTTAACACTCCGCTGGAGTTAGAATAGTAATTAATACTCCTATACTATCCAGCACTTACCCTACATTAACACCCCCCTGGAGTTAGAATAGTAATTAATACTCCTACACTATCCAGCACTACCCTACTTTAACACTCTCCTGAGTTAGAATAGTAATTAATACTCCTACACTATCCAACACTTACCCAACATTGACACCCCCTTGGAGTTAGAATAGTAACTAATTCTCATACACTATCCAGCACTTATCCTACTTTAACACCCCACAGGAGTTAGAATAGTTATTAATACTCCTACTTTATCCAGCACTTACCCTACTTTAACACCGCCCTGGAGTTAGAATAGTAATTAATACTCTTACACTATCCAGCACTTACCCTACTTTTACAGCCCCCTGGGGTTAGAATAGTATTTAATACTCCTACACTATTCAGCACTTTCCCTACTTTAACACCCCCCTGGAGTTAGAATAGTAATTATTACTCTTACACTATCCAGCACTTACTCTACTTTAATACCCCCTGGAGTTAGAATAGTTATTAATACTCCTACACTATCCAGCAATGACCCTACTTTAACACCCCCCTGGAGTTAGAATAGTTATTAATACTCCTACACTATCCAGCACTTTCCCTACTTTTACACCCCCCTGGAGTTAGAATAGTAATTAATACTCATACACTATCCTGTATTTACCCTAATTTAACACCCCCCCTGGAGTTAGAATAGTGATTATTACTCTTACACTATCCAGCACTTACCCTACTATTACACCCCCCTGGAGGTGAAATAGTTATTAATACTCCAGCACCATCCGGCACTTACCCTACTGTTACACCGCCCTGGAGTTAGAATAGTAATTAATAATCTTGCACTATCCAGCACTTACCCTACTTTTACACCCCCCCTGGATTTAGAATAGTGATTAATACTCCTACACTATCCAGCACTTACCCTACATTACCACCCCCCTGGAGTTAGAATAGCAATTAATTCTCCTACACTATCCAGCACTTATCCTACTTTAACACCCCTCAGGAGTTAGAATAGTTATGAATACTCCTACTTTATCCAGCACTTACTCTACTTTAACACCCCCCTGGAGTGAGAATAGAAATTAATACTCTTATACTATCCAGCACTTACCCTACTTTTACAGCCCCCTGGAGTTAGAATAGTTATTAATACTCCTACACTATCCAGCACTTACCCTACTTTAACACCCCCCTGGAGTTAGAATTGTAATTAATACTCTTACACTATCCAGCACTTTCCCTACTTTAACACACCCCTGGAGATTGATTAGTAATTAATACTCCTACACTATCCAGCACTTACCCTACTTTCACAAACTCCTGGAGTTAGAAAAGTAATTAATACTCCAACGCAATCCAGCACGTACCCTACTTTAACACATGCCTGGAGTTAGAATAGTTATTAATACTCCTACACTATCCAGTACTTACCCTACACCCCCTGGAGTTAGAATAGTAATTAATACTCCTACACTATCCAGCACTTACTCTACTTTAACACCCCCCTGCAGTTAGAATAGTAATTAATACTCCTACACTATCCAGCACTTACCCTACATTAACACCCCCCTGGAGTTTGAATAGTAACTAATTCTCATACACTATCCAGCACTTATCCTACTTTAACACCCCACAGGAGTTAGAATAGTTATTAATACTCCTACTTTATCCAGCACTTACCCTACTTTAACACCGCCCTGGAGTTGGAATAGTAATTAATACTCTTACACTATCCAGCACTTACCCTACTTTTACAGCCCCCTGGAGTTAGAATAGTAATTAATACTCCTACACTATTCAGCACTTTCCCTACTTTAACACCCCCCTGGAGTTAGAATAGTAATTATTACTCTTACACTATCCAGCACTTACTCTACTTTAACACACCCCTGGAGATTGATTAGTAATTAATACCCCTACACTATCCAGCACTTACCCTACTTTCACACACTCCTGGAGTTAGAAAAGTAATTAATACTCCTACGCTATCCAGCACGTACCCTACTTTAACACATGCCTGGAGTTAGAATAGTTATTAATACTCCTACACTATCCAGTACTTACCCTACACCCCCTGGAGTTAGAATAGTAATTAATACTCCTACACTATCCAGCACTTACCCTACTTTAACACCCCGCTGGACTTAGAATAGTTAATAATACTCATACACTATCCAGCACTTTCCCTACTTTTAAACACCCCTGGAGTTAGAATAGTAACTAATACTCATACACTATCCTGTATTTACCCTAATTTAACACCCCCCTGGAGTTAGAATAGTGATTATTACTCTTACACTATCCAGCACTTACCCTACTATTACACCCCCCTGGAGGTGGAATAGTTATTAATACTCTAACACTATCCGGCACTTACCCTACTTTTACACCCCCCTGGAGTTAGAATAGTAATTAATTCTCCTACACTATCCAGCACTTATCCTACTTTAACACCCCTCAGGAGTTAGAATAGTTATTACTACTCCTACACTATCCAGCACTTTCCCTACTTTTACACCCCCCTGGAGTTAGAATAGTAATTAATACTCATATACTATCCTGTATTTACCCTAATTTAACACCCCCCCTGGAGTTAGAATAGTGATTATTACTCTTACACTATCCAGCACTTACCCTACTATTACACCCCCCTGGAGGTGAAATAGTTATTAATACTCCAGCACTATCCGGCACTTACCCTACTGTTACACCCCCCTGGAGTTAGAATAGTAATTAATAATCTTGCACTATCCAGCACTTACCCTACTTTTACACCCCCCTGGAGTTAGAATAGTGATTAATACTCCTACACTATCCAGCACTTACCCTACATTGCCACCCCCCTGGAGTTAGAATAGCAATTAATTCTCCTACACTATCCAGCACTTATCCTACTTTAACACCCCTCAGGAGTTAGAATAGTTATTAATACTCCTACTTTATCCAGCACTTACCCTACTTTAACACCCCCCTGGAGTGAGAATAGAAATGAATACTCTTACACTATCCAGCACTTACCCTACTTTTACAGCCCCCTGGAGTTAGAATAGTTATTAATACTCCTACACTATCCAGCACTTACCCTACTTTAACACCCCCCTGGAGTTAGAATTGTAATTAATACTCTTACACTATCCAGCACTTTCCCTACTTTAACACACCCCAGGAGATTGATTAGTAATTAATACTCCTACACTATCCAGCACTTACCCTACTTTCACACACTCCTGGAGTTAGAAAAGTAATTAATACTCCTACGCTATCCAGCACGTACCCTACTTTAACACATGCCTGGAGTTAGAATAGTTATTAATACTCCTACACTATCCAGTACTTACCCTACACCCCCTGGAGTTAGAATAGTAATTAATACTCCTACACTATCCAGCACTTACCCTACGTTAACACCCCCCTGGACTTAGAATAGTTAATAATACTCATACACTATCCAGTACTTTCCCTACTTTTAAACACCCCTGGAGTTAGAATAGTAATTAATACTCATACACTATCCTGTATTTACCCTAATTTAACACCCCCCTGGAGTTAGAATAGTGATTATTACTCTTACACTATCCAGCACTTACCCTACTATTACACCCCCCTGGAGGTGGAATAGTTATTAATACTCTAACACTATCCGGCACTTACCCTACTTTTACACCCCCCTGGAGTTAGAATAGTAATTAATACTCCTATACTATCCAGCACTTACCCTACATTAACACCCCCCTGGAGTTAGAATAGTAATTAATACTCCTACACTATCCAGCACTACCCTACTTTAACACTCCCCTGGAGTTAGAATAGTAATTAATACTCCTACACTATCCAACACTTACCCAACATTGACACCCCCTTGGAGTTAGAATAGTAACTAATTCTCATACACTATCCAGCACTTATCCTACTTTAACACCCCACAGGAGTTAGAATAGTTATTAATACTCCTACTTTATCCAGCACTTACCCTACTTTAACACCGCCCTGGAGTTAGAATAGTAATTAATACTCTTACACTATCCAGCACTTACCCTACATTACCACCCCCCTGGAGTTAGAATAGCAATTAATTCTCCTACACTATCCAGCACTTATCCTACTTTAACACCCCTCAGGAGTTAGAATAGTTATTAATACTCCTACTTTATCCAGCACTTACCCTACTTTAACACTCCCCTGGAGTGGGAATAGAAATGAATACTCTTACACTATCCAGCACTTACCCTACTTTTACAGCCCCCTGGAGTTAGAATAGTTATTAATACTCCTACACTATCCAGCACTTACCCTACTTTAACACCCCCCTGGAGTTAGAATTGTAATTAATACTCTTACACTATCCAGCACTTTCCCTACTTTAACACACCCCTGGAGATTGATTAGTAATTAATACTCCTACACTATCCAGCACTTACCCTACTTTCACACACTCCTGGAGTTAGAAAAGTAATTAATACTCCTACGCTATCCAGCACGTACCCTACTTTAACACATGCCTGGAGTTAGAATAGTTATTAATACTCCTACACTATCCAGTACTTACCCTACACCCCCTGGAGTTAGAATAGTAATTAATACTCCTACACTATCCAGCACTTACCCTACTTTAACACCCCCCTGGAGTTAGAATAGTGATTATTACTCTTACACTATCCAGCACTTACCCTACTATTACACCCCCCTGGAGTTAGAATAGTAATTAATACTCATACACTATCCTGTATTTACCCTAATTTAACACCCCCTGGAGTTAAAATAGTGATTATTACTCTTACACTATCCAGCACTTACCCTACTATTACACCCCCCTGGAGGTGGAATAGTTATTAATACTCTAACACTATCCGGCACTTACCCTACTTTTACACCCCCCTGGAGTTAGAATAGTAATTAATTCTCCTACACTATCCAGCACTTATCCTACTTTAACACCCCTCAGGAGTTGGAATAGTTATTACTACTCCTACTTTATCCAGCACTTACCCTACTTTAACACCCCCCTGGAATTAGAATAGTAATTAATACTCTTACACTAGCCAGCACTTACTCTACTTTAACACACCCCTGGAGATTGATTAGTAATTAATACTCCTACACTATCCAGCACTTACCCTACTTTCACACACTCCTGGAGTTAGAAAAGTAATTAATACTCCTACGCTATCCAGCACGTACCCTACTTTAACACATGCCTGGAGTTAGAATAGTTATTAATACTCCTACACTATCCAGTACTTACCCTACACCCCCTGGAGTTAGAATAGTAATTAATACTCCTACACTATCCAGCACTTACCCTACTTTAACACCCCGCTGGACTTAGAATAGTTAATAATACTCATACACTATCCAGCACTTTCCCTACTTTTAAACACCCCTGGAGTTAGAATAGTAATTAATACTCATACAATATCCTGTATTTACCCTAATTTAACACCCCCCTGGAGTTAGAATAGTGATTATTACTCTTACACTATCCAGCACTTACCCTACTATTACACCCCCCTGGAGGTGGAATAGTTATTGATACTCTAACACTATCCGGCACTTACCCTACTTTTACACCCCCCTGGAGTTAGAATAGTAATTAATTCTCCTACACTATCCAGCACTTATCCTACTTTAACACCCCTCAGGAGTTAGAATAGTTATTACTACTCCTACACTATCCAGCACTTTCCCTACTTTTACACCCCCCTGGAGTTAGAATAGTAATTAATACTCATACACTATCCTGTATTTACCCTAATTTAACACCCCCCCTGGAGTTAGAATAGTGATTATTACTCTTACACTATCCAGCACTTACCCTACTATTACACCCCCCTGGAGGTGAAATAGTTATTAATACTCCAGCACTATCCGGCACTTACCCTACTGTTACACCCCCCTGGAGTTAGAATAGTAATTAATAATCTTGCACTATCCAGCACTTACCCTACTTTTACACCCCCCTGGAGTTAGAATAGTGATTAATACTCCTACACTATCCAGCACTTACCCTACATTGCCACCCCCCTGGAGTTAGAATAGCAATTAATTCTCCTACACTATCCAGCACTTATCCTACTTTAACACCCCTCAGGAGTTAGAATAGTTATTAATACTCCTACTTTATCCAGCACTTACCCTACTTTAACACCCCCCTGGAGTGAGAATAGAAATGAATACTCTTACACTATCCAGCACTTACCCTACTTTTACAGCCCCCTGGAGTTAGAATAGTTATTAATACTCCTACACTATCCAGCACTTACCCTACTTTAACACCCCCCTGGAGTTAGAATTGTAATTAATACTCTTACACTATCCAGCACTTTCCCTACTTTAACACACCCCTGGAGATTGATTAGTAATTAATACTCCTACACTATCCAGCACTTACCCTACTTTCACACACTCCTGGAGTTAGAAAAGTAATTAATACTCCTACGCTATCCAGCACGTACCCTACTTTAACACATGCCTGGAGTTAGAATAGTTATTAATACTCCTACACTATCCAGTACTTACCCTACACCCCCTGGAGTTAGAATAGTAATTAATACTCCTACACTATCCAGCACTTACCCTACGTTAACACCCCCCTGGACTTAGAATAGTTAATAATACTCATACACTATCCAGCACTTTCCCTACTTTTAAACACCCCTGGAGTTAGAATAGTAATTAATACTCATACACTATCCTGTATTTACCCTAATTTAACACCCCCCCTGGAGTTAGAATAGTGATTATTACTCTTACACTATCCAGCACTTACCCTACTATTACACCCCCCTGGAGGTGAAATAGTTATTAATACTCCAGCACTATCCGGCACTTACCCTACTGTTACACCCCCCTGGAGTTAGAATAGTAATTAATAATCTTGCACTATCCAGCACTTACCCTACTTTTACACCCCCCTGGAGTTAGAATAGTGATTAATACTCCTACACTATCCAGCACTTACCCTACATTGCCACCCCCCTGGAGTTAGAATAGCAATTAATTCTCCTACACTATCCAGCACTTATCCTACTTTAACACCCCTCAGGAGTTAGAATAGTTATTAATACTCCTACTTTATCCAGCACTTACCCTACTTTAACACCCCCCTGGAGTGAGAATAGAAATGAATACTCTTACACTATCCAGCACTTACCCTACTTTTACAGCCCCCTGGAGTTAGAATAGTTATTAATACTCCTACACTATCCAGCACTTACCCTACTTTAACACCCCCCTGGAGTTAGAATTGTAATTAATACTCTTACACTATCCAGCACTTTCCCTACTTTAACACACCCCTGGAGATTGATTAGTAATTAATACTCCTACACTATCCAGCACTTACCCTACTTTCACACACTCCTGGAGTTAGAAAAGTAATTAATACTCCTACGCTATCCAGCACGTACCCTACTTTAACACATGCCTGGAGTTAGAATAGTTATTAATACTCCTACACTATCCAGTACTTACCCTACACCCCCTGGAGTTAGAATAGTAATTAATACTCCTACACTATCCAGCACTTACCCTACGTTAACACCCCCCTGGACTTAGAATAGTTAATAATACTCATACACTATCCAGCACTTTCCCTACTTTTAAACACCCCTGGAGTTAGAATAGTAATTAATACTCATACACTATCCTGTATTTACCCTAATGTAACACCCCCCTGGAGTTAGAATAGTGATTATTACTCTTACACTATCCAGCACTTACCCTACTATTACACCCCTCTGGAGGTGGAATAGTTATTAATACTCTAACACTATCCGGCACTTACCCTACTTTTACACCCCCCTGGAGTTAGAATAGTAATTAATACTCCTATACTATCCAGCACTTACCCTACATTAACACCCCCCTGGAGTTAGAATAGTAATTAATACTCCTACACTATCCAGCACTACCCTACTTTAACACTCCCCTGGAGTTAGAATAGTAATTAATACTCCTACACTATCCAACACTTACCCAACATTGACACCCCCTTGGAGTTAGAATAGTAACTAATTCTCATACACTATCCAGCACTTACCCTAATGTAACACCCCCCTGGAGTTAGAATAGTTATTAATACTCTTACACTATCCAGCACTTACCCTACTTTAACACCGCCCTGGAGTTAGAATAGTAATTAATACTCCTACACTATCCAGCACTACCCTACTGTTACACCCTCAAGAAGTTAGAATAGTAAATAATACTCTAACACTATCCAGCACTTTACCTACTTTAACACCCCCCTGGAGTTAGAATAGTAATTAATACTCCTACACTATCCAGCATGTAACCTACATTAACACCCCCCTGGAGTTAGAAAAGTAATTAATACTCCTAAACTATCCAGCACTACCCTACTTTAATACTCCCCTGGAGTTAGAATAGTTATTAATACTCTTACACTATCCAGCACTTACCCTACTTTAACACCGCCCTGGAGTTAGAATAGTAATTAATACTCCTACACTATCCAGCACTACCCTACTGTTACACCCTCAAGAAGTTAGAATAGTAAATAATACTCTAACACTATCCAGCACTTTACCTACTTTAACACCCCCCTGGAGTTAGAATAGTAATTAATACTCCTACACTATCCAGCATGTAACCTACATTAACACCCCCCTGGAGTTAGAAAAGTAATTAATACTCCTAAACTATCCAGCACTACCCTACTTTAATACTCCCCTGGAGTTAGAATAGTACTTAATACTCTAACACTATCCAGCACTTATCCTACTTTAATACCCCTCAGGAGTTAGAATAGTTATTACTACTCCTACTTTATCCAGCACTTACCCTACTTTAACACCTCCCTGGAGTTAGAATAGTAATTAATACTCTTACACTATCCAGCACTTACCCTACTTCTACAGCCCCCTGGAGTTATAATAGTTATTAATACTCCTACACTATCCAGCACTTACCCTAATTTAACAACCCCTGGAGTTAGAATACTAATTAATACTCTTACACTATCCAGCACTTACCCTACATTAACACCCCCCTGGAGTTAGAATAGTAATTAATACTCCTACACTATGCAGCACTACCCTACTGTTACACCCTCAAGAAGTTAGAATAGTAATTAATACTCTAACACTATCCAGCACTTTACCTACTTTAACACCCCCCTGGAGTAAGAATAGTAATTAATAGTCCTACACTATCCAGCACTTAACCTACATTAACACCCCCCTGGAGTTAGAATAGTAATTAATACTCCTACACTATCCAGCACTACCCTACTGTTACACCCTCAAGAAGTTAGAATAGTAAATAATACTCTAACACTATCCAGCACTTTACCTATTTTAACACCCCCCTGGAGTTAGAATAGTAATTAATACTCCTACACTATCCAGCACTTAACCTACATTAACACCCCCCTGGAGTTAGAAAAGTAATTAATACTCCTAAACTATCCAGCACTACCCTACTTTAATACTCCCCTGGAGTTAGAATAGTACTTAATACTCTAACACTATCCAGCACTTAACCTACATTAACACCCCCCTGGAGTTAGAATAGTAATTAATACTCCTACACTATCCAGCACTACCCTACTTTAACATCCCCCTGGAGTTAGAATAGTACTTAATACTCTAACACTATCCAGCACTTTTCGTACTTTAACACCCCCCTGGAGTTAGAATAGTAATTAATACTCATACACTATCCTGTATTTACCCTAATGTAACACCCCCCTGGAGTTAGAATAGTGATTATTACTCTTACACTATCCAGCACTTACCCTACTATTACACCCCCCTGGAGGTGGAATAGTTATTAATACTCTAACACTATCCGGCACTTACCCTACTTTTACACCCCCCTGGAGTTAGAATAGGAATTAATACTCCTATACTATCCAGCACTTACCCTACATTAACACCCCCCTGGAGTTAGAATGGTAATTAATACTCCTACACTATCCAGCACTACCCTACTTTAACACTCCCCTGGAGTTAGAATAGTAATTAATACTCCTACACTATCCAACACTTACCCAACATTGACACCCCCTTGGAGTTAGAATAGTAACTAATTCTCATACACTATCCAGCACTTACCCTAATGTAACACCCCCCTGGAGTTAGAATAGTTATTAATACTCTTACACTATCCAGCACTTACCCTACTTTAACACCGCCCTGGAGTTAGAATAGTAATTAATACTCCTACACTATCCAGCACTACCCTACTGTTACACCCTCAAGAAGTTAGAATAGTAAATAATACTCTAACACTATCCAGCACTTTACCTACTTTAACACCCCCCTGGAGTTAGAATAGTAATTAATACTCCTACACTATCCAGCACGTAACCTACATTAACACCCCCCTGGAGTTAGAAAAGTAATTAATACTCCTAAACTATCCAGCACTACCCTACTTTAATACTCCCCTGGAGTTAGAATTATAATTAATTCTCCTACACTATCCAGCACTGTCCCTACTTTAACTCCCCCCTGGAGTTAGAATAGTAATTAATACTCCTACACTATCCAGCACTTACCCTACATTAACACCCCCCTGGAGTTAGAATAGTAATTAATACTCCTACACTATCCAGCACTACCCTACTTTAACACTCCCCTGGAGTTAGAATAGTAATTAATACTCTAACACTATCCAGCACTTTCCCTACTTTAACACCCCCCTGGAGTAAGAATAGTAATTAATACTCCTACACTATCCAACACTTACCCTACATTAACACCCCCCTGGAGTTAGAATTATAATTAATTCTCCTACACTATCCAGCACTTATCCTACTTTAATACCCCTCAGGAGTGAGAATAGTTATTACTACTCCTACTTTATCCAGCACTTACCCTACTTTAACACCTCCCTGGAGTTAGAATAGTAATTAATACTCTTACACTATCCAGCACTTACCCTACTTCTACAGCCCCCTGGAGTTATAATAGTTATTAATACTCCTACACTATCCAGCACTTACCCTAATTTAACAACCCCTGGAGTTAGAATACTAATTAATACTCTTACACTATCCAGCACTTACCCTACATTAACACCCCCCTGGAGTTAGAATAGTAATTAATACTCCTACACTATGCAGCACTACCCTACTGTTACACCCTCAAGAAGTTAGAATAGTAATTAATACTCTAACACTATCCAGCACTTTACCTACTTTAACACCCCCCTGGAGTAAGAATAGTAATTAATAGTCCTACACTATCCAGCACTTAACCTACATTAACACCCCCCTGGAGTTAGAATAGTAATTAATACTCCTACACTATCCAGCACTACCCTACTGTTACACCCTCAAGAAGTTAGAATAGTAAATAATACTCTAACACTATCCAGCACTTTACCTACTTTAACACCCCCCTGGAGTTAGAATAGTAATTAATACTCCTACACTATCCAGCACTTAACCTACATTAACACCCCCCTGGAGTTAGAAAAGTAATTAATACTCCTAAACTATCCAGCACTACCCTACTTTAATACTCCCTTGGAGTTAGAATAGTACTTAATACTCTAACACTATCCAGCACTTAACCTACATTAACACCCCCCTGGAGTTAGAATAGTAATTAATACTCTTACACTATCCAGCACTACCCTACTTTAACACCCCCCTGGACTTAGAATAGTTAATAATACTCATACACTATCCAGCACTTTCCCTACTTTTAAACACCCCTGGAGTTAGAATAGTAATTAATACTCATACACTATCCTGTATTTACCCTAATTTAACACCCCCCTGGAGTTAAAATAGTGATTATTACTCTTACACTATCCAGCACTTACCCTACTATTACACCCCCCTGGAGGTGGAATAGTTATTAATACTCTAACACTATCCGGCACTTACCCTACTTTTACACCCCCCTGGAGTTAGAATAGTAATTAATTCTCCTACACTATCCAGCACTTATCCTACTTTAACACCCCTCAGGAGTTAGAATAGTTATTACTACTCCTACTTTATCCAGCACTTACCCTACTTTAACACCCCCCTGGAATTAGAATAGTAATTAATACTCTTACACTAGCCAGCACTTACTCTACTTTAACACACCCCTGGAGATTGATTAGTAATTAATACTCCTACACTATCCAGCACTTACCCTACTTTCACACACTCCTGGAGTTAGAAAAGTAATTAATACTCCTACGCTATCCAGCACGTACCCTACTTTAACACATGCCTGGAGTTAGAATAGTTATTAATACTCCTACACTATCCAGTACTTACCCTACACCCCCTGGAGGTGGAATAGTTATTGATACTCTAACACTATCCGGCACTTACCCTACTTTTACACCCCCCTGGAGTTAGAATAGTAATTAATTCTCCTACACTATCCAGCACTTATCCTACTTTAACACCCCTCAGGAGTTAGAATAGTTATTACTACTCCTACACTATCCAGCACTTTCCCTACTTTTACACCCCCCTGGAGTTAGAATAGTAATTAATACTCATACACTATCCTGTATTTACCCTAATTTAACACCCCCCCTGGAGTTAGAATAGTGATTATTACTCTTACACTATCCAGCACTTACCCTACTATTACACCCCCCTGGAGGTGAAATAGTTATTAATACTCCAGCACTATCCGGCACTTACCCTACTGTTACACCCCCCTGGAGTTAGAATAGTAATTAATAATCTTGCACTATCCAGCACTTACCCTACTTTTACACCCCCCTGGAGTTAGAATAGTGATTAATACTCCTACACTATCCAGCACTTACCCTACATTGCCACCCCCCTGGAGTTAGAATAGCAATTAATTCTCCTACACTATCCAGCACTTATCCTACTTTAACACCCCTCAGGAGTTAGAATAGTTATTAATACTCCTACTTTATCCAGCACTTACCCTACTTTAACACCCCCCTGGAGTGAGAATAGAAATGAATACTCTTACACTATCCAGCACTTACCCTACTTTTACAGCCCCCTGGAGTTAGAATAGTTATTAATACTCCTACACTATCCAGCACTTACCCTACTTTAACACCCCCTGGAGTTAGAATTGTAATTAATACTCTTACACTATCCAGCACTTTCCCTACTTTAACACACCCCTGGAGATTGATTAGTAATTAATACTCCTACACTATCCAGCACTTACCCTACTTTCACACACTCCTGGAGTTAGAAAAGTAATTAATACTCCTACGCTATCCAGCACGTACCCTACTTTAACACATGCCTGGAGTTAGAATAGTTATTAATACTCCTACACTATCCAGTACTTACCCTACACCCCCTGGAGTTAGAATAGTAATTAATACTCCTACACTATCCAGCACTTACCCTACGTTAACACCCCCCTGGACTTAGAATAGTTAATAATACTCATACACTATCCAGCACTTTCCCTACTTTTAAACACCCCTGGAGTTAGAATAATAATTAATACTCATACACTATCCTGTATTTACCCTAATGTAACACCCCCCTGGAGTTAGAATAGTGATTATTACTCTTACACTATCCAGCACTTACCCTACTATTACACCCCTCTGGAGGTGGAATAGTTATTAATACTCTAACACTATCCGGCACTTACCCTACTTTTACACCCCCCTGGAGTTAGAATAGTAATTAATACTCCTATACTATCCAGCACTTACCCTACATTAACACCCCCCTGGAGTTAGAATAGTAATTAATACTCCTACACTATCCAGCACTACCCTACTTTAACACTCCCCTGGAGTTAGAATAGTAATTAATACTCCTACACTATCCAACACTTACCCAACATTGACACCCCCTTGGAGTTAGAATAGTAACTAATTCTCATACACTATCCAGCACTTACCCTAATGTAACACCCCCCTGGAGTTAGAATAGTTATTAATACTCTTACACTATCCAGCACTTACCCTACTTTAACACCGCCCTGGAGTTAGAATAGTAATTAATACTCCTACACTATCCAGCACTACCCTACTGTTACACCCTCAAGAAGTTAGAATAGTAAATAATACTCTAACACTATCCAGCACTTTACCTACTTTAACACCCCCCTGGAGTTAGAATAGTAATTAATACTCCTACACTATCCAGCACTTAACCTACATTAACACCCCCCTGGAGTTAGAAAAGTAATTAATACTCCTAAACTATCCAGCACTACCCTACTTTAATACTCCCCTGGAGTTAGAATAGTACTTAATACTCTAACACTATCCAGCACTTAACCTACATTAACACCCCCCTGGAGTTAGAATAGTAATTAATACTCCTACACTATCCAGCACTACCCTACTTTAGCATCCCCCTGGAGTTAGAATAGTACTTAATACTCTAACACTATCCAGCACTTTTCGTACTTTAACACCCCCCTGGAGTTAGAATAGTAATTAATACTCATACACTATCCTGTATTTACCCTAATGTAACACCCCCCTGGAGTTAGAATAGTGATTATTACTCTTACACTATCCAGCACTTACCCTACTATTACACCCCCCTGGAGGTGGAATAGTTATTAATACTCTAACACTATCCGGCACTTACCCTACTTTTACACCCCCCTGGAGTTAGAATAGTAATTAATACTCCTATACTATCCAGCACTTACCCTACATTAACACCCCCCTGGAGTTAGAATGGTAATTAATACTCCTACACTATCCAGCACTACCCTACTTTAACACTCCCCTGGAGTTAGAATAGTAATTAATACTCCTACACTATCCAACACTTACCCAACATTGACACCCCCTTGGAGTTAGAATAGTAACTAATTCTCATACACTATCCAGCACTTACCCTAATGTAACACCCCCCTGGAGTTAGAATAGTTATTAATACTCTTACACTATCCAGCACTTACCCTACTTTAACACCGCCCTGGAGTTAGAATAGTAATTAATACTCCTACACTATCCAGCACTACCCTACTGTTACACCCTCAAGAAGTTAGAATAGTAAATAATACTCTAACACTATCCAGCACTTTACCTACTTTAACACCCCCCTGGAGTTAGAATAGTAATTAATACTCCTACACTATCCAGCACGTAACCTACATTAACACCCCCCTGGAGTTAGAAAAGTAATTAATACTCCTAAACTATCCAGCACTACCCTACTTTAACACCCCCCTGGAGTTAGAAAAGTAATTAATACTCCTAAACTATCCAGCACTACCCTACTTTAATACTCCCCTGGAGTTATAATTATAATTAATTCTCCTACACTATCCAGCACTGTCCCTACTTTAACTCCCCCCTGGAGTTAGAATAGTAATTAATACTCCTACACTATCCAGCACTTACCCTACATTAACACCCCCCTGGAGTTAGAATAGTAATTAATACTCCTACACTATCCAGCACTACCCTACTTTAACACTCCCCTGGAGTTAGAATAGTAATTAATACTCTAACACTATCCAGCACTTTCCCTACTTTAACACCCCCCTGGAGTAAGAATAGTAATTAATACTCCTACACTATCCAACACTTACCCTACATTAACACCCCCCTGGAGTTAGAATTATAATTAATTCTCCTACACTATCCAGCACTTATCCTACTTTAATACCCCTCAGGAGTTAGAATAGTTATTACTACTCCTACTTTATCCAGCACTTACCCTACTTTAACACCTCCCTGGAGTTAGAATAGTAATTAATACTCTTACACTATCCAGCACTTACCCTACTTCTACAGCCCCCTGGAGTTATAATAGTTATTAATACTCCTACACTATCCAGCACTTACCCTAATTTAACAACCCCTGGAGTTAGAATACTAATTAATACTCTTACACTATCCAGCACTTACCCTACATTAACACCCCCCTGGAGTTAGAATAGTAATTAATACTCCTACACTATGCAGCACTACCCTACTGTTACACCCTCAAGAAGTTAGAATAGTAATTAATACTCTAACACTATCCAGCACTTTACCTACTTTAACACCCCCCTGGAGTAAGAATAGTAATTAATAGTCCTACACTATCCAGCACTTAACCTACATTAACACCCCCCTGGAGTTAGAATAGTAATTAATACTCCTACACTATCCAGCACTACCCTACTGTTACACCCTCAAGAAGTTAGAATAGTAAATAATACTCTAACACTATCCAGCACTTTACCTACTTTAACACCCCCCTGGAGTTAGAATAGTAATTAATACTCCTACACTATCCAGCACTTAACCTACATTAACACCCCCCTGGAGTTAGAAAAGTAATTAATACTCCTAAACTATCCAGCACTACCCTACTTTAATACTCCCCTGGAGTTAGAATAGTACTTAATACTCTAACACTATCCAGCACTTAACCTACATTAACACCCCCCTGGAGTTAGAATAGTAATTAATACTCTTACACTATCCAGCACTACCCTAATTTAACACCCCCCTGGACTTAGAATAGTTAATAATACTCATACACTATCCAGCACTTTCCCTACTTTTAAACACCCCTGGAGTTAGAATAGTAATTAATACTCATACACTATCCTGTATTTACCCTAATTTAACACCCCCCTGGAGTTAAAATAGTGATTATTACTCTTACACTATCCAGCACTTACCCTACTATTACACCCCCCTGGAGGTGGAATAGTTATTAATACTCTAACACTATCCGGCACTTACCCTACTTTTACACCCCCCTGGAGTTAGAATAGTAATTAATTCTCCTACACTATCCAGCACTTATCCTACTTTAACACCCCTCAGGAGTTAGAATAGTTATTACTACTCCTACTTTATCCAGCACTTACCCTACTTTAACACCCCCCTGGAATTAGAATAGTAATTAATACTCTTACACTAGCCAGCACTTACTCTACTTTAACACACCCCTGGAGATTGATTAGTAATTAATACTCCTACACTATCCAGCACTTACCCTACTTTCACACACTCCTGGAGTTAGAAAAGTAATTAATACTCCTACGCTATCCAGCACGTACCCTACTTTAACACATGCCTGGAGTTAGAATAGTTATTAATACTCCTACACTATCCAGTACTTACCCTACACCCCCTGGAGTTAGAATAGTAATTAATACTCCTACACTATCCAGCACTTACCCTACTTTAACACCCCGCTGGACTTAGAATAGTTAATAATACTCATACACTATCCAGCACTTTCCCTACTTTTAAACACCCCTGGAGTTAGAATAGTAATTAATACTCATACACTATCCTGTATTTACCCTAATTTAACACCCCCCTGGAGTTAGAATAGTGATTATTACTCTTACACTATCCAGCACTTACCCTACTATTACACCCCCCTGGAGGTGGAATAGTTATTGATACTCTAACACTATCCGGCACTTACCCTACTTTTACACCCCCCTGGAGTTAGAATAGTAATTAATTCTCCTACACTATCCAGCACTTATCCTACTTTAACACCCCTCAGGAGTTAGAATAGTTATTACTACTCCTACACTATCCAGCACTTTCCCTACTTTTACACCCCCCTGGAGTTAGAATAGTAATTAATACTCATACACTATCCTGTATTTACCCTAATTGAACACCCCCCCTGGAGTTAGAATAGTGATTATTACTCTTACACTATCCAGCACTTACCCTACTATTACACCCCCCTGGAGGTGAAATAGTTATTAATACTCCAGCACTATCCGGCACTTACCCTACTGTTACACCCCCTGGAGTTAGAATAGTAATTAATAATCTTGCACTATCCAGCACTTACCCTACTTTTACACCCCCCTGGAGTTAGAATAGTGATTAATACTCCTACACTATCCAGCACTTACCCTACATTGCCACCCCCCTGGAGTTAGAATAGCAATTAATTCTCCTACACTATCCAGCACTTATCCTACTTTAACACCCCTCAGGAGTTAGAATAGTTAATAATACTCCTACTTTATCCAGCACTTACCCTACTTTAACACCCCCCTGGAGTGAGAATAGAAATGAATACTCTTACACTATCCAGCACTTACCCTACTTTTACAGCCCCCTGGAGTTAGAATAGTTATTAATACTCCTACACTATCCAGCACTTACCCTACTTTAACACCCCCCTGGAGTTAGAATTGTAATTAATACTCTTACACTATCCAGCACTTTCCCTACTTTAACACACCCCTGGAGATTGATTAGTAATTAATACTCCTACACTATCCAGCACTTACCCTACTTTCACACACTCCTGGAGTTAGAAAAGTAATTAATACTCCTACGCTATCCAGCACGTACCCTACTTTAACACATGCCTGGAGTTAGAATAGTTATTAATACTCCTACACTATCCAGTACTTACCCTACACCCCCTGGAGTTAGAATAGTAATTAATACTCCTACACTATCCAGCACTTACCCTACGTTAACACCCCCCTGGACTTAGAATAGTTAATAATACTCATACACTATCCAGCACTTTCCCTACTTTTAAACACCCCTGGAGTTAGAATAGTTATTAATACTCATACACTATCCTGTATTTACCCTAATGTAACACCCCCCTGGAGTTAGAATAGTGATTATTACTCTTACACTATCCAGCACTTACCCTACTATTACACCCCTCTGGAGGTGGAATAGTTATTAATACTCTAACACTATCCGGCACTTACCCTACTTTTACACCCCCCTGGAGTTAGAATAGTAATTAATACTCCTATACTATCCAGCACTTACCCTACATTAACACCCCCCTGGAGTTAGAATGGTAATTAATACTCCTACACTATCCAGCACTACCCTACTTTAACACTCCCCTGGAGTTAGAATAGTAATTAATACTCCTACACTATCCAACACTTACCCAACATTGACACCCCCTTGGAGTTAGAATAGTAACTAATTCTCATACACTATCCAGCACTTACCCTAATGTAACACCCCCCTGGAGTTAGAATAGTTATTAATACTCTTACACTATCCAGCACTTACCCTACTTTAACACCGCCCTGGAGTTAGAATAGTAATTAATACTCCTACACTATCCAGCACTACCCTACTGTTACACCCTCAAGAAGTTAGAATAGTAAATAATACTCTAACACTATCCAGCACTTTACCTACTTTAACACCCCCCTGGAGTTAGAATAGTAATTAATACTCCTACACTATCCAGCACGTAACCTACATTAACACCCCCCTGGAGTTAGAAAAGTAATTAATACTCCTAAACTATCCAGCACTACCCTACTTTAATACTCCCCTGGAGTTAGAATAGTACTTAATACTCTAACACTATCCAGCACTTATCCTACTTTAATACCCCTCAGGAGTTAGAATAGTTATTACTACTCCTACTTTATCCAGCACTTACCCTACTTTAACACCTCCCTGGAGTTAGAATAGTAATTAATACTCTTACACTATCCAGCACTTACCCTACTTCTACAGCCCCCTGGAGTTATAATAGTTATTAATACTCCTACACTATCCAGCACTTACCCTAATTTAACAACCCCTGGAGTTAGAATACTAATTAATACTCTTACACTATCCAGCACTTACCCTACATTAACACCCCCCTGGAGTTAGAATAGTAATTAATACTCCTACACTATGCAGCACTACCCTACTGTTACACCCTCAAGAAGTTAGAATAGTAAATAATACTCTAACACTATCCAGCACTTTACCTACTTTAACACCCCCCTGGAGTTAGAATAGTAATTAATACTCCTACACTATCCAGCACTTAACCTACATTAACACCCCCCTGGAGTTAGAAAAGTAATTAATACTCCTAAACTATCCAGCACTACCCTACTTTAATACTCCCCTGGAGTTAGAATAGTACTTAATACTCTAACACTATCCAGTACTTATCCTACTTTAATACCCCTCAGGAGTTAGAATAGTTATTACTACTCCTACTTTATCCAGCACTTACCCTACTTTAACACCTCCCTGGAGTTAGAATAGTAATTAATACTCTTACACTATCCAGCACTTACCCTACTTCTACAGCCCCCTGGAGTTATAATAGTTATTAATACTCCTACACTATCCAGCACTTACCCTAATTTAACAACCCCTGGAGTTAGAATACTAATTAATACTCTTACACTATCCAGCACTTACCCTACATTAACACCCCCCTGGAGTTAGAATAGTAATTAATACTCCTACACTATGCAGCACTACCCTACTGTTACACCCTCAAGAAGTTAGAATAGTAAATAATACTCTAACACTATCCAGCACTTTACCTACTTTAACACCCCCCTGGAGTTAGAATAGTAATTAATACTCCTACACTATCCAGCACTTAACCTACATTAACACCCCCCTGGAGTTAGAAAAGTAATTAATACTCCTAAACTATCCAGCACTACCCTACTTTAATACTCCCCTGGAGTTAGAATAGTACTTAATACTCTAACACTATCCAGCACTTAACCTACATTAACACTCCCCTGGAGTTAGAATAGTAATTAATACTCTAACACTATCCAGCACTTTCCCTACTTTAACACCCCCCTGGAGTAAGAATAGTAATTAATACTCCTACACTATCCAACACTTACCCTACATTAACACCCCCCTGGAGTTAGAATTATAATTAATTCTCCTACACTATCCAGCACTTATCCTACTTTAATACCCCTCAGGAGTTAGAATAGTTATTACTACTCCTACTTTATCCAGCACTTACCCTACTTTAACACCTCCCTGGAGTTAGAATAGTAATTAATACTCTTACACTATCCAGCACTTACCCTACTTCTACAGCCCCCTGGAGTTATAATAGTTATTAATACTCCTACACTATCCAGCACTTACCCTAATTTAACAACCCCTGGAGTTAGAATACTAATTAATACTCTTACACTATCCAGCACTTACCCTACATTAACACCCCCCTGGAGTTAGAATAGTAATTAATACTCCTACACTATGCAGCACTACCCTACTGTTACACCCTCAAGAAGTTAGGATAGTAATTAATACTCTAACACTATCCAGCACTTTACCTACTTTAACACCCCCCTGGAGTAAGAATAGTAATTAATAGTCCTACACTATCCAGCACTTAACCTACATTAACACCCCCCTGGAGTTAGAATAGTAATTAATACTCCTACACTATCCAGCACTACCCTACTGTTACACCCTCAAGAAGTTAGAATAGTAAATAATACTCTAACACTATCCAGCACTTTACCTACTTTAACACCCCCCTGGAGTTAGAATAGTAATTAATACTCCTACACTATCCAGCACTTAACCTACATTAACACCCCCCTGGAGTTAGAAAAGTAATTAATACTCCTAAACTATCCAGCACTACCCTACTTTAATACTCCCCTGGAGTTAGAATAGTACTTAATACTCTAACACTATCCAGCACTTAACCTACATTAACACCCCCCTGGAGTTAGAATAGTAATTAATACTCTTACACTATCCAGCACTACCCTACTTTAACACCCCCCTGGACTTAGAATAGTTAATAATACTCATACACTATCCAGCACTTTCCCTACTTTTAAACACCCCTGGAGTTAGAATAGTAATTAATACTCATACACTATCCTGTATTTACCCTAATTTAACACCCCCCTGGAGTTAAAATAGTGATTATTACTCTTACACTATCCAGCACTTACCCTACTATTACACCCCCCTGGAGGTGGAATAGTTATTAATACTCTAACACTATCCGGCACTTACCCTACTTTTACACCCCCCTGGAGTTAGAATAGTAATTAATTCTCCTACACTATCCAGCACTTATCCTACTTTAACACCCCTCAGGAGTTAGAATAGTTATTACTACTCCTACTTTATCCAGCACTTACCCTACTTTAACACCCCCCTGGAATTAGAATAGTAATTAATACTCTTACACTAGCCAGCACTTACTCTACTTTAACACACCCCTGGAGATTGATTAGTAATTAATACTCCTACACTATCCAGCACTTACCCTACTTTCACACACTCCTGGAGTTAGAAAAGTAATTAATACTCCTACGCTATCCAGCACGTACCCTACTTTAACACATGCCTGGAGTTAGAATAGTTATTAATACTCCTACACTATCCAGTACTTACCCTACACCCCCTGGAGTTAGAATAGTAATTAATACTCCTACACTATCCAGCACTTACCCTACTTTAACACCCCGCTGGACTTAGAATAGTTAATAATACTCATACACTATCCAGCACTTTCCCTACTTTTAAACACCCCTGGAGTTAGAATAGTAATTAATACTCATACACTATCCTGTATTTACCCTAATTTAACACCCCCCTGGAGTTAGAATAGTGATTATTACTCTTACACTATCCAGCACTTACCCTACTATTACACCCCCCTGGAGGTGGAATAGTTATTGATACTCTAACACTATCCGGCACTTACCCTACTTTTACACCCCCCTGGAGTTAGAATAGTAATTAATTCTCCTACACTATCCAGCACTTATCCTACTTTAACACCCCTCAGGAGTTAGAATAGTTATTACTACTCCTACACTATCCAGCACTTTCCCTACTTTTACACCCCCCTGGAGTTAGAATAGTAATTAATACTCATACACTATCCTGTATTTACCCTAATTGAACACCCCCCCTGGAGTTAGAATAGTGATTATTACTCTTACACTATCCAGCACTTACCCTACTATTACACCCCCCTGGAGGTGAAATAGTTATTAATACTCCAGCACTATCCGGCACTTACCCTACTGTTACACCCCCTGGAGTTAGAATAGTAATTAATAATCTTGCACTATCCAGCACTTACCCTACTTTTACACCCCCCTGGAGTTAGAATAGTGATTAATACTCCTACACTATCCAGCACTTACCCTACATTGCCACCCCCCTGGAGTTAGAATAGCAATTAATTCTCCTACACTATCCAGCACTTATCCTACTTTAACACCCCTCAGGAGTTAGAATAGTTATTAATACTCCTACTTTATCCAGCACTTACCCTACTTTAACACCCCCCTGGAGTGAGAATAGAAATGAATACTCTTACACTATCCAGCACTTACCCTACTTTTACAGCCCCCTGGAGTTAGAATAGTTATTAATACTCCTACACTATCCAGCACTTACCCTACTTTAACACCCCCCTGGAGTTAGAATTGTAATTAATACTCTTACACTATCCAGCACTTTCCCTACTTTAACACACCCCTGGAGATTGATTAGTAATTAATACTCCTACACTATCCAGCACTTACCCTACTTTCACACACTCCTGGAGTTAGAAAAGTAATTAATACTCCTACGCTATCCAGCACGTACCCTACTTTAACACATGCCTGGAGTTAGAATAGTTATTAATACTCCTACACTATCCAGTACTTACCCTACACCCCCTGGAGTTAGAATAGTAATTAATACTCCTACACTATCCAGCACTTACCCTACGTTAACACCCCCCTGGACTTAGAATAGTTAATAATACTCATACACTATCCAGCACTTTCCCTACTTTTAAACACCCCTGGAGTTAGAATAGTAATTAATACTCATACACTATCCTGTATTTACCCTAATGTAACACCCCCCTGGAGTTAGAATAGTGATTATTACTCTTACACTATCCAGCACTTACCCTACTATTACACCCCTCTGGAGGTGGAATAGTTATTAATACTCTAACACTATCCGGCACTTACCCTACTTTTACACCCCCCTGGAGTTAGAATAGTAATTAATACTCCTATACTATCCAGCACTTACCCTACATTAACACCCCCCTGGAGTTAGAATGGTAATTAATACTCCTACACTATCCAGCACTACCCTACTTTAACACTCCCCTGGAGTTAGAATAGTAATTAATACTCCTACACTATCCAACACTTACCCAACATTGACACCCCCTTGGAGTTAGAATAGTAACTAATTCTCATACACTATCCAGCACTTACCCTAATGTAACACCCCCCTGGAGTTAGAATAGTTATTAATACTCTTACACTATCCAGCACTTACCCTACTTTAACACCGCCCTGGAGTTAGAATAGTAATTAATACTCCTACACTATCCAGCACTACCCTACTGTTACACCCTCAAGAAGTTAGAATAGTAAATAATACTCTAACACTATCCAGCACTTTACCTACTTTAACACCCCCCTGGAGTTAGAATAGTAATTAATACTCCTACACTATCCAGCACGTAACCTACATTAACACCCCCCTGGAGTTAGAAAAGTAATTAATACTCCTAAACTATCCAGCACTACCCTACTTTAATACTCCCCTGGAGTTAGAATAGTACTTAATACTCTAACACTATCCAGCACTTATCCTACTTTAATACCCCTCAGGAGTTAGAATAGTTATTACTACTCCTACTTTATCCAGCACTTACCCTACTTTAACACCTCCCTGGAGTTAGAATAGTAATTAATACTCTTACACTATCCAGCACTTACCCTACTTCTACAGCCCCCTGGAGTTATAATAGTTATTAATACTCCTACACTATCCAGCACTTACCCTAATTTAACAACCCCTGGAGTTAGAATACTAATTAATACTCTTACACTATCCAGCACTTACCCTACATTAACACCCCCCTGGAGTTAGAATAGTAATTAATACTCCTACACTATGCAGCACTACCCTACTGTTACACCCTCAAGAAGTTAGAATAGTAAATAATACTCTAACACTATCCAGCACTTTACCTACTTTAACACCCCCCTGGAGTTAGAATAGTAATTAATACTCCTACACTATCCAGCACTTAACCTACATTAACACCCCCCTGGAGTTAGAAAAGTAATTAATACTCCTAAACTATCCAGCACTACCCTACTTTAATACTCCCCTGGAGTTAGAATAGTACTTAATACTCTAACACTATCCAGCACTTATCCTACTTTAATACCCCTCAGGAGTTAGAATAGTTATTACTACTCCTACTTTATCCAGCACTTACCCTACTTTAACACCTCCCTGGAGTTAGAATAGTAATTAATACTCTTACACTATCCAGCACTTACCCTACTTCTACAGCCCCCTGGAGTTATAATAGTTATTAATACTCCTACACTATCCAGCACTTACCCTAATTTAACAACCCCTGGAGTTAGAATACTAATTAATACTCTTACACTATCCAGCACTTACCCTACATTAACACCCCCCTGGAGTTAGAATAGTAATTAATACTCCTACACTATGCAGCACTACCCTACTGTTACACCCTCAAGAAGTTAGAATAGTAAATAATACTCTAACACTATCCAGCACTTTACCTACTTTAACACCCCCCTGGAGTTAGAATAGTAATTAATACTCCTACACTATCCAGCACTTAACCTACATTAACACCCCCCTGGAGTTAGAAAAGTAATTAATACTCCTAAACTATCCAGCACTACCCTACTTTAATACTCCCCTGGAGTTAGAATAGTACTTAATACTCTAACACTATCCAGCACTTAACCTACATTAACACCCCCCTGGAGTTAGAATAGTAATTAATACTCCTACACTATCCAGCACTACCCTACTTTAACATCCCCCTGGAGTTAGAATAGTACTTAATACTCTAACACTATCCAGCACTTTTCGTACTTTAACACCCCCCTGGAGTTAGAATAGTAATTAATACTCATACACTATCCTGTATTTACCCTAATGTAACACCCCCCTGGAGTTAGAATAGTGATTATTACTCTTACACTATCCAGCACTTACCCTACTATTACACCCCCCTGGAGGTGGAATAGTTATTAATACTCTAACACTATCCGGCACTTACCCTACTTTTACACCCCCCTGGAGTTAGAATAGTAATTAATACTCCTATACTATCCAGCACTTACCCTACATTAACACCCCCCTGGAGTTAGAATGGTAATTAATACTCCTACACTATCCAGCACTACCCTACTTTAACACTCCCCTGGAGTTAGAATAGTAATTAATACTCCTACACTATCCAACACTTACCCAACATTGACACCCCCTTGGAGTTAGAATAGTAACTAATTCTCATACACTATGCAGCACTTACCCTAATGTAACACCCCCCTGGAGTTAGAATAGTTATTAATACTCTTACACTATCCAGCACTTACCCTACTTTAACACCGCCCTGGAGTTAGAATAGTAATTAATACTCCTACACTATCCAGCACTACCCTACTGTTACACCCTCAAGAAGTTAGAATAGTAAATAATACTCTAACACTATCCAGCACTTTACCTACTTTAACACCCCCCTGGAGTTAGAATAGTAATTAATACTCCTACACTATCCAGCACGTAACCTACATTAACACCCCCCTGGAGTTAGAAAAGTAATTAATACTCCTAAACTATCCAGCACTACCCTACTTTAATACTCCCCTGGAGTTAGAATTATAATTAATTCTCCTACACTATCCAGCACTGTCCCTACTTTAACTCCCCCCTGGAGTTAGAATAGTAATTAATACTCCTACACTATCCAGCACTTACCCTACATTAACACCCCCCTGGAGTTAGAATAGTAATTAATACTCCTACACTATCCAGCACTACCCTACTTTAACACTCCCCTGGAGTTAGAATAGTAATTAATACTCTAACACTATCCAGCACTTTCCCTACTTTAACACCCCCCTGGAGTAAGAATAGTAATTAATACTCCTACACTATCCAACACTTACCCTACATTAACACCCCCCTGGAGTTAGAATTATAATTAATTCTCCTACACTATCCAGCACTTATCCTACTTTAATACCCCTCAGGAGTTAGAATAGTTATTACTACTCCTACTTTATCCAGCACTTACCCTACTTTAACACCTCCCTGGAGTTAGAATAGTAATTAATACTCTTACACTATCCAGCACTTACCCTACTTCTACAGCCCCCTGGAGTTATAATAGTTATTAATACTCCTACACTATCCAGCACTTACCCTAATTTAACAACCCCTGGAGTTAGAATACTAATTAATACTCTTACACTATCCAGCACTTACCCTACATTAACACCCCCCTGGAGTTAGAATAGTAATTAATACTCCTACACTATGCAGCACTACCCTACTGTTACACCCTCAAGAAGTTAGAATAGTAATTAATACTCTAACACTATCCAGCACTTTACCTACTTTAACACCCCCCTGGAGTAAGAATAGTAATTAATAGTCCTACACTATCCAGCACTTAACCTACATTAACACCCCCCTGGAGTTAGAATAGTAATTAATACTCCTACACTATCCAGCACTACCCTACTGTTACACCCTCAAGAAGTTAGAATAGTAAATAATACTCTAACACTATCCAGCACTTTACCTACTTTAACACCCCCCTGGAGTTAGAATAGTAATTAATACTCCTACACTATCCAGCACTTAACCTACATTAACACCCCCCTGGAGTTAGAAAAGTAATTAATACTCCTAAACTATCCAGCACTACCCTACTTTAATACTCCCCTGGACTTAGAATAGTACTTAATACTCTAACACTATCCAGCACTTAACCTACATTAACACCCCCCTGGAGTTAGAATAGTAATTAATACTCTTACACTATCCAGCACTACCCTACTTTAACATCCCCCTGGAGTTAGAATAGTACTTAATACTCTAACACTATCCAGCACTTTTCGTACTTTAACACCCCCCTGGAGTTAGAATAGTAATTAATACTCCTACACTATCCAGCACTACCCTACTGTTACACCCTCAAGAAGTTAGAATAGTAAATAATACTCTAACACTATCCAGTACTTTACCTACTTTAACACCCCCCTGGAGTTAGAACAGTAATTAATACTCCTACACTATCCAGCACTACCCTACTGTTACACCCTCAAGAAGTTAGAATAGTAAATAATACTCTAACACTATCCAGCACTTTACCTACTTTAACACCCCCCTGGAGTTAGAATAGTAATTAATACTCCTACACTATCCAGCACTTAACCTACATTAACACCCCCCTGGAGTTAGAAAAGTAATTAATACTCCTAAACTATCCAGCACTACCCTACTTTAATACCCCCCTGGAGTTAGAATAGTACTTAATACTCTAACACTATCCAGCACTGTCCCTACTTTAACTCCCCCCTGGAGTTAGAATAGTAATTAATACTCCTACACTATCCAGCACTTACCCTACATTAACACCCCCCTGGAGTTAGAATAGTAATTAATACTCCTACACTATCCAGCACTACCCTACTTTAACACTCCCCTGGAGTTAGAATAGTAATTAATACTCTAACACTATCCAGCACTTTCCCTACTTTAACACCCCCCCTGGAGTAAGAATAGTAATTAATACTCCTACACTATCCAACACTTACCCTACATTAACACCCCCCTGGAGTTAGAATTATAATTAATTCTCCTACACTATCCAGCACTTATCCTACTTTAATACCCCTCAGGAGTTAGAATAGTTATTACTACTCCTACTTTATCCAGCACTTACCCTAATTTAACACCTCCCTGGAGTTAGAATAGTAATTAATACTCTTACACTATCCAGCACTTACCCTACTTCTACAGCCCCCTGGAGTTATAATAGTTATTAATACTCCTACACTATCCAGCACTTACCCTAATTTAACAACCCCTGGAGTTAGAATAGCAATTAATACTCTAACACTATCCAGCACTTTCCCTACTTTAACACCCCCCTGGAGTAAGAATAGTAATTAATACTCCTACACTATCCAACACTTACCCTACATTAACACCCCCCTGGAGTTAGAATTATAATTAATTCTCCTACACTATCCAGCACTTATCCTACTTTAATACCCCTCAGGAGTTAGAATAGTTATTACTACTCCTACTTTATCCAGCACTTACCCTACTTTAACACCTCCCTGGAGTTAGAATAGTAATTAATACTCTTACACTATCCAGCACTTACCCTACTTCTACAGCCCCCTGGAGTTATAATAGTTATTAATACTCCTACACTATCCAGCACTTACCCTAATTTAACAACCCCTGGAGTTAGAATACTAATTAATACTCTTACACTATCCAGCACTTACCCTACATTAACACCCCCCTGGAGTTAGAATAGTAATTAATACTCCTACACTATGCAGCACTACCCTACTGTTACACCCTCAAGAAGTTAGAATAGTAATTAATACTCTAACACTATCCAGCACTTTACCTACTTTAACACCCCCCTGGAGTAAGAATAGTAATTAATAGTCCTACACTATCCAGCACTTAACCTACATTAACACCCCCCTGGAGTTAGAATAGTAATTAATACTCCTACACTATCCAGCACTACCCTACTGTTACACCCTCAAGAAGTTAGAATAGTAAATAATACTCTAACACTATCCAGCACTTTACCTACTTTAACACCCCCCTGGAGTTAGAATAGTAATTAATACTCCTACACTATCCAGCACTTAACCTACATTAACACCCCCCTGGAGTTAGAAAAGTAATTAATACTCCTAAACTATCCAGCACTACCCTACTTTAATACTCCCCTGGAGTTAGAATAGTACTTAATACTCTAACACTATCCAGCACTTAACCTACATTAACACCCCCCTGGAGTTAGAATAGTAATTAATACTCTTACACTATCCAGCACTACCCTAATTTAACACCCCCCTGGACTTAGAATAGTTAATAATACTCATACACTATCCAGCACTTTCCCTACTTTTAAACACCCCTGGAGTTAGAATAGTAATTAATACTCATACACTATCCTGTATTTACCCTAATTTAACACCCCCCTGGAGTTAAAATAGTGATTATTACTCTTACACTATCCAGCACTTACCCTACTATTACACCCCCCTGGAGGTGGAATAGTTATTAATACTCTAACACTATCCGGCACTTACCCTACTTTTACACCCCCCTGGAGTTAGAATAGTAATTAATTCTCCTACACTATCCAGCACTTATCCTACTTTAACACCCCTCAGGAGTTAGAATAGTTATTACTACTCCTACTTTATCCAGCACTTACCCTACTTTAACACCCCCCTGGAATTAGAATAGTAATTAATACTCTTACACTAGCCAGCACTTACTCTACTTTAACACACCCCTGGAGATTGATTAGTAATTAATACTCCTACACTATCCAGCACTTACCCTACTTTCACACACTCCTGGAGTTAGAAAAGTAATTAATACTCCTACGCTATCCAGCACGTACCCTACTTTAACACATGCCTGGAGTTAGAATAGTTATTAATACTCCTACACTATCCAGTACTTACCCTACACCCCCTGGAGTTAGAATAGTAATTAATACTCCTACACTATCCAGCACTTACCCTACTTTAACACCCCGCTGGACTTAGAATAGTTAATAATACTCATACACTATCCAGCACTTTCCCTACTTTTAAACACCCCTGGAGTTAGAATAGTAATTAATACTCATACACTATCCTGTATTTACCCTAATTTAACACCCCCCTGGAGTTAGAATAGTGATTATTACTCTTACACTATCCAGCACTTACCCTACTATTACACCCCCCTGGAGGTGGAATAGTTATTGATACTCTAACACTATCCGGCACTTACCCTACTTTTACACCCCCCTGGAGTTAGAATAGTAATTAATTCTCCTACACTATCCAGCACTTATCCTACTTTAACACCCCTCAGGAGTTAGAATAGTTATTACTACTCCTACACTATCCAGCACTTTCCCTACTTTTACACCCCCCTGGAGTTAGAATAGTAATTAATACTCATACACTATCCTGTATTTACCCTAATTGAACACCCCCCCTGGATTTAGAATAGTGATTATTACTCTTACACTATCCAGCACTTACCCTACTATTACACCCCCCTGGAGGTGAAATAGTTATTAATACTCCAGCACTATCCGGCACTTACCCTACTGTTACACCCCCTGGAGTTAGAATAGTAATTAATAATCTTGCACTATCCAGCACTTACCCTACTTTTACACCCCCCTGGAGTTAGAATAGTGATTAATACTCCTACACTATCCAGCACTTACCCTACATTGCCACCCCCCTGGAGTTAGAATAGCAATTAATTCTCCTACACTATCCAGCACTTATCCTACTTTAACACCCCTCAGGAGTTAGAATAGTTATTAATACTCCTACTTTATCCAGCACTTACCCTACTTTAACACCCCCCTGGAGTGAGAATAGAAATGAATACTCTTACACTATCCAGCACTTACCCTACTTTTACAGCCCCCTGGAGTTAGAATAGTTATTAATACTCCTACACTATCCAGCACTTACCCTACTTTAACACCCCCCTGGAGTTAGAATTGTAATTAATACTCTTACACTATCCAGCACTTTCCCTACTTTAACACACCCCTGGAGATTGATTAGTAATTAATACTCCTACACTATCCAGCACTTACCCTACTTTCACACACTCCTGGAGTTAGAAAAGTAATTAATACTCCTACGCTATCCAGCACGTACCCTACTTTAACACATGCCTGGAGTTAGAATAGTTATTAATACTCCTACACTATCCAGTACTTACCCTACACCCCCTGGAGTTAGAATAGTAATTAATACTCCTACACTATCCAGCACTTACCCTACGTTAACACCCCCCTGGACTTAGAATAGTTAATAATACTCATACACTATCCAGCACTTTCCCTACTTTTAAACACCCCTGGAGTTAGAATAGTTATTAATACTCATACACTATCCTGTATTTACCCTAATGTAACACCCCCCTGGAGTTAGAATAGTGATTATTACTCTTACACTATCCAGCACTTACCCTACTATTACACCCCTCTGGAGGTGGAATAGTTATTAATACTCTAACACTATCCGGCACTTACCCTACTTTTACACCCCCCTGGAGTTAGAATAGTAATTAATACTCCTATACTATCCAGCACTTACCCTACATTAACACCCCCCTGGAGTTAGAATGGTAATTAATACTCCTACACTATCCAGCACTACCCTACTTTAACACTCCCCTGGAGTTAGAATAGTAATTAATACTCCTACACTATCCAACACTTACCCAACATTGACACCCCCTTGGAGTTAGAATAGTAACTAATTCTCATACACTATCCAGCACTTACCCTAATGTAACACCCCCCTGGAGTTAGAATAGTTATTAATACTCTTACACTATCCAGCACTTACCCTACTTTAACACCGCCCTGGAGTTAGAATAGTAATTAATACTCCTACACTATCCAGCACTACCCTACTGTTACACCCTCAAGAAGTTAGAATAGTAAATAATACTCTAACACTATCCAGCACTTTACCTACTTTAACACCCCCCTGGAGTTAGAATAGTAATTAATACTCCTACACTATCCAGCACGTAACCTACATTAACACCCCCCTGGAGTTAGAAAAGTAATTAATACTCCTAAACTATCCAGCACTACCCTACTTTAATACTCCCCTGGAGTTAGAATAGTACTTAATACTCTAACACTATCCAGCACTTATCCTACTTTAATACCCCTCAGGAGTTAGAATAGTTATTACTACTCCTACTTTATCCAGCACTTACCCTACTTTAACACCTCCCTGGAGTTAGAATAGTAATTAATACTCTTACACTATCCAGCACTTACCCTACTTCTACAGCCCCCTGGAGTTATAATAGTTATTAATACTCCTACACTATCCAGCACTTACCCTAATTTAACAACCCCTGGAGTTAGAATACTAATTAATACTCTTACACTATCCAGCACTTACCCTACATTAACACCCCCCTGGAGTTAGAATAGTAATTAATACTCCTACACTATGCAGCACTACCCTACTGTTACACCCTCAAGAAGTTAGAATAGTAAATAATACTCTAACACTATCCAGCACTTTACCTACTTTAACACCCCCCTGGAGTTAGAATAGTAATTAATACTCCTACACTATCCAGCACTTAACCTACATTAACACCCCCCTGGAGTTAGAAAAGTAATTAATACTCCTAAACTATCCAGCACTACCCTACTTTAATACTCCCCTGGAGTTAGAATAGTACTTAATACTCTAACACTATCCAGCACTTATCCTACTTTAATACCCCTCAGGAGTTAGAATAGTTATTACTACTCCTACTTTATCCAGCACTTACCCTACTTTAACACCTCCCTGGAGTTAGAATAGTAATTAATACTCTTACACTATCCAGCACTTACCCTACTTCTACAGCCCCCTGGAGTTATAATAGTTATTAATACTCCTACACTATCCAGCACTTACCCTAATTTAACAACCCCTGGAGTTAGAATACTAATTAATACTCTTACACTATCCAGCACTTACCCTACATTAACACCCCCCTGGAGTTAGAATAGTAATTAATACTCCTACACTATGCAGCACTACCCTACTGTTACACCCTCAAGAAGTTAGAATAGTAAATAATACTCTAACACTATCCAGCACTTTACCTACTTTAACACCCCCCTGGAGTTAGAATAGTAATTAATACTCCTACACTATCCAGCACTTAACCTACATTAACACCCCCCTGGAGTTAGAAAAGTAATTAATACTCCTAAACTATCCAGCACTACCCTACTTTAATACTCCCCTGGAGTTAGAATAGTACTTAATACTCTAACACTATCCAGCACTTAACCTACATTAACACTCCCCTGGAGTTAGAATAGTAATTAATACTCTAACACTATCCAGCACTTTCCCTACTTTAACACCCCCCTGGAGTAAGAATAGTAATTAATACTCCTACACTATCCAACACTTACCCTACATTAACACCCCCCTGGAGTTAGAATTATAATTAATTCTCCTACACTATCCAGCACTTATCCTACTTTAATACCCCTCAGGAGTTAGAATAGTTATTACTACTCCTACTTTATCCAGCACTTACCCTACTTTAACACCTCCCTGGAGTTAGAATAGTAATTAATACTCTTACACTATCCAGCACTTACCCTACTTCTACAGCCCCCTGGAGTTATAATAGTTATTAATACTCCTACACTATCCAGCACTTACCCTAATTTAACAACCCCTGGAGTTAGAATACTAATTAATACTCTTACACTATCCAGCACTTACCCTACATTAACACCCCCCTGGAGTTAGAATAGTAATTAATACTCCTACACTATGCAGCACTACCCTACTGTTACACCCTCAAGAAGTTAGAATAGTAATTAATACTCTAACACTATCCAGCACTTTACCTACTTTAACACCCCCCTGGAGTAAGAATAGTAATTAATAGTCCTACACTATCCAGCACTTAACCTACATTAACACCCCCCTGGAGTTAGAATAGTAATTAATACTCCTACACTATCCAGCACTACCCTACTGTTACACCCTCAAGAAGTTAGAATAGTAAATAATACTCTAACACTATCCAGCACTTTACCTACTTTAACACCCCCCTGGAGTTAGAATAGTAATTAATACTCCTACACTATCCAGCACTTAACCTACATTAACACCCCCCTGGAGTTAGAAAAGTAATTAATACTCCTAAACTATCCAGCACTACCCTACTTTAATACTCCCCTGGAGTTAGAATAGTACTTAATACTCTAACACTATCCAGCACTTAACCTACATTAACACCCCCCTGGAGTTAGAATAGTAATTAATACTCTTACACTATCCAGCACTACCCTACTTTAACACCCCCCTGGACTTAGAATAGTTAATAATACTCATACACTATCCAGCACTTTCCCTACTTTTAAACACCCCTGGAGTTAGAATAGTAATTAATACTCATACACTATCCTGTATTTACCCTAATTTAACACCCCCCTGGAGTTAAAATAGTGATTATTACTCTTACACTATCCAGCACTTACCCTACTATTACACCCCCCTGGAGGTGGAATAGTTATTAATACTCTAACACTATCCGGCACTTACCCTACTTTTACACCCCCCTGGAGTTAGAATAGTAATTAATTCTCCTACACTATCCAGCACTTATCCTACTTTAACACCCCTCAGGAGTTAGAATAGTTATTACTACTCCTACTTTATCCAGCACTTACCCTACTTTAACACCCCCCTGGAATTAGAATAGTAATTAATACTCTTACACTAGCCAGCACTTACTCTACTTTAACACACCCCTGGAGATTGATTAGTAATTAATACTCCTACACTATCCAGCACTTACCCTACTTTCACACACTCCTGGAGTTAGAAAAGTAATTAATACTCCTACGCTATCCAGCACGTACCCTACTTTAACACATGCCTGGAGTTAGAATAGTTATTAATACTCCTACACTATCCAGTACTTACCCTACACCCCCTGGAGTTAGAATAGTAATTAATACTCCTACACTATCCAGCACTTACCCTACTTTAACACCCCGCTGGACTTAGAATAGTTAATAATACTCATACACTATCCAGCACTTTCCCTACTTTTAAACACCCCTGGAGTTAGAATAGTAATTAATACTCATACACTATCCTGTATTTACCCTAATTTAACACCCCCCTGGAGTTAGAATAGTGATTATTACTCTTACACTATCCAGCACTTACCCTACTATTACACCCCCCTGGAGGTGGAATAGTTATTGATACTCTAACACTATCCGGCACTTACCCTACTTTTACACCCCCCTGGAGTTAGAATAGTAATTAATTCTCCTACACTATCCAGCACTTATCCTACTTTAACACCCCTCAGGAGTTAGAATCAGGGGTGTGGAATTTTTAAAATAATCTACTTGGCCAAGGGACAAAGTGCCACTGAGATCTACATGTCCTGTAAAATCCACTTGTCCCACCTACTCCCGTCCCTACAACAATTAGAAGGGCTGACCGAGAAACATTCAATATATTTTTGTTTTATTAAAATCAGCAAACAATTAAATGCTTTATAATAATGCAAATCTACCATCCATGTTACCAATAAATAAAATAAATGAAAAACATTAGAAATTATGTGTAACTGACTGCTCGAGAAAGATGATTGATGGATAAAATAAAGTAAAGAATGAACAGAAAGAAAAAATTAAAGGTAAAAGAAAATAAGGCAAAAAGAAAGAAAAATAAAGAATGAAGGTAGGTAATACAGAACTGAGGAATGGAACAAGTGAAGATAAACAGGAAAGGCAGAAAAGAAAGAAGGAAAAAAGGAAGACAAAAAGGAAAGAAAGAAATTGGAAGGAAAGAGGGTACCAAGTATAAAGAAATATTGGATACTAAAAACCAAGTTACACACCCCACCTATATTTCAATATAACTGCAGCAAATTAAACACCATAAAATGTGTTTTTTCCCTGGACAAAGTTGATCAAACAACCACTGGTGAAAGAGAGTCCAGGAATGCCATGAAATAGCAGCAGTCAACTTCAAACAGAATTTACAACAGCGCTAGAAGGACATAGGAACTGATAAAGCTGAAATATGCCATGGGCTCACTTCAAATGTGTCCTACGATCACATCTGGCAACACTGGTACTAAAGGAACCTCCTTGAGTGTGCATGTGCGCCTTGTAAAAGAGAATAATGCACTGCAGCTTCTCAAAGTGACTTTAACCGGAGGATTAAGTGATGATGCTAACCCACATCCCCATGCTGTAGTGGGTGGAAGCACATGGAAATGACAACAACAGACCAATAGGTGAATAGAGGTGGCGGAATGCCCCATTAAGTAATATTATACATATTATTTTAGTAAAATCAAAAGGTCTTGGCTAAAGCCAGACCTAAAAGTGATGACGCAATCACGTCGCACCACTTACACATGCATGCTTGATGATCATGTACATTTCAGAAAGCTGCACGAGCAGAAGGACTTTTTATTTACTGCCTGATCAGAGAACGATCTTGCTTTTCTGACCTATTGGTTTTGCCAGTGCTTTTTGGCCATGCTGTGCATCATTAGCAAAAAGCTTTTGGCTGATGCTGTGTAGCATTCTGAATATAAGAGGAAAAACAAACAGCCATGATGATGACTGGACCATTTATTAGGCTCACAGATTTATGAGGATGTGTGCAAATGCGGGCATCATCATAAATGCATGCGCCTACGAAATAAAGGGGTACATGTTTGGAAAATATGTATTTACTGATCAAAAATGGACCCCCTTTGGCTTGCCTACAGACACAGAAGCCTATTTCATGCCCCACCACGGAGCTAGAATCTCACTGATTGTGTCTTATCTGAAATGTATAAGTAGAAAACGGAACCCTCATGCTCGATTTGCCCGCGCCATCAGTCTTAACATTCTATGATGTACCACACTGCGTGCATGCCATTGAACCAAGAGGCAAGGCAGTTGTCATGTGAACACTGTACTTTGGACAGAGTATTATAGAACATTGTCGTCTATTAATTAAAAAACAACAGGTTTTTGTATGGCTGGTATTCTGAACGCATGCATTTGAAAGTGCTTCCATTCTTCATTATGAAGATAATGTTTTGATGAAATAAATATTTGCCTAAGATCACACAAATTAAGCATGGAATCCATTTTTTATTCAGACAGGTTATCTTTCACAAAAGAGAACTTAAATAGTTCCAGACCGTCATGAAGCATTCTGCAACATCACAAATAGCAGAGTTTGATATTATTAGTACATTGAGGCGGCTACTATGTTCTATGGAAAACAATGTTCACTTTTCAAAATAAATATATTTTTCACCCACATTCAGATCTGGGTCTGAAGCCCTGCCATGGCGTTTTAGGTCTTAAACAATTATGAGAATGGTGCAATTTACGCGTTGTGCCTCTGTTCCAGACTGACAGGACCCTCCTCAAGAGTAGACATAATCATCATAGTGAGTCCTGCAAATGCAATGCCACCTTTGCGCCTCCCTCTAATGATGTGATACTCTGGAGGGTACCTCCATACCCATTATCCAGTATTGCCAGTATCCTTTAACAATTTTTAGCAAGCCTGCAGCTCAAGAATGATAAATGACAGTGCTGACGCTGATGCGCCGCCGCAGCTTATAAAAATGTGCACAATGGGCCAAATGAAGCTTAAAAAATAGAAGGCACTGGTCAATTGAGTATTTTCTCGCACAAATGGGAAAAATATCACCGATTTGTGAGGAAAATTGCCCAATCTGGCATCTCTTTCACAAGTCTGGTGTGAAAGGGAGTTTGAATCTGCTCTGCCCACCAATGGATAGGTGCCCAGTCTGCACTGCTCCAACAGCAGCGATGAGGTCGATGGGAGCCCGCGCCTCCTGCAGCCACAAGGGTATTTCAGTACACAAGGTCCGTCACAGCAGGCGCAGCAGTTCTATTCTATTCAGAGCGATCTGCTCGAAAAAATAACGTTTGTGAACACTCTAGCAGTGCTTTAACAAAAAAAGATATTTTAATCACTGTCTTAAGTAGATTACTTACAAGAGGCGAGATTTACAGAAACACTGTCCACGATTCTCAGAAGCTCCACAGAAGCAAAGACCCCTTGCGCCTGAAAATGGACATTACCAGAGATGAAAGGATTTTTTTAAAAAAATGAAAGCATTCCAACCCCCTAAAAAGTCCATGCAAAGGATGGGAAAGTTAAAACCTCTCCCCTTCCAGTAACATCTGATAGCGACTTTGACACTTCACAAATAAGTGCTTTCCCACCTCATTGAGAACTCCCCTCACTCAGCTGCATCCAGTCAGGAGAAATGGTATCCCTGTATGGCAGGCATGCAACGCTCATTGGGGTCAAAGGGCTTCAGCCCCCATTCTCTTCCCCCAACCCCTGTCGTGTGTGTCAGTCTGGGCTGAGACAGCTTCGCAGGCACACACACAGCTACACCAGAGTACTTCACAGGTCTTTCAAAGACCATTCACTTGTTAACGAGGCTTTTATTGTGCTTTCACCCCTTCTCCGAGTTCCTGCATCACCACTATCTGCCTATGGTTGAAAGATTACTACCCCCCCCCGAAATGTGGCTCTAGTTGCGCCTCTGCTGTCTGGCTTATTTTAATTTCATATGCAGATGTTCAAGTCTGCGCTATACAAATTCGAATTTACATTTTTTATATTTTACAAGAATCTAACCCTGGTGCACAGTGAAGTCATGATACCCCGCTGTATATCGGTGAATCAGCTTACCAAAGTGCAACCCCAAGTTTCACACACACTGAGACTAACTTTGGTCAGGCCCAGTAGATAAAAACTTAACATGAAACGAGTTTTAATACAAGAGTGCATAAGCATGTTACTATTAAATATTTCTGTGTAACTCTTGCTTTTAAAAAATGTTCATCAGGCCATACAGCGCCCTCCTGACAAATTATATCAGCTGTAAACAAACACCAACTTTCCGGTTCGATTGTCTTGTCGGCGTTGTGGCTATGTGGGCAGTAGTATCCGCTCCAGTATTTCTTTTGAGGAAGGAGGAATTTAGTCTGGGAACTTCGCTTCAGATTCGAGGATGAGGTCGCCCTGCTGCTCTGGGGCTTTGGGTGGCAGGAGGCATTCGCCTGGGATTCTCAGTTTCAATAACGTCATCCTTGAAGCCGGTGGGATGGTCCTGTGGTCCAGGGTCGGAGCATTACCGGTACATTCACAGAAATGCCTCTCTCGGGGTGATATTTGCTCGGTGGATAATGTCTGAGCCTTCCCACTAAAGACTAGATGGGGTTTATCTTTCAGAACAAACACTAGATCAGAGTGGATGTTTGTGGGTGTTTCATCTCCTTCATTAGGGAAGGTAATCTTCGTACCCTTTCTTGATTTCTATGTTAATATGATCTCGTCCTTCGGAGTGTGCATTTCTGCCGTCTGTATTTAAGCGCTTTCAGAAATCTTCATTTACTGCTGCGGCCAGTGTAGATTTCATCAAGATGCCTTTTAAGCTCACGCACTACTGGAGGGTCTTGCTTTTTGCTGATGTGATCATGTCCTCGCCGAGCCCGCGGAAACCCCGTTACCTAATCCACCGGCCCCCATCCCAAAGCTGGCAAATGTGTCATTAACGTGCATGGCCTCGTTTCGTTCTGTGCACTGAAGAACGTATCAAAAGGATTGCGGTCTCTGATGAACTGTGAAAACATAGCATGAGGATCGCAGTGAAGTGTAACTGAATGACGGGTCATTAAGGTCCACCGAGCCCGCCACCCATGCCCTTCATAATTATCTGCACCGTACTTGTCGAAGAACTCTCGTTTTTTGGGGTCACTAACAACGTCTGAAGCAGCCTGGCTCCTTGTTTTTGTCAGGGTGGTAGCGCAGCGCTCCTGCTTGCGATATGTTGCTTTTTTGACCTCCTCTTCTCAGGCGCCACGGCGTGCCAGGGCTAGGCTTTTGCACTAATTAATCTTTTTACCCATGGTTGCTAAAATAAATAAATCACACCTCTGTCACATTATCATACAATCAAGTAAAGTATAGTTTTATGCGAGCATCCAACCTCACACTTCCAGATACTAACAATACGCAAAACTGCTTATTTTACCTGAATGTGAGGCTCGCGCCGACACAGACTACTGCTTGCAGAGGCTGAGTGACGTTTCAGCCCCACAGCCAATCACTGGCTAGACCCCAGTCATGGGCTGCTAGCCAATCAGATGCAGCCAAAGTCTCTCTGCAAGCTTCTGATTGGCTGTGAGCCCCAGAGTGCCCACAGCCTGTTGTCTACTTGTCCGTCGGACATAATAGACAATAAATCTTCTTGCCCATCAACAAAAACAACATGGTTCGGGCGTCGGGCGATAGGATTCCCCCACCCCTGTAGAATAGTTATTACTACTCCTACACTATCCAGCACTTTCCCTACTTTTACACCCCCCTGGAGTTAGAATAGTAATTAATACTCATACACTATCCTGTATTTACCCTAATTGAACACCCCCCCTGGAGTTAGAATAGTGATTATTACTCTTACACTATCCAGCACTTACCCTACTATTACACCCCCCTGGAGGTGAAATAGTTATTAATACTCCAGCACTATCCGGCACTTACCCTACTGTTACACCCCCTGGAGTTAGAATAGTAATTAATAATCTTGCACTATCCAGCACTTACCCTACTTTTACACCCCCCTGGAGTTAGAATAGTGATTAATACTCCTACACTATCCAGCACTTACCCTACATTGCCACCCCCCTGGAGTTAGAATAGCAATTAATTCTCCTACACTATCCAGCACTTATCCTACTTTAACACCCCTCAGGAGTTAGAATAGTTATTAATACTCCTACTTTATCCAGCACTTACCCTACTTTAACACCCCCCTGGAGTGAGAATAGAAATGAATACTCTTACACTATCCAGCACTTACCCTACTTTTACAGCCCCCTGGAGTTAGAATAGTTATTAATACTCCTACACTATCCAGCACTTACCCTACTTTAACACCCCCCTGGAGTTAGAATTGTAATTAATACTCTTACACTATCCAGCACTTTCCCTACTTTAACACACCCCTGGAGATTGATTAGTAATTAATACTCCTACACTATCCAGCACTTACCCTACTTTCACACACTCCTGGAGTTAGAAAAGTAATTAATACTCCTACGCTATCCAGCACGTACCCTACTTTAACACATGCCTGGAGTTAGAATCGTTATTAATACTCCTACACTATCCAGTACTTACCCTACACCCCCTGGAGTTAGAATAGTAATTAATACTCCTACACTATCCAGCACTTACCCTACGTTAACACCCCCCTGGACTTAGAATAGTTAATAATACTCATACACTATCCAGCACTTTCCCTACTTTTAAACACCCCTGGAGTTAGAATAGTAATTAATACTCATACACTATCCTGTATTTACCCTAATGTAACACCCCCCTGGAGTTAGAATAGTGATTATTACTCTTACACTATCCAGCACTTACCCTACTATTACACCCCTCTGGAGGTGGAATAGTTATTAATACTCTAACACTATCCGGCACTTACCCTACTTTTACACCCCCCTGGAGTTAGAATAGTAATTAATACTCCTATACTATCCAGCACTTACCCTACATTAACACCCCCCTGGAGTTAGAATGGTAATTAATACTCCTACACTATCCAGCACTACCCTACTTTAACACTCCCCTGGAGTTAGAATAGTAATTAATACTCCTACACTATCCAACACTTACCCAACATTGACACCCCCTTGGAGTTAGAATAGTAACTAATTCTCATACACTATCCAGCACTTACCCTAATGTAACACCCCCCTGGAGTTAGAATAGTTATTAATACTCTTACACTATCCAGCACTTACCCTACTTTAACACCGCCCTGGAGTTAGAATAGTAATTAATACTCCTACACTATCCAGCACTACCCTACTGTTACACCCTCAAGAAGTTAGAATAGTAAATAATACTCTAACACTATCCAGCACTTTACCTACTTTAACACCCCCCTGGAGTTAGAATAGTAATTAATACTCCTACACTATCCAGCACGTAACCTACATTAACACCCCCCTGGAGTTAGAAAAGTAATTAATACTCCTAAACTATCCAGCACTACCCTACTTTAATACTCCCCTGGAGTTAGAATAGTACTTAATACTCTAACACTATCCAGCACTTATCCTACTTTAATACCCCTCAGGAGTTAGAATAGTTATTACTACTCCTACTTTATCCAGCACTTACCCTACTTTAACACCTCCCTGGAGTTAGAATAGTAATTAATACTCTTACACTATCCAGCACTTACCCTACTTCTACAGCCCCCTGGAGTTATAATAGTTATTAATACTCCTACACTATCCAGCACTTACCCTAATTTAACAACCCCTGGAGTTAGAATACTAATTAATACTCTTACACTATCCAGCACTTACCCTACATTAACACCCCCCTGGAGTTAGAATAGTAATTAATACTCCTACACTATGCAGCACTACCCTACTGTTACACCCTCAAGAAGTTAGAATAGTAAATAATACTCTAACACTATCCAGCACTTTACCTACTTTAACACCCCCCTGGAGTTAGAATAGTAATTAATACTCCTACACTATCCAGCACTTAACCTACATTAACACCCCCCTGGAGTTAGAAAAGTAATTAATACTCCTAAACTATCCAGCACTACCCTACTTTAATACTCCCCTGGAGTTAGAATAGTACTTAATACTCTAACACTATCCAGCACTTATCCTACTTTAATACCCCTCAGGAGTTAGAATAGTTATTACTACTCCTACTTTATCCAGCACTTACCCTACTTTAACACCTCCCTGGAGTTAGAATAGTAATTAATACTCTTACACTATCCAGCACTTACCCTACTTCTACAGCCCCCTGGAGTTATAATAGTTATTAATACTCCTACACTATCCAGCACTTACCCTAATTTAACAACCCCTGGAGTTAGAATACTAATTAATACTCTTACACTATCCAGCACTTACCCTACATTAACACCCCCCTGGAGTTAGAATAGTAATTAATACTCCTACACTATGCAGCACTACCCTACTGTTACACCCTCAAGAAGTTAGAATAGTAAATAATACTCTAACACTATCCAGCACTTTACCTACTTTAACACCCCCCTGGAGTTAGAATAGTAATTAATACTCCTACACTATCCAGCACTTAACCTACATTAACACCCCCCTGGAGTTAGAAAAGTAATTAATACTCCTAAACTATCCAGCACTACCCTACTTTAATACTCCCCTGGAGTTAGAATAGTACTTAATACTCTAACACTATCCAGCACTTAACCTACATTAACACCCCCCTGGAGTTAGAATAGTAATTAATACTCCTACACTATCCAGCACTACCCTACTTTAACATCCCCCTGGAGTTAGAATAGTACTTAATACTCTAACACTATCCAGCACTTTTCGTACTTTAACACCCCCCTGGAGTTAGAATAGTAATTAATACTCATACACTATCCTGTATTTACCCTAATGTAACACCCCCCTGGAGTTAGAATAGTGATTATTACTCTTACACTATCCAGCACTTACCCTACTATTACACCCCCCTGGAGGTGGAATAGTTATTAATACTCTAACACTATCCGGCACTTACCCTACTTTTACACCCCCCTGGAGTTAGAATAGTAATTAATACTCCTATACTATCCAGCACTTACCCTACATTAACACCCCCCTGGAGTTAGAATGGTAATTAATACTCCTACACTATCCAGCACTACCCTACTTTAACACTCCCCTGGAGTTAGAATAGTAATTAATACTCCTACACTATCCAACACTTACCCAACATTGACACCCCCTTGGAGTTAGAATAGTAACTAATTCTCATACACTATGCAGCACTTACCCTAATGTAACACCCCCCTGGAGTTAGAATAGTTATTAATACTCTTACACTATCCAGCACTTACCCTACTTTAACACCGCCCTGGAGTTAGAATAGTAATTAATACTCCTACACTATCCAGCACTACCCTACTGTTACACCCTCAAGAAGTTAGAATAGTAAATAATACTCTAACACTATCCAGCACTTTACCTACTTTAACACCCCCCTGGAGTTAGAATAGTAATTAATACTCCTACACTATCCAGCACGTAACCTACATTAACACCCCCCTGGAGTTAGAAAAGTAATTAATACTCCTAAACTATCCAGCACTACCCTACTTTAATACTCCCCTGGAGTTAGAATTATAATTAATTCTCCTACACTATCCAGCACTGTCCCTACTTTAACTCCCCCCTGGAGTTAGAATAGTAATTAATACTCCTACACTATCCAGCACTTACCCTACATTAACACCCCCCTGGAGTTAGAATAGTAATTAATACTCCTACACTATCCAGCACTACCCTACTTTAACACTCCCCTGGAGTTAGAATAGTAATTAATACTCTAACACTATCCAGCACTTTCCCTACTTTAACACCCCCCTGGAGTAAGAATAGTAATTAATACTCCTACACTATCCAACACTTACCCTACATTAACACCCCCCTGGAGTTAGAATTATAATTAATTCTCCTACACTATCCAGCACTTATCCTACTTTAATACCCCTCAGGAGTTAGAATAGTTATTACTACTCCTACTTTATCCAGCACTTACCCTACTTTAACACCTCCCTGGAGTTAGAATAGTAATTAATACTCTTACACTATCCAGCACTTACCCTACTTCTACAGCCCCCTGGAGTTATAATAGTTATTAATACTCCTACACTATCCAGCACTTACCCTAATTTAACAACCCCTGGAGTTAGAATACTAATTAATACTCTTACACTATCCAGCACTTACCCTACATTAACACCCCCCTGGAGTTAGAATAGTAATTAATACTCCTACACTATGCAGCACTACCCTACTGTTACACCCTCAAGAAGTTAGAATAGTAATTAATACTCTAACACTATCCAGCACTTTACCTACTTTAACACCCCCCTGGAGTAAGAATAGTAATTAATAGTCCTACACTATCCAGCACTTAACCTACATTAACACCCCCCTGGAGTTAGAATAGTAATTAATACTCCTACACTATCCAGCACTACCCTACTGTTACACCCTCAAGAAGTTAGAATAGTAAATAATACTCTAACACTATCCAGCACTTTACCTACTTTAACACCCCCCTGGAGTTAGAATAGTAATTAATACTCCTACACTATCCAGCACTTAACCTACATTAACACCCCCCTGGAGTTAGAAAAGTAATTAATACTCCTAAACTATCCAGCACTACCCTACTTTAATACTCCCCTGGACTTAGAATAGTACTTAATACTCTAACACTATCCAGCACTTAACCTACATTAACACCCCCCTGGAGTTAGAATAGTAATTAATACTCTTACACTATCCAGCACTACCCTACTTTAACATCCCCCTGGAGTTAGAATAGTACTTAATACTCTAACACTATCCAGCACTTTTCGTACTTTAACACCCCCCTGGAGTTAGAATAGTAATTAATACTCCTACACTATCCAGCACTACCCTACTGTTACACCCTCAAGAAGTTAGAATAGTAAATAATACTCTAACACTATCCAGTACTTTACCTACTTTAACACCCCCCTGGAGTTAGAACAGTAATTAATACTCCTACACTATCCAGCACTACCCTACTGTTACACCCTCAAGAAGTTAGAATAGTAAATAATACTCTAACACTATCCAGCACTTTACCTACTTTAACACCCCCCTGGAGTTAGAATAGTAATTAATACTCCTACACTATCCAGCACTTAACCTACATTAACACCCCCCTGGAGTTAGAAAAGTAATTAATACTCCTAAACTATCCAGCACTACCCTACTTTAATACCCCCCTGGAGTTAGAATAGTACTTAATACTCTAACACTATCCAGCACTGTCCCTACTTTAACTCCCCCCTGGAGTTAGAATAGTAATTAATACTCCTACACTATCCAGCACTTACCCTACATTAACACCCCCCTGGAGTTAGAATAGTAATTAATACTCCTACACTATCCAGCACTACCCTACTTTAACACTCCCCTGGAGTTAGAATAGTAATTAATACTCTAACACTATCCAGCACTTTCCCTACTTTAACACCCCCCCTGGAGTAAGAATAGTAATTAATACTCCTACACTATCCAACACTTACCCTACATTAACACCCCCCTGGAGTTAGAATTATAATTAATTCTCCTACACTATCCAGCACTTATCCTACTTTAATACCCCTCAGGAGTTAGAATAGTTATTACTACTCCTACTTTATCCAGCACTTACCCTAATTTAACACCTCCCTGGAGTTAGAATAGTAATTAATACTCTTACACTATCCAGCACTTACCCTACTTCTACAGCCCCCTGGAGTTATAATAGTTATTAATACTCCTACACTATCCAGCACTTACCCTAATTTAACAACCCCTGGAGTTAGAATAGCAATTAATACTCTTACACTATCCAGCACTTACCCTACATTAACACCCCCCTGGAGTTAGAATAGTAATTAATACTCCTACACTATGCAGCACTACCCTACTGTTACACCCTCAAGAAGTTAGAATAGTAATTAATACTCTAACACTATCCAGCACTTTAACTACTTTAACACCCCCCTGGAGTAAGAATAGTAATTAATAGTCCTACACTATCCAGCACTTAACCTACATTAACACCCCCCTGGAGTTAGAATAGTAATTAATACTCCTACACTATCCAGCACTACCCTACTGTTACACCCTCAAGAAGTTAGAATAGTAAATAATACTCTAACACTATCCAGCACTTTACCTACTTTAACACCCCCCTGGAGTTACAATAGTAATTAATAATCCTACACTATCCAGCACTTAACCTACATTAACACCCCCCTGGAGTTAGAAAAGTAATTAATACTCCTAAACTATCCAACACTACCCTACTTTAATACTCCCCTGGAGTTAGAATAGTACTTAATACTCTAACACTATCCAGCACTGTCCCTACTTTAACACCCCCGTGGAGTTAGAATAGTAATTAATACTCCTACACTATCCAGCACTTACCCTACATTAACACCCCCCTGGAGTTAGAATAGTAATTAATACTCCTACACTATCCAGCACTACCCTACTTTAACACTCCCCTGGAGTTAGAATAGTAATTAATACTCTAACACTATCCAGCACTTTCCCTACTTTAACACACCCCCTGGAGTAAGAATAGTAATTAATACTCCTACACTATCCAACACTTACCCTACATTAACACCCCCCTGGAGTTAGAATTATAATTAATTCTTCTACACTATCCAGCACTTATCCTACTTTAATACCCCTCAGGAGTTAGAATAGTTATTACTACTCCTACTTTATCCAGCACTTACCCTACTTTAACACCTCAATGGAGTTAGAATAGTAATTAATACTCTTACACTATCCAGCACTTACCCTACTTCTACAGCCCCCTGGAGTTATAATAGTTATTAATACTCCTACACTATCCAGCACTTACCCTAATTTAACACCCCCTGGAGTTAGAATAGTAATTAATACTCTTACACTATCCAGCACTTACCCTACATTAACACCCCCCTGGAGTTAGAATAGTAATTAATACTCCTACACTATACAGCACTACCCTACTGTTACACCCTCAAGAAGTTAGAATAGTAAGTAATACTCTAACACTATCCAGCACTTTACCTACTTTAACACCCCCCTGGAGTAAGAATAGTAATTAATAGTCCTACACTATCCAGCACTTAACCTACATTAACACCCCCTGGAGTTAGAATAGTAATTAATACTCCTACACTATCCAGCACTACCCTACTTTAACATCCCCCTGGAGTTAGAATAGTACTTAATACTCTAACACTATCCAGCACTTTTCCTACTTTAACACCCCCCTGGAGTTAGAATAGTAATTAATACTCCTACACTATCCAACACTTACCCAACATTGACACCCCCCTGGAGTTAGAATAGTAATTAATTCTCATACACTATCCAGCACTTATCCTACTTTAACACCCCTCGGGAGTTAGAATAGTTATTAATATTCCTACTTTATCCAGCACTTACCCTACTTTAACACCCCCCTGGAGTGGGAATAGAAATGAATACTCTTACACTATCCAGCACTTTCCATACTTTAACACCCCCTGGAGATAGATTAGTAATTAATACTCTTACATTATCCAGCACTTACCCTACATTAACAACCCCTGGAGTTAGAATAGTAATTAATATTCCTACACTATCCAGCACTATCCTACTTTAACACTCCCCTGGAGTTAGAATAGTAATTAATACTCTAACACTATCCAGCACTTTCCCTACTTTAACACCCCCCTGGAGTTAGAATAGTAATTAATACTCCTACACTATCCAACACTTTCCCTACATTAACACCCCCCTGCAGTTAGAATAGTAATTAATTCTCCTACACTATCCAGCACTTATCCTACTTTAACACCCCTCAGGAGTTAGAATAGTTATTACTACTCCTACTTTATCCAGCACTTACCCTACTTTGACACCCCCCTGGAGTTAGAATAGTAATTAATACTCTTACACTATCCAGCACTTACCCTACTTTTAGGAGTTATAATAGTTATTAATATTCCTACACTATCCAGCACTTACCCTAATTTAACACCACCCTGGAGTTAGAATAGTAATTAATACTCTTACACTATCCAGCACTTACCCTACATTAACACCCCCTGGAGTTAGGATAGTAATTAATACTCCTACACTATCCAGCACTACCCTACTGTTACACCCTCAAGAAGTTAGAATAGTAATTAATACTCTAACACTATCCAGCACTTTACCTACTTTAACATCCCCTGGAGTTAGAATAGTAATTAATACTCCTACACTATCCAGCACTTAACCTACATTAACACCCCCCTGGAGTTAGAATAGTAATTAATACTCCTACACTATCCAGCACTACCCTACTTTAACACTCCCCTGGAGTTAGAATAGTACTTAATTCTCTAACACTATCCAGCACTTTCCCTACTTTAACACCCCCCTGGAGTTAGAATAGTAATTAGTACTCCTACACTATCCAACACTTACCCTACATTGACACCCCCCTGGAGTTAGAATAGTAGATAATTCTCCTACACTATCCAGCACTTATCCTACTTTAACAGCCCTCAGGAGTTAGAATAGTTATTAATACTCCTAATTTATCCAGCACTTACCCTACTTTAACACCCCCCTGGAGTTAGAATAGTAATTAATACTCTTACACTATCCAGCACTTACCCTACTTTTACAGCCCCCTGGAGGTAGAATAGTTATTAATACTCCTACACTATCCAGCACTTACCCTACTTTAACACCCCCCTGGAGTTAGAATAGTAATTAATACTCTAACACTATCCAGCACTTTACCTACTTTAACACCCCACTGTAGTAAGAATAGTAATTAATACTCCTACACTATCCAGCACTTACCCTACATTAACACCCCCCTGGAGTTAGAATAGTAATTAATACTCCTACACTATCCAGCACTACCCTACTTTAACACTCCCCTGGAGTTAGAATAGTAATTAATACTCTAACACTATCCATACTTACCCTACATTATCACCCCCCTGGAGTTAGAATAGTAATTAATACTCTTACACTATCCAGCACGTACCCTACTGTAACATCCCCCTGGAGTTAGAATAGTAATTAATACTCCTACACTATCCAGCACTTACCCTACTTTAACACCCCCCTGGGGCAAAGAATAGTAATTAATACTCGTACACTATCCAGCACTTACCTTACTTTAACACCCCCGTCGAGTTAGAATAGTAATTCATACTCTTACACTATCCAGCACTTTTCCTACTTTGACACCTCCCTAGAGTTAGAATAGTAATTAATACTCTTACACTATCCAGCACTTACCCTACGTTAACACCCCCTGGAGTTAGAATAGTAATTAATACTCCTACACTATCCAGCACTTAACCTACTTTCACAACCCCCTGGAGTTAGAATAGTAATTAATACTCCTACACTATCCAGCACTTACCCTACATTAACACCCCCCTGGAGTTTGAATAGTAATTGATACTCTTACACTATCCAGCACTTTCCCTACTTTAACACCCCCCTGGAGTTAGAATAGTAATTAATACTCTTACCCCATTCAGCACTTACCCTACTTTAACACCCCCTGGAGTTAGAATAGTAATTAATACTCCTACACTATCCAGCACTTAACCTACTTTCACAACCCCCTGGAGCTAGAATAGTAATTAATACTCCTACACTATCCAGCACTTACCCTACATTAACACCCTCCTGGAGTTTGAATAGTAATTAATACTCCTACACCATTCAGTATTTACCCTTCTTTAACACCCCTCTTGAGTTTGAATTTTAATTAATACCTCATCCCCTAAAAGTATTGTTAGTAATTTTTTAAAATACTAAATTAATTAGTTTTATTTAAAACAAAATGGTTAAATATTTTCTTTTTTAATTTTTAAAAAATATATTATTATTTCTGATGTTGTACTTTATTTTTACAAATTATTAAAAACATTTTAGATATGTTAAAAATATTTTTAAAAATGAATTGTAAATATTTTCTCACGCTTTTACATTGAAATCAATGTAATGTTTTGTCCTTCATTTATTTCCATAACTGGCTATGAGTTTGCCGCATGTATCATTGGTGAGTTCGTTTGAAGATTGATGTTGGATGGAACAGAAGCAAATGGGAGCAGCATAAAGGTAAGTACAATATTTACGAATTATTCACATGCTTAGATTATTGCTAGTTTAATAAATAAAATATCTATTAAAAAAATAATTGGAATGCGAGACTGTTTTATTTTATTTTTTATTAAAACATTGTTTTTATTAAAGAATATTTTTAAATATTTAAACTATTATTTAAAAAATGTTGATGTTTTTTATATTATAACAAATACTTTTTTTAACATATATTACTTATAATAGTAAAAAGAAACAATATTGTCCTTTTTCTTTTTTCATAGCTCTTGATGACGTATACGCGTAGACGTGAATCATCGCGGCCATATTGAAGAACGTCGATGGACAGAGCAGAAGCAAGGAGACCTGCACTCAGGTAGGAAACTTTTAAAACTTTATTTATAATTTGAAAGTTGCTTAGAGTTACATATATTGCAAGGAGAGAAGAGGGAGGATTAGTTTAGGTATAAGGCTATGTTATTATTAGCTTTTTAGCACGTTGCCGATTGTGTTGCTAGAGTATGCCGTTGTCGGGTCACGTGTATTTAGTTTAAAAAATGATAGTACGGTTTGATATTAATAGTAATATATATAGTACTGTAAGTAGTTGCTTTTGCATGTTTTTTATCGTAAAAAAATTTGGATTCAAAAAGACCAGACACAGATGAAGATCGATTTCTTGGGATTGGATTTATTTTTCAGAAAATGGATTGTTTTTTTTTTACAAATTCTTGGAATCGAGGAAGCTGTCTTTTTTTGGGGGATTCGTTGGATTGTGGAATTTGAAGACTTGGATTTAAAAGAGAAGAAAGAAGATGGATCGATTTTTCATTTGGATTTTCAACTCACTATCGTTTGGATTTGGAGAAGATTTTTTGGGGGGGGTTTGTTTGAATCGATCTTTTTCAAATGGTCTCTTTTAATTTCGAATGGATTACCAATTTTGGAGAATGTTTTGTTTATGGGGCTGGATTTCTTGATGGATTTCAAAAAAGTTGCATATGGTTTGGAGTTACAAAGAAAAGAAAAGAAAAAAGAAGACGTCTAAGGTAAGGTGACCCGACTTTTTAATTTGAAAATTTTTTTTTGAAAAATGTCAAATTAATTGCATTGTTTATTTAATTTAAGGCAAAACAGGAAAGTAATGGTGTAGGTAGAATTAGTAATGTAGTATGTGAGCAACATTATCCAGGTAGTCTGAAGCCACACACAACGAAAATTGTTGTAATGCACCCAATAGTCTTTCTGACATTTTTTTTTATCTTTTAGAAATCCGTGGGTTAAGACTGCCTGTTAATGCTTGTGACATTCTCATTTCTTGGAAAATTTGCTCCTTCCTCAAAGTTTCCAAAAAATGATAAAAGCTAGGGTGAGGTTTTCCAATTGTGTGGTTGAAGGAGTTGTGTCATCCCTCTATGGCATTGTTTGTCTTTGCTCCTCCTTCTAAGCAACTTGTGTAGCAGTTCCAACACTCCACATGGAATCGTGGCTTCCCCCTGCGACTCGACCTGCTTAGATGCCAAATCCATTTGTCTTCAAAATAATTTAGTAAGGGTGCCAATTGGTCTTCGTTTGTTGTATTAAAGTCTGATTCAGTAATTGCGGTGTAGTACTCGTCTACACTTTCAGGAGGAACAAAGCAAAGTGCTGTTAGTTTTTTTAATTAGAATTCCAGTTTTTCTATCTGAAGAATAATCCACAACTCAGGATGTTTTTGGTATTTTACGCCAAAATGCCTGGGAAAAATGGAAAAAACATCCCTGAATTTGGGTATCCATGTACGTTTTTGTAATAACATTAATCATTGCGAATTCAAAATCAATTATTATTTTCCTAGGACTTCTGTTTGATGTTTTAGATTTAATCACTGTCAAAAGTTCAGTGTACGTTGTGGATTGTTTATCAGGTAGCAAACTATAAACTAAGGGGACTACAGTACAGTTAATTTTAGCATGAATAGTATATATTTGCGTGAATGGATGGGGCGTGCTTTTAAATGTCCCATCCATCATCCAAATTTCACTATTCTCCAACTTGGCTAGATTACGGGGTGTGCTAAAGATAATTATTCGTTTTTTAGGGTTTTGGTTGTCATGCAGGATGAAAGGTTCGTTAGATATAGAAACAGAGAGTTCAGGTAGAATTAGAATATCAGAGAATGTTTGTGGTGTAACTATTAGTGGGTTACATGCCTGTTTTTTATGTTGAATAATTCGTCTCAGTTTGGGTATGATAGGCATACTGCTAGCAACATGACTAGGGACATGCTGAGCAACCTCCCTCAAAATAGAACCAGAGGAGTCATTGGAGGTGCTTGCAATATCCTTCATTTCATTTATTGTTTCTCTTACTTCTATCTCCATTGCAGAGGCAGAGTGGTTATGCTCAGATGTTTTAACAACTGTGTCACCATGAGTAACCACTCTGCCTTTGCAATGGGATGAGTAGTATTGCACGCATCTCCAATGTCTCCTTGGTTCTGTTAATCTCTCCTTGCAATATATGTACCCTGCATGTTGTAGAAGTTGGTTTCCTTTGCTGGAGGTAATGTAGTGTGCTGTTTTATTTGTTGACATTTTCTGAAATGATAAGAAAAGGAGAAAGAGTTTTAGAATTAATAATATATGCCTTTTTTCATCAGTTTGCAATTTCATTTGATTAACTTGACCATTTTTTAAGTTGCTCATAATTTTTTTGGCAAAAATGTTATAATTATTTTCACCTTTTGTAACTGTATCTTCTTCGTTGAGATGGTTTTTGTAGAATTTCTTTTTTTCTTGGTTCACCTTGCACTTTGTTATTCTGAAAGAAAAATGTAAAAATATAGCTTAAATGATGGTTTTTCTTTTGTGATATTACTCTGTGTTGAAAAAAAATGCGGTTAATTTCTTTTTCACATTTTGAAATAATATATTTACCTTCTTCTTTTAAATGTTGATGTTTAGAAGAAGGTGGTTTATTGTTTGATGTTGGTCTATGGAGGGTTGTTCGGTCACTGTTGCTTTATCTGTGATGTTTTAGTAGATATCTGTAGTAGAACAAAAATTATATAGGCTGTTGATTTTGAAAATATTTTTTCCCTATTTTTAGGATTTTTAAAAGTGATGTATTTCATGGATAAAATGCATGACAGTTTTGTTTAAAAAGCCTTTTTGGCATGAAAATGTTTCGATTTTTTTTTGTCATACATAAAAGGCACTTTCAATTACATTTACAGGTGTTGCTCTATCTTGCGAAAAAGAGTTCATTGATTTTACAGAATTTTATTTACCCTTTCCTTTTGGCTTTTCGATGTTTTGATGCTGGTGCTTTTCTATTGAAGTTGGTCTTCTGCTGGTTGATTTTTTCTCAGTTGCTTTTGAAGAGATGTTTTAGTAGATATCTGTTGTGAAAAAAAAAATATAGGCTGTTGATTATCTTTTTATTAATTCCCTATTTTTTGGTTTTAAAAAAAATGGTTAATTTCATGGTATAATGTATGAAAGTATTTTTAAAAATGCAATTTTGTAAACAGCATGTTACTCATATTTTGGTTATATACAAAAGGCAGTTCACATTTCATTAACAAGTTTTACTCTATCTTGTGAAAAGGTTTTTTAATTTATTTTTCAAATAATTATCAGGAATATATTTACCTTTGACTTTTGGTTTAAAGGATGTTTTGATGATCGTGTTTTTTTTGTTGAACTTGGTCTTCTGCTGCTTGCTTTTTCATGGTTGTTTCACTTGTGATGTTTTTGAAGATATCTGTAGCAGAATATACGATATATAGGTTGTTGTTTTTTAAATGTTATTTCCCTATTTATTTTATTATTAATATGCATTTTAACAAAGCTTTTCAAGCTTGATAATATTTTTTTTAAAAACACATTTCAAATTGTTTCATTATATTCCATTCTTTGCTTTTTAATATCATATATTTATTATTATCTTACATTTTGGCATCATAAAGGGTAACTTGGTTAATCATTTCTTATCCGTATAAAACTCAATTTGAAAATTTAAATAGAAAACATTTGTTCTTTAAATGTAACAATTTAAATTTTTTTACTTATCAAAATATATATTTTCATACATTAATTCACTTACTATAAATGTCTTCTATTTCATTAAATATTTCAGAACATTAATTTATTCACTGCCAAGTTTGATTAAAACTGAAAAAAATTGGATTTATTAGTATATTTTTTTACATTAGGTTGATTTTATTGTTAATATTATTAGTAAAATATGTCTTACTCACTTATTTTTTGTGAAATGTTGAATCTTAATGGCACTGTCTAATTTCTCTGGGAGAGTTACCATTAGCGTAATTTACGTCTGCTCTCGTTCGTAGTCTACTGACCACTGAGTTCAAAATGGTGGCTTAGCTGTATTTATACTTTTTGGTGTGTTACACCATTATTTTCAAGAAAAAAATCATTTTATTCCCTTTTTAGGGGGATTCATTTGATGTGAGAGCGTGTAATTTAATTTATTGGTAAAAAAAGGGTCTGTTTAATGTGCTCATTTGAGGTTAATCCTCCATTTTCTTTGCTGAAGGTTCTATTTCATTTCATGAAAACTGTTGTAGGACTATGGCGTAAGGAAGGTCATAAAATGGTGGTTTCTTGTAAAGTACTTTGTTTATTTTCATAGAAGGACTATGTTTTCTACTTTTTTGTATTGTTTGAAATTAATTGTAAGTTTATTTGCAATGTCTGTGTTTGTTTACGAATTTAAAAAAAAAAATGTGTTACTTGAACAATACTCGAGTATTAATTTTAATACCCGCGTATTAATTTTGCTTACATTGCACGTTTTTACAAAAATATGTGCTCAGTTGGGTTCCCCGTTTTAATACACTTCCCCACCCAAAACCGCTATTTTCCATGCATCCCGTGCCAGGAGTTAGTTTACTAAATTATTTTTTAAAAATATATTTTTGGGCGTTGTAATGGTATGCGTAGTATTGTCTTGCGTTGTGTTTGCACTTTTAATGTATTTTAATTAATTTGCGTTGTAATGGTATGCGTAGTAAAGACATTCGTTGTAATGGTATTCGCGTTGTGAAAAATACGTTGTAATTGCATGCGTTGTGAAAGCATGCTTTGTATTATCATACATTCTGGACTTATGCTGAATAGGTCACAATGAGGAACGCATCATTCATACTATGATCTCACCAAACTTCACAGAGCTACAGGCTAGCAGTGCAGGTTCCCTAATGGCATGGCAACAAGGGAGCCCTGGTACAAGCAAGTTCACCTATTTCTAATGAATTATTAGACGGATTTTCTTTTCATCTTTGTTGTCAATTTATAAATCACTGTCCACTATTCAATTCAATTTAGATTGTACCTTAAATAAATGCCTCTGGCACTTGTTAATATCAAATTAAAAATAATTTAGTAAAAGGGAGACCAGTGGATAAAAACAAAGAGATTCTAAGGTTCTCATTTACAAACTTTTGATGCACGGCAGAGTTGCAGGCCTTTCTGCTGCGCTGCCCCGCGTCAAAAGAAAATGGCAGGAATGTGCTTTAGCTACAAGATACAGCACATTCCTGTCCTTCTCCCCTGCGCCAGTGCACAAACAGCAGCTGTGCGCCAACAAAGTCACCCTTGCGCCATGTTGCAAAGGTACTTGCATTGCGGGTAAGATTGTTTTTGTGCATGAAGGGACACCTTCCTGCAAAATTTGTCATGAGACATACCCAAGAAGAAGAAATCCTTACATTTGGAAGTGCTTTTTTCCTTCACAATTAAGCACATGCAGATTTATACTTGATTCAATGAAGTTCCTGATATATTTTTTGTTAACTATCGTGCAGCTGCCCGTTAGAACCGCAACAGCTTGACTTCTTAATCTGGTGCTCCTGTAAAGCACACTAATCCCCCCGGGCCAGGTTTGCACTATATAAAGGTTCAAGAAAATAATAATTTAGAAAAGCATATTAGGATTTTATCCCAAGCAATAGAAGTCAGTAGTGAGCAGTTGCACTCATTCCCATTAAGAACAAGTGGAACGGGCATCAGTACCCTAGACATTGGCACATAAGACTCCCAAGAAAGGCACCTGTGTGTTGTCTCACGTGCCACCTAGCTTCAATCTGGGATCTTGCCGAAGTCCCTGATAGACTGTGATGCTTTGTCGGCTAATATACTACTGTCCACAAAGGATCACTTGCAATTCTGCCACTCCACAGCCCATCTCACAGTGGTCGCCAATAGGTTTCAGGCCTGCTAGTTACCAACATTAGGTCATTAAGTGCCTGGTGGGTCTGTGAAACACAACAGCCACACCCTGGGAGAGGGGGAGCATCGTGGGCTTCAGTTCTTTCTTTCCTCAAGCAATAATGTACACCAGCACGACCTGGTACTAATAGTATTAATACCACCTGTCTGTCTACCAGTGTCCTGCTGTCATCTACAAAAATGAGACTACAGTGATTCCTAGCTTGTGAAATAGCAGCAAACAAAGTTGAACAAGTGAAGAGGTAGGAAAGTGAGAGCCACAATGCACCCTAGTATCAAAAAAGAAGCATAGGCATGAAAGAGCAAAGAAAACATTGTGTGCTTGAACATTTAGAAAAATAATGCTTAACATAGGTTTGGTTCAGTTAGCATAATTAGGCTGCAACAAGCCACATTACTGAATATTGGTTGTTTATGTGTTGTGCATGAGCTGTGCGTATGCATGTTTTACATTGCCTTTCAGACAAAACATTGAAATTCAACTGCAACCACAGTGTCTATCTTTGCGTTTTCAAATGTTAAACTGTACTTATTTCTACCTTCTACCACTGAAGCTTTGTGATTTGCCACATTACAAGGCTTTGAGCTAAATGTCCATTGTTTTGGTGATGTCATAATACTGCAGGAGCAGTCCACTGTATTCTGCAGTTTTGCATTAATAAAATGTACAATTTATTCAGTGCAACACATTCGTGTTGGCGAGCTCTGCAAATGACAAGGTTTTGGCACTAACGGGCCAGCTCGTAGTCAGGAAGAGCCCAAGAACATCAATTTAAGTCCACTGAGGCCACATCTAAGGGTCCAGGGCCTGTAGGGCACCACTGGCCGGGCAGGGACTGGCTCCAGCTGGATTTGGGTGCTGGTTTAGGTGGTTGGGAGCCTGTTATGTTCCTGTGGCTCTGAACACAAGGCCAGCAGACTAGTTCTTGGAGTCACTCTGGGAGTCCTGGGTTCAGATGCAGATCCAATCAGTCTGGCTCACACAGGAGGGCAGCTGGGCAATAGGGCAGCAGTCCAACAAAGCAGCAGTCGGGCAAAGCAGTAGTCCAGCAGGGAAGCAGTCTATCAGAGTGGCAGTTATATCAACAGCCCAGCATTCCTTCTTCCTGGCAGAGCCTCCACAGGTCCAACAGTGTACTGAAGAGTTGGTGTCTGAGGTCCAATATTTATACCAGGTGCCTTCTTTGAAGTGGTAAAAGCTTCTAGAGGTTTCCCTTTGAAGTGCACAGGCTTCCTGCCTCCCCAGCCTTGGCAGCAAACTAGCTACAGGGTTATGTAGCTATTTGTGCGGAGGCAGGACACAGCATACTCAAGTGGATGTAGGGCTGTGCCCAGCTCCATCCTCCCATCCTGCCAGTGATGGCCCGTCCAGGCACACCTAAGCTTTTTATTGTGTGTGGAGGAATACACAAAGCCCAACTGTCAGCCTCACCCAGTCATGTGACCCAGAGATAGGCTTCAAAAACTAAATGCTTAATGCAGGAAAATGCCAACTTTCTAAAAGTGGCATTTTCAAAATTGTAATATGAAATCTGACCTTGACGTAAGAGAGGATTTTTTATTACTATTCCAAAGACACAAAACATGAACTAGATACCTGTTTCCATTTGGAAGTTACAGCTAATTAAATGTAATAAGGTAACTACAATGTTCTCCTGTGGGAGAGGTAGGCCTTGCAGCGCCGAAAAATGAATTTAAGAGTTTTTTACTACCAGGACAAGCAAAAATGTAAAAGTACATGTCCAAATTTGTAATTTACTACACCTTGCCCACTGAGCTCTCCAAGGCCTACCCTAGTGGTGACTTATATGTATTAAAAAGGAAGGTTTGGGCCTGGACAACAGTTTATTTTACCAGGTCGAAATGGCAGATTAAAACTGCTCACACAGTGTGTAATTGCAGGCCTGAGACAGGTTTGAAGGACTACTTAAGTGTACGTGGGTACATGTAAATGTAAATGTAAATGTATTTCGATTTATATAGCGCACGAATCACCCAGGGGTCTCAAGGCGCTTGCTTAGGGAACCCGTCCTGGTATTCCCCTGTGAGATACCCCGGCAGGGTATCCACAAGGTGAAAGCCAGGCATCCCGCCGCGAGGGGCCATAGTGGAGATTAAGCAAGCTATTGCCCAGAGTCGCAGAGTGTGACCCCGTGAGTCGAGTAGGCACCGGAGCGAGAATTGTCGAGTCCGTGGAATTTTGAGCCCGAGACCCGCCGAGGCGGGGAATCAAACCCTGGTCCACGGCCGATCTCAGCTTCCGGGTATGCCGCCTCTAACCACTGAGCCACTCTTCTCCACATGTACATGTAATATCACTTTACTAGGGAATTACAAGTAAATTATATATGCCAATTGGGGATAAGCCAATCTTACCATGGTCTGGGGAGACAGCACAAGCACTTTAGCACTGGTTAGCAGTGTAAAGTGTACAGAATCCTGAGGCCAGCAAAACAAGATCAGCAAAAATGGAGGAGGAAGGCAAAAAAGTTTGGGAGTGATACTGTAGAGGGGGAGAGTTCCAACACTGTTTCTCCACGTTTTTCTCTGCCCCACCCATGTTGTTTAGGTCGCCTTGTTGCTTCCCCTGTCTCCATGTTGGTCTATCTCTCTATGAGCATCTGTACTCTCTCAGTGTCAGTGCTGCTCTGTCTTATCGTGCGCTTCACTGCTCCCCTCTATGTTACCTGGTCTCATCATGTGCTTCTCTGTTCCTCCATGTTGTTTTTTCCCCCTTGTTGCTTCCTCTTTCTCCATGTTGGTCTATCTCTCTATGAGCTTGTGTGCTCACTCAGTGTCTGTGTTGCTCTGTCTTGCCATGTGCTTCAGTGCTCCCCTCAATGTTCCCTGGTCTAATCATGTGCTTCTCTACCCCTCCCATGTTGTTTCCGTCCCCCAGGTTGCTTTCCCCTGCCCTCGTCCCCAATTTCCCTTCTGCATTGGGTCCCCTGTCTGCTTCTGCACCCCTCCCTGGCATTTTATTTCTTTTTGGTTATTGATACAACTCTGTAAATAACTAAAAATCGTTTGTGGTATGCACACCTTCAACATGACGTGGCTATCCACATCCAAAGTTTGCTTTGTTTTTTTAAATATTTTATTTATTTATTTAATCTTTAAAGTGCACAGATTAAACTTAAATACTACAACAATCAATAATAAATAAATACAGTGAATTAAAAATACATGTAATTAAAACAATACAAAACTTGATTAGAGCAAGCAAACTACATTGAAGTGAATACAAATAGGTCAATTTATATCAAGAAAGCACCCAAAAACCTAGTTAAATGATACAAATATTCAAAGTAGGAGGGTTTAAAAAAAGTTAAGTGCTTCTTTGTGCGTTACTACGGAATACCTTAAAATCACAGGATAGAAAAATAAATTCATCGGATAAAAAAAGTCAGGACAGAATAAAAAGCACATGATTCAAATGATGTTTAACAACTCCACAATATTGACAGCATGGATGTGGGGAGACCCCATCCTTGTTGATCCACACATTATCACCCCAGGGCACCTGGTTAAACCTGAATTTCATGAAAAATCTACGCCCAAGGGTATTTATGATGGGCTTTAAATACAATTCCATCTCACCACTTCTTGCAAACATACAGCCCAGCTGTAATCTTCTTATTTCTAAACAATGTTGCAACTCTAGCTGGAAACTTCTCTTTCTAGCATGCTTTTTTATGTGACACTTTAAGGCGCTACAATGTCGACACAATAACACCCCATTTTTTTATAAACATATTTTATTTGTCAAAAGCACATAAAGCGGAGCTCTGTAACCCAGAGGCTTCCGTAGCATCAATATACATTATCATGACTTTGACACTTTTCTCATGTATAAAAAGAATATTGAAATGACTTGTAATTAAAGCAAAACAGTGGTAAACAAAGACCATACAATACCCCCACCCCGTCGCACTGTCAACCAAACAAGATCAGTATATACAGTCAAAGCAACTGTCCTACGTTCTCTACAATACATTTCTAAGAAGGCTCTATACCACCTAGTGTATATGAGATAAAGACCCCCCAGGGGGGAGAAGGTTAGAGCCAGTGCGAGCCCTGTGCTTGAACCGGCTCCAATTCCAGTCCAGTTCCAGATTTTGTAGTGTTTACGAGGGCACCCCCTCGCTACTAAGATGGGGGCCTCCAAGCCCATACAGAAATCTATACCTGTCTTCCAAACCGAGACGGAGGGCGCAGCTGTCGCCTTCCAGGCTCTAGTAATGTTGTGTTTGGCAACGTTAAAGCCCAGGAGCATAAGGTGACGTTTGTAGACATTGCCCCCGATATCGTCCATGACATGTAGGAGGACCAGCTTAGGTGAGCGAGGAAGGTCCCAACCCAAAACCTCTGACAGGCATGTCATTACTCCCCGCCAAATCTGCGCCAGCATAGAACAATCCCATATGGTATGAAGAAGGGTGCCCTCTTCATGCATTCAGCGAAGACACACGGGGAAGCCACCAAGCCCGCCCTGTATAGCCTGACTCTAGTGAAATATACTCTATGGAGGTATTTAAACTGGACAAGCCGAAGGCTCATTGCAATGGACGCCCTCGAGGGGAGGCATGGGTCTCCACCCAGTCCTCCTCTTCGAGCAAGCCCACATTGCTCTTCCATGCCTCACGGAGTCGTTGTAGAGATGGGGAACTATGTGGACCAGGGATTGATAGATTTTGACTATCTTATGGTCCTGCAAATGACCCATGAAAACTTTCCCCTCGAACGGGCTGAAGTCGGCCAGCTCCTCCAAGTCTGCCAAGCTAGGGGAAATAGCATGTCGAAATTGCAGATATTTATTGGGTATGCAACATTTGAAAGTCTTTCTGCAGGTCCTAAAACGACTTCAAAACGGGCCCCCGCATAACATCCCCCAAGTTGGAGATCCCAATCACAGAATCCAGGCAAGGCCGCCAACTGCGGCAGGTGTCCATTTTGCCACTGCGGGGTCTCCCGGGTCAAATGGTTCCCATTTGAGACCGACCACTTGCGCATCAATGAGCACCCAGGCAGCCAGGGGCTCCATCGCCAAGGCGAACAGATATGGAGACAAGGGACACCCTTTCCTTGTGCCTCGACCAATGGTAAAAACCGACGAGACAGAACCCGCCACACGCACCAATGCCATTATGTCAGTCTAGAGTAGGGTTAGATAGGACAAGAAGCAAGGTCCTAAATTCAATCTTCTCAGAAGTACAAATAAATACTCCCAACTCAATGAGTCAAAAGCACGATCCATATCCATGGGCAATAGCTCCGCACGCAATCCCAGACCCCTGACTGCCGCAATAGCTGTATGTGCTCTGCGAATATTATGGCGGGTCTCCCGCAGGGGCATAAACCTGGCTTGGTCTGGATGAACTAGGGAAGAGATATGGGGCCGGAGATGTTTGGCCAATGCCTTGGCCAGTACCTTGGCCTTAAGGAGGGAGATAGGACGATAAGACAGGACGATAAGATGCGTGGTGTTCGGGAGGCCTACCAGATTTATGAAAGACCACCACCTCTGAATGCCGCCAATCACTGGGCAGACGACTTTGTTCCCTGACTTCCTCCACCACGTTGCAGGAGTGGGGGCCAAGTTGTAGGAAGTACCATTTAAAAAATTCATTTGGGAATCATTAGGACCTGGGGCCCTCCCGGGGTGCAACTCCCAGAGGGCAGAATCCAGTTCGTCCTCCGTGAGTGGACGGTCCAGCTCTGAACTGACCTCATCCGACAGGGCACTAGCCGAGAGATCTTCTAGAAAACGGCCTATCGCCTCTGCTGGCAGACATTCCCTAGGAGTATATAGGTCCGCTTAATATGCCGCAAAACTTTCCGCTATGGCCAATTGGTCCAATATTGGTGCCCCCTCAGGTTCAATAATGCCCGGGAGAACCAGGGCACTCGACGCTCCTTGACATAACCTATGCAATAGCTTACTCGACGTGTCTCCCCACTGGTATATCCTACTCCGGGTTGCCAACCAAGCCCGGCGGACTTCATCAAGCAAGAGTAATGAGTAGCCTTGTGGTGCGTACAACAGTTGGCGACGGACCAGCCGCCCCCCCTCATCCCTACTATTTCCCTCCAGATCCAAAATTGTAACCTCCGCTCGAATAAGAGACTCCCTACGGTAACTGTAACCCTCGTTCTGAAGATTCCATGTGGAGAGGCACCACCACAGAGGTCCATGTGCTGATCCAGCGCGCAGAGTAATGGCCACCGGCGAATGATCCGAGGGCCCACGGGGGAAAATATCCGTCTCAACCACCCTACCAGCAACCCCGTGGGAGACAAAAATGCAGTCAATGCGGGAAAAGGAGTCATGGACTGCTAAAAGATAAGTGTACCCCTGGGTCCTGCCATGCAATCTGCGCCACAGGTCAACCCTATCCTGGCCCACCACCAGGGAGTGGAGCTTGGGAGAGTGTCGAGCCACGGGGGGCCCGCCAGACCTCCACGGTCAAGGGCAACATCCACCACATCATTCCAGTCCCCACCATCCACTGCCAGGCCCTCTGGAATATCTACCCACACGGTCACAATTTTCTCCACTAGCCCCCAGGATAGCGGCGGTGGTGCATAGAAACTACCCAATATCACAGACTCACCTCCCACCGTGCCCTGAAGGAAAAGGTACCTGCCCTGCGTGTCGCCCCACGTCTTAATGTGAGTGTATGGGACCCGTCGGTGTATCAAGACTCAGGACTGCAAACTCCCCGGAACCCCCGTACAAAGCCCGAGTGAAAAACTTGTATGTATCCAAAGCGTAGGAAACACAGTGCCTTCGTCCCCATGAGGTACGTCTCCTGCAACATTAAAATATCAGTGCCGGCTCACTTTGCTTGCTTAAGGATTGCTCCACACTTAACATTGTCAAATGCCCCCCTGACATTTAAGCTCAGCAAGCGTAGGGACCCCAAAGAATCCAGTGGCCAACCCAATATGGCAGCCATGTAAGGGCTTCATGAATATGGAGAACACCGGTGGCCCAAGATAGGTAGCGCAGGAGGGCTCCAAAATGCAATTGAACAGTGCGTTTAAAAACAACAACTCCCCTAAATAACCCAACCAACCCCCTCCCCCCACCCTATACCTCAATAAGAGTGAAGTACCTGTTGCGGCGGGAAGAGCAGGCTGACCCCAACAGAAGGTACCATCCCTCACCCGCCAAAGGATCCCCAACTCACAGCCCATTGTCCTCTGGCCCCTATCCCTGTCTTTCAATGTCTAGCAGAGATACCGGCCGTCTTCGGGCTCCTCCGGCCAATTCTAAACTTCCAGAGGACTTTAAATGAGTGAACACAAACATTGATCAATCAGCTGGCACCGCTTGTCTTGAGGCGGAACCCACACGTGACGGGGCATCGCCGGACTTGGACCGCCTTCTGGACCTGGAGCGTCTAGACCCCCTCCCCTTGATGTTAGGCAATTTCCAAATCACCCCACTCGAGGGCGAGTCAGAGTCGCTCCCAGGCGGCAAATGTGGGTGCAGCCGCACGGTCTCGTTCATCCACTGGAACACCTCCTCTGGGGAATCAAAAAAGTATGTGCGAGAAGGATAGATGACCTGTACCTGAAATTACTTTAGACGAGAATATTGACATGAAAGCTCACATTAATTCAATGGCTAAAAGCGCCCGCTTCCACCTGAACTACCTAAGAAAATTGAAACCATTCATCTCAGAAGCAGATCTGAAACTGGCAATCCAATCTTTAGTTATCTCTAGGATTGAATATGGTTGCACCACCTTAGCGGGCCTACCACAAACATCCACAGCACCACTAAAAGCTTGCCTCAACGCAGCGGCTAGACTCATCTCTGGATCAAGGAAATTTGACCACATATCTCCTCACCTGAAAGCATTACACTGGCTACCCTATGAGGCCAGAATTCAACTAAAAATAGCATGTATCACCCATAAAGCGCTCCACTACAATACTCCTGGATACCTATCCAAGAAAATTGAGCTGTCAGGAGGCAACAGACCAGCTAGGAGTGCCAAGGAGTTGGTGCTGCGGCCAGCCATCTTCCGAAAGAAAAAAACTTATGACAGAGCGTCAGGAGCTGCCCCCAGAATCTGGAACTCACTCCCTCCAAGCATTAGGAAGACTCATAATACTGCAACATTTAAGCGAGAAGTGAAGAGCTTCTTGATGAGTAAATACCTTACATAGAGACGTTTTATGGATCACTATTGTGATCTAATGCTGCCCTAAAATCAGAACACGTACGTCATCAGAAAGGGAAGGTTCGACGTGAATAAGATGAAAGATAAATGATGACACGAGACTGACGCCACTCCTTGTGATTAAGCTGTATACTAACTACTACCTCATGTCAATGTGAACTCATATATTTATCTCACATCCTGAAACCATATAACCTCCTACCTCATATATGTTGACGTAAATGGCAAATGATATAAATTCAGCTTAATAGTACCTCATAATGTAAAGGACTAACTTGAATGGAATGTAGATATATAAGCACCCCCCCTAAAGCCATATAATTATCTACCTCATATCTATATGTTGTTTAATGGTTACTATCTTGTTAATCTTTATCCTACTTCTATGTAAAGCGCTCTGATACCCACGGGTCTTGTTCGCGCTATACAAAACATTTCATTAAATAAATAAATAAATACCCGGGCCGGGTAGAGCAACGTATATGGGAGCTTGCGCTCTCGCAGGCGGGCCTTGGCAGCTAGGAATGATTGCCGCTGTTGTTGGACCAGTTTAGTATAGTCTGGGAATATCAGGATATGGGCATTGTCATACAGCAGGGGTTCTTTGGCCCTGGCCTGCTTCAGGATAGCGTCCCGGTCATGATAAGTAAGCAAATTCCCAATGACTGACCTCGGGCGAGCTACCCGGTGGGGGCTTCTGCATCAGGGCCCTGTGGGCACGCACAACCACAAAGCATTTGGATAGGGAGTCCGGGGGTAGCCAACTCTCCAGCCACTGGGTAAGAAACCGCTCCCAATCTACAGACTCGCACTCCTCCGGAAAGCCAACGAAGCGGAGATTGTTACGTCGCGCCCGGCCCTCAGCGTCCCCCACCCTTGACGCCAGGCCCCACTGGGTGCTTTCCAAGGATGTCACTCATTGTTGCAAGTTGGTAACCACATCCTCCACCCCGAGATCCTTGTTTCAGTCTCCGTGATACGTGCGACAGCATTCTGCAGTTCCTGGCACAACAACATAACGTCCCTAATTTTGGCATTGAGAGGGTCCGTGGACTGTGTGATGGCCGCTAGGTGAGCGGGATTGTCCGGAACATCTCCCTGGGTCGCACCCGAGGCCACTGCAGGGGCACCAGGGACAGCAAACTTATCCAGTATGCTCTGCTTGGAGGATCCCCCCACCGGTTCTCTCCCTCATCATGGCGGACCAAGTGTTCTTTTGTGACACCACTGCCAAGTGGTCAGACAATGGCGCACCCATCCCCCGCTGGCGGGTCAATACAGGCAACGCAGGGGCGGCGACGGTGCCAGGACGTGGCTCACATGGCTCGATCCAACCTCCGATGCGACCGCCGTGAGGACAGGGCCCAAGACACACACCACAGGGCCACCACCTGGACAGGAAAACGGTCCCGTCCACACCTGAGAGGGAACCCCCCGTAGTCCGGCTGATCTTCAACGGCGGAGTTGGGGGAGCCCAGCCGGCCCCAGTGCCACTGATGAAGCATGCAGGTGTACCCGCCAATTCGTCCAGACCCCAATGTGCCAGGCGTCTCAACTCCCCGCCCCCAGGCAGTGTTCTCCAGGCAGGCGAGCCGCAGCAACCAACAGTGAGTGGGGGGATGGGGGGCCCCGGGATGTCTAGAAGCACAGTACAGATCCAATATAGTAGGCCTCTCAGCACGAGGGCCGCCAACTGCAGGCACACAGGGAACTCCTCAAACAACTGCAGGCCCACCAGGAGGAGCCCCAGGGCCACCAAGGGGGGCCAGGATGCTCAGCAGACGGTGGTCACCAGTCAACGCCCCCACGCTGCCCGAAAATGCCGCCAAACCCCGGGACAGGCCTGAGGGGGGGAAGCCAAAGGAGATTCACACCGGTCACCGGTCCACGTAAAGCATCAGGTCCCCAAAGGCCCCCAAGCTCCCTAGCTGGGCCCAAGGCCACCAAGGGAGAAGCAACAAGCTGGAAACGGGCTCCTCACTCCACAACCCAGGGCATAATGGGGAAGGCGGCAACTCGCAAGCCACCAGAGCACCTCCCTCGCGGTCCGAACTGACCGTTGAGCGGGGAGGATCAGTCATGTGATAGGCAGAGAGTGATGGATAAATCCTGGCGGGTATGTAGATTCCCGCACAGCACTCCCAGAAGGGGCGGGTCTGCCACCGCGACTTCAATTCCACCAGGGAGCGTCGGGGGGGCCGCTGGCCAGGCTGCGGTCTCCACGTCGCCAGCAGACCCGAACGGCAGTTCGATCAATGCTCCGTGCAGGGCGGGCACCAGTGCATACGACGCCGCCAATCCCCAAAGTCTCCAAACGCCCCCGGGCAGGGCCCTAAATCACTGGGGTCAACCCACAATGCCGCCAGGAGGCCGCAGTGGCACAAGATGGCGGTGTCCACCCCAGTTGTCTCCTGGGTCTCACACACTCTCCCCCCTGCGGTCTGATCTGACTGCCGAACGAGAGGGGGGTCCGCGCTGTGGGTGTACTGGCACATAGCTAAGAACAGGCCCCGGCGGGGAGATGGAAATCCCGCACAGCGATGTTGGAGGGGGCAGGCCAGCCGCTGCAGCTCCACCCCCGCCTTAAACCACCAGCAGGTCCGCACACAGGCTGCGGTCCCAGCACTGTTTCCAGGCCTCAGGGGTGGCCGCAACCACTCCGCTACCACAGGATATGGCACAGGTCAGAAATCGCCCAGGTAAGCGGCACCAAGTCTCCATACCTCAGGGACAGCTGGGCGAAGAGTATTGCAGCCGGAGGAGCAGGATTATTGCAGGATAATGGAAAGGGCTGGACGGAGCTTACTTAGCACATGTCCACCATGCTGGCAAGCCAAGCCACGTCAGCACCATCACTATTTAAGGGAAACTGTGGTATACAATAGGAGTAAACAGCCCCAAAAGTGTAAATCTTTTTAGTATCCCACGCAAGTTCCCACCAAGTTACATTTTTCAATTATTTTTGGGACTCTCAACAAACTCAAAGTGGTGCCTCAACCCAACTCATTAAGTATCATTCTACCAATACCCAGAGAAACCAGTGTTTGTTTACAGGAGAGCAGATCAATATGATGAAGTGATGCCACCTCTGGTTCACCAAGACTGAAACAGTAGTGGTGCCCCTCAGGGCAAACTAACCCACCTCACTCACCAAGGTGTCAACACACTCAGAGCCCTGTAAGTACATTGGTCAAAAATTTCATTCAAATAAATGTTGGTACCTTGGGACTCACGAAACATTACACAATCGACATGTATTGAATGTGGTAATTTGCCTTTTTGTGAAAAGAACACTTGTGTGCCTGCATGAAAGATGTCTCACAAGGAAATGCACACTAACAACATTTCCACATTCATTGAAAAAGCTGGCACACTTGTAAATAAAACTCTGTTAGAAACAAATGGCGTTGCAGATTGTCCATATACATGGTCCAACGGAGGTCTTGATGTCTTGACACTCCTTAGTTTGTATAATCTACTATAAAGGACTTTCAAGACCCCAAAACCATTGTGGGAACATGTATATGGAGATCAAGGCACACCATTTATCGCTAACTCTGGCCTCTTTGAAAAGGTGCCAGCGTCTTACATAAAAGTGGAAATGTAATTTTGTGTGCACTACCTTGTGAGACATCTATCATGCAGGCACATAAGTGTCACTTACACAATTTGTCATAGTAACACATTCAAAACATGATCAACGCTTAACAAGTGTTATGAGTGCCAAGGTACAATCATTTATGTGACACAACTTGAATTATGTCAGTCCTCACATGGGCATCCATTCCCTGATGACACAGTTGCTTGCACATAAAACATACTGGCTGTCATGTGGAGTGGCACACATGTCCCAACTCAGGACAATGCTTAAGCTACTGGGCCTGCAATTGTGATGAAGAAAATCATTGCTCCCGCACAACACCCCCTTACCTCAGTCAATGTGATTGATACAGCTCAAGAAGTGAGACCTCTGAATTGGGGTAACAAAAACTGTGCAGCAACAATTCCAAAAGTAACCCAACCTCAACTTGTGGGGCTGGCAAAACATACGTGTGACAAACAATCATCAACAGATTGTTGTGAATAGGCACACAGGCACTGCCCAGTTTGAGTACGCACAAGCCAAATGTTGTATCCCTGTCCAGTGGACACATGTAGCAGACACAGGAAAAATACAAACTATGCCAGGGACCAATGCCACAGAGGCAGACCCATGCTGAACCCACATAGAATGGGCACTGCGTTGGATGACACACATGATTAGGAGGCCAGGGTGTCTCAGGGGACTGTAGTGGGCACACTGATCCGTGGGTCTGGAATGAGCTGACTGTACCATGAGCAACCGCCATGGCACCATGCATATCTCCCACTGATGTACATCATGTCTGAGGACACTACATACGTCATGCATGCTGCAAGGGTGTGCAGTTTAAACTTTACACTCGTATGTTGAGAGTCATCATCAGTGCCAACAAATATGGAGCCCCAACACAGTGCACAGGTCATGGCACAGGCAAGATCCCAACACATGTCACAGACCACCCTCCCACATGATGCGGAAATCAATGTGCAGTCTGATTTTCTTGCACCCTAGATGAACATGTGCAAACATGATTACACACAGACCAGGGGACACATGTTAAGGAGGGGAAGGCATGAAAATGAGCACCAGGTGACTATGGGGAGCTGAAAAGGCACTGCACACATAACCTGTCTGAGCTGACACCACAACTGTGAGAGTGTAGCCAGGCCTCAAAGCACTTCAAAAAGCAGGTGACACATAACACAACAAACAGCTAGGTACCTACCCCCTTCTTGCTGCTGTCTCTCCTCCAACTGCACATGGAGGTCTGGAAACACCACCGCCAGGACACGGAGCATGTGGGGGGTCAGGCTACGATGTCCACCATGTCGGCGTAGAGGTGACAGCTTCAGCTGGACCCGGGCGATACGCCCGGTCCAGCAGCGGATGTCCTGTCACCTCTTCTGCATGTTCCGCTGGCGCCGGCGAGTGTCACCCACAGACCATACGGCCCTGACGATGCCCCATCAGATTTTCCCCTTCTCCTGGGCAGTTACCTGTCAGGAAGGCACAGTGAAACAACATCAGTACACCTGCTCCATGTCCCAGAGACACACACTTGCACATCTTTGATAATCTGAACAGGGCATTGGATGCTGACAGGACTTGCATCATTGTCCATGTGAATTTAGCCTGTGTGAAAGCCCCAATGCACTATATGGCATTGAAAGCCAACAGATGGCGTGACGGGTGCAACACACTCACTGATCATGGCACACACTGGGCAACACATGCAACTGCAGGGTGTGGGACAGCACGTGCCAAGCAGTCACATATCCCACTCCACTGTAGAACTCTCAGCAGACCAAACAGACACACCCTGGCACAGAGCACTTGCCTGTCACTGACAACAGCGAATACAACCCTCACTTTGCACATGTGCCACTTGCCACTGGGGTGTCACAGGTGTTGTGCTAGCTTTGCAAGTCGTACAAAAGGGGGGTTGCGATGGATGGAGCATCTGAACCAATCAAACACTCACACCCAGTCGACAGATCTGGGTTTAATCCATCACCGTCTCTTTAGCCCACTCTGCCACCCCAGTTCAGACATGGTCATATGCAAATCAGTCTGACCCTGCGCCTCATGGGAACAGTCCAGCCCGAACTGCCAAGCCATGCTTTCCCTGGACCGGAAACAAATTTCCGAGGACCGGTTTCTGGCATTTCAGCCGTCTTCAGCCCGGCTTGCTTGAATCCAGTGGCAAAGTGAGAAAGGGACTCACGTCTGAGCATACCCTGCCAACTTATGGCGAACAAAGTGGTATAAAAGGGGGTGGTGATGGACGGAGCATCTGAACCAATCAAACACTCACACCCAGTCAACAGATCTGGGTTTAATCCATCACCGTTCTTTAGCCCACTCTGCCACCCCAGTTCAGACATGGCCATATGTAAACCATATGTAAATCAGTCTGACCCTGTGCCTCATGGGAACAGTCCAGCCGGAACTGCCAAGCCATGCCTTCCCTGGACCGGAAACAAGCTTCCGAGGACCGGTTTCTGGCATTTCAGCCGTCTTCAGCCCGGCTTGCTTGAATCCAGTGGCAAAGTGAGCAAGGGACTCACGTCTGAGCATACCCTGTCAGGATGCTTGGTTCCGGTCCAGGGAAGACATGGCTTGGCAGTTCGGCTGGACTGTTCCCATGAGGCACAGGGTCAAGACTGATTTGCATATGGCCATGTCTGAACTGGGGTGGCTTGGTGAGCAAAATAACGATGGATTAAACACAGATCTGTGACTGGGGGTAAATACTTTTTCACTATGCAGTGAATGTCACAGTAAGCACAATGCAAGAGAGGAGTGAACACACATGAACTACATCATGTTCTGCATGAGAGACACCAACATGTACACCCCCTGGGACACACTCCAAACCACATTGCATGTCTGTCCCACCAAAACACACCCCCTGTTGTGACACGCACACAATAGGTGCACAGTCAAAGGTTGTGTAGTCAGCACTCACCTGCTCCCCTGGTCTCCCATACAGCTTGCTGTACTGTGGTAGGAGGCTGTCCAGCAGGGGCTGGTCTTCCTCATCAGTGAAGGCTGGAGCCCTCTCCATAGTACGAGCCATGAAATGCCAGAGGATTCAGAGACAGCAGCAGTGTGGTCCACTCCAATGTTGTGCAGGCAAGTGCCCTCTCAGGGCTTCATGCTGCCTTAAATCAGTACTGCTGAGGGGCTTTCAGTTCGAGGAGTACAGAGTGATAGGTCAGATTCATTCGCATCGTGGGTTTCCTCCAATCCCTTTACACATACGGCTCTGACACGCATTCGCATCGTTCCAAATTTGAGCTTCAGCTCGTCAATCATTTTGCAACATGGTATTTTTTGGGCCAACTGACTTATGGAAGGCACCTGTAGCACACACAAATCTCAGTATCCATGACACCCAGGATGCATTCAGGGCCTACTACTCATCCCCTATGTGTCCCCTAAGTAATTTTGAGATCCACACACGTGTACGGTGCGTTTCACGCGCTCGTGTATGGCACGATTATAATAGTGATACGATGCGCACACATGCCCGGAATGTAGGGGTGCAGTGCGTTTCCCACGGTGCGTTTCACACGCAGGGATACGGTGCTATTCCCACGGTGCGTTTCACATGCTGATGCCAATGCAGGGGTATGGTGCGTTTCCCACAGTGCGTTTCACACGCAGGGGTACGGTGCTATTCCCAAGGTGCGTTTCACACGCTGATGCCAATGCAGGGGTACGGTGCGTTTCCCACGGTGCGTTTCACACGCAGGGGTACGGTGCTATTCCCACGGTGCGTCTTACACGCTGATACCAATGCAGGGGTACGGTGCGTTTCACAAGCAGGGGTACGGTGCTATTCCCACGGTGCGTTTCACACGCTGATGCCAATGCAGGGGTACGGTTGGCACAAGGATATCTATCAAGTACTTGTCATTGCATACTTTCATGTGCAGGCCCTAGGTGTGACAGCCAGTGACATAGCACAGGGCATCAAATCTTGTTGCACAATCGATGTGTGATTACCTGTGGACACATGTCATGTGTGATGGGGTAGTATGTGGCGCACATCACCTTGACACTTGTCACATGTGTATCATGGGGTAGTATGTGGCTCACATCACCTTGACACTTGTCACATGTGTATCATTTGCCCGAATTTGTCATGCACAGCAACACTGGGATTGCACAGTCATCCCCTTCGGCTCCTGTCTCCTGATGCCAGGGACTGGGGCGCTTTGTCAACTGACATGTCACGCTCAGCATGACCCTATGTGACTATGTCAGGTGTGTGTCATGTCTAACATTGAGCTTGCTGTTTGTGTTCCGTAAACTGTATCTGCTGTTGGTGCATAGTACATGGGTCTGTGTTGAGATGGCAATGGTTTCACATCCACTCACACAATGCCACATGTGTATTCCCACGGCTGTTGGGTTTGATGGCATCATGGGGAGAGGGGTTAGCCTAACGGCTAAGGCGCTCGACCTCGGACCTGGGGATCTGGGTTCGAGTCTCGGTAACGACGCCAAAAACCCCCTGTGATTCTGGGCAAATCACTTAATCTCCCCGTGCCTAAAAAATGAAAGTGTGTCCTCATGTAACGTAACTGGTGCTATGTAAAGCGCTCTGATAACTGATTCGGTTTGGTTCTAGTTCGCGCTATATAAAACTCCGAAAAAATATATATATATATATTTCCCCAGGCATACATGTCTGTGTTGTGACAATGGCTGTGTTGTTTTGTTGTCACGTGTACACCTTAATCCCAATGTGTTTGATATGTACATTTGACATTCCATGTGACGTGTGCCTTGCAGTCAGCTGTCTGGATGTGATGACAACCTTCCACTGCATATATTGTGACGTATGTCAGTCCAGTGATATCTCGGGCTGTTCACTCAGACCGGCCCATCAGCTCATTTCAGGGCATGTCATGTTGAATTGTCAATCAAGAGGTGTGTCTGGCTTTTCGTAGGAGTGCCAGCAAGCTGGCATATGTGCCCTGGATGTATTGCACATGCCAGACTCCATAGTGACCTGATGTCTAGTAGCAGTTTTGCATGTGCTATGTACATTGCCATTGATGTTGGCTGACTGTTAATCTACATTTTTCCCAAATATGTCCTGCAGGGCACCGCCTCTACCAAGGCCATTCCCAGACTTGGCTACCATGAGGGAACGTTACAGATACACTCAACAGTTGATTCAGGAGGTGACAAACAAGCTGGCACCACATCTCCAACAGCAACACAGGTATCCTACTGCGCTGACCCCCAAGATAAAGGTGATGGCAGCCCTCCATTTTTTTGCTACCGGTACGTTTCAATTAACCATACCGGATGTAGGTGGAATGTCACAGACGATGTTCAGCCGTGTCCTGCGTGATGTTTTGGCAGCCATGTTGGAGCACATTGATGAATTCATCAAATTTCCAACTCCTGAAGAGTTGAGAGATGTCAAGGGTGATTTCTATGCCCTGGGAGGGATGCCACATGTCATTGGGTCCATTGATGGGACACATGTGGCTTTGGTGCCACCACAGGCACAGGAGCAGGCATACCACAACCGTAAACATTATCATTCAATAAATGCCCTTGTGGTGTGTCTTGCTAACATGCTGATTTCCCACGTTTGTGCACGTTTTCCAGGATCGGCACACAGTGCATTCATCATGAGGCGTAGCAGGGTGCCACAAATGATGCTGCAGTTGTGGAAAGAGTGGGCATGTCTTGTTGGTGGGTTAACTCTGTTTGTCCTGTGTGTTTCAGTATCTTTTGCTCTGACGGCCTCTCCTGACCCACTTATTTACAACATGTATCCATGTAGGGGACTCAGGATATCCCAACATGCCATGGCTAATGACACCTCTGCGCAACCCAAGAATAGCTGCAGATCAGCGGTACAATAATGCACACGGGCAGACCAGGCGAGTGATTGAGAGGACCTTTGGCCTCCTAAAGAGCCGAGTCCGGTGCCTCGATAAGACTGGCGGATCCCTCCCATATGCACCGGACAAGGTCTGATGTCTGTAAAATCTTCATCGTGTGCTGCATGCTGCACAACATGGCAGTTGAGAAGGCAGTGCCACTCATCCTGGATCCTGAGGAGCAGGAACACCTGTTGAGCATCAAGGGCTTGGTCACGATGCAAGTGATGAGGAGGAGGAGGATGATATCCGGAGTCAGCTTATATGCAACTTCTTCTCATAATTGTGAGTCATTGGGAATGAGTAAGCAAGCTTGTAGCATTGAGTAGCATGTGTTGCAATGTGTGTGTCCAACTGACTGTATGCAAAGTGACTTTGATGTGTGTTCTGATGTGTCACGCAAGTGCTGATGTCATGCCACACGGTAATACGCAATGACTTTCCGTGAAATTTGCATGTGTCCTACATAGTTCCTATTTCGTAACTGCCCTTGTCTTTTGCAAAGATTTTTACTGGTGAATCTCGTGTGTGTCTGTCATTCCCAGGTTGCTGTGCCTGGTGTCTGTTCGTGTCATCTTTGTCCTCCTGCTATTCGTCATGATGATTGCAATGTGGCTGAATCAGCGTTCCATGCACGGACATGTGTAAATGTCAGTTCGGGTAAGAGATCCAAACAGGCTTTTTTGTGTTGGTATGGTTTGGGAATGTGTGGGAACTGTTTGTGTGCATGTTGTAGTACCATGCATACATGTCTCATCCGCATGGATCAAATTACATGTTGCGCCACTCCCATGACATGACAGTCACCCTTCTTGACAGTCATTAGTAGTGGAGTGTGGACTCTGGTGAAGGCATCAATGTGTGTAAACCTTGCCCCTGACACATTGTGGATACCACATGTTGACATTGTGTGGGTCATCACAACAACAGGCCCTATGGGGAATTGCAGCCTCGCTGTGTGCAGCAGGATGTGTTTGGCTCATCCACTTAATCTTGTGTGCCAGTACATTTTGATGTCCAACAAACATGTTGTGAAGGTGTGGGCCAGCGTATGTACCACATGTTCTGTCAACTGTCCTGTGAGTCTGTTCGTATGGATGCATTGCCCTTTGGGCCAGTATGTCATGTCACTGTCACATCGCTTCCTCAGGGTCGGTGGAGAACACTGCTTTGCAAGCCTTCTCGGTAAGTTGATAAGAAATTTCTATTCCCATGAAGCCAAGAACGTTGCGCTGATGACGTCACAACGTTGCGCAGTAGCAAATGTACACGCTACCGTGGCACCAGTCGAGTGCCGTAAATTCCAGGATTCTCTTGTGGTGTGCTGCATATCCTGGTCACGGTAGGGGTGCTTTTGTGCCATCGCTACTCATTACTCTCTCTGTTGAGTTCCCGCCCAGCAGCTTGTTCTGTTTGACATTTCAAAGCCCAGTTGGACCAGCCCATGACTGGCTCTTGCGGCGCTTCCTTGTGTTTACCTAATTCCCCCCTCGTTGGACGAGCTTCTTAAGGTGTGTAATTTCCATTCTTGACCCGCACTGATTCCCTGGGGTAAATACGGATTGTTGGCTTTGTGTGAGTCGCGCTGCAGCACATTTAAATTTGTGTTTATTGGACCTCATTCATACACTGTTATTTTCAGGATTACCGCATGGCTTAACTTGCCTTGAAGCAGCCTGCAGAGCGTCATACCCCCTTCATATTGCTGCAATACTCTGCTACCTTTTATGTGTCTTCTGTGATCCCTGTGCTACTTGCAAAATCCTTGGAAGTGGATCATAATATTGGCCATTTCTTTTGCAACTCGTACAACATAATCTTTGGTGTGTTATGGTGTTTCATCACCTTTCCATGTACTATAAATTCATGTGCATTGTTCATCTCTGTTTTCAAAGCAGGGGCTTGTAGAGCTCGTCCAAAAGTAAGCTCACATTTCCCAGTTACGTGGCTGTTAAGACTTTTTTGGGTATGTTGATAACTGCTGGATAAATACATGTAAACGTATGGAACACACTTCTTAGTAAGTGTGTAGTTATGTCCTTGTTTGATCCTCAGATCTAGTAGCCCTTTCATTACTGTGATCCCAGCTAGGGTAAGGTGGCTGTTGTTTTCCTTTACAGGTGGAACTGTTACAGTATAGGTCCTGAGGTATTCTGTGATTCAGTGACAAGAAGTGTTGAATCCTTATGCTTGTTTACCTTTGTTTTTGATCTCCCTCCCTGCTGTACCCTTCCTTTCCTTCCATCGCCTGATCACCCTTTTGAGTCTGTCATTTCTACTCAGACCAAGGGGCTATCGGGAGATGGACCACTTTGAGCATCGCACGTTTCTGAGGATTCAAGGCGCTGGCAGTCACAGTCAGTCCTGTGCACATTGTTTCACCAACAGTACAGGTAAACTCATTACATGACTGTTAATTTTTTCAGAGCAATGGCACTGGCCATGGAGATTGGCTCATGCAGCATGGCCTCAATACATACTTGATCCGTTTGTGTAGTAAATGTGTTCACCACAGTACAACGTGCCTCATCACTGTCACCGCAGATCTCTTGCCACTTTGCATGCGTCATCTATGGAATAATTGACAAAGATTTTGCATATGGGAGTTTGTGTATTTTGCCAACATGCATGCAGTTCTTCAAGGCTAATGATCCCTACTGTGCATGAAGTACTTGGTTGTGTATGTATTTGTGCAGGTTGCTACCCACAACGGGCAGGCAACACCTGCTGATGCTGTGTGTCCTGGGCGCAGATTGGCCTTTTGGTGCCTGATCCTGTGCCCGTCTTTTTTGGTGATTTTCCATCCATTTTCTTTGAGTGACCCATGAGTAACCAGACACTCCTTCCTTTCCATACACCTGTTACACTGTGCCTTTCTAACCTCCTTGTCTTTGTGTGCTACTTTTTGCCTGGTGTCTCACCCCTTCTGCCGTCAGGTGTTCACTCATTCCTGCTGCTGCTTCCCCTGCGGCACCGCACCACCGAGTGCCCTAATTCTGCAACCCACATGCCTCCCAGATGCTCCTCCCTCCACCCATTCTTAATGCAGGCAGCAGCTTGTCTGTGCCACTGTTGCGCCACCTCCGTGCCAAAGGCACGACCGTCAGCGCCCATCAGCGCCTGCAACGTGCACAGTACAATACCCTCTCGTCCTTGCATGACCCACGTAACACAACAGACTCATGCTCCAGCCGCACTCCAAACAATGAACACCAGACAATCAACCACCTGCTATCAGGCAACCCCTAAGCGCACACACGACAGCTTCACATGCTGTGTGTGCAACCCCTACTGCCTATACCACGTTGCCCCGCCCACAGACCATGTCTGTACAACCAGGTCATGTGCCTCCTACTGCACACCCGCTCCATCCACCAGCACACCATTGGACTCTGTTACCTCCTCAACACAACAGCCCCACACATCGCCTTCATTACAGTAACCTGGTTGAACGCATCCTCAGCACACAACTTCAACATTGCCATCACAGACTGATACAAGATCACCCGCAGGGACCACACTAACAATCCAGGAGGATGATTTGCAATTCATTCAGAGGTACACCCTCACAGAGTCATATACAACAAGAAGGACACACTCAGCATTGTGAAACACCTGCACTTCAGGTTTCACACCAACTCCCTGACCACCCTCAGTCTAACACTCATCTACAGATCTCCAGGCCTACACCCACAATTCCGCTAAGCCATCAACAACTACGTCAGCGTGCAGGCCCTCACCTACACAGACTACATGTGGTAGGGGGACAGCAACTCCTGGCTGGAGGACAACCACACCACCATCCTTCATTGGTACATCAACATTTGCATCCAGTTCTCCAACAAGCAACACACTGCCCCACACTCATCTACAGATCCCCCAGAGATGCTTGACCTAAGTCACCACAGACAAGCTGTGTGGCACCCTCGCCCAGGACACTCCAACCAATGCCACCGCCACACCCTGCAACCTCACACACTGGATCAGCGACTGATCCAACACTCTTGCCACATTGTCGGACTTTTCTGTGAAGTACAACAACAGTTAAGCCACCTGGGACAAGGCAGACCTACTGGACTCATTCAGGTCTAGCGGGACTCTCGTGCAAAGCTTGCGTAACAAACAACCATCAGTTACCTTTCAGCCCTGAAACCAGCCACATACAGACATCACCATATCATCATTTGGGACAAGAGGACATCCTTCAGGTAGGGCATAGGCACCAACACACACAACATCAAGGAGCTCATCAGCATTGTGTGTGAACTATCTAACCCCAGCTCTCCATCCAAAAGACATCCTTTTGGCAAGGCCAAGGGGATCCCTCGCAACATTCTACAACTGCAAGCTCATGGACGTACATGACAGCCTCGCCACACAGAGGCAGACAGCGCTATTATCCACAGGACATACCCCCCCTCAGTTCCTGGACTCCCGTCAGCAGCAAAGACACCACCCGGCTCATGTACACAATCCACTCCGGCTCTCCTTCAGGACCCTTTCCACACAACATCTCAATCACAGCATACCCCATCCTTGGAGCCCACCTCCGGCACGTCATGAATGTCTCCTTTGAGTATGCCACATTCCATGGGAGCTGGAGGCATGCAGGGACCCAGGCCCTTCTTTAACAATGAGCAGCAGTACCGCAGGATCGCCATGAACATCACCCTGCTTCCCTACCCGGCAAATGTCATCAAGAAGACAGTCAACAAGCAACTGACCTTCTCCCTCCAAACAAACACCTCCAGGCAACCTGCCCCAGTCCATCTTCCACAGTCATCACCCCACTGCAACAGCCCTCATTGCCACCACCAACGACATCTTGGACCCTGCTCAACAATGGTGAGACCACCACCCTCACCCCCTCGACCTCTCAATGGCATTCTACACCATGTGCTACCACACTGTCAGATCACACATCTCCAACACTGGGATCCAGAAGAGGGCCCAGGATGAAATCGCAAAGTACCTCACCAGCAAGGCCCAGGGAGTCCGCCTCCCCCTTCAGCACAAAGTACACTGGGGTAATCGGGCCCATGCCCAAGAACTCTCAGCGTCACAATCTTCAATGTCTCCATGACCCCCCTCTCCACCATCACATGTGCACACAACCTCATCATCATGTCCTATGCCATTGACACCCAGCTACTACTCACCCTCAACAGAGTCCCAGCCACTCCCAGATCCAACCTTCAAGCGGTCATGAGGTGCGTTGTCGAATGGATGAACATCAGCCACCTGGGGCTGGAGTTGGACAAGACTGAGGTCATCATCTGAGGATTGTCCCCTTACAGCTGGGACAACTCCTTGTGTCACACCGGCCTGGGCAGAGCACCAGCACACAGTGCCCACGCACGCAAGCAGGTGTTCATTGTACACTCCTCGCTCACAGTAACCATGCAACTCAACACAATCTCTACCTCATGCTGCAACTCCCTCCGCATGCTGCAAATGATCTTCAGATAGATACATTCCTAGGCAAGACAGACCGTCACCCAGGTTCACGACACCAGCCAACTCAACTATGGCAATGCCCTCTATGCAGGAAGAACAGCCAGACTCCAGGAGGACTTGTGCACATCCAGGGTGCATCCGCACACCTCATCCTCAACATCCCCTGCCACAGCCACATGACCGTCCACCTGAGATACCTACAATAGGCTCACTGTCAACTTCAGGATCACCTTCAGACTCCTCAGTCACACTCAGGAGGCACTCCTCAACCCCAGCCCCAAAATCGAACATGGACGTCTCCCATCCAACACCCCATTGCCACAACTCCGTCCAGCCAACCTTGCCCTGGGCACCATTCATCACATCCACAGTACAACTGCATGCAGGAGATAGCTCTCCCACCTCACCAAACAGACCTGGTACTCCCTCCCTGGGCACCTCCACATGACCCATGACCTCTACGCCTTCATAAAACTCTTCCAAAACTGTCTGTCCAAGCAGTGTGGCAAGCCCACCCCCTCAGCAGCTTGAAACCATCACAGGTGACTATTGCGCTCCATGTATGTATTTGATGATACATTGTGACATATGTGTGTCCTCGACCAGACTCAGATCCCAGTGTATGGATGGCTTGAGTTTGTTCCACACTCTGTCATACTTTGACATATCCCCACACATATGTTGCTGACTCATGCTAAATGACTGCAACACCAATTTTACTTGTGATTGTTTTGTTTATTTATCTGTCTTGTGAGTGAAACGTGAGTAAGCGATTGGTGCTGTACAAAAATGCTGGGTATCCAAAGTTCACAGAGGGAGATGTGGTGCCTTGCAATTTGAGTCAACAGAGTCCAGACCACAGTGCTTGGCATCATTGTTCAGACTGCAACCAGCAAGTCAATGTGGGAGAGTAGGACAGTCAATGAGGTGATGCTGTTGCACACAAAGTGAAGGTGCCAGACCAGGTGACCTGGGAGATGCGCATGGCCCGCTGCCTCTCACTGTCTTTTCTGTGGATGACCCACCTTCCTTGGGGGACCCTCATATGCAGGCCTTGACGATGCTTAGGACGCTCCGTCGGACGATTCCTCCTCCTCCTCCCTCCCTGTGACTGGTGGCGGTCTTCACCTCGAAGTCTCTTGCCTGGTGACACAGGGAGGGTGCTCCATGTTGTCAGCGATCCGACGGAGTGAATGGCCTATGTCCATTTGCACCGCCAGGAGCTCAGCCAGTCTTGCCTCGATCCATCCTTGCCTCCATCCATCCTTGGTGTTGTTGTTGACTGGTGTGTTGCTCGGCCTGCAGATTTTTCATCTCTTTGAGGGTCCCCACTACCTGGCTGATCTCCCTGGTGTCAAGCCGGTATGCCTCCATGATGTTGCGTAGTTGAGACATACCGGGCCCTCCAGCTGGCTGGTCACGTTCTCGCCTCCGCCTGGCGCCACTCCCTCCACCCCTACCCACACAAGCCTGACCTGCCCTTGTGGGCACATCAGGTTGACTGGACCCCTGAGGGATGGCAGTGGTGGTGTTGTCTGCCACCTCCTGGGTACCCGGAGAACCTTGTCTCTCATTGCCAGACTGGCTCAGTTGTTGACTGTGGGCAGGGCTCCGAGATGTCTGCTGGGATGTGGCAGGAATGGTGGTGGTGGTTGGCGCAGAGGTTCCTGATCCAGCTGCTGCACGGGTTTGGGCATCAGAGGTGCCAGGTTGGTCGGGGTCATCCATGGAGTGGTGAGAGGCGTCGCTGTTGGTGGGATCAGGGTCCTGCGGAGCCTGGGACTGTGATTCATCTCCCCCATTGTTGGGGGTAGATTCCGCACGTTGCCCTGTGGGTGTGAGAGACAGACAATGTTAATGTCATTTAATGCAACATCCATTACTCATACACATTGTAGTTGGCACTGTTCCACCTGGTACTTGTCTATGCTTTGGATTGTCCTCAATGTTCACTTGTGGATGGGTATGTTGTAGGGTCAGATTGATCTGTGCTCAGGATTCATTGACAAGTGGGGGCATATTTACAATCACTGGCACAGCCCTGCATATCAGCAGGGATTTGCCTGTCATTGTGCACCACAGCTATGCCAGCATGGCTGCCACACATTTAAAATGCTGAGCACCATGGGGGAAAAACGGCACAGCTGCGTCACGCATATATGCCGTAGAAGTGGCGCATTGCTGGAGTTGCGTCACCAGCGCAACGCAGCTCCAGCAATGCTCTGTGGGGCCTTATCTGCACAATGCGACGTCAATCCTTACACCTGCTTCAAGCATGCGCAGGGTATTGACGCAGCATGTGCTTAAAAGTGACCGAGTGAAATCTTGTACTTTCACTCTGCCACTTTTGGGAGGCGTTGCTGGCCCATATGGGATGAGGTAAATTGGGCATGAGCGTCCACAGATATGTTTATAGGGGTGTGCAAATTTTTAACTTCATCACCATCCCCCTTGCACCCTTCTCCCCTCTGCCTTGCACACTTCTTGCCCTCCCCTTGCACCCTTCTTGCCCTCCCCCTTGCACCCATCTTCCCTCTACCTTGCACCCTTCTCTCCCTCCCCCTTATACCCTGCTCCACCTCCCCCTTGTACCCTGCCCCCTCTCCCCCTTGCACCATGCTCCCCCTTGCACCCTGCTCTCCCTCCCCCTTGTACCCTTCTCCCCCTCCCCCTTGCACCCTTCTTCCCTCTGCCTTGCACACTTCTCGCCCTCCCCCTAGCACCCTTCTTGCCCTCCCCTTGCACCCTTCTTCCCTCTGCCTTCCACCCTTCTCCCGCTCCCCCTTATACCCTGCTCCACCTTCCCCTTCTACCCTGCCCCCTCTCCCCCTTGCACCCTGCTCCCTCTCCCCCTTGCACCCTTCTCCCCCTCCCCCTTCCACCCTTCTTCCCTCTGCCTTGCACACTTCTCGCCCTCCCCTTGCACCCTTCTCCCCTCTGCCTTGCACACTTCTCCCCTCTGCCTAGAACACTTCTCCCCTCTGCCTTGCGACCTTCACCCCTCTGCCTTGCACCCTTCTCGCCCTCCCTCTTGCACCCTTCTCCCCTCTGCCTTTCACCCTTCTCGCCCTCCCCCTTGCACCCTTCTCCACTCTGCCTTGCACACTTCTCCCCTCCGTCTTGCACCCATCTCCCCTCTGCCTTGCACCCTTCTCCCCTCTGCCTTGCACCCATCTCCCCCTCCCCCTTGCACCCTTCTCCCCCTGCCCCTTGCACCCTGCTCTCCCTCCCCCTTGCATCATCCCCCTTGCACCCTTTTTCCCTCTGCCTTGCATACTTCTCGCCCTCCACCCTTGCACACTTCTCCCCTCTGCCATGCACACTTCTCCCCTCTGCCTTGCACACTTCTCCCCTCCACCTTGCACCCTTCTCCCCTCTGCCTTGCACACTTCTCTTCCTCCCCCTTGCACCCCTCTCCCCTCTGCCTTGCACACTTCTCCCCTCTGCCTTGCACCCTTCTCCCCCTCCTTCTTGCACCCTTCTCCCCCTCCCCCTTGTACCCTGCTCCACCTCCCCCTTGTACCCTTCTCCCCCTCCCCCTTGCACCCTTCTCCCCCTCCCGCATGCACCCTTCCCACCCAATGGAGGGGGCTGCCACCTGGAACAATGTCATCATTTCAAAAGCATGAAGGACTAGGTCCGCCCCTGACTGGGCCCACACCAGATGCACTGGCGATCCAGGGGGGGACAAGAGCCCCCCTCGCTCCCCCTGCGGACGCCCATGCAATTGGGTCTGATTTGGAGTCCCACAATGCATTTTGTGACACCCACCCTCCCAGCATACAGGACGTCCATTTTTGGGTCTGTGCTTCCTGTAGCATGGGACATAGCATGGCCTTGTTTTCTCAATGGGGCATACACATGTTGGTGGCATTAGCGTTGTTTTTGGATGTAGTTGTGGGTCGGTGGGCGCTTGGGGGTTGGTGCAGGCATCTTTTGTACTTGGGGTGTGGGTGCCATTACCCTCATGTTACATGAGTTGTTTGTGTACTCACCAGGCTCTACGACTCCTTCAATTCCATGTACTCCCACCGGCGGTAGCAGGGCCATCACCTTCTCCTCCCAGGGCTGATACTGTACGGGTCTGCGGGGACCACCACCTCCAGTGTGCTGGCTCTGTTGGTACTCCTCGTCCATCTTCCGCTTGATCATCCTCCGCAGATCGTACCACCTGGCCTGGCACTCCTTCCTTGTGCGTCTGATGGGTGCAACAGCATTCACCCTATTGACTATCCTGTCCCACAGCTGTGTTTTCTCAGCTATGCTGGTCCGTCTGACCAATGTACCAAACAGCTGTGGCTCGACTCTGATTAATTCATCTACAAGGATCTCCATCTCCTCCTTTGTGAACTTTGGATTCTTCTGTGCGGACATGGTGTGGGGTGATTATGTGTATGGATGTGGGTGTGTGGGTCTGAATGTGAAGGGAGGGGTGTGGGTCAGAATGTGATTGGGGATATGTGTGAAGGTGGATGTGTGCAGTTGGTGGTGTGTTGTTAGTATGTCTTGCTAATTGGGTCTGTGGCAAAGGATCATGGTTTGTGTGTGTGGGCCCTTTTTATTGGTCAATTTGTGGGTGGGGCTTAGTTTGAATTTTTGGTGGGTGTGTTATAAAGGGTGTTTCTAAGTTAGCCCCTCTGTTTGCCTGTTTGGATCTGGCCAGGACATTCATTTCCATGATTGGTACACTGGAGACGTGTTTTGTGGTGTTGTGTGAGTCGTTTTCACCCTCCTTGTGCTGTTTTACAGTGTCCGCGTGGTTCAGTACGGCTCGTCTACTTGTATTTGCTTTTGGTTATTTGTGTGTGCAACGCGACGTTGCCGCGGTACGAGTCGTTTTCTACATCCTTGTGCTGTTTTTAGGGGTTTGCGTGCGCTTCGTTCAGGGGGGATTCGTCTCGTATTTGATTTTGTTGCTCGGTCATATGCGACGTTTTTACGGGGTACGCATGCGCTTCGTTTAGGGGGGGTTTGTCTCGTATTTGATTGTGTGGCTCGCTAATACGTGAAGTTTTCCGTACGAATCGCAGCTCATACGCGACGTTTTCCAAACAAATCGCATTCTGATTCCCGGGTCTGGATCGTACTTGTCGGGTCGTACGACATGTTTACAAATCGTATGGTTCACTTTCAGGGTCCGTTTCGTACTGATTTTCCCTTGCTTTTCCTACAGTTCGCAAAGATTCGGACGTATTTTTTACCTACAGATCGTACTATGCGATTCGGACGGATTTGTACGATTCGTATGGAAACGGCTATGAATTCGAATCGTCGTACGGATTTGTTTCCCGAATCGGAATTGACCCCATATGTGTACAAACTCTGAATATTTGTGACTTTTCACCTTTCCCTATCCATCACGAGCAGACCCATTCTTCTCCCTTTCTCTGAGCAACCTTTGTATCTTCCTTTTGTCAAATTCTTTTCATCTATCTCAAGTATATGAAATTAAATATACTGAACTTAAACAATTCTTGGCGCTTTTGTGTTTTACATTGACTGTACATTTTGAACAATGCTATCTTCAACAGCAGGGTATGTTGTTGCGTTCATTTTGGTATTCTTTACCAGTGTTTGACTTCTAGAGCTACACACACATGATAAACTACAATTTATTTTCCTCTAAAGTGCTAAATTAATCAGCTTCCCACTCACCTCCTGGTGAGGTACAGATCTTTCTCCTCTCATGATCAGTTCTTCACCACATATTGTCAGATTGTGATATGGTTTGACAGCCACAGACACTGAACCCTCTCTCCTTATACCCTTGTGAATCATCTTCCTTGCTTCTTTCAAATTCTCGTTCTTATCCATCGCTGATAACATTCAGCATTAGTGACAGCTTTATACACGCCATCCTTTCCATCATCCAAACATGCCACAGCCTCTTCAACCTCATAACCCCAATCAATTCACTCTTATTATGTAGTCCTGAAAAGCAATTTGTCATGCATTTCCTTCACCCCAGAATGTATTCAATTACACAGTTAAAACTCTGCAGTCTGACTGCAAATCTTGCTAACCTACCAGAACTTTTGTCCATGACTGCATGCCTCAGAATTATCAACAGCGCTTTGTGATTTGTCCTCAAGACTAAATGAGTTCCCCATACCTATATTCTGAAATATCCCATTCCCCACACTGCTGCCAATATCTCTCTCTCAATGACGCCAAGGCTGCAATCATGTCTCTGCCATTGTGTTTTTTTAGAAAGAATGGCCCCAATCCCAGAAGTATCGGAATCCACCATAACTATGGATTGTCTGTTGATGTCAGAAGGTATGAGCATGCCCGCTTCTGCTATCTCATGCATGAGTCCTTGAATTGCCCAAATATATTCTTTGCCCCAAGAAAATTGAACTTTTTTTACTATCACCCTGAGATCCATTCATTTTTTTCTGCAATAGTACTCACAAACGTTGAATTATATTATATTAAAACCATGAAAGACCTGAGCTGATCTTTGTTGCATCAAGTTTGGCCTCTTCAGCCTAGCAAATAGTTTCTTACCACTGTCTGTTTGGAATTTTTGTTTTGAACTTCTTCCAAAGCGTGCACTGCATCATCCTGGTCATCCTAGGTATTAGTAGTGATATCTTTAAAAGCCACATCAACTGATCCCACTCTGTTTTCATGACATACACGGGTGAAGTAACATTGTTTCCTACACTGCCTAAATTCTTTTTCAAATTTGTTGATTTAGAACCATGATATGAGCTTCCACACCAATGACAATTCCTTTGAATTGAGATTCGATTTATACTTTGATGTGTTTTATGTCCATTAGCTTCAGCACTAGGATTCTTGTACCATGCATTTTAGTGTGCTGCTTATTTGTGAGCCCTTAATTGCTTTGCTGTCATTCCTCAACTGAATGAGTAGGTGAACGAGCGTATGCTAGTGCTTTGTTTGTCACTTATATATGGAAGTGGGTTTCTATTGCAGTAGCCCCCCAATTTTTTGCCTGCCTTGTGATATAACTTTGGCTGTAGAGCACTGGGTTCCAGCTAATCAGGTTACCAGTACCAGTGTTCTTTCACCAAAACTATAGTATTATTTCCACAGTTGGCACACCTCTGGCTCACACATAATTCCCTTGTTAAAAGTACCAATGGTACCAAGGGCCTTGTGACCAGAGAGGGTCTTTAAGGGCTGCAGCATGTATTGTGGCACCCTAAGAGACTCCTCACCAAACACAGACATGGCTCCACTGCAGCCTGCTTCTTTTGGTGCAGATAAAAGTGAAGAGTCAACCTGGCGCACATCCCTGTGTGCCATGCCTGGCAGCACTGCAAAAGGCATAGGTAAGTCACTTCTACAGCAGATGTTACAGCTCTATAGCAGGCTGCACCATACCTCTTGTGAGGGCACACCTGCATGAGCAGATTTGCCCTTATACAGTGCCTAAGTGTATCCTTAGACATTATAAGTGCACAGTGAAGCCGTACTGAGAACATGGGCTGGGAGCTTGTCATTATGAGTTCTACAGCTCCATGATGGTATCAAACATCTCAGCTTAATAAACCCACACTAATGCCAGAGATGGATTTATTAAAAAATGCACACAGAAGGCACTTCAGAGGCACCCCCTGAAATCCGACCAACTCGCTAGTGTGTGCCTGACTGGTCCTTGCAAGCCTGCTACCTCTAGACATCTTTCTGACTCTGTAAGTTGGGAGTCATTTGCTATTGTGGGTCAGAATCAAGCCTGCTCTGGGTGGAGGTGCTTCACACCTACCCCAAAGCAGGATAAGCACAGAAAGACAGTGAGCCTCAAAGGCTTCCTGCCTCTTGTTATGCCTCTAGTTATGCGGACCAGGGCCTCTCCAGCCAGTGGAGATGCCCACACCTCTAACCAAGGCCCCTTTTGGTGGCAATGTTAGCGAGAAAATTAGTAAGCAGGAGAGGTCTGTCTCCTCTCAGCGACGGTGTCCTAAACTGAAGTGACCTCCTCCTTTGAGAATCCTCCAACTTTCTCCTATCATGATCAGTTCTTCACCACATATTATCAACTCCTCCACCACCTTGTAATATGGTTTGACAACCACAGACACTGAATCTTCTCTCCATATACCCATGTGAATCGTCTTCCTGGCTTCTTTCAAAATATCATCCTTCTGCATGACTGCTAGCCATTCAGCATTTGTAACAGCTTTATACACACCATCCTTTCCATCATCCAAACATGTGTTTTTGGAGGACTCTAGCCAAAAGTGTTAAGGGATATGCCCCTTCCCCAGACAGAGTGGACATGCAAAGGGTGTAGACACCTTAGAGGTAAGTAGCCCATTGGCTACTATCTTCTGATCCCGGTAATACCCCTAAAATTTGTATTTAATCCTTAATCCTTTAGAATACTGATGAACTACATAGAAGAGGACAAATGAGGGCCATGCAGCACCAAAGACTGAAGGTAACAACTGACTTAGCCACAGGCCTACTGGCCTGTCTGAAGTCCTCAGAGACCCTGCTAAAGAAGAGCGACTCGTCCCGCAGCCCAGCAACCCCCAGAACCCTGGAAGAGCTGCCTGCCTTCTAAAAAGGCTCCTAATCTTGTTTGTACAGCGGACCTGTCCAGAAGAAAAACTACTTTAAATACTAAGTGGCCTGCCTGCGATACCACAAAACCGACTACCTCTGCCCCCGACGATCACAGCCCAAGTTCCAGTGGCCCACCGATCCAGCAATGATTCTCTAACAATTTAGAGCAAGAGTCCATCATTGGTTGACCCCTTCCAAACTCCACTATGACACCTGCAGTCTCTGCATGAGAATTCCACCAACCGCGACCTGCACTGGTAAGCTGGTTTCCGACACCAAATGACACCCACGCACCAGAAGCCCCTGGGCCTTGGGGAGATGATATGATGGTGTCCCGAAGCTCCAGCTCAACCAAGCTTACCTGTGCAGCTGTAGGTTTCTGTCGATGGGTCTCCTGGCCTGAGCCTGCAGCCTTTTTCCAACTTTGAGATTCTCTATTTGATTGCATCTGGCGCCCGACGCTGTGTTGGCCCTCTGCACCCAGCACCCCCTGAGCCGCTGAGGGTGTAAGTTTGGTGCTGCCTTATGTCCCCCCATGCTTAACTTAACCCTCAGAGACTGGGTTCCAAAACCGTGCTACTCACCTGCATGTAGTACCACTTTGATTGCTCTTTCTCCATGGGATAACAAAAAACCAGGTCCCAAGTTTGACCTCTGCACCCAGTTACCCTAGTTGTGCAATTTTGTCACTAACCTGAACCATGTTTGGTACTGATCCATCAAACAAAAGCTCAATAACCTACATCGTTTACTTACCTGCATATTGCTGATTGTGTTTCCTCTCATAGGATAAGACTGTATTGATTGAAAAATGCACAGTGCCCACTATTTACAATGAGAAACAATGATATTGCAAAACGTATTTCACTGCAACAAAGTTTCCTTAGTTCTAAGAAATAAATATATAAAAAGTAATATTTTTACAAACCATTGGTTTCGTATTTAGGGGCCGATTAGGATGGCGGACGGACTTGCGTCCGTCCGCCACCCCTGAGTAGGAGGGACCGTCCGCATGGGCAGCGGCGGTCCCTCCATGGCAATTAGGATGTGACCGCCAGGGTGGCGGTCTCATCCTCTATTTTTAACATTGCGGCGGGTGCAGCTTCAAGCTGCACCCGCCGCAATGTTAAAAATGCATGTGTTGCATTTACATGCACAAAGCGGCAGGCACCGCACGGTGCCTGCTGCTTTGTGTACGCAAATGCTGGGGGGTACCATAGGTACCCCCCATGTGCACCCCCCACCCCCCATTCACCCAGGGGGCCCGCAACGGGCCCCCAAAGTGAATGTCTGTATGCTTTTCCATGGCGGAAAAGCCGCCGTGGAAAAGCATATTTACACAAACATCATAATATGGCGGACGGTGTCTCATAGACACCAACTGCCATGTTATAGCTTTTCCGCCGCGGTCGGAAGCCGACCGCGGCGGAAAAGCGTCGGAAAAGCGGCGGACGGAATTCCAGACCCACCAGCCATCCTAATTTGGCGGTGGGTCTTTGGAGTCTCCGCCGCGGTTTTTCCGCATCCTCCAGGCCGGCGGACACTTCCGCCGGCCCGGAGGATGCGGAAAAACCGCCATCCTAATCGGCCCCTTAGTCATGAAGGTTGTGTACTCATTTCTAGCCTGTGTGTGTACAAATGCTTAGCTCTGCCCTCTGATAAGCCTAACTGCTCGTCCACACTACCACAAAGGGGAGCATTAGTATTATCTCCGTGAGCCTCAGTAAAGCCTCTGGGGATTCACTGGACTTTGTGCACACTATACCTTGCTTTGGTATAGTGTATACAGAACCAGCTTCCTACATTGGTGGATCAACTCTGGTGTCAAGGACTTTGCATTTGCTGTACCACTCTGACAAAAAGTGACCACATGACTACAATTCAACATTGCCTTTAGATTCAACTGCATTTTTGAATTGATAATTTTTTTAGAATTTTAAAATTTGTTTTAGGCCTTGGTTAAGGCTCTTTCGCATTTTTAAAAATTAAAAGCCTGCTTTAGTTAGGGGATAAAAGTGTAGTGTAGTTCCTATATTCCCAATAGGCTCTGCACATTGGAATAATATCTTCAGTAGTGTAGACCTAGGACTGAGGTTAACTAGGTCTTTTACTGACGATATTAGACTTAAGTTTTGTGTGCCAGCTAGCTCAGAGTTCACTAGAAACTTTCTCGAATAGGCAAGGAGGAGTTTAACCTCCCTGGATAGACAAGAAGGGATTTAGTTTCTGACAACCATAGAACATGACAACTTTGCTCTCCCAGATCAAGAGTATATCTCTAGAGTCGTGTGAAAACAAAAGACAGCTATTTTACTCAGTCAATACGTGCATACTTAGTTTCACCAGATTGCAGAGAAAAGAAGAGACGGGCGTTTTCAATAAAAGGTGTTATTTATTGATCAGTCTCTTTTCTCATACAAGAGAAATGAATCGCTACAATTGTAATACTTATAGTTAAGTAAAGTGCATACAGTAAAAGCAGGATTATAAAATAATACTGTAAAAGCATTGATATGGTTTCTTAGCCATATGTTACTTTAAAATGGATAAAAGATATACATACATATATACATTGACTAATCGTACTCAACTGGTGCTTCTAACTACGCCTACCCCGGTTTACCTGACCTAAGCCTAATACGTGGGAGGGAGCAAGTAAGTAGCAGTTTAAGTTAAGTTTGTTTTGCCAAGAATCTGACTCAAGAATTCTCTGTAAGGGGTTAGTCAGTTCAGTACCTGGGATTTAGAAGGCAGGAGGGCTGGTATCTCTTTCTCAGGAGTCGGTATCCCAGTCACCCGCGAAGGTGGGCTGGAAACGCTGGAGGCTGGATTTCTCTGCAAGAGAAAAGACAGCGTCTTTCCTCAGCGCATCAAAAAGGGAGGGGCAGCGTCCGTGGGCTCTCGCATCAGCTGGGCTCTCCGGCAAGTAGTCGCTGCTCCAAGCTCATCACCACCGTGTCTTTACTTAGGGCAGTGTCGGTATATTTATACCTGAGAGGTGCCGGGTTTGACGTAAGGATGGACATAAGACGTCAATTAAGAACTGGTCGTTCTTACATTCTTTGCAGGAGTTCTCGAACGAAATCAAAACAATAGCAGTGGGGATTTCCCAGGTTTGCTGGAGGCTTGGTTTGTTTAGAGAACTCGGTGTGCTTTCTAGGGGGCTGGAGGAATAGTGCTTGCTTAATGTGACAGCATGCGCTATGACTGATTTATGAAACGGGTTTCTGTGCCGTTGTATGGATATTAGTGATTTATAACCGGACAAGGGTCAGAAATTGGAGTATCGATACAGCTCCCTATATAAACACACTACACCCACTCCACTAATAGTGCATGTGTATACAGAACCACCCCAAAATACATTTTTTGCATTTGAAAATAGACATATTCGAAATACACGAAAATGAGTATAGGTACTGTATGCATTCAAGCAGTGTAATCATTCAAAAAAAGGATGCACAATTTATCTCAGCATGAATGATTTGCGAAAATAACACATGAAATGGCTCTTAATACAGAAGAAAAAGTGCGAGACCACTTCATCACATATAAATACATTTACTTGTAAATACGCTAGAGGCTGAGGTAATGTATTGTCTCTAGAGTTCCTAAAATAGAAGCTCTGTTCGCTAGGAATAGTTTTACTTTAGCAGAAGATAAGTGCCAAAAGGTAAATATTTTGGGTTTGGGAAAAAAGTTTTCGTTTTCAGTGAAGAAGGAAAAAATTGTCAGTAGCTTTATTTTTAAAACCGAAGGCCAAATTCAGAGTTCAGGGAACGCTGTGTGCACGTTTACTTATAGTCACTCTCTCTGTTCTGGTGAAAACATCATTTCAGACAGATTTTCAAAAAAACAGTTTACCACTTCAGGTGAAAGTTCGACCAAGTTGGAAAATGTCGCTACCATGCAGTCGTGCGCATGTTCGCTTTCAGTGATGTTTTGATCAGCATTGCTAACAGAAGGCCGTACCTGGTTGATGATGCTTTCATCCTGTACTTCACTACCCCTCAATCGTAGTGGTGAAGTCTCCACGAATGCCGTCATCAGGATAGGTAGCCGCTGGGGACAGCACAATGCATGAGCCTTTACTGGACCCAACAAAGTATCTGCATCCAATGGTACTTCTGATTGTAGTGTAAGACATGTGTCCAACACGCATTCCTCGCCGCATAGCATGCATCTCAATACAGGTAAGACACAATTCTGCCATATGGGTCTGAACGAAAGAAACCAGGTCATATTTAGATCTCGTAGCCGGGCTAATCCAAGGACTTTAGTTATGCGGTCCCGATAGCGTATAGCTAGGATCGTTTCTTCCATTGTTGCTGGAGTCTTGTCTGTGACATGGCTTGCCATAACGAATCAGGAGTAGCAAAAATAAGATGCCTGCTACTAGTCCCAACAGGAGTGGAAGTCCGCCAAAGACAGAATGGACGAAATTGGGAAATATTCCCAGGACTGCTTTGAATGGAGTTAACAGTCCCGAAAAAACAGACTTAAATACACTCGCGATACCATTTGTATCTGAAATATTTAAGATTTCGCTTAGCATTTCTGCGAAGTGTAGGGGGCAATTTGTTGATAACAATGCATGTATCTCTCCCGTTGTCCTTGCAACTTGAAGATCATACGTTTCTTTTGATGACGTCAGGTGAACTGGCGTCTGTAGGAGCACAGTCTTCATTCTGCTTAAAGTATCAATTCGAATAGAAGAGATATTCAAACTGGGCCAAATTTTTCCCTCCCTGTCTGGAGTATCATTCGGGAACAATACTCGCTCACAGCAAGTGACCATGGAACTCACGCTTAATAGATAAGGTTTTCCTGGCAGTAAGCCACAACATCTGTGATCTACAATTAGAATGTAACTCCCGTTAGAAAGTCTTCTAAAGAATGGTTCTATTTTTGTTGCAGGTGTGCCGAGTTGGTGACATGAAAGGTTATTTGAAGTCCCCTCACAGGCCCCATGTAAACTTATACCCTGACACAGAAGTATACCACTTAGTGATTTTTCACAATTGTTACCACTAAGAAATACACTCTGTCCTTTTTCACTATAACATGTGTGTGTATAAGGTAGGTTCCATGTTGACGTAATGTATCCTTTACCCAACCTTTCATACTGGCCTGCCTGTATATATTTCTGGCAGTATCGAAATTGGAAAGTCGTTATCGGAATAGTTATGATTCCATGTATTATCCATTCAATGACAGGTCGTTCTGACATTGTCAATGGTAATCTCTCAAGTTTTTCAATGCTCAGAATTGTATACTCTGCACCCTTTTGTGCCAAGCTGATTTGTGTATCAGTAAGGTTAAAGATACCGAATAATGACGTTGTGTTGATTAAACGCCAAGGCACGTAGCCTGAACGCAGATTTTGTAACGTCCAGCCAAGCTGTACAATAGAACGCAATTGAGACTGACCGTGTTGTAACATCAGTAAGTCTTGCTCTATTATATCGATTGCAGATGATACAATACTGTCCAGTGAATATATTCTGGAAGACAGAGTCATTAACCCATTGTCCACAACAGAAAGTGATTTTTCCAAATTAACACGGTCAATTTCCCGTATTTTCTCTGCTGTTTCAATTTGAGTTACTTTCCAAGCTTCGTTGTAAGCTGCATATATAGAGGCCGCTATGAAACGTTTTTGACGCGTGGTCCCATAATGAAATCACGCAAGTCAGCACCTTCTTTAAGTAAAGTCAAGTGTTGCTTAATTTCTGCCAGTGTGGATGTTTGTAGCCATTCGAGGCAGAGTTTTCCTACACTGTATGTAGTTACAATCCCTGGATGTTGTCGCTGGGAGTATCTAGGGTCTGGCCTGGTTATTGTGAACCCCTGTTTTTTGTTCAGGAATCTATCTTGACAGTTATTTGTGTCCGTGGGCCAGATCAACCATTTTTTCCAATCAGGATGTGTTCTGTTTTGGTTTAAAATATGGGATACGTCTATCTCATCATCTGTAGTGTTATTACTGTCAGGTGTTGGTTTTGGAATAGACGGTTTGTTTAAGTCTTTAATTTTGGCTAGGCCAAAACAGGTTGTTTGTTGAATTGTGTCATTCAAGAATATAATTTGTTCTGGGATCATGCAGGCTCTAAACAATGATTCTATACCTTTGACCTGCCAATCTCTTGTACCCCAGATTGTTTTCGTTTCAATGTTATTGTTCCAGAAATCAAAACCGAATGTATTCATTTTGTCAAAAAATGTCTCTGAATAGATTAATTTTGTATTTGTAAGCATGGTTTTCATTCTTGTCTTATTTAACAATTTGAAATAAAACGTTTCTGCATTACTTGTGTTAAACCCTGAGAAATATGGAAATTTTTCATAAAATGTTTTTGAACTGCCTTTTGGTGGAGTTGCACAATGTTCCCATTGGTTATAATTAAAAACATTTCTAGGTTGAGCAGATTTATGCAGATAATGGTTACCATAGTGGTTGTAACAGTACATCTGGTCATAATTGGATGAACCCTGTAAATAATCATGTTCTGTAAATTTAGCTGACATCATTAGATCTGACATCATATCATTAATACTTTCAAAGTCCCAATCATCAGCGAATGTGCTTGATTTTACAAAGTCACTTAATGAAATCTTGAATTGATGAGGATACTTCAGGAGCTCAACAGGGCCATAAATTTCGTAATCAGTTTTGTCCCATGCTACCCCACCGGGTATAGGATTGGCTGTGAAGTTTACTGAAGAAAGTTCTCTTTTCTCGATGTGTGAAGACTTGTGTGGTTTCAGGACCAAGTTGATTTTCTGACTTGCTGTGTCCATTGTGACATATTTTCCCTAAATGAAATGTCCCAAGTATAGTACCAGGATGAGCCAAAGTATGAGGACAAATACACCTTGTGCCACCCAAAATTCAATCCATGGAGAAATCAGATAGGTTTCTTGTAGTTGATGAAAGAGTTCTTTTGCTTTGTCTTTAAAAGTCTTTGATGTTGTCGGCTGTTCCTCAGGCTCGCTCGGATCCTCAGAAAAGTCATCGAAGTTGATGAAATAGCCTGATGCAGTTCTGTCAATTGTTTCAATTGCTTCTGGATTCCATTTTGTTTTTGGAATTTGCTTTGTTTCATTTGCATAGTCTGTGGTTACATCATTGTAGACTGGTGTTTCTTGATGCATTATTGTGATTTGGGTTTCAAGAGGTTTAAGTTCCATGGCTTTGTTGCATAGTCCTTGTTGATTCACTGTAGGTTTATCAAATGTGATTAGTCTCTCAGTTTGAACCTCTGTGTTTGTAGCAAACTTTGGTGTTCTGCTATTTCTTGGGAGTCCACTCGGCCTACTACTTGTTATCGGCCACATGATTGTGGTTTAACCAGGTCGATGGATACAACTCGGTTCTCCTTTTTACCAGCAAGGGGCGGTAATACAACTGATCTTGTTCCGTTGATAGCCAAGACAGGTACTGCCTTTCTGTAAGAAGGCCCAAATTCCTTCTTTACCGCGATCTTCTCTCTGACCAGATCCCCGATTTTTGGAATCCAGACAGGCCTTGCTGGGACAGGTGGTTTCTCTTCAGTGGTTGTTGGCTGTTGTTTTAACTTTATGTTGCTCAGGTCTTTTCTTGTTTCATTTAAGTCCTGTAAAATAGCCAAACGATCTTTGATATTAAAGCATTTCTCTTTAACCACTGAAGTTTGACTATCGAGGTCCTGGATTAACATTCTAGTCCCAAACAATAGTTCGTACGGACTGAGACCTCTCAGAGAATTTCTTGGCAGATTATTAAGACTACGTTGGACACTTATTAAATGTTTGACCCACCCAGCTCCCGAACCTAATACCTTTGCCGTTATAGATTGCTCTATGCCTTGGTTTTTTCTTTACACCATCCCGTTTCCCTCAGGAAGGAAGTGATAAGAGTCCCGCAATGCAATGCCCATGCTGGCCATACCCCACCATAAGCTCGAGAGCTAAAGGCAGGGCAATGGTCAGAATGTAGCATGCCAATTGCGTATATGCCATTATAGACTCGCAAATCTTTTTATAACAGTTCAGACGTCAGCCGAGAGCTGGGGTCTACATTTTAAGTGATGATAGTCTCTATATGTTAATTTGACGCATTAATCATACTGGGTTTTATATATTTATTGTTTAATCCTATCTTGAGCGAAACGCCATGGAGAAACACCGTCTCGGTCGCCACTGCGATCTCTGTTGCAGTTTGGACAGTTTTTCGCAAATATGTGATGTTGCAGGCTCATTCCTGGCCACCAGTATGTGGATTGCAATTCTTCCAGAGAATCCTTTAGCTTAAGGTGTCTAAGACCCTCACCCGTATGTGCGTCTGCTATTAACAATATTCTCCTGTTCGTGTTTGGAATTACTCTATCCCCCACTCCAGGGATTTGAGCAAAAGGAACGGAGTTTGCATCGATTATGTATGTATAATTGAGTGGATAGGTGATGGGTAGCGCTGAGCAGTCGCCTTTTGATGACGTTTTCCCGGCCAGCATGGTTTCCCCGTCAATGTATTTTTCCGAACGCTTTTTTGTAGCTACGGAAGCCGATTTAGTTGCTTCCGCTGTGGCTGTCTCAGCCAATAAATTCCCTGCAGCGTGAACGCCATCACGCTGATGACTCAATGAATGTATCACGTGAGTCTTTGTTAGTTCTTTCTGTAAAAGAACTACTTGTTCCCAAAGCGATTTTTGCTTAATTGTGGCACCTGTGTCATCTTTGTAACCGTTTGCAACCCATTTCTGCAAGTTTTTGTTGTATGATTTGACGCAGGAATGCGAATCGCACACTATTAGTGTCGGGAATTCGCGATCGGCAATATCGTGCGCCATTTTTAAAGCTATTAATTCAGTTTGATGACCTGAATTGTCTTTTACAGATTGTGACATTGTTACTAGTGGCATTAATTTACGTCCGCGCCACCGGCATTTGACAACCTCGCATGTAGCGTTGTAGGCTTGTTTTCCCCAAACTGAGGGTTCTGCATAACTGTTTGTGTATATTACGCAGGCGTAAAGTTGTATGGGCAGAATGTCGCTAGGCAGAGGATATTCTCTTTCATATTCTAGATTTTTTAATTTTTTCATTTCCGGGTCAAAATAGTATTTCACTCTGTCTGTAGCAAGAGAATTTTCCCATTGTATCCATTTTGGATTTAATGCCACAGTAGGTAAATTACATGGGCTTGTTTATGCCTCAAAGGCTGATTCTGCTGTCCTGACTGTAATCCGTCTGCCGTCAGCTTGGTCTCTTTCTCTTGCTACAGCTGTTTGAACCGCATGAACAATGTTTTCCTTAATGCTGAATGTTTTTTCAGCTTCTGTGTACAAATGTGATTTGTAAGCTATTGGTACCGTTTCTCCCTCATTAGAGGTTAGGTATGTGAATCCGCATCTTCCTGGGATGACCCGAATCACAAGGTTGCGTGTGTTATCGCGTGTTTGCAATTTTGTTTTAGCTAACATGTCTGTTTGCAATGATCTCAAAATTTCTTTGTGTTTTTGAGTCCAATTGATTGTTTTAAAATCTGGTTTTATTAGGTCATAGAGAGGTTTAACTCTCTCTGCATAATTTAGAATGTAAGTTCTTCCGAAATTCAGGAAACCTAGAATTGATTGTAGGTTTTTCAGCGTTCTTGGTGCTTGGATTACAGCGCATTTCTCTAAGAAATTGTCAGCCAGGCTTTTATTATTATTATTATTATTGGGACATTTGTAGAGCGCTGCGTTACGCACACCGGCGTGTCCGCGCGCTAAAAGAGGGAGAGGCAGCGAGCAGGGAGCACAGAAGCACAGCGGACACTTATTTAGAGTAGAGGAATGTTTTCAGTTTTGCTCGGAACCTAGCTTCCTCCGGTTCCAAGCGCAGGTCCACTGGTAGTTTATTCCAGTTACTTGCCGCTAAGCATCTGAAGGACCTACCTCCCATGCGTGCTTTTTTAACTCTGGGGATCCTCAGTAGACCGCCCCCAGCGGATCTAAGTGCTCGTGTTGGATGATACACTTCGATCAGTTTATTCAGAGGGTCGGGCGCCCTGCCATTCAAAATTCGATGACAGGTGCAGAGGGCTTTATATTCCACTCTTCTCCTCACGGGGAGCCAGTGAAGCTTCTGGAGGGCCGCCTTAGAAGGCGCCCTTTTGGGCAGCCTGAGAATCAAACGAGCTGCCGCATTCTGCAGCACTTGCAGGCGTGCCATGCTTTTTTCCGGAGCCCCCAGGTACAACAGGTTCCCGTAATCCGACCTAGCTGTCACCAGGGCATGGACCAAGGTTTGACGGGCACCGATCGGGAGTAAGTCTAGGACCTTTCTCAGTTTCTTCAGAATCCCAAAACAGACTCCTACCACCCGATTGATCTGGGGGCCAAAAGTAAGACCCGCATCAAACCACACCCCCAGATTACGTGCCTCTTGACAGGGGGTTGGGGTTGGTCCAAGACAAGGTGGCCACCATGCCGACGACCAGGCAGACTGGGCTCTCCCCACCACCAGCACCTCTGTCTTGCTGCCATTAAGCTTCAAACAGTTGATAGCCATCCACTCGGCAAGATCTTTCATGCACGAGCGGAAGCCATCGGCAGCAAGACAGGGCGCGTGCGATAGGGAGATCACCAGCTGCGTATCGTCGGCATACGAAACTAGTTGGAGACCATGACTCTCCACAATCGAGGCAACCGGCGCGACATACATATTAAAAAGGGTCGGGCTCAATGACGAACCCTGCGGCACGCCTTGGCCCAAGGGGACCCCTTTTGAGTAGCAGTCTCCTTGCCTGACTCGAAAGCTTCTCCCCTTAAGGAAGTCCTGGATCCATCTCAGCGCGGTGCCAGAGATGCCACCTCTGTTCAGACACTGTAGCAAGATGTTATGAGCTACAGTGTCGAACGCCGCGCTGAGGTCCAACAGGATCAAGGCCATAGTTTGGCCTGCATCCACACCCTCCCTCAGATGTTCCGTAGCCATAAGGAGGGCAGACTCGCTGGAATGGCGTGGTCTGAAACCAAACTGCGTCGCATGGAGCAGTCCCGTCTCTTCCACATGCTTCATGATTTGGGTATTAACCACCTTTTCTGCCACTTTGGCCAGAAAAGGCAGGAGGGAGATGGGCCTCAGATTCTCTAATACCTCGAAGCCTAAGTGGGGTTTCTTCCGAAGCGGGAGCACCACCGCCTGTTTCCACCCCTCAGGCAGCTTCCCTGATCCGAAGGAAATGTCCAGGACATGCCTCATATAAGGCTCCAGAACTTCAAGGCTGTCCGCCAGGCGTTTGGGTGACACTGGATCCCACGGGGACCCTGATTTGACAGAGCGACACACCACTACTAAATCCTCAAATGGGGGGGTGTGGAAGTTAGTAAGATGCCCTGCCGTCTCCGTGTCCCCAAATGCTACCTCGCAGTCAATCCCAGTCGGTTGATTAGGGAAAGTCGAGTAGATCTTTTCGACTTTAGTTGAAAAATATTCGGCAATTCGGTCACATGACTCCGTTGAGGAACTCTCCGGCTCAGTAGGTGAATTTACCGTGGTCAGCGACTTGTAAATACCGAAGAGTTCTTTGGCTGAATTCTCCGACCCCAAGATTTGTCCTGCATAGTAGGCTGCCTTAGACTTTTTAATCAGCCTATGGTGCAGGCGCCTTTTTTCCAAGAACAGTTCTCTAGCCTGATTGTCATAAGACACCCTCCAGACTTTTTCGGCTCGCCTGCAATCTGCCTTTGTTAACCTCAGCTCACCACTATACCATGGGGCTGATCGTTCTTTCCGGGCACCTGTGGATGTGCGGCAGAGTGGAGCTGTCTGGTCAAGTGCTTCAGTAATGCGCTGATTCAGGTTAGAGACCGCTGTTTCTATGTCTTCGCCACCAGGCTGACCACCCCTACTTAAAACTTGGTTGAAATCCTCCACCGAGAATTTCGCCCACTTCCTCCTCAGATAGTTAAGGGGTGCCTGACTGGCTTTATTGGATTTTAAGCTCTGTATGGAAAATGCCACCAAAAAGTGGTCTGTCCAGGGGATCGGCTCTATTCCTGACACCTCCACACCTCCCCAGTTAGCATAAACCGGGTCCAGAAGATGTCCCTGGCGGTGCGTGGGGTCCAATAGCTTCAATTCCAGTTGAAGAGCTAGCATATCCCGACAGAAGTCCTTAACCCCTGTTTCCTCTGGGCAGTTTAAATGCAGGTTCAGGTCTCCTAATAGGAGAAATGTATCCCTGCGTAGGGTAGCCTCCATAAGGCTTTCTAGCAGGCTCTCTCTAAACTTTGTGCATGCCCCTGGCGGCCGATAAACCAGACAACCTTTGATCGTCGTGCCCCCATTGATTTGAATAGTGAAGACACCCGCCTCACTCTCCACAATCAGCGTGCGCTCTAGGCAACATCCCAAAGTGTTTCGAAAAATAATAGCAATCCCCCCTCCCACCCCCTCAGGCCTATCCTGCCTAACCCAAGAATAGTTCTCCGGCGTGGCCTCGATAATGTCCGAGTCGGAAAACTGGTCTAACCAAGTTTCCGTAAGAAACAGTAGGTCGAACTTTTTATCTAGAATCAGCTCATAAACATCGAGTCTATGTTTACGTAGTGACCTTACATTTAGGAGGCCACAGGCAAGTGCTTGCTCCGTGGTGTCCCGCAACAGAGTAGTAAAATGGTAACCGCAGTGAGGACATTCCCTTTCGTCACTCGTCATGCCATGCATACACAAGGATGCAGAGCGAGGACGGAAGCCAAGGAGTTGATCCTTAGACCAGCGGATCTTACGACCAGGGGTTAACGCCCTAGCCCGCTGTCGGCCGCGGACGGGCGCAGACGGGCTCGACTTTGGCGACACTTCGGCGCGCCTTCGTCGCACCCGCTGCGCTCGTCCGCTGCGCTTCCGGAATGACATCCTCCTTTTAAAGCCCTCAGCCCGTCTGCCTCACCGCGACTAGACCGCTAACCGGTCACTCGCAGGCGGAAGCGGAAGTGACTGTCTCTCACCTCCATGCCCTCCGCTCAACGGTGCTAGCCACCCTGTCGGACCGAGGCGTGGAGGAGGGAAGACAAGACAGGCACCCCAATGCGTCTGGTGAGTCGGGGAGTCCGGGGGGGATTCAAGAAGCCTCAGCCCACTAAGGGCTTGACTCCAGCGGAGACACCGCTAAAAGTGCAGCCGTTTTCCGTGCAAAAATACAGTTTTAAAATACAATATGCAGTGCAGCACAGTCCATAAAAACACTACGTGCCCACAATTAAAATCACAGTAACAGCGCGCAAAGCAGCTGTGAGCCCTGCCACTGCTCACTCACCGCCACTCGTCCCACGCTGCTGGATTCCTTTTAAAGCCCTCAGCCCGTCTGCCTCACCGCGACTAGACCGCTAACCGGTCACTCGCAGGCGGAAGCGGAAGTGACTGTCTCTCACCTCCACGCCCTCCGCTCAACGGTGCTAGCCACCCTGTCGGACCGAGGCGTGGAGGAGGGAAGACAAGACAGGCACCCCAATGCGTCTGGTGAGTCGGGGAGTCCGGGGGGGGATTCAAGAAGCCTCAGCCCACTAAGGGCTTGACTCCAGCGGAGACACCGCTAAAAGTGCAGCCGTTTTCCGTGCAAAAATACAGTTTTAAAATACAATATGCAGTGCAGCACAGTCCATAAAAACACTACGTGCCCACAATTAAAATCACAGTAACAGCGCGCAAAGCAGCTGTGAGCCCTGCCACTGCTCACTCACCGCCTTCACTTGATAATTCACCGCCTTCACTTGATAATTCATATCCTAAAAACAGGACAGTCAGATGGGCAATTCTTGACTTCTTGAGGTTGAATTTGTAACCCTCTGCTGCGAACCCAAGTATTATGGTGTTCACTCTTTTCAAGTGAGTATCCAAGTCATCATCTGTTAGATAGATTTCATCGACATAAGATAATGCCTCATCATCATACATTTGTAGTAACTCTGGTACTCTCGCTGAGAATAATCCTGGGCTGTTCTTGAACCCCTGTGGCAAACGACAGAAATTTTTCTGCGAGCCATTTATTGAGAAAGCGGTCAAATATCTGCTTTCAGGTGCTATATTTTGACAAAAGAATCCATTAGAGATGTCTAATGTTGTTTTGTATTTTTTGCGCACTATACTATTCATTAGTGCTGCACTGTGTGAGTTTTATACTGCAAAGGTTTTGCAACATGAGTTAAGGTGTCTGTAGTCCAAAACTAGACGATATGAATCATCTGGCTTGGAGACAGGAAACAAAGGATTGTTCATTTGTGAGGTGCATGTTTCAATCACCCCCTGGTATTCAAGTTGATCTAAAATCTCCCTGACCTGTTTTTTAGCTTCTTGCTTAATTGGGTACTGCCTTTGTGCAGTTGGTTGAGATTTTAACTGGATTTTGTGAGGAGGTGAGTCCTCATCCCATCCTACATGGTTTTTATATAATGCAGGAGCTTGGGCTACTGCCCACTTTCTTGCAAGTGTATATTTTTTATGAATTGGAATGTGATTTGAGAAGGCAGGCATAATCATTTCTTCGCCATGAGGGCACTCCCTGACAAACTCCGGTGGCCAGTCTTTTTCAGCTAAAAGGATGTCATAGCCTTTGGAGAGGTTATCCCAAAATAGACCCCTTATTTTCCTAGTCTTATCTCCCTCTATACGTAATGTTATTTCGTATATTTTATGAGGTTTGCTAACTCTGGTGTCTGCAGTTTCCACCTGAATGTATTCATTCGTGTCCACTGTCTCCAGATGATTCATCAGGATCTTGCGAGCTATGCTCACTTCTGCTGCGCTGTCTAGCATTGTCTGAGCCCACTCTCCGTTTTTCAGCTGTGTCCTCAGGATCCTCGGCATGTTTGATTACTTTAATACTGGCTACCTTCTTCTTTGGAAATTGTAACTTTTTATTTTGATGAGCAGTTTCCTTGTCTTTGGACTTGAAGTGCTCTTCCCTTTGTTCTGACCGTCCTCTTCTTTCCGATTTCTGCGAGGCAGTCTGAAAAGATCGAGATGGACGTGTATCAATATCTTGATATCTATCAGGTTTCTTCAAATTATCCCTATTTCTAAGGTTGTACTTTTTCTCAGAGGGCTCCCTCTGGGGAGACTTGTGTCCTTGGTCCGGAGATCTTTCTCTCCGCCGAGGAGACCTTCCTCTGGACTGGAATCTTTTTTCTTTGGGAGTGGACTGTTTATTTCCATCCCAGTTCTTTTTTGGAGCTGTTAGATTATTCTTAATAAATACCTTTTCAGGATTTTCAGTTAGTTGGGGTTTCACTGGTTTCCCACCCAAACTATCTCTTCCTAGTTCTTCATAGGATTTTTCTATGATTCTGGCAAGTTCAAATGGTTGTTCTGCTATATCTGTTTCTTTCAACTTCTGGCGGCTGGCGGATCGCCACAGATGCTGCTTCTCCTTTTATGTTGGATAACAATAAAGCTGAGACCTGCTTGAAGTCTTTCAGTAATTTCATCGCCCCAGAGTTAAAGCAGGCTGTGGACCGTATTCATTTTGAATCTGTTTTAGCACATCTGGTATTACCGCCATGGACGGAACACCATGTGTTTTTGTGTAAATGGAAGCAAAGACTGTGCCCCAAGTGTCACAGTCCTCCACATGTGGTGCGATCCCCATTGGAAGGCAGATAGTCAGAATTCTGTGTTTCTCAGTAGGGGTAGTATCCGGAAATACTGCCTCTATTTGAGTGATTTTCTGTGCTAACCAGAATGGAATTTGTTCCCGTTTAATGGGTACTTTGCCTAGACAGGACTGTATGTTCTGTGGTGTTATTTTATTTGTGTTCCCCTGATGAGGGGTCTGCTGTGGAATTTTAATAGCTGGTTGGACTGTTGAAGTCCGCATTACATATTGGACTAATTGTCTGTGTATTTTAATCAGTTGTTTTAGCTGTACTAAAAGTTCTGGTATTGACATTTTTTCAATGTCTGGATGTGGTGTGTAGCTGGCTAGAACCGGCCACGTTGCTCCTGGTCTACCTAGTGGACCGAGCCTGGTGATGTGATCATTATGTTTTAGGGTGCCTTTAAACCAGAGCAGGTGCTCTTGGTATTTTAATGGGATTTCCACCTCCTCGAAAGGAGTGTACTCATCCGGTGGTTCCTCTATTTTGTAATAGTGGAACTCTTTTGTGACAGCGTTTGCTGCTGGAAAGTTTATCCATGAATAGAATACCTCTGTCTGCCGATATTCGTGTGCCTCAATTACGAATATGACTGTAGCACCTCTTGGTGTTAGTCCATTTTCTATAAGTTTAAGTGTTATAGTTTTTCTTATGCTGACCGGGATGATTATTGCATCCGGGTCCTGCTGTAGGAGACTTGTGTCTTCCGCTAGGAGTTGAGCTGCTAATCTAGCTGTCTCCCTATCTCCTTCACCGTCTGACATTTTACTGACAGGAAGGTTTTCAAGGAAACAAAGATTAGGTGCACAATATTTTGGAACACTGTATCCTTCAACGTTGAATAAACCAAAAACCATACATAGGAGTCTCCTCCTACTAAGTTTGGCGGATTTTTTAACCTTTGACCCACTCCAGACGTCTTTGGAGTATTTATGGGAGAAAGGGTCTGTGTGAAAAAGCACGACTGAGTTACTCTAATGCCTTGCGTTAGTTTTATCGCCTTACCAAACGTTGGGCGCCATGTAGTGTAGTTCCTATATTTCCAATAGGCTCTGCGCATTGGAATAATATCTTCAGTAGTGTAGACGTAGGACTGAGGTTAACTAGGTCTTTTACTGACGATATTAGACTTAAGTTTTGTGTGCCAGCTAGCTCAGAGTTCACTAGAAACTTTCTCGAATAGGCGAGGAGGAGTTTAACCTCCCTGGATAGACAAGAAGGGATTTAGTTTCTGACAACCATAGAACATGACAACTTTGCTCTCCCAGATCAAGAGTATATCTCTAGAGTCGTGTGAAAACAAAAGACAGCTATTTTACTCAGTCAATACGGGCATACTTAGTTTCACCAGATTGCAGAGAAAAGAAGAGACGGGCGTTTTCAATAAAAGGTGTTATTTATTGATCAGTCTCTTTTCTCATGCAAGAGAAATGAATCGCTACAATTGTAATACTTATAGTTAAGTAAAGTGCATACAGTAAAAGCAGGATTATAAAATAATACTGTAAAAGCATTGATATGGTTTCTTAGCCATATGTTACTTTAAAATGGATAAAAGATATACATACATATATACATTGACTAATCGTACTCAACTGGTGCTTCTAACTACGCCTACCCCGGTGTACCTGACCTAAGCCTAATACGTGGTGGGAGCAAGTAAGTAGCAGTTTAAGTTAAGTTTGTTTTGCCAAGAATCTGACTCAAGAATTCTCTGTAAGGGGTTAGTCAGTTCAGTACCTGGGATTTAGAAGGCAGGAGGGCTGGTATCTCTTTCTCAGGACTCGGTATCCCAGTCACCCGCGAAGGTGGGCTGGAAACGCTGGAGGCTGGATTTCTCGGCAAGAGAAAAGACAGCGTCTTTCCTCAGTGCGTCAAAAAGGGAGGGGCAGCGTCCGTGGGCTCTCGCATCAGCTGGGCTCTCCGGGAAGTAGTCACTGCTCCAAGCTCATCACCACCGTGTCTTTACTTAGGGCAGTGTCGGTATATTTATACCTGAGAGGTGCCGGGTTTGACGTAAGAATGGACATAATCAATCAATCAATCAATCAATCATGCCATTTGTATAGCGCACTACTCACCCGGGAGGGTCTCAAGGTGCTTGGGGGAGGGGTATGCTACTGCTCGAACAGCCAGGTCTTGAGTTGTTTCCTGAAGGCGAGATGGTCCTGGGTCAGCCGAAGGTGGATGGGGAGGGAGTTCCAAGTCTTGGCAGCCAGGTAAGAGAAGGATCTTCCTCCGGCGGTGGCTCTTCGGATGCGTGGTCCGGCTGCGAGGGCGAGGCTGGTGGTCCGTAGCTGGCGGGTGGGCGTGTAGAAGGTCAGGCGGTCGTTGAGGTACTTGGGGCCCAGGTCGTGGAGAGACTTGTGTGCGTGGGTGAGGAGCCGGAACGTGATCCTCTTGTCGACGGGGAGCCAGTGCAGGTTCCTCAGGTGGCTGGAGATGTGGCTGCATCGGGGGACATCTAGGATGAGTCAGGCGGAGGCGTTCTGGATGCGCTGGAGTCTTTTCTGTAGCTTGGCTGTGGTTCCGGCGTAGAGGGCGTTTCTGTAGTCCAGTCGGCTGGTGACGAGTGCCTGGGTGACAGTCTTCCTGGTCTCGGTCGGGATCCAGCGGAAGATCTTGCGAAGCATACGCAGGGTGTTGAAGCACGATGAGGAGACGGCGCTGACTTGTCTGGTCATCGAGAGGGAGGGGTCCAGGATGAAGCCCAGGTTGCGTGCGTGGTCGGTTGGCTTGGGTGCGGTGCCCAGGGCTGGGGGCCACCAGGAGTCGTCCCAGGCGGAGGGCGAAGATCCCAGGATGAGGACTTCCGTCTTGTCCGAGTTCAGTTTCAGGCGGCTGTCCTTCATCCACTCGGCGACGTCTTTCATCCCTTCGTGTAGGCAGGTTCTGGCGGTGTCGGGGTCTCTGGTGAGGGAGAGGATCAGCTGGGTGTCGTCGACGTAAGAGATGATGTTGAGGTTGTGCTGGCGTGCGATGGCTGTGAGAGGTTTCATGTAGATGTTGAAGAGGGTGGGGCTGAGTGAAGATCCTTGCGGGACGCCGCAGATGACTTCGGTGGCCTCGGAGCGAAACGGGGGGAGGCGGACTCTTTGTGTTCTTCCGGCGAGGAACAAGATGATCCACTCCAGTGCCTTCTCTTGGATACCGATGTTGCTGAGGCGCTGGACTAGGGTGCGGTGGCAGACCGTGTCGAACGCAGCGGAAAGGTCCAGGAGGATGAGGGCCACTGTTTCCCCCTTGTCGAGCAGGGTCCGGATGTCGTCGGTGGCTGCGATGAGGGCGGTCTCGGTGCTGTGGTTGGCTCTGAAGCCGGACTGCGAGGGGTCGAGGGATCCGTTTGTCTCGAGGAAGGCGGTCAGCTGTCTGTTGACGATCTTCTCGATGACTTTAGCAGGAAAAGGGAGGAGCGAGATGGGGCGGAAGTTTTTGAGATCGGTGGGGTCCACTGTAGGTTTTTTCAGGAGGGCGCTGATCTCGGCGTGCTTCCAGCTCTCTGGGAAGGTGGCGGTGTTGAAGGAGGCGTTGATGATGTTCCGGAGTTGGGGTGCGATGGTGGAGTCGGCCTTGTTGAAGACGTGGTGTGGGCAGGGGTCGGTCGGTGATCCGGAGTGGATGGTGTTCATCGTGCGGGCTGTGTCTTCGGTGGTCACTGTGGTCCAGGTGCGAAGGGTGGCGGTGGGGGGCGTTGGTTCGGCGGTTGGGTGCGTAGGTGGGGCGCCGAAGCTGTTGTGGATGTTGGCGATCTTGCGGTGGAAGAACGAGGCGAGGGAGTCGCAGAGGTCTTGTGACGGAGTGATGTAGTTGGTGCCGGTGCTGGGGTTGGAGAACTCCTTGACAATAGTGAAGAGCTCTTTGCTGTCGTGGGCGTTGTTGTCCAGTCGTTCCTTCAGGGATTTCTTCTTGGTGGTGCGGATGAGCTGATGGTGCTTGCGGGTAGCGTGTTTGAGGGCGGTCATGTTGTCGGTGGTCCAGTCGAGGAGCCAGGCTTTCTCGAGGGTGCGGCAGGTCTTCCTGGAGTCCTTGAGGTTGTCGGTGAACCAGGATGCCGTCTTGCTTCTGGGTCTGCTGGGAGGGTTCTTTAGTGGCGCGAGGTCGTCGGCGCAGGCGGTCAGCCACTGTGTGAAGTTGCGGGCTGCTTCGTTGGGGTCCGTTGTGTTGGCGGGTGGGCTCTGGCTGAGGGAGGTGGTGAGCTGGTCTGCGGTGATCTTGCTCCAATTCCTGTGAGGTACCTGTTGCGGGTGGTGGTGGGTCGTGGATCTTTTGAAGCTGAAGTGGACGCAGCTGTGGTCGGTCCAGTGGAGTCCGGTGGCGTGGCTGAAGGTGATGTACTTGCTGGAAGAGAAGACGGGATCAAGCATGTGGCCGGCGTAGTGGGTGGGGGTGTTGACCAGTTGCTTGAGTCCGAGGTTGGCGAGGTTTTCCAGCAGGGCGGTGGTGTTGCGGTCCTTGTTGTTCTCCAGGTGGAAGTTGAGGTCCCCGAGGAGGATGTAGTCGGTGGAGGGGGGGGCGTGCGGGCTGATGAAGTCTGTGATGTCTTCGCTGAATTGTGTGCGTGGTCCCGGGGGTCTGTAGACGAGGGTGCCTCTGAGGGTCGTCTTAGGGTCGGTGTGAATCTGGAAGTGGAGATGTTCAGCTGCGGCGAAGGGGTCGTTGGCGTCGGTCGTGATGCGGATGGTGTTCCTGTGGACGATGGCGATGCCACCTCCGGTCTGGTTGATGTGCTCCCTCCTGATGATCTTGTACCCGTCCGGGATGGCGATGGCGATGTCGGGTGCAGAGGAGGCGTTCATCCAGGTTTCCGTGAGGAAGGCGACGTCCGGTGATGTAGCGTCGAGGAGGTTACAGAGTTCCACGGCATGTCTGTGGACGGAGCGGGTGTTGATCAGGATGCACTTGAGGTGGTTGCTGCTGGTGTTTGTCTTGGCGGGTGCAGGGCAGGTTCGGAGGCAGGTGAACTTGCAGGTGCAGCAGGTGAAGGGTCCGTGTGTGCGTCTCGGGGTGGCTCGGCAGCAGGTGTGGGTCCGGCCGGCATTGAGTGCGTTGAGAGTGGCGGCGGCGTAGGTCAGTCGGGTCGTCTTGCCTCGGCGGGGAGGGCCAGGGGTCCTGGCGCTGGGCGCGGGCCAGGCGCGGACGGGCGCAGACGGGCTTACCTTTGGCGCACCTTCGGCGCTCAATCAGTGCTCCCGCTGCGCGCGTACGCTGCGCGGTCGCTCTGGGGGCGTCATAAGTAAGGAGCCGGGAGGGAGGAGCAGCTAGGTGGCGGGAGCGGGGCGGCGAATGGAATCACAGGGGGGCGGGGCCGCAGGGAGGCAGCGGCGGGAAATTCCAAGAAGCAGCGGGCAGCGGGAAATTCCCAGGAGCAGCGGGCAGCGAGCGAAGGAATCTGCAGTCAGGAGGCGGCAAAGGCAGGCAGGAGCGGCAGCAGTGAGTGGGGCGACCAAGCCCTGTGGAGGGCTGAGCGGTCACCGGTCATAAGACGTCACGGTCATAAGACGTCAATTAAGAACTGGTCGTTCTTACATTCTTTACAGGAGTTCTCGAACGAAATCAAAACAATAGCAGCGGGGATTTCCCAGGTGTGCTGGAGGCTTGGTTTGTTTAGAGAACTCGGTGTGCTTTCTAGGGGGCTGGAGGAATAGTGCTTGCTTAATGTGACAGCATGCGCTATGACTGATTTATGAAACGGGTTTCTGTGCCGTTGTATGGATATTAGTGATTTATAACCGGACAAGGGTCAGAAATTGGAGTATCGATACAGGTCCCTATATAAACACACTACAAAAGTTGTTGTGGAACTCAAGCTGACCCCTTACCGCCATCTTGGCATAAAAGAGCTAAGGACCCTCTGTAGACTCACAAACCTCCTCCCGAAGGAGAAAGTAGTGATGAGGGGGACCATTCCCAACCTCCTCAACTGGACAGAAAAGATATGGTCCCTATATCCATCTTTTCAAGAGTAGTGCAAAGAGTACCTAGCTCCCACACAGTGGGATCATTCACTCCAAGCAGTGCTGAGGACAGCCTCAATGAGGAGGACATCCTTTTAGCAAGGATGGCACGTAGTAAAGATCTGGATAAACTCCTAGCTATAGAAAGAGAAGGAGCAGATATGGGCCTAGCACCAATAAATGGTGGATGCAACATAACTACTAGGGACAGAGTGAACCTTTATGACCCTAAAATCCCCAAAGGGATTGTCTCCAAATATGAGGAAGGTGATGACATTCCAAAATGGTTCATAGCCTTTGAGAAGGCCTGTGCATGGAGACATTTAAAGAGGTCACACTGGGAAGCATTGTTTTGGGAACTGTTCACTGGGAATTGCAAGGATAGACTTCTGACACTCACTGTGACTGATGCAGTCCTATGACCTCATGAAGGGTGCCCTGATTGAGGGATTTGAACTCACAACTGAAGAGTATAGGATCAAGTTCAGGGGGGGCTCACAAAACTTCAGTCCTGGGTTGACTTTGTAGAATACTCAGTAAAAACACCATTTGGCTGATTAACTGGAACTAATGTGCATGACTATGACAGGCTTTAAAATTTCACAATGAAAGAACATCTATTAAGTAATTGTGCGCCGGAAAACCTGTCCTGGAGGGGCCCAGAGACAACTCACAAACTGAAAATGGGTTCCAGGGTAAGAACTGGAGCCCAGGTAGACTTGGTGCTTTAACTGTAACAGGACAAGGCACCTAGCCAAGGACCTAGCCAAGGACCCTTGCTGTACTGAAAACCAAACCCCTAGTGTAACTTCAGGGTTTGCCAGTATAGCCTTTAGGGATGGTTCCTCTGATGAGGAGGTCCTCCTAGACTTCCACTGGTAAGGGGGCCCAAAAAGTGAATTGCAGATTCTAGATGGTAGTAGAAACTTCCACCACCTACTGGTGAATGGAACCCCAGCCATTGCCCTGAGAGATACCTGGGCCAGCCAAACTATGGTACATGACAGGTTGGTACTCTCAAACCAGTATGTCCCAGGGGAGACAAAAAGAGATGGGGCTATCCCAGGGGAGTTCACTGTTAGGCCTGTGGCCTTATTGCCCCTAGAAATAGCTGGGTCCCTTAGTTAGAGAAGGGTGGTAGTCAGTAGAGACCTCCCCCTTAACTGTCTCCTTGGGAATGACCACCCAGAAGTTGGCCTAAGCCAAAGTGAAGTACTCGTCTAGTGCCAGTCCTCACTCAAGGAATCTGGGGGGTTGAATTTGTAACTAGTGTAGGTAGGCCCCAAAAGGAAAAGAAGAGAAAGTAGAGGAAAGGTAAGCAACTGTTAGCCAAAGTTCCAGTGAGCGAAGGAAAATCTACACCAGTAGTGGAGACCTCCAATGTTGGCACTGGTGAGGTCCTACCTGACCCACAAAAAGACCTGACTAGTCAGGCACCTGTCCAGCCTGAGTTGGTGGCTCTTCAGCTGACAGAAAAGAGAGTGGAAGTAAGGTTGTCACTAACGGAAGTGGTGACCCCCCTACTCTAAAACAGCAGACAGTCAACCTGAACCCAAAGAAGCCTGTAAATTCGACCCTTCACCTGTCAGTAAAGAGCTAAAGGTGTGGTTCTGGCCACTGACAGCAGTCAATAGCCTCTGCTGGGTTTTAGCCTTTAAGGCTGCACTATTCGTGGTATGGTGGCCTGACCCTATGCCAAATAATAAGTTAGGCCTTCTGGCCCTGTTGATCATGGTGGGGTTGATCAAGTTGCGGGTGACCTCTTTGGGTAAGCTGGGTTTTGTCCTGGCTAAGTTAGAATTTGCAGAGGTGGACATCTCTGACCGCAAACTAAAAAGAGTAGGTAAAGATACTAATGAGTTAGAAAAGGGGCATTGTAAGTTAGGTCCTGAAACTGTTGAGGTAGGGCAGCTTCCCACAGGACATGACCTGGACTGAAGCATGTAGGGCAGAGTAGGCCCTGCAACATTCAGACCACTTCCTCTACTCTTCTTCGCCTGACAGACTAGTAAGACTATCCCAGGTTAAGCTGAGTCTCCTACCAATGGTACCAAGGGTCATCTGACCAAAGAGAGAGAGCATCTCTAAGGGCTGCAGCATGTACTGTAAAACCCTAAGAGACCCCTCACCAAACACAGACATACTGCCACTGCAGCGAGTTAAACAAGTAGAGGCAACCTGGCACACATCCCTGCACTGCGCTTACACCGCTTGCACGTGCAATACAATGCCCCACTGAAAGTCTACCGGCAGGTCACACTTAAAATATTTGTCGGCAAATAATCATATGCATGTTATGCCAATTGACAGGCCTGCCACCGTGTTGATGGCTCATGAAATGTACTTGAATAAATTGGGTCTTACTTGTCTGATGATGCAGCGGTTTGCATCAAACAGCAAATGGTCCAAAACACATTAGTGGCTTCACTCACTATCATCCCAAAGGTGATGCGCAGACCTTTGTCTCTAAAGTTCTATAACTAAGAATCACACTATGCCGGATATAAAGTTTAATGCCAATAGGACCTCTTTGATGCTCTCTGAAGATCAATGCAATACAACTGTCCTCCAAGGAATCACACATGAGATTCCAAGAATAATAGACATCCTATGATCTCTTAAAGACATAACAGCACCCTTGCCAAGTGAGCACCACAGCTCCAGTTGCTAAATGTGGTTCTTGCACTGTATAGCAGGAATGGTGCAGTAAGTTTGCCACCATTCTTCCAGTTCCATTATCTGCTAATTGTTACAGTGACGAAACCTTACAAAGGACTATTTACACATCCTCTCCACTTTGGCAGTCATTAATATTCCCATTATTTCTAACTCTAGGCTAAATACTGTAGCCTTCAAAAGGATTGAAGTGGAAAGTTGATTATTTAAATGTGATGCCAGAATGAGGTCGGATGAGTGGCATTTGAAAAAAAGGTGATTAACTAGAAGGATAGTGCACAACAGAGGTAATTTCAGCTGCTACATATTAATTCCATATATGCCACTCAACTAGAGAAGACAGTTATCCAGACACATTTTACAAAACAACTAAGGGGCCCATTAGGATGGTGGGCGGATTGCCCCCGCCAGGCTGGCAGTAGCCACCGCCGGCCTGGCGGAGGCAATCCGCCCGCCATCCTCACCTAAATTACCCCCCCGCCATATTAGTATGGCGGGGGGACCGCGGCGGATGGAAAGACCGTCCACCGCTTTTCAGCCCCGGTCGCATTGCGACCAGGGCGGAAAAGGTTTAATATGGTGGCGGTGTCTAATAGACACCGCCAGCTATATTAGCATGGGCTTTTTAGATGCCTTTCCGTGGCGGCGATGCAGCCACGGAAAGGCATGCGGTCTTCACTTTGGGGGCCTCTGTGGGCCCCCAGAGTGAAGGAGAGGTGGGGGTGCACACGGGGGGTACCTGCATTTGCATAAACAAAGCGGCAGGCACCGCGCGGTGCCTGCCGCTTTGTTGATGCAAATGCATACGTGCATTTTTAGCATTGTGGCGGGCGGTGCTGAGAGCACCGCCCGCCACAATGCTAAAAATGCAGGATGCGCCCGTCATAGTGGGGGCGCATCCTAATACCCCCCACGGAATCCCCGCCCTTATGGCGGTGGGTCCCAATAACCGATAGGATGGCGGGCGGACTAAGTCCGCCCACCATCCTAATGACCCCCTAAGTCTCTGCAAGTCCAGTGCTCGACAAAGTTTTTAAGGAGGCCCAAACCTCTGACTCCCTGAGTGTCCTATCCAATAAAAACTCATATCCCTACTACCTAAAGCTGGTAATGATTCACTCACATGCCCCAACTATATATCGATATCTCTCATGAACGTGGACATTAAAATTCTTGCAAAGAGCTTAGCCACTAGGCTTGGAAAGGTCCTACCATTGGTAATCAACAGATCACATGTTGGTTTCATACCTGGTAGGTTTTCCAGTAACCACTTTGCATGCTATCATTTCTTCGTCCGGACATCATGGACCTCTGGATAGAGGTTCTGGCTTCCTTGACTGATGTGAAGATGGCTTTCGGTAGGGTCGAGTGGGTATACCTTTTCCACGCCTTCGAGAGGGCCGCTGCCAGTCATCATTTTATCTCTAAAGTGCACTAGTGGTATGACGCACTGATGGCAGCTTCAATCATTCATTCATCAATGACGATATCATGCCTGCCCTCATCCACTGGAACTATTAAATCATTCCTGTATGCCGGTGACATTCGCTTAACCATTGTGAACCCATTAGCCTAGCTGCACAGAAGAATGCTCCTTATCCTGGAATGTTCCCAGTTTACTGGATACAAAAATAACTGGAATGGAATGTGACGCTCTATCCCCAACAAAGATCATAACTAAGGCGAGTATCCATGGTGATCTAGTGAGATGGATTTCCAGGGCCCTGACCTACCTGGAACTGCCTTTATCAATCAATCACTCAACAGCATGTGTAAAGCGCACACTGTCCCCGTTAGGAGTAGTTGTGCACTGTATCTTCGTCAAAGAGCCAGGCTTGAGTCTCTTTCAGAAGTCTGCCAGCGAGGGAGCTTTGATATATTATTGCCTAGATGTGCCTAGAAGCCTTCAATGCATATAGTTTTTATGGATCACTGAAATAATATCGGATACAAAAATATAGACTTACTAAAATATCGTTGGCAAAATATAGAATGCAAAAATATCGAATTACTATCTACAAACAGGTAAGTACAAAAATATCGAATTAAAAATATCGTTGTAAAAAATATAGTTAGTCAAAATATCGATTTTTTAAAATGTCTTAAAAGTAATTTAAAACTAATGAAATAATAAATATAATTAACTGAAACATACTTAAAAATACTTAAATAACCTTAAAATTAATAAATAATTAATGTAAGTTAAAAAAACATGCAATTTAATTTTTTAATACATATATATATATTAACGTAATATTAATAAAAAAGATACAATATTTTTACTGTAAGATAGCTGGAGGGTAAAATTTCCTATTACCACTCCAGTGAGTGCAACAGTAGGGAAAGCGTTGGATAGCTTAGGGGTAAAAATTACTATTCCCACTCCAGTGAGTGCAACAGTAGGGAAAGCGTTGTATGGCGGGAGGGTAAAAATTACTATTCCCACTCCAGAGAGTGCAACTGTAGGGAAAGCGTTGGATAGCGGGAGGGTAAAAATTACTATCCCCACTCCAGAGAGTGCAACAGTAGGGAAAGCGTTGGATAGCGTAGGGGTAAAAAATACTATTCCCACTCCAGAGAGTGCAACAGTACGGAAAGCGTTGCATAGTGCAAGGGTAAAAATTACTAGTCCCACTCCAGTAAGTTTAACAGTAGGGAAAGTAATGATTTAATATTTTAATAAAAAGTAATTAAATATCAATACCAATAAAACGTTAATTTTAATTAAATACCAATTTAATATTATATCATCATTTTATGAATTATAAATACAAATATATATTATTTATTGAACATTTATTACATATTAATAATTAATTAACAACTAATTTATTTTCAATAACAAAAAATAATTAATAATAAAAAGTAATACCAATTAATAATTAACAGTAAATTAATTATCAATACACAAAAAGTATTTTTAACATGTGATTAATTACAATGACTTTACTTCCCACCCTAGTCCCCTATAAACCCACAACCCACTACAGAAAATAAATTAATAAAATAGTCATAATTATCAAATAATTGATTAATAATAAATTAATTACCAATTAATAAAAATTAATTACCAATTACAAATTAATTAACAATAAATAAAAAATCAATACCAATAAATAAAAATACATTATTTACTTAATTACAATTAAATTACTTCCCACCCTATTCCGCTATAAACCCACAACCCACTACGGAAAATAAATGAATAAAATTAACATAATTATCAATTTAAAAAAATTAATTACCAATTAATAAAAATTAATGACCAATTAAAAATTGATTAACAATAAATTCAAAATGAATACCAATAAATGAATAAAAATATTTAATTAATTACAATTAAATTACTTCCCACCCTATTCCCCTAAAAACCCACAACCTGCTACAGAACTAAAAAGCAAAATTTAATTAAAAATAATTAATAATTGCTAAAAAAGAATATTTAATTTAATATAATTAAATTACTTCCCACCCTATTCCCCTATAAACCCACAACCCGCTACAGAAATAAATTACTCAAAAATTAAATAACATAAAATTAAATACTTAAAATAAATTAAACGTACATTACAAAAATAATATACACTTTTCACACATATACTAACATACAAAACACTTTAAAAAATTCGATATTATTAAAAATTCAATATATTTTAATGCCTATATTATATACTTCGATATTTTAAACTTCTATATTTGACAATCGATATTATATTACTTTTACCTTCAATTCGATATTTTTAACCACTATATTGTGTCCATTCGCTATATTGTCCATTCTATATTTTTACTACGATATTATGTCCATTCTATATTTTGTATTAGATATTATGTCTAGCTACCAGTTTTTATTCTTTGGCTATATTGGTGCATCAAATAACTAGGTGGGATTGGCTGTACTCTTGACTGCCCCTCCCTTTTTGCCACCTTCTCCTTTCCTAGTAATCCCATCGTCTCCTCCTTGCCCATGATTTCGCTATTTGTTTCCAATAAAGAGTTGTTGAAAAAAATAAAAGAAAAACTGAGATTTTTGAAAAGTACACATCCTGACTCAAACGTGATAATGAAGAAAAAGGTGCTAAATATTTGCCTAGGATCACACAATTTGGTGACGGGGGAAACTGTGTTTGACCCATGTTTTCTGATATGACATTGTGTGATTCCTCCATTAAAAAGGCATCTCTTCTCTTTCCTGTTTTACATGAAAGGTTTGTTTTTTGTCTTTAATTTGTGGTGCACGAGGTTAGTGGATTTCTTGGTAGGAACAAGCCACATCAAGGCTCAACTCTTTGAATTGAAGGGCTCAAGAGAACCACGTGACTCCTCCATCTAAGACTACTTTGTTTTTTGTCATATCCGTCATCCCCACATTTAGCCAGTCAAGCGAGCCGGCCGTGCTAGCCAGCAGGGCCGGACTGGCTACCGGGCAGTTTGGAATGCTGCCGAGCTGGGGGCTAACTTCGTTGATGGGGACCTGCGTGTGTTGAACAAAGTTCGTTTTGTTTTTTTTATTTCAAAGGGCACGCAGGTCCCCATCAACGAAATCAGCCCCCACAGCAGAGAAATTAGCCCCAGCTTTGCAGCACACAAAAAAGCCCGGTAGCCAGTCCGGCCCTGCTAGCCAGCCTAGCCTACCAACCTAGCCAACCAGCCTAGCCAACCAGCCTAGCAACTCAGCCAAGCAACTCGGCCTAGCCATCCAGCCTAGCCATCCAACCTAGCCAACTGGCCTGGCTAGTCAGCCTAGCCGATCAGCCTAGCCGGTCATCCTATCCGGTCAGCCTAGCCCGTCAGCCTAGCCAGTCAGCCTAGCCAGACGACTTAGCTAGCCAGCCAGCTTAGCGCACCAGCCAGCCAGCCTTCCGGCCAGCCAGCCATCCAGCCAGCCAGCCAGCTGCAATACGTGATCTTAGCCAAAAGGGTAAGACTACTGCATCATGCACATCGCAAGCAGACTGTGTTTCTGTGTTGAAATCAGACAGATTGCAAGGGTGCACTTTTGTTCCGGTGTTCCCCTATCACTTGGAATACAGTACTGGTGTTGAAATTTCTCACCAAGTTATTCACCACATCACATGTAGAAACCAACATTTTGTACTCATCGTTCAGTCCAAACTTCAGTGTGCAAATACACCTGTGCAATCCAAAATCGCAGAGCTCTTTGCGTTAATTTGCATAGTTACATAGTTTGTGATACGATAGAAAAGAATTGGCGCGAAGTTCCCCGGGCGCACATACAGTCAGGTTACACCGATCCATTTGCACTTTCAGTACATGTTTTTTGATATTACCAAATGTACTGGTACCCAGAAGATGCAAGGCAGAGCTCCCCATTGTGAGAGTCAAATCTGTGAGCTGCACATATGTTTACCTTAGTAGCAGGCACTCCAACCATTCGGCTATTTTTACATATGTATTTGTAAAGCAAACGTTCACCCCTTGGGACATTTTGGCATTGAATAACAGACTTGTATTGATTCCATACTTAATCTTATTCATTTCATTGACCTTAAAGGATGAAAAGCTGAGTGGACCTTCGAGGGCCACGAGGCTAAAGATAATTGGGTGGACGCATAAATAAGTAACAAGATTGATTTTGCCAGGCTTTTGGATGCCATGCCTCTTAGCGCGAGGGCTGTTAATACACGACCAACCCCAGTTTTCACTTTTTTTCCCCCCCAGTTTTCACGTTCACTTTTGCCAGTGGTGGTCTCACTAGCAAGGCGGTGCCCTGTCTGCCCTGCTCATAATCCAGACAAAGAGACCCAAAGGATGTGTGCCTTGTGCATCTGAACTGCAAATAAGGGGGCACAACAGCAGAGGACACTCCAGGCCTTTCTCTGGCTTGTGAACTTTCCTTTCTGCCTTAACTCGGAGACTCTCTGCCCTCCTTGCCTTATCCCAGTGACAAGGTAATCATGGGCCCGCAGAAGCCTGGAATGCCCAGCAGAGGAGACCCTCCCTCATTGGCATTTTGTGGAAAAGTAAATTTTGCCATGTTATATGTGCCTACGTGTTCCCCATCCTATGTTATATGTGCATGATCGATATGCATATATTCCCCTCTGATCGATTAAAGATGCAATTACAGTTGTGTCCATCTCTAGTATGCTAGTTTCCAGTCTTCGTGAAAGCAACGAATATTAGGCCTATGTAAACCTACGTTGCCACATTTTACAGTGTGCACGTTAATTCATTGAATTGTCCCCGTTTCTAGGCCTCAAAAGGGCCCGGACACCAGATTCAGCTCCTGTCTCCTGAACCCTCTCCGAGGAGCGATACAGCCCCCACCTGCATCCCTGACCCTTCACTTACTTCATGCCTCGCAGTGCCCGGCCCGGCCCGGCCTGGCTCTGCCTCCCAGTCTGCCAAGAGTATGTTATGTTTCTAGTTATCAGTCCAGTCCTCCTTCCCTGCATTCCTAAGCTACTGAATCGCATCAATAGTTTCCGTCATGGTCTAGCCTTTATGTCTCCATGTAAGAGAAATACTGTATTAATATTCATAGAATATTCCCCGTACACGCAATACATGTAGAATAATGCATGCACCAGTCTTAGTGTCTGTTAGCCTTTGCCCTGATAACTTTTGGATTCTATCAACCTGTACTCTAAACACCAGATACCAGATAAGCCTTGGGTACATGTCGCTCTGACACTCCAGACTTTAGTCTCCTCTTCTGGCACAGAAGTCACAGCCCCCAGTTCTTCCTGGTAACACATCATTGTCAGTTTGCGCGCACCACTAGGTTAGAGGTCCCAGCTGCTCAGGTAGCCCCCTCCATGTTTCCGCCCCATTTATGACATATTCTGTTACGTTTACATCACATGTCTATGTATACGCCCTGTACACGCCTCTTGTTACACCCACTTTATGCCTTATCTTTCGCGACTGTTACGAACCCCGCCTACTGCTACGCCTACTGTATTGAATGTAATGTATTTGTTTAACTATAAATATTGTGCACTGTTATTAAAAGTTACCCTTATGCTCCCAGATCCTGCCCCCGGCAGCTGCCATCCTATTCCCATGCAGGCTGTCCTGTTCCTGTCCTGTTATGCCTAATTAAAGCCTGTAGACTCCAGCTACCTCGAATCTTGACTCTTATTTATTGAGCTATCTGTTTATAGAGTATCCTGAAAAATAGAACCGGTAATTAATTATTTATTTACCACATAATGGCGCCCGAATAGGGACTTGCCCTTTCCCCACGCGCCGGAGAAGCCACGCAGGCCCCCTGATCCTCTGCAGCCGTGACGGAACCATACCGGCCACGTGCAGATATTTCTGCTTCAAGTATCCCTCAGGCCCACGGAGGAGACGGAGGTTGCGGTCCAGCATCCAGACGAGGCGGTGGAGGAACGCGGCGAGTCCCGACCAGAGCCCAAGCTGAGAGTCCAAGGTCCGAGGTATCCAGAGGCCCACCTGTAACTGAAGTCCGAAGTTCGTCCTTCCGTCGTCGTAGCAGTCCAGTCCAGTCCGAGGCCTTCCGTTCTTGCTGCCCGGTGAGTACCGTTGCTGGGGTAGTATCTAGACAGGGTCAATTAATTTGTCTCTGGTCCGTGGGTTTGGGTACACAGATCCAACACGAAGTGTCCACCTAGGTGGATGCGGGTCCTGACGTGTCTCTTTATGAGACCGGTAAGTTTCGTACTGTTTTAGCAGTGCATCTAGTCATTCCAGTAAGTTCTGTTCTCGAGAAATTCATGTGTTTCTGTTCTCAGTATTCCAGGTAGTATTCTGTTCGAACTGTTATTTTAAATGTTATTTCATGTGTTTTCAATGTCGTGGTATGAGTGATTTGTTTTCAAGTTATTATTGTGTTTATTGTGTATTGTATTGTGTCTAGATTCCAGTCTAAGTCATGCCTCTGTTTTCGAAGTTACGTCAGTTAAAAACCAGAAAAGGTCTGCTCGAAGAAGCAGTTCCTGTCCCGCCTAGGGACAGTCCAGGTAATTTTATGTATCATAAGCATGGCATAAGTGCCATATTATATCTAGACTTATGGTCTGATTATACCAGACATCTCGAGGAGAAATATAGATGGCCTGTATCAGGTACATGGGATGCCGAGTGCATCATGCGAGTAGAAGAAGCATTATGGAAAAAGAAATCCAGACAGTCCCAGAAAGATGCCATCGAGTTATGGCGCAAAGAATCTCATAAAAGAACGGAAAAAGAAATCAGAAAAACAGAATTAAGTAGGGAATCCTCAGAAAGAGCCCAAGAAAGGGAATTAATCGAAATAGGTGAACGAGTTAAAGCCGAACAGTCAGACAGACAGAGAAATGCCCTTATTAAGGGTATGTATCCTCTTCTTGCCGAGGGCTTGCCGAAAGCAACCCCGGAAGCATCCAGTAATTTCCCGCCGCCATTAGTTCCGATTAAGCTACGTCACAAACCGACCGCAGCTGATATTTTTCTCTCGTCCTATTTGGACGACACAGTCCCCGAATATGCTAATCCTGTTCCGCCAGCTCCCGTAAATAATGTAATTCCTGCTCCTCCAGTCGCTGGCCCCGTGGGTCCAGTTCATGTTACAGCACCTGTTACAGTTCCCCCGGTCCAGCCCACAGTACAAGTACCCGCTACATCCGTTACTCTCCCAGCCCGTACGATACCCGTCGACGATTCTAGTCTAGGGGCCACGGGGGGAAGTCCTCCGGGAACCCCGCCCCAACACAAACGTGTAACGTTACTTGAGCTACATGAACGTGCGTTACAGCGCACGCCCAAACCCCAGTCCGTTGCAGATATCAAGCGAGCTCTCACCGAATGCCGATATGATCCAGTCCCAGGAAATAATGATATGGTCATATATTCATTGCGTGTAAGACGGGTAACCGAGTATTTGGACACCCTACCAGATATGAAAGAAGATCTAGACAGAATATATCGTTTCATCCGTACAGGAACAGACCCAGAAAGTATTGGCGAAGCCATGTCTCAAAGGAAAGCTGAGACTCAGCTCATGCTATTAAAGTTTCTGATTAATTGTTTAATAAGGGAACAAGATTATCCAGATAAAGATCCGACCGAAATGAAAGTCCTGACAAGGTGGAGTGATCATATAGCCGAGGGAAGACACAAGACACTAGCTAGTATAGAGAGTATGTACATGAAAATTCGTAAGGAAATAATAAGGTTACACGAGAAACGTAAAGCAGCACAAGTGTCTGAGAAAGAAGACGCCTCTGATACTGAAGAGGTAGACGATGAGAATCCCACCAGAATAGCGTATGTAGGTAAAACTAGACTTCCCGACCGACATTCACGCCCAGAACACAAGAAAGTTTTCCCTCCTCCAGCACCAGAACAGTGTTCCCTCGAACAAGTATTTCAAGCTACCGATCACATTCTGAAATCACGAATAGGTTATAGTGAACTTAGTACTATGCATGAACAAGAACTAGCCCGATCAGCAGTCCGATGGACTACTGATTCTACCACTTTTCCAGACAAAATAGTGGCACAAATGTTTCTGAAACTGCCCCCAGCCGAGCAGCGACTGGTGGGTATGTATATGATCCAGCACCTCATTACATTGTATGAGGGACAACATTCTGATCCAGGTCCGTTACATGATGTTCTGAACGAGTTACTCCAATATAGATGGAGAGGTCTAGGTACTGATTTAATTAGTGTCATTCTAGAACAGCGCCACAAATATAGAACGTTTCTGAATCCGCATTTTGTTCATGTCTCACCTCCAGAAAGTAAATCATTTTACATAGACAGACAGCATCCGTTACGAGAAGTACATCCAGTTAGAGGAACGGGTGGTGGACTAGAACGAGTATTTGTTTACACCCCCATCACAAAGATGGAACTCTTAGAGATGAAGAAATTAATTCCCTGTCACGACAAAGATCCAGCAGGGTTCCATCGAGAATTAAAAGACATGCTCCGTATGGGAGAATACACGTATCCAGATATAATTAAAATGCTAAAGGTCCTGTTGCCCGCAGGGGTATATGAAAAACTCAAGGAAAAAGAATGGGAGGTGGGAGAGAAAAAGATTGATTGGACAGCTTTAGAAGCTGAAGATAATATACGAGTACCAGGTACCGGTCTTGGGGACAAATGTAAAGAATTGCCCGAGTTATTGATACAAGTTTTGCCAAGGTTACTAGCCACAAAAAAGGAAGATTGGGATGCAATCTCAGCATGCAAACAGAAGCAAGATGAAGACACTAGTGATTTTTATTCTAGATTTGAAAAATGCTTTATTATTAACAGTGGTCTGAAGACAAGTAGCGAGTCATACCCTCATCTTTTTGTTACTAAACTAGTCGAGAATTCAAGTCCACAAGTTAAAAATCGAGTTTTGAAAGTCGAAAGTACCTGGCAAGCTAATACCCCGTCACAAATGCTCCAGATGCTCCAGTATCACCAGAACAGAATCAGGGAAGAACAAGATCACGAAAGAAGACGTATGAAAGACACGAAAATGAAAGTATTAGTTGCACAATCTGTTCCGCAAGACAATCAGAAGAGGGGTCTGAATCAAGCCAGTCATCCTGCAGCTCCCGTTAAAGGGACTTGCAATTACTGTAAACAGCCAGGTCATTTTATAAACGAGTGTGCAGTTCTGAAACACAACATAGCTACTGGTAAGACTAAAGAAAGACCACGTCCGCCTAGACAAGAACAAGTTTCACAGACTTCTCAGTCACCACAGAATGCACAACAGACAGTTCCAGTACCGCAGCCTATCGCTGCAACACAGCATGTTACACAGCAGATGTACCAGTATGCCCAGTCCGAGTATCCAGAGTATCAACAGTATTCATGAAACAGCCTAGAGAGGGAGGTAGGCTTGCCTCTCATCGAGATACCTGTAGATCAAGAGGGTCCCTATGTACACAGTCAAGTATTAGGGAAAGACAGAAAGTTTTTGATTGATACAGGGGCAAGTAGGACTACCATCAGTCATGACGAGGTTCCAGGGGCTCCGCTCTCAGGCTCTAGAAATGTTTCCCTTGGATTTTCAGGAAAACCGATTGTCAATGAAATTTCAAAACCAGTTACTCTAGAAGTAGGTCCATTGTCCCGAACTACTGATTTGTTACTCACGAAGTTATGTCCAGAAAATTTGTTAGGCATCAAGACATTAAAAGAATTAGGTGCAGTTATATGCTGTTCCCCAGAAGGAGTCCGATTGTTTTTAAGAGACTTTAAAGGTCACTCTGTATTACGTGATTTTGATCCAAGATTACTAAATGTACCGCAGCATTTATGGGCGCAAGGTCCAACTGATGTAGGTTTTATGCAAATCACACCCCATCGTGTGACTCTCAAGCAAGGTATAGTTTTGCCACGAATCAGACAGTACAGATTGCCACCTGAGGCTGTAGCAGCCTTATCTAAAATTATTGACGAGCTTATTGCTCAAGGAGTGGTTGTAGAAACTGACTCCAATGTATGTAATTCTCCTATCATTCCAGTCATGAAACGTACTGATCCAAATGCACCTCCAGTATATCGATTAGTGATTGACCTTCGAGAACTTAATAAATGTATTATACCGCAGTATCCAGTAGTCCCAGATATTTCTTCCCTATTGACAGCTATTGATTCTGAAGCTACATTTTTCACTTTCATAGACCTCAAGAATGCATTTTTCAGTGTCCCCATTCATCCAGACAGCCAGTACCTTTTCGGTTTTTGTTTAAATGGAAGGAGCTATAAATTCACACGAGCTCCTCAAGGTTTCACAGAAAGCCCTAGTATTTACAGTCAAGCACTTAAGAGACAACTAGACAATATTCACATGCCAACTGACACTGCCCTGCTCCAGTATGTCGATGATCTACTGATCACAGCCCGTTCTGAACGTGACTGCGAGCGTGCGTCACTTACAGTCCTGTATTTTCTGGCCGAGCAGGGGCACAAGGTGTCCCCTTCGAAGCTTCAATTCTGTGTCCAGCAAGTGATCTACTTAGGCCACTTACTGTCCAAGTGGGGTAGGCAGTTGACACCAGACCGTATCCAGTTAATAGCGAGTCTTCCACAGCCCAAGACACAGAAGGAGGTACGAGCTTTTATTGGCCTCACTTCTTACTGCAGACAATGGATTCCGCAATATGCATTTCTAGCCAAGCCACTGATACAGTTAACGACACAGGAGGCAGCCGTATCGACTGTCCTCCCTTGGACCCAGGAACATACACTTGTTTTTAATGAATTAAAGAAAGCCTTATGCCAAGCACCTGTTCTAGCTACACCGAACTACAGTAAGCCTTTTACACTTTTTGTCACAGAACGTGATGGTACAGCATTATCTGTTCTCACACAAGATCAAGCAGGACAGTACAAGCCCTGTGCTCATTTTTCGAGCACATTAGATCCAGTAGCCCAGGCTCTGCCTGCGTGCCTCAAGTCAGTTGCAGCTACAGCTCTAGCTATCAGACAAAGTGATTCCATAGTGTTAGGACACTCCCTGACAGTACAAGTTCCACACTCCGTGGAAGTTCTTTTAAACCGAACACAGACTCAGCACTTGACAATTGCACGTTTAACAGGTTATGAACTGACACTGTTCCAGCCACACATAGAAATCAGACGCTGCAACATTCTAAATCCTGCTACACTGTTGCCGTCAGTTACTTCAAATCCTGCCACACATGACTGTGTGGAAGTTGTTAACACTATGACAAAGCCAAGACAAGACCTGACAGACATTGCATTACCTAATCCCGACCTGACACTTTATGTGGATGGTTCATGTATGAGAACAAGTACAGGAGAACTAGTAGCCGCGTATGCAGTGACTACTGAAACCGTAGTTATAGAAACACACCGTATTGACACCCTGTCTGCTCAAGCAGCAGAGCTAGTTGCTCTGACCCAAGCCTGCATACGTGCTAAGAACCTGAAAGTAAACATATATACAGATTCACGTTACGCATTCGGAGTTGTACACGACTTTGGAGTGCTCTGGCAGGAGAGAGGTTTCATGACTTCTCATGGAACCAAGATTCAGCATGGTCTCCTCATTCAAGCTCTGTTAGATGCAATACATTTACCGACAGCTATCGCTATCATGAAGTGCAAGGCACATACGAAAGTTACTGATATCATTTCCCAAGGTAACGATCTAGCAGATCGAACAGCCAAGCTTACAGCTCAGACCCCAGACATTCCAGTTAACATGACACAGACACTCACTCCAGATCCGACTACTTGTATGACAGTTAAGGACCCTACACAAGATGTCATAGACATACAGTTACATGCCACTCCCGATGAAATCAAGAAATGGTCCGAACAAGGAGGGGTCCAGACAGATCAAGGATGGGTGACGAAGGGAAAAGCCACATGGTTTCTCCCCGACTCTATGGTTCAAGTCATTATTAATACCGCACATAGTCCTGCACATCTAGGAGAAAAAGCTATGTTAGACAGTATTCAGAACCTTTGGTTCAACAAGCATTTACGAGCTGCAGCCAAGCAAAAAGTCCGCACTTGTATGATATGTTGTCAGTTCAATCCAGGTAAAAGTGTCCCGGTGGAACAAGGTGGATTCCAACCTCCTGACCACCCTTTTGAAGTCCTCCAGATGGATTATATTCAGATGGAGCGATGTCGAGGTTTCAAGTATGTCCTCGTAGTTGTATGCGCTTTGTCCAGGTGGACAGAAGCATATCCAGTTCCAGATTACACAGCCGTGACCACTGCCAAGCAGTTGGTTCGTGAATTCTTTCCCCGCTATGGACTCCCTAGGGTCGTGTATTCTGATAACGGCCAGCCATTCTCATCTGAGTTAATGAAACATGTTTCCCTTCTGTTAGGGTACCAGTGGAAGTTCCATTGTGTGCGCCATCCTGAAGCAGCCGGTCTCGTAGAGAGACATAATCAAACCCTGAAAATCCGCATTGCCAAAATATGTAAAGAGAAAGGTGTAGACTGGCTAGTTGCCCTGCCAGTTGCTTTATTTTATATGCGGATGGTTGCACATTCTAGATCAGGTCTGTCCCCGTATGAGGTCGTATTCGGCCGCCCCCCAAACATGGGGGGTACACCTAGACCCCGCAGTATTACAGATGTTTCCAGTAATATGCTGACAGATTACCTAGCTTCCTTGATGTCTGCCCTACACTCTTGTCGTTCACAGGTTGCCGCCGCATTTCCAGACAATACTGAAGTGAAACCACATGAGGTCATTCCAGGCGACCTTGTCCTGGTCAGGAACTTTGATCGTTCAAGCCCGCTGGAGCCCCGCTGGAAGGAGCCACGTCTAGTCTTGTTAACCACGAGGACGGCGGCCAAGCTAGAAGGAAGAAAAGGCTGGGTCCATCTGTCCCATATCAAGAAATTCCATGGACTTCGTGAAAAATATTTTGCAAAGGACTGCCAAAATTTTAAAGACTGCCTAAAAAGAGACTCTGAACTCAAGCCTCCCCTGTTAGAGAAAACTCCGCAGCAGGAGTATAAATTGAAACTCAGGTCTAGTAAAATAAGTCAGCCAGTTTAATTGTCTAAGTCCCTCTCGGGTGAAACGGTTAGACAGGTTTCTGACATGTATGAGATAGACCCCCATAGTGAGAGGGTTAGTCAAAACTCTATCAAATGTATCATTATTCTAAGTTTTCTATTATATGTGAGTTTAATGGTTACCTGCACAAGTTATGCATTACATTTATGTTTTCCAATTTCTCATGTAAATAAGTTTTCTAATGCTACAGTAGAGCATACATTTAGTGATCTGCCTCCTCACGAGCTATCCTATCGTCTTGCTATGCGTAATAATACATTCATTAGAATGTTACACTATTCACACCAGACCAGCAATGCCACTAATTGTTGGGTGTGTGGTCGACTCCCCCCTTTCCAGACACCGAAGGGAGTTCTGCCACTCTTTCCTTATCCATTTTCACATAATGGTTCGTGTGGAGCATGGTCCACGTTAACGTCATCCTCCAATGATATGTCCCTTCTGAATAGAACATGTTTTCCAGACAAGCAAGGTCTCCCCCATAGAACAGGGTTAGATCTAGAAAATGAAGTTTATAATTTAGGTAATTATTCTTCGAATTTTATGGTCCTGAATGTTCAGTCTGATACTACTCCAGATTTACCTGCTATTTCAGTACTACCAGTCAAAGGCGAATTATGTGTCAGAAAGAATGGTTCCGCACATGTAGGACATAGTGATTGTACTACTACTGTCAAGTATAGTGACAGTGGGAAATCTATTTTCAAAACCTCACGTCATTCTTATTTTGTTTGTGGTCAGACCGCATATGTTCGTCTGCCCCTCGATTGGGATGGAACATGTTACATTGCCTTCCTACTGCCACCAGTTTTTCTAGCCCCATCTGATTATCACAGAAACACACATCTAGTACACGTCAGACATAGAAGGGAGATCGAGTCCCCAATTGTCGATCAAACTGAAACTACTCTAGAACAATATCAAGATTTCAATAAAGGTTTCTTCTTCTTTATAGGACCTGTCCAGAATAGTAAGTTAATACGTAGACTAACCAGAACCCTTGAAGCAGTAGTGAATGAGACTACTTCCGCTCTAGGTAACTTAACCGAAGAGCAATCTGCTATGAGATTTGTCGTGCTCCAGAATCGTCTCGTTCTTGACGTCATACTGGCCGATAGAGGAGGAGCATGTAGAGTCATCGGATCTAGTTGCTGCATTTTCATTCCTAATAACGCGCCGTCTGTTTATTCAGCTATAACCAGACTTCATAAAATTGCCCATCAGTTACACCAGAATCCAGGCACCTGGACATGGTCCGGTTGGCTCTGGAGTATTATATCTGCCTGGGGATGGAAAGTATTGTCATTTCTAGGTATTGAAGTAATGATCATATTCAGTTGCTGCCTCTGTATACAATGTGGCCCTGCGATTTGCGGCATTTGCGCTACCTCTTGTATTCCTAGTCCTAAATCCCGTTCCAAGACAATGCGAGACGAGCAAATGATGCTATATGAAATGATAGATGGTATCATGAATGTTGATGTTTCCTGATGGAAACGTAGGGCACAAGGAGGGAATGTGGAAAAGTAAATTTTGCCATGTTATATGTGCCTACGTGTTCCCCATCCTATGTTATATGTGCATGATCGATATGCATATATTCCCCTCTGATCGATTAAAGATGCAATTACAGTTGTGTCCATCTCTAGTATGCTAGTTTCCAGTCTTCGTGAAAGCAACGAATATTAGGCCTATGTAAACCTACGTTGCCACATTTTACAGTGTGCACGTTAATTCATTGAATTGTCCCCGTTTCTAGGCCTCAAAAGGGCCCGGACACCAGATTCAGCTCCTGTCTCCTGAACCCTCTCCGAGGAGCGATACAGCCCCCACCTGCATCCCTGACCCTTCACTTACTTCATGCCTCGCAGTGCCCGGCCCGGCCTGGCTCTGCCTCCCAGTCTGCCAAGAGTATGTTATGTTTCTAGTTATCAGTCCAGTCCTCCTTCCCTGCATTCCTAAGCTACTGAATCGCATCAATAGTTTCCGTCATGGTCTAGCCTTTATGTCTCCATGTAAGAGAAATACTGTATTAATATTCATAGAATATTCCCCGTACACGCAATACATGTAGAATAATGCATGCACCAGTCTTAGTGTCTGTTAGCCTTTGCCCTGATAACTTTTGGATTCTATCAACCTGTACTCTAAACACCAGATACCAGATAAACCTTGGGTACATGTCGCTCTGACACTCCAGACTTTAGTCTCCTCTTCTGGCACAGAAGTCACAGCCCCCAGTTCTTCCTGGTAACACGTCATTGTCAGTTTGCGCGCACCACTAGGTTAGAGGTCCCAGCTGCTCAGGTAGCCCCCTCCATGTTTCCGCCCCATTTATGACATATTCTGTTACGTTTACATCACATGTCTATGTATACGCCCTGTACACGCCTCTTGTTACACCCACTTTATGCCTTATCTTTCGCGACTGTTACGAACCCCGCCTACTGCTACGCCTACTGTATTGAATGTAATGTATTTGTTTAACTATAAATATTGTGCACTGTTATTAAAAGTTACCCTTATGCTCCCAGATCCTGCCCCCGGCAGCTGCCATCCTATTCCCATGCAGGCTGTCCTGTTCCTGTCCTGTTATGCCTAATTAAAGCCTATAGACTCCAGCTACCTCGAATCTTGACTCTTATTTATTGAGCTATCTGTTTATAGAGTATCCTGAAAAATAGAACCGGTAATTAATTATTTATTTACCACAATTTCGTCCCCTTGTCCCTTAAGGCTGGTTGCACAAGATGCACAGCCTGTATCTGCTGATGTTCGAGCAATGCCCTGCCTCGGGTACTGACATTAACCATGGTGACACGGCGCTGACTCAGCCGGAACATCTATTAGAGATGAAGGTCCCTGAACCTGTGCTGCATATTTATAAGCAAAAGACACACAATTGATGGACGGAATGCAGAACAAATCACAACATTCACCCCCAGTCAAGAGATCTGGGTTAAATCTATAGTTTTTTTGCTCACCATGCCACCCCAGTTTAGACCTGGTCATATGCAAATCAGTCTTGACCCTGTGCCTCATGGGAACAGTCCAGCCCGAACTGCCAAGCCAGGTCCTCTCTGGACCGGAAACAAGCCTCCTAGGACCGGTTTTGAGGTTTCACCCCTCATCAGTCAGGATAGCTTGATTCCAGTGGCATAGTGAGCCCGGGACCCTCGTCTGGGCAGTCTGGGCATACCCGGCGCACTTAGGGCGAGAAAGCAAAAGACACACAATTGATGGACGGAATGCAGAACAAATCAAAACATTCACCCCCATTCAAGAGATCTGGGTTAAATCCATCATTCTTTTGCTCACCATGCTACCCCATTTGAGACCTGGCCATGTGCAAATCAGTCTGGAGTCAAGCTATCCTGGATGATGAGGGCTGAAAGCCCGAAACCGGTCCTAAGATGCTTGTTTCCAGTCCAGGAAGGACCTGGCCTGGCAGTTCGGGCTGGACTGTTCCCATTGGGTGCAGGGTCGAGACTGATTTGCATATGGCTGGGTCCTAACTGGAATGGCATGGTGAGCAAAAAAACGATGGATTTAGACCCAGATCTCTGTTCTGGGTGAATGTATGACATTGTTCTGCATTCTGTCCATCAATTGTTCTTTTTGCATTTGTCACCCTGAGTGGAACGGGTATGCTCAGACGTGAGTCCCGTGCTCTCGATGCCACTGGAGTCAAACTATCCTGGCTGATTAGGGCTGAAAGCCCGAAACCGGTCCTAGGAGCCTTGTTTCCATTCTAGGGCGGACCTGGCCTGGCATTTCGTGCTGAACTGTTCCCATTGAGCGGAGGGTCAAGACTGATTTGCATATGGCTGGGTCCAAAATGGAATGGCATGGTGAGCAAAAAAACAATGGATTTAATTCCAGATCTCTGTACTGGGGTGAATGTATGACATTGTTCTCCATTCTGTCCATCAATTGTTCTTTTTGCATGTTTAAAGGGCAGAAGGAGTGACGGAGCTTGGGCACTTAGAGCTGTTTCAAAGTGCCCAGCTTCCAATGAGAATGGAAGCCTTGGTAGTCTTCAAAGCAGTGCTGCAGCCCTACACATGAAAAATTGTTATTTTAAGCAGGAGGTTTGTTCAATAGTCATATTTTATTTGCTAAACTCGTTAGCATGTATCTTGTTACATATTAGGATGTTCTCACAACAATCGCGCATGCTGATGGAAGGGAATACTTGAATTAATCTCAGTCACTGTTAATTACTCTAGCTGCCATTCCAATCCATTGTTTTTCAGCTTGTCTGTGCCATTACAGACTGGAACCACAAAGCGTTACTTATAATGCACAGCACAGTTATAGGACTACAATACATGGTGGAAATCCTGTTTACAATCTTGAGACACTACACCTTTCTGTTCCCAATCCCACTAATGGAGTTGGTAGAGTCAGTAATCCCTGGCATCTAATCTTGGAGACTGCACTGATTAGGCACAGGCTCTGTTCACTCAGTCACCCCCAAAGCCTATGCACCCAACAGTTCAGTTCCCTTTTCTCTTCGTGGATTTATTCTTAAACTTCTGTCTGCTGTTCATTCTTTGTTCTCACATAGTTTTCAAGTCTCATGGTTACCTGCATTTCCCAATTCTTGCTGCTCTGATGCAATTGTATTCCTCACTGAGAGTCTTACGCTCAGCAGACTTGAAGCTGGCCTCCATATCCCATCAGAGAAGAACCAGAGTGGCTGCAGTTCTTTCCCTGTCCTTGCTCCAGCCCTTTAGAGCTCTTTGTCGGCTTCACTAAGAAAGACTCAAAACCACTTAATTATTCAGAAGCAACTAAAAACCTGATTGTTCTTCTCCTTGACCTAGCCTGCCTTCCTCTTCTGCTATCGTCTTACTAGTGACTGGCACCAGGAATCCCTCTTCTGGGGCAGTTGGGCGCTTAAGAAATCTTCTTAACATAACATTTGCGTGTTGCAGTACGGGCAGGTGTGTGCAGGTGTGTGATGCCCCCGTGCTATGGTCCTGCTCTTGCAGCTTCTGAGCCTTTAGGGCTGAGGTGGTGACCATGCCTGGAACTTGCATAATTCAGGGATTTCAACACATCATCTCTCTGAAGCAGCTCCCTGAGCATCCACTCCGGAGAACTTACTGACCCCTGCCTGCCGCACATCTTCCACAGGGCCGCCATTGCATCTGTCAACATGCAGCTAGCACACTTCATTGAATCTACCAACATCCTAGACACCTCTCAATCTGGATTCCGCATTAATCACTGCACCAAGACTGCCCTCATTGCCACCACCGATGACGTCCATGCCCTTCTCGACCAAGGCCACACGGCGCCCCCTCATCCTCCTGGACCTATCAGCAACTTTCAACACCGTCTCCCACTGCACTCTAGCCACCAGGCTCCACGATGCCACCATCCGAAGAATAGCCATAAAGTGGATATGATCTTTCCTCTCAGGGAGAGCACAGAGAATAAGACTCCCGCCTTTCCTCTTAGAACCAACAGATATCTGATGCGGAGTACCCCAAGGATCCACTCTCAGCCCCACACTCTTCAATGTCCACATGGTGCCCCCGCAACCATCGTTAGAAACCACAGACTCAACATCGTCTCCAACGCCGATGACACCCAGCTCATTCTCTCCCTCACCAAGGAACCAAACATCACCAGGTGCAATTTCCAAGAAGGGATGAAAACCTTTGTGACTTGGATGAGCAACAGCTGCCTGAAGCTCAATGCAGAGAAAACTCATCCTCGACTCCATCCCCTATGCATGGGACAACACCTGTTGGACCCCAACCCTCCAAAACCCACCCACCCCAATGGACCACGCACGCAACCTCAGCATCATTATCGACTCTTCACTCACCATGAATCGGCAGATCAATGCCGTATCCTCCCCATGCTTCAATACCCTCCACATACTTTGCAAGACATTCAAGTGGATCCCCGCCCCGACTTCAGGAAAACCGTCACCCACGCACTCATAACCAGCAGACTGGACTACAGAAACGCTCTCTATGCCGGAATGAACAGAAAACTCCTCCACAAACTCCAAACTGCCCAGAACGCTGCAGCCAGACTTTTCCTCGACATCCCACGACATGACCACATTACCCAACACCTCCGCGACCTCCAATGGCTCCCTGTCGAAAGAAGAATAACCTTCAAACTTCTTAAACACGCTTACAAACCCCTCAACAACACTGGACCCCAATACGTCAACGACCGAATCTCCTGCCACGCCACCAAGAGAAACCTCCGCTCAGCTGACCTCACCTTAGCCACCGTATCTTGTTTCTACAGGACCTAGGCAGGTCTCCTACCTCGCAGCCAAGACCTGAAATGAACTCCCCCATCACCTCCAATGAAACCTGACACTGCACACCAATTCAGAAAGAACCTGGCTCTTCGAATGACCCCAACGAAGCTGCTCACACCCTCCTCCTTCAGCCCCTTGAGAACCTCACGGGTGAGTAGTGCGCTCTACAAAACCCTGATTGATTGATTGATTGATTGAGCTCCTGTCTTCCACAGTTGCAGTCTCTCCAGGCCAGGTTGGAATGGGATGAGCTTGACTACATCAGCTGTGGCCTCAGTTGGCCATATGCAGATGGAATTGTGGCCTGTAGCTGATCACCACTATTGTGGATGACTTCTGGTAGTTGGCTAATCAGTGTGCGCTTCTCAGCAAAGACAGAGCACACGGACTCCAACGTCAGCAGTGGAAGCACTAATATTTTAGTCTCAGAAGACTGTAGGACACACTTGATATTTGATTTTTGTAGCAGTCTTGATGTGGTTCTTGACCAAAACTATTTTGGGAGAAAGGGAGTTCCCTCCACTCAACGGTCACTCCTACATTTGCTTCCTGGTAGTTGCTCGCGCTCTCTGGTCTTTTCCATGCTCAAAACATGCTAGGCTTTTCCATGCTCAAAACATGCTAGGTTTCTCCTCCTGGAAGGTTTCTTCTACTACAGTGCCCAGGCACACTCCATCCATTAATTAGCAACCAGACAGAGTTCTACGTTCAAGGCAGACCCTCAAATCCTCTAGGAGTAAGTGCACCTTTCTGGTGATGTCCCCTCATCTTCCGGAGACTTGCCCTCATACATAAAGTTCTTTGAATACTCTGCAGAGCACTCCTTTCCAGGTTTTTCATTGGCCATGAAAAACTTGGAACAGGAACAAAATAGGATGGATTGGATCGCACTTGTGTGCACATATTCTTGACAGGGATTGTGGATCACTGTGTGAGGTTTTCATAATCGGTTTGGTTAGGTTCTCCTTTAAATGTGTTCCTCAGACACAGCCCTTGTGCAAGTATGTGGTTTTCACAGCAGGTGCCAATGATGCTCACTCCATGCAGGAGTATCCAATACAATGGCACAATGAAGCATGAGATCTCTACGCCCGGCTGTCACCAATTTCTAAGGGGAGCTCTGTCTCCATCCTCCTCCACTTCAGGTTCTCAGTCTCCGCACTCCAGTCAAAGAAATGCAATCTGTAGTCTACTGTCTGGGGAAGCTGTACCCACCATCCATATTGTGCCATGGTAAGCCTGGGGTCATCCAAAATGAATCCCAATGGTCCCAGTACTCAGAAGCCCACTATAAGCTACTACCATACATGTGTCACACACTCACAAAATGTGCACAACACACAGCCAGACACACACACACACACAATAAATACTAATCTATTATACTGTTCTGGGTGATGTTTTTAATGGCTGGACAAAAGCCTGAAATTCTAAATAAGTTTTAGAACATAACTGGCAATGTAGAATAAATGAAGCATACATTTCATTTTAAGACTTCTGTAAAGGGGTGTTTCCTGTTGAGTGAAGTATGCTCTTCCTATAAATAAAATGCAGAGGGCAATAATGTGCAGGGTGTGGGCCCAGAATGAAATGAAGGTTCAAGTAGATCCAAGCACTTTTAAATGAGCAACATTCTTTCAAGTTAAGAGGCATGAGGATCGCTCAGCATAGAGGGCGGGAGGAAGAATCCTTTGGCACTGCCAACGGGAACTACCCCAGGGTGGGATCACTGACCAAAGAATACATTCTTGTGTCCCAAGTTTCACAGTAATAACTTCCTCTCACTGGGCCTTATTGGGTGCTGACACTGGATGTAATGGTACTGGGCAGCAATTGCCCTCTCAGACCCTCGGATGCAGCTTCAGGCTTGCACAACATAGCCACAGAATCAGTGGTGGATCCTCCGCTAAGGCGGAGGAGCATCACCCCACTGACTTCAATAGGAAAAAGAAAATGATAATAACATATCGTTCTTATCATTTTAATTTTCCCATTGAAGTGAGTGGCTCACAGGTGGGGAAGGGCTGGTCAGAGCAGGGAGAGGAGTGGTTTGCACTACTTAAGTGCGCAGGACTGCTTGGCCAGCCCAAGAGAGCCGGCCAAACAGTCCTGCACGCTTTTTAGCTTCCCCACCAGGCTGCAAGTACGCAGCCTAGTCAGGAACATGCAAAGCCTCCCAGTCCCCATCTGAGCACCGTGGTTCAGTGTTCAGACCAATAACAACGCAGCATTGCAGCATTGTGATTGGCTATGGGGAGCCTGTGTGCCTCCTGCTCCTTGCTGCAGCCAGTGGAGACAGGAAGAAGAGGACGGAGAAGTGGCGGTGGCCAGCCGGCCCAGGTAAGTGTTTTGTTAATTTATTATCTCTATCCATCCCTTTATTTTTACTTTCCGCCCCGCAAACACCCCCGCCCCTCCTCTTCCGATCGGTAGCAGCCACTACTGCCCAGTACGGCTCTCTCAAAGTACCCAACTCGCCTCCGGTTTACAGCTTGGCCATCCCTCCAATTTTACTTTCTTTCTGTGCCGTAACCTCCTTTCCAGTGAATGTGCACAACGTTTTCAATGTGCATGACAACACAGACTTCACGGCAGAATAGGACACTCACACTTCCACCTGATCTCTATAGCTTCTGGTTTTCAGAAGGAGAACTCCTTACGGCTTTTCTGGTACAGCACGTCCTCACATGACAGTCCTAAACACAGTCTTAAACAGGGAAACGTATACCTATGTTAAAGTACTACACAATGGACAGAGTGCCGAATAAATCAGACATTCACCTGAGGCAAGAGATCTGGGTTAAATCCATTGTTCTTTTGCTCACCATGCCACCTCCGTTTAGACCCAGCCATATGCAAATCAGTCTTGACCCTGTGCCTTATGGTACCAGTCCAGACCGAACTGCTAAGCCAGGTCCTCCTGGACCGGAAACAAGCATCCCGGGACCAGTTTCTGGGTATTACCCTTCATCAGCCAGGCTAGCTTGAATACAGAGGCCCAGTCAGCAAGGGACCCATGTCTGGGCATAACCATCCCACTTAGGGTGAAAAGTGCTATGCAAACAAATGATGGACGGAAATGCTGAATAAATCATACATTCACCCCCAGTCAAGAGATCTGGGTTAAATGCATCATTCTTTTGCCCACCATGCTACCCCAGTTTAGACCCAGCCACATGCAAATCAGTCTTGACCCCATGCCTCATGGGAACAGTCCAGACCAAACTGCCAAGCCAGGTCCTCCCTGGACTGGAAGTACGGGCTTGACTGTTGCCATGAGGCACAGGGTCAAGACTGATTTGCATATAACTGGGTCTGAACTGAGGTGGCAAAGTGAGCTAAAGAATGATGATGGATTCAACCCAGGTCTGTGACTTGGGAAGAGTGTTTAAAAAGTTTCAGTGCTCTGTCCATCATCTCCTTGTGTTTGCATTGTCCGCCCTGAGTTGGCAGGGTATGCTCAGACGTGGGTCCCTTTCTCACTTTGCCACTGGGTTCAAGCTAGCCTGGCTGATGAAGGGTGTTACCCAGAAACCGGTACAAGGATGCTTGTTTGTCGTCCAAGGAAGATATGGCTTGACAGTTCGGGCTGGACTGTACCTGTGAAGCTCAGGGTAAAGACTGATTTGCATATAGCTGGGTCTGAACCGAGGTGGCGAAGACTGTGGGTGGGTGTCTGAAAAGTTTCAGCCCTCCGTCCCTCATCTCCTTGGAGTCAGCCTCTCTAACCACTGCACTACACCTCCGCCTGTATGGCAGCATGTGCGCTGCTGTTTCCATCATTCCGGCTCAGCACAGACAGTTTCACTATCTGATTAGTTCACCCAAGCCCAGCGTGCACAGGTGGTGAAGGCGCAAAAATGCATGATAATGCATTTTAATGCAGTGATGCAGCCCACCAAATTAAAAAGCCTTAGTCTAACGCCTGATGTGTGGGAATTGGCAAGGCTGCTGACTGTTAAATATTATTGAAGTATATGATCTCTGCCACCATCATTGCTCTTCCACCTCTGGAGCAGAGTCATTTTTGGGTGTTGGGAAGTGAGATCAATTGTCCAATCATTGTGGCCACCTACATTTTTGACACATTAGGTAATATTTTAGTTTTAGTGTTCTTTTTAGCGAGATGCTTGTGTTATGTTAATTTTACCACTTTCATATTCTGTACTGTTATTTGAGTGCAAGGTGATGCAATCTCAATTAGTGCGAAATCACTGAAAATACAAATTATTACTCCTCAGAATTTTTGAAAGCCTGAAAGCTTGGGCAGAAGCCGCCAAGAGGAATTTAGACACACATGGTACATACAATTTGAGGAAATATTCGATTAACCCATTCTATGTGTCAGTATTTAATTTTTCCAAATTGTGAATTCTGTTACTTTTACATTTACTTTTCACAGTATATTTGTAAAACTGCAGGTACACTAATTAAACGAATGAAACAAAGGTGGAGATGCCCGAATTGCACAGTAATTTGCACCATCTTCTTTTTGTAACTACTTGCAATAAACTCGAATTGTCACGATTGGGGCATTAATAACATGTCACACATAGGCACAATGCAAACAGAAATGTGACACATATGCTGAACGACAACTTGGTGGCTATGAGTATAGTACCTCAGCGACCATTTCATAAAATAGTCAGTGAGCTTTTGGCTGGCTGCTCCGCCATGCGGTGCTGGGTTACTGCAGAGCCTCTTTGGCAAATTCTGTCACATGTGAGCCCAGCTTGGCTGGGAGATAGTAGGCTAGTGACTGTGGTATATACAGTAGAGTTATTCGGACTCACGTCTCATGTCTTGAGGCAAGGTCTGACTAGGAACCTTGAGACTAGAATGTGGTGATGTCACAGTTACACTAAGCAGTAGGGATGACAGTGTAAGGAGCAGGGTGAAGCAGGTTAGATGCTGATTGGATGAGGTCTTATTATATGAATAAACAGCTTGTGTTTGGTCAATGCTACTGTCTTATCGTGTTCCTTCGTGTGGGTCCTTGTCACACTGGGGACGGGAAAGGAATGCTGAGGACCCTGGAACAAACTGATGATCAGAGACTTCAACAACGGAGTGCTGTCTAATGATGCTGTCCTTACGTCATTGACTGCAGCACTGAAACAGCCCTGCTGCACGTGATCGACCATGCGCTGCATAAACTCGATTCAGGGGAGTCTTGTTGTTAGAACCGGGGTCCTGGGCACCACTGACTCCGACACTGTAGCTTGGCGCGAGGCAGGTAGGCACACCCGAGGCTATGTGTGAAGTAGTTGTGCAGCACAATCTCACACCGACACAGTAAAGCACACAAAATAAGGAGACATCACTCCAGTTCCATTTACAAGAAAAAGCATCTTTATCTATTTCTTGTCAGGATTAGAACTGCAAAGTTCGCACATTTATTTATTTAAGCAATTTATAGAGCGTGCAAATACCCGTGGGTGTCTCGGCGCTATAGACGCAAGAGGCAGTAGTGAAGTGGTGTGCTGCTCATTGGTTGAAAAGCCAGGTTTTTATTAGCTTCCTGAAAGGCGGTAGCATTGGGCAAGATTTAATTTGCTGAGGGAGGGTGTTCCACAGTCTGGCTGTAGCAACGGTGAATCTTTTGTCCCCCCAGGTGATCTTATTTGTGCAGGGAATCATAAGTAGGTTGGCAGTTAAGGATCGTAGTGTTCTGTTTGGCAAGTGAGCACAGAAGGCTTTTTTTTAGAATGTCCGGCGCCGGTGTTATGAATGGCCTTGAAGGCAATGCAGAAGGCCTCAAATTTTATACGACTTGTGATTGGTAGCGAGTGCAAGTTTCGCACCACCAGGGAGATGGATTTGTACTTGGGGGTACCTGTTATTAACCTTGCAGCGGCATTCTGCACCATCTGTAGTTTGTTAGTGACCTTTTTCTGGGCGTTCAAGAGCAGGCCATTCAATAGTCAATTTTGGACATGACTAGAGTGCCAATCAGGGTTTTTCCTGCGCTGGGTGGAAGGAAGGGTAGCAGTTGCTTGATCATTCTTAGTGTGTAAAAGGAAGACGTGACAATGGCATTGACATGAGCTGAGAATGTTAGTTTATCGACAAACATGACGCCCAGGTTTCTTACTTTCGGTACTGGAGGGGGTGGAGGTCCCAGGTTGGTAGGCCACTATGTGGGGGACGATGTTGGGTGTAAATTGTCAAAAATCATTACCTCCGTTTTGTCGGAGTTTAACTTTAGGAACTTTTTGGCCATCCATGAGCTGATGGCGAGCATACCAGTTTGAAAACTGGCCGCAATTGCTCCTTCATCGTTGTTAATTGCAAGCACCAGCTGTGTGTCATTGGCGTAAGATGTCAACCCCATCCCATGGGCCTTGATGACCTTGACCAGGTCCGACACATAGATATTAAACAGTGCCGGACTCAAGGATGATCCTTGTGGCACACCACATGGGAGGGTAAATGGCGAGGAGTTATAGTCGCCGAGACTCACTGGCTGAGTGCTATTGGCCAGGAATGAAGCCAGTAAATCTTTGGCTTTGAGTTTAATGCCCATGTTTGAGACACAGTCAATCTGGGTGGCATGATCGACCGGGTCAAAAGCTGCTGATAGATCCAGCAGTATCAAAACTGCTGCTCCACCTTGGTCTCGGATTTTGTCTGCTGCTTTGGTAAGGGGTGTTTCTGTGCCGTGGCCATTCCTAATGCCGAATTGTGTCACATCCAAGAGATTGTTTTCTTCGATGAAATGAGCTAGCTGTCAAAGATTTTAGCTGGGAAGGGGAGGGTTGTGATGGGTCTGTAATTCTTTGTGTCTAGCGGGTCGAGATGATGTTTCTTCAGCAGAGGTTTAATGGTTGCCTTTTTCCAGGTTGCTGGGTAGATACCGGTGTTGAACATGGCATTACAAATGTCTGTGATTTAGGGGCTAGTTGATCGGTAATGAGTTTTGATACTGAGGCTGAGCATGGATCTGTAGGGGAACCTGATTTGATGGTGAGGATGAGGTCATAAATTTGTTTGGATGAAACTTGTTTAAATTGCGAGAAGGAAGGAGAATTGTTACGATTATCAATAGGGGTCGGAAAATCATTTTTTGTTTGCGTGGCGAAGTTGTCATATATTTTGCTGACTTTATCTTGAAATGCGCTAGCTAAGGAGTTACACAGGTCCTGGCAGGGTGGTGGTGGAGGGTTTACTTTAGATCTTGATGGTTTGGTAACTACCTGGAAGAGTAATTTATTAGAGTCTTGGGCCATTTCTATTTGATTTGTGTAATATTTGCTTTTTTCTGAGATGATGAGCTGTTTATATTGGAAGATGTCCATTTTATTTATTTATTTATTTATTTTATTTATTTCGATTTATATAGCGCGTTATAACCCAGGGGTCTCTAAGCGCTTTATCGAGATCAGGGTCCAAACATCGAGTACTGTGGAGAACAACTGTTCATAAAAAAGAAAATTATAAAACACCCCATGCTTGCTGGAAAAGCACTGTTTTTAGTTTTTTTCGGAAGGCCAACAAATTGATCTCCTTCCGTAATTCCGCTGGCAGCTTATTCCAGGCTGTTGGGAGCAGACATGAAAAGGCACGTCCACCTACTGTGGCCAATCTACAACGTGGTTGAATAAGAAGAGAGGCGTCAGCAGATCGAAGTGTTCGTGCGGGGCAATAGGGGATAAGGCGAGATTTCATGTACATTGGAGCCTTACTGTACAGGGCTTTGTGAACAATGCACAATCCCTTGAACATCACCCTTTGCTTAACCGGCAGCCAGTGTAGTTCTTGCATAAGGGGAGATGCATGAGCATTCCTTGGTTTTTTAAAAATAAGCCTAGCAGCGTCGTTCATGACAACCTGCAGCTTATACAAGAGTTTTTGTGGCAGTCCTATATATAGCGAGTTGCCATAATCTAGCCTAGCCAGGATTGTGGCGGAGACTGCTCGCCTTAGAGTGGAAAAGGACAACAAAGGTGAAACTTTTCTAAGTTGTCGGAGGAGGCCAACGCAAGTCCCTAACACCGTCCTCACTTGTTTTTGCATAGACAGCCTGCCGTCCACCTGGATGCCTAGACTCTTGACCACAGCAACTGGTTCCGGAGGTGACCCTAATTCTCTAGGCCAGAAATCCTCAATCCATGGGTTCCCTGCGATGGTGATTGGCAGTACCTCGGTCTTATCCGGGTTGATTTTTAATGAATTTCTGGACATCCAGTTGGCTGTATGCTTCAAGATGTTCTGCAGTCTTACGAGGCCACCCGGACCCTGGTCGAGTTGGATTACTATTTGGGTGTCATCCGCATAGTTATATACATGGCAGTCCATCTGGTTGAGCAATCTAATCAGGGGTTGTAAATAGATGTTAAAGAGTAGGGGCGACAGGGCAGACCCTTGTGGCACTCCGCAGGTGATCGCTGAAGTGGTGGAAAGAAGGTCACCAAGCTGTACTCTCTGAGACCTCCCTTCGAGGAAGGAGGAGAGCCAAGCGTGTGCTATGCCCACGATGCCGAAATCCATCATCCGCGACAATAGTTGTTTATGACAGACGGTATCAAATGCCGCGGAGAGGTCTAACAGCACCAGGGCACTTGGAATTTTCTTATCTGCCCTGTTCCTCAAATCATCCAGAATGGACAGCATAACGAGTTCCGTGCTGTGATTCGCACGGAACCCAGCTTGGTTTGGCTCAAATAGGTTGTTATTCTCCAGATGTTCCGACATGATAGTGAGTACGTGTTGCTCAACCACCTTCGTCAGAAACGGCAGCTGAGATATGGGCCTGAAATTCTTTAGGCATTTCACATCCGCCCCAGCCTTTTTCCGCAGAGGAATCAGCCGAGCTTCCTTAAAGAAAGACGGAACTTGGCCTGTTAGTAAAGAAGTATTTAGTAGGTTCAAAATTTCGTCCTCTATGCCTGGCAGTGCTAGTTTAAACACCTCTGGTGGGCACGGGTCTGCCAAGGAGCCCGATTTAAACCGACTCAAAAGAGCTGGCAACCTTTCCTTCGTAATCAAGGAAAAGGCCGTTAACGGACTAGACACCAATGTTCTGCCAGGTGTATCCAACGAGGGACAGTCAAACTCGGGGGTTGTGGCAATCTCAGCTACTAGGTCAGAGATTTTGTTGACAAAAAAATCATGAAATTTTTGGCAGTCCTCTTGCATGAACTCCAAAGTTTGTTCTTTGTTTTTCCTGAGTTCCATGAGGACTTTAAAGACTTCTTTCTGAGGGTTATTAGCAGTCGTTATTCTCTCCTCAAAGAACTCTGCTTTCCTGGCTATAATCGCCTGTTTATATTGAGCGAGTGCCTGTGTATACTGGCTCCGTGAGTTGGAATCATAATGCTTCCGCCAGGCTCTTTCTAATTTCCGAAGTCCTCGTTTCCTCTCCCTAAGGAGTTCATTGTACCAGGGGGCCCCATGTCCTCTACTCGTTATATTCAACCTACGTATAGGTGCCACGTGGTCCATAGTCTTCCTAAGTTTGTCCAATAATTCTTTACAAAGGACCTCAGAGTTATCTGTCTTAGTGTTAGGAGATGGATGGGTTCGGAGATGGTCCAACATTTTATCTCCATGTATGTTTTTCCATTTCCTAACCGCCTTCCATCCTTCCCTAGGCTTCATTGTTTGTTTATCCAGCAGGAACTCGCCTTTCACCAAAAAATGATCAGACCAAACACATGGCTGGGCCACCACTGTATCTTGTACAGGAGGTGTTGTCCAAATCAAGTCCAGGGTATGACCCTTGACGTGTGTGGGACCCTTCACTAGTTGGACAAACTCCAAAGATATCAATGCCTCATCAATCTGAAGAGCCTGTCCTTCCTTTGGTGCTTTCTCCCAGTGATAGTTAAAGTCACCCATGATAATCACCCTATCGTATCTTGAGCGCGTATCTTGAGCTAATCTCAGGAATGAATCAGGGAAATCCGACGATGCCCACGGGGGGCGATAAACTAAAAGAATGACTATGCAGTCTGTCCCCAACTTGAGTCTAACACTCAGCACCTCAGCGCCACCCATATTTTCGGCAAGGAGTCTTTCACCCTGTAGGCGTGAGCTATATAGAAGGGCCACCCCACCCCCTCTCTTCGTATCCGCTCTATTTAGGTGTAGCGCCGAAAATTGCGCTGGCAGTGATGCAATGAGATCTGACATAGAGGTGTCCTCTAACCATGTCTCCGTTATTCCCAGAACATCCAGTTCCCCATCTTCCAATAAACTAAATACCTCCAAGTTGTGTTTCTGAAGGGAGCGAGTGTTAAGGAGTCCATAATGCAGACCACGAGCCTTGTGCACATGTTGTTGGCTCAGCTCTATCCTAGGCACTTTTAACAGTCCTAACTGATCGAGTGTGACAGCACACTCATGCCTAATAGCAGTTTTTCCATGATTTAATTCCCATACCTCACCTCTGTTGTACGTGAGACGTGGACCTGGGGTCGTGGCCCCGGGTCCCGTTAGGTCACGGACGGGCACAGATGGGCTCGACTCTGGCGTGACTCCGGCGTGCTCATGCTGCGCGACTGCATGGCCGCCCTAAATAGCTGCCTCTGAGCAGCTAGTGCGCAACCAAAGATGGCGCCAACAAGCGTCCCGCTTTTCCCCCAGTGTGGCTGCCGCCGGTAATATCAAAGGAGTAAAAGCTAAGGGATGCAGGGACCCGCTAAAGTGCGGTGTCTTAACAATTAGTGTGCAAGTATGAGGCGTAGTTTTAAAAACAGGGGAAAATTCAATTTAAACAAAATCAAATATCACATAGGTATTTTTAAAACGAGGTTTCCCTCCAGCAATCAAACACTAAAAATATCACACAAGTATCACACAGGTATTTTTAAAAACGAGGTTTCCCTCCAGCAGTAAAGTGCATTCTGCAAAGAGCCCTGCTCACGTTTGTAACGTCAGCAGGCTTTGTCGGCGGTGTTATAGTCTCTGCGTCAGTGTCTCTCGAGGTTCTTACAGCGTTGTTTTTCCAGTCTAAGGGCGTCGGAGAACCAAAGTGCTGACGCGAAGGTTCATTTTTTGATCAAATTTATTTTTATTTTCTTATTAAGACAAAACAGTGCGATATTAGGACAATTACAACCAGAAACACTTCTGTCGCCCCTTGTGTTGTACCCAATTTCAGAAATCTGATCCCGGGGGATAAATGCCATGTGTCCATGTATGCTGGCGAGGGTAATACCCATCAAAATGATGCACAGTACAGCTCCTGTACCCAACCCCCCTCGAGGTCCACCCTAACCCCAACTATCCCCCCCCCTTGAACGTCCCCTCTCCCCCCTACCAACCCCCTCCAGTGTGTTCCGCTGAGTAATCACTTGGAATCCAGCTGGACCCCTATCATTTCTTCTGTTTCTTGTCTCTTGGAGGTTTATGAAACTCATCCACCAGTCTGAGGACTTTGAGATATTTTGGGCATGTAAGCTCATGGAATTCATGGGACAGCAAAGAGACCAATGGTGCCCATGTTTTTCGAAAGGTGTCTGATGTTTGTGTAAGAGAGGCTTGTATGCGCTCCATCCCCATTATATACCATATCCGATGGAGCCATCCCATGTGTGTGGGTTTCCGTGGAGTTCCCCAAAGTGAGAGGATGTGTTGTGTCGCTGCCCCCATTGCCAGCCCCATTTGTTTCCCCTGGAGTGACTTGAGGTGGAAGGTGAGTTTGTTGGGCAGGCCCAGGATCGCATACTCTGGGAAGCGGGGAATCTCTGTCTCGAAATATAGGTCTATATCCCGGAGTACCACCTCCCAATATTCCTGTACCCCTGGGCATTCCCATAGCAGGTGAAGCATGGTCCCTGTGGGCCCGCATCCCCTCCAGCACATGGGATCCCGACTAGGGTTACTCTGGTGCAACCTCTCCGGGGTCAAGTGCCAATAATAGGCCACCTTGGCCCCCGACTCCCGACTGGCCATGTTGCGAGCCGTGTGGTGCGCCCGGTAGAAGATGTCCTGCCATTCCTTATCCGAAAGCGAGCGTCCCAGCTCTCGCTCCCATCTTTTCTGCCCCGCAGATCTAGTCACTGGCGGGGGGGGTCAGCAGCTTATACAGTTCCGTAATCGCACGTTTATCCGTGGATTTGGTTAAGAGCCACTTCTCGTATGGCTTGAGAGAGCGGCCCACATGTGGGATGGTATCTTTGTGAGTAAGCCAGTGCCGTAGCTGAAAATATTGGAAATTTTGCGGCTTATCTATGGAGTACCCAGCCTTTATAGCGTCCAGTGTCATAAAGCCCTGTAGATCAAATAAGTGCCCGGCCGAGTTGCACTCGGTCTGTCGCCACTGCGGGAAGGAATCAGGATCCATCCCAGGCGGGAACGCTGGGTTGTCAAGCAGGGGCGTCATTGGTGACGGAAAGGATGTAAGGTCTCTGGATACTGCCACAGCGTCCCACACCCGGAGGATCGTTCTGGTAATGGGAGACTTTTTTAATGTATACCGGCCGGTCTGGGCGAGCCAGGAATGGGATTCGTCATAGCCGCATTCCCGCCATCGCCCTGTCCTGGAACAGCCAGTGTTTCTCCGAAGTTGGCCTGGACCATTCCAAGAGATATCGTAGCTGTGCTGCCTGGAAGTATCGCTGCAGGTCAGGGACGCCTAGCCCTCCCTCCGCTGGAACCCGCGTGATCAGGTCGCGCCGTATCCTAGGACGTTTACCGGCCCAAATGTATTGCTGAATAGTGTCTTGTAACTTTTTAATTATACCTATCGGAGGGGTGACCAGGATGGTCTGGAACAGGTATAGCACCCTTGGCAGTATGGACATTTTAACAGCGGCCACCAGACCCAGCCAGGACAGCCGCTGTTGACGCCATCTCAGAATATCCCCCCGGATGCGCGAGAGAAGCTTGGTGTAGTTTAGTTCAACCGTCTGGGCGGTTGTGGGCGTCAAGTCAATCCCCAGGTAGGGCAGCTCCATTTGCGTGGACAACCCTCCCAGTTGGAGCGAGCCTCTGTTGGCTTGGTGGGTATTACTCCCCAGTGGAAGGATCACTGATTTCCCAACGTTCATTTTAAAGCCTGATACTTTCCCGAACCGCTCAATTTCCTCCAAAAATGCTGGTACCGAGACCCTAGGGTTGTCCACGGCAACTAAAATGTCATCCGCGTACAAGCTTATAGTTTGTTCTGTGCCCCCAAATGTAATGCCATTGATGGCCTGGTTGTCCCGCACTCGTTGGGCGAAAGGTTCAATACAGAGGGCGAATAGCAGCGGCGAGAGCGGGCACCCGTGCCTCGTGCCTCGGCGAACGTCAAACAGTTTGGAGCTTGTCCCGTTCACCTTGATCGTTGCTTGGGGCGACGTGTAGCAACTCGCCACCCAAGCCCTGAACCTATCACCCACGCCAAATCTCGCCATCGTCCTGTCTAGATGGATCCAGTCCACTCTGTCGAACGCTTTTTCGGCGTCGACTGATAGAAGGGCAGCGTCTGTAGCGTTATAGTGTGCTTTATCAATCACGTGCATCAGGCGCTTGGTGTTGTCAGCGCATAGACGGGAGGGTATAAAGCTGATCAGGTTCTATTATACCTGGGAGGCAAGGGTCCAGTCTCGCAGCCAGAATCCCTGTAAAGAGCTTTAAGTCGAGGTTGAGGAGTGAGATCGGCCGATAGGCCGAGCACCGGGACGTGTCTTTGCGCGGTTTCGGCAGGACTATAATGTCTGCCTCCAGCATCTCTCGGGGGATCGATCCCGGGCCCCGAAAGGAGTTGAATAGTTTCGTCAATACGGGAGCTAGGAGGGGGCAGAAGGATTTATAAAAGCCCGCGGAGAACCCATACGGGCCCGGCGCCTTAAGCGGTTTGAGACGCGCAATGGCCAAAATCACCTCTTCCAGTCGTATGGGGGCATCCAGAGCCCCGGCGTTCGCCTCATTAAGGGTCGTTACATTAGCTCCGTCTAGGTACGCAGTCCCTGCCTCAGCATCTGAGGCCGGATCAGCCTTGTAAAGTCTGGCATAGAATGCCCTGAACGCCTCCGCAATGCGGTCGTCCTCTCGGAGTTCCCCGCCACCTTCCTCTTGAATGACTGGGATCTTAGACCGGACAATTTTCGCTTTAAGTTTACTGGCCAGCAGACGGCCTGTCTTATCCCCCCCACGTAGTACGTGTGCTTGAGACGCAATGCTGCGTATTCCGCCCGGTCTAGATCGAGGCTCGCAAGCTGCGCTCTGGCTGCCTTCAACTTGCGCCAGATCCTAGGGGCCCCCGTCAGGCTATGTACCCTCTCCAGCTCCAGCACCTGTGCTGCCAGCTCCAGGCGTCGCTCCTTCCGTTCCCTATTGTCCGCAGCCGAGATTGCTATTAACTCCCCTCTGATGACCGCCTTGAGTGCCCCCCAGACTGCTGTCATGGCCACATCCCCCGTGTCGTTCTGGCTTAAATAATCCGCGATGCTCCGGGAAAGTTGCCGTGTGACCCCCTTGCGGGAGAGTAGAATCTCTCTGAGTCGCCATTTACCCTTATGTGACTGCATACGCGGGATCTGCAGGTGAAGCACTACCGCCTCGTGGTCTGACAGGGCCGCAGGGGCAACCTCCATGTCCTGTACCATAGGGGCCAACTCTGCAGAACCGAGAAAGTGGTCTATTCGGGCATATGTACGGTGCACATGTGAGTAAAAGGTGTACCCCGGGGCTGTGGGATGGATCTCCCTCCATGTGTCCAGGAACCCCCTGCTAGCGAGCCAGCGCTTCCCCTCAGTAGAGAGAGCTCCGGAATCGCCGAACCTCCGCCCCGACCTATCCCTTTCGTTATCCATAACCAGGTTTATGTCCCCGCCTATCAGTGTGTGCCTCGAGTCCGTTCCCATGACCTCCAACAGTGCTCCTTTGAGGAATGTCTCCCTGTTGGAGTTGGGAGCGTAAACGGACCCCACCGTGATCGCCAAGTTCCCAATGAAAACAGTGTGGGCTAATAGTCTGCCTTTGATTTCTGCCACTTTGTCCCCCACCGGGCCTTTGAAGTTACTAGCAAAAAGAAGGGCTACCCCTGCCTTCTTCTCTACGGTGGAGGAGTAAAACTGAGTAGGGAAAGCCCTGGACTTCATGCGATGCCAGTCTTTGGCCAGCAAGTGTGTCTCTTGGAGAAGGCATATGGCCGCCCCGGAGTTCTCCAGATAGGAGAGTAATGCCCTTCTTTTGATAGGGTTATTGAGCCCTTTAACATTTAAGGTAAGAACCTGAATAGACTCATCAGCCATGGGGAGGTATGTACCCTATCTCGCTCTCCCGCTGTCCTGATCCAGAGCCACCCCAAACTCCCGCTCTCGCTGCCGTAGTGAATTGAACACACCGGAGCCCACCCCAATCCCCCTCACCACCCTTACCCACCCCCCACCCTGTGCCCCAACCCCAACTGAACTTGTGAACATTGTCCCAGGCCCGATATTGGCACAGTCCAGGTCTGTGGTAAAGTCTCAAAGGAGGGAGAACAGTGGCAGTGGCGGCTCCGAAGCCCCCCATCCCGCCCCCCCAACATGTAGCGAAATCAGAGTGCAACCGCACCCTCATCCGTGACCCCTCTCTGATCCTCAATCGTATCCTTGGAGACCTCCTTTATCGACGCTGCGTGCTCCTGCGCTATTGTCTCGGGGTCTGGCTTAAGTCCCTTCCTGGACAGACGTCTGCGTCCGACCGTCTGCCAGCCATCCCTTGTCATCCGTGGGGACCTCGGCTGGGAAGACTGCGCGCCAGGACTTTCCTCTGTGTCGCCACTCTCAGCGGTGATGCCCAGCAAGTCAGCCCAGCAAGTCGCATGTCTCCCGAAGGGATCTGAGCTGGTATAAGGCTCCTTTCCATTTGAAGATGAGTCTAAACGGATGCCCCCAGGAGTATGGGGTGCCATTATCGCGCAGGAAGGATGTGACCACTTTGAAGGCCTTCCTCTTTTGCAGAGTAATCGCAGATAGATCTTGGAACAGTTCGACCTTATAACCCTGAAAATGTAGGGGTTGCTTTTGGCGTGCCGCTTTCAGGATGCGCTCCTTGAGGGGGTAGTCGGGCAAAAAGGCTAGGATGTCTGGTGGTGGAGCAGGTGCTCGGCGTGCTAGGCCCACTCTGTGGGTTCTGTCTATTCGGATCTCAAAATCCGCAGGTTCCCCCAGGACGTCCCGAAACAAAGACTGCAGGTAGGCCGTGACATCGCTCCCCTCCGATTTGGACGGCACTCCTCTGACCCGTATGTTGTTGCGCCGAGAGCGGTTCTCGAGATCTTCCGTGTGGGTCTGCAGGTCCGTCTGTTGCTCGTGAAGTTTAATAATTTCCTGCCGCAGTAGGTCTACTTCTTCGCACCTAGCATCTCCAGAGTTCTCAATCCCTGCAACTCGTTCCCTGAGGTCATCCACATCTCGACGCAGCTCCCTGTATTCCCCGGCCATGTCTTGTTTAAGGGTCTTGAAATCTTCTCTAAGGGAGTTGAAAAGGGATTCCAGGAAGGATTTCGTGATAGGGGCTTCCTCCTCATCTCTGGCCCTCTCCTTTAGTTGGGCCGCAGTGGTCGTTTTGTCGGGGCTTTTCTCTCCTTTAGTCCCCCCTTTAGCCAGCATTTCGGGGATGGTGCGGCCCGCCCTGCGGTTCGAATTTGCCATGATGCCCCTCGTTATGACCCGGTGGGGCTCGACGGGTTGATGCCCCTCTTCGGCGGCCACGTGGTCAGGAGCGGGCTTGCGTAGGAAGCAGTGTGCGCGGACGGGGAGCGCCGGCGCCCTCTGTGCCCACTGGGTCTTCGGTGCAGGCGGGAACTCCAATGAAATGCGGCCGCCCTCTGGGCCTGCCAACGCTGAGCAGCAGGTGCCTACTCGGCGGGCCCGCCGCGATGCACGGCGCCCCCCCAGTCAGAGGGCCCGTGGCTGGGCAGTCAGTTCACCTCACGGGCCGGCCCCTCTCGTTGCTGAGCCGGCAGCTCTGTCTGCTCCACTGGATTGCGGCCTCTCCACAAGTTCAGTTGCCCCCAGGGGCTCGATAGGTGCCCCCCGATCTCACCCCTCGATTGCACGGACCATCCCCGAGACCTTGCGTCGGCCTCCGAATGCTACCCTTCGGCTACCTGGGGGGCTCGTGAGGATGTGCGGCCGCAGCCGTGTGCTGCCGGGTCACCAGCCCGTCTCTGTGTCGCTTTGCGGCCTACCGCTGCTCCCCGGGGGCTCGATTGCTGCCCCCTGAACCCGCAGCTGTGGCGCGACACCTCTCTCCCTCGCACCTCCTGGACTCCCGCAGGGGACTCGGTGATTGCCCCCCGAAGCCGCCCCCTCCCCGCCTGATAGGGCCTCCGGTCGCGTGGTGTAGCTGCAGGGGCCTAGAACCGCCCGGAGCACCGCCGTCTGCCGCGTGGCTGTGTGCCAGGCGGCTGCAATTGCCAGGCCTCCTCGGGCCACCCACCGGGGGCTCGAATATCCGCCCCCGAGCTCCTGCCCCGGACACCCTAGGGGTCCGCTTCTCACCTGTGTCCCCGCTGGTCTTCGCGAGTCTCCGGACCGGCCCGGCACAGGCCCAGACCGGGGCCTCGATTTATGCTTCCAGCCGTTCGGCTCTGTCGCCCGCTCCCCGGGGTCCAGTCCAGACGACCTGCGACCTTCTCCCGGCACCTCCCCTCTCGCTCTTTCAGCCTCCGACAGGGGTCCTCTATGCCGCGGACCGACGGCAGCCACTCCGCCGAGGGGCGCCCATACCGCCGTGCTTCCTTTCTCCGGCCAGGAGCGGCCACCTCCGCCGCCGACGATCACCCGCACCAAGGGCAGGGGCGATCGCACTCGCCTGGGGTCCCGGACAAAAGCCCCCGGTATGCAGGTGTGGAATTGAGCAGGCAGGGGTGCAGTAAGCGTGTTTTAATGCCTTATTGGGGGTTTGGGACGGGGAGCCTCTTCGAGCCACGTCCTGTCAGGCCGCCATCTTAGCCACGCCCCCGATGGTTCTTTTTTTGAGAGATTTTTCATAGGTACTAGAGCATCAAATGCTTTGTGCAACCAGTCTAAGTGATTGGAGGAGGCTAATGTTGGGTCTGGTGTGGGCTCATAGTTGGATGATGATAGATGAGATTTGAGGAGCCCCTGATCTCCAGGCTCTAAATTGAATAGGCCGTTTGGGACAGTGTGGTGGGGGAGTTTTATTAGCCTGAATGTTAAAAAAGACTGCCCAGTGATCGGTCTAAGTAAGGGGTATAGTTTTGTTTAGTGATAGCTTTGTGTTATTTGTAAAAAGCCCGTCGAGGGTATGACCGGCTTTGTGCGTCGGGCTGGCAACCAATTGGCGGAAGTCAATGGCATCCAGTTCTGTAAGCAGGGTGACCGTGTCCTTGACATCCAGGTTTTCCAGATGGAAATTGAAATCACCCAAGATGGTGAAATCCGTTTCCCCTGCTACGGGTTCCAGCAGGCTGCCTAGGGAGGAAAGGAAGTCTGATCGTGGGCCTGGGGGGCGGTATAGGAGGGTTCCTTTAAAGGATTGAGAATGATTGGGCTTTATTGTGAATGTTACAGCTTCACATGTTGTGGTGGGGATTGTTTCTGTCCTAACCAGATATTTATCACGATAAATTATTGCCAATCCGCCCCCTTTTTTATTGATTCTGTCCTGCCTAACTACACAGTATCCTTCAGGGGTTGCGGTACAGAAGTCTGGGCCAGAAGATGGGTCTCCCCAGGTTTCGGTTATGAATAAGATGTCTAAGCTATGATTTGTTAGGAAGTCTGCTAATTCATATTTGTGTTTGGGAAGAGAACGCGAGTTTATGAGTGCAGAGTATATGTCATCTTGGTTGATGTGAGATGATTGGGCCGGGAGTTTCTTGACTTATTGTAGATGTTCAGCGAAAAGGGGCAGGAGGGGCAGATAAAGGCTGTGTTGTTTTCTAATGAACAGGAATGGAGATGAGAGCAGGAGGGGGTGTTGACGAAATGATGGATATCTTTTAACTGATTACTGGAGTCGGATAAAGTTGTTTTGGGCTTGTCTGGGTTGATTGGGCCAGGGTTCCCGGCCCTGGGCCCGGTCCAGGCGCAGACGGGCTTGCCTTTGGCACGCCCACTGTGCATCAGGGCGAGCAAACCCATTTATGCAGCTAGGCTAAGAAACTAGACTGCTGACCGCAACAATGGTACCTGCAACACTTCCGGTTTGCGTTTGCCTCCCTCCACACAACCGGAAGCCTCCGTGGTGGACCGGGGAAGAAAGCGTGCTGACCAAGTAAATTGCAGTAAGTGATGGGAGTTTTAAAAATATCAGGATATGCGGCGATAAATGTGGGGATAAAAACACTTTGTGAGCAAAGGATCAATAAAACAAATTAGGCATAAAGGCAGTCGCTAATTATTAAGGCGTGGAAAATGCGTGAGAAGCCCTTTACCAGGCGCTTCAAGAGCTGATCTTTACCAGAACACTTGTGCCTCTAAGCGCGTCCGCAGCGCGTCTGGGCGAGCATCTCCATTTATGCAGCCAGGCTAAGAAACTAGACTGCTGACCGCAACAATGGTGCCTGCAACACTTCCAGTCTGCGAGTGGCTCCCTCCACACAACCGGAAGCATCCGTGGTGGAACAGGGAAGAACGCGTGCTGACCAAGTAAATTGCAGTAAGTGATGCCCGGTTACTTACCGGTAATACACATTACTCCGAGTCCTGGTCTCCCCGTCCCATTCCTGATACGTGAGCAGCTAGTCTGCTCCCCAGAAACCTAAAACCTAGCAGAGCTTTTCAGCACTTCCCCCAATATGGCGCCACCAATCCGGTGAGGATAAAGGGGGAAGTGCGTCATAGAACATCCTGAGAATACCAAAGAAAACCAGAACGAAAACAGACAATCACCCAAAGAAAACCCAAACCAGGGAGGGAGGGAAGGGCTCAGGAATGGGACGGGGAGACCAGGACTCGGAGTAATGTGTATTACCGGTAAGTAACCGGGCATTACCTCCTCGTCCTGTCTCCCCGTCCCATTCCTGATACGTGAGCCCATACCCAAGCACACGGTGATTGACAGAAAAAAACAGACCACGCAGGTTTGAGAAAACAAACAGGTCCATTCAATTCACAAAAAACAGAACACTCCAAACATCATGCACCGCAGAAAGGACATGAGCCCCAAAGGCAGCAGAGGCCGCCAACCCCAACTGAAGCCGGTAATGGGAAACAAAAGAATGGGGAGAAGCCCATGTGGCAGCATCGCAAATGTCCCTCAAGGAGGCCCCCTCGAACATGGCCCAGGAGGACGAAACGCTCCGGGTCGACCGACCCCGAACAGAGGAAGGCAGAGGACAGCGGGCAGAGTCGTAAGAGGAAACCACAGCACCCCGGACCCACCGAGACAAAGTGGACAAGGAAGGACGAAGCCCCAGCCCCGAGAGGCCATAGGTGACAAAGAGGGAATCAACCTTCCTGAAAGCAGCCGTACGCTCCAAGTAGATGCGGAGAGCCCTCAGCACATCCAACGAATGGAGGAGCACCTCCTCAGGAGAGGCAGGAGCCGGAAAAAAACACAGGGAGAACAAAATCCTCCTGACAGTGAAAGGAAGACACCACATTAGGGAGAAAGAACTGACTCGGGCGGAGAATCACCTAATCCCCGCAAAAACGAAAGAAGGGCGGGGAAGCCATCAGCGCCCCAATCACACCAACCCGCCTGCCAGAAGAAATGGCCACCAGGAAAATAACCATATCAGAAAGGAATTTCAGGGCCACGGAGTCCAAAGGCTCGAAAGGAGGACCCGTCAAAGCCCGCAGAACCAGGGGAAGATCCCAAGGAGGCACAGGAGAACGGGAGACAGGACGCTGAAGCAAGAAACTCCGCAGAAGGCGGGCCACCAACGGGGAGACAGAGGCAACGGAGGAACCCCGAAAAGCAAGAATGGCAGCCCACTGAGCCCGCAGGGAAGAAACAGCAAGACCCAGGAGGAAACCATCCCGCAGGAAGTCCAAGACCCTCACAGCGACACAGGAGGCAGAAGAAAGACCCTTCCCAAGGCACCAAGAAGAGAAAGTCTTCCAGTGACGGGCATACGATTGCAAAGTGGAAGGACGTCGAGAAAACTGAAGACAATGGGCAACCTCCACCGAGCACCCGAGATCCAGCAAACTCAACCTCTCAAGTGCCAAACCCCCAGCCGGAGGTGGCGCAGAGATGCAAGGCTCAGAAGAGGAACCCTCAGAGGGGAGGGACACAGGGGAAACCGCCAACGAGGGTGAACAGAAAAGGCCAGCAGAAGGGGGCACCAAGACCGCCGAGACCACTCCGGAACAACCAGGAGAACCTCCGCCCGATCCCAACGAAACTTCCGGAGGACCCTCGGAATTAAGGCAAACGGAGGGAAGGCAAACAGCAGACCCTCCGACCAAGGAATCGAGAAAACATCGGTGGCCCACGCCAGAGGAGAGGGAACGATGCTGCAAAACCGAGGAAGAAGGGCGGACCCCTCCGAGGCAAAAAGATCCAGCCAAGGAAGGCCGAACCGGAGGACAATCAGATCGAATAGAGTCGGAGACAGACAGAGGGACACCGAGGACGGGAACACCCGGCCCAAAGAGTCCGCAGGCCCACTCTCCGTCCCCGGAAGATAGACCGCCGTCAGAGACAAGAGATTCGATTCGGCCCACAGGCCGATCTTCCGGGAAAGGAGAAACAGGGCACGACACATGCCCCCCTGGTGATGCACATAAGCACAAACCACCTGATTGCCGGTCTGCACAGAGACCGCCCGACCCTGAAGGAGAGGAGCGAACCAAAGAAGAGCCAACCAAACAGCCCTCAGCACCTCCCAGGTCGACGACCGGAGGGACTCGAAGCCGGACCACCGACCCTGAACCAAGGAGGCACCCAGAACAGCCCCCCCACCCCAGAGCACTGGCATCTGTGGAAAAAACGACCACAGACAGGGGAGGAAGGAGATCGAACCCCCGGGACAGAGACCGAGGGGACAACCACCACCCGAGATCCGCCCGAATCCCCGGAGTGACAAGGAGGAGAGACGCGCAGATCAAAGAGGAAGGATCCCAGTGCGACAGGACACGAAGTAACAGGGGGTACAGACGCAGCCCGGCCCGAGAAAGGAGATGCAAAGCGGACGCCATCTCCCCCAGACTCCGCAACCAGAGGCAGGCAGACACCCGGGACAGGGACAGAAGCCAGAAAAGGCGACGACACAAAGCCAACAGGCGCACCTGGGAGAAGAACACCTAAGCCCAGGTCCATGCGGAAGAGAGCCCCCAGGAAATACAGGGACTGGGAGGGCACCAGGGAGGACACTTGGGGTCGAGAAGGAACCCAAAGGAACCCAGCAGAAGACACACCCGCTCCACTTCCGACAGAGCCGGAGAAAAAGAAGGAGACAAAAACAACCAGTCAACCAGACAGGGAAACACCTGCAGCCCACAGGAATGAAGAACATCCACCAGAGGGGCCTAGAGCCCGGCGAAAACCCTGAGTGCCGAGGAAAGGCCGAACAGGAGCACCCGGAAAGGAAGCGAAGGACCTCCACAGCAAACGGAGAAAACCGCTGGACGGTCAGGAACGTGCAGACACGCATCCAGCAGAACCAGGGACGCCAGGCAGCCACACAGAAGCACCAGAGGCAGGATGGACAGCAAAGCCACCAACATGAACGCAAGTCCGGGAAAGAAAGAACGAACCCCTCGAGACACAAACAGGGCACAGAATAGGAAGTACCCACCACTGAGGCCAGGAAGAGGAACAAACAACAACCCTCGCCCCCACACCAGAAATGAACCACCACGACAGCCAACTATAACAACAGAAGGCACACACCCCCAAGCAAGGCCACCCCCGTAGAGGATGACGGGGCGAGGGGGGGGCTCACAAAAAAAAACAGGGGGGGGGGACCCCGAACCGAAAACCCATGGACACAGGCCGCAAGGACCAGGCAACCGGAACCGGCAACCACCGGGGCATGCAAAAAACAAAGGCGCAGCCGGGGTCCGACTATCCAAACAGCACACCAGCAAAAAAAGAGCCGGGGCCCGGAACCTGCACCAGGGACCGGACCATGTAGATGGAAAAGGACACAGCCCGACCTCAAAGAGGCAGTGTAGGAATGTCCAACCACCCCCTCCACTCGCTGACAGCGGCAGAGGGAGGGCAAACTGGAGAAAACAGCTACAGCATGGGCAGGCAGTGAACCAGGCCCGCGAGGGAGGACACCACCAAAGGCACAAGACCTACCCCAGAGCAACAGCTCATCGGACCAAGAGGGGAACAAAACCCACAGCAACCGGCACACCCAGGCAGACCCCCAACCAGGGACCAACCAGGCAAAACACGACCACAGAAGCATCAGGAGTGAAAACACCTGACAACATGCGTCGCAAGAAAGACATGTGGAGCACAAAAGACAGATGTAGCATTGCCACCAAACACAAAGGCAGCACCACATCGACCTCAGAGGGATGAAAGGCTGAGCGGATCCGCCGGGACCCGAACCCAAGACCATGAGGCCAAGAACACAGGCCGCAGCAGCGGATGCAATAGGCCACTGAGCCACCAGACCCAGCATCCACAAAGCAAGAGGCCCGAACCACCAGGCCACCGCGAAGAAACCAAACGAAAACAGGCCACATCAGGGAGGCACGGCCGCAGTCCAGCGACCATGACGAACTCAGGTCGTAGCAGTGGATGAAGCACCAAGTGCACAGCGCGCCGCAAGTGCCCCACAAACACCCCTTACGGGCCCCACCACAGCAGCAGAAGGGGTAGGCCAAACCAGAGGGCCACCAGGCAACATGGCCGGAGAGCACACGCCCCACCAATGAGGAGGAGCAAGGCAGCCAAAGAAGGAGCCATCGAGGCACCCGACCACACAAGCCAGGTGGTAAGGGGGCGGACGCATAAAAAAAGCGACCGCCTCCCAACAAACACCAAGGGGAGGCAGCAAACCCAAGGACGCTCCGCGCCGCAGGGAAAGAACAGATGGCCCCGCCCGCTAAAGCAGGGCGAGAAGGGACCCCTGTGAGAGAAGCGACCGCCAAAGCAGGCCGAGGACCAGAGGGCGAGGGAAAAGAAACAGGCACAAACGGCCGCTAAAGCAGGCCGAGAGAAGGCACAAAAAACAAATGCACAATTCCCAGCACCAACCCCAAGTTCAAAGGGAGGCAGTAAACCCAAGGACGCTCCGCGCCGCAGGGAAAGAACAGACGGCCCCGCCCGCTAAAGCAGGGCGAGACGGGACCCCCGTGAGAGGAGCGGCCGCCAAAGCAGGCCGAGTACCAGAGGGCGAGGGGCAGGGAAAAGAAATAGGCACAAACGGCTGCTAAAGCAGGCCGTGAGAAAGCACAAAAGAAAAACGCACATTTCCCAGCACCAACCCCAAACACAAGGAAAAAAGCGGCCGCTACAGCAGGCTGCCAAAATAAACAAACTAAAATCAGAACACTTACCCGAACCGAAGCTCCGCTAGGCATGAAGGCAACTGACGAAGTCAGAAAAAAAAGAACAGGATGTTCTATGACGCACTTCCCCCTTTATCCTCACCGGATTGGTGGCGCCATATTGGGGGAAGTGCTGAAAAGCTCTGCTAGGTTTTAGGTTTCTGGGGAGCAGACTAGCTGCTCACGTATCAGGAATGGGACGGGGAGACAGGACGAGGAGGTAATGTGAGTTTTAAAAATATCAGGATATGTGCCGATAAATGTGGGGATAAAAACACTTTGTGCAGGATAAACGGTTTCTGTAACATCAGGTCCATGCAGGCAACAGTTCCTATGCAGATATTCACTGCAGGTAACCAGGCTTCAGCAGATATGCAAAGCAGTAATCCTTAGACAGATCTTCAATACATGCAGCATTTCCTAGGCAGAGATTCACTACATGACCTATTACTTAGACATCTATTCAATACGGGCAATATTTCTTAAGCATCTATTCAATATAGGCAATATCTCTTAGGCATCTATTCAATACAGGCAATATTCCTTAGGCAGAGACTCATTGCAGATTCATAGAGGACACGACTGCGGGGGGCAGCTCCCAGACAGTTCTTACTCGTGTCTGAAAGTCTTGTACAAGGTATTTTTTGGGCTATCCCTGATGTCTGTGGGATGGGCCTCCGTAGGGGCATAGGTCCCGATCTCCCCTACTCACCGCTCCAGTCCTGGGGGGAAATTCAGTCACTGCAGCAGTGCCGGCAAGTGCAGGCGCAGGGCGCCTCTGCCCCCCAGTCAACCCGCTCCTCCCTTCGCTCGGGGCTGTGACTGGGGGGGGGGGGTGGATCACTTCTCTGCCTTGCAGAGGGTGGCAGGAGGAATTCCAGGGCTCCCGTTCTTCAATCAGAGCCCCTCACGCGAATGCCTGAAGAGGACCAGGCCGCCGAGCTGGTCCCTCGTACGGCAGCCAATCCGGGCGTCGCTTCCTGGGGGCGCGGCCGTTGATGCGGCTGGCGCCCCGGTTGCCTAGCAATGCACCCCTTTGCGCGTTCAGGCCCAGTGCGGCCTTGGTTGGAACCGCGGCATCCTTCAACTCCCTTCATGGGCCATGGCGGTGATCTTGGGCGCAGCGTCTATCCTGCTAGCGGCGCCCGGGCCATGGGGATGATCTCAGACCCAGCGCTTTTTCTCTCCACAGCGTGTGGGCAGCGGCGGTGAGTTTAGCCACAGCATGCCGTAGCTTGCAGCACGACCAGCTCCTAGCACATTCAGGTCACAGCGCCTTTCAGTCACGGCACATTGAGATCACAGCACATTTAAGTCACAGGGCGTTGAAGTCACAGCGCATGTATCGTACCTCAGGGGCCTCCTGGTGGCGGTAGTACTCCCAGGCTTGCAGCACATTTAAGTCACAGCCCTTTCCAGTACCCCAGAGGGGGGGCCCCCAGCAGCGGCACAGCGCTTTGACCAGTCTCAGTTCTGGTAATGGACTGGAGGGATTAGTTGCGGGTATTAGTTGCAGGAAAAGAGTTGGAGATAGTTCTGGGCAGGCACACTGGAGCTGAGGTCCCTAGTTCCCTCACACAGGGCAAGGTCAGCAGGCAAGCAGGCAGGGTAACTCATCTGACTTGGGGCAGCAGGTCCTAGGATCAGTCAGCCTCAGTAGTGTAGCATTCCCCTAGCTCAGCAGCCTTTACTCCAGCGAAGGGTCCCCAGGTCCAGTGGTGTAACTGACTTGTCAGGTTTCCCTCCTTGGCTTTTACACCCCTAGGTCAGGTGACCCTTCAAAAAGGCGGCAAGTTCTGGCACCAAACTGGAGGTGGGGGGTTGGACGGTTCTAGAAAGCTCTGGGGACTCTGGGGTGTCTGTCTATGATTGATAAGAGGCGGGACGGTCAAGTTTACAGTTGCATTAAGTCCCAGCCTTATCCCAACAGCTAGTGCGCAGATAGGGCAGTGGCCCCACCCCAGTAGCAGGGGCCTGTGGCAACCATGTTGTTAGGAGAGAGCACCTGCACCTCAGCACTGTTTAGCAGCGGTAAGGCGCCCAGAGTTGTATGTCCAGAAAAAAATGACGGTCAATAACAAGGCAAAAGGGAAAAAATATAGGGAAGACCACCCTAAGGCTGACAGGTCTAACATGCGTCCCCCCAGCCAAAAGTGTGGAGAGCTTCCCAACCTCTAGGGAGTTCTCATCACTAAGGCGGAAGAACCTAGAGAGACCGTCAGCATTGGCGTGGTCTACTCCGAGTCGGTGTTCCACCCTGAAGTCCATACCCTGGAGGGAAATGGACCACCTCAACAATTTAGGGTTTTCGCCCCTCATTTACATGAGCCAGCGGAAGGGGGGCGGTGGTCAGTCTGAATCAGGAAGTGAGAGCCAAAGAGTTATGGCCTCAGCTTCTTCAAGGCCCAAACCACAGCAAAAGCTTCTCGCTCGATAGTACTCCACCGCTGTTCCCGGGCGAGTAGCCTCCTGGATATGAAGGCCACAAGCTGGTCTAGGCCCTCCTCGTTGAGTTCCGAGAGTACTGCCCCAATGCCATGTTCTGAGGCGTTTGAACAATAAATTCCTTGCTGAAGTCCGGAGCCCTAAGCACTGGAGCAGTGCAAACACCTTGTTTGAGGGAATCGAAAGCTTTCTGGCAAGCTTTAGTCCGAATCACTTTTCTCGGTTGCTTCTTGGAAGTGAGTTCGGTCAAGGGGGCCACAATGGTGCCATAGCTCTTGATAAACCGGTGGAAGTAACCCATGAGGCCCAGGAAAGCCCTGACCTCCATCTTGGTTTTGGGTGCTCCCAGGCTAGAATGGTCTCGATCTTAGCCTGGAGGGGTTGCACCTTACCCCTGCCTGCCAGGTGTCATAGGTAGACGACAGACCCCTGCCCGATCTGGCATTTTCTGGCCTTGATGGTCAGGCCGGCCTGCTGCAGGGCCCGCAGCACCTCCTGGAGATGCTCCAGATGGTCCTCCCAGCTGCTGCTGAAGACAGCTATGTCATCCAGGTAGGCAGCAGAGAAGACCTCTAGGCCAGAAAGCACCTGGTTTACCAACCGCTGAAAGGTGGCAGGAGCATTTTTCAATCCAAAGGGCATCACTTTAAATTTGAAGTGGCCCTCTGGGGTGGAACACAGTCTTCTCCTTGGATCCGTCCGTCAGGGCAATTTGCCAGTATCCTGACGTGAGGTCAAAGGTACTTAAGTATTGTGCGCCCCCCCACGGTCAATGAGCTCATCTGGCCTATTGATTGGGTGAGTATCCGTCTTGGTCATGGAGTTAAGTCCTTGATAGTCCACACAGGACCGAAGTTCAGGTGTGGCGCCCGGTGGGGCCGCTTTCGGTGCCACACCACCGGACTGGCCCAGGGGCTGCTGGACAGCTCGATCACTTCCAGCTCCAGCATCTTGCTGACCTCTCTCTGGATGCTGGCCTTCTCTTTATCTGACATCCTATAAGACTTGGTCTTGACAGGGGGGGATGTCCCCTGTGTCCATGTCATGGGTATACAGGTGGGTGATCCCAGGAATGAGGGAGAACAAGGAAGATTACTGATCCAATACCTGGCGGCAGTTCCTCTGTTGCTCCGGCTTCAGGGACGGGGAGAGGACCACTCCCTCCACCGATCCATCTTTCTCTTGGGACGCCAGAAGGTTCGGAAGAGGCTCGCTCTCATCCTCCTTGCTCCCATCAGTTACCATCAGTAGGGTAAGTTCAGATCTCTCATGGTACGACTTGAGGCGATTGACATGTAACACTCGGTGGGGTTGCCTTGGGGTCTTAAGATCCATCATGTACGTGGTCTGGCCCTTCTTCTCCAGTATCTCATATGGGCCAGGCCACCGGTCCTGGAGGGCACTAAGCTCTCCGGGCTCCATGACCCACACCTTCTGTCCAGTATCCAGTTCCACCGGATGGGCATTCCGGTTGTACCACTCTTTCATGACTGCTTGGCAGGCCTCCAAGTTGTCGGATGCCTCCTTCCACAACTTAGCCATCAGGCTGCGGAACACCAACATGTAGCTCACCACATCCCGGGGAAGCCTCCTAGGAGTCTTCTCCCACCCCTCCTTCACTAGACTGAGGGGTCCCCTAACAGGGTGTCTATACAGAAACTCGAAGGGGTTGAAGCCTACCCGCTTCTGCGACACCTCCCTGTAGGAAAACAACAGACAGGGCAATAGGACGTCCCACTTCTTCCTCAAGTCCTCAGGCAGACTCCTTATCATTCCTTTCAGGGTCTTGTTGAAACGCTCTACGAGCCCGTTGGTCTGGGGGTGTTAAGGGGTGAAGAACTTGTAAGTCACTCCACACTTCTTCCAAATGGCCTGCATATAGGCGGACATAAAGTTGGTGCCCCTGTCCGACACCACGACCTTGGGGAAACCCATCCGGGTAAAAATCCCCATCAGGGCCCGCACCAGCGCAGGTGCAGTGATGGTCCTCAGAGGGATTGCCTCCAGGTACCGGGTGGCGTGGCCCACCAAAACTAGGATGAACAGGTGTCCAGAAGAGGTCGCCGGATCCATAGGCCGGTGCCCACCCGCTCAAAAGGAGTACCAGCAACCAGTAGTGGTTCCAGGGAGACATCCAACTTGGTGCTGTCTTCCCACTCGCCTTGCAAGTCATGCAAGTCTTGCAAAAGGCATCAGAAGCAATCCTCATCCTGGGCCAATAGAAGTGTGGGACCAGACGAGCAAAAGTTTTATCTTGGCCCAGGTGTCCCGCCAGGGGGATCTTGTGATGTATTTCCTATGGGAACTGTATCAATATTCCTGTTTCTGACCCTTGTCCGGTTAATATATCAATAGTGGCCATACAACGGCACAGAAACCCGTTTTCTGATTAGGTCATAGCGCATGCTACCACGTTAGGCAAGCACTATTCCCCCAGCCCCCATAGAAAGCATACTGAGTTCTCAAAACAAATCAAACCTCCAGCAACCTGGGAAATCCCCCGCAGCTATTGTTTTGATTTAACCAAGAACTCCAGTAAAGAATGTACGAACGACCAGTTCTTATGACATCCTTATTGACGTATTTATGTCCATCCTTACGTCAATCTCGGCACCTTTCAGGTATAAATATTACCGACATTGCCCTAAGCAAACACGACGATGGTGACGAGATTGGAGCAGCGATACTTGCTGAGGAGCCCAGCTGATGCAGAAAAAGCCCACAGACGCTGCCCCTCCCTTTTGACGCGCTGAGAGAGAGACGCGGCCTTTTCTCTTGCCGAGAAATCCAGCTCCGGCATTCCTAGCCGCCCTTGCGGGCAACTGGGATATCGAGTCCTGAGATTGAGATACCAGCCCTCCAGCCTTCTAAATCCCAGGTACTGAACTGAATAACCCCTCACAGAGAATTTTTGAATCAGATCCTTGGCAAAGCAAACTTAACTTAAACTGCTACTTATCTACTCCCGCCCACGTATTAGGCTTAGGTCAGGTACACTGGGGTAGGCGTAGCTAGAAGCACCAGTTGAGTACGATTAGTCAATGTATATATGTATATAACTTTTATCCATTTTAGTATCATATGGCTAAGAAACCATATCAATGCTTTTACAGTATTATTTTATAATTCTGTTTTTACTGTATGCACTTTACTTAACTATAAGTATTGCAATAATAGCAATTCATTTCTCTTGTATGAGAAAGGAGACTGATCAATAAATAACACCTTTTTATTGAACACGCCCGTCTCTTCCTTTTCTCTACAATCTGGTGAAACTAAGAATGCACGTACTGACTGAGTAAAATAAGTTGTCTTTTGTTTTCACACGACTCTGGAGATATACTCTTTATTAGGGGAGAGCAAAGTTGTCATGTTCTATAGTTGTCAGAAACTAAATCCCTTCTTGTCTATCCAGGGAGGTTAAACTCCTCCTTGCCTATTCGAGAAAGTTTCTAGTGAACTCTGAGCTAGCTGGCACACACATAACTTTTAAGTCTAATATCGTCAGTAGAAGACCTAGTTAACCACAGTCCTACGTCTATACTATTGAAGATATTATTCCAATGCGCAGAGCCTATTGGGATAATAGGAACTACACTACATGGCGCCCAACTGTTTGGATAGGCGATAAATCTAACGTAAGACATTAGAGTAACTCAGTCGTGCTTTTTCACACAGACCCCTTTTCCCATAATACTCCAAAGACGTCTGGAGTGGGTGAAAGGTAAATCCGCCAAACTTCGTAGGAGGAGACTCCTATGTATGGTTCTTGGTTTATTCAACGTTGAAGGATACACTGTTCCAAAATATTGTGCATCTAATCTTTGTTTCCATAGAAACCTGATCTGCAAATAAACAAAATAACCTACCTGACAGTAAAATGTCAGAAACTGAAGAAGATAGGGAGGCAGCTAGAGTAGCAGCTCAACTCCTAGCGGATGACAATAGTCTCCTACAGCAAGACCCGGAGGCAATACTGATCCCGGTCAACATAAGAAAAACTATAACCTTAGAACTTATAGAAAATGGACTAACACCGAGAGGTGGTACAGTCATATTCGTAATTGAGGCACACGAATATCGGCAGACAGAGGTATTCTACTCATGGATAAACTTTCCAGCAGCAAACGCTGTAACAAAAGAGTTCCACTATTATAAAATAGAGGAACCACCGGATACCTACACTCCTTTCGAGGAAGTGGAGATATCACTCAAATACCAAGAGCACCTGCTCTGGTTTAAAGGCGCCCTAAAACATAATAATCACATCACCAGGCTCGGTCCACTAGGTAGACCAGGAGCAACGTGGCCGGTCCTAGCCGGATACACACCACATCCAGACATTGAAGAAATGTCTGCACCAGATCTTTTAGCATAGCTAAAACAACTAATAAAATACACAGACAATTAGTCCAATATATAATGCGGACTTCAACAGTCCAACCAGCTATTAAAATTCCACAGCTGACCCCTCATCAGGGGAACACAAATAAAATTACACCACAGAACATACAGTCCTGTTTAGGTAAAGTACCCGCAAAACGGGAACAAATTCCATTCTGGTTAGCACAAAAAATCACTCAAATAGAGGCGGTATTTCCGGATATCACCCCGGTTGAGAAACACAGGATTCTGACTATCTGTCTTCCAATGGGAATCGCACCACATGTGGAGGACTGTGACACTTGGGGTACAGTCTTTGCTTCCGTTTACACAAAAACACATGGTGTTCCATCCATGTCAGTAATACCAGATGTGCTAAAACAAATTCAAGATGAATACGGTCCAGAACCGGCCCTAACTCTGGGTATGAAATTACTAAAAGGAAACAATTGACAGAACGGCATCCGGCTACTTCATCAATTTCGATGATTTTTCTGAAGATCTGAATGAACCTGACGATCATCCAACAAAAAGAACTTTTAAAGACAAAGCAAAGAAACTTTTTCATCAACTGAAAGAAACCTATCTGATTTCTCCATGGATTGAAACTTGGGTGGCATTTGGTGCATTTATCCTCATACTTTGGCTCATCATGGTACTATGCTTGGGACATTTCATTGAGGGAAAATATGCTAAAATGGACACAGCAAGCCAGAATATCAACTTGGTCCTTAAACCACACACATCTTCACACGTTGAGAAAAGAGAACTTTCGTCTGTAAACTTCACAGCCAATCCTATACCCGGCGGGGTAGCATGGGACAAAACTGAATATGAACTATATGGTCTGGTTGAACTCCTGAAGTACCCACACCAATTTAAGATTTCATTAAGTGACTTTGTAAAACCAAGCACATTTGCTGATGATTGGGACTTTGAAAGTATTAATAATATGATGTCTGATCTAGTGATGTCAGCTAAATTTACAGAACATGATTATTTACAAGGTTCATCTAATTACGATCAAATGTTTTGCTATAACCATTATGGTAACCATTATCTGCATAAATCTACCCAGCCTAGAAATGTTTTAAATTTTAACCAATGGGAACATTGTGCAACTCCACCAAAAGGCAGTTCAAAAACATTTTATGATAAATATTCATACTTTTCAGGGTGTAACACAAGTAATGCAGAAACATTCTATTTCAAATTGTTAAATAAGACAGGGGTTAAAACCATGCTTACAAACACAAAATTGATATATTCAGACTCATTTTTTGAAAAAATGAATACATTTGGTTTTGATTTCTGGAATGATAACATTGAAACGAAAACGATCTGGGGCACAAAAGATTGGCAAGTGCAAGGTATAGAATCTTTATTTAGAGCCTGTATGATCCCAGAACAAATTATATTTTTGAATGACACAATTCAGCAGACCACCTGTCTTGGTCTAGCCAAAATCAAAGACTTAAACAAACCGTCTATTCCAAAGCCAACAATGGATAGTAATAGCACCACTGATGTTGAGATAGACGTAACCAGTATTTTAAACCAAAACAGAACACATCCTGAATGGAAACAATGGTTGATCTGGCCCACAGACACAAATAACTGTCAAGACAGATTCCTGAACAAAATACAGGGTTTCACATTGACCAGGCCAGACCCTAGATACTCCCAAAGACAACATCCAGGGATTGTAACTACTTACAGTGTGGGAAAGCTCTGCCTTCAATGGCTACATACATCCACACTGGCTGAAATTAAGCAACACCTAACTTTACTTAAAGAAGGTGCTGACTTGCGCGATTTCATTATGGGACCACGCAAACAGCGTCAAAAACGTTTCATAGCGGCCTCTATATATGCAGCTTATAATGAAGCTTGGAAAGAAACTCAAATTGAGACAGCAGAAAAAATACGGGATATTGACCGTGTTAAATTGGAAAAATCACTTTCTGTTGTAGACAATGGGTTAATGACTCTGTCTTCCAGAATATATTCACTGGACAGTATTGTGTCTTCAGCAATCGATATAATAGAGCAAGACTTACTGATGTTACAACACGGTCAGTCTCAATTGCGTTCTATTGTACAGCTTGGCTAGACGTTACAAAATCTGCGTTCAGGCTATGTGCCTTGGCGTTTAATCAACACAACGTCATTATTTAATATCTTTAACCTTACTGATAAACAAATCAGTTTGGCACAGAAGGGTGCTGACTATACAATTCTGAGCATTGAAAAACTTGAGAGATTACCATTGACAATGTCAGAACGACCTGTCATTGAATGGATAATACATGGGATAATAAATATTCCGATAACAACTTTCCAGTTTCAGTACTGCCAAAAATATATACAGGCAGGCCAGTATGAAAGGTTGGGTAAAGGATACATTAAGTCAACATGGGACTTGCCCTATACACACACATGTGTTAGTAATAAAGGACAGAGTGTATTTCTTAGTGGCAATAATTGTGCAAAATCACTAAGTGGTATACTTCTGTGTCAGGGTTTAAGTTTGCATGGGGCCTGTGAAGGGACTTCAAATAACCTTTCATGTCACCAGCTAGGCACACCTGCAACACGAATAGAACCATTCTTTAGGAGACTCTCGAACGGGAGTTACATTCTAATTGTAGATCGCAGATGTTGCAGCCTAATGCCCGGAAAACCTTATCTCGTGAGCGTGACTACCAGGGTCATGTGCTGTGAAAGAGTATTGTTCCCGAACAATACTCCAGACAGGGAGGCAAGGTTATGGCCCAGTTTTAATTTCTCTTCTATTCGAATTGATACTTTAAGCAGAATGAAGACTGTGCTCCTACAGACACCAACCAGGTTGACGTCATCAAAAGAAACGTATGATCTCCAAGTTGCAAGGACAACGGCAGAGATTCACTAACTGCTATCAACGAATAGCCCCCTACACTTCGCAGAAATACTAAACGAAATCTTAAATATTTCTGATACCAGTGGTATCGCCAGTGTATTTAAGACAGTTTTTCAGGCGCTTTAACACCATTCAAAGCGATCCTGGGTATTTTTCCAAACTTCGTCCATTCTCTCTTTGGCGGACTACCTCTCCTGTTGGGACTAGTAGCAGGCGTCCTATTTTTGCTACTTTTGCTTCGATATGGCAAACCGTGTCACAGACATGACTCCAACAACAATGGAAGAAACGATCCTAGCTATCCGCTACCGGGACCGCATAACTAAAGTCCTTGGATTAGCACGGCTACGCGATTTAAATATGACTTGGATTCTTTCATTCAGACCCTTGTGGCAGACCTGTGTTATGCCTGTATTAAGGTGCTTGCTATGCGGCGAAGAATGCGTGTTGGACACCTGTCTCACACTACAATCAGAAGTGCCATTGGATGCAGAGACTTTGTTGAGTCCAGTTAAGGCTCATGCATTGTGCTGTCCCCAGCGGCTACCAATCCTGATGACGGCATTCGTGGAGACTTCACCACTGCGAATGAAGGGTAGTGAAGTACAAGATGAAAGCAGCATCGATCAGGTACGACCATCTGTCAGCTATGCTGATCAAACCATCACTGAAAGCAATCATGCTCATGACTGCATAGTAGCGTCATTTTCCAACCTTGTCGAACTCTCACCAGAAGCTGTTGACTGTTTTTTCGAACATCTAAATGATATGATGTTTTCACCAGAACAGAAAGAATGACTTTGAGCAAACGTGCACACAGCGTTCCCTGAACTCTGAATTTGGCCTTCAAATTTAAAAATAAAGCCACTAAGAATTCTTCGAGTCTGCTCCTGCAAACAGGAACGTTCTCCAAACATCCAAAATATTTACCTTTCAGGCACTTATCTTCTGCTTAAAGTAAACTATTCTTAGAGAACAGACACCTCTATTTTTAGGTACCTCTAGGAGACATTACCTCGAACTCTAGGTTATTTACACATACGATTGTATTTCTATGTGATGAAATGGACTCGCACTTTTTCTTCTGTACTAAGAGCCATTTCATGTGTTATTTTCGCAAATCATTTGTGCAGATATAAAATGTGCATCCTCTTTGAATGATTACACTGCTTGAAAGCATACAGTAACTATTTTTATTTTTTCATGTGTTACGCAAATCCAAAGTAATGCAAAATTAATGTATTTTGGGCGGTTTTGAATACACATACAATATTAGTTGTGTTTACTATGCTTAGGTTAGTAAATATGGACATAGATTCCGTGGAGTGGGTGTGATGTATTTCCTATGGGAACTGTATCAATATTCCTGTTTCTGACCCTTGTCCGGTTAATATATCAATAGTGGCCATACAACGGCACAGAAACCCGTTTTCTGATTAGGTCATAGCGCATGCTATCACGATAGGCAAGCACTATTCCCCCAGCCCCCATAGAAAGCATACCGAGTTCTCAAAACAAATCAAACCTCCAGCAACCTGGGAAATCCCCCGCAGCTATTGTTTTGATTTAACCAAGAACTCCAGTAAAGAATGTACGAACGACCAGTTCTTATGACATCCTTATTGACATATTTATGTCCATCCTTACGTCAATCTCGGCATCTTTCAGGTATAAATATTACCGACATTGCCCTAAGCAAACACGACGGTGGTGACGAGATTGGAGCAGCGATACTTGCCGAGGAGCCCAGCTGATGCAGAAAAAGCCCACGGACGCTGCCCCTCCCTTTTGACGCGCTGAGAGAGAGACGCTGCCTTTTCTCTTGCCGAGAAATCCAGCTCCGGCGTTCCTAGCCGCCCTTGCGGGCAACTGGGATATCGAGTCCTGAGATTGAGATACCAGCCCTCCAGCCTTCTAAATCCCAGGTACTGAACTGAATAACCCCTCACAGAGAATTCTTGAATCAGATCCTTGGCAAAGCAAACTTAACTTAAACTGCTACTTATCTACTCCCGCCCACGTATTAGGCTTAGGTCAGGTACACTGGGGTAGGCGTAGCTAGAAGCACCAGTTGAGTATGATTAGTCAATGTATATATGTATATAACTTTTATCCATTTTAGTATCATATGGCTACGAAACCATATAAATGCTTTTACAGTATTATTTTATAATTCTGTTTTTACTGTATGCACTTTACTTAACTATAAGTATTGCAATAATAGCAATTCATTTCTCTTGTATGAGAAAGGAGACTGATCAATAAATAACACCTTTTTATTGAACACGCCCGTCTCTTCCTTTTCTCTACAATCTGGTGAAACTAAGAATGCATGTACTGACTGAGTAAAATAAGTTGTCTTTTGTTTTTACACGACTCTGGAGATATACTCTTGATTAGGGGAGAGCAAAGTTGTCATGTTCTATGGTTGTCAGAAACTAAATCCCTTCTTGTCTATCCAGGGAGGTTAAACTCCTCCTTGCCTATTCGAGAAAGTTTCTAGTGAACTCTGAGCTAGCTGGCACACACATAACTTTTAAGTCTAATATCGTCAGTAGAAGACCTAGTTAACCACAGTCCTACGTCTATACTATTGAAGATATTATTCCAATGCGTAGAGCCTATTGGGATAATAGGAACTACACTACAATCTCATGCACTAACTCCATCAAAAAGGCTCGATAGCATTGGGGGGCCACTAAGGCCCTGAGGACCCATGCACAGGAGACTTGGGCTCACTGTAAAGAAGGCCATCCTCCCAGTAGATATGGTAGTTTCCAGCAGCATTTCCGGCTGCTTGGGCTTCGGCCTGTCGCCGCCTGCTCTCAAGGGTGGGGCACTCCTTCTGTGCCTGACAGAATTCCTCCCGGATAGTCCCTCCTTCCACCAGCCACTCTGCAGGGGTTGGCAAGTCCCCCATGGAAACAACATCATCCTCCGGGACTCCGGTGCCACCGCAGCGGGTGCCCCATCCATCTCACGGGGTGCGTTCTACAAGGAGTCGTCCTGGTCAGTAGTGGGCTTGGCCATTGTCCCAGACTCCAGCCCTGGTTGATTCCCTCGCTGGGCAGCCATGGACAGTGTGATCGCACAGGTCCATTCTGGTAGTCCCAGCATCTCTGCGTGTGCTTTGAACTCTACCTCCTTCCAGGCAGCATGCTCAAGATTGTTTCCCAACAAACAGTCGACTGGCAAGGCAGGGCTCACTGCGACTCTCAAAAGGCCTGAAACCCCTCCCCACTCAAAGGGAACTTGGGCCACGGGGTAGTTACCCACAGTCAGCCATCACAACCGGGTGGAATACATCAGGAATCACTTGCTCTGGGGACACTAGCTGTCTCCTTACCATCATCATGCCGGCCCCTGTGTCCCTCAGATCCTCCACCCCCTGCCCGTTGACAAGGACACTCTGCCAGTACTTAGCAGTATTTGAGGGTACCTGGGTCTGTGGGACCATCTCCCTGTCTCCCAGGTATACTAGGGTCAAGCCTGCCCACTCATCCCCCTTAGCTAGGGACAACTCCTCCCCCAGCACCACACTCGCCACCCCGGGCTTCTTACCTCCAGTAGGGGCTGGGGTCCTTTTGCGACACTGGGGATGCCCCTTATAGTGTCCAACCTCCCCGCACTCATAGCACTGGACAGTCTTGGGCTGCTGACTTCTGTCAGGATAAGTAGGCTTCTGGTAGCTGGATTGGGGCTGGGATCCAAACCCTCTCACTTGCGGTCTGTCTTTAGGGCCTTTGGAGAACTCCTTCTTTTTATCTCCCTCCTCTCTCTTCTGGGGGAAACCCTGTCCACCCTTCTGGGGGTCCCCCCGGATCCCTTGTAGGACACCCTGGTACTGATCCAGGTATCCGCCTCCTGCGCAAGCTCCCTTGGGTCGGTCAACTAGCGGTCTACCAGGTGTTGGCGCAGCTCTGGGAAACGTTTATCTAGAAGGTGCTCTCTCAAAAACAAATCATACAGCCCTTCATAATCAGTCACCTCTCTGCCCCGCACCCAACCCTTCAATGCTTTGCAGCCGTAGTCCAGGAAATCTACCCAGTTCTGTGTTGGAAGTTTGTGGCTATCTCTAAACTTCTGCAGGTACTTCTCAGGGGTAAGACCAAACTTCTTAAGCAACGCTTCCCTCATAACAGGATAACTGGTCTGCTCTGCCTTGTATAGTGTCAAGAGTGTGTCCCTCCCCACTGGATGCATGTACCTATACAGGCTACCCCCCCCCAGTAACTCTCGGGGACCCCATGGGCTGTTAAGGACACCTCATAGGCCACTAGCCACTTGTCAATATCATCCCCCACATTAAAACTGGCCACCACATCTTTGGGCATGTAGAACCTGGACTCCCGTGGAGCTTCAATAGGTACGCTGCCACCATTTACGTTGCTGTTAGCCCCTATTTGTAGGGCTTTGATTTCCAGCTCCTTCAGGCTAAGCTCATGGAAAAGCTTTCTCTCCTCCATAGCCAGCCTCTTCTCTTCACGCTCCTCTCTTACCTGGCAAGCTCTAGCTTAAATTGCCTCTCCTCCCTCCTGTCCTCGAACTCCTCTATAGACAAACTCCTCAATGAGACACTACAGCCTGCACTGGAACGTCTCCCTGGCAATACATTGTCGCTAGTATCTCTGTGCCGTAGGTCCAGCTCTCCTGGAGCGGCATGCTGCCCCTCCCCTCGTCCCCCCTCCCTTCCGGGTGGTCCAATGCCCATGCTCTCAAGGTTTTTTGAAGCTCCGCTCTCTTTGCGCCTTGCTTGAAGAACGCCGCCTTCCCCTGGCAGAACTCCCTAAGCTGCGCCACCGTGTACGTTTCCAGGTTTGCCAGCTCGAACTCCATCTTGCTAGGTAGGGCCTCGGACAATTTCAGGGAAAACCACTAGGACGTAGGTAACAGGCGTAACACACGAGCACTTACAATCAGGCAATTAGGGAGAATTCTGAGCTTGCATTACATCAGGTGTCAGATTGTGGAGCACTCTGAGTCACTGTAGGGTGCTGCACAAGCACAAGTCCTCATTCCACCGCTGAACACCAATGTTAGAACCGGGGTCCCGGGGACCACTGACTCTGACATGGTAGCTTGGCGCGAGGCAGGTAGGCACACCCAAGGCTATCTGACACTCTCACACCGACATAGTAAAGCAGACACAATAAGGAGACACCACTCCAGTTCCTTTTACAAGAACAAGTATCTTTATCTATTTCTTGTCAGGATTAGAACTGCAAAGTTTGCACATTGTGCAGGGTAAATGGTTTCTGTAATGTCAGGTCTATGCAAGCAACAGTTCCTATGCAGGTATTCACTACAGGTAACCAGGCTCAATCAGATAGGTAAAGGAGGAAACACTGTGCATTCAAGTATGACATTTAGGTAGCTATACTAGTGCAGATGTACACTCATTACAGGTAGTAATCCTTAGACAGATCTTCAATACATGCAGCATTTCCTAGGCAGAGGTTCACTACATGACATATTTCTTAGACATCTATTCAATACGGGCAATATTTCTTAGGCATCTATTCAATACAGGCAATATTCCTTAGCCAGAGACTCATGGCAGATTCACAGAGAGACACAATAGCAGGGGGCAGCTCCCAGACAGTTCTTACTCGAGTCTGAGAGTCTTGTGCCAGGTATTTCGGGCCCCAGGAGCCCCTGGGTCTATCCCTGATGTCCGTGGGATGGGGCGTAGGCCCCGATCTCTCCTACTCACTGCTACAGTCCTGGGGGGGAAATTCAGTCACTGCAGCAGCGCCGGCATGTTCAGGGGGTCCCTACCCCCCAGTCAGCCCATTCCTCCCTTTGCTCGGGGCTGTGACTGGGGTGGCATATCACTTCTCTGCCTTGCGGAGGGTGGTAGGAGGAATTCCGGGGCTCCTGTTCTTCATTCAGAGCCACTCATGCGAATGCCTGAAGCGGACCAGACCTCCGAGCTGTTCCCTCGTGTGGCAGCCAATCCGGGTGCTGCTTCCTGGGTGCGCTGCCGATGACGTGGCTGGCGCCCCGGTTGCCTAGCAATACTCCCCTTTGCGCATTCAGGCCCAGCGCGGCTTTGGCTGGAACTGCGGTATCCCTCACCCCCCTTCAGGGGCTTCGGCAGTGATCTTGGGCGCAGCGTCTCTCCTCCCAGCGGTGCCCGGGCCGCGGCGATGATCTCAGCCCAAGCGCTTCTTCTCTCCACAGCGTGGGGCAGCAGCTGTAAATTTGGCCACAGCGTGTCATAGCTCGCAGCACGACCAGCTCCTAGCCGCATTCAGGTCACAGCACCTTTCAGTCACTGAACATTGATATCACAGCACATTTAAGTCACAGCGCGTTGAAGTCATAGCACATGTATCGTACTCAGGATCCTCCCGGTGGCGGTAGTACTCCCAGGCTCACAGCACATTTAAGTTACAGCCCTTTAAAGTACCCCAGAGGGGGGGCCCCAGCAGCGGCACAGCGCTTCCCAGTCTCAGCCTTGGTAATGGACTGGAGGTATTAGTTGCAGGAAAAGAGTTGGTGATAGTTCTGGGCAGGCACACTGGAGCTGGGATCTCTGGTTCCCCTCACACAGGGCAAGGTCAGCAGGCAGGCAGGGTAACTCATCTGACTTGGGGCAGCAGGTCCTAGGATCAGTCAGCCTCAGTAGTGTAGCATCCCCTAGCTCAGCAGCCTTTACTCCAGCGGAGTGTCCCCAATTCCAGTGGTGTAACTGACTTGTCAGGTTTCCCTCCTTGGCTTTTATACCCCTAGGGCAGGTGACCCTTCAGAAAGGCGGCAAGGTCTGGCACCAAACTGGGGGGGGGGTGTTGGAAGGTTCTAGAAGGCTCTGGGGACTCTGAGGGGGCTGTCTATGGTGACAAGAGGTGGGTCGGTCAAGGTTACAGTTGCATTAAGTCCCAGCCTTATCCCAACTGCTAGTGCGTAGATAGGACAGTGACCACACCGCAGTAGCAGGGGCCTGTGGCAACCATGTTGTTAGGAGAGAGCACCTGCACCTCAGCACTGTTTAGCAGCAGGAAGGCACCCAGAGTTCTATGTCAAGCAAAAAATTGGCGGTCAATAACGAGGCAAAAGGGGAAAAAATGTAGGGGAAGACCACCCTAGGGCTGACAGGTAGAACACTTGTCTTCTGATTCTTCTAGACCTCTCTGCAGCCTTTAAAACTGTTCATCACAACACTCTCCTTAACACTCTTCAACTGAGAATGGGTTTGGAAGGCACAGTGCTTAAATGGTTTGCCTCATTCCTCTCAGACAGATCCCAAATTATCAAAATAGTGAACAGTCTTTCATCTTCATTGGCGGTAGGTCAAGGCGTCCCTCAAGGTTCTATCCTTCCACCCACTTTGTTCAATCTCTATTTGGAACCATTGGGGAATCTCCTAAGTAAATCTGGGATTTGTGCTTAGAATAGAAGCACAACCAGCCTCTTAAATAACCGGTAAGCTGCCGTAAAGTTAAAAAGACATCGGTTTCTTTGGATGCCAGTAAGTTAATTACCGCCATTTTTGTTGATCTTTTGGTATCTTACACTCTGCTCCCGGTTTGTTATTTAGGGTCCTGGGCACCTGGATTTTGTCCCACCGTGCATGCGTCTCATTAGTTCACTGAAGACACTGTTAAAGCCGGTTCTAGGAACGGACCATCGAAATATAAATGCAGACAGCTTTTTAATAAACGGTAAGCAGCTGTTAATTGAAAAGACATCGGCTTATTTTGTATGTCAGCAGTCTATCCATTGTTAAGCCCTTTTATTAAAAATAAATATTTTTATTCATTTTTCATCTTTCCATTCTTCCCGGTTGGCCATTTAGGGTCCGGGCTATCTGGATTCTTTACCGACTTATATGCATTTCAACAGCACCTTAAAAGTATCGTCCCAACCGGCTCTGTACTTTGTCTTTGGTTAGTGGTTATTCACCTTCACCATTGCCTGTAAGTCTTTATCGTGCCCTTAGTTGCTGATATACTAATTGGGGCCGATTTTTGGTTCACAGATTTATTGATCGACACATTATCTACATAATTGAACCTGTGTTTAAGAACCCTCACATGGTTTTTATGTAAATCAGGTATGACTGCATTTAGTGTTCTATTCCTGTTTTAAATACTCTGAAGATCATCTTATTGTCATATAGGTAGTCAGGTCTGGATTAGATATATATATATATATATATTTTTTTTTTTTTACTTTATATCTATCAGATATTAGACATCACAGAGAAGTTACCCTATGGTATTTGAAGTAGATATTGCTTCAGAATTGACATCCTGACACTGTTACCATTGCTTTGTTAATACCGATCACCGGTTACTTCTCTGTTCCAGAGCTTTTATATTTCTCGCTAAACATCATATAAGCAGAGATACTGAAAAACGCCCCATGCTGAACTGTCTTGGATCTTCTAGACAGTTCCCAGTAGAACTCGGAGGTAACTAAACACACCTAGACTACGCGGTTGTATTTAATGAGTAGGTTTAGAAAAAAAATCCCTCCCCCCCCTCCTTTTTTCACATAGGCTTATCATCAATACAGTGGTAGTATAATAACAGATGGCCCCCTGTTGCATTATGTTCCCTGTACATCCAGTAACCAGGATATGGCACCATTGGGTGTACCCTTTCTCTTCTGTTTTTCTTCTCTTCTTGGTTGACTTTTTTGACTTTCTGCTCATCTGTTTTTTTTATATCCAATTTCAAGTCAAAAGTTTAATAGATAAAGGATAGCTTGAGTGAATTCACATGGTGATGGATTTGTGATGTTAGTGACTAATTGGTACGGACCCTTTAATTTTTGGGTATTTTTTTTAGGTTGTTTAGAATAAGTATGCTATGACTAGTATTTTTTTATTGATAGATTAACTGTAATTATTTTGACCTTGTGCTGTTCAATTGACAATTTTTATTTATGTATACAGGACCGTAGCACAACACTGATATGGATTTTGGATATTTGTATTTTGTTTAGGTTTTTCTTGAATTAAAATCATGGCTCCCTGATGAAGGCTGATAGCCGAAACGCACGTAGCAACTACTAGAATTTACAGCCATGTCATCATTGATTGTTGTTTTTTCTTTCAAATGTGTTCTTTGATTCAATGAATTTCGAAAGTTATTATTGAACTTTAAAAACTGTGATAATCAAATATAAAATTTAAGCACAGTAATATCATGGGCACTGGACAACTTTAATCTATGTATTTTATTGTTAAAGAATTTTCATAATAAAAAGAAAATAAATAATCACATTCAATTGTTGTCCATCATACACCGCATCTGTTATATGTACATTGTGATTGATTATGTTATATCGTGTTGTTTGTTTAGGTCCATAAGTTTTATCTACCTTTCCTAAATATCTCTATTTCACAATTAATCTGGGATCCTTTACCATCTCTATGCGTATGACACTCAAATCTACCTTAAGGTGTCTTCCGCACACGATATCTCAATCCTCAACTCTCCTCTCAACTCTATTCAAAACTGGATGTTAGCTTATCAACTCATTCTGAATCCTTCCAAAACTGAATTCCTCCTCCTCTTTACGTCACTCTCTCATCCTCCTGTTTAATCTTGGATGGATCAGCTGAATTTACTCAACAATAAACCTGTTGTTGTCGACAGTGCATAATCCCTTAGTGTTGATCCAGCGCTGCTCCAAACCAAACCTCCAAACCATCACTACATATCTTAGGAGCTATCACACTTTTAATTGGTGGGGCACATAACACCGCAAGTCACTCACTAAAATCACCCTGCTCCCAAGATCAGTGAAAACCAGAGGATGAGCTGCTGGAATAGCAGAGTGTCCTACTTCATCTTATTTAATCTAAATTTTATACAATATATACATCTGCAGTTTATTGGATCTTACCATGGTTTAACTCTTATGAAAACATTAAGACACCCCACTGTTTGGTCAATGGATCAGCTAGTAAAAGTTAACCAATGGACAACAAGACCAGCTTAATTATCCATTTATTTAATTTTTATTTAAAGATTTAATCTCCTAGCATGACCTTATTTTATTTAACCTTTAAGTCGAATACCATTAAACACTTATAAATTCACCTAAAGAAAAAGATTAAATTCAAACAGTTTACATTTATTAGCAGAATAGTTCAGAAAAATAAGTCAAAGACATATTACCAATCTTATCGGCAATGAGAATCAATGTTAACGTAGAAGAGTTCCCAAAAGCAGCCTCTCTATTTTTTCTCGATGTTCACCTCCCATCAGGACTCCATTCCCATCAAAAATTAAAGTCAGAAACATGTCAAAGTCTTTGCACCAGGGAAAAATCAATCAGTCCGACAGCATGTCGTGGTGCGAAAAATATTTCAAAAGCATGCTTCCTTCTTTCCTCCAAACAACCTCTTTTATACCCTTTTTCCCTAACTATCTATATAAAATTTGAAACTTTTAGGGTCCCCATTCAATTCTCATTGGTCCGTTCAAGGGGTGGATGAGGATAACCTCATCTCCTCATTGTCCATATTTCCGTCTAGTCATTGCTTCATACATAATAAGGTTCCGATTGTTCATTATTAGACTCTTTCACCCTTGTCCTTTAACTTGTCACTTTCGTAAAATTTCCCAGGCTCATGAAAAGGACATCTCAACTTGGCACAATTCTGCTTTTCAGGCCACGCTGACCTTGACATCAGCCGCACAGGCACAGGCTGCTTGCACATCTCTCGAGCACAGTCGCGCATGCGTGGAAGGGCACTCAATTGGAGTCTCGCAAACCCTCCATGTATTACTAGGCCGCATGGGCCATAACGGGAACTATTATAGAATTAAACATTAGATTTTGAAGTAAACCCCTTCTGTTTACCTCCCCCATTCTATATTCACCCTGTTAGTGGTTACCTAGCTGTAAAGCCACAATTATGCATTGTTTTCTTACCATTCTCCATAATTTCTGCCACAATAATACATTTAGGATGCATTCATGCATAGCCTTTCATTAGATTATAGCATTTCCGCACTATATTAGTAAGACGGCTTCACATAATTAATGGATTACGGTTTGCAACACAAGCATATTAGTATCCCTGTTAGACCTGTCAGCCCTAGGGTGGTCTTTCTCTATTTTTTCGCCCTTGCCTTATTTTTCCCACTTTTTTTTTATTGGCCTTAGGTCTCTGAGCACCTTTCCATTGCTAATCAATGCTAATGTGCAGGTGCTCTCTACTTCAAACATGGCCGCCACTGGCCCCTGCTACTGCAGCGTGGTCTTTTTGTGTAGCACCCTAGTTGCCAGGAGCTGGCTGGGACCCCAAACGTTGTTGCAATGCCAGCCTTTCATTGTCTGCCCATAGTTAGAGTAGGGAAGCTCCTGTAACCTTCCAGAATAGAGGCGGAGCCTATTTTTGCAGCCTCAGAGAGTGGTCACCTGACCTGGGCATATATAAAGAAGGGAGGGAAACGTTTTAGTCAGTTGGGGCATCACTGACCTGGGGGACCCACGCAGGAGACTTAGGCGGTAGGGCCTAGTCAGGGACCTATGCCACTGGGAGTGACAGGGCTTAGGTGCTGCCTTCCAAGTAGAGTGAGAAACCCTGAACTAGCCCACTGATCTGGCCCGGCGGGAGGGGAACCCAGGGACCACCTGAAGTGACCTGCTGACAAGCCTTCAACTCAAACCCGCCCCCCAAGAAACCAAGAATCCACTTCAACCAAAGGGAGACAGAATCACCAAGCGCCAAGAAGAAGCTCACCTGCACTAACCAGGACTACTGGGGGATCAACCAGGTACTGGATGGTGCTGCACCTGCGCCCCCCTGCCTTCACCTGGGCCTGCGCTGTCCTGCCTAACTCCCCCTGACTGAACTGCCTGAGTTGCTGTCCTGTCTGACCTGAACTGGCTACCCCAGGCTAGCTCCCTGAGCTGACTGAACTGCCTGTGGCCCGGAGCACCGTGGTAATTGCCCCCCTGAGAAGCGCTGCAATTCGCGCCCTGCTGACTGACCCAAGCGCCGTGAGACCCCCGGCGTTATGTTGTAATTCTATCTAGGACCCTAATTCGATATTCCTGATATATGCCCTTGTGTGGTTATAATACATAGTATCCTTATAAAGGCATAAGAATCATATCCATATTTAGTAACAACCCATGCAGGCCAAATACAGCATGGCTACTCCTCTAGACTCCTAGAAAGTACAACATGTTCTTTAAACAAACCAAGCCTCCAGCAGCCCGGGAAATCCCCCTGCTCTTGTTTTGATTTGCACAAGAACTCCTAGAGTCAGAAAGAACTGTTAGTTCTTGGTGACGTCTTATGTCCAACCTTACGTCGAACCCGGCACCTTTCAGGTATAAATATACCAACGTTGCCTTAAGCAAACACACAGTGGTTTGGAGCAGAGCAGCTATCTACTTGCCCGAGAGCCCAGCTGATGCGAGAGCCCACGGACGCCGCCCCTCCCTTTTGACGCACTGAGAAAGACGCTGTCTTTTTCTCCGGCCGAGAAAATCCAGCTCCGATGTTTTCAGGCGCCCTTGCGGGTTGCTGGGATATCGAGTCCTGAGAGAGAGATACCAGACCTCATGCATTCTATTACCCAGGTACGGAGCTGACTAAACCCTTAAAGAGAATTCTTGTTCAGATTCTTGGCAAAACCAACCTAACTTAAACTGCTACTTACTTACCCCTTCCCACGTATTAGGCTTAGGTCAGGTACACCGGGGTAGGCGTATTTAGAAGCACCAGTTGAGTACGTTAGTCAATGTATATATGTATGTATATATTTTATCCATTTTAAAGTATCATATGGCTCAGAAACCATATCAATGCTTTTACAGTATTATTTCATAATACTCCTTTTACTGTACGCACTTTACTTCATACTAAGTATTGCAATTGTGGCAATTCATTTCTCTTGCATGAGGAAGAAGACTGCTCAATAAATAACACCTTTTATTGAAAACGCCCGTCTCTCTATTCTCTGCACTCTGGTGAATCTAAGTATGCACGATTGACTGAGTAAAATAATTGTCTATTGTTTTCACACGACTCTAGAGATACACTCTTATTCTGAGGGAGCAAAGTTATCATGTTTTATGGTTGTCAGAAGCTAATCCCTTCTTGTCTATCCAGGGAAGTTAAACTCCTCCTTGTTTATTCGAGAAAGTTTCTAGTGACCTCTGAGCTAGCTGGCAAAACTAATTAAGTCTAATATAGTCAGTAGAGACCTAGTCGACCTCAGTCCTACGTCTCCACTGCTGTTTATATTATTCCAATGCGCAGAGCCTATTGGGAATATAGGAACTACACTACATGGCGCCCAACATTTGGTAAGGCGATAATCTAACGCAAGACATTAGAGTAACTCAGTCGTGCTTTTTCACACAGACCCTTTTTCCCGTAAATACTCCAAAAGACGTCTGGAGTGGGTAAAGATTAAAATCCGCCGGAACTTAGTAGGATGAGAATGCTATGTATAGTTTTCGGTTTAGTCAACGTTGAAGGATACAGTGTTCCAAAATATTGTGCACCTAATCTTTGTTTCCCTTGAAACTTGATCTGCAACAAAAAGCTTTCTGTTAGTAAAAATGACGGAAAGTGACGATGAAAGGGAGGCAGCTAGAATAGCAGCTCAACTCCTAGCGGATGACACAAGTCTCCAAGAAAATGACCCGAATGCTATAATCATTCCGATAAATGTAGGAAAAACTATAACTATTAAACTTATAGAAAATGGACTGACACCAAGAGGTGGTACAGTCATATTCGTGGTAGAGGCCCATGAATATCGGCAGACAGAGGTATTCTACTCATGGATAAACTTTCCAGCAGCAAACGCTGTAACACACGAATTCCACTATTACAAAATAGAGGAACCTCCGGATGAATACACTCCTTTCGAGGAGGTTGAAATCCCATTAAATTACCAAGAGCACCTGCTCTGGTTTAAAGGCGCCCTAAAACATAAAAATCACATCACCAGGCTCGGTCCACTAGGTAGACCAGGAGCCACGTAGCCGGTTCTAGCCAGCTACACACCACACACCGACATTGAAACAATGACAGACCGGGAACTTTTAGCTCAACTAAAAATACTAATTAAAATACATAGACAATTAGTCCAATATGTAATACGGACTTCAACGGTCCAACCAGCAATCAACATTCCACAGCTGACCCCTCAACAGGGGAACACAAACAAAATTACACCACAGAACATACAATCATGTCTTGGTAAAGTACCTACAAAACGGGAACAAATTCCATTCTGGTTAGCTCAGAAAATCACTCAAATAGAGGCAGTATTTCCTGATACTACGCCTACTGAAAAACACAGACTTCTGACTATCTGTCTTCCAATGGGGATCGCACCACATGTGGAGGACTGTGACACTTGGGGCACAGTCTTTGCCTCCATTTACACAAAAACACATGGTGTTCCGTCTATGGCGGTAATACCAGATGTGGTAAGACAGATTCAAAATGAATACAGTCCAGAACCTGCTTTAACTCTGGGCATGAAATTACTGAAAGAATTCAAGCAGGTCTCAGCTCTATTGTTAGCCAACATAAAAGGAGAATCAGCATCTGTGGCGATCCGCCAGAAATTGAAAGAAACAGATATAGCAGAAACCTTTTGAACTTGCCATAATCATAGAAAAATCCTATGAAGAACTAGGTAGAGATAGTTTGGGTGGGAAACCAGTAAAACCCCAACTACTCGAAAATCCTGAAAAAACATTTATTAAAAATAATCTAAACACTCCAAAAAAGAGTTGGGATGGAAATAAGCAATCCACTCCTAGAGAAAAATGATTCCAGTCCAGAGGAAGGTCTCCTCAACGGAGAGAAAGATCTCCGGACCGAGGAAACAAGTCTCCCCAGAGGGAGCCCTCTGAAAAAAGATACAACCTTAGAGATAGGGATAAATTAAGAAAGCCTGATAGATATCAAGATATTGATACACGTCCCTCTCGATCTTTTCAGACTTCCTCACAGAAATCGGAAGGAAGAGGACGGTCAGAACACAAGGAAGAGCACGTCAAGTCCAAAGACAAGGAACCTGCTCATCAAAGTAAAAAATTACAATTTCCAAGAAAGAAGGTAACCAGTATTAAAATAATTAAACATGCCGAGGATACTGAGGACACAACTGAAAAACGGAGAGTGGGCCCAGACAATGCTAGACAGCGCAGCAGAAGTGACCATAGCTCGCAAGATCTTGATGAATCTTCTGGAGACAGTGAACACGAATGAATACATTCAGGTGGAAACTGCAGATACCAGAGTTAGCAAACCTCATAAAATATACGAGATAACATTGCGTATAGAAGAGGACAAGACTAGGAAAGTAAGGGGTCTCTTTCGGGATAACCTTTCGAAAGGCTATGAGATCCTTTTAGCTGAGAAAGACTGGCCACCAGAGTTTGTCAGGGAGTGCCCTCATGGCGAAGAAATGATTATGCCTGCCTTCTCAAATCATATTCCAATTCATACAAAATATACACCTGCAAGAAAATGGGCAGTTGCCCAAGCTCCTGCATTATATAAAAATCATGTAGGATGGGATGAGGACTCTCCTCCTCACAAAATCCAGTTAAAATGTCAATCTACTGCACAAAGGCAGTACCCAATTAAACAAGAAGCTAAAAAGCAAGTCAGGGAGATCTTAGATCAACTTGAATACCAAGGGGTGATTGAAACATGCACCTCACAAATGAACAATCCTTTGTTTACTGTCTCCAAGCCAGACGATTCATATCGTCTAGTTTTGGACTACAGACACCTTAACTCATGTTGCAAAACATTTGCAGTACAAAACTCACACAGTGCAGCACTGATGAATAACATCGTGCGCAAAAAATACAAAACGACATTAGACATCTCTAATGGATTCTTTTGTCAAAACATTGCACCTGAGAGCAGGTATTTGACCGCGTTCTCAATAATGGGGTCGCAAAAACACTTCTGTCGACTCCCACAGGGATTCAAGAATAGCCCAGGATTATTCTCAGCAAGAGTAACAGAGTTACTACAAATATATGATGACGAGGCGTTATCCTATGTCGACGACATCTATCTAACAGATGATGACCTGGATACTCACTTGAAAAGAGTGAACACCATAATACTTGGGTTGGCAGCTGAGGGTTACAAATTCAACTTTAAAAAGTCACGAATTGCCCATCTAACTGTCCTATTTTTAGGATATGAATTATCAAGTGAAGGCAAAAGCCTAGCAGACAACTTCTTAGAAAAGTGCGCTGTACTCCAAGCACTGAAAACGCTGAAGAACTTACAATCAATACTAGGTTTCCTGAATTTCGGAAGAACATACATTCTAAATTATGCAGAGAGGGTTAAACCTCTCTATGAATTAATAAAAACTGATTTCAAACCAATCAATTTTAAGATCATTGCAAACAGACATGTTAGCTAAAACAAAATTGCAAACACGCGAAAACATATGCAACCTTGTAATATGAGTCATCCCAGGAAGATGCGTATTCACGTACCTGACCTCTAATGAGGGAGAAACGGTACCAATAGCTTACAAATCACACTTGTACACACAAGCTGAAATGAAATTCAGTTGTACTGAAAAAATTCTAATAGCGGTTCAAACTGCTGTAGCAAAAGAAAGAGCCCAAGCCCAAGGCAGAAGAATAACTGTTTTAACAGCAGAATCAGCCCTTGAGGCATTAACAAGCCCACGCAATTTGACTACCGTGGCATTAGATCCAAAATGGATACAATGGGAAAATTCTCTTGCTGCAGAAGACGTGAAGTACTATTTTGACCCGAAAATGAAAAAAATAAAAAATCTAGATTATGAAGAAGAATATCCTCTGCCAATCGAAATTCTGCCTCTTGAACAATACACATGTGTAATCTACATGGACAGATTTGCACAACACTACGATGTAGAGAAAAAATCCTACAACGCAGCGTGCGCGATTGTTAAAGGTCGCTGGCGCTTTGGTAAATTCAGACCATTAATTACCAAAACTGAATCACTCAGAAACTGTTCAACTCAGCGAGCTGAAATAAGATCTTTAAAGTTGGCGCTTGAAAATGCCGATCGCGAATTCCCCACACTAATAGTGTGCGATTCGCATTACTGCGTCAAATCTTACAATAATGACTTGCAGAACTGGGTTCAAAACGATTACAAAGATGACACAGGTGCCACAATAAGGCATAAAAAGCTTTGGGAACAGGTAGTTCTTTTGCAGAAAGAACTACAAAAGACTCACGTGATACATACACTGAGTCATCAACGTGATGGCGTTCACGTTGCAGGGAATTCATTGGCTCACAGAGCCACAGCGGAAGCGGATCAACCGGCTTCCGTAGCCACAAAAAAGCGTTCAGATAAATACATAGACGGAGAAACTATGATGGCGGTAAAAGCGTCTTGAAAAGGCGACTATGCAGCATTACCTCTGAACTATCCACTCACTTATACATACATAATTGATGCAAACTCCGTTCCTTTTGCTTGAATCCCTGGAGTGGGGGATAGAGTAATTCCAAACACGAACAGAAGAGTCTTTTTAATAGCAGACGCACACATGGGATTGGGTCCAAGACACTGGGAGATCAAGGAATCTTTGAAAGAATTACAATCAGAATACTGGTGGCATGGGATGAGCCTGCAATTTTACAAATTTGCAATGGGCTGTCCAAACTGCAACAGGGATAGCAGACGCGAACCGACCAGAGTATTGCAAGGACCCTTCTTTTAGAAAGCATAAGGCTATCTATACCCAGAAATCCAGTAGGAGAAATGCGTACCATTTATATTTAAGACTAGATTCACTTAAAATGTAGACACCAGCGCTCGGCTGACGCCAGAACTGTTATAAAAGATTTGCGAGTCTTTATCGACACATACGCAATTGGCATGCTACATTCTGACCAGGGTCCTGCTTTTAGCTCTCGTGCTTATAAGGAGGCCATGAGCAGCATGGGCATTGCATTGCGGTACTCTTGTCCATTCCATCCTGAGGGAAATGCGGTAGTGGAAAGAAAAAACCGGGACATAAAGCAATCTATAACGGCGAGGGTATTAGGTTCGGGTGATGGGTGGGTCCAACATTTAACAAGTGTCCAACGTAGTCTTAGTAATCTGCCAAGAAATTCTCTAAAAGGTCTCAGTCCGTACGAACTATTGTTCGGTACTAAGATGCATATCTAGGACCTTGATAGTCAAACTTCAGTGGTAGAAGAAAAATGCTTTGATATCAAAGACCGTTTGGCTGTTTTACAGGACTTAAACGAAACAAGACGAAATCTGAGCAACATAACGTTAAAGCAACAGCCAACAGCCACTGAAGAAAAACCACCTGTCCCAGCAAGACCTGTCTGGATTCCAAAGATTGGGGATCTGGTCAGAGAGAAGATCGCGGTAAAGACGGAATTTGGGCCTTCTTACAGAAAAGCAGTACCTGTCTTAGCTGTCAGCGGAACAAGATCAATTGTACTACCGCCCCTTGCTGGTAAAAAGGAGAACCGAGTTGTATCCATCGACCTGGTAAAACCACAATCATGTGGCCAATAATAAGTAGTAGACCCAGTGGACTCCCAAGAAATAGCAGAGTACCAAAACTTGCTACAATACAAGAGGTTCAAACTGAGAGACTAATCACATTTGATAAATCTGCAGTGAATAAAAAAGGACTATGCAATAAAGCCATGGAACTTGTGCCTCTTGAAACCCAAATTGCAACAGTTCGTCAAGAAACACCAGTCTACAACGATGTAGCCTCAGACTATGCTAATGAAACAAAGAAAAATCCAAAAGCAAATTAAAATCCGGAAGCAATTCCAACAATTGACAGAACTGCATCTGGCTACTTCATCAATTTCGATGACTTTTCTGATGATCCAAGTGAACATGAAGAAACGCCAGCAACAAAAACTTTCAAAGATAAAGTAACTGAACTCTTTCATCAACTCAAAGAAACCTATCTGATTTCTCCATGGATTGAATTTTGGATTGTGTTAGGTGTACTTTTCCTCCTGCTTTGGCTCATCATGGTTCTTTGTTTGGGAAAATTCATTGAAGGAAAATACAGTACGATGGACACAGCAAGTCAGAAAATCAACTTGGTCCTAAAGCCTCACAAGTCATTTCACATCGAGAAAAGAGAACTGTCATCAGTAAACGTCACAGCCAATCCACTACCCGGTGGGGTAGCATGGGACAGAACTGATTTTAACATTTTTGGTCCGATTGAGCTCTTGAAATATCTATATCAGTTCAAGATTTCATTAAGTGACTTTGTAAAACCAAATACTTTTTCTGATGATTGGGACTTTGAAAATATAAATAATATGATGTCAGATTTAGTAATGTCAGCAAAATTCACAGAACATGATTATTTGCAGGGTTCATCAAATTATGAAGAGTTATACTGCTAGAATCATTTTGGTCATCACTATTTGCATAAATCTGCACAGCCTAGAAATGTTTTTAATTATAATCAATGGGAACATTGTGCAACACCACCTAAAAGCAGCTCAAAAACATTCTATGACAAATTCCCATACTTCTCATGGTTTAACACAAGTGATGCAGAAACGTTTTATTTTAAAATGTTAAATAAGACAGGAATGAAAACAATGCTGACAAATACAAAATTGATCTATTCTGAAACATTTTATGAAAAAATGATTACATTTGGTTTTGAATTCTGGAAAAACAACATTGAAACAAAGACCATCTGGGGTACAAAAGAATGGCAGGTCCAAGGTTTAGAAGCATTGTTTAGAGCCTGCATGATCCCAGAGCAATTAATATTCTTGAATGACACCATTCAACAGACTACCTGTCTTGGCCTAGCCAAAATTAAAGACTTAAACAAACCGTCTATTCCAAAGCCCATACCTGATAGTAATAGCACTACTGATATGAAGATAGACCTATCCCATATTTTATACCAAAACAGAACACATCCTGATTGGAAAAAATGGTTGATCTGACCCACAGACACAAATAACTGTCAAGATAGATTCCTGAACAAAATACAGGGGTTCAAAATGACCAGGCCAGACCCAAGATACTCCCAGAGACAACATCCAGGGATAGTTACAACATACAGTGTAGGGAAACTATGCCTCGAATGGCTACAAAAATCCACACTGGCAGAAATTAAGCAACACTTGACTTTACTTAAAGACGGTGCTGACTTGCGTGATTTCATTCTGGGACCACGCAAACAGCGTCAAAAACGTTTCATAGCGGCCGGTATATACGCTGCGTACAACGAAGCTTGGAAAGTAATGCAAATTCAAACAGCAGAAAAAATACGAGAAATTGATCGTATTCATTTGGAAAAATCACTTTCTGTTGTGGACAATGGGTTAATGACTCTGTCCTCCAGAATATATTCACTGGACAGTATCGTATCATCTGCTATTGATATCATAGAGCAGGACTTACTAATGTTACAACATGGTCAGTCCCAATTACGTTCTATTGTACAGCTTGGCTGGACGTTGCAAAATCTGCGTTCAGGCTACGTACCATGGCGTTTAATCAACACAACGTCATTATTCTCTATCTTTAACCTTACCGATAAACAAATCAGTTTGGCACAAAAAGGAGCAGACTATACGATTCTGAGCATTGAAAAACTTGAAAAACTTAAGAGATTACCGTTGACAATGTCAGAAAGGCCTGTCATTGAATGGATAATACACGGAATAATCACAATTCCGATAACAACTTTCCAGTTTAAATATTGCCAAGAATATATACCAGCGGGCCAGTATGAAAGGTTGGGTAAAGGGTACATCAAGTCAACATGGAAATTACCTTATACACACAAATGTTACAGTGAAAAGAAAAAGGATGTATTTCTTAGTGGTAAAAATTGTAAAAGATCACTAAGCGGTAGAAACCTGTGTCAGGGCATTAACCTGCATGGAGCCTGCAAAGGGTCTTTGAATAACCTTTGATGTCACCTGCACGGCACGCCTGCAACAAAGATAGAGCCATTCTTTAGACAGCTTTCTAACGGGAGCTATATTCTAATAAATGACCACAGCTGTTGTGGCATGGTGCCAGGGAAAGCCTATCTCGTAAGCGTGAGTTCCATGGTCACTTGCTGTATGCAAGTATTGTATCCAAACAGCACTCCAGATATGGAGGCGGCAATATGGCCTCGTTTGAATATCTCTTCTATTCGAATTGATACTTTAAGCAGAATGAAGTCTATTCTTTTACAGACAACTGTGCCTCTGACCTCGTCCGAAGAAACGTATGAGCTGCAAGTCGCAAGGACAACGGCAGAGATACATTCCCTTTTATCAACAAATTGCCCCGCGCATTTCGTAGAAATGCTAAGCCAAATCCTAAACATTTCAGATGCCAGTGGCATCGCACATGTATTTAAGACAATTTTTTCGGGATTGTTTACACCCTTTGAAATGGTATGTAACGTTTACAACAATTTTTTTACAACGCACTACCATTACAACGCAGGTATTACCACGCATACCATTACAACGCATTGCGCTGGGGGGCGCTCTAGGATAGGTAATAAGTTACATTTTCTATCCAACACCTTCTCTAGTGTCCACGGGGACTGGAGTTGGAATAGAAAATTATACTTACCACTATCCAGCACCTCTAAGCGCTATGCGTTGTAATGGTATGCGTGGTAAAAACCGCGTTGTAAAGGTATGCATGGTAAAAGTATGCGTTGTAACGTCATACATCCCTTTGAAACAGTTCTGGGCATCTTCCCCAATTTTGTCCATTCTGTCTTTGGCGGCCTACCTCTACTTTTGGGACTAGTGGCAGGAATTTTATTTTTGATTCTTCTGCTCCGATATGGCAAGCCAAGTCGCAGACAAGAATCCAGCAACGATGGAAGAAACGATCCTAGCTATACGCTATCTGGACTGCATAACTAAAGTCCTTGGATTAGCCCGGCTAAGAGATCTGAATATGACCTGGTTTCTTTCATTCAGACCTATCTGGCAAAATTGCATCTTACCTGTGCTTCGATGTATGCTATGCGGAGAAGAATGCGTGTTGGACGTCTGTCTTACACTACCATCAGCAGTACCAATGGATACAGATACCTTGCTAGGTCCTGTAACGGCTCATGCATCGTGTTGTCCTCAGCGGCTACCTATTCTGATGTCGGCATTCGTTGAGACCTCACCACTACGAGTATGTGGCAGTGGAGTACGAGATGAGAGCAGCATCACACAGGTACAACCTTCAGTGAGCATTGCTGATCCTGACATCGATGATAGCAATCATTCTCACGACTGCACTGTTTTGGCATTTTCAAACTTGGTCGAACTTTCACCTGATGTCGTAGACCAATTTTTTGCGAGTCTGTCTGAAATGATGTTCTCCCCTGAACAGAAAGAATAACTTTCTAAGCAACAAGCACACAGCGTTCCCTGAACTCTGAATTCGGCCTTCAGCTTTGATAAACAAAAGCTATTGAAAACAATTGGAACTATTTTTCCCCTTGAGAGCGAATTAATTTTTTCTCAATTCCAAAATATTTACCTTTTTCTGGCACATGTACTCTGCTTAAAGTAAAACTATTCTTAGAGAACAGAGCTTCTATTTTAGGCACTCTAGAGACAATGTTTTACCTCAGCCTCTAGCACATGTACAACATTTGTATTATTATGTGATGGAATGGTCTCGACCTTCTCTTCTGTATTAAGAGCCATTTCATGTGTAAATTTTCGCAATTCATTCAGCTGATATATATATGCATTTTTTAACTGATTGATACCACTGCTTGAAAAACGTACAGTACCAATACTCATTTTCGTGTATTTACCAAATACCATTTCAAATGCGAAATATGTATTTTGGGGTGGGTTGGAAAACACATGCACCATTATATGTTTACTATTGCTTAGTTTTAAGTAATGAGGGACATTAGATCGTGGAGTGGGTGTTGTAATTCTATCTAGGACCCTAATTCGATATTCCTGATTTATGCCCTTGTGTGGTTATAATACATAGTATCCTTATAAAGGCATAAGAATCATATCCATATTTAGTAACAACCCATGCAGTCCAAATACAGCATGGCTACTCCTCTAGACTCCTAGAAAGTACAACGCCTTCTTTAAACAAACTAAGCCTCCAGCAGCCCGGGAAATCCCCTTGCTCTTGTTTTGATTTGCACAAGAACTCCTAGAGTCAGAAAGAACTGTTAGTTCTTGGTGACGTCTTATGTCCAACCTTACGTCAAACCTGGCACCTTTCAGGTATAAATATACCAACGTTGCCTTAAGCAAACACACGGTGGTTTGGAGCAGAGCGGCTATCTACTTGCCCGAGAGCCCAGCTGATGCGAGAGCCCACAGACGCCGCCCTCCCTTTTGACGCACTGAGAAAGACGCTGTCTTTTTCTCCAGCCGAGAAAATCCAGCTCCGGTGTTTTCAGCCGCCCTTGCGGGTTGCTGGGATATCGAGTCCTGAGAGAGGGATACCAGACCTCCTGCATTCTATTACCCAGGTACGGAGCTGACTAAACCCTTAAAGAGAATTCTTGATTCAGATTCTTGGCAAAACCAACTTAACTTAAACTGCTACTTACTTACTCCTTCCCACGTATTAGGCTTAGGTCAGGTACACCGGGGTAGGCGTATTTAGAAGCACCAGTTGAGTACATTAGTCAATGTATATATGTATGTATATATTTTATCCATTTTAAAGTATCATATGGCTCAGAAACCATATCAATGCTTTTACAGTATTATTTCATAACACTCCTTTTACTGTACGCACTTTACTTTATACTAAGTATTGCAATTGTGGCAATTAATTTCTCTTGCATGAGGAAGAAGACTGCTCAATAAATAACACCTTTTATTGAAAACGCCCGTCTCTCTATTCTCTGCACTCTGGTGAAACTAAGTATGCACGATTGACTGAGTAAAATAATTGTCTATTGTTTTCACACGACTCTAGAGATACACTCTTATTCTGAGGGAGCAAAGTTGTCATGTTTTATGGTTGTTAGAAGCTAATCCCTTCTTGTCTATCCAGGGAAGTTAAACTCCTCCTTGTTTATTCGAGAAAGTTTCTAGTGACCTCTGAGCTAGCTGGCAAAACTAATTAAGTCTAATATAGTCAGTAGAGACCTAGTCGACCTCAGTCCTACGTCTACACTGCTGTTTATATTATTCCAATGCGCAGAGCCTATTGGGAATATCGGAACTACACTACAGTTAGGCCCCTTGGAGAAGCGCTGTAGACCCCAGAGCTGCCACGCTAGAAGAGAGCTGTGTTTCCCCTCGACAGTCTTTGAGATAATCAAAACCAAGGACCAAAGGAAATTTTGGAATTGGGTAAATGAGGCAACCAAAGCCACTAAACCACCCACTGCAGCTAATATTTCCCCTGCTGACTGGGAGAATTACGTTAAAATATTATACACAGCACCGTACACATCAATTAACAGCAGTAGTATCCAACTTACACTCGATCAGCTCATCACTGAGGATGGCACAACCCCCACCATCAAGATAACAACAGAAGAAATAGTAGGAGTCATAAAGAAAATGCGCCCCAGTGGTGCTCCCGGACCCAACGGGATCCCTACGCAAGTACTCAAAGCCTCCACACAAAAATGGGCCGCGATACTGACCCCTCTCTTCAAGGATGCAATATTGGGACACACAATCCCGCCCTCCTGGCAAGGATCATTCCTTATACCTTTCCATAAAAAAGGCTCGCGCTCCAACCCCGATAACTATCGAATGATAGCCCTGCTTGATGTGGCTGGGAAAGCCTACGCAAGTGTACTTTTAAAAGAACTTACAAAATGGGTGAAAACGAAAAACTTAATTCCTTTTAGCCAAACTGGCTTCCGAAAAGGTTGCCACATTGAGGACAACTTGATTTCCATAGCCCATCTGATGGAAATAACCCTAGCTGCAAAAGGAAAATCAATGTACATGGGATTTATCGATTTTCGTAAAGCCTTCGACAGCGTTAGTCGACTTAAATTGTGGGAAAAACTGGCAAGATTGGGCATTCCACGGGCAGTACTAAACGCACTAATAGCCCTACACACGGACACCTGGGTAAAAGTCAGAGTAACATCGAAATGGTCTACCTCTAATAAAATCTTTACAAATAGGGGCCTAAAACAAGGATGCACCCTTGCACCATTACTTTTCAATCTGTACCTTGCCGACCTACCTGAATGGTTGTCCCGATCAAGAGCCTTCCCCCCAGGAATCGGCCAAAATAAAATCCAAATTCTGCAATACGCAGACGACACCATTCTTCTAGATCAAACCCAGGTGGACCTCCAAAGACTGCTCAATTCCCTCGCCCAGTATTGCAAAAACAATATGCTAGAGATAAACGTTAGTAAAACCAAAACGATGGCAATTTCACCTGCGAATGGAAAAAAGACCAAGTGGTTTATAGAAGGGAAACCACTGGAGACTGTCACTGCATACAAATATCTGGGCGTCTGGATTGATCATAAAGGGAGATGCTCGGTGCATACAGCAGAGATGCAGGCAGTGGCTCGCAGTTTAGAGGGGGCCTTCATGAGAACGAAGAGCGCTCTGCATTCCCAAGATTTTGGCCCTTTGATAAAACTAATAAACGCAAAATTCCTGCCTACAATGTCCTTTGGAGCAATAATCTTCAAAGACAAAATGAACAACTGGCTAGATAGAGCACAATCATCATGCTATCGCCGGGTCTTTCGATTGCCAAATTCGACTTCCCATGCCCAAATCCGTAAAGAATTTTCCTTATTCTCTATGCGCAGAATTATGGGAGCAAGATTAGTTTCATACTGTCTGAAAGCGAAACAAGCTAACTCCCATACGCTGAAGAACTGCATATGGCTCCTGCTTAGCAACCCAACTACATCGTGGAATAAATATTTGACATTCTGCCTCAATTCCCTTGAAGCGGGGGACATATGGTCCTCTTCCTTGCCCGATGAAATGAAATCGAAGCTTTTAACCAAGCAAGCCAAAATTCTATCAAATCAATCAGATATGCAACAGGTTCTCCAGCTTTTTCACGGCTCCTGGGCTGCCAAAATATATGCCCCGAAAATATTACCATCTTATCTCGCATCAGCAATGAAGCCGTATATTAAACATCAATTAATGAGATTTCGTTTCGGCTTAATTCCGTTGAAGGCATACAAGTTTGGCTAAGGATACAAGAAAGAAGCCTCCTCTCAGTGCCGTTTCTGTAACCAGGGAGAGGAAAGCCTAATCCACATTCTGTGCATTTGCCATCACCTTCGGGCGCAAAGAATATTTTAATATTTTGGCTGAGACCAATTTGGCTTTCTCTAGGCATCAGGACTTGTCAAGAAGCGCTTGCGGCATGTATGAGGGGGGACTCGCCACAATTGGCGACTCGTTTTGTAAAATTCATCACAGAAATTAATTCCTCGACTCTATCATCCGAGCAAGCTTGAATTTTAACCCCCCTAAGTGACATTTCCTTGGCTTTTTTCTGCTTTACCTTCCTTCTACCCAATCCATTAACTTTATTGACTTTTTTAACAGACTTGAATACTTCTTTTTTACTTAAAATGTCATTTTCTGTATGTGTATATTGCAATGATTTTAAATGATTGGCAATAAAAATGTTTTACTTTTTTTTTACTTTTCCCCTCAAGCGCTCACCTGCCGCGTCCTGTGAAGCACTGTGATTTGCCCCCAGGCGGCCCCCGGTGCCAGGACAGGGCCGCCGTCGTGTATTGTGGGCCGCGCCGGGCCCGGAGGAGTGGGCGTGAAGAAGCCATTTTTCGGCATACCCAGGGGCCGCTGTCACCGCCGCAGCCCGGCCAGAGAGTGGAGAATTCCCGCGGAGGCCCCCGGAGCCTGAGGTAGGCCGCCGCGTCTGGTAGAAGGCCGCGCTAGGCCCTGAGGCTGCAAACTCGCCTCACGTGACGGGGGTGCCCGGCCGCGTCACCGGCCACGCCCCCGCCACCAGAGCCCCGTGATTGGAGGAGAGGTTGCCTCGCCCCGCAGGCCGCGCTGCCATTAGCGGCCGCGGGCGCGCCTCCCCTCCGTCTGCTGCGATTGGTCCTCAGGCCCCGGGAAGGCTGAGAGAAGCCCAGGACTGTCCTGCTGCTGCCTCCTTCAGCGCGGTGCCCCCGACTGGTCCCGAGGCCCGGGACCAGTCCCCCTAGCAGCGCGTGGACCGTTTGAACATCGGAGCCCCACCTGCCGGCGCAGGCCCCCGGGCGGTCTGACATCAAGTGGAAGGCCCCCTGAGGCCTGCCGAGTTCACAGCAAGGGCCCCGAGGGGGCCAAAGAACAAGGTAAACCCCCGGGGAGGCCCCAAATCCACCCCTCCCCTCGGGTAGACTGTGGCTGGGCCCTGTTGGCCCTAATCGGCCCCTTTCAGCACTGGGCAAGGGCCCCTCAAGACATCGTGGGGGCCTCAACTGGTACAAATTAACTCCTGCCTGGGTGCCTTTTTGTTTAATGCCTAATGAGAGGCTCCCCTCTGCTTGATGCCTTGTTTATTAGTGCTGAGGAATGAAGTGGAGGTTCTTATCTACTAAAGTGGGTATCTCTACTCAATGAATTTGTTATTCCTGGTTAAGGAATTGTTTTATTTGCATCAGCCATGTTTAGTATGCTTAATGAGATGCACATGTTCCACTGATGCCTTGTTACTTTTGCTTAATGCTAGGGAAGATGTAGAATGTTTTGGTGGCCCCAAGGAAATGTTTTAGATGCCTAAGCCAAGGTTTATATGTTTAATGAAATGCACATTTTCACCTGATGCCTGGTTCCCTCTGCCTAATGAAATGTTGAGGCTTGATTAATAAGGGCAATCCACTGCTTATCCCTGCTTTAGGAAATGTTTTATTCTTGCATTAGTGGTTTTATTCCTGCCTAGTGGGAAGTTGCCTGATCTTTAATGCCATATCCAGTCCTGCGTCAGGAAATGTTTGGTTTTACCCTAATGAAACAAGTAATGCTGAGTAATGAAATATCTACACATGCAAAATGAAGTGCTAAATGAAAGCCCACAGTTATCCCATGAAATGTATTAATGTAGTGAGTAATTGATCACCCTAATTTTGGTCTCAGATAAAATTAATTGATTCGAACCAAAAACTTACTGGTGTGGTCTCAGTCTGTGTGTGCATGTATTGTCTCAGTGGATGTGTATGCTGTGTAGTCACTTAACACCTGAGCTTTCGGGTGCCTACCTGCTCGTGCCAGGCAACCTCCGGGGAACTGGTGGTCCCAGTTCCTACAATCCCACATGTATTTGTGTGTGTGCTTTCTATTCTATGTTGGTTAGTTTTAAAACCACATGATTAATACATATTACAGTTATAGGAAGGTAATTTCACAAGGGGTATAGAAATTTTTTTGTTTTCACCCGTTTTCACCCTCGCTCCATCAGTGTCATACTTGATAAAAGGCTCAATCTACTGTCCCACACAATTCCATTACAAAGAATGCATGATACCAACTGCACCTTCTCTGCCGGATTCAACGTTTCTTTCCGGAGCAAGACCTAAAAACCTTGGTACAATCTCTGGTACTCTCTAGATTGGACTATTGCAATTCTCTTCTTGCTGGCCTCCCCAAATCCCACCTTTCCCCTCTAAAATATGTTCTTCATTCAGCGGCTTGTTTTATATCTGGGGCCAAAAGAAGTAACCACATCACACCCATTTTGTCTTCTCTTCGATGGTTTCCCATCAAGGCAAGATCTAAAAATCTGCCTGTATCACCCATAAAGCCTTTCACACTTCCTCCCCTCGATACTTGGCAAATAAACTGAAAATTTCTGAAGGCTCTAATCCGTCTCGTAATGCGGAAAATGTACTGCTTGTGCCCCCCACCTTCACAAGGGAAAGATTGATGGCTCAATCGTTCTCAGGCAATGCGTACAGAATCTGGAACTCGCTTCCTCCACTACTCTCTACCACCACCTCTACCCGGACCTTCAAAATCGACCTCAAATCTCTTCTCTTCCAAAGACACTAATACACCCCTTTTCATGTCCCTCAAGAAAGTTCTTTCATTATTGTAAATGTGTATTCTATGCCTGTACAATCTTTAACCTATTGTGTTTTTCGTGTGACTGTCATCTATTGTTTTATTTCACCTTTTTTTATTTCGCGTTTGTTTGTTTAACGTGTAAATATGTAATATTCTCCTCATGTAACGTACTTGGTACTATTGTGAAGCGCTCTGACACCTTTGGGTGAAGTCTGCGCTATATAACAATCCATTAAATAAATAAAAATTAAATAAATTGACAGCAGGAGAAACCGATTGAATATGAGCTTTTGGCAGCTGTGGGAAAATATTGTCCTCCAACATCTTCATGACCTTCCATTTAAAGGGGTTGCAGCAGTTTCAGGATTTTGTTAATAGTTTCTCATTGCTCAAAAGTGGGTAATTTATGTTTCCATGCACTTCGTTGCTTAATTTTACTCGCAAAAATATGTTCGTTGAATGTCACTCATAACTAAGTACACAGAAACCATGGAAATGTCGCACATAAGCAAACAGAAAAAATCTGGCACCTGTGCTACTTTGACAGGCGCCTACCGTTCCTCAATTACAACGAGCAAAAGTAGAGATTGGGCAGCTGCGTGTCGGCAACCAATCAGGTAAGAAGGGACATATTATTTTAGTGGCGTCAAAGCGTCTTATCATTGGTTTAGTTGGTGGAGTTTGTGTCATTGGATTGGCTGAGGGATTTCCATGCTAGCTGTTCGTTGGGCTGTGCTGCCCCCTTGCAGACTATATCGTGCCTTGACATTGGATGAGGAAACATTTACCGCTTGTTTATTGGCGTGGTGTCCAACATAGTACCCGCGCCTCTGGCAGAGAATAAACCTGCTGCACTAACCGGCTTCCTTCCGTTGACTGACTCCCCGACTCCACTGGTTGACTTTGACAGTAAGTTATCTATAATCAGTGGGAACAGGGTCGGTGTGGAAAACAGACTTCTGTTGCCGAGAGCCACTCGGTCTGTACCTTGCGTCACGAGCGTGTCGCCTCCTGCGGCCCTCCTCCTTTCTACACGGCTCTGTCACTCTGCTGCCACTGTAGGGTCGCTTGTGTCATTAACGCTTCTGCCGTGCTCTCACAACACAACTCAGCAGGGCTGGCCCGCCGGTGAGTGTGACGTGCTACCCCTCCAAACCTTCACTTACACGAGCCCTGTCCCTTCTCTAAGGGGGAGCAGGACTGACAGTCTGTCCCCTCTTCGCCCGCCACAGACTGGGCTTCATTACCATTTAGGAAGCCGGGGGGCACAATACAAGCACCGAGCTGCTGATAGGGTGCTGAAAGAGCATGTGCTTTGTCCCACTCAGATGTGGGTATCGGAGAAAAGTAATCCGCCGAATAGTTTGAAATATTTTTACAGTTATCGAATGTTTATTGTGTAGTGTATTTAATTGTGTTTCCTCTAGGCATTTTGGCTTTTGCTAAAATGCCAAACGGGCGAATGTTTGCTTCAGAGGGAATAGTTTCCCAAACCATGAGTATGTGAGCCTCAGTGCCTGCTTCATTCTTCAACGCATCTTTAACGTTGTTATATCCAGTCAAAAGTGATCTCTGATTGAATGAAGGCTTGATTTTCAGCGTTGCCCAAGGCGGTGTTTGTGTGTTCCGTCGTTAGTCAACTGCACAGCAGCAAAGAGTCACCACTGCCTTGCCTCAGCAGTTATTTAAAGGAGGTTTTGTCTCCATGGTGAGATTGGGAAGGGTGTGAGTGGTGATCAGACTGTTTCCACATGAAACTGTTGTAGCTTCTAGGGGAGAGCTTCCCTGCTCAAAGCCTGTATTGAAATGTGACAGGCACTGCCGAAAGTAACGACCCTTATGTATCACACACACTGATATAACTGCTTAAGGTTAGTAAAGTAAGTAAAATAGTAAAAGGTTCCTATGAAAACAATTAAATAGTCCAAAACGACATGAAATAGTTACAACCAGTCCCGTACTCTTTACAGTTTTCATCTAATCCGCCTAATTTACCTTTTTATAGTTAAGTTGGGCGTGCATTTCAATGCAAGGCATCCTTTTTTACAACAATGATAGGTGGAAAGGTGTAAATATAAATCATTTGCATTTCCTGAATTTAGCAGTAGTGTATTGTAGCATTAATATGGGGCTTCAAGGCAGCAGTCGAAGTGCATTCAAACAGTATGGATACTTTGAACCGAAGTACAATGGGATGGACCGTCACTGAGTGTGGTGGCGAGGTCAGAGACGTGACAAAAGAAGGAAATGTGTGTCCACTCATCGTAATGAAAATAAATGCCAAATAAACTAATCTGTGAAATACGTCGTGCTGGTTCAAAAACACCGTTGGTTAATACATTCACTTAAGATCTACATGTGTCTACCTGAAGGGTCCCCGATTTTGAATCTGGACTCGTGCACTGGGGAATAGTGACAGACCTATTTATAGCTGGCATCAGAGCCTGTGACAGAAAGCACTGTGAATATGCAAGTCTTTAGTTAAGAAAAGGAATTACACCCTGCAGAATGACAATCTGCTGGCCTTTGATGATCTGGTAAGACCTCTATAACTTACATAGAGGTCAATTCCTGCTATACCACACACTGACTCGTATCTTGCGCACTAACTGGAATGCTGTGGCAATAGAACACCAAATCAATGCTGTTGTACCGTACCTTACCTTCATGGGCAATATATGGAGACTAATCATATGGTTGGCAAAAGCTATTGGATTAGCACATTCATTCAGGACACAAGTCCTAAACAAAAGAAGTAGGGGGATTAACTTAGTTAATCAGAAGCTAAGTGGCATCATGGCGTTTGACACTGCAGCGTGTGACACCGCGGTGAGTGACATCACAGCGCGTCACATCATAAGTGTCATCAGATCTTAAGCCCTCACATATATGTTTAACATGTCTATCCTGAGTACACTGGAGCATATTTCGAGTATATTGGGAAACCCTCCAGAATTAGGCAGAAGATTCACACTTTTGTAAACTACACATAAAACAAGCCTTTTGTCTGCCTAAACTTCCTCTACCCTTAGTGCTCTAAAAGAAAAAATAGTGGTACTTAAATTATTTAAACGCGCCCTCAGGGGTAGTAAGCACTATATACATTACATTTATTTTGTGTAAATACAGGGAAAGACCAACACATCTGACATTCTTACAGTGAATGCATATCTTGTAAACCGGGACTGAATAAAGTGAAAAGCTGTCTCTCCTAAGTATGTGTGAAGTGCTAACAAGGTGTGAGCATTTGTTTCCCCTCTGTTGCATTTGCATCTAGGTGTGAGGCTCCTGACGGCTCCCAGCCATGAGACTCCAAAAAAAGGAGGCCTGATGACCCCTCAGATTCGGCCTTTGTTATGGGCCCAGCTGGAGTCTGAACTAAGAAAGCCCCCTACTTGCCCGCAAGTTGTTGCGGATCAAAAGTAGACCACAACGTGCAGGCGCTGCAGAATGTGTCCCGATGTTTGCAAAGTACACTGGTATGAATTCAGCATATTTTACAGTGCTAACTTCTTGCCAGGGTGGAGGGCGTCCACCCTGTGAAAATAGTGGGTGGACGCCATCCACCCGCATGTACCCCTGACTCGTGCCCTGCCTTCAGTACTATCTAGCCTGGCCTTCAGGAGAGATGGCAGACAGAACTTGGGCGGGCCTTTGCTCACTTGGAGTGGGATAGGGTGCTAGCCTACCTGGCCTCCGTATCTAGGAATGCAAGGTTTAGGGTTATCCAGTTCTTTGTGCTGCATATATTCTATTTATCTCCTGTAAAGATAAACAAGTTTTTCCCTGAGGTGAATGCCAGATGTCTTTATTGCCACTTCCCTTTTTTTAGTAAGTATTTTTAGTAGTTGTTTTGATAAACATAAACGCAATAATGCAAAAGGAATCACAAAAGTAGACCTGAAGCGTGTTACACCATCAGAAGTCTAATATCCAGAGCATGGCTGTACCATGTCAGTACCAGGGAAAAAACATAGTTTATACAGTGCATACAACAGTGTTGCAATCAAATCGTAGAGTATTAGAAAACAATACTACTTCAGTGTGTGAATTCCACAACTAGGAAAAAGGGGTGGGGGGAGCATGAAGGCAGACAAAGATGTACTTAGGTGAAAAGTGGTGGGAAGAATGTATAGTGGCACGAATAATATAAGAATGGCAGTGTAGGCAAAGTGGTGAGGCGGACTTGCGGTTCCACAGTGTGAGCAGTTAGGGGCGGGTGGAGAAAAGGGCCAAGGAGTACATACTAGCGATGATGAATTGTGGGAAGGATGCTCGCAGGGGGCTCTTAAGGCTGGTGTGTTCTGCTGTCAAATTCATGGGGAAGAAGTGTGTCCCACTCTTGGGAAATGGGCGTTTGCGAAGATGTTGTGATTCTTCATCTGTAGGGTGTACTCCCCTCCAGTAGGTGATGAAGATAGGACTGGACCATAACATGTGATGGAAGTCCGCATCCCCTGATATACAGCACGGGCATCGTAGGTCTGCAGTGGGAAAATAGCTGTTGAGTTGGCGGGGTCAAGAACGGACGGTGAAGGATATGAAACTAAGTATTTTTTAATCTGGCATATCTCAAGACGCTCTGAGGAAAGGTCAGGGCCATGTCACTCATCTACCTTTGGAACCGGCTACGCGGTAGAGGTGACGAACACGATCGCTTAACAAGGTGATCATATGAGTCACTGAGATTGGATGTGAAACTTGGCACTATCCTAAGATATTCTTTGGTCTTAAAAGATAATAAGAAGAAATTTTGAAAGACTGACCTACAAGATAATAATAAGGTGGCAGTTTTGGCGCTCTTTTGGAATATCCAAAAATCATGAAATACATTTACCTTTCATCGAATTGGCTATTTTTCTCATCACTTCTTGCCCTGAAGAAGTCCTCTGGACGAAACGCGTTGGCTACGTTGTTTGTTTGAAGAAAAAAAAGAATAAAAGAGAATTTTTTTTTAAAGCCCTACTGAACAGATTCCTTATATTCTTACTAGATTATTATTGATGAATGTGGGAAGTGCTGAACCATTGTGCTGTTTTGTTAATTTTTGGGCAATGCCCTTTGAAGTCTAGGGGTATGTGGCTTCAGGTTCTTGGCACCCAGATTGTATAATTATTTAAAGACCTAAACCTTAGATAGGTGCAGTCATCTCTTGCCTTGTACCCTTGATATTTTCCTGTTGTTTGGCATGTCACATTCAGTGTTGAAATTTCCCTGTCCATGCCTTCCTCCCGCTTAGCGCGAAAGGGCCTTCCGGGTCCTTGTATGTCTCGAAGCTCTTCGTCCTGTGCACACCATAGGGTATTGCAAGTGTTATGTAGTTGACGACAAGTGAGAAATTGTCCCGGCGGGAGGTCATAGTCGGCCTCAAACGAAAGGAAGTAGCTGTCTGAGAAAAGGTTGCCGGCTGTGGTCAGGGACTGGTTGTGCCAGCTACGCAGGTCTGAAGCAGAGAATGTTCCTGGGTAACATGGGAGGCCCTGCAATGGGAATCCCGTAGCATACAGAGGGACATGTATGAGAAAGTGCTCTCTGGTGATACATTTGTAGGCAACTTGCAAAGAGCGCGGGGAGTCTGGTAAGAGTCCTGGAAGCAGGAAGCCTTGAATGGTGGCAGCAATGAAGGGCTGTGAGCCATGGATGTTTCCTCCAGGTTGTGGTTTGCCAACCATCTAGCAACCCATTGCAATTGTGCCACCAGGTAGTAGGCTTCAAACAATGGGGCTCCTAAGCCGCCCCCTCCGATAAGCCTTGTTGCCACCTTCATGATCCTGCGCCACATCTTATGGTTGTGTCCCTCTGTCACAGTACTACTCGGTGATCACTGCACAGCTTGTGCAGACAATTGATGGTCCATGCATTGCGCCCCAATGCATGGACCACTGCCTGCTCTTAAAAAATGAAAGGAAAACTTTTCATTTTACTTTTTGTAAAGCATTATCTAGCACCAATCACAACCAGCATTGGCATAGCCAATAGGTCTCGCCTTTGGGACCTTATAAGTGTTTAGTTATGCAGCACAATATCCTTGGTCCCACAACATCAACTGTTGCATGGCTAAGCACGTATAAGGTCCCAAAGGCGAGACCTATTGGCTATGCCAATGCTTGTTTTCTTTATGTATGCCTGTGCTGCTTCAGTCCATTGAAACTGAACTAGAAGGATGAAAAGCAAGAATGCTTTTAGAATATTAGGACACACTGTGGCAAAAAAACTAAACAGGACATTTTAATGCAGTTAGTTTCCATGAATGATTCCCACGTGCGCTATGACATGGGCTATATTCGAAAGGTTGAATCCTTGGTTGTATATCTGAACACCTCACTAATGACAGGGAATACTTTGCAGTCACCTCATTCTGAATGACTGATTACTGTTGAACTGATTAGTAAGACAGGCAAATATGCAGGCCTAGCCACTCACGGATGCTTTAATTTATGAGAAACAGCACTTCTTAATTATAAACTATGTGACGGTTCTTTGAAATGCATTTAAGGGCGCTCACCAAGTAGCTGCCCGTTTCCTTCTTCGTGGCGCGTAGCGGCCAATGTGCAGAATGTGGTTTTAATTTCTGCAGAAACCTTTGAGTTAGATGTCTTGTGATGAGTCAGGCGTTTGATCTTGGGCAGTTTGTCTTCTGTGGTCAACAGCTAATTGCCTGAATGAAATGGATGTTTCCGAATGGGTTAATTCATGCGGTAACTCAGATGCTGAGAAGCTGCTAGTGAAGGGATTGCCAAAATGTCAGAGCGCTTCCTGCCGTTTCAGGGTTAACGTGCACTCATCCTGAGGCTACAACATTCACGTCGAACTGTGTCATGTAAAGTGGCAATAAATCCACTTCCAAAAGAGGCCATGGTGTTCAGTATTTTTGCCATCATCACGGCACCCGCGCTTTACTTTTAACATTAAAAGTGAAGCGCTGGTGCCGCGATTATAGCAAAAGTAAAGAAATAGATGCTTTTTTCTATTTCTTTACTTTTGCTATAAGCGTGGCACCCGCGCTTTACTTTTAATATTAAAAGTAAGGCGTGGGTGCCGAGATTTTAGTAAAAGTGAACCTCTATTTCTTTACTTTTGCTACAATCGCGGCACCAGCGCTTTACTTTTAACATTAAAAGTAAAGTGCGGGTGCCAAGCTTATAGCAAAAGTAAACAACAAGCAAATGGTGCGACAGATGGCGGCTGCGCGCGTGCACGCAAGCCTGAGGCTACCAAAAACATGGTGGTGGCACTTTCAAAAGCCACTTACAAAATGTCTCTCCGAGCAGCGGATGCGCTGGCTCAGGTGAGACCTAAAAATGGTGGTCTGCTCATCTCAGCAGGCCTCTATCCCTGTGATTTTTGCGATTCCGAATGGGTCGCTAATTGCAGTCTACCTCCTCAATATTCATGAGGTGGGTCATTTGCGACCCATTATGAATTGCAGAAATTGTTCAACACCCCTTCCTACACGCCATTTTGTGATTTCCTAATTGCGAATCACAAGGGTTTGCAGTTAGGAAATCGCAAACCGGTTTATTAATACATCTAGCCCTGAGTCACCATAACACATCAGTGTCTATGGGCCCAAATCCTGACTAGCTCATAGTATCCTACTTGCCCTCTTAAGCTTCACATAGTAACAGGTAAGTTGGCACCCCTAAACACAACACTCTAGTCCCCTCATGGAACCGTGGTAATGGATTATAATCTTTTATTCTCTCACTCATGCATTTCCACAATAAGCAGAAAAGAGAGACAAAAACAGTTTACAATATTTATTGAAATTATTGTGCTCTATTATGAAGTAACTGTGCTGCAGTTAGAAAACATACACAATTTAGCAGTGCAATTATCATTACTAATAAACTGTATACAATGAAAACCGATATCACGGTGAATAATTTATCTGCCTAATCTTGGCCTCACTATGTGAGCACTGTCCTATATCAGTGGTCTCTGGGATTAGTATTGTGCCCCATAGCTGGCATTTACTGTTAGTCGGTCTGCATCTCAAATAGGCGTGTTCGTCTCGGGGCCTTTCCTCTGCTAGAAATCCTCCTCTCTGATTTCAAAACGGCAAGTCTCTGCTTATATGATAGGAAGTGCCATGTTAGAAAACAGCCGCTGAGTCTCTCTGTTATGTCTATATGTTAGAATGTGTTCGTGACTGACCACATAGAAAAACGGGGCGCAATGTTGTTCGACCTTGTACAAAATGTTCAGACAGAATCCCAAGAAGAAATACTGAATAACAAAAACATGTTCAAATTAATTTCTAAAATGATATTGTGGTACAGAAATAAACTTGCAGTGTAACATGTGCAAAAGCAATTGTAGATGCAAGTCACCAAGTTGTAAACTGCTAGAAATTGGGTTTCTAGTTTACTGGGGTGTAAACCTTGTCAAGCAGCAACCATAATCCTATTCAGGGTAATGCACAAGTAAACCCCAAATTCATCTATGCATTGACCCCATGCAACTTGGCATAGAGCAGTCAGGATTATCTTAGAGGCAATGTGTAATGGATTTGTGCTACACTTTAAACAGTAACAAAAGCACACGAAAAAGATCCCACATTAGGCTAGAAAATTAGAGCAAAACTTACAAGAATCCAATTAGAACCAGAGATATTCAATTCTAAAATTTTAGGTCAAAATAGCGCCAAAAAGCACTAAGCGCTACTGGGGATATCTGGTCGCGCTAGAACAGGACAGACTCACAAGTTCAGGCTTACTGCGATGGAGCGTGGGCCGGCTATAGGGACCCAATCAGGCCCGCTGAACAGAGTACCTTTAAATCCTGATAGAGGAGCATTGTGTGGATTCATATCGAAGATTCGCCGCGCAGCTGAAGCAATGCGTTCGTTCTGAGATGTGGCTAGGCTGAGGTGCCAAGTCCTGTTGTGTCATCGTCAAGGGTCCCATCAACGGGGCTTTTGTGGCAAAGTTTGTTGTTGGGGGATGTGGCACACAGCTGGCGATGTGTTGGGTTTCGAGGAGCTGCGATGTGGAGTCAGTCGCCGAGGCTGCCGCTGATGAGCAATGTGAGGACATGGGTTGTGGATGCGCCACGCAGTCGCTGTGATGCGTCGGTTCCGAGGACTGCAGAGTTGGTGTGGGTCTTTGTGACGGGTCCAGTCCGCATAGTGGCGGTGTTTCGGTTCTGCTCGAGGATGCGCTGCTCAACAGAGAAGATGCATCGGTTTCCCCTGGCACACTACTTAGGTCCACTTCCAAGGGTCCAGAACTTGGGTGACAACATTTGGCATGGTAGACTCACAGATGGCAGAGTTCAGGTGCAGGGAGGTTGGAAGCCTGGTATGTCCTTGGTGCTTCAGATCAGGAGGCCAGCCAACTAGCCGTTGGAGTTACTCTGGGCCCTATTCACAGAACTAACTTAAGACAAAATCCTAAACTTACTACCATTTTGGTATTCACAGATGGCACTTACTCATTTCGGTATTCACAGAAGTTAGGAGTCCTAACTTTAGGACTCCTAAATGCCTTCTGTGAATACCGAAAGTCTTATAGTTAGGATTTTCCTCAGTTTAGGAGTAGTAAAGTTAGGACTCCTAACTTTAGGACTCCTAAACTGAGATAAATCCTAACTTTAAGACTTTCGGTATTCACAGAAGGCATTTAGGAGTCCTAAAGTTAGGACTCCTAACTTCTATGAATACCGAAATGAGTAAGGGCTGTCTGTGAATACCAAAATGGTAGTAAGTTTAGGGTTTTGTCTTAAGTTAGTTCTGTGAATCGGGCCCTCTGGGTTCAAGAGATGCAGATCTAGTTCTTCTCACCCAGGCAAGAGGTCAGCGTGTCAGCACAGCAAAGCAGGAGTCCACCAGAGTGCATTCCAGAAGAGTGGCAGTTCTTCAGCAACACAACAGTCCTGCTTCATGGCAGAGTATCCCCAGGTCCAGAAGTGCACTGAAGTGGTGGTGTCTGAGGTCTATCTTTTATGCAGAGTTGTGCCTTTGAAGTGGGAATAAGCTTCTAGAGGCATCCCTTTGAAGTGCTCAGATGATGTGCCATGCATGCTCTGACTCCAGACAAACTACAGGTGGTATGCTGCCCTTTTTGTGGAGACAAGGCAAACCCTGTTTAGGTGTAAGTGAGGCTGGGCCCAGCTCCTCCTTCACATCCTGCCAGTGATGGCCTATTCAGTCACACCTAAGCTCCCATTGTACGTGGCTGTCTAGGAGGAATACACAAAGCCCAACTTCCAGCTAAACCCAGTCATGTAACCAGAGACAGGCTGCAGGCACCAAATGGCTAAGGCAAGAAAATGTCAACTTTCTAAAAGTGGCATTTTGAGAATTGTAATCTAAAATCCGACTTCACCATAAGCGAGGATTTCCAATTAGGATTCCAGAGACACCAAACTTGAATCAGTTATACCTTTCCATTTGGAAACTACACTTATAGAATGTAATAAGGTAATCCCAATGTTATCCTATGGGAGATATAGGCCTTGCAGTAGTGAAAAACTAATGTTAGAGATTTTCATTACCAGGTCATGTAAAACTTTGATCTCAACAGAAGGATACAATAGAATAGCGATGAGGGTACAACACACACTAAGATGAAGTAGCCTGCTCACCCATCAGATTCAGCTGAGAAGTAGGCTGAGTGCAGGCAGATGGAGTACACCGATGCTGCTTAGCGGCAAGAGCGTTGAGGAAGAAGGGGCACAACTAAGGAGCAGGGGGTTTAAAAATTGGGCAAACAAGTTGAAAGAGGCAGGGACACAATGGAGTAGCTCTAAGGGGAGGGTAAAGAAACATTTGAGAACAAGAGGATTTGAGGGTGGGAGAAGCACGAGGGAAAGAGCAAGGAAACATAAATGAAACTAGAGTGAGACTTCTCTACAGAAGAGATAGAGGCAGCAATATTCGCAATGCCCTATAATAAAAAGATATTAGCCGAATGTTCACGACCTAATTATTGCGGCCAGAGTAGCTTTTTTTTGTTTGTGAAGCCATGGTGAACTCGAGATGCAGCAGCAAGCGGACTTTAACTACTTATGGCGTACAGGTAGGACTTAGTGCAGAGGGATTTAATATTATGCCACAGGGGTACTGTTTAAAAGTAGATGTTGTTAAGGATAAAAAAAATCTTCTTTGGTGTGACTAGATTGTCTTATTTTGGTGATTTGCAAATTGAATAGTACCTCACTTGTAGTCCTCCAGCTTGCTCCTCGTCCACCGTACACGCTTTAGGAGATTGTTCACATGTACAAGTGGTTGACCTATGCATGACTGAAGTGTGCAAAAGTAAATACAAAAATAAAAAAAATCCTTTGTATGAAAGCATTTCTCTGCATAAATCCTTCCCGTAGCACATGAGGGAATACTATCTCCTGTGTCGCAAGAGAAAACACAAGCTTTCGGGTTTTGCTAAGGGGTGGATTGCAAGCGCACAAGCAATTTGCATACAACACCTATTCCAGCACTGATTATTTTCATCAGTAAAAAATTGTGTGCAAGGCGTTAGATACTGGGAAAGACTATTAGAATAATAGAGATTGGGTCTGTAATTAACCTGCACAAACCAGGGCGCGTGTTCGTGAAAGACATAGCTTATAAAAACCACGTTTTTCATGAAGAATGTTTTTGCCATAACAGAAGGATGTTTGACTATAACATAAAGCGCAACTAGCAAACTTGCACTCCATTCATTTTCTAATGTTCAAAAGGTCGTAACCATTTGCTGAGTCTGAAGCTGTTTCACGATAGGGGTTTTATCTGGAAAGTGTTTATTTTTTGATACAATATGACATATGGTTATAGGCATGGCTGCAAGTACAGTAATACATCGTGTATGGACAGAGCTACGACAGCACCATTTACAGTCCGGTCGAACAGAACTCGATCTTCAATCACATTTTTATGTTAAGTGAGTGGCAACAATATTTCACCTGAAACCCCTCATGCCACCCACAGAGACCCCTTCACACAGCAGCAAAAACATTCCAACAAGTTCAGATGTGTACTTAATCGTGTGCAGGTATATTGGAGAACCCCAGTCGCAGCACATATCAAGTAGTCGTAATAAACATTTACTCAATCGTCACCATCCACCATTTCCTCAGAAATATCCCTCTCCATCTCCGTTCCCTCTACCCTGGCCTGGTAGGCCTTATAAGTACCCCAAATATCGTTGGGGCTGCTGCTTGTTGGGAGGAGCTTGCCATAAGGGTTGTGCTGTGTGTTGCAATACACCATGTATGTGTGCCTTATTCTTTGCACTAGTAGCGAGCCGCGTGCCCAGCGCATAGCCATCCGGTGTTGCCCCAGCAGTAAGCCAATAGCTATTAGTCACCTTACACCACTATGCACCTCCTTGTCGTAGCCCAACGGCGCCAAAAGTGGAGAGGGGTCCAGCACCACCCCAGTGATGGACTCAGACCCTCCAAACACAGCTCGCCAGAATTCCTGAAAGCCTGGGCCGTACCTAGTAAGGTGCGCAAAACCTGCTTCTGCAGTGTGGGCAGTCCGCACTGTCACGCAACCATAGCGCTGCAACCAGACTGGTGTGTAGTACACTCTGCTGATCTACTTAAAATGCAATAACCTATGTTTGCTGTTTAGGGAGACAGTCATTGTGAGGGACAACAATACTCAATCAAATAAACAAAAGAGGGACCCTGAGAAGACGAATTCTAAGGGAACATGCAACCGGGAAAGAAAACAGACTAAAGAACATCACAAGATGTCCCCACCTTAATTAGACAGAGGGCAATAGCTCAAAAATATTTTTGAAAGTTAACCCACAGAACAGCTCAACTGATTGTTTATATGGTTTATTTATCATAATTAAATATTTTATCTTGTTATAAATGTCAGACAAAAACAAATAAATAAATTCATTCATAAAGAAAGTATATCCCATTACACTCAAATCATATCAACTTTACACAAATATTCATAAAACACAAAAATCCAGCCCACAATTAACAATATTCAAAAATAGAAATACACACTATATACCCAGCAACCTAGAAACAAATACATCAAGCACATATAATGGATCCAAAATACATTCAATTGCAAAGAGTGAAGGACATCAGACATTACAGAAAACGAAAATATACAATTCACAAAAATACAAAACACACACAGACGACAAGCGCCGACACGCGTTTCGGAAAGTTCCAAAAGCATAATAGAAATTCCTTCATCAGTGCGCACATTTCATGCTCTGATCAATATTCGTGACCCAGGAGTGGTCATCAAAAAGATTTACCGGTACATAATACAGTGTGCACAGCAGTGCTGAAGAGACTGTCTGTGGGAAAAGAATGTACAAGGAATAAAAGAGTTAAAAACAGGACAAGTCAGGGTCACACATTGAGCAAGACATTCACAAGGTTCCCAGCCAAATACAAAAAGTCAACAGGAAAAATGAACAAAAAAATAAGGAAAAAAAAATATTGTCTAAACAAATCTATAAATACACACCTAACAATCCATCCATAGCTAAAACCTTCTATTCCAGTAAACCGTGTAAAGGTCAAGAAAGAATATCCATCACCAATGTCGAGAGGCACAAACCTTACAGCTCTAGGGGTACAGGCTACTTTCTTAACCTGAAGTCCTAGCGGAGCGGGAAAGATATCCTAAAATGCTGAAGATCCTAGATCAATAGAAACAAAAGAAAAAAAAGAAAGGGGACAACAATACTGCCACTGCTGGTCGCTGATCACTATCCCCAAGTCGCCCTGCCATTCAAGTCTGCCCTTGGATACTTCGGGCCTAGTCGCCTCCTGCGCATATGCATACAACCTCGCCACTAGTCTGCAAGGGAGAAGTGATGTCAATGCTGGCATCTCTGCCCTATAATAGGCCCACTGTTCTAGCACAGTTCCACTATCGGCCCGCGCACGCACCACGTCCCAGCCGCTCATGACGCTGTTGCCAAAGAAGGCTCCTTGTATACCAATTCCTTCAATACTTTGCTGCACAGTGCTCCTGACCCATGGGAAACCATGCCCACCAGGCTAAGGGCATATGGGGTGAATGCGATAAAGACCTGGCCTGTTGCTTTAGGAGCCTCCGCCATGAGTTTTAACGTTGCATTCAAGGAATCAAAGACACCATGACTGCGCACCAAAGTTCCGAACAGCCCTCCACCAATAGTGTGGCAAGTCCTGGAATGTGGTAACATACACTGAGCGGCCCTATAATAACTTTTTAAGTGTAGGGCGTTCAGTCTTCCCATGTGATGTTGCAAAGTGAGGGTCTCCCAGTGCACCCACGGTTGCTTCCTGGCCCACGCTAGGTGAATCATGACAGTCCGGAGGCCATTGGACATCACCCGGCAAAGCAGCATCGGAATATTCAGGAACAAGAATACGAACCGGGGCAGCAACATCATTTTCATGATTGCGATGCGTTCCGTAAGAGATAATGGAAAACTAATATAAAGTTCTATTGCTCCTGAGAATTTCTGTTCTGCTTTGTCATAATTGTCTAACATGACAACCGCCGGGTATGAGTGTACCTGTATCCCCAGATAGCTCACTGAGTCCGTCACCCACTGCACCGGGTATTCTAACTGCACGGGCTGGGGCACATGGTGAAAATGGTGAACTTATCCCAATTGACTCGAGGAGTGTTCCCCAAACCACACCACCTCTCTCAGCACTGGTGTTTGTCTATGCTCTTGATTGTGTATGTAAAGTAAGGTATCGTCAGCATAGGCTTAGATAATGAAGTTATAGCCCAGGAATCGCAGGCCCGATGTGCATGGTATTCATGCAGCACACAAGCCTGGGTGGCTACCGAGGACAACCCTGTCTGGTGCCTTTTTTGATAACAGTAGGAGCAGTAACAGTGCCAATAATCCTAATTTGCGATGTCGGTTTGATGTAAAGTACCGTCACAATCACAAAAGTACGTTTCCGACTCCTATGCTTAGCAAGACAGCCAACATGTAGCCCCACTCCATCAAATTGAGCACTTTCTCAGCGTCGAGAAGGATTGATGCTGCATTTACCTCGGAGTCTAGTCACTGAATAGTACTGAATAAGGTGCGGCGGTTAAATGTCAAGCTATGTCCACGAACAAAACCGACTTGTTAAGGTCCCGGCATCCCCGGCAATAACAGGGCCAAGCAGTTAGCTAATATCTTTGTGGCTATTCAGTAGGGACCAGTAGGACGAGCAACTATCCGCCGGCTTACCCGGCTTCAGTATAGTAACCATAAGGGCTTCTTGCATTGTGGGGGCATACAGCCATCTGCAGTCATTTCCTCGTCTAATGAACCAGGTATGTGATAAGTTGATCCTGATAGGCCTTATAGAAGGCCACTGTAGCTTGTCAGTACCTGGGGCCTTCCTAGTGGGTTTACACCTAGGAGCTGTGCGTATCTTCCCCAGGGCACAGTGGAACCATGAGGTATTCTCTATGCTCAACAGTAAGCCTCTGCACGGCTCTGTGCAAGATAATCTGTGGTAGCTGTGTCATCATTGTTTATATTATTTGGTATGTCCGGCAACTGGTGTAGAACTCAGTTCAAAATACTCATTATTAATGATGCAGCGCTAATCTCTCTTTCGTCCTGGGGCACACTGATTTTTTAGCCTGAAAGTGCTACTGTAGATGGCTTTGCTGCAATCAGAGTTTAGAAACTCCTTCCATTATGATTTAGGGCTTGTTCCCAGCAAGTCTTAACGCCATCCTTTATTAGCATATGTAGCTGGTAATCTGCACACATGGAACGTTTGAGACCACTATCAAGGGCAGTACCAGGTCAAAATAAATGCTCAATAGAAGTGTCTTCATATCCTCAAGTCTCGCCCCACCTCTAACCCCGCCCACTAGCCACACCCGTAGCCCAATTTAATGAGTACCTGCACTTATATTTTTCCATTTAAAGCACTGCGTACAAGCAAGTATTTACCTAGATGGTTCACCTCAATTTGTGCAATTTCATGAAATTCCTCTACCTTACTTCTGATATCACCCAGGAGACTTTGCTCAGCTGTTTCCCTGTGTCGCTGCTCTGTTTCTGCAATCTCTGTTTCTAGTCTGGCTAATTGGCTGCGTAGCGATCTGAGGACTCTGGTGTGCTTAGACAGCGTGACGCTGCGATTGTAAACTTTGAACTCTTCCCATTTCATCACAAATTTGTCTACTGAGCCTATATTGAGGCAGAAAACCCCGATGATCGTCTACGTCAACCTCTCGCGAAACACGGAATCCAAAAGCGAATACAGGGGAAAGCGTCACTAAAACACAGGAAGCCGCAGTGTTTTCAGTTCCAGTTCTGAAGGTACTTGGGAGTGGTCTAAATGCATACTCCGGAGGGCTTGCGGCATCGTGTTGGCTTCCCGCGACAACAACTAGTAGTCAGTGCAGGAATGTACATCATGCACCGATGAATAACGGTAAACCCTCCCCAGTGGAGGATCTATATCGACAGTTGTCCAACAGACCCTCCCATGTTGCTATTTCCACAAGAGAAGGCGCTGCCGCAGAAGGCCCTATGAGGATTACCTTTAGATCGGTCATGTTCTGGGTTTAGGATGCAATTTAAATCTCCGCCCCATTAATATACAGTATACAATTCTCTTCTCTTTGCTTCGATGGAGGGACTATTTGGTTTTTTTGTTTTTGTACAAAGCACCTTTGCTTGCCTCCGAAATTTCTATGTTACGGCAAGTGGACGGCTCTATGGCGCAGGGTATTCTGCTTATGTAAGAAATGCTGCGCTTTTGATTAAACCTGGTGTGCCTTTTGAAACAGATAATCAGGTAAGGCCCTGTCCGCTCCATTATTGGCCTCTCGACTGCTATTACAGCCAAGAGCTCTGCTTACCTAGGATAATTCGGTAGGCTACCTCGGAGGGTCAAGCGCCTGCTGCGGAGTTAGCCTGCCACCCGTTACAGAATAATGAAAGGAACACCGCACGCGCATTAAAAGACCGTTCTGCTTAGGTGGTGAGCAGTGTGGTCTCTCATGCAGTTGTGATCACCTGCTTTATTATTATTTACAAGGGGCACTTCTGTGGGTGCGCGGTCACACACCTTTTATTAACCGCGCCAGTTTCACAGCCGCCATGCTTCCAGTTTCATAATGCTCAGCAGGTGCCATGCTGAGGAGAGAAGGCTCAGACTCTATCATTAAGCACCGGGCACCAGGCGCAGACTATAAATGAAGAAGCTCTAAGCCGCTTCAAAAACTTGAGGTTGAGCAGGCACATAGTCAGCCCCACACAACACTCTGCTGCATTGTGCATGAAATCTGCGTACTCTGCATTTTTTATTTAAAAATGAATAATATAAAAGTATTTGTGCATTTTCTATGTATGCTGTTGTCATCGTCCGTCTTCACAATATAAAACAGGAGGCTGACAAGCAAGTATAACTGAGCACCAACTGTACCCAGAGCCATGCTAAACTGCCATTCACATGTTCATTATGCTTACTAAAGGAGATGTACTTTATTATACAAAGCCTCTGCCAAGCTAATTTGCAATGCAATAGGCCTCGCATGTACGCGAGTTTAAGATATTGGCATTGTAAATGTCAATACCTTTTTATCTTAAATGCAGTGTAATATGTGTCGTATTAACGAGAGTTTAAGCTATTGGCATTATGAATAACAATGCCATTTATTTGTTTTAAAAATGAAAACAAAACTTAAAGGCATTGTCATTTACAATGCCAATAGCTCAAACTGGTATTAATGCCAGACCTATTGCATTGCAAATGCTTGTTACATTGGTCTGCAAGAGTGCAGGGACATCATCTTCCCCCTCACTGAGTGGGGTGAACATTTAAAGTTGTCATTAGAGATCTATGTATTGAAACCAAGGTGGGGGGTTAGACAGTTACTTATAAGGGACACCTCCCAATTGGAATCTTCTATGGAAGATCTAGAGACTAATATTCCTTCTGGCCTCGAAAGATCCGAGGATTTCTGCTCCTTAAAACGACTTCTTATGACAGAATAGAGACCCTATAGATTTTGATCATTCGTCATACCATACTAAAATACACAATGAAGGTGGCAAATCCAGCCGCCTTTTGGCACATGTGAGTAATCAAACTCATTCCATGTTACTCCCTTTGCATAACTTTATGCTCTGGAGCATCTGGAGCTACCCGAACCAGCCTTAATAGTTCCTTTTTTCATACTGTTGTGAGTTGGTCTTGCAGCGGTTGAGGCCACCACTGATGCCATAGATGGGTTCCTCATGGCGATTCTATTGCCCCGGTTGTCAAATGACTCTAGGCTAACTATGGACTTGCTACTCGCGCTAGAAGAGATTAAGAAGGTTATGCAGAACCTTCTGCATGGTAAAGCCTGAGTCCAGATGGGATTCTGTCTTCTATTTATTCCAAGTTCTCTTTACAACGGGCTCTTACATTGGTTACTCTCTATGATATCACTTCGAACTGGGCTCCGATCATTATTTTATGGGTGAGGCAATCATCTCCACTATACTAAAACCTCATAAGGATCCTGCAGAGGTGTCCACTTATCACCCAATATATTTTCTGACTTCTGATTAGCAAATCCTAGCCAAACTCTTAGCTTGTAGATAATCACGTGAGTTTTTGTTTTCCCCCAATCTTTTTATTTAAATTTTCAGTAAAAAGCACAATACAAAATAGAGCATTGTTAAAAACCAGGTCATCTCACACCTTGAAAATTTAAAATTCCCCCTCCCAGTGTGATTCTCAACATTGCTTGATTGTTGAGCAGTGACCCTCTGTTTGCAGACATCAACAGTGTCTGGGGTACCACAAATATTACATCTGTAGTCATTCCCGTGTCCCAGAATTTTGACCCATTTTTAAGGGCAGCCTCGTCCTTCATAGACAAACCTTTGAGTCAGCATGCATCAGTATGTCGTGTTTCCAACCAACTAACTGGGGCATGTGTTCCGCTCCCCTCATTTTTGCGATTTTCCTTTTTGCGATAGCGATCCCCAGTGTTAACCGTATATGGTCCATATGGTGCTGGTCTGTTTCCTCCCAAACATTCAGGGTACAGCATTTCGCAGTCTGGGTGAGGGAGGATCCATATACTTCGTTCAAATACTCAGTTACCGGCACCCAAAGCTCTGTATTTTTGGACATTCCCATTCCCTGTGGTAAAAGGTATCAACATGGCCACATGACCACATTGACCAATTTGCATTCTTACTGAACTGTAAGACCTCCCTCAACCTTCGCAGACTGTGGGATGTCAAGAGCGCTGCGGCTGATTTGTTCCCTAATGCGACCTGCAACACTTTGATGTAGAAAAGGCCTTTGATTCTTTGCAATGGGGGTACATGTTTAAAGTACTTGAGTCGTTTGGGGAGGGCTATTTATGCCCAAATGGGTCAGAATTTATTATAACCTAATCCGAATGTCAGAGTAAACACAGGGAAGTGTATCTCGGAGTCTTGTGTAGTTGGCAGCGCCACCTGTCCGGGGCGCCTGGTGTAACTGCTATTTGTCGTGGCTATTCAATCACTTGCGGCTCACCTGCATTCCCTGGGAGTGCAGTGAGGGCTTTCTGATACAATGTATACTGTATCAGTGTATGCAGATAATGTACGTTTGTATGTGAAAGATGTCTCAATAGACCTCGCCGTTATTGCATGGACTTGAGGTGATTTTGCTCAGATCTCTAGTCTTTGTGTGAATTGAGCTAAATCCAGTGTTTTGCCTCAGAGGTCGGGGCTCTCTTTTAGATTCCTAGGTCTAACTTTTTACTATTCTGTAGAGGATCTTGGGATAGCAACCTTGGAAGAATGGTGCAAGCACTTAGCACACAGGTTGTATTTTGGACTTTACTCCCACTAACAACCATGGGCCGCACAGCAGCGGTTATTGCATCACTACGCTAATCTTCCAATCCTTTTTTTTCCCCCTGTCCTAAAAAGCTGGAGCAATAACTCAGTGATTTTATATTTCACTGAGTCGCGTCGCACCCACTCAACCTTGAAGTAGCCCATTAAGAGAGAGGACCTCTGCATCCATGATATTGAACATTACTATTTAGCTGCACAGCTTCAGTTGGTGATCCCAATCCTTATCTGAAACAGATCTCTGATGTAGAAATTATACTGAAGGCTCTTTGCACACATTCCTTTTTTTGCGAGGTGTCCTCAGATTCCCCCTCCTGATTTACTGCATATGGTTGTCATTTTTGAGACACTTGTGTGATTTAGATGTAGGTCCCTCCCTAGGCCTCCGCAATTCCCACTTATAGGGCTCCACACACAGACTAATTGGCTCTTACCAACTTCGTTCCTGGACTGATCCTGGATTGTCTACAATAGGCAACTTATTTGTTAATGGTAAAAGTGTTGATTTCTCGTCTCTGATGACTGACTATGACATTCCACTCGGACAGATTTTTACATCTAGTCGAATTAAGTATGGACGTAGAACATTATTTCAAATGCTATCCTCTTAACCCACAACACATGAAGTTGATCAAACACTGTGTCCAGTGGGTGATGGCAATAAATTGATAACGTATCAGGCTCATATACAACATTGGGACTTCTGTTGAGCCCCACTTTAATGGTCATGGGAATCGGATCTAGTGAGACCTCTCAGTGATGCGGAATGGTCAAAAATATTGAAATACCCGCATAAAATATCCTACAAATCCAGATTGAAGTGTATTCAATTCATTATAGTAAATTGAGTATATCTGACACCTAAAAATATTGGCATGGCCTGTGAAGGTGCAGGCTTGAGATGCCCTCTGTCTCCTTCTCCAAATGCTAACTTACAGCCCATGCTGTGGTCACGTGGCACTTACATTTTTTTTTATCCACATTTTAATAATATGTCGAAAGTAATATAAGGTGCAGTGCTCCTTAAGCCAGGAAGCATCAGCCATTACAAGTCATTGTATTTGGCTATTAGGTTACATAGGTCACGTGGCTCTCTTCACTTCTGTTGGCCCAGAGTGTTGGAAATATTGTCTCTTACAACAGGTCAAGTACTTGTGAGTTATCTGGAATCACCCATACTTCGTCTCTTCCACAAAAACTGATAAAGGATTGAGTAGGTTTCTTGACTTACCAATGCTCCTTGCTTGACATAATATAACAATACATTGAAAAAGCACTTTTCCTTCTATGATAGAGAACCGGAGAAGAACCTACTCCCATGGCTGGTATTTGAAAGTACACACCTTTATAGGGAGGAGCTGGAGGGATTAGGAAGCGCTATATTGTAAAGTTTAAAACCCAAAGTAAAAATGAGGATTATCTCCATGAATCTCTCGTCTGTTATTGAAATATTTTGCTATCATGCAGCTACTAATTAAATGTTCTATTAATAGTATATCTATTTTGATCATCCTATGTTTTAGCAGTTTGGAATATTTTTTACTTTGGTCTAGGTTAGATTAGTTGAGTATTCTGGGTACCCTGGTGCATTATTATGCTACTGACTAAGTTTTGGAAGGGGGATTGGGAATGCAAAAGTTTCTAGATTGGTGAAGAGAAAAAATATAATGCAAAACATATTTAAAAAAAATTCTCCACTGTATTTTTTTTTAATGCTGCTTCATCACACGATTTAACTGTGCTGATTTGTATGGTTTTATAGTCTCTTGCTTTAATGAAAAATCTACATTAATACTCCACAGAATTGAATGTTTTATTTCTGTGCAAGCGATATCTTTTGCATCCAGGTTTAATTTTTTTACTACATTTCTTTATTGGCAAATCAGTCAACATAATATTTAATGCATTCATCACAAAAGGCGCTCATTGTTACATAATCCATCTAATTAAAGCGACTAACATAAACTGCCCTAACCTCTCTGTGATAAGGACACATCATAATGACCCATTGCTCCCTCTGAAGGAGAAATATGCCCATGCCAGTAGTCACCATAATCACCTCTACTTCTTGAGAACAATATATGGTGATCATCCACATAGATATAACTCTTCACTAACTCTAGATAACAAATAAAGCGCAATACATGAGGCTGTTATTTTTACTCGTTAACCCCTCAACTAGTACCACCTGTTCCAAAATCAAACTTTTAGAAAAGTCTCCAACCCACTGAAGTTCCTTGAATAATTGTAATTGTTTGTTAAGTATAGAAAGCCTCCATCTCGTACATCTTTTCTAGCCAGGATGGAAATGTTGGGATTTTGCTAGTTTTCCAATGACACAAGATGTCCAGTTTAGCAATACCCATTGCAGTACCATCCGGTTTAATTTAAATGTTTATAAGTGTTTATATATCAACATTAACATATAAAAAACAAAAAAAACTATAAAAAAAAAATGACAACTTCTTCTTTTCTTTTATACACAGGCCAGAGCGATTGGTTTTGTTAATACTTGTTCAACAATAGCAAACATACTGTGTACCAAGGGTAAACAAAAAAATATCACTCACTCTAGAATTGGCAAATTCTTAGAAAAAAAATAACTGTTCCCATGGAGCTTCAAATTAAGCCATTAATTAAAACCTATTCTGTCTCCCAAACAGCCTTTATATTTGTTGGTTAATCAATTGCACACATTTACTTTCCTTATAGATGGAGGCAATTTTGGAGAGAATGGTTGTTTTTTTAGCTTCCTCTTCCTCCCCTTCCTTGCCTGTACTAAAGACTCCCTCTTTCTGTTTCAGTCCTAAGCAGCCCATGGTCGGCATTAACCATTCAGGAACGGTTATTGTTTAGCAAAAAGTATGGGCATGTTTTGGGTAAAATGAAAAAAAGCTGAGTAACGTAGTTTCCCAGGCAATCGATTTTACCTCCCTAGACCTCAGCTTCATAGTGCATGTAGGCATACCATTGTATCATCGCTGGTGTACATTGCTACATATAAAAAAAATAGATGAGACCGAAGTGGTGTCCTAACATAACTTGTAGTTTGTGCTGAAAAGAAATATAGATAAGACCAAGAACAAAATACCTTTTATATGACACTGCACAAATTAGCTCCTAATCGTTGGTGTAAACTTTAGCGTTGAAGTTTTTTGTGTCGACGTAAGAACGTTATTATACCAAAATTGCACACCATAACTGCTGTCTTTCTGCTAGGAAACCCTATGAAAGAAGCCGACAAACCAAACGGCACTACCTTTACCCACTCACCAGCCATTGACGCCAAACTGCAGCTTTGGTGTTGGTAGGTATAGCAGCTGGCCAGATGAGACTGGAAAATGTGGGTAGTTGCAGGCGAATTAGTGGCATGGTTCAAGGGTGCTATTTGAACTGATGAACGAGTTCAGAGTTCCATGGCTCCCTTTTCGCATACTTTGAACTGACCAAGACCAAAGTGAAGCTGTGTACATTGGTACAGTGCAGAAGTGAGATTGGGACCTGCGTACTATTACCAACGGGAGTTTTGAGCTGTAGTGTAATCCAAACAAAGATTTTAGAGGGAAACTTGGAGCTTGCCTCAAAATTAAATCCCTGTGCTCTTTCTTAAAATACTACTGTCCTTGTAGTTTGTTATTTTGCGCTGATCTTTGATAATGGCGGCATAATCCATTGACTAGTGGGAAAGCAAAAAGATTTCCTTTTTTTGTCCAGTGGAATAAAGTTTATACGTTTATTTTCTGAAAAGAGAGCAGTTATTCTAGGAATCACATTTTAAAGGAGTGGAATCGTGTCTAAATCCTATTGTACTGAATTTCTATGTCCAAATTTTCAAACCTAGTCTCTCAAAATATAAATGCAGAGTAAAAATAGTTTAAATGTATGTTCTAATGTTTTTCTGTAACGGGTAACACACATTCGAGCTGTAGATCTATGCTGGGACATTTACTATGATTCATTTATAATCCTAGGTGTGGGGTATGTTATGCCTAGGCTGCCGCAGAAGAAGCTGTATTGAAAGATTCTTGACAAACACCACCACCCATCAAGAAATTAACATTTCATCTTATGGTAAGCCTTTGAACAGTCTCGCTTTGGGAGTGGATACAGAGGCAATGTTTGTTCCCGCATATTCCTTATGTAGACTACTAGTTGAGCACATTGACAATAGGATAACACGTTTTACTGTTTTGTATAATGAATGTATTTTTTGGTATAACATTGGTAAATCTTGTGGCTTATACCGTTATAGTATAAAATAGGGTTTGAGAAGAGTTGTCTATTTTATTTAATCAACTTGCAACATGCGTTCAAATGGAGTAGTGACTGATAGGAACCTCAATATTCCACTCTTTAGTCTGTAATTTAAAAAAAACCTAACTATATTGTAGCATATGTCATGTGCATCTTTCAGACGAAGGTACTCATGTCTTTTTAATTTGAATCATAAACACTTTCTTACATTTTCAGTCCACAAGTGTTCAACTAACAAATTCCTTTAAAAGATTAAAACTATGACAGTTTTCACAAGTATTGTGAAGTTGAATAGAATTTAGGTGGCCATATCAATTCGTTACTATATTTAGTAGTAAATCCCAAGTTGTTGAATATGGTATTTTACATGCTATTTTTATGAACAACAGAAAGTTTGAACTGGTGAGGCATAGAGAACTGCTGGTGCATCATAATGTACTAATTGTACTTGTCATAGAATGGGCTATTCCTGTTATTTTTCCCTTTTTTAAATTGCTACAATAAAAATTACCAATTGGGGAAATAATTTGAATATGGTGAGCTGTGAGTATGAGGTGGTATGAGGATCATTAGTCACCATAAGATCCTGTTGAGAATCTCGAAATATTGCTGACCAGAATGGTTCCAAGATTGAATTTGGGCAATACTTCAGAAATGCATGCCACTCAAATAATATTTAGATAAGTTCTAAGAGTCTGCAATTAACTTCTATATTTGTGGGCAAACCAAACAGGGAGAAAATAATTTAAAAGAGAATTAGAATTTATTTCAGTGTTTTTTTGCAAGAATGAGACTTGGTGGCTTTTTTATTCAAATGAAGGATTCATGTTTGCTGTATTATCCAAGGTGGTGTTGCAGCTCCTCTTTGTTGGATTTCCCTATAGCCAATGCATCTGCTGTCCATTTCTGAGCTTTTTAACGCAGACTCTGGTCTTTCTCTAGACTTGTTGCCACGTCATGAAGTCCTGATCAAAGGTGGGCTCAGTGTTGCACTCCAACCAATGCTGCTTATTTAAGACCCACATTAGTATGCTCTTTGTTTTGTGTTATGTTTTATACTTTGAACATTTTCTATTGTTTCCATGAGCTCCTTGGTGCTCTTCACCTTGAACTTGATTTCGCTAAAACCCCCAACTCATGCCATATTTTATAGTTTTTGCTAAATTGACGCCGTGTTTAAAAATATCCTAAAGTTTACAAATCAATTCTTTTTTCACTTTATTTGTACCTTCACGTTCGCGTAAACGGTACTTTAGCACCAGTTATACTAATTCTGTTGCAAATATAAAAAACAATAGTTTTGTTTGAAATGTATAATATTGTGCATTACCTTCACTAGATTTTTGTTTATGATGTTAATAAGGCTGTATTGACCACCTATATTAAATGTGGAAATGGAGTTCTAATAAGGGTTGGGGAGGAGGGGCAACGTGGCCCCCTGCCCCTTTAAAATTCTTTAGGCCTTGGGCGATGTGGTCCCAGGGACTAATGAGGCTCTGGAGGGGGTCTCACTGCCCCTCCCCTATTTTATTGGTATGGCCATAAGGGATGCGATATCCAGGGCAAAAAAGGCTTGAAGAAGGGGGACCGTGCCGCCCCACTCCCTTTTAAAAAAAAAAAAAAAACACATTTTTTTATATTTTTTTTTATATTTGGCCCTGGGGAATGGGGTTCCCTGGGACCGAAGTCCAGCCCTATGCTGCGCACTGCAAAGGCTGTGCGTAGTGTGCGTTTTTCAGCCTGGTGGGGCTTTGGCCACAGGGCCGGGCAGCAGTCCAAGCCTTGTGATCAACCCCCGCTGCGCGTGCAGTTGGCTGCCTGCAGGGAGTTGAAAGCTAGGCCTAACTGCAACACAGGCCATGTGGCTAATCTCACGCTCCGCACGAGCAAAGGTTGTGCGCGGTGTGGGATTAGCTGCCTCTGGGTGGCTGCCTGCAAGGAGTTGTACGCTGGGCCTGGCAGCAAGACAGGCCCTGTGGCAAATCCCATCCTGCATGTGATGAAAGGCCATGCGCAGCACTAGGTTCACTGCCTACAGGAGGGTCGGCTGCCTCCGTGTTGGTTGGCTTGCTCCCGGGCACTGATGGCAACTCCCATGTTGTGCATGGCTGAGGGCAGTGCACAGCATGGGGTTGACTGCCTGTGGGGGGCTTGCCCCAGGTGGGGGGGTTGTCTTTACGTATGGTAATAAAATATTACTTTAGTTTAAAAAAACTTTGGAAATTCACTGAAAAACCAAAGGTTACAGTAATGTTATAGTTAGATGTGATAAAAAGATTTGTTTTTGTTTGAAAAGAAGAAAAAACCTTAGAAATTCACTGTAAAAACAAAGGTTAAAGTAACGTTCCAGTAAGGTGAATGTTAGTGATGATATTAACGTTTATAACTAAAAAACACAGAAATTCACCAATTATCATGCACTGCTTATGATCTCGCATATTACATCACTCACAACATGTTGTATGATATAATTTATGACATCACTGATTACATCAGCTACGCTTGTTTTGTACACATTGCTTTATAATCTAATATGGCACTAGAGGCCTAAAAGTAAGTCCAAAATAGCTCATAAGAATACAAAGCATCATTAATGCCATCATGGATACAACTCCCTTAGGTGTAGCAAGCGTGCATTATGTGCAACATTGACTCTATACCGTACACTTTACTAGTAGCCTATTTCACATTTACAATCAACCACATATATATGGGAAACCCTCATTACACTTAGTGATTGGCCTTGTTTTCCCGGAGAGTTTGCTGTGGTCCAGAAAACTGCTTATGTGTGTTATGTGGGCATCTGTCAAATTGCGGAATGGACGTATAGTGTATGTGGAGTCAAAGCACAGCCCGAGTCAGTGTAAAGCATTTGAAGTTAACAGAAGCCTCACTTCGAAGTCTCCACATCAGTAGCTGAGAACCAGCCGGGAAGGCCGCAAAGAGAGGTACCGCGCTACTATGTAACTCAAATCAATACATCGTACAGAGTGATCATGCTAGAGGGCGGATACAACCCAGTTTTGAAAGAGCAGTAGACCGCAAAAGTAAAAAGCTAGATAAAGTGGATAGAAGAACTGCAAGGAAGAGATCAACCAGGAGTCAGGCGATACAAAGAGGCGCTTATGACCAACATAATTCAAACACAAACACAATCTGCTTATTATAACTGAATGAAGAAGGTCATTATACTACTAAGCTGGGTCCAGAGGAAGTACCAGGGGTTGTGCTTGCGGAGCTGTCAATACCAGAAGTAGCACACCACCATAACTGCTGGGTGGTGGCTCAGAACAACTCCAAAGGTCTCTTGAAAGCAAAGGACTCCCATGGAGGCCAAAAGGGAGGTCAAGGGTCCACAGTTTGTCCAAGAGGACCCAGAGGCCAGCATGTTGCTGGGCCTTGGAGATGGTCTGGATGAAGCAGCAGACAGTGTTAGAGAGAACCCTACCCTCAGTGTCAGCCAATTGTGAATGGTTACAATGCTGTCACCTTCTTGAAACCACTACTGCCATTTGATACCCCCCAAAAACTGAAAATTCAGGACCGATGGACTGCCTGTATAGAGACTTTTGATGATTTATTGATGCAATAGAAGAAGCAGATACCAAGAAGATTATCATGTACCTTAAGTATCTTTCTGGTGAAGGTGAAAGTGAAAAAGGTCATAATGAAAATGCCGCAAGCTGACAATGACATGTATTCAAATCAAAGCAACCTTGAATCTCAAGTTCAGTCCAATGCGGAGTGTAGATTATTAACGGTCCATCTTCAATCAAGAATGACCAAAACAATGTAAGACCAAGGATGAATTTGTGGAGAGACTGGATATGCTCATCAAGGACTGTCGGTTCAATGAATTTAATAATAAGGAAACTATACGCCTTAGAGTGATTGACGGATGCTTTTCTATTTTGTTCAGACAATGAATGCTGAGAGAAACTATTAGGCTGTAGCGAGGTCTTATGGCTGCCAGAGCGGAAGTGTGTGCTAATTGACAAGCTGCTAATATGGAGGCTGAGGTGCCCAGAGTGTTCAGTCATTAACTTGAACAGTCAGCCAAAGCACAAGGCCGACTGACACAAAGTGATTTCTACTCATAAATAGAAGTTGTGCTTCAGATATGGATTTTCGTTTCCGCACAAAGGTAAATATTCCACCCATAGAGCATTTCTGCAAAGGAGAGCCATTTGTAACAGTCTGCAAGGCGAAGGAAAAATCAAGTGCGTCACAGCTTTAAGACAAAATGGCCACCTGAACGTTCCAGAAGCGAAGTTTGACGCATGCCCACAAGACCCAGTGACCACATCAGCTGATGCAAATCAATACCAAACAAATTCGATCATCTAAATTTTTCATCCAGTAGTTCTTCAATATCAATTTCAAGTGAAAGTGAAGAAGATGGTTGTGCCATGTCGATGTTTACCTAGAGAAACGTGCACAAGTTGGACTGGCGGCATGTGAGGAAAGATACCGGTCCAAGAAAAGTGAACACGACAGAGCACCAAAGTCATTCAAACATTTTCCGATAATCACACTAAACGTCAACAGTTGTTCAATACCTTTTATTATCGACAGTGATGTGTCGATAAACATTATGCCTGAGGAGTAATATAATGAACTGTCTCCATTTCCCCGACTTACACCATCGAAAACTAAAGTGTATACGTGGGCTGCATCGACGCACTAAAGTCACAGTGCATTTGTAGAAACAATGAAAAGCAAGAAAACAAAAGTACCAGAAACCATTTATGTAGTTCAAGATATGGCGTCAAGCGCCTGTTTACTCTGTTTCAGCATAGCTGCGGATGTGGGACTGATATCTGTGAACTAAAACCTGAACGCTCTTCATGAAATAGTTAGTCAGTTCCCTTTGTTGTTTTATGGGTTGGGAAAACTCTAGACTTTGAAATCCAATTTCACATTAATGAGGACATTCGTTGTATTGCTCAAAGACACAGACGAATTGCCTTTCACTTACAGCTAGTTGTTGAGAAAGAATTTGAATCCTTACTCTTATATAATGTCATTGAGCACCCCACTAGTCTAATAATAATGTAAATTATAGAGCACATAGCTACCTCATTTGAGGTGTCCCATCGCTAGGTAACGGTGTCCACCCGCCTCCATGCAGTTATCTAACCCCCCTTACATCCTGAGTTAAAAAGCAGGTTTTATGTTTTTTTCATAACAATTCTTCCGACTGGGCCCGACGAACTGCTATGGGCTGAGCATTCCACAGATTAGGCGCTAGGTTACCGAATTACTTCCTGACCATATGTGCTTTCCTAAATCTGGGAACTATTGCCAACATCTCCCCTACTGATCTAGGGTTCCTCGAACGTACATAAGGTCTGACAAACGGTTGCAAATAACGTAGACCTCTGTTATTCAGGGCTTTATAGAAAAAACATAAGACTTTAAAAGCCGATCTCTGTCTTATTGGGAGGCAATGAAGCAGTTTGAACGTAGCCTCCATGGATGCATGTCTTGGCAGATTCATAATGAGCCAGGCCGCCACATTTTTCATATTTTGTAGTCTATTGATCCTGCCCTGTGTCACTCCAAGATATAAAACATTACAGTAGTCCAGCCTTGACACTATCTAGGCCGAAGCCACTCTCTTCTAGGTTGCGTCCATCCATTTAGTAACCTCAGCAAGGCAGAGGCAAAGAGAAGCGCCATATGAGTATAATTTTTTGACCGCGTAATGAGCTGTCATCACCATATGACACGATTGAAAACCCAAACCTCTCAATTACATCTGGCAGAGGTTGTACATCTACATTAAACAGGGTTGAACTCAAAGAGGAGCCTTGTGCCACCGCTTGCTTCAGTGGGACACCGTTGACTGGCTCCTGAAAGGTATTCACTCCATTGCAAAAAAGAAGCAACCCATCGCACTCGTAAGGAGCCAAAGGAGTTTCTGCAGGAGTGCCAGGAACCGAAGTCTAGCCCAACCCGTCCCCCCTACACCAATTGCAGCTATCAAACACTAGAACGCAATGGTGATCGGGAGGGAATGGAGGGAACAAAACAAGGTAAGAAGGGGAAAGATACTGGACTTCTTGGATGGCTCTCTCTCCGGATGCAGCTGGTGCGGCTAAAGGAACAGTTAATTAGTACATATAAAAGCATCAAACATTACTCATAATATTCTGTAATACTTTACTGGATACCTGATAAGAAATGGGAGACTACCGGGATACTAGGAATAATTCTGTCCTCCTTAATGTCCAGAGACTAGGTACCACGGAATGCCTGTCATGAAAATCGGTTTGTAACTAGGGAATGTGCCATAGTTCAATATACTATAATATGTAGTGCTGTATAGTCTTACCCCTATAAGCAACGGGCTAAACAATGTGGTAGACTTATGGAGCTGACTAAGATAACAGCAATAGTATCTTTAGAAGAGCAATAACAGTTGGCCTGTGAAACATCAGCACCCTTGCGAAAGAATAGTGTAAACAAATAAAGGAGCGCTACAAGCGCGTTACCAGGTTGTCTTCTCCCAGTACTGTGACGAATGCCAACATCCGATGAAGTGAAGCAAACTCCAAGAAATAGGGACTGGGACAAATAACAAAACAATAAAGGGGAATTCCTCCAGGCGGACCACACCTCCCAGAATCCAACAGTGGACACCAACAACATGCACCTCGCAAGGCCGGCTGTCTGACGGAACAGAGGTCCGGCCAGAAAGCGGATCCGCAAGATTTGCAGCCGAGGGAGCCCCCTCCAGAACCCCGAGAGGAGACTGCCGGCACTGGGGTCAGAGAATGGGTATCAAAACAAAATAAGGGAAAAAATCGGAAAGGAACCGCGAATGCAGCTAAGCGCTAATTCCGATGCTATTAACCTCTAACATCGAGGTTCAATAAAGCGATAACAGCCACAATAGTATTTAACTCAGAATGACTAATGTAGCGTAGGTCAGAAAGAATCTTCCGAGGAACAAGTACGGGAACGAATAGCCAAAAGCAACCTCAGGAACCAAGGAGTGAGGCGGGCGAGGCGGAAGTGACGCGCCGCACGGAGCGACGTGAAAACTAGAGCGCGAAGCTCGGAGCAGCAGGGAGATCATGCTTTAGTATCCGGCCATGATCTCCTAGCGCATGCGCAGAACCTCGCGACCATCTTGGATTGGTCTCGCGTGGTCTGCTCGGTCTGCGGTTTCACGGAAGGGCTGGCAGGCGTGACAGCACTGCTTTGTCCTACCCTGCATTTCTAAAGTGTCTCCAACCAGATGTTATGGGACACCGTGTCAAACACAGCACTGAGATCCAGCATCAAAAGTGCTGCAGAATCACCAGTGTCCAAGCTCTGGCGAAATGACTGTTGCCAGCAGTAAGACTGACTCTATGCTATATGAGGGGCAGAACCCAGGTTGGGTTCTATGTAAAAGATCATGGCTCTCTATAAAGCACGTTAAATGTTTGTTGATGGCTTTCTCCGTATTTTGGAGAATAGTGGTAGTAGTGAGAACGGACTATAGTTTTCCGGCTTGGTGGGGCCAAGATAGATAGATAGATAGATAGATAGATAGATATATATTACCTACTGGCAATAGCCAGTAGGTATATATAGTTAGGACCTAGCTACCATAGGAAATCCGCGACATTCTATTGGGAATAACTTTGGCGCCGGTTGAGGAATTTGCGTGTAATTTTCCAAAATTTAGGCCAGCTCCGCTCCGCTTCTTCCCTGGAAGTTTCGGGGGGATTTGTCATGCGGGGGCCAAAAAAAAAGGGGGGGGTCTCAAAACGTGTTTTCCCCATGTTAATTTCCATAGGACGAATAGGCAAGGCTACAGCCCGAACCACTGAATGGAATTACACCAAACTTTGCAAAATTGTAGGGACTGGTACGCAGAAGTGCCTTTTCTATATTTTTGGTGAAAATTGCTCCAGTGGTTTTTATGAAAATTAACTTCAAAAACACATATATATCTGGGCGGAGCCTAACCACACATCTCATCGTGAGATCTGATTGGCTGTCAGCACTTCATCCAAGAAGTGTTGGCAGCCATCTTGGGACCAATATACATGATAGCACCTCATTACAAAGCATTGTAGTTAATAGAGGGTTTTAGGACTTTAGTTACATTATAAATCATTTGTTGATGGTACCATACTCATTTTAGGAATTGTGGTGTGTTCTAAGGTGATTTTACCATGTGAAAAAGCCTTCTGCTGGGATATCATGAATCCTGTTTGAAAGAAAACTATTATCTCATGCTTTTCCCACAGTGGTTTGGAAGGGGATCTATAAGCTAAACTGAAAGCATATTTTCTGTAAATTCACATTATCTTTCTCAGTCATGTGAGAATGAAGTCTGACATTCTCAGTAAAACATGTACATCCAACAAGAGCAGAGTCTGTCAGCTGATTCCTTTGTGTTCTACTGCAGCTTCCCAGAGTGTTCTAAAGAACAACTAGAGCGCTAACAGTCCTACTTATTACAAAGGTATGGCACACCTGAAGCCATCTTGATTGGAATAAAGTGGTAACTCTTAAAACATTTAATTTAAAAAGGAACAACATCAGGGGGTATATTTTGCCATAGAAAGTATGTTTAGTGCTGCAGAAAGAAAAATTAGGGCACATTTTGAGTGGCTTCTCAAATCCTCTTCTATTTCATTAAAAAATTCTGACATGCAGTCTCCCAAGATGGCCACCAGAGACAAAAGAGCCCAAATGTGGCCCAAATATCACCCAGATGTAGCCCAAGTATAGCCCAATGACAGAATGTCCCAAAGTGTTCTAAAGAACAACTAGAGCGCTAACAGTCTTACTTATGACAAAAGTATGGCACAACAGAATCAAGATGACTTCAGGTGTGCCATACTTTTGTCATAAGTAAGACTGTTAGCGCTCTAGTTGTTCTTTAGAACACTCTGGGACATTCTGTCATTGGGCTATAGTTGGGCTACATCTGGCTGATATTTGGGCTACATTTGTTTTTCTTTGTCTCTGGTGGCCATCTTTGGGCTACATTGGGCTACATTTGGGCTCTAACATATATATATATATATATATATATATATATATATATATATATATATATATATATATATATATAGCCCAATATATATTTTTTCAAAGTTAATTTTCGTAAAAACCACTGGAGCACATATCTTGAGACATAGCAAAGGCACATCGGGCTACCAGTCCCTACAATTTTGCCAAGTTTGGTGGAAAACCATTCAGCCGTTCGGGCTAAAAGTGAGTCCAACCGCCCTATGGAAATTAACATGGGGAAAACACGTTTTGGGACCCCCCTTTTATCTCGGCCCCCGCTTGACGAATCCCCCCCAAACTTTCAGGGAATGAGCGGAGCGCCGTGAGGCAAAGTTAAGGAAAATTTCAGGAAGATTCCTCAACCGGCGCCAAAGTTATTCCCAATAGAATGTTGCGATTTCCCTATGGAAAACAATCCTAACTATATATACCTACTGGCTATCGCCAGTAGGTAATAAATGCATATATATGCATATATATATGTGTATGTGTGCCTGTAGATAGACCGAGGCACAAGAAAGCAGAAAAACAAGCGTGAAGAACACAAAAAGGGGGCAGGGTAGATATACCCTGACCCTCTAGGCCTGCCTAGGTGGTCCCACAAGGACAAAAAAGGCCCACATTTAAAAAAAAAAAAAAAAAGCCTGGTCTGTTTTTTTTTAAAATTACCCCCCCCCGGGGGGACCAGATCGCGGCGGCATAGTGATAAAGAAGTGTGGGGGGGGTCCACAATCCCCCCCCCCTACACTGCCCCGGGGACCGCCGCTCCCTGGGCAAAGCAACGCAGCAACGCAGCCCCTTGGCGCATACTGGAGGCTCCTGGTGGGCTACTTGGCCCCCAGGTACCCCCAGTATGCAAGGGGAATTAGTTCCTATTCTGCAAACACGCCAGGGGTTGCGCTGCAGAGAGGTGTAAAAAAGGGTGTGGCCTCATTACACCTCTCTGCAATGCAGCCCCCTGGCGCATACTGCAGGTTCCAGGTGGGCTAGTTGGCCCCCAGGGACCTGCAGTATGCAAGGGGAATTAGTTCCCCCTCTGCAAACGCGCCCGGGGGCTGTGTTGCAGAGAGGTGTAAAAAAGGGTGTGGCCTCATTACACCTCTCTGTAATGCAGCTCCCTGGCTTATACTGGACGCTCCTGGTGGGCTAGTTGCCCCCCAGGGACCCCCAGTAAGCAAGGGGAATTAGTTCCTCCTCCTCTGCAAACGCGCCAGGGGTTGCGCTGCAGAACGTTGTAAAAAGGGGGCGTGCTCTCTGAACACCTGCCTGCAAAAATGTAGTAAATCAGTTTAAAAAAAAATAACAATTAATACATTTAAAAATTGTCATTTAAAAAACCTTCGAAATTCAATGGAAAAACCATAGGTTTCAGGCCTTATATAGTTAGGAATTAGCATTTTAAAAAACCTTGCAAATTCACTGAAAAAACCATAGGTTTCAGGCCTTATATAGTTAGGAATTAGCATTTAAAAAACCTTGCAAATTCACAGAAAAAACCATAGGTTTCAGGCCTTATATAGTTAGGAATTAGCATTTAAAAAACCTTGCAAATTCACAGAAAAAACCATAGGTTTCAGGCCTTATATAGTTAGGAATTAGCATTTAAAAAACCTTGCAAATTCACTGAAAAAACCATAGGTTTCAGGCCTTATATAGTTAGGAATTAGCATTTAAAAAACCTTTGAAATTCACTGAAAAAACCATAGTTTTCAGGCCTTATATAGTTAGGAATTAGCATTTAAAAAACCTTTGAAATTCACTGAAAAAACCATAGGTTTCAGGCCTTATATAGTTAGGAATTAGCTTTTAAAAAAACCTTTGAAATTCACTTAAACTATAAGTTTTAGTGGTGTTATAGTTAGCTGGACATTTCACTCATACAAAACCATTGAAATTGCTCCTATATAGTTAGTTATACTAACTATATTTCGCACCCGCAATCCACTGCTGATGATGTCACATATTACATCATTCATGACATGGTCAGTGACATCACTGATGACATCTCAAATGACATCACTGATGACATCATTCACGTGACAATCACATACACCTTTTCATACACTATTAAAATTTTTCATCACTCTTTGTAAAATACAGAGTATCATATTTGAATCCATTGTCACAGCAATACAAGTATCTAAAAATCCACTCCGTGATTCATAGATGTATACACACATCTAATCACTTACCTGTAGATTCACTCATACATGCTGTCAATGAACAATAGAACACTATCAAAAATACTTATACACCTATATCGACATTAAACAACAGCACACATCCTATTCACATATGAAGTCATCCTACTCACTTATGCAAACAACGGATCATACTTACATATTTACTTAGCAAAACACTTGTGCAAACAACACTTCATCTATTCATTTAGATAGTAAGTAAGTCAGACTTAGTGAATTATAAAATCATTATTACAAGTATACAGTTATCCATACAATCACTCACACAATCATTGAGTCTTATGTATACTTATTTATATACAACAACTGACACATACACTGCCTTTTATTTTTCTAGTTTGTTGGACATGTACCATTGAGAAATATATTTGCTCATCACCACACCCATAAAGAGATTCACTCACCCAAACTGTTAGAACATGTAGTTTTAACTTCATATATCTACTGAATCAACTATTCACACATTTTTGGACAGTCACACCCCCCCCCCCCCACCGAACCACACACACTTTCACACTCCCATACAAATACTCAGTTAACTAATCAATAACTAATATAGACTTTCACATAGCTAGTAACCAACTGTAGAATCAGTTTACACCAACTGTAGAATCAGTTTACACCAACTGTAGAATCAGTTTACACCAACTGTAGAATCAGTTTACACAACAACTGACAAAGTGATACAGATATTCACACAGTTTAGTCACTATCCACTATATTTAGTGAGACATTATAAATTGGTCAAGTAAACAGTCAATTACACTGCTACTAAATCCTCCATCCAAATATTTATTTATATGTATCCACTCATTCTTCAATGCAAATTGCTATATATATATAATGCATATTTAAATAACGAAGCAAACCACATTCACTGGATGATGTCATCAGTGATGTTATTTGAGATGTCATCAGTGATGTCACTGACCATGTCATGAATGATCTAATATGTGACATCATCAGCAGTGGATTGCGGGTGCGCGAAATATAGTTAGTACAACTAACTATATAGGAGCAATTTCAATGGTTTTGTATGAGTGAAATGTCCAGCTAACTAGAACACCACTAAAACTTATAGTTTTTCGAGTGAATTTCAAAGGTTTTTTAAAAGCTAATTCCTACCTATATAAGGCCTGAAACCTATGTTTTTTTCAGTGAATATATATATATACTTTGAATTCGCACAGACTAGAATTGACGTTTTTAAATTTACACGAAAACTTAAACTTCACAAGTTTTTCAAACTGAAACCACAATGTCTACCATAGAGATTGGTACTGCGGAACTGAGATGTGGTGACTTGGGGGGCTTAAGAGCTATAGAGGGTCTACATCAGGAAATCAACATAGGAGGTGATGGTGAAGTAACCAATACTCAAATGTTGGAAAATTGTGATGTACAACAAAAAGGTGGAGCCAGTGTTTTCAAACCGGCCTCTACCTTTATGCCTATGATGGCAACTGATGCTATAGACACCTTTTCTGATGCTATGGTGAGGGATCTCGCCAGGCTTAGGAATACGAAAAAATATGTGCCATCTAAGGGTAATTTTTCCAAACAACAGCAGATGGCATTAAAAACTTTGTGCGAGGACTCCGGTTTGGTATCTAAGCCCTCTGATAAAGGGGGAAACATTGTTCTCCTCACTACTACCCAATATGAAACGGAGGCTTTACGCCTATTGGGAGATACTAATACCTATGAAATTGTGAGTGAAAGAGTATATAATCAGAGTGTTATTGAATATCACGATATGATATTAAAATGGTACCATGCAAATATGCTGAACACTGATGAATACTTATTTTTACGTTGCCTCAGTCCCGTTATTCCTACTTTCTATTACCTCCCCAAGGTTCACAAAGATATATGCAACCCACCAGGTCGACCCATTGTAGCTTCCAATGGTAGTCTTACAGAGAATCTCTCTATTTACGTGGACTCATTTATTTCCCCTTTGGTCATGTCTTTAAATTCTTATTTAAGAGATACCAAGCATTTCCTGAATTATATTGATGAAGTTATTTGGAAAGATACAAACTGCATGATGGTGCTTGACATCACCAGTCTATACACGTGCATAGCACATGGTGATGGCTTGCAAGCAATGGCCAGTTTCTTGGACAAACGTCCTGTACGATTTTATGAGCACAACAAAATGTTATTAGAATTTATGACATTCAGCTTGAATAATAACATATTTTTATTCGGCAAACAGCTGTATAGACAAAGGTCCGGAGTTGCCATGGGAGCCTGCTCCGCCCCCAGCTTTGCGAATCTTTTCGTGGGGTGGTGGGAGGAGCAGGTGGCCTGGAGCAGTGTAAATCGGGAGTGGAACAACCGGATTATAGGGTGGCATCGTTACATCGATGATCTCTTTATTATCTTAGAATCCCCTATAGAAACAGCTAAAACTTATGTTGATGCACTTAACAACAATGATGTGAATCTGAAGTTTTCTGGTCAAATTAGCAAGACCACTGTAAATTATTTAGATCTTACAGTATACATTGATAAGGACGGCAAAATGCAGACAAAACTGTATAGAAAAGAGACTGCGGGGAATTCTACGCTCTGTGCTGAGAGCAGTCATCCTCGCCAACTCATTGATAGCATCCCTTATGGGGAACTATTAAGGCTAAGGCGGAACAATTCTAGTGATGTGGATTTTGAGAAGGCGGCGGACGCCAGCATAAGAAGATTCAGAATAAGGGGTTATAGTGAGGCCGTATTAATACGTGCTTATGAGAAAGTTAAAAAGATGAAAAGATATGATTTGTTAAAATCGAAAAGGAATGTGAAATCCAATAATGGGTCGTTCCGTCTTATTACCACTTTCTCACAGAATGCTGGACAAGTTAAGAAAATATTAAAGAAAAATTGGAATATTTTATTGTCCGATAATGTCATCAAAGCTGATCTACCCTCTAATCCCTTAGTTACCTTTAGAAAGGCCAGATCACTGAGGGATCATTTGGTCTCTAGTCATTTCAAAGCACCAGAGAGAACCCCCATATTGCCTGTCCTCAATGGGTTTTACCCTTGTGGCCGCTGCAAGGCTTGTATATATAGCAAGCGGACACGCACATATAAGATACCTGGGTTGACAAATCCCAAACGGATTACGAAATTCCTCACATGTTCCACGCCTTATGCGATTTACTGCCTTACTTGCCCGTGTGGCTTGAATTACATTGGCAGCACTACGAACGCAGTGAAGCTGCGTATTTTAGAGCATATGCGAATCCTACCCTGTAGCAAGGCATTTTGAAAGGATGCATAGAAGTAACAGGGACCTGTTATCCTATGTTTGCCTCGATAGTGTACCGGCCAATATCAGGGGGGGTGATCGCCTGCTGAAACTCAGAAGACTGGAATCCAGGTATATTATTGATTTGCAAAGCAAAAATCCAAACGGTCTTAACATGCATGAAGAGTTATCAGTACATTTAGGTTGAGGGTAGTTAAGATCGACGTATGCAATTTTTATTTTCTGAAATGAGTATATTCTTTGACTGTACCTTTAATTTTCCTCTATGTGTAACTATCCTTGATGATATTACGATTGCGTATGCTAGAATTTTAATGAATTTATATCTTTTATCTGTAATGGAATGTTGAACATGTGATTCTTGAGCTGCCCATCTAGGGCGAGATCGATATTTTGATATGATGAAATCTGCCTTAAAAAATGCCCATCTAGGGCGTGATGAATTTCACGTGCTTTCACTTGGACTGCATGAGCCCATCTTGGGCGCAATGATTATTTTATTTAATATAATCGTTATAATATGTATGTACATTTGTATTTAGAAATGAAAACCATTCCGTTGTGATTTCCATTTAGTTTATCACTCCGTGATAAGATGGCGGCCTCATTTTCAGGTCAGTTTCTGATATGTGTGATAGTCCTTCTTTGCTCTCGATGAATTGTATGACGTTTTTTAAGGCAGACGGGCGCTTTGGCTCTCTGCACAATTTGACAAAGCCCTATGGCGAAACGCGTCGTTGCTGTGAAGTTCCCGGAATAAATCTTTGTTGGAACCACCCCCTGTGAGTGCTACTTTCTTTACGGAGTAAGGATCCTTGGAAGTTTGGAGCTTTGATATATATATATATATATATTCCTCACGAAGTCGTTCAATAAAACGAAAAATGACGGCACTCAAAAGTCATTCGTCCCAATAAAGATTTATTTGGCAGACCCCCTGCCCCCTTGACAAACGAGTTTCAAAAAAAAAATAAAAAAAAATAAAAGAATATATATATATATATCCCAGCCAAGTTTTTGGCGCTAAGCTGTGTTGGCCCCTTACAGCGGCGGGCTTTGGACGGGATCGCCAGTCCCTAAATACTCCAACCTTTCGTCCACGCTTCGTCACGCCCTTTGTCACGAGTACATTGGATGTAACAGACCAATGTACTCGTGACAAAGGGAAGGCCATTCCCGAAACGCGTCGAGTGGGATGTGAAATAAATCCAGTTTGAATTACATTTGTGGCTTGGACGTCGTTCTTCGAAGCGTGGACGAAAGGTTGGAATATATATATATATATATATATATATATATATATATATATATATATATATATATATATATATATATATATATATATATATATATATATATATATATATATATATATATATATATATATATATATATATATATATATATATATATATATATATATATATATATATATATATATATATATATATATATATATATATATATATATATATATATATATATATATATATATATATATATATATATATATATATAGTTTTTTTTAGAAGCAGAACCATCACAGCATGCTTACATCTCCCAGATATCTGGCCAGAGTTTAAAGAGTTATTTATCAAGGGGCATGGCCAAGGTGGCCAACATGTTCAGTCGCACTCTTAATTCTAAAATCCCTTATATCCGACCTTGATCCAGGCTGCCACCTGCCTTCCAGTGAACCCAGAGCAACTTGCGGCCCTGTAGTAAGGCCCTCAAATGGTGACGGGACCCATAGCTGCGTGTGTAAGTCAGAGTGCAGCCCAAGGACTCCCTCCGTCTAGTGCTGCCCCAGCGTCTCTGGGGTGGCTCAACTGAAGGTGCCCCGATGTCAGGGGAGACCCACTGCTGCCGTGCTGGACTGCTGCAGGACTGCTTTGAACCCACTTGATGCGCTTCTTGCTGTGTGTCTGCCCGAGCTCCAACGAGAAGCTCCTCACAGGCCTGATGGCTGGTGGTGAGTTGCGAACTCTTGATTTGTCTCCCCCTACTGGACGCGAAGTGCGGACCTGTGATTTGGCAGAGAGCAGCCTACTGCACAGTGGCTTCCCAGAGACGCTTCACTGCTGTGGGGGGGAGGGGGTCGCGCGGCCGTGTCTCTTGGGCCCGCAGCCCCCCCTCGCCTGAGTGCTGCAGTGGGGGCCTGTTGCCTGACCTCCTTCTCTAGACTGGTGGCACGGCCTCCCGATTGGGCTGTGACCCGTCAGCCTGATATGGGTGTGTCCTGCTAGGTGGCGGCCTCCCGAAGGTAGTTTGCCTCTGTGGGGGAGAGGGGGGGGGGTCACCCGGCTGCGGCCTTGTCTCCTTGGGTTACCCAGTCCGCTTGTGTGCTGCTGCGGAGGCGCGATGGGCTTGAGGCCTGGTAGAGTACCACAGCCCGCAATGGGGCTCTGCTGGCTGCTGAAGATGCTGGTTCCGACTGGCCCCGGCCAGGGGCTGAGTTCTGAGGAAGACCTGCTGCTGGAGAGGCGGTGCTGCGGGGCCGGTGAGGGCCCATGAGGTGAGCGCCCTGGAGCGTACCCGCTTTTCTGATGTGATTTGCCTAGGCGGGGGGGTCGCCTGCCCGCATCTTAATCTCCGGGGTCCGGCCTGCCTCCCTCCTGGGAGCAGTAATGCAGAGGGGATCCATGCGGACTGGCAGACTGCGAGGAGGACCTGGTGTCACGGTCCTTGCTTTCCGACTAGGGTGCTTTGTCCTGAGCTCTTCTATGCTGGGCGCTCTGCCCTGGACCGGGGGCACCCTTAGAGGTCGGGGCGTGGCCCGAAGGGATCGGGTCTCGCACCCTGAGATAATCTGGCTACTTATGGTGTTGCTTCTGGAGCCCCCTTCTTTGGAGGCGCAGTGGTGGATTGATGGAGAACTCGCCCTGGTCATTATAGCACGTGCTTCCTCCTGTGGGGAAGATTTTCATCCCGGGATACCACTGACAGGCTGCAATCACTGAAGACTTACTGCCACATCACCGCGTCCCTTCTGCCTACCCCGAACGCCCTTCCTCACCCTTGAGGATGGGATTGAGGGAGGGTCGCCTGGGGTCTGGGCCCTCCCTCCTTTTGTTTTGCTTCTTTGCCGACGGCAGACAGCACGCAGTCCTTCTTGATACAATACGACTGACTTTGTCGCTCGTCGCCCTGCCCAATGCGGAAGGATAAGGTCTTCCCGTACAGCACTGATGCAAACCAAAATAGACCAGTACACAATTGACTCCTCCGGTGGTACCTCTGGCCCACCGGCCGGAGATGGACCCACTTCCATCGCTTCCGAACTCACCGTGATACTGCAAGCGATCAAGACCTCACAGGCAGCGGTGGAGAACAAGATCAGCAAAGATCTCATGGATGTGGCTTTGCTGCTCTAGGACCTACGTAATGCCACAGCCTGACTAGTGGTGGCCGAGTCCTGAATCTTCTTGACAGAAGAAATAGTCACTCTCAAGCAGCCGGTCTCCACACTGCTCACCCGAACTGCTGAGCTTCCATAGAGGTCCCGGAGTGGACGGAGGGGGACGACTCCCAACAGGTAGGGGACCATGTGGAATGCTGGATCAAATCCTGTATGCCCACAGCTTGTCTGTCCTCATGGTTTGCCATTAGGAGAGCTCATTGAGCCCTGACCCCTAAGCCTCCGCCTGATGCCTTGCCCCTTCCCATCATTGCCCGCATCCTCCACCTCAACTACCGAGACAGAGATGCTATTCTGCGAGAGGATGGTCCAACTGAGAGGCTTGCTGCGCACTGGGGGAGGCCTTGCTCGGAGGGTGGAGCTCTCTCTGACATTGATTGCTGACTTCCTCTCCCATCCACTTTGTAGAACACTTGTTCTCCACCTTACCTCCCAGTCCTACCTGACCCTTAGAAGTTCTCTAACTGTTTGTAGGATGTCAGGTGTTGGCCAGTCTTAATGTTCTCTAACAATAGCACCAGGGTTTCTGACTTCTTTTAGATATACATGACGCACCTTTGTTACAGGGCGACAGATGCTTCTAGAGTATAAGTGTGTGGAGGGGCTGGAGTTGGGGGGAGACGGGGCTCTATTTGGGCACTGTTGTTGATTGCTTTTGTTACCTTTCCTTTTTCCTTCCTTAAGTTACGACACACACACTTGTTTGTTCACATACGTAGTGCCGGGGTTGCGTCCTTTCACAACACTTTCCTGACACACTCATTACTACACCCTGCCCCACGCTCACATGAATTTCAGAGTCCTGTCCTGGAATGTTAATGGTGTTAATGGTGTGTTGGACCGAGTGAAGAGGGCAGCGGTCTTTGCCTTCATACACCGGCATCGCCTGGAAGTCCTGTTACAGGAAAAACCTCTCACGGGGAAGCTTTTTCCTTTTTTAACTCTCAACGGCAACAAAAGTCTTCCTTCAGGGTTCTCCAACGGGGTTAAGGGGGGGATGCCATCCTTTTATGACTCCTTCCCTTTAGAGGTGAAGTGCATATCCTGTGACCCGCAGGAACCCTTTCTCACCCTGGAGGGCACTTTAGAGAGGCAGGCAGTCCTGCTGCCCAGGTTCCCCATCATTACTTTGGCCTCCAGGGGACTGAATTCTGGGAAGGAGGTGGGGGATGGAATGTGAGCTTGGAGGGCATGCCTCAGCTGTAAATATTTGTAAAATTGGGAGGTGTGGAGGGAGTAATGGTGTTGTAGGTCTGTAAATGATCTGATATGGTCCCCCACCCAGACATCTCCCAATAGCGAGATTCCGATGTGGTCTCATCTGCGGAAGTCTTGGAGAGATGAGACTTCTTCCCAAGCCCCACTCCACAGAGGTGTTTGTCTGGTGAGTTTCCGGTCCCATTTTACGTGGTGTAAGGCGGCTCGCCAGTTCATAAGCAGAAGAGCCTGTGGCATAGGGCACCGTACAGGTGGCTTGGAGCTGTGCAAAGTCCATTGATCTGAGTTCCACCCGATACGCCGGGTCGGACCAGCGCCCGCGAATCAGTCATGGATCACAATGAGCCTTTTGGCCAGGTAGTAGAGGTGAAGATTGGTCACCCCCAAGCCCCCGTCGTAGGGGTTTATGCAGCAGTGTGCTAGGGACATTCGCAGCCTCCTTCATCCCCACAAAAATCAGGTAAGGACACCATCTAGTTTGGGAAACCAGCTGCCTGGGAGATGAGTGGCAACATTTTGTAAGATGTACAGGACCATCATTTTAAAAAGGACACTCCTGTCAAGGGGTTTGAGAGGGCGGGATTGCCACTTCCTGAGGTCCGTCTTGGCCCTTGTGTCCAGGGGGGTGATATTCAGGGCCCATTCGAGCTCCGGGAGGAGAGAGACCCACACCCTTAGGTACTTGAATGATTGCCCTTGCCAGTTGAAGCACGCCTGGGATGAGTGTAGGGGGACCAGTGTTGATTTCGCCGGATTGAGCCTGAGGCCGGAAACCCGCTCAAAGGCAGAGAGGGCATCCAGGCATCGTGGGCCGGAGCTCTCTGGATCTGCCAGGAAGAGGAGGACATCATCAGCGTACAGGGCAATCTTGTCGATCTGGTCCAGATGCCAGGCCCAAATGCGGATGAAGGGATCTTGGCGGATGAGGGAAGCCAGGGGTTCCATTGCTAATGCAAATAGAAGCGGCGAGAGCGGGCAGCCCTGGCGAGTGCCCCTCTGAATAGGAAATGTCTCAGAAAGCACGCCGTTAATAAGGACCCTTGCCTTGGAAGTAGAGTAGAGGACCCGGATGAGGCGGCGGAACGCGGGGCCGACACCCATCCGCTCCAACACATCCTCAAGATGGAGGCGGTGTATACAAGGTCGAGTACCCCTGGCAGGCATGAAGCTGCATTGATCTGGGTGAACCAGCTCTTGCAAGTGGGGGCGGAGTCGTTGCGCTACCACAATGGCGAAGATCTTCACCTCCGTATTGATAAGGGAGATGGGGCGGTAGTCTGCACAGGCAAGGGAGGGCGGCTGTGTCTTTGGGAGGACTACAATAGTGGCCACATCAGTCTCAGGTGGGAAGGACCCTTTGTCCACTACATCTTTGAACAACTCCACCAAGTGTGGGACAAATGTTTCTCGGTAGGCTGCGTAATACTCTTGGGTGTAACCGTCGGGCCCTGGCGTTTTGCCTGAGTGCAACAGTGAAATAGCCCCGTGTATCTCTTCCGGAGTAAAGGGAAGATCCAGAGCCTCCGAGTCCCTCTGGGAAAGGCAGGGCAGCTGAGTCCAGGTTTCGGCCAATAAGGGCGCCAATGAAGTCCGCGGGGTTGGGCCGCGTAGAGGGCTGCGTAATAGCCGGCGAACGTTCGGGTGATGGCTTGGGAAGTGTAGTGGTGAGCTCCGTTTTCGTCCCGAATCTCTGGAATGTTGTAGTTGACCTTGGGATAGGACACTAAGGGCCAGATGTAGGTCGCCAAATACTGGTCGGTAACGGCCGATTTCGGCTGTTATTGACCGGTATTTGGAGTTTGATATGTAGGGGGCCTAAATGTACAGAATCGGTAAAGTTACAGATTCGGTATATTTACCGATTTGGTAAAATACCGAATCGGTAAATTTACCGATTCTGTAAATCCAGATGTAGGTGGCACTGAAAACAGTGCCACAGTCCCTTAGGAATTCGTTATTTACCACCAAATAATACTTGGTGGTAAATAATGAATTTCTGTGTACATGCACATCTGTGCATGGACACCGGTGCCATGACCGATTCGGTAATTGACATTGATTCCTAGGAATCAATGGCAATTACCGAAATAGGTAAATACCGATTCGGTAATTACCGAATCTTACCCATTCGGTAATTGAATTGGTAAAAATACCTACATCCCGATTGCCAGTTCTTAAATACCGAATCCGTATGATTCGGTATTTAAGATTCGGTAATCGGGGATTACCTACATCTGGCCCGTAGTCATGTAGCAGTTTGCCATTTTTATTGCCCCAACCATACATGTGCGCCACAGGGGGGCACCAAAGCATTTTAACGGACTCCAGCGCGATCTGAAAGATCTCTTCTTGGAGTAGTGTGAGTTGTCGAGCGGAGTTGTCGCTATCATTGGTAGCCTTGGTGCCTTCCAACTGTGCCGCCTGGGCCTCCAGCTGCACGAGTCGGGCCGACTGCTACATACGTTTCGCATGGACCAGACCTCTAGCCACCCCTCTTATCATAGCCTTGCCGGCCTCTCATAGTGATCCTGCATTAGTGGAGAAGTAAACCCTCAACTCCTGCCCGAGGGATGCAACAAGGTCTGCATCTTGCAGGAACCAGGCATTCATCCTCCATGCCGTACGGGTGTCGTTAGTACCGCATCCCGGTCTCGAAAGTGCAGGAATTTTGCCAGCGTCGGTCTGGGGGCTGCTCCCGGTGGAGGTCTTCGGGCCGGAACCCTGTGGGTGCGTTCGATGGAGAAGGATGCTGTGCGGTCATATGTGGGGGTGTAGGTCTTCACCGATGCTTCTAGGTATTCCAGCGGGTTTGCGCCTTCAATTCCCTCTGGGAGACCCAGCACGTGGATGTTACATCGCCCGAGCGCCCTTCTAAATCTTTTGCGTTCCTCCATGGTGGTGAGACGGCTCAGGACGTCCTGCAGCGTCTTCTCATACGCCCTGACGGTGGGTTGCAGGTCGGCCAATGTCTTCTCTCCTTCCTTCACTTTTGTCTGCCAATATACTGTGGTCATCTCAGATAAGGCTGACATCCGTCGCGAGTGTGCCAAGCCGTTCTTCCAAGGACATTCTGGAGAGTTTGATGGCAGTTAAGACCTTATCCATTTTTTCCGAAATTGACAGGTCGGATTGAGGTGTAGTAGTCGTGGCCCATGTCCGGGTATTTGACATGTTCTCTGGAGCGGTCTCTGGGACCGTGGTATGCTATGTTGCTCTCGGTTTCTCCATTGCGGTGGTTGAGGAGGCTTCGCGCGATGCCGGCGCTGTCACAGGTGGTGTAACGTGTTTCTCACCTTGAAGATGATCTGATGCTGGGTTGAGTGGTCCTGTTGGAGAAGTGACGCCCACTGGGCAAGAGAGGAAGTCAGTGGTCGTTCAGTAGGTGTTCTGTTTGTTTCAGCATTCAGCTCGCTTCTTTGCGGTTGTAGGTGCTGCAATGAGAGGCATGGTGCAAGTTGCGTGTCGGTACGGGAGAGAGGTTCTTGCGGGGGCCACCTAGTAGTCAGGTCGCGTACCTAGTCAGTGTCTCATTGGTTAGATAGGAGCAGGGAAATCGGGGTTTTTGAGTCACCATTTTAAGGTCAGGCGGCAGCTGCCTTGAGCGTGTTAAGTTCCTGCTGCAACTGGAGAAGTTTGCTTTAATTTTGACACTGGACGCGTGGGGGGTCGCTGCTCACCTCTGTCTCAGCGGTGCCTCATGCCCCCAGGGGTTACGAATTCAAGGCCCCGTTTGGTGCTGCATGTGTGCCAACTCCTGGCTGGTGTCTGGGTAAATCGGGGCGACGCTAGGAAACGGGCATTATGCAGACCCGATCGCAGAGCCTCAGTAGAACACAACCACCATCGTAGCTGGCTTGGCCACACCCCCTCAAAGCTCACGCTCTTAATGTATTTGATCTTATTGATTTTAAAAACATAGAAAAACAAATCAGCCAGTGCACAGAAATCAGAAATACAAGTTCATTCACTTCGTCACTGTATTCCCCAATCACGTTCCATCCAAAGGGAAGAATGTATTTGATCTTTTAGTGGACAAATCCCCTGATCTTTTATTTTTAACAGAGACCTGGCTGAATGAGACGTAAAATCCCATCATTGCCTCTGCTATCCCACCGGGCTATCTGTTTCTTAGGAATGATTGTCAGACCGATATAGGGAGAGGCATCGCTATCATTTTTAAAAACCATTTTTCCTGTACAATTGTACCATCGGTCAGTGTAGAGGGAGCGGAAGGTAGTGGTTTCATCTGGTGGTATCCCCCATAAATCCCTGACAGGCATCCTAATTTATAGACCTCCTGGCTCCGCCACAAGGTTCTTAGCCTCAATTGGTGAGGCTGTATCTCCTTTTGTTATGAATCATAAACATTGTGTGATACTAGGGGATTTTAACATCCATATGGATACCCCAGATGCGTAGACTTCTCCTGGTTTCAGGAGTCGCTGGAAGCGTTAGAACTGCTTCCTTACGTCCACGCTCCCACTCGAGAGGGGTCATTCTTTAGACCAGATCTTCTCCACAATTAAGCTTGATATGAACTGCCCTCTCCCCCTTGCATGGTCCGATCATTTTCTTCTGGACTTTGCAATTGATAAAGTTACTCCCCCCTCTAAGGCCTTCGGGAAGCACAGGTGCTATAACTCTAGACCTTTCCACTTAATTACCCCAGAGGCACTCAATAATGCCATTAACAAGCATCCAATCATTTTTGGTGGAAACTTTGAGGCTGACGAAGAGACCTTGAACACCTGGCTACGGCTTTGGGTTGAAGATCTCGCTCCCTCTCTCTCGCCTCGGGAAGAGTGATCGGCTGTCCACTCCTTGGTTTATCATGGCCCTTAGAGAAAGTAAGAAGTCATGTAAACACTTAGAGAGAATCTGGCAAAAGTTTTTGATCCCAAAGACGAGCTGATCTATAAACAGGCATTGAGAGCCTATTACAATCAAGTTACAGGGGCAAAGAAAACCTTCTACTCAGCCAGAATTGAACTGGCTAGAAATAAAAGCAAGGAAATCTTTAAAATAGTTAGTGATTTCGCTTCACCCGCTGCCACAGTCAAGCCTTTTACCCTGTCGGAGGAATGGGCTGACAGAATGGCCATCCATTTCCATTGCAAGATCAAAGATATCCAGGAGTCTTTCTTGACCACTTCCATGGCATTTAGTGACACTGATATGCCTGCCTCTTTAAGCACACAAGATACAGTACTTTCCTTTGAGCAGTTCCTGAGGATCTCTCTAGAAAGGTCTTTAGACATTATGAAAGGCCTGAAATCCGGCTCTCCCACTGACCCTTGCCTTGCTGTCATTTTTCCGGGACTGCCGCAATTTTAAATCCGGCAGTCAACTGGGTTCTCAATCTCTCTTAAGTGTTAGGGCAGCTCCCGGATAGGTGGAAAAAAGCCAAAATTCTCCCCCTTCTGAAAAAAGCTACACTGGACCCAGAGTTGGTCTCTAACTATAGGACAATTTCCTTGCTCCCCTTTTCTCCACAGTTTTGGAAAAGGTGGTGAATATTGCAACTACGGCCTTTGTTGAGACGCACTCACTACTACACCCGAGTCAGTCCGGTTTTAGGGCCAACTATAATACAGAGACGGCATTGTTGGAAGTCTCTGAGGCCATTAAGGAGGTGACGGATGGAGGCGGCAGAGCCGTACTTATACTGTTGGATTTATCTGCGGCCTTTGACACCGTCTCCCATGACCGTCTCCTACAGCGATTGCGGGAGTGCGGATTTGGCGGTAGGGTGTTTAAGTTGTTTGTCTCCTTTTCAAAAGACCGCCAGCAAACAGTGTGGTCTCCTGCTTTTTGCTGCCTCATACCTCCCCTAGAGGTGGGTGTACCTCAGGGCTCTATTCTGAGCCCTACTCTTTTTAACATATATATGTCACCGTTAGCAACTCTGACGGAGGAATATGGAGCTAAAATTAAATCATACGTGGATGATACGCAGCTGCTATTTACCTGCAAAAAGGATGCAAATTTCAATAGAGACAGGATTAACAGCTGCCTTGCAAAAGTGTTCTCCTGGCTCTGGTGTAACCAGCTTAAGTGCAACTCTGAGAAGTCTGAGATCATCTGCTCTGGCCACTACCCTGGAAATATCTGGCGCAGCTGGTGGCCTGCCGACATGTCCCCCCCCCCCCCCCTTTGACATCAGTAAAATTAGTGAAAATCCTGGGGGTGCAGATGGATGAGGATCTTTCTATGAAGCCTCAGATCCAGTCAATACTCTGTACCTGTTTCGGCATGCTTAGGACGCGGAGGCAATTTCTTCCTCTTCTACCTATCCCCCACAGAAAACCGGTGGTCCAGGACTTAATAATATCCAGACTGGACTATGTGAACCCACTTTACCTAGGGCTGCCAGAGTATTTACTGGCCAGATTGCAGGTAGTCCAGAATGTAGCGGCCAGGGCAATTCTACTGCTTGGCCCCAGAGTGCGCATGTCAACCCAATTGAAATCCTTGCACTAGCTTCCGGTCTGCAAGAGGATGCAATTTAAGTCCTTGGTTCGCACCTTTAAGGCTCTCCACAGCAATGGCGCTGGATACATTGCGAAGAGACTGCAGCTTTACCATACCTCTCGTACTCTTAGGTCCTCAACTCTTCAATTGATATGTATCCCTAGTCATCTTGGAACTCGCATTGGGGTGACGTTCTTTCCAGGTGCAAGCCGCAAAACTGTGGAATGAGATGCTGTTGAAACTAAGGATGATGACGGATCTCCTAGCATTTAGGAAATCACTTAAAACGTGGTTATTTCAGCTTTAAATGCCCTGATACAGCTGTTCAGCGATATTCAGTCATTATGCTAGTGCCGGGACACTCATCTGAGTAGCTGTGCGCTTAATAAAACCCATATAACATAACGTAACACATATAAAACTTTAACATCTTCTACTACATTATTACATATTAGTTCAAAAATTACTGTGGGTGGCTTGGCGCGCGGCAATGACGGTCGCAGCTTTCTAGAGCTCCCGCTTGCCCGCTAATTATCCGATAGTTTATCCTGACCCCCGGACCTCTTACTCTCACCCAAAGTGAGGCGATTGCCGCTGCAAGTGCCTGGTTTCTTCCGGCGGGGTCGGCGGAGCCCAGGGGTGCCGGATCGCGGCTGAGAGACGGCGAGGAGTGTGCGGCCCGGCGCTCCGCTGGGAGCCGGGAGACTCCATTTTGGCGCACCCGAGGCCGGTGCTGCCGGTGTGGCGTGGCCGCCCAGCCGCTTGCCGGGTGCTGACTTGACCCGGCGGGATACCACTCATCCAGCGCTACCCCCCTGAGAGCCCGGCGGGGCACCTGGGGATCCAGAGGGGCGTGGCCTCGCCCTGCAGTGTGCTGGGGCCTTGTGGAGCCGGCCGGACCGGGGCCTCGGATTTCGTGACTCCCGCCCGGGGCTCGCTGTGGGCTGCTGCGGCCTCCGGGGTCGGACGGGGCCTCGTCGCTTAACCTGGCGGAGATCCTTCCTGCTGCCCCCTACACGGCGGACGGCCTGGAGCGCCGTGGGTCGACGGCCTGGGGACCCTGTGGCGATCTGTGATTACCTGCACCTGTGCATAGCGAGGTGAGGCCTGGCATTCCAGGGAGGCGCCGGGACCTCGATTTTGGCGGTCATCGGCTGGGAGGCCTGTGGGTGGGTCGGCTGGCCCACCGCCCGCCTTTGGACTTTGGCAGTGAGACAGGCGATTTTCTCCTCCTGGGACCCTGCGAGAAGGGTGTGTGTCCTGGCGCCGCTGCACTGCCTGCTCCGCTGGGGAGCCGAGTGATCGGGCTGCGGCCGAGGCTTGGAGGGCTGCGCTCCCCCATCGATTGGACCTGCGCCTTCACTACTTGGGGCCTGGTGGTACTTGGAGCTCCCCTGCCCTGGGGCTCTGGCGTGGCTGGACGGCGGCGAGCGGATCGAGACGTCCTGGCTTGCCGGGTGCCCAGAGTTGATCCGTGAGTACCCCCCCCCCCCCCCCCCCTTCCCCCTGGGTCCCCGGGCCCTGCCGGAGTTTGGGCGGACGCTGTAGGGGCCCGGGGGCAGTTTGGAGAGGCCGCCTGGCGGCCGGGGGGGATTGGAGGTCTCTGATTGTCGGCGGGTGGAGTGCTGGCCTCGGGGCCTGTCTGGACTTTGCTTGCCAAGGGGCTTCGCCACAGGGACAACTCACTGGGCCCCGCTGAGTGACCAACTGCCGTCGTGCGGCCTCATTCCCCTGCTATCCTTGGTGAGGGGGCTGGGAGTCCCTGACGGCTATTCCCACATACGTGGTGTATACTACACGAGAGACTTGCAGCCATGACCAGAGGGGGTGGCGGTCCTGCCAAGCAGGTGACAATCGACAAGTTCACCGGGCCAAGTGGGGGCCCTGGTCCATCGGGAGGTGGACAGCAGCAGGGAGGTGGACCCGACAATGCGGCACTAATGGCGGCCATTACCCAATCAAGAGATGCGCTCGATGCCAAGATCGGAGCGGTGGGCGCAGATGTCACCCTCTTGCGACAGGACTTGCGGAATGCTGTAGCGAGGATCACTGAAACTGAATCCAGGGTGTCGGTTGTGGAGGACGATGTCGACACGCTCAAGAAGAAAATGGCGGCGGTGGAGGCGACGCAGCGGGGCCTGGCGCTTTGGGTGGAGGACGCTGAAGGGCGCGCGCGCCGCAATAACCTTCGCTTCATTGGCTTTCCAGAGCGATGTGAGAAGGGCAACATGGAACAATTTCTCAAGCAGTGGCTGGAGTCCTGGCTGCCCCCAGAAGCGTTATCTAACTGCTTTGTTATTGAACGCCCGCACCGCGCCCTATCGCAGATGCCGCCGGAGGGTGAACGTCCTAGGGCAGTGATTGCTAGGCTTCTGAACTACCATGATCGAGACGTCATTCTACGGGAAGCGAGATCCAGAGACTCTCTGCTATATGAGAATCGTAAAATAATGATCTTCCCTGATTACACGAAACTGGTACAGCAGCAGCGCCAGTCCTTCACGAATGCCAAGGCGAAATTGCGCGGCCTTAAACTTCAGTACTCTCTGTTGTACCCAGCGCGCCTGAAGGTGATTTTTCAATCTCGTACTCTGTTCTTCGATACTCCTGAGGACCTCTTCAAGTGGACCGACGAGACGGTTAGGGTCCGGCCGAACCCCCAGCCGGGGCTGAATCCGGGGCCCTCGAGGGAGGTCTCACAGGAGAGGACCAAACCCAAGAGACATCGACGATCCAGGTCACGTAAGCGCTCGGCCTCCCTCAGCAGTGTCCGGGCCGGTGGTGGGACGGCAGATTCCGACCAATCTGAGGTGGATCATGGCACGGCCTGATGGTGTTGAGCTCATCTGAACAGTGGTGACTGCAGGTTTTGGCCACAGGAGTGCGAGAACTCGAGGCTCCATGGACTAGTGGCGTCAGTGCTGATGGCTTTGCGGCTGTTTACTGAACGTGAAAGGGGTTGTGGGGGGGGGGTTCAGGGGTTACATATGAGGGGCTACTGTTCTCCTGCGAATGTGGGAGCTTGAGGGGGGGGAGGGTTGTGACTAATAGTTCTGGGGGAGTTGGGATCCATTGGCATGGCCGGCTCGGGGCTCCCTGTTCTGGACCCGGAGTCGCCCATGCCGCGACAGGTACTTCATGGTTTTTTGAGGTATAGGGTGGGGGGTGGAAGGGTGTGGGTGGCTGGAGGCGAGGCCACTGTGTTGGGACTGTACTTTGATGGTGACTATGCTCACATTCATTTGATGGTTAATTCTGGGGTTCTGGGTGGGACGGGAGTAGCTCGTCGTGTTTTGGGGATGTTTGGGGGCGGGGGGGTGGGTCTGCACGTGTGTTTTGCTGTGGTGTTTTTCACTGTACATGATGAGTGGCAATGGCAAGGACACTCTATTGGATGGGTCCCCCTGGACTATGGCTGAAGAGACACGTGGCCTTCCTGGGGCAGCTCTGCGGGTGATCACATGGAATGTCAGGGGGATGCTTGACAAGATTAAGCGAGGGGCAGTGTTGCGATGGGGAAAAAATGAGAGTGCTGACGTCTTCTTGCTCCAAGAGACCCACATGATGGGCTCCAAAGTGCTGGGCCTGCAGAGGTTTGGCTACCACCAGGTGTTCCATGCTGGTTTTTCCCGGGGATCCAGGGGTGTGGCCATTCTGATTCATCGCCGGGTGGCATACGTCCATGAGAAACAGTGGGTTGACCCGCAGGGTCGATTTATTTTTGTCAAGGGCATGGTGGGTACTGAATCTGTGGTTTTTGGGAGTGTCTATGCCCCCCCTCCCCTGCAATGGGCCCTGGCTGAGAAACTTTTCACGGTATGGGAGGACATTCCTGATTCCTTGGCGATGATTGGTGGTGATTGGAACGACGTACTGAATGCGAGTATGGATCGCCAGCGGCGCCGGGATGTGAATGTTGCTGCCCCCCCCCCCCCCTGTCCGCACCAGACTGCATGCTTTGACTGAGGGACTGGGTTGGTCGGATGCCTGGAGGCACATGCATCCTACCGCGCGTGAGTATACGTATGTCTCCGCTGTGCATGGCTCCTACTCCAGACTGGACTGTATGTTTGTGCCTGGTGGCTGTCTGTGCAGAGTGAAGAGTGCTGATATCTTGCCTAGGGGTCTGTCCGATCACTCACCGGTGTCGGTTAGGGTGGAACTCCGCCGTCAGCGCCAACCGTTTCGGTGGAGGATGTCCTCGTGGCATCTACAGCAGCCGGCCTACGTGACACACCTACGGGAAGCGCTGGATCTCTATTGGCGAGAGAATCTTGTAGGGGACGTGGATGCCGGGGTGGTGTGGGAAGCCATGAAGCCCACTATCCGTGGAGTAGACATTGCGTGGTGTGCCGCAGAGCGTCGGAAGCGGAGGGAACTGGTTACGGCCGCGGCCGGCAACTTTGGAAGAGCAGAACCGCGTGGGTGGAGGTGAAGCCGGGTTGCGACTCCTTCTTCAGGCTCAACAGGCCTATGCATCCGTCCTACTGGATGAGGCTAGACAGGCGTGGCTGGCCACACGTAGTAGAATATACCAGTGGGGGGACAAATCATGTACGATGCTTCATAGACTCTGCCAACGCCATCTCCAGCCGCTTACGCTGCCGGGACTCACATCTACCGACGGTGGGGTCATTACTGACCCAATCAAACTGGCGGCGAGTTTTGCTGCTTACTTTGCTACCCAATACGCCCCTTGCGACCGCCTGTCCGCTGACGAGGTGATTAAATTTATTGAGGACCTGCCCCCCAAGGCAGTGTCTGAGGAAACTAGGCTGGCATTGGATGCACCCCTTACGGCTGAGGAACTAGGGGATGCCCTGGGACAGCTAAATACTGGAAAGGCCCCTGGTCCGAGTGGCTACCCGAGTGAGTTTTTTAAAAAGTTTCATGTACAGCTGGGGCCCCATTATCACCGCGCGCTTGAGGCTGCGCGTGAACGGGGCTCACTGCCCCAGGACTGGAGGCACGCAGAAATTGTGGTCTTCCAGAAGCCGGGTCGACCCCCGGAGAGGCATGACTCGTATCGTCCCATTTCCTTACTCAATCTTGAGGCTAAAGTTCTGGCCAAGGCTCTGGCGAATCGCTTGTCCCTACATATCACAGATCTTGTACATCCGGATCAGGCCGGGTTTATGCCCCATAGAGCGACGCGACATAACATCAGGCGCGCACAGGCGGCGATTGACGCAGTGGGAACCACGGGAGAGCGAGCGGCTTTGTTGCTTGCGGATATTAATAAGGCCTTTGACTCTGTCAGCTGGACCTACCTCTTTGCGCTATTGCCCCGACTCAATCTAGGCCCGGTTTTCCTGTCCTATATCAGGCTGCTATACACTGATATTACAGCCTCGGTGCGGGTTGCGGGGGCAGTGTCGGAGACTTTTCCGATTGGTCGAGGGACTCGGCAGGGGTGCCCACTCTCCCCCTATCTCTTTGCTTTACTCATGGAGCCACTGGCTGCCTGGGTGCGCATAGATGCGCAAATGCGGGGGTTTGTATGGAATGACAGCTTAACGGATAGAATTGCGCTGTACGCGGACGATGTCCTTTTCTTTCTTACTGATCTGCAGCGCTCGGGACCGCGCGTACTGGAAATTATGCAAATATTTGGGGAAGTCTCAGGTCTCTTTCTGAATCTGCGTAAGTCTATCCTCTTGGTGCTGGATGGAAGCGATGTGGTGGATCCTTGGACGCTGGAACTACAAGTGGTTACACACGGCCTGAAATATTTGGGGGTGTTCCTGTCGACATCGGCAGACGTTGCTTGGGAACGCAATGTCGTCCCAGTTTGGGATCGAGTACAGTCGGATGTCAAAACTTGGTCTCGGATGCCCCTCTCGATGTTTGGCAGGTCCGCCATTTTTAAGATGGTGGCGCTTCCACGTCTCCTTTACCAGTTGCAGAACCATCCGTATCCGATTGCACCCCAGTGGTTCCGGCAGGTTAATTCGATCTTAGGCCGTTTTCTATGGGCTGGGGGGACGGCCAGAGTGGCGCTTCGTACGTGCTTCTTGTCCACCTATTGTGGTGGCCTGGCCACCTCGGACCTGTTGTCCTATTACCAAGCCGCACATTTGCTTATCCTGAACGACTGGTGGTATAGCGACAGGGGGGATCCGGCGTATGCCCTGGAACGCTCCTTGATGGGCGACAACTCACTCCACACGATACTTTACTCGGCCCGCCTACGGCGGGATCTGCCGAGAGTAACAAGCCTTGTTTTTGCCATATGGAGACAGGCCTTGCGCCGCATGGGCTGGTGGGGTCGCCTGACCGCGGAAACGCCGCTGTGGCGAAGCGGCCTATTACCTGAGTTGTCGACGTTGACGGGATTCGATGGCTGGGATGCGATAGGGATTTCGCGACTGGGAAATGTGATGTCCGGTACGACGCTCAAGTCCTTTCAGGCACTTAGGGCTGAGTTCGATATGCCCCAGTCCCAATTTTTTCGGTATCTACAACTGCGCCACGCATTGTGGCCCAGCATCGCCAACTTGGATTCCCTCCCCGATTTTAGTCCCATCGAGGCGAAAGTCTTTATGGGGGATCTGGGAGAGAAAAAGGTCTCTCGCATCTATCAGACTTTGGTCACTCATTGCTCCTCCACCCTTCTTCCGTTAAAGGCGACTTGGGAAGCTGATGTTGGCCCCCTCGATGACGATGACTGGAGGGAGGCTCTGGAGTCCCCTAGGGGAGCAGCCATTGCTATGCGGCTTAGGCTCATTCAGTTCAAAATTCTCCATAGGGCCTACTTCACCCGTGAACGATTGTGGAAGGCTGGCCTGATTGAGTACCCGGAATGTTTGCGCTGTGGAAATGCAGTGGGCAGTTTGCTTCATACATTATGGTCATGCCCGAGGCTGGTGGGCTTCTGGAGCGGTGTGTGGGGCTGCCTGTCGGAGGTATTGGGTTGGACTCTTCCTCGCACCCATCGCCTAGGCCTGCTTCACGTTTTAGAGGGAGTTGGTGGAAATGTATATAAACGGCACTTGCTGCTTCTGGGTCTGGTGGTGGCCAAAAGGGACTTGGCCCGAGCCTGGAAAGATGTGAGGGCCCCCCCCCTGGGTGCTTGGAGGGCCGAACTAGACTTTTGCATGGGTCTGGAACGGCCGATCTTTGAAGCACGCGGTTGCCCCCGTAAACATTTCAAGATATGGAAGAGGTGGGCCGAATATAGGGGGTTGACTCTTGACCCTCCAGAGGCACTGGAGGAAGACCTCTAGACTTATGTTGTTGGCTAGTTCTTGCATTATGCTACAAATGTTATTTCATGATGTTACACAGCGGCGAACAATACACACGTGCTAAGGGGTGGGGAGGGACGTTGGGAGGGAGTTGGGAGGAATGGGTAGTTTGGGTTTTTAAAAGGTGGGGGAAGGCATAATAATGTTCCTATATATCTGTCATTTCTGGATTGCTTGGCTGAACACTTAGTTTTGTACTACAATGGAGAATTGATGCTTGGTGGTGATCTCCTGATTGTGGGGAGCCACGCATATTTCCTGCTTATTCCTACCAATAAAATTTTGTTGTGAAAAAAAAATAAAAAAAATTACTGTGCACTTTTTTCTATCACTTACAGAATAGACTAAGGGAACACAAGTGCAATATAAACCTCCATGGAAACACATTCTAAACTAGCTATACATGCATCTAGTCTGCACCTTAGACAAACTATATCTTAGTTGTATGTGTATGTGTGTATATATATATATATATATATATATATATATATATATATATATATATATATATATATATATTAATAAGGTAGATAATTATGTCCAGATTGTGATAAAAGATTTTGAAATATATATATATGTAGTTAAAAAAAGAAAGAATGATACATAATAGAAATTATATATATATATATATATATATATATATAGTGATTAAAGATTTCGAAATATATACAAGTAGTTAAAAAAGAAAGAATGATACATAATAGAAATTATAAGTGTATATATACAAAGATTTCGAAATATATAAGTAGTTAAAAAAGAATGATACATAATAGAAATTATAAGTGTTTATTTATATATATATATATATACACTTATAATTTCTATTATGTATCATTCTTTCTTTTTTTAACTACTTATATATTTCGAAATCTTTGTATATATACACTTATAATTTCTATTATGTATCATTCTTTCTTTTTTAACTACTTGTATATATTTCGAAATCTTTAATCACTATATATATATATATATATATATATATATATATATAATTTCTATTATGTATCATTCTTTCTTTTTTTAACTACATATATATATATTTCAAAATCTTTTATCACAATCTGGACATAATTATCTACCTTATTAATCAATTTTGTTTGGTTACAAAGAAATTTAATTAACATACCAGAATATTGAGTTTGTTGGTAAAATCACGTTTTTCCCTCTTATTAGATGGATGCAATAATCTCAGGGTTTGTTAAAATTTTGCACAAGAATGGCATACCACTCTCATACAAAGCAACGATGAATGGCAACCTTCTGTACTTTGCATTGATTGCCTGATACTGCAAAAGTCAGCAAATAAAAACATTTCTTTCGTATTTCATTGTTGTAACAGCATTTCTGATTTGTTACTGTCTGTTAACTCGTTCACTCCTGTTTAGAGGTACCCCAAAACGGATGCCTTTGTGTCAACATGCGCGATGTCATCGCGATGAATTTGCAAAAAACACAGGAGTCGAAAAACCTACTTTCCTTTATAGTTTGATATTTTTAACACCATTTTACACTTTTTTGCAAAATCCTCCCAAGGTCATCTTACTTACCTTCTAAAATAATGAACCTACACTTCTTCAATTTGAAAAAAGTAATACCTGTTTTTTTAACACCCATCTCCCAGTACATACACTGCAGATTCTCCATAGAAACCAATTAGAACCAGTAGGTCACAAGTTCACAACACATTCCAGAAGAGGAATACTAGTTACAAAATGACCTACAGGTGTGGTTTACAGCATATACCATAAAGCATATCCAACTCTCTCTTACATTTTTTTCTATTTACCAGACAAAAAACATCAATTTATTAATCAGTTCCAAATGCTACCTACTTTTTTCACCAGCATATTCCGTCCACCTAATCACATTTTCAGTTTTTTCCAAACCACCAACACACATGCATTTTCACTGGCAATGACCAGGGCACATTAACTGGAGTAGGACCGGAAATCCTAATGAAGGATACCTTTGCTGAATTGATGATGCTTTTCCCTCACACTGTCTTGGTGCACTCTAACATATACTTGTAACAACAAGAGAGGAAGGGAACGGAACACACGCTCCTACTCCCCTTGAGAGAAATCAAGGAAACAACAGAGGAGCGTAATACCAATAGAGACTAGAAAAGAGCAAGCATGTAGCGACACTCATGATAAAGGTTACCTGTGAGGGAAACCAGATTAGGTTGTTCAGAACAACCTAATCTGGTTTCCCTCACAGGTAACCTTTACCGTGAGTGTCGCTACATGCTTGCTCTTTTCTAATCTCTATTGGTATTGCACTCTAACATATGCCAAAAGACCGAAATAGAAGTGGTCTAATCAATTCTGTCCACTGATTGACAAAGCCAGGAAACATGTTAATAAAACTGTTTCTGCTTTCTTGAGACACCAGAACATGGGCTCTATCTACAACAACAACCTGCGTTTTAACATGCATGGAATCTATAGAACTGATGGAGTTCACCTAACCGACGAAGGGAACAGTGTGTTTCTAAGCAACCTGAAACTCTGCATACAGTCTTATCTCTAACTGTTTTATACACACCAGGGCTCGACAAATCCACTCGCCCGCTCGCATTTGCGAGGGAGAATAGATGAGGACGAGCTATTTTTAGGTCCTACTCGCCCTTTCTGGTGAGTAGGAAATCAAACTAACTTTTGTCTTCTGTCTTTAAAAACAGAGCAAAAGTGACAAGATAACACGATTTAAAGGCATTTTTATTGCTCACAAAGGAAATGAGCAATAAACATGCCTTTAAATCTTGTTATCTTGTCACTTTTGCTCCGTTTTCAGAGACAGAGGTCAAGTGGGTTGGAGTCAGGTCGAGGGGATTTTCCATGGTACTAGACCTGCAGGACTAGTACCATTTTTCGGATTTGTCGAGCCCTGCACACTCTCAACACAGACTCTTGTCAGAGCCACCCGAGAGCCCAAACTTTAGTTCATTTTCTTGTTAGATATATATTTTTAAGCATCTTTGAAATTCGTGACATCATTGCGATAGCAATCACGTTGCGAAATTGCAGAACAAAATCAGACATTTAACGACCACCACCACATTAAAAAATGTTGACTTAAAAAATTCATTCTAAGCGTTTCAATACAAACATTACTAACTACATCACTGCGTAAAAAGATGTTTGTACACTGTACACATTTTTCTAGTAAGTTTTTTCAAAACTGTGTTTGAACCCTACTTTCTGTGTTTGTGATGACTTCGGTAACCGCAATGATCAAGCCTTTTTTAGGCTTAATTTTGTTTCTATTGACATTCTGCAGCAATAAAACACCATTTATAACAGTACTGTGACCACACCCCCAGCATGTTTGCCCTACTGGGCACTCTACTATCAGGATCTGTAGATGAAACATCAGTGCCTCTTGAGGCAGACCCGACTTCATCCGTAACAGAAGTTCATAAAGTCTCGGTGTGTGCTAACAGCATGATCAATCCTAGATAAGCAGCCAAGTAAAAAAAAAGAGACAAATAAAACGAAATAAGAACATAAATCCCCCCTTCCCTCCCTTGCACTGGAGTGCTTGAGGCCTACATTGAAAGAGAGCTTTCTTTGACAGGAGCAAGGGTAAGGTTCAAGAGGTGTAATACACATATGCACACATTTTACAGTATTTTAAACATTTTACTACTTCACTGTTTAAAGTCCTATTTTTGTGTGGAGATTGTATAAAACAGAGTTTCTGTTTTTGCGATGATGCCAGGCACCGAGATGTCGGTAGCTGCGATCACCGCGAATACGTGGCAAAATGACAAAGCAAAAACAAACATTCAATAGCCACCACCACATACAAAACTTATAACTGCAAAATAATTAAAATCAGCACGTTACATTCTAAAAGACTCTATAATAGCACGTATAACTCCCTTAATATCTTTATAACAAAGTGCATACTTCATTCAGTGGAACCTGTGACTGCATACATCGCTGTATCTGTAAGTCTCTCATTCACTGTATAAGTATTTCAGTCGATCTGTGAGACAGTGCATCGTCTATCAATGGTTCTGTAACAAACTGTGTGACTGTCTCAGTACTTCTATGACTGGGTTTATCACTGTCTCAGTGGGTCTGTGATTGGTTGCATGAGTCCCTCCTCCGATCTAGGAGTAGGTGCATAGTGCCTTTGTGCATTTGAAAGTAAGTATATGACTCTCTCACTGGATCTGTGAGTGGATACATGAGTGTCTAAGTAGATGTCTGAGTGGGTGAGTAAGTGGGTACATGGCTGTCTGAGTCTGTGAGTGAGTGCATGAGTTTCCGTGGGTCAATGACGAGGAGCGTGAGTGTCTGATTGGTTCGGTTAATGGGTGCATGGTTCGCTGAGTGGGACTGTGAGTGGGTGTGTGAGTAACTGTATGGGTGTGAGTATCTGAGTGGGTGTATCAATCAATCAGGGGTTTGTAAAGCTCAGCTACTCACCCGTGAGGGGCTTAAGGTATTGGGGGAGGGGGGGAGGGGATTGCTGATTCGTCTTGGCGCATGTGTGACCGTCTTTCTGGATTCGGTGAGGATCCATCTGAATGTTTTTCAAAGCAGGCGGAGCATGTGGAAGATGAGGATACATCATTGTTCTGGCAGTTCATTGTGAGCGAGGAGTCCAGTATGATGCCGTGGTTTTTTGCGTGGTCCGTGGGGGCGGGGGATTCCTAGTGTGACAGGCCACCAGGAGTAGTCCCAAGCTGATGGGGTGGGTCCCAAGATGATTAATTTGGTCTTCTCCGGGTTGAGTTTGAGGCAACTGTTTTCATCCAGGTGGAAACGGCTGTGGAAGTTGTTTCTGCCGGCTGGGTATTTTTTGGTAAAGGAGAGGATCAGCTGGGTGTCATCGGCGTAGGAGATGATGTTGAGTCCGTGGTTCCTGACGATGGCTGCGAGAGGGGCTATGTAGACATTGAAGAGGGTGGGGCTTAGGGAGGAGCCCTGGGGCACTCCGCAACTGATCTCTGTGGGTTCTGAGAGGAACAGAGGTAGTCTGACTCGCTGTGTTCGATCTGTGAGGAAAGAGTGGATCCAGTCCAGGACCTTGTCGTGGTTGCCGGTGTCATGGAGTCTCGTGATTAGGGTGCGATGGGAGATGTGTTGAAGTCGGCTGAGAAGTCCAGAAGGATGAGGGCTGCGATTTCTCCTTGGTTGCGGAGGGAGCGGATGTCATCAGTGGCGGCTCGGAATGCAGTCTCATGCTGTGGTTGCTCGGAATCCGGATTAGGGGATATCCAGGATGTGGGTCTGAGAGTTGTTCATTGATGTCCTTCTCGATGACCTTGGCTAGGAAGGACAGCAGGGAAATGGGTCTGAAGTTTTGAGGTCTGTAGGGTCAGTGGATGAGTTCTTTAGCAGGAGGTTGATCTTGGCGTGTTTCCAGTCATCGGGGAAGGTAGTGGCCTCGATGGAGCAGTTGATGGTGCAACGAAGATCAGGGCGATGAAGTTGGCTGCTCTGTGGAAGATATGGTGCAGGCATGGGTCTGCGGGGGCTCCAGAGTGGATGCTCTTCATGGTCTTGAGTGATTGGTCTGGTAAGCAGGGTCCAGAGGGATCTGTTGGGATGCAGCGTGGTTGGGTGCTGTGTCATTGGGCATGGTTGGAGGGTCTGGGTGTCGAAACTGTCGTAGATCTGCCTGATCTTGTGGTGGAAAAAGGTGCTGAGCTTGTTATAGAAGTCCTGTGAGGGTGGGACGTCTGTGGTCTTGCTGTTGGGTCTTGCAAACTCCTTAATGATGGCGAAGAGTTCTTTGCTGTTGTGTGCATTGATTCTGTCTTGGAGAGCTATTTTAATTGTCGTTTTGAGGAGGTGGAGGAGCAGAAGGAGGTGTGCACAGTGGTGGTAGCTTTGAAGGTTGTGTGGATTCCTGGAGTTTTGTTGTTCCTCCATCTTTAGTTGTGTACAGGTACGTCTCGACTCGTGGAGGGCGGGAGTGAACCAACTGGCTTTCTTGGAGTATTGCTTGCTGGGTGCCTCGTTGAGGGGTGCCAGAGTCGGTGGTGTGGTAGTGCTGAGAGAGGCTGTGAGATATTCTTCAGTGACCTTGTTACAGCTAAGGTGGGAAGGCACTCAGGGCGGTGGTATCCTGTGGGTGTGGTGAAGGCGAAGTGCACACTGTGGTGGTCGGTCCAGAGGAGCTCGGGTGTGGCTGTAGGTGATGTTTTCGCTGGCGGAAAAGACTGGATTGTGAGTGTGTCCTGCTGCATGGGTTGGAGAGGTGACTGTTATGTACGAGTGTCTGACCGGATCTGTGAGTGGGTGTATGAGTGTCCCAATGGATCTGTGAGAGAGCATAAGTCTGAGTGAGAGTGAATGGGTGCATGCATGAGTGTCTGAGTGGGTCTGTGACTTGGAGGACGAGTGTCTGCGTTGGTCTGTGAATGGATGCGTGAGTCTTTGGGTAAGTGTATAAGTCTCTGAGTGAGTCACTGAGTGCATAAGTCTCTAAGAGGATGTGCGAGTGACTATGGTTCTGAGTGGGTGTACAAGTGTCTAAGTGGATCAATGAGTGGGAGTATGACTGTCTCACTGGGTCTGTCAGTGGGTGTGTGAATCTCACTGTGTCTGTAAGTACATATGTGAGTGGGTCTGTAAGTGGGTGCATGAGTGCCCAGGTGGGTCTGTGAGTGGGTGTAAGAGTCTCTAAGTGGGTATGGGACTGTGTGTATGTGTCTGAGTGAATCTCCAAGTAGGTGTGCGAGTCTCTAAGTGGATCTATACATGGGTGTGTCACTCCCAGAGTGTGTCTGTAAGTGGGTGCATGCGTATCTGAATGGGTATATGAATGGGTGCATGATTCTCACTGGGTATGTGACTGGCTGTGTAAGTGTCTAAGTGAGTCTGAGAGTGTGTACATGAGTCTGTGACAGTGACCGGTGAGTGTGTATAAATATATATAATATTCACGATGTCGCCACGATATCCGCGATGTCCCTGTGATGGTACACGGGGCGCCGCGCTGGCCGTCGTGGCGTTATCATAAATATGGCGCACGATTTAAAAAAACAAATCAATTTTTCCCACTAACACCCCCATTTCTCAAACATGGGGTCAGAGTATTTACACACTGACCCTTTGTTAGCTTTGACACCATTTTCAGCCCCGGGAACCGTTCCCTGTCGATAAAATTGCAGCCGCAACTTTTTCTTCAGATTGCGTCCAGCCAATCCGAGCTTTTTGCTTATGCGTGCATTTGCGATTTACTGCAAAATCATTGCGAAATGTCTGCAATCATCACAAAATGTTAGCGAAATATCCACAACCAGAGATATCACTATACTGTTCAGCTTTAATTTCTCAAAAACTTCTGAACGGATTTGCACCAAATAACAAAAAGCACATTCTGCTACCTTTCTACCAAATTTGGTGTAATTCCGTCCAGAGGTTCGGGCTCTAGATTCGACAGTGTGTTTCTATGGGAACTGTATCATCAAGAAGAACTAGTCTGGTGATATGTGATAATGAAGGAGCTGTAATTTTTAAACTGAAAAAGAAAAGAGCAAGAATACCCGCTCCGCCGTAATCCTGCGTCGTAGCACACCAGGGACACACTCTGTGTCACCAGGTGGGCCCGATGATGAAGCATGCCACCAACTAGGTTGGTGGGTGAGGGCTTCATGAAAAAGAAAAGCTCTTTTCTTTTTCTTTTTCAGTTTAAAACATACATCTCCTTCATTATCACATATCACCAGACTAGTTCTTCTTGATGATACATATTTAAGCCGGGGACTAGGACTAGTTCTCTAATCCTCTTTCTCCTTTTGATACTCAGTAATTTCTATGGGAACTAACATTACAAATACACCCTTATTTTGTGCCCCTTTTTCTAGGTCCTCACTGCACGGATCACCCCCAAACTTTCCATGACACACAGAACCTACTTTCACATTTTTTTTGGAGAAAATTTCTTTCAGATTGGTCAAACGATGCCAATATGTGTGTTATCTGACGTTTGGAGAAATGGATTTCTAAAATATGTTTAAAGCAGATATTTGAGCCATAAATTATGCAGTAGTAAGAGTATTACCCTGGTTCCTGGTGCACTGCAACTATGGCTGTTATGTATTACCCATGTGGAGGCATTCCAAATTGAAAAAACCTTTTTACATTAGTGCTGGCAACTCCACATGATGCATTGAGGTCATCACTGCTGGTAATCTTGCATGGGGTGGTCCCTCACGTTATCTTGTGTGATGTTTCATTATTACAACACTAATAATATAAGTAGCTCGGGCTCATTTTCATAGAACATAAGCAGCTCTAGGTACAGAAAAGGCTGGTGTCCCCTGGTATAGAGTTTGTTGCTACCCACACTCTTTATAAGAGGAAAGAAAAACCTTAAAGTGTGAGAGTTCATCATCAAATCTCAAAATACAGTCTCAATTCGATTGTCAAAGCCTAAATCACAGAATTGGCAGGGGTGTTAAAAATCTCTTTAAAATTAACTTTCCATCTTCTTCCTACTAATACTACGGTTTAGGGATAACCACCTTGCTCCATAGAGAGCCTGGGAAAGTAATCTGCCTAGTATTGCCCTCTTTAAAGAGTCTGATGCAATGGTCTTTAAAGAGGTTTTTAAAACCTCAATGTTTCTATCTTATTTTAAATTGTCAGTTAAGTTGAAGCCTAAAAACGTATAGACCTGGACATGTTCTAATAGTGCATTTTTTTTAGAAACCATATAATCTTCTTAGGTGTCTTAGAAAAAAACACGTTCTTCATTTTGTCAATATTTAAGGTGAGGCCATTTAGATTCACAATGATCTCTTAGAGGTTTGAGTTACCGTTGTAATCCTATAGGAATGTAGTCCGTTAGGACGAAGTCACCCATGTACCTAAGACCTGGGACGTGTGAATCTCCAGTATTTTTTCAAACTAATTAATCTTTGCTAACATCGTACGAAGAACAGAGATAAAAAGACTAAATGAAAAAGGTGCTAAAACACAACCCAGTTGTAATCCTTTTTGGTAAGGATTTTTTTCTGACAAACTTTCATTTGCTACCAGGTTAACCTACATCCAGTTATTAGAATGCAACTGCTGAATCTTATTTAAAAGAGCCAACTGGATGTTAAACATCATAATTTGTCTCATAATGTCAGCTGATCAACCAAAAACAGCCATGAAATCCACGAAAAGCAGCAGCATTATTGACCCACTATCATCAAGGATTTAAAGCGGCATGAATAGAAGGTGAGTATTTTATCCAACATATTCAGGGTGTCTCATGCTGCAAGAGAGAGGTAGAGCAGTGTTTTTTTTCTTCTCTGTGGAGGAGGTGTCGCCGAGAGTGAGGACTTCAGTTTTCTCAGAGTTGAGTTTCAGGCAGCTGTTCTTCATCCAGGTTGCAACAGCTTCCATCCCTTCTTGGAAGTTGTGCCTGGTGATGTTTGGTTGGTGAGGGAGATGATGAGTTGGGGGTAATTAGCGTAGGAGACTACGTTGAGCCCATGTTTTCTGACAATGGTTGTTAGAGGGGCCATGTAGACATTGAAGAGGGTGGGATTAAGGGAGGATCCTTGGGCTACTCTGCATCTGTTCTCTATTGGTTCTGACAGGATGAGCAGGAGTCTTATTCTCTGTGCTCTGCCCGTGAGGAAAGATCGTATCCAGTCAAGGGCCTTTACTTGGATGCCGGTGTCGTGGAGTCTGGTGGCTAGTGTGCGGTGGGAGACAGTGTCGAAGGCTGCGGATAGGTCCAGGAGGATGTGGGCTGCCGTTTGGCCTTCGTCGAGGAGGGCGCGGATGTAGTCTGTGACGGCGAGGAGGGCGGTCATGGTGCTGTGGTTGCTACGGAATCTGGATTGGGAGATATCTAGAATGTTGTTGGCTTCGATGAAGTATGCTAGCTGAGTGTTGACAAACCTTTTCGATGATAGGCACAGTCCCGGGCTCACATGGTGGGGATACAAAGAGGATGCAGCAGTCTGTATTGGCTGAAATATTCTGAGGTCAACCCCATTGTGATCTTGCGAGATATTTAATGAGAAAAATCATATGGAATCAAACAATCAGCCTACAGGTGTTTCGTCACAACGCAAAGGCTTGTGACTCTCCAGGGCTGTTTGAGTGGTTCGTAACTGGAGCCCCTCAGAGCTGGTGACTATTCCAAACCGGCCTGAGGTGATATGCGGAGCGAAGTAGGGCGGTATGCCAGCAACAAAGTTCGGTGAAGCTGGCGGTGCGGGGAACTCTAATGTCTCTGTGCAGGAACTGAAGGTGGGTGCTCCATGTCTAAAGTGAACGTAGGTTCCTATCCGACATGGATCAAGTCTGGATAGCTAGGTGCGTAGGCTGGAGGACAATGCGTTGCGGGGTCCGAAGTGGCTGTAAATGAACGTAAAGTTGGGGCTAGGAGTACAAACTGGCAGGAGGAGTAGTGGGCGCCAAGTGTGGTGAATCTTACCCTGTAATGGTCTTGAGAAGCGAGCCTACAAGCAAAGCGTAGACGGGAGGGGGGGCGTGCGCCAGTCTGCTCGTCCTGTGGAGAGGTCTAGAGATACTGGATTGGTTCCTGCAGGAATCAATCAAACTGTTGTGGGTTCTTGACTCACAAAACAATGGGGGTTAATGGGTAGGTCCCCCGACCTGGCGGCACGGTATATACAGATAACACCATCAACACAAAAACGCCCACTAGTCTGAGCGCCAATCTTCCTGATTATTCTGAAAAACAAAATCCCTGTTAGCCTTTTCGATGACCTTGGCGGTGAAGGGAAGCAGCGAGATGGGCCTGAAGTTCGGAGAAGATCGGGACTTGGGTGTTGCTCGGCGTAGAGAGCTGGCAGTTGTTGTTGCGTCCGGGGTTGAGAGCGTGGAGGGTGCTTTGGTTACAAGGTCGGGAGGTTGGAGTACCAGGGTCCCTGCAGCTAGTCGCGGACGGGTGCAGACCGACTTGCCTTTGGCGTGCGTCCTCTACACGCCTCCGCTGCGAAGCTGCCATTAAGTAGGGGTCGGGGGCGATCAGCTAGGAGATCGGATCAACACGCTGGGGGGAGGGGCTGCAGGGGCAGCATCAGCGTGGAGCGCAATAAGATGGATCGAAACGAGGAAAAGAGAAAGAGGCCAAAAGAGAAAAGAGTCAAGTGGCAAAAGAGAAAACCTGGCCATAGAGGCAAAAGAGCGAAAGCAGCAGGGGAGAAAAGAGGCCAAGAAGAACAGTGGGCACAGAGCCAAATAGCAAAAGAGCAGGGTGCTCATTCCACTAGACCCCCAGTGATGAAGCCCAGGCAGGAACTTCCTGGTGGAGAAGTGCCTCGAACACCTACCTGAGAGGAGCTGGGGCTATAGCTTAAGGGCAGACCCATAACGGTGGAGCTGCGGGGGGGGGGGAAGAGTAATGACTCTGACCAGGAAGTCAGAGGTCTTGCTCTTTTGCTGCTCAGCAGGCGCCATTTAGTAGGGGTCGGTGGGCGATCAGCTGGGAGGCAAGAGCGGGAGTGACACGCTGAGGGGCTGTGGGATCAGCAGCGGCGGGGAGCACGGGAAGATGGTGTGAAACAAGGAAAAGAGAAAAAGAGGCTGAAAGAGGCAAAAGAGAAAGTGTTTAAAGAGGCAAAAGGGAAAGAGTGGCAAAAGAGAGTGGCAAAAGAGGCCGGAGGGAAAGAGTGGCAAAGGAGGCAACAGAGGCAAAGGGGCAAAAGAGAGAAAGCAGCAGAGGAGAAAAGAGAAAGGAGGCAAAGGATAACAGGGGACACAGAGCGGAGTAGCAGAAGTGCAGGGTGACCTTGTTACCTTATGTATGTTGTTCCGATTTATTTGGTTCCTGAATTGTAGGTTTTGATAATTCTACCTTCTGCCCCTTGGGGACGCCTCCTTTCCTGGTATTTTTGGCATGCTCAGGTTCTGGTTCAGCAGTTCCTTTAAACACTGATTTTAGCCTTGGCTTGGGAACCTCTGCATAAAGCTTTTAGGTGCCATTTCACTTGAGTACAACTTTTAACTCCCATTCTAGCATATTCAGTTCCTGCTTCAGGCCCTGTGTCTTTACTTGATACCACCTTGTTCTAGCACCACGTTTGTTAGTTTCCCTTTTGGCCCTCAGTACACCATTGTCGCTGTGTAAAAACTGGAAATTGTGCCTGTGAATTTCGTTATCAGTCCATAAAAGAAAGGATCACACCTGGACTCAATTATAGTTGTGTGTTAATCAGGCAGTCCATACAACAAGTGGCTTGTCACTTCCACCACATGAGAGACCCATTAATATAGTGAGATGTTCTGTTTACTGTATTTTGACTCTGTATTTCATTAAGGGGGTACAACTTCAACGTTTTCACACAGTCCGCCCTCCTGATTGAACAGTCCATATAGTGAGCCACAGCAGATCAGTGATCTACTGTGATGTAAGATGAGCCAAAGCCAGTGGTCTGTTGGAGTCCAGTGTAGGTTTTTGTCTTTACAGTTTTTCCAGTCTTTCCTTTTAGAGTCCACTGAAGAGGCACTCACCCTAAAGATCCGTTTAGATTCCTGTACCAGTCCTTGTGGCGAAGTGGTCCTCAGATTCTGGTTGTATGGGTTACACAGGTTCTGTCCATTCACCTTTCAATACTTAGGTGTGGTTAGTAGTAAAGAAAATGTGGTTCTCCAGTTCACCCATAGTGTATTCCTACTGCTCTTGCTTCTTTGTTATTGCTCGGATGTTTGGAGGTGTGGGGACAGTCTCTTCTGCTAAGCGGATTCTCTTTCAATTTATTTGTTCCTGAATGGGTCCTGTCACACAACTTCTCAGTGCCAAAGACTGCCATCTTGTGTAGCTGGTTCGGCAACGCTGCTTGTTGTGCGCTGGAATAGTTCACTGTGAGCTCCCCCACCTGCCAGAGTGCAGGATCAGCCCCAAGGAGCCACACTTCATGTCCAGGTTCTGAGACTGTGTGGCTAACTAGCAGGTCTCATGCAACCAGCAACTTTTGTATGAGGCTTCTACATCTTCTGTACTTAGCTGGATCCATTGAAGTGCTTCTGGCTTTCTCCTGTAGTATAGAGGCCGTCCCAGAAGTGCTCCAGTTTTTGCAGAGGGAGATCAGACATTCTGTCTGCCCAGGCTCCTCAGAACAGTACTGATCTGTTCCTCTGTTGCTGGAATGTAGGAGTGGTGTGGTAGGTTGAGGTATTTGTATTTGTATTAGCTGTTAGTTAAGTATAAGATGGCATGTAAATGTGTTCTGCTCCTTATTCTGCATCAGTCTGCCTCGCGGCGTCTCGCAAAGTGGAATGATTTAGAATGTTGAATAATTAGGTGGTTGCATTCTGCAGACTGGCAGTTAGTGTCCGACAGACTGAGCGGAGGAAGCAGTATGGTACGGCACTTCAAAATATGGAATAAACTAAACAATTTCAAAAGATGCCAGCATCTCAAGTGTGGATCCTTACATAAATATTGGCAACAAGGATGGCTGTACTGGAATCATATCCTTAGGAAGCCCTGACCATAGTCCACAGTAAGGATTCATGTCTGCATGAGTAATGTTGGTGTGGAGCGGCTTGTGACTGCGTATCTTTTATTGTCTTGCAACTGCTGTTCAGACTGATAACTAATGCGTTATCATTTTTGCCTGCCAACCTTGTGACCCTCTTATCTGTCCCGCAGTGGATTAGGACTGCAGTCTGCAAGAACATGCCCGATGAAGGCTCCAACTAATAGGGAAAAAAATCTCTTTGAGCATGGGGTGTATCTTTGTGTAGAGATACGAGAAGATCTTTCAACATTCCACTGTTGATGTGCTCGTGCCTCACTTGCGCTGTTCTTACCTTCGAGAGTGTCACAAGTGAGCGCACCTCAATTTCCTCGTCATTTCGTGGTGCATTATCGTACATTGCATGCTGGACGGATTATCCTTCTGCAATAGGAAACCTCGTCTTGGAATTGGTAAATTCCTGTGTCAGTCATCACGGGATTTGGAGTGTGTGTACGCACACCACCTGGAAGGAAGTGGTTCTCGACTATAAACTCAATATAGTGTGTGTCTTCAACGGTGATTCGCACACCAGTTGGAAGATATTGCAACACGTTTTGCTCACCTGGTACGTTTAACAAGAGTCAGTCATGGTGTATTTTGATGATATGTATTCCTGTAATGAAACTAGTGTAGGGTGTTACCTTATGAATTACATAGGTCCACTGGTGACACGTATATTGGGGTATTTAGTGGGGTATTTAAGCACTCCGCTTTGGGTGGACAGTGTTTGTTTTTCTTCTCTTTCCTGGTCACTAGGGATAAGAATTCAAGTCATGGCTGGTCAATAATTTGTTGCTCAACTGCAGCCATTTTTACAATCTGCAGGTAAGCCAGTAATTAAATGGCGCACATGGTACAGGAATTTTGAGAACTAGCCTTTAGCCATTGATGCCGGGAGGTTTCATCCGGACATGAAGAAAGCGATTTTGTTGAGTTGCCATGGGCTGTTGCTCAGTAATTTTTTTATAATTTGTATGAAGTGTGCAAATTCAAGGAAAGTGGGGGATTTGAGAGAATCAAAAAGAGAAGTGGAAATAAATCCACTCTACATATAGATGAAGAAAACACGCTTGTATGAGTGTCGGTTGAAGTTTAGAGATGTTATTCTTACCATTACATCCAATGATGGTTATAAAAGGAAGGGACTATTTTGTGTCGTAGGCATTGGTACCAAACAGCTACCAGTAATGGCTGATTCAGGATCTCCTATTAGAATTTTAGATCTAACCACTTTTGAGGAGAACTGGAAAGATAAACAATTGTTTCAGGGAAGGAAAATTCTCACCAAAATGTATGTTGCTGTTGGAGGTAAAGATGTGTTTGGCTTAATAGATCAAGCCAGTTGGGCATAATTTTAATAATTTTAATGCCGGGACCCTCTGAACCCGTACAATTGGACACTGACTGGATGTAGGTGGATTCACAAGATTTGGAGTCTTTCCAAGTTAAACCTTCATTATTGAACATTAGCACTTGTAGTGTGGAGAACATTTAGGTGTTCTTGAAAGACTATGACACAAAGTTTTCATGGATGAAATTGGGTGTGAGAATTTTTACTGTATGGTTGAAAGAGAATGCAAAACCGGTCCGTCATAAAGTCAGGAATGTGCCTTTGATGTCCGTAATGTTTTGAAAGTATTACTAGACAGAATGTGTGTGGAGTCCATCATTGCTCCAGTGGAATGCTCGGCGTGGGTATCCAGTATTGTTATAGCTCTCTGAACAATAACATAATTGTGGAGTGTCATCCATTACCAAAAGTAAAGGAGATACTAGCACAGAAAGGAAATGCCTTTGTTTCTAATGCCATTGATTTAAAGGCTGCTTACCATCAGATTAGATTGACAGACATATTGCAATATTTAGCTACATTAATTAAACATTTTGGGACATTTAACTATCTGAGATTGCAATTGAGGTTAGCGTTGTGGCAAGTGTCTTTCAAAGACTAATAATAGATGGATTGTTTGAAGGAATGGCTGGTGTGATGAAATATCAAGTTGATATTCTTATGTGTGCTTCAAATATGAGTCCTGATGATATGATTTTACACAAAGTGTTAAATGTTCTCCAGGAACGTGGTATGATCATATGCAAAGATAAGTTCAAGAGGTGAAAATGTTGATTTTAAAATGGGATGCTTTGAAGCAATTTATTCAAGAGAAAACTTATGAACTTACAGTAGATGCAAGTCCATGTGGTCTACGTGCTGTATTAAGTCGGGGTTAATGGAAAAGAGAGGACCATTGCTTTTAATATCTCACTTTAACTGGCACTGAGTTGAAATATAGCACTATAGAAAGGGAGATTTCAGCCTGTGTTTGGGCTAGAAATAAATTAAAAACATATGTTTGAGGCATAAGGGCTGCAGATCTCACACTAGTGCATAGATCGCCATCTGGTGGTGGGCCCAGATGATCATACTTTGCTGTTGTCTTGGAAGAGTCTCTGTATGGTAGATGACTCCTCTGGAGTATAGTGTGCATGGGCATCGACTCCATCTTCAGATTGTTTTTTTCTGCCATCTGGCTCGGATGTGTATGTTGCTCCCGCTCTGTTTTGTTACCGATCTCATTTCGACCTGCATTCCTTGATCCCTAGCGTCTGTATTGATTTCGATAGAGACTTCTTTATACACGCGTCTCGAACAACCTTCACTTCTCGATTCCGGTGAACGTCGGGGGCCGTTGGGCCCAACTGCGCCATTGGGCCTTCGGCTCATGGAAAGAACACCATTCAAGAAGTGCCCTCAGTGTGAACACAAATTCCCCCACACTGATCTTCATGAGGTGTGCAATCTGTGCTTGTCCCCAGAGCACGAAAGCTGAGATTGCCAGGCCTGTGCTTCGTTCCGGTCGAAAAAGACAATCCGAGACGTCCAGCTCGGAGAGTCATGGCACAATAGTCTTCATCGGCACCAGACACCCTCGTCGACGAGACTCCAGTCCAATTGGCGTCCGAAGAAGAACAGCAGGAAGACGTTATTGTTTCGGAAGCAGAGGATTCAGCTTCCGGAGCTGACGAGCAGGCAGAAGATGACAATCCCCTTCCAGCTGGTCAACGGGTCATAAGTACAGACATCGACCCTCTTGATACCCCCACACCAGTTGAGGCTTCAGTTCCACCTCTACCTTCGGGCCCAAGTGCACTCCGATCACAAACTTCCGATGCCCTGCCTTCAGACCCGGAAAGGAAGAATTCCAAAAAGCCTCTAGGCGACTCAGGCTCGAGTCAGCCTCCAGTCAGTCCCGATAAACAGAAGGTTCTCAAACCAAAAGTGAAACCTATGCAAACTTTGGCACCTAAAACTGTTCAACCCACGCCAACTTCGGCTTCGAAGCAAACTTCAGCACTTAAAACTGTCGACCATAACAACGCTTCCGAACCAACAGCTCCGGATCTGAAAATAAACTCTGACCTAAAGAAAAACTAGAACCGAAAAAAGCTTCCCACCACAAGTCTTCAGAACCGAAACCACAATCTACTCCTAAGACTGAACTAAACATTGCTAAACCCAACAAAAAGCTTGATCCCAGACATGACAAGCCGGTTCCGAGAAAGGATTCTCCCATAGAAGTGCTTTTCCGTCCAGCTCCAAAGCAAAAGACTCTTCTTATTTAACCAAAGACTGGACATATCATCACTTCAACTGCTAAAGGAAACTGGAACCTCCTTCCTCACCTCTAGTCCCTCTCAAAAAACATGCTCAAACTTCTCCCATAGGAGTACCTTCACCACTTCCAGAAGTGCCAGTCCGTACATTTCCCCATCCACTCAACACTCATCCCACACAGCCCTGCACCAGCAGATAATGAAGAGGATGATAATTCTGGGGTGGGCAGAATATGAGCAACCCTTAGATGATCCAGATATTATTGGCCCATCAGATGATCCTTGGGAAGACTACAGGACACCAGATGCCCCAGATCTACCCGAAGATGACGCATACCCTTCTAGGCCATCTCCTCCAGATGACACCATAGGGTTCACACAACTCATTCACAGAGCAGCAGCCTTTCATGTGGTCGATCTCCATACTGTTCCAGTGGACGACGACTTCCTTATGGACACATTATTACCCTCTCATAAGACCACAACCAATGCTTAAAGGTGTTATAAAACACGCAACTAATCAATGGGGAAGGATCTCTTGTCCTGCATAAACCAGGGTATGCAAGAGGTAAGCGAAGTGTCTCCAATAAAAAACCCTCATGCACGTGTTGGGAAGTAGTGGTAGCGGTATATCTTGATTCTCCGCTCTTCATACACGTGTGTGCATAATCATGGGGTTAGTTTTCGTTAAGCAGCCTCCACCTGGAGGATCTTACCCATGGTTAAAAACAGTAGTGACCCAGTGATGTGGACAGTGTTCAGTTTAAAATATCCGTACAGCCAGGTAAGTAACTTTATTCAGTCTGGATTCGGATAACCCCTGTTAGAGGAATGCTGAAAAAAGTGCGTTCTGTGAAATTATTAGGAGTTCAGAACTCGCTAGCAATAGGTGAGGTAAAAAATGGCCGTCATGTTTCAGCCCA